>NC_091984.1:77119147-78541509 GCF_044704955.1 Pristiophorus japonicus | reverse complement strand
CCACCCACACCACCACACCCCTCCCCCCCCCACCCACACCACCACACCCCTCCCCCCCCCCACCCACACCACCACACCCCTCCCCCCCCCACCCACACCACCACACCCTCCCCCCCCCACCCACACCACCACACCCTCCCCCCCCACCCACACCACCACACCCCTCCCCCCCCCCACCCACACCACCACACCCCTCCCCCCCCACCCACACCACCACACCCCTCCCCCCCCACCCACACCACCACACCCCTCCCCCCCCACCCACACCACCACACCCCTCCCCCCCCACCCACACCACCACACCCCTCCCCCCCACCCACACCACCACACCCTCCCCCCCACCCACACCACCACACCCCTCCCCCCCACCCACACCACCACACCCCCCCCCACCACCACCACCACACCCCTCCCCCCCCCCACCACCACTCCCCCACCACCACCACACCCCTCCCCCCCACCACCACCACACCCCTCCCCCCCACCACCACCACACCCCTCCCCCCCACCACCACCACACCCCTCCCCCTCCCCCCCACCACCACACCCCAACCCCCTTATTCGGCATAGGCCAGGTCTCAAGGGTGCCGGATAAGGGAGGTTCAACCTGTACTGCAAAAAGCAAGGGACCTAGCACTGAGCCCTGTGGAACCTCACTGGAAACATCCTTCCAGTCACAAAAACACCCATCAACCATTACCCTTTGCTTTCTGCCTCGGAGCCAATTTTGGATCCAATTTGCCAGTTTGCCCTGGAGCCCATGGGCTTTTACTTTCATGCCCAGTCTGTCATGTAGGTCCTTATCAAAAGCCTTGCTAAAATCCATATACACTACATCAGAGTTTCTGCAGTTATTGAGCCTTCAGTATCTCATAAGTCTCCTTTTTTTTCCCTTTATCCTACCCTGTATGTCATTTGACATCCAGGGGGCTTTAGATTTGTTAGTCCCACCCTTTTACTTTAAGGGAACATACTTGCTCTGCACCCTCCGGATCTCTTCCTTGAATGTCTCCCACTGCTCGGACACTGATTTACCTTCCAGTAACTGTTTCCAGTCCACTATGGCCAAATCACCTCTCAGCTTAACAAAATTGGCTTTTCCCCCCCAATTGAGAACTTTATTCCTGGTCTATCTTTGTCCTTTTTCATAATAACCCTAAATCTAATGAATTATGATCACTAGCACCAAAATGCTCCCCCACTGATTCCCTGCTTAAACTTCTCCACCCCTCTTTCAAGACGCTCCTGAAAACCTCTCTCTTTGACCAAGCTTTTGGTCACCTGCCCTAATTTCTCCTTATGTGGCGTGGTCAAATTTTTTGTCTCATAATACTCCTGTGAAGTGCCTTGGGATGTTTCACTAAATTAAAAAAGGTGCTATATAGAAATACAAGTTGTTCTTGTTGAGATCTCTGGCCTCTTGTGCATCCCCCACTTTATTTGCCCCACCACTGGTGGCCGTGCCTCCAGCCGTTTAGGCCAGAAGCTATGAAATTATCTCCCTAAACATCTCCGCCTCTTTCGCCTCTTTCTCCTCTTTTAAGATGCTCCTTAAAACCTACATTTTTGAATAAGCTTATAGTCACCAATCCTAGCTTTGATTTGATGTCAATTTTGTCTGATCACGCTTCTGTGAAGCGCATTGGAACGTCATACTACATTTACGGCTCTATAGAAATGCAAACAGTTGTTATTGTTGTTTTTCCTAACCCTTGCAGGAAATGGGTCTCGGCCTGGAGGAAGTCAGGAAAATCTGCTCCATAATCCCTCAGTCACTTCTAAAACAAGCCAATGGATCTTTAAGAAATTTACTCTCAAGGACCAGACAGAGGCCAGCATCTTACCAGCCCTGCGAGTGTGAGGTTGGAGACAAGCCCGCTGTCAAGATACCTGGGATTGACAGTGGGGCGGAAGTCCACTCTGAATCCACCTCCTTGTGAATCTCGAAAGTGCTGGCTCTACCTGAGGATTGCAGGCCTGGTACTAAGCATCGCGTCAGGCAATTGAAATAGTTAAGAAGCTGCTTAAAGCTACTCAAGCAGCATTTTACCTGGTTCGAAGGATTTTACCAAGTTTTTTTTTTAAATAAGGTTCACACCCCTTGGATATCAGGTATGTCGGTCGGGTTTTCCTTTTGTCCTATAACACTCCTATGAAGCAACTTGGGACTTTTTATTCAATTAAAAGGTGCCATATAAATAAAAGTTGCTGCTGTTAGAGTTTTAAAGTTCCTGACACTGGACTCCTGATTTATAGGACAAGGTGTTAGCTAGAATATTACACGCCTAAGTCTCTCTGGTATTCCACTCCTTTCAAAGTTTTGCCATTTCATGTACATTTCCTAAGTTTTTCTTCCTCCTAAAATCTATCCCCTCACATTTAATGATGTCACCAGAACTTATTGTTTATAACAACCGTTAACAGTTTTATTTAAGAAAATGAGAAGTGGATTTGAATATTTTTGAAACTAATGAAAATTTAAGTGTTAATCTACAAATGAATTACTGAAGTATTCATAATAATGTTTTTTAAATAAAAAATTGAATCCTCCTGATAATCCACATCTCCTTCACCACTAATTGGAATAGTTAATTATATTAGATATTACTACTGATATTTAACCTGGTGAAAATCCATATCAGTATAATACAAAGCCACATGTAGTAACCCAAGGGTTAAAATAATCATATGAATAGACTCTTGGTATTGAATTTCAGTTTCATTTCTGACTGGATAAACTGGATAGATTTTCATTTTTTTTTTTTAAAAAGCAATTCTTATTGTGGAGACCTGTTAAAAACATTAATGGCTTAACATGACAACTTGAATTTATAATAGAGGCATTGGCGTAGAAAACATCCCAAGGTGCTTCACAAAGGTGTAATTAAACAAAAATGGATGCAAAGTTAAAAAGTGTATATTAGGAGGGATGGATACGAGGAAGTTGTGAAGCAGATGAATGGCTGCAGAAGTACAGTGGTGAATGGAAGACCAAAGGCTAGGCAGTTGGAATTTAGTAAGTGCAGTTGTAGGTGATTGGTGGGGAGGGGGGGGGGAAAAGGGTGAAGAAGAGGGTCGGGGATGTGAATGTTGAGGGTTACAAGAAAGTAGTTGGCAATGAAATAAAAACAGAAAATGCTGGAAATACTCAGCAGGTTAGGCAGCATCTGACCCTTCGTCAGCGACCTGAAACGTTAACTCTGTTTTTCTCTCTCCACAGATGCTACCTCAACTGCTGAGTATTTCCAGCATTTTCTGTTTTTATTTCAGATTTCCAGCATCCGTAGTATTTTGCTTTTGTATTAGTTGGGAGGTGACCTTGATTGTGTTTCACACCATGGGAGTAGAGAGCCTACGTGAGATAGCAAGGTTGAGGGGTGGGCTTGAACATAGGTAGGAGAGTTTATACGTAGAGAGGGGTTCAGGGACAACAGGCGGTCAGTGAATTGGGAATTAAAAATAAGGGCTAGAGGAGTGGTGAAGAAGAGTTTAATAGAGTATAAGAGGGGCAAGGAGGGAGAATATCTTGGTGACATGCAATTCTAACATTGGTTGGAATGCCGTTTAAACATGGTTCTCAAGCATTATGGGATGATGGCTGAATGTAGTGACTTTTGTATACTGTATAAGCTTTTACACTTAATTAAGTTATACTTCCGAACTTTTAAAAAAGTTATTAAAAAAGCACCTTTCTGCAGTGCGAGCTTTTTTGTCTACCACGTTTATGTCATGCACCAGAACCAAAATATAGAAGCAACGATGGGGATCAAAAGATGTGTTGGAGAAATAGAGCTGAGTGTTAATGTGCATGTAGAAGCTGACCCCATGTCTTCGGATGATGTCGCTAAAGAACAGCATACAGATGAGGAAGGGGTGGTGCCGAGGATAGCTCCATAGGTGTATGCAGACCATGTATACTAACTGTATAGTCACATAAGGTGTGCCACCAGAGGGCTCTGCAGTGGGAGACCTGAGGGTCACCTGCATAGGTGTGCAGGGCCCAGTATAAAAGGCTGCCCACCATGCTTGTGCCTCACTCTGGAGTTACAATAAATGGGACTAAGGTCACAACAGCTCAAGTACAATACTAGACCTCGTGGAGTCATTCATAAGAGTATTAAAGACATAACAATTGGCGACGAGATTACTAACTGTCACACAAAAATTACTAACATTGGTGCATTAGAAAAGTTCTGAGGGTGAAGATTGGGAAGCCTTTACAGAGCGGCTGAACCAATATTTCGCAGCAAACGACATGGTAGGTGATGATCCGGCCACGCTGGCAGATAAGTGCAGAGCTATCCTGTTGACCAGTTGTGGGCCCGCAGTCTACGGCCTCGTCAGGGACTTGGTCGTTGTTTTCTCTGGTGCAAGCAACTGAAAGTGCTAATTCGGGACCAACTCAAACTAAAGGAGAGCATCCTCACGGCCGAGCATCTATTTTATACACACCGCTGCCCCAAGGGCCAGGAAATCGCGAAATACACTGCCGACCTCAGGAGGCTGGCAGGACCGTGTGTATTCGGCGCATCCGTCGCCGATGCATTGCGGGACATCTTCGTAATTGGCGTCGGTCATGAGGCCCTTCTTCACAGGCTACTGTATGCCGAAACCACCGTCACTCTGCGTAAGGCCATCAACATCAGCCAGGGGTTCATGACCTCAAGCTGCAGCTCCAAGCAGATGACGACTCTCAGGACTCAAACCCGGCTAGTACTATAAAATAGAATGGCACCTTTAACAGACAGAACTTTTAACGTGAATCTGCCCAGGGCAGAGCGTACAGGCCCCAGAGTCCTTTAACTCAGTCCGCCGAGGGGTGCAAACGTAAATCGAGTAGCACCATGCTGGCATTGCGGAGGTAATCACAGGACTCATCAGTGCCGGTTCAGAGACTATGTGTGCAAAGACTGCAGCACAAAGGGCCACCTCCAGCGAATGTGCAAAAGAGCTGTGACTCACCACATGGAAGAGGAGTCAGCAGATGGCTGTGAATCCAGTGCGGATTATGAGATGGCTAGAGAGGCAGCTAAGTCCCAGGACGAAGTGTATGGAGTATATACCTGCACCATAGATTGTACTCCAGTGATAATGGAAGTCAAGATAAATGGCGTTCCAGTCTTCATGGAAGTGGACATGGGGGCGAGTCAGTCAGTAATGAGCCAGGAAGCCTTTGAGAGGCTATGGAATGATCAAGCTGAACGACCCAGCTGAACGACCCAAGCTGGTCCCGGTTCAGGCAAAGCTGTGCACCTACACTAAGGAACTGACATCATTTGTTGGTAGTGCAGGTGTAAGTGTATCCCATGATGGCGCAGTGCACAATTTACCATTGTGGATTGTTTCAGGTGATGGACCAATGCTACTTGGAAGAAGATGGATGGGGAAGATTCATTGGAACTGGGAAGACTTCATCCCTCCAGTGATTGACATCCCCTGTGCTCAGAGGCAGAGCAAGCCCCCACCTTCGATTGGATCAGGCACTGGAGAGCAGATCCGCGCAGCCCCCGAGGCACAGACTGCTCACCATGACTGTGTGGCGATGATCTGGCTGAGACGACCCGAACGCACCTTCCCAGTTTCAGTAGCAGGACTCCTGGGGAGGAAGATTGGATCGAGGGCGCCTTCCCAGCTTCAGTGGCAGAATCTCTGGGAAAGAAGATCGTGACAGTTGACATCATGGACAGGGAAAGGATGGCGTCCAAACCACGAGGTGCAGCGCTAATGGAGCAACGACACGTGGTTCCACGCAAGGAAGACGATTGGGGTAAAAGTAGTAAGGCCATTTTAAAGGAGACCGGCAACCCGCCATTTTTGAATGAACTGCTTGAAATTGGTAACCAATGTAAAAGTCCAGCTGTAACGATCAATGTTGTTGAGCGATGTCGGGTGCAAATTGCAATCAGCCAATGTAGCGGGCGAACACCTAACAGTCATATACAGGTCCAGCGGGTTAACCAATGCTGTAGCCTGCGTCCCCGGGACCAGAACGATGTACCATAAAGTGTCCCCACAGCTGACAGAAGTAGACAAGCCGCAGAGCAAATGATCCCCGGAGAGCAGAGGCACCAGTAGCGATACCCTGCCTCAGATCGGTTTAACATTGCAGGCACCCGAAGGCATGAACCGCCACGGGCCAGGAACAGTAAACTGCGCCTATGCTCGCAGTCGGCTACCGTCGCCCACCACCCGGGTGGAAAAGGCGCAGCCCACAAACCCACTCGCCACCACGGCAATGCCCAAGAGCGAAGGGTCACCCACAACGGCTCCTCCAAACGGGACCTGGACCAGCCAGGACCCCAAATTAGAGAGTGCTCACAATGGTGCCCTCAAGGAAAGCGAGTCAGCAGTCCCCTGCGAACTGCTAGACAAGACGAGGCAGTCCCACCGTCGCTTAGACGAAACGCTCACTCGCTCAGACCGCTTCCCAGGGAGCAGCAGCGACACTGTGCAAACAAAAGGGACAAGGAGGTCACAGACACATCAGCTGTCTTTGGGTCTGTCCGCCACTAGGAGTAATGGCAAAAGCCCTGAGCTCCGGCAACTCGAGCAAAATGAGCTCACCTCGCCCACAGACCCACTAGCATGGGGCGCTGCGCCGCCACCAGACGACCCGGATCTCATCCGGTCGTGCTGGAACTAGCTAAGCAGGACTTGACTCTGCTCTTACCTAGCTGATTGCTGTTAGAGAATCTCCACCAATGGCTTCTTTCCCTGCCCTTGCACTGTTACTTCCAGAGTCCCCTATGGAGCTATCCTCGGCACCACCTCTTCCTCATCTGCATGCTACTCTTTAGCGACATCATCTGAAGACATGGGGTCAGCTTCCACATGCACATTAACACTCAGCTCTACCTCTCCAACACATCTTTTGATCCCCTTCGCTGCTTCTATATTTTCAGATTGCTTGTCTGACAATCTTGCATGAGCCGCAATCTCCTCCACAACACACTTCACATCAAGAATGGGTAACAACACCCACTCTGGAGTTGTAGATTTTGCACTCCAAGTGAGATACTGTCAAAATGTTTTTCCTCAAACTTTGTTTGAGGAGCTGCTGAATGCATTTGCAATATAGCTATACTTGTACTTACTAAAATAACATGTACATCTCTAAGGATATGCACAGGTAGCTCCATGGACACCAGAGTCGACTTCATGAATATGTGCGAGCAGTGTAAAGCTTTGCCCGTCTACCACACATCATAGATAACATGACCATAACTTCTCAAAAATGAACAACTGGCAAACAAGGCTTCGCATCAGTAATGTACATTGATAAAATTGGCCCCAACAAGTGGGCCCAATATCTTAATGAAAAGGGAAAAAAGTAAGCTCCTCTGTGGTTCAACTGGTAAATGCATCACTTTGTATGAAATGAAACCATAAAGAGCAGTAAGGTCACAGGTTAAAAATAGCTGTTGATTTAGCCAATCTCAGCTGCAAGAGCTCAGGTGCTACAATTGACCTCAGCTCCTTTGGGGAAAAGAAAGAAAATCAGCTAAAATACCCGGTGACTAGCGTGTGATAGCAGCTGAAAAGTGCACCTATGGGGATATTGGATGAGTACAAGATGGGAATTGCTTCTGATACATCCCATGGTCGGATACTCTGCTGACATTCAGTTTAAGCATAAAACAGCTACGCAGACAAAGTAGCAGAAGACAATACCGTGGCGCCCTCAAGACATGATTACTGGGGGGGGGGGGGGGGGGTGTATATATAAACTTTTACATAAAGGTGGTGACTAGTAAGTTATTCTGGCTCAAGCTGCCATTACACTCGTGACTTACAGTCAGTACCTTGTGCCTTAAATTGTCCATAAACCAAAAATCCTGGAATGTAACCTCGTTATAAATGCTGCTTACCAGGAAATATAACCACATTAAAATCATTTTTTATCTTTAAAATCTCAATCAATCCAAAAGCTATAAACATTAATCTTAATACAATAATATCCTTTGGTTGAACAGTTCATCGTCGCAACACTGACAGCAGTCAGTAACTATGCAAATAACAATGATTAAATATACCATGCATTAACTGTTTGTCAGTAACTGCTTGTCATGTTTTGTCCTTATGCTATAATTCGCGCGATATAGCCGGGCACAAAGTTCAAAGCGTCCACCTGCCAGGGACTGAAGTTTGTTAAACAGGTGAGAGTAAAATGGGACTGGTTTGTGGTGCAGGCTCGAAGGGCCGAATGGCCTACTCCTACACCTATTTTCTATGTTTTTCTATGAAAAAGCAGAGCCTCCTTAACGCTGACCACTCGAACCAGCAACCAACTTTACACACGGGGATTAGAGAAAAGAGAAACAATTACATGTTCTGATTGAATTCAAAATATAACTTACCGCCTCTGTATCCATCGGTTGCGACTGTCCCAAGAACTTTATATCTGCCCTGATACTTTAGAGTTGCGCTGTTTAGCTACATTTAGATATTTGCTCCAGGCTCTCCTGTGCACAGTCAGCCCCGGGAGTGCCGCTCGCGCTCGCGCTCGCTCTCTCTCTCTCTCTCGCGCGCGCACACTGCCAGCCCCAGGGGTGCCGCTCTTGCTCGCTCACTGTCAGCTCCGAGAGTGCCGCTCTCGCTCGCACAATGCCAGCCCCCGGAGTGCCGCTCTCTCGCTCTGTCCTTCTCCAGGACTGTTTCCTCCTCGAGCCCGTCAATCATAAACATTCCAAAAAGAATCCCGTGCCAACGCGGGCACGCATGCGCGTATGTTGTCTTTTGGAGCAGCGCGCTCCGTGTTCCTCTCAGACGGCAAAACTTTTTTTTAACTGTGTTAAGTGTCTTTTAATTTTAAAGCGCCCAACCATTTTTATTCATGTCATTCTGAAAGAGAAACGTCTTTCAATGGGTTTGAAAGCGCTCTTCTTTTTTTGTAAATATGAATGGTAACAAGACATAACCCGACAGCACTTCACATGCAGTGTCTTTCCAAACCCTGCTCTGCTCCACCCCGACCAAGTTTTCGGCACATGTGGGGTGTGCACTGGCGGAAAGACCCTCTTTGGTCTGCCCCCATTTTAGTGAGCTTCCTGGTGGAGATTGGGCAGCCACCTCTTGTAATTACTCAGAGCTTGGAACGTGAGCCGGAGTCAGAGCGTAACGCTGTGGAGATTGGAGGTCCTGCCCTCCACTCACAGAAGATGAGCCTCAATCAACTGAGGGCGGAATACTTCGGCCATTATCTCATAATTCGAGTGCTTCACTGCACAATTAACCTGGCAATAAACGCAGCAGATTTGTCTGGAAGTATTAAATAAGTAGTTTTCACAGACCTGGTGAATATTGGGGTTATAGAACCACCAAAGGTGGTTATAAAATGATTAGTGAAAACAAAAAAGACAGATTTGCATTTATCTAGTGTTATGTATCTAAACCTGTAATTACCATGTCTAACCACAATCCCTTGGGAGCACCTGTATATAAGGAGGCCTCACAGGCTGGAGAGGCACTCTAAGATCTGCAATAAAGGACTACAATCACACCTTACTTTCAGCTTGCAGTATCTGGTCTGACTCTTTATTCAAGACATAACAACTGGCGACGAGATACAAATGACGAACCCCACCGCAACAATGCAGAGAACCATTGTCATCCTGGAGAAATTTTTGGAGGGAGATGATTGGGAAACCTTCATGGAGCGACT
Source organism: Pristiophorus japonicus (assembly GCF_044704955.1). Classification (NCBI taxonomy): domain Eukaryota; kingdom Metazoa; phylum Chordata; class Chondrichthyes; family Pristiophoridae; genus Pristiophorus; species Pristiophorus japonicus. The sequence goes on along the minus strand of NC_091984.1, from coordinate 78,531,848 downwards.
TGACCAATACTTCGTGGCCAACGAGCTGGAAGGAGAAACGAACACTGCCAAACGAAGGGCGATCCTCCTCACTGTTGTAGGGCACCAACGTATGGACTCATGAGAAATCTCCTCGCTCCAGCGAAACCCACATACAAGTCATACAATGAGTTGTGCACATTGGTTCGGGAGCATCTAAACTCGAAGGAAAGCGTTCTGATGGCGAGGTATCGGTTCTACATGTACAAGAGGTCTGAAGGCCAGGAAGTGGCAAACTATGTCGCCAAGCTAAGGCATCTTGCAGGACATTGTGAATTTGAAGGAATCTTGGAGCACATGCTCAGGGACTTCTTCGTACTTGGCATTGACCATGAAGTAATACTTCGCAAACTGTTGGCTTTGAGTAAAGCCATAGCAATAGCCCAGGCATTTATCGCCACCAGTGACAATGCCAAACAAATTTCTCAGCACACGAGTGCTGCTGCAAGTACTGTGAACAAAGTAACGTTGTTTGCGAATCGAAAGATACAGGGCAGGACTTGCATGCCTGCAGCTGCATGTCTGCAGATGACTCAGAGTCCACCATCAAGGGTGGTGAATACAAGGCCATTAACACCTCATTGGCGCTGTGGGGGTGATCATCGTTTCCATTCATGCCGCTTCAAAGGATACGTTTGCAAAAGCTGTGGAACAATGGGATACCTCCAACGTATGTGCAGGTGAGCTGCAAACCCTGCTAATCCTGCAAGCCACCATGTTGCAGAGGAGGACAGATCCACGATGGATCTTGACGAATCAAAGCCTCAGACCGAGGAGGCAGAGATATATGGGGTGCACACATTTACCACAGTGTGCACCGATAATGCTGAAGGTTGAATTAAATGGACTCCCAGTGTCCATGGAGCTGGACACGGGCGCAGGCCAGTCCATAATGAGCAAAATGACTTTCGATAAATTGTGGTGCATCAAGGCCTCAAGGCCAGTCCTGACTCCCATTCGTACTAAACAGGGAATGTACACAAAGGAACTGATTCCCGTAATCAGCAGTGCTACCGTAAAGGTCTCCTACGATGGAGCGGTGCATGAGTTACCACTCTGGATGGTACCGGGCGATGGCCCCATGCTGTTTGGCAGGAGCTGGCTCGGAAAGATACGCTGGAACTGGGACAACGTCCAAGCGCTTTAGTCCGTCGACAACACCTCATGTGCCCAGGTCCTATACAAGTTCCCCTCGCTGTTCGAACCAGGCTTTGGAAAGTTCCAAGGAGCAAAAGTGCAGATCCATTTGATTCCGGGGGCGCGACCCATCCATCACAATGTGACAGCGTTACCTTACATGATGAGAAAGAGGATGGAGAGTGAACTGGACAGGCTGCATCGAGAAGGCATCATTTCGCTGATCGAATTCAACGAGTGGGCCAGTCCGATTGTTCCAGTCCTCAAGGGAGACCACACCATCAGAATCTGTGGTGATTATAAAGTAACTATCAATTGTTTCTCACTACAGGATCAATACCCGCTACCGAAGGCAGACGACCTATTTGCGACGCTGGCGGGAGGGAAAACATTCACGAAGCTGGCTTGACCTCGGCCTACATGATGCAGGCGCTGGAGGAATCATCGAAAGGCCTCACCTGCATCAACACGCACAAAGGTCTCTTCATTTACAACAGATGCCCGTTTGGGATTCGATCGGCTGCGGCGATATTCCAGAGGAACATGGAAAGCTTGCTGAAGTCGGTCCCATGCACCGTGGTCTTCCAGACGACATTTTGGTTACAGGTTGTGACACCGTCGAGCACCTGCAGAACCTGGAGGAGGTTCTTAGTTGGCTTAATCATGTGGGGCTCAGGCTAAAATGCTCGGTGCATTTTCCTGGTGCCTGAAGTGGAGTTTCTGGGGAGAAGAATCGCGGCGGACGGCATCAGGCCCACCGATTCGAAGACGGAGGCAATCAAGAATGCCCCAAGACCACAGAATGTGATGGAGCTGCGGTCGTTTCTAGGACTCCTGAACTATTTTGGTAACTTCTTACCGGGTCTTAGCACATTGTTAGAACCCGTGCACTCTTTACTGCGTAAAGGAGCTGAATGGGTATGGGGTAAAAGCCAAGAAAATGCCTTTGAGAAAGGTAGGAAGCTGTTATGTTCAAACAAATTGCTTTTGTTATATGATCCATGTAAATGTTTGGTACTAGCATGTGATGCGTTGTTGTACGGGGTCGGGTGTGTATTGCAACAAGCTAATGAATTTGGGAAATTGCAACCGGTTGCTTATGCATCCAGAAGTCTGTCTAAGGTCGAGAGGGCCTACAGTATGATCGAAAAAGAAGCGTTTGCATGTGTTTACGCGGTAAAGAAAATGCACCAATATCTGTTCAGGCTCCAATTTGAATTGGAAACTGACCAAAGCCGCTTATATCCCTTTTTTCTGAAAACAAGGGGATAAATACGATGCATTGGCCCGCATCCAGAAATGGACACTCACGTTGTCTGCATACAACTATGCCATCCGCCACAGGCCAGGCACAGAAAACTGTGCCGATGCTCTCACTAGGCTGCCATTGCCCACCATAGGGGTGGAGATGGCACAGCCCACCGATTTAGTTATGGTAATGGAAGCATTCGAGAGTGAGCAATCACCTGTTACCGCCCGACAGATTAGAACCTGGACGAGCCAGGACCCCTTACTGTCCATAGTAAAAAACTGTGTGCTCCAGGGGAGTTGGTCTACTGTCCCGTTAGAGATGCAGTAGGAAATAAAGCCGTACCAGCGATGCAAAGATGAAATGTCTATACAGGCAGACTGCCTCCTATGGGGTAATCGGGTAGTGGTGCCAAAAGAGGGCAGGGACACTTTCATCAGTGATCTCCACAGCACTCACCCAGGCATTGTAATGATGGAAGCGATAGCCAGATCCCGCATGTGGTAGCCCAGTATCGATGCAGACTTAGAATCCTGCGTGCACAAATGTAATAGAAACATAGAAAATAGGTGTAGGAGTAGGCCATTCGGCCCTTCGAGCCTGCACCGCCATTCAATAAGATCATGGCTGATCATCACCTCAGTACCCGTTTCCTGCTTTCTCTCCATACCCCTTGATCCCTTTAGCCATAAGGGCCATATCTAACTCCCTCTTGAATATATCCAATGAACTGGCATCAACAACTCTCTGCGGCAGGGAATTCCACAGGTTAACAACTCTCTGAGTTAAGAAGTTTCTCCTCATCTCAGTCCTAAATGGCCTACCCCTTATGCTAAGACTGTGTCCCCAGTTCTGGACTTCCCCAACATCGGGAACATTCTTCCCGCATCGAACCTGTCCAGTCCCGTCAGAATCTTATACATTTTTATGAGATCCCCTCTCATCCTTCTAAACTCCAGTGTATAAAGGCCCAGTTAATCCAGTCTCTCCTTATATGACAGTCCAACTATCCCTGGATTTAGTCTCTTGAACCTTCGCTGCACTCCCTCTTTAATGTCCTTACTCAATGGCATAAAACCCACGCGAGGCACATTCTATGGACCCTGCGTGGGATCTCCCTTTATATACCTGGATGACCAGGTAAGGAGTGTCTCCCACAAGTTCATCCCCTGTGGTCAAGGTGTGCATTGCTTAAGTATATACAGTATTGCACTGGTGTTACATAGAGTTTACATACATGATATCACCTCCCTCGCAAAGCCTTATTGGGATCAGAGGTTAAGTCTTTCAGGTGGTCTACGCTCCCTCGTGGGGCGCCGCAGTTGGGGCTCTGGTTGTTGAGCCTGGGCGTGAGTGTCTGTCACCTGTGGTGATTCCAGCCTGTCCGGGCTGACCGCCGGGACTGTGCATGCTGCTGAATGTTCTTGTTGCTCGTTCACTGGCGATGGTGTGAGCACCAACTCATGATCTTCCTCGAGTTCCTTAGTGTCCATGCTGAACCTTTTTTTTTACTTGGTCCAGATGCTTACGGCATATCTGCCCATTGTTAAGTTTAACCACGATGACCCTGTTCCCCTCTTTGTCTATTACAGTACCTTCAAGCCATTTGGGCCCCACGGCGTGATTGAGGACAAATACGGAGTCATTTATTTCCATACATCTCCTCCTTGAATTTCGGTCATGGTACTCGTTTTGGGACTGGCGCTTGCCCTCAACTATGTCGGTCAGGACTGGGTGAATGAGGGACAACTGAGTTTTGAGTGTTCGTTTCATAAGTAGCTCAGCGGGCGGGACCCCCGTGAGTGAGTGCGGTCAGGACCTATAGGCCAGCAGGAGGCACGATAGGCGGCATTGAAGGGAGGGTCCTTGAATCCTGAGCATGCCTTGTTTGATGATTCATTCTGCCTGGCCATTGGAGGCCGGCTTGAACGGTGCTGTCCTGACATGGTTGCTGTCATTGCCCGACATGAACTCCCGGAATTCTTAGCTCGTGAAACATGGGCCATTATCGCTAACAAGGATGTCCGGCAAGCGGTGGGTTGCAAAGACCGCACGTAGACTCTCCACAGTGGTGGATGTCGTGCACGAATTCAAAATGATGCACTCGATCCATTTCGAGTAGGCATCTACCACAATGAGAAACATTTTTCCCATGAACGGGCCCACGTAGTCGACATGAATACATGACCATGGCCTGGTGGGCCAGGGCCACGGGCTGAGCAGGACCTCCCTGGGTGCATTACCCAGCTGGGCACACGTCGTGCACCTGCGAACACAGTGTTCCAGGTCTGAATCAATTCCAGGTCACCAAACATGTGACCGGGCAATGGCCTTCATCAGCACGATGCCTGGATGCTCGCTGTGGAGTTCCCTGATGAATGCCTCCCTGCCCCTCTGGGGCATGACTACCCGGTTGCCCCATAGTAGGCAGTCAGCTTGGATGGAGAGCTCATCCATCCATCTTTGGAACGGTCTGACCTCCTCAGGGCATGCTCCGTGTGCAGGCGCCCAATCCCCAGTCGGGACACATTTCTTAATCAGAGATAGGAGGGGATCTCTGTTTGTCCAGATTTTGATCTGGCGGGCTGTGATGGGGGAGCCTGCGTTGTCAAAGGCATCAATGGCCATGACCATCTCAGCGCTTTGCTCCGCTGCCCCCTCAGTGGTGGCCAGTGGAAGCCTGCTGAGCGCGTCAGCGCAATTTTCAGTGCCAGGCCGGTGCCGGATGGAGTAGTCATAAGCAGCCAGCGTGAGAGCCCATCGCTGTATGCGAGCTGACATGTTGGCATTGACAGCCTTGCTGTCTGACAACAGGGATGTTAACAGCTTGTGGTCCGTTTCCAATTCGAACCTCCTGCCAAAAAGGTACTGATGCATTTTTTTTACACCATAGACACATGCGAGTACCTCCTTCTCAACTATCCCATATCCCGTTCTGCTTGAGAGAGCGACCTGGAAGCATAAGCCACAGATTGTAGTTGGCCCTCAGCATTACTCTGCTGCAACACGCACCTAACCCCATAGGACGATGCATCACATGTCAGAACCAATTTCTTACAGGGGTCGTACAGGGTCAATAACTTATTTGAACAAAGTAGGTTTTGCACCCGATTGAAAGCCCGTTCTTGACAGTCCCCCCAAAACCAATCACAACCCTTACACAGGAGCACGTGAAGCAGCTCCAGCAACGTGCTTAAGTTCGGCAGAAAGTTCCCAAAATAGTTCAAGAGTCCCAGAAATGAACGCAACTCCGATGTGTTGCCGGGCCTGGGCGCTCGTCGAATCGCCTCTGTTTTAGATTCGGTGGGCCAAATCCCATTTGCAGCAACTCTCCTGCCCAGGAACTCAATCTCAAGAGCCAAAAACACACATTTAGACTTCTTGAGTCGCAGGCCTACCCGGTCCAGTCGGCGTAGCACCTCCTCCAGGTTGTGGGGGTTTTCCTCGGTGTCACGACCCGTGATGAGGATGTCATCCTGAAATACGATTGTTCCAGGAATAGATTTGAGCAGGCTTTCCATGTTTCTTTGAAAAATCGCGGCCGCTGACCGAATGCCAAATGGGCACCTGTTATAAACGAACAGTCCCTTGTGCTTAGTGATGGTGGTCAGTAGTTTAGATTCATCGGCCAGTTCTTGGGTCATGTAGGCTGAAGTGAGATCCAACTTGGTAAACAGCTTGCCGCCTGACAACGTGGCAAAAAGATCCTCTGCTCTTTGGAGCGGGTATTGGTCTTGTAGGGACACCCGATTGATAGTGGCCTGGTAGTCGCCACAGATCCTGACAGAACCATCCGCTTTTAGGACGGGAATGATAGGGCTCGCCCAGTCGCTGAATTCAATGGGCGAGATGATGCCCTCTCTCAGCAAATGGTCCAATTCGCTCTCAATTTTCTCCCGCATCACATACGGCACCGCTCTGACTTTGTGGTGCACTGGTCTGGCATCCGGGGTGATGTGTATCACTACTTTGGTACCTTTGAACGTCCCGACGCCAGGTTGGAATAGTGACTCAAATTGTTGTAGGACTTATGAGCACGAACTTCGCTCCACAGGTGACATTGCATGCACATCCCCCCATTTCCAATTCATCTCAGCTAACTAGCTCCTCCCCAACAGTGCAGGACCATTGCCCGGGACAATCCAGAGCGGCAGCCGGTTCACTGATCCATTGTGTGTGACCGCCAACATTGCACTGCCTAGTACTGGAATGATTTCTTTGCTATACGTCCATAGTTGTGTCTCAGTGTGTTCTACTTTGGGTCTACTGGCTTTGAGTGGCCATAGCTTTTCGAATTGTTGAACGCTCAAGAGTGACTGGCTGGTCCCCGTGTCCAGCTCCATGCGTACAGGGATGCCATTTAATAAAACCTTCATCATCATTGGTGGCGTTTTGGTTTATGAGCTGTGAATGTTTGCCACATGAACCTGCTGAACTTCAATGCCCATTGATTCTCCCCAAGAGTCATCCTGCCTCACAGACCCCTCTTCTGGTCCATCCGCCTCGTAAATTAGCCTGGCTACAGGCTTCCTGCACATTCGAGCTAAATGGCCACTGAGATTGCAATTTCTGCAGACAAATTGTTGAAACCTGCAAGTCCTGGCAGTGTTTGCCCCCACACCTCCAGCATGAGCTGAGATTCCCATTGTTCTGAACAAAGGAGCTATGACCCGGCATTCCTCGCTGATTGTCTCTTTGACTGCTCTTGAGTACCCTGTTAGTGGATGTCAAAGGCCCCATCCCGGACTGCATTGTCCACTGTGATGGTGTAAATGTCCATTCAGCCTGCCATTGTCTCTGTTGAAAACCTACTCTGGGGTCTATTGCTGCCTGGGGTGTGTCGAACTGCCATTGCCTGCCTGCGGGGCCCTGAGTCGCGTTTATGATATTGACTCCCTGATCCCCCGTCGCATTGGAGGCAGAATTGCACGTATATATTATTTTGGTTTCCTCCTCCCCCGCCATGAAAGTCTGAGCCATCAATGCCGCCGCTTCCAAAATCAAGTCCTTGGTCTCAATTAACTTTCGGAAAATCTCCGCATGACCAATGCCCTCAATAAAGAAGTCCCTTAACATCTCCCCCCTGCAGGCGTCTGTGAACTTAGAGGCTGGCCAAACGCCGGAGATCCGCAACGAAGTCCGATAAGCTCTGTTCTTCACGACGTCGGTGGGTATAGAATCTGTGTCGGGCCATGTGTATGCTGCTCGCCGGTTTGAGGTGCTCACCGATTAGTTTGCTGAGCTCTTCAAAGGTTTTGCCCGCCGGCTTTTCGGGTGCTATTAGGTCCTTCATGAGCGCGTAAGTCTTAGGTCCGCAGCTGGTCAGCAGATGGGCCCTTTGCTTGTCGGCCACAGCATCTCCCAGCCATTCTTTCATGACAAAACTTTGCTGGAGCCTTTCAATGAAATCATCCCAGTCCTCACCAACACAGTACCGTTCATCTGTGCTACTGGTGGCCATTTTCGTGGGTCGTTGATTCCCGTTTCTCGTCGCCAATGTAATGTCCTTACTCAATGGCACAAAACCCACACGAGGCACATTCTTTGGACAAGATCACTCTATGACCTGAAACTTTATTCACAGGACCAAGAAGAGATGACCCTGCGTGGGACCTCCCTTTATATACCTGGATGACCAGGTAAGGAGTGTCTCCCACAAATTCACCTCCTGTGGGCAAGATTTGCATTGCTTACGTATATACAGTATTGCAGTGGTGTTACATAGAGGTTACATACATGACACCCTCAATAGCAAGAATGTCCTTCCTCAGATTAGGAGACCAAAACTGAACACAATATTCCAGATGAGACCTCACTAAGGCCCTGTACAACTGCAGTAAGACCTCCCTGCTCCTGTATTCAAATCCCCTAGCTATGAAGGCCAGCATACCATGTGCCTTCTTCACCGCCTGCTGTACCTGCATGCCCATACATGTTCACAGTTAAGCAATGCACCCAGGGAGGCGCCACTAAGTTTATGGTCCTGGCCCTCCAAACCGTGGTCCAGGGTCCATGTCGACTATGCAGGCCCATTCTTGGGAAAAATGTTCAGTGGTTGTACTCCAAATGGATTGAATGTGTGATAATGTCGGCGAGCACGTCTGCTGCCACCATTAAAAGCCCACGGGCCATGTTTGCCATGCATGGCCTGCCTGATGTTCTTGTAAGTGACAATTGTCCGTGCTTTACCAGTGCCGAGTTCAAGGAGTTCATGACCCGCAATGGGATCAAACATATCATATCTGCCCCGTTTAAACCAGTGTCCAATGGTCTGGCAGAACAAGCAGTTCAAACAATCCAGCAGAGCTTGAAAAGGGTAACTGGAGGCTCACTGCAGACTCACTTATCCCGAGTCCTGCTTAGTTACCGCACAAGTCCCCACTTCCTCACTGGGGTCCCTCCCGCTGAACTGCTCATGAAAAGGGCACTTAAGACAAGGCTCTCGTTAGTACATCCTGATGTACACGAACAGAGAGCAGGCTGCTTCAACAGAATACATATCATGATTGCGCAAATGTCACGCGAAATTGAGATTAATGATCCTGTATTTGTGTTGAACTATGGACAAGGTCCCAAGTGGCTTCCTGGCACCATGTTGGCCAAAGAGTGTTTGTGTAGGGTGTTTGTGGTCAAACTCTCAAATGGACTCACCTGCAGGAAACACTTGGACCAAACCAAACTCAGATTCACGGACTATCCAGAACCCACAATAGACTCCATCTTTTTCGACCCTCCAACACACACATTCAAGTGGCAACCGACCCAGCGGTTGACCACGAAGCAGAACCCATCACCCGCAGCAGCCCAGCAGGACTCACCATCACCAGCAGCCCAGCAAAGCCAGCTGCTCAGCACCCAGCGAGGGCCCAACAAACGACTCACCAAAACCAGCATTGCACCGAGACGATCAACCAGGGAAAGGAGGGCCCCAGATCGACTCACATTGTAAATAGTTACACTATTGACTTTGGGGAGGGGGGGGGAGTGTTGTTATCTATGTAAACCTGTAAATACCATGTCTAACCACCGGAGGGCTTATCCCCTGGAGTACCAAGGGATCCCACAATCCCTTGGGAGCACCTATATATAAGGAGGCCTCACAGGCTGGAGAGCCACTCTGAGATCTGTAATAAAGGACTACAGTCACACCTTACTTTGAGCTTGCAGTATCTGGTCTGACTCTTTATTCAAGACATATCATCTAGACCGGACCTTTCATGATCACCGGATGTCCCAAAGTGCTTTACAACCAATGTAGTACTTTTTGAAGTGTAGTCACTGTTGTAATGTAGGAAACACAGCAGCCAATTTGTGCACAGCAAGCTCCCACAAGTGGCAATGTACTAATGACCAGATGATCTGTTTTAATGATGTTGATTGAGGGATAAATATTAGCCAGGACACTGGGGATAATTCCCCTGATCTTCTTTGAAATAGTGCCATGGGATCTTTTACATCCACCTGAGAGCGCAGTTTAACCTCAGTTTAATATCTCATCCGAAAGACAGCACCTCTGACAGTACAGCACTCCCTCAATGTTGCACTGGAGTATCAGTCTAGATTTTTGTGTTCAAGTCTCTGGCATGGGACTTGAACCCACAATTTTCTGACCCATAGATGAGGATGCTAACAACTGAGCCACAGTTGACACACAAAAGTATTCAAAAAGTGATGGTAGTAAAAAAAAGTTATCCAAACATAGACACATGACAGGGGCCTGGTGGTTTGAAGAAATAAGTTGATATTTATATAGCACTTTTCATGACCTCAGGACATCCCAAAACACATTATAGCCACTGAAACACTTTTGAAGTATAATACTGATGCAATGCAGTGAAACTCAGCAGCCCTTTATGCTCAGCAAGATCTCATAAACAGCACTGAGCTAGATGATCAGATAATCTGTTTTTAGTGATAATGGTTGTTGGATAGACGTTGGCCTGAACACCAGGAGAAATCGCTGGCTCTTTTTTATATAGTGCCATGGGATCTTTTATGAACCATCTGAGGGGAAGACAGATCCTCCTTAAACATCTTGCGCCAAAAATCGCTGTCTCTACGGGCGTGTACAATGTGCGCATGCACCTAAAGATCCCGCAAGTGCTGGATCTAGGCACGCGATGCTCCTGCGCCTAAATCCAGCACTTGCGATGTGCCAAACAAGCTGTTGACAGATCCACCAGATAAAAAGTAGCAGTACCGGCGCAGATTTCTACAATTTGCCCAACTGCTGGCCAGCACCTACGTACGAAAGTTGCACGGCTGATAGAAGCAGGTGTGCAGCCTGCATTCTATCGAGAGACGAAGCAGCAGGAAGAAGTAAGTCAGGGGCTTGAAAATAGGACTTTTTAAAATAGCTTTTAAATTTAAGAAAACTGATTTAAATCTTTAACAACTTTAATTTTATAGCTATTTAATTGGTTTTGTATCTTTTTCTTAGCAGTGGAGTTAATTTGAAGAGTAACTTTGGCTGTGTACAAGGTAAGCATTCTATTCAATTAGATTATATTATTTTTAAACCTGAAAATGACTGTTTCAAAATAATTGTTTTCATAGTTACTGATGTTTAAAATAATTATCCCAGAATATATGATTTTTTTAAATGTTTAAAATGTTAAATGTATGAATTTTTAAAAGTCTTAAAAATTAATTTTGGACGTGACTTTTATCAGGCGGGTATGACGGGTGGCGATCAGATACCGCTCGTTTCGCTCCACTGCCCAAAGTGAATTTCTACCTACTCACTTTATTAAGTCTTTCCAAGTCTTTTACAAGTCTTTCCATCTTTCTTCCTCCATGTACTGCATCTATCTAAAGAGGAAGCCTGTGAGGGAGTAACATGCCTATTCAGGATTTCATCTCGATCCTCTGTTTGATTCTGGCACATAGAATTCAACGCGTCTCTTCAGAAGGAACTACTACCCACCACAGAGAGTGTACAGGGAGAGGCTATCTTTTGAAATGATGTCGGAGGAATTGTGTGTGAGGAGGCTGCGCTTCAACAAAGAGGCAATCGGCCGACTGTGTGACATGTTAAAGGACGACCTTCAAACATGCTTGAAGACCCGCACTGCCTTGTCAGTGTCCATGAAGGTAACCACGGCACTGATTATCTTTGCATCAGGGTCATTTCAGTCAGATATTTCAAATGTCACCATGGAAGTGCTCATGACTCCTTTGTCCTCCGTCACTCCAATTTACATGAAACTCTCAATGAATATTGGGCGACAAGGGCTACCCACTAAAATCGTGGCTGATGATACCATACCGCAGGACCAATAATGAGGCAGACGAGAGATATAACAAGTGTGGCCACATGGGAAATAGTCGAGAGGACAATTGGGCTTTTGAAATCATGCTTCCCGTGCCTGGACAGGTCACAAGGCACATTGCAGTACAGTCCTGTGAAAATGTCAAGGTGTTAAAAATGAGCTCTTTACGGCTATTTCTGGTCACTTTAAATAATCAGGTTCGAGTGCAAACCAATATGGTGGATAATTGTGTTTAATAAGAGTTTAACACGGAATATAACACCTTAGTTATACAGTAAAAACATACGACTCTGACAATAGTTGCAATAGTTGAGCAATTCTGTTCTTCCTATCGTCTGGGACTTCCTTCACTCTCTCTCTCTCTCTTCCTCCTCTCTCTCTCTCTTCCATCTGTGACTACAAACTTCCGGGTGGTCACTTTTAATCTATTTTTAGGGGTGGGCCTGAAACTGAATATTGATGAGACCTTTTGACTTATAGAGGTTTCCCTAAAAACTTGATATCCAATAAGACTTCTCATTCTTTGTCTTGATTCTAGAAACAAGGCCTGCACTAAAGATGTCTTTCAATTTTGGTGACATGTCATCGTTTATACCTTATCGAAGTCGCTTTTCTGTAGAATTCCTTTCATCGCTCTCTGTTTATACTAACCCAGGGTTTCTTCCTGTGGAAAATGTTTATCTTGTCCCTATTCCCTCAATACAAAGCCTAGTCCTTTGAACCATGAGGCCCAAACCAGAGCTTTGTTACCTCTAACCAATGGTCAACTTCTTTACGACGTAGTAAACTGTCTGTGTTTACACTCGTTGCTACAAACATCCTTCGATTCTAAGCCTTTCCATCTTTCCATACAAATTGTCTTAAGATACATAAATAAACTGAAGTTTTTACTTGAAAACCACAGGTACTTAGTATTTCTCAGCATTTCTTTATCATTCTAAACAGACACCTCGTCTCCATTCTAAAACAACGATTTAAATATAGCACTCCTATCAATTTTATACATTTTTAGGCATCCTTGGTTTCTAACAACCCCACCTTGAGAGAGAGAAAACTCTATTTCGAACTCTCATTTACAAACCTCTACTAACCATGTCAATTCTAAATTTCGATTAAGGAGACTCAGAAATGAAGATTTGTCCCTTTCTTACATTTGTCCCTTTGAATGGGAGGAGCAACCTCTGACCCCGTTCTCAAATTCGAATCCGGTGTACCAATTCTGCCCTGCCTGGGGTATCTTCTGTTTCTTGTATCTTTCCTGAATTTACCCCACCTCGGGTCTCCTCTATGTTTCTTCGGATCTTCTCTTTCAATGTGTTCAGTTAATTAAATATCAAATACACTATACTTACAAGTTGGGAAACTACCAGAGCGTGTGAAATAATTTGAACCTAAGAATGTGGTGATATATTAAGCCCAATATCCCACATTATGAATGTCGTACCAATTGTGCCACATAAGTGTAGCTTATACTTAAGTATCTCATTTACTGTCGGTTTCACTTCAGCATAGTTTTTGAGACAAGTTCTGTTAGACCCACAAAACATGGTACTGGAAGCACCACCAAAACCATCATACTGGATTCATACTGGCTTTTCCCATGCTCTGTTACCTACAAAACACAATTACAGTTAAAGTTATCATTCAGTCTTATAATCACAAGCACATCGACTAAGCAAAATTGATGCAGACAACGAAAACAGACATTGTAAAGAAAGCTGAAATTTATCATTTAATCAACAAGTCATGGACTTAAAAGATTCTCCAGATCTCTTTTTTTACTTGTATCCATTCATTGTGGATAATTCTTACTAAATTTATTTCTCCCTAACCTTCAATTTTCCCAATCTAAATTCTATATTGTTTTTACTTAAATTTTAATCATTTTTTTTTTCCTTAAGCACACCTTCAATCCTTTTTTTCACTAATTAGATAGTTTCTCGATGGGAGTATGTATCAATGTTTTTAAAATTCTCTCAATTCCCTGAGCCACATTAACCATTTCACGTCTTCTGTTGTCAAGTAACTGAGCATGTCTTGAAACCCATTCTTCAGTGCAAATTCACCATGCATTTCTGCTAGTCTTCATACGTAACAAATTACATCTGTACTCTTACACCGGTATCTCTGTGCCATTCGATACACACCATCTCAGACTTTCAAGTAATCTTATGAAAAGATTGTCTCGAGATTTTTGCATGTTTCAGGTAGTGGCCAGGTTATCAATGCAACTTTCCTAAAAAGTTCATAGGCAAGGACACAAAATGTCTCCAAGAGAAAACTATCGATTCACTATTCTTAACTACACTTTCCTGACTTTCACTAGAATGTTAGAAAAATTCCCATTTGGTGGTGTAATTTTCCTGTTTCTATCTTGCATCTTAAGTTCACATCCCATTAATTACTATTCATATTCATGAGCTCTGAAGAAACCTTACTATCCAAAATAATATTAAAGATTAACATTTAAAAAAAATTCTTTGTAACCAACTATATTGTGCCCGAGTTCATTTTATCATTTCAAACTTATCACAAATCCCAACAACCGTATTATCTTGTTCTGACAGATTTTGTCCATGTTCAATTTTATTTTCCACAAACTTTTTCTCTTGATACATAGCATTTAGTAGGACCACCTAGATTATTATCAACCAGTTTATTTTAATAAAAAATTATCCCTTTAAACTTCAGTTAGATTTTCCTACTCAAGTGCTTGAAACAGCAACTTGTATCAATTCATCTTACTAATTCCAATTTCAGAAACGTTTTTGCCAAACTTGGTAGTTCATAAGGTATCTTAACTCTAGAGACAAACGTGCTCGCCACTTATTTACAAGGTAACTTCCATTTCTTATCGACTCCCCACCTCGAGTACATCTTGTTTCTCATCGGAGAAAACAGCATTTAAGATTGTGTTTAAACTTTTTAGTATCACTTCTTTTAAAAAGGTTTCCAAACCCAAGATTTTCCAGTACAACCAACATATTTAACAAGGAAAAATCACCTCAAATGTCTCAAAATTCAATTCAAATACCGCCAATCTTTTAAAATTTAAAATAACCAGAATTTAACTTAACTGCACTCAAATGGTTAACAGCTTCAGCTCTCGGTGCAGAAAAGTGGGTGGAGCTGAAACAAAGTAACAGACACCTTTTTTTTGAAGACAGCTTTCAGACAAAAGGAATACTGTAGCTTTTTAAACATTCATTCACGCTTTGCAAAAAGACATTAACATTCACACTAAAAAAAATTATAGATCAGAAAAGAGACTATCTTCCTTCTTCTCCTTTATTCCATCATAACTATTCTATCCTTTCTCCCATAAGCCAATTTTCAATTTCTGATGTTTTCTACTGAATCCCTTTCCTGTAACCTGAATCCACTAGCAAAGCAAGGTGGCAGCCTCCATGATCAGTGTCCTTGACAAAGGGTCGTTCACCCTCCCTGTACCAGACCGGAGAAGACTTGGTCACTGCGGAGGCCTGTGACCGTCACTGGGGCTGTGAGTCTGAAAGCGCATCTCCGCAACAAGTAACAGATGAAACGTTTTGGCCCCTTGTCTGATCGCGTTTCATGGCCATAATTGCTGCCAAAAGGCTTTCTAACTGCTGGCCCGTTACTTTCATGGATTGGAGGTTGGTAATGTGGACCATTATTCGGACTTCGACCAAAGCGGCATTCACGAGCATAATGTCTGGGCTTATAACAGTTATAACAAATTAAGTTACGTTTGGGGAGGGGTCTGTGGAATCAGAGGACCCTCCACCACCAAAACTTTGGACTCCGTAGGGGCGAGGGACGATTTACCTCCTTGCTTGATTGCAAGATTCTAACAGATCAGCCTACGGGGTTCCCTGATGGACGGTAATACCAAGAATGTTCCTTATGGGGGGGGGGGGGGGGGGAGGTAAGTTTAAATCCCTTAGTTTCACAAAACTCTTGATCACCACTGTTTTCCTGGGACTGGTCGTACAAATCATACAATCGATTTGCAAAGACCATGGTGTTCATTAGCCTCTTGCCGGGCTTCCCCAGCTGCATGGCTAAATTGACTGATTTTATGCCTAAACAGTTACAAATTTCATCCATGACATTCCACCAACCCTTACTGTTATCATAGATTTCTCGTGGGTGTGACGCCTTGAGTTGCCGTGAGGCACTTGCCAATAGAATTTGTTTTAAGTCTTTAAATTCTAACTTGGGGGTAACAGCGACGGAAATCACCCCAGTCACTTGTTAGGACAACTGGGTTCATCTCCCAGTTTCTTTGCCCCAAGTCTTTGGCCAGTGCTTTGCACTCCAGCGGGGTCAAACTTCTACTGGTAGTAGATATTTCCTCATTGGGAGGTAGGTTGTAGGCTACAGAGGAGGTACCATTATCAGATTCGTCATCCGAGGGTGCAGGGTCACCGAATCGTGTGGTAGTAGTGATTATATTAACCTGCTTGTTTCTACCGGGGCAATTTGTCCTGGATAGGGAGGGGTATGTGCAAAGATTGAGGGACTATTTTGGAAGATGTGGTTATTATTGCACTGAGCTTTTCTTACTAGCTTGTCCCAATTAAAAATAAGATTCCTAGGTATAAGGTAACTGATGGCTGCAACAGCTGCCGTTTGTCTTCCCAGTTTTCCCTTCAGTTTCATGATTTGTAATTCGCATTGAATATGGTTGGTGCTCGCCAAAGAGGGTTTCTCGAGTAATTCTCTCAGGGCCCTCCTGGCATCCTCAAGTTGAGAGATCAGGGATTCATTTTTAATTTCTAAAGCCTTATTATCCTCATAGATCTGCCGAAGTTTGCTCTTGACGTAAAAGCGCACAGATTGTGACGTGTCTGTCCTACCAGTCCTGTAACTCCCTTTCAAGTTGAGCATTTCTCTCCTGCAGGAGTACAACTTTCCCTCCCAAGCGAGTGGCACATAAGTGAGCCGCGTATGCCAGCCGATTTCTGGTTTCCTTAACTTTACATTTCTCTGCATCCACCTGGGACATGATCTCAGAGTAACTCTTCTCACTCCCCTGCACACTCTCGATTCCTGCTCGGGCCCCCAAACTTATCAGAGAGACTGTTCGCAACGTTGTCTCTAAAATACACAGCTGCCCTCCCTATAACAATGCCTAGTATTTCTATAAACCAAACTCTTTTCAGCCACAACAATCCTTTTGCACTCCTGGCTGACTCGGCAATTTGTTAGAAATTGCCTCTTTACAGCTATTTTAAATAATCAGATTCGAGTGCAAACTAATATGATGGATAATTGTGTTTAATCAGAGTTTAAGACAGAATATAACACCTTAGTCATATGTTTTTACTGTATAACTAACAATAGTTGGAATCGATCCAATCGGACAGATAGTTGACACGCGTGAGTAATTCTGTTCTTCCTATCGTCTGGGGCTTCCGTCACTGTCTTCAACAACAAACTTCCAGGACGTCACTTTTAACCTATTTTTAGGGGTGGGCCTGAACATTGATGAGACCTTTTGACCTATAGAGGTTCCCCTAAAAAACTTGATAACCAATAAGACTTCTAGTTCTTTGTCCTGATTCTAGAAACAAGGCCTGCAGTTATCATGGGCGACTTTAATCTACATATAGATTGGGTTAACCAAACTGGTAGCAATACGATGGAGGAGGATTTCCTGGAGTGTATTAGGGATGGTTTTCTCGACCATTATGTCGAAGAATCAAATAGAGGGCTGGCCATCCTAGATTGGGTGATGTGTAATAAGAAAGGACTAATTAGCAATCTTGTAGTGCGATGCCCCTTGGGAAAGAGTGACCATAATATGGTAGAATTCTTTATTAAGATGGAGAGTGACACAGTTAATTCAGAGACTAGGGTCCTGAACTTAGGGAAAGATAACTTTGATGGTATGAGATGTGAATTGGCTAGAATAGACTGGCGAATGATACTTAAAGGGTTGACGATAGATAGGCAATGGCAAACGTTTAAGGATCACATGGATGAACTTCAACAATTGTACATCCCGGTCTGGAGTAAAAATAAAACGGGGAAGGTGGCTCAACCGTGGCTAACAAGGGAAATTAAGGATAGTGTTCAA
Organism: Pristiophorus japonicus; assembly: GCF_044704955.1. Taxonomy (NCBI): domain Eukaryota; kingdom Metazoa; phylum Chordata; class Chondrichthyes; family Pristiophoridae; genus Pristiophorus; species Pristiophorus japonicus. Next base: position 78,514,108 of record NC_091984.1, on the reverse strand, counting down.
TCCAAGGAAGAGGCATATAAATTGGCCAGAAAAAGCAGCAAACCTGAGGACTGGGATAAATTTAGAATTCAGCAGAGGAGGACAAAGGGTTTAATTAGGAGGGGGAAAATAGAGTATGAGAGGAAGCTTGCTGGGAACATAAAAACTGACTGCAAAAGCTTCTATAGATATGTGAAGAGAAAAAGATTAGTGAAGACAAACATAGGTCCCTTGCAGTCAGAATCAGGTGAAAGAAATGGCAGACCAATTGAACAAATACTTTGGTTCTGTCTTCACGAAGGAAGACACAAATAACCTTCCAGAAATACTAGGGGACAGAGGGTCTATGGAGAAGGAGGAACTAAAGGAAATCCTTATTAGTCAGGAAATTGTGTTAGGGAAATTGATGGGATTGAAGGCAGATAAATCCCCAGGGTCTGATAGTCTGCATCCCAGAGTACTTAAGGAAGTGGCCCTAGAAATAGTGGATGCATTGGTGATTATTTTCCAACAGTCTATTGACTCTGGATCAGTTCCTATGGACTGAAGGGTAGCTAATGTAACACCACTTTTTAAAAATGGAGAGAGAGAGAAAACAGGGAATTATAGACCAGTTAGCCTGACATCAGTGGTGGGGAAAATGTTGGAATCAATTATTAAAGATGAAATAGCAGCGCATTTGGAAAGCAGTGGCAGGATCGGTCCAAGTCAGCATGGATTTATGAAAGGGAAATCATGCTTGACAAATCATCTAGAATTTTTTGAAGATGTAACTAGTAGAGTGGACAAGGGAAAACCAGTGGATGTAGTGTATTTAGACTTTCAAAAGGCTTTTGACAAGGTCCCACATGAGATTGGTGTGAAAAATTAAAGCACATGGTTTTGGGGGTAATGTATTGACGTGGATAGAGAACTGGTTGGCAGACAGGAAGCAGAGAGTCGGGATAAACAGGTTCTTTTCAGAATTGCAGGCAGTGACTAGTGGGGTGCTGCAGGGCTCAGTTCTGGGACCCCAGTTATTTACAATATACATCAATGATTTAGATGAAGGAATTGAGTGTAATATCTCCAAGTTTGCAGATGACACTAAGCTGGGTGGCGGTGTGAGCTGCGAGGAGGATGCTAAGAGGCTGCAGGGTGACTTGGACAGGTTAGGTGAGTGAGCAAATGCATGGCAGATGCAGTATAATGTGGATAAATGTGAGGGTATCCACTTTGGTGGCAAAAACAGGAAGGCAGAATATTATCTGAATGGCGGCAGATTAGGAAAAGGGGGAGCTGGAACGAGACCTGGATGTCATGGTACATCATTGAAAGTTGGTATGCAGGTACAGCAGGCGGTGAAGAAGGTAAATGGCATGTTGACCTTCATAGCTAGGGGATTTGAGTATAGGAGCAGTGAGGTCTTACTACAGTTGTACAGGGCCTTGGTGAGGCCTCACCTGGAATATTGTGTTCAGTTTTGGTCTCCTAATCTGAGGAAGGACGTTCTTGCTATTGAGGGAATATAGCGAAGGTTCACCAGACTGATTCCCGGGATGGCAGGACTGACATATGAGGAGAGACTGAATCGCCTGGGCCTGTATTCACTGGAGTTTAGAAAAATGAGAGGGGATCTCATAGAAACATATAAAGTACTGACGGGACAGGACAGGTTAGATGCAGGAAGAATGTTCCCGATGTTGGGGAAGTCCAGAACCAGGGGACACAGTTTAAGGATAAGGGGTAAGCCATTTAGAACTGAGATGAAGAGAAACTTCTTCACTCAGAGTTGTTAACCTATGGAATTCTCTGCCGCAGAGAGTTGTTGATGCCAGTTCATTGGATATATTCAAGAGGTCGTTAGATATGGTCCTTACGGCTAAAGGGATCAAGGGGTACGGAGAGAAAGCAGGAAAGGGGTACTGAGGTGAATGATCAATCATGATCTTATTGAATGGTGGTGCAGGCTCGCAGGGCCAAATGCACTATTCCTGCAACTATTTTCTATGCACTAAAAAGATGTCTTTCAATTTTGGTGACATGTCACCGTTTATACCTCATCAAAGTCGCTTTTCTGTAAAATTCCCTTCATCACTCTGTTTATACTAACCCAGGGTTTCTTCCTGTGGAAAAAGCAAATATCCTGTCCCTATTCCCTCAATGCAAAGCCTAAAAGCCTAGTCCTTTGAACTACGAGGCCCAAACCAGAGCTTTGTCATCTCTAACCAGTGGTCAACTTCTTTACGGCGTAGTAAGCTGCAAGCATCCTTAGTTTCTAAGCCTTTCCATACAAATTGTCTTAAGATACATAAACAAGCTGAAGCTTTTACTTAAAAACCACAGTGAATTAGCATTTCTCTATCATTCTAAACAGACACCTCATCTCCAATCCTAAACAAATATTTAAACACAACACTCGTATCAGTTTTATACATTTTTAGGCATCCTTAGTTTCTAACCAAGGATTGTGGTGACCTGTTGTGCTTTGCTGGAAGGACTAACTCTTAAGCCTACAGATGAACTCCCTGCTGAAATGGAGGAATTTGAGGATCCCAATGTCCCTGTGGTGAAGTGTGATGGGAGGAGCCAACTTGTGCCGAAAGCAGAGCTACCCAACACGTTTACGGGATGATGGTACTGTTGCATCCTCTCTCCCCCTACCCCAGCAAAGTGCAGAAGAGAACACAAAATTTAAAGTAAAACAGTGAACTTTTATTGCAGCAAAGACTTGATTTAAAGATGAAAAACTTCAATAAATTAAGTACAAATTGTTAGATAGCTATTTTCTACTTTGTAAACATTTGCAATTGTAAAGTGTTTGATAAAAACATGTAAACAGTTTTAAGTGACTTTTTGGTTTCTTAGTGCAATAAAGACAAAATCAAGATGTAAACTAGCTATTTTCTACTTTTCAAACAGTTGTAATGTTAAATTGGTGGTTAATAAAGTTGAGTCAAAATTTAATGTGACTGCAGGCTATAAATATTAAAGTGAAATACAATATAAATTTTAACACCAATATTCAAATAAAACATTAAAGAACATCTGTGCCTAAGGGTCGAAAGAGGCGGCTTGTGTAAAACGTGGCACCCAACTGTCTCCTGCACTTTCCCCTTTCCAGTGACCGAAACCCTCATATGAATTGAAAGGCCCCTATGTACCATCTATTGTCCTCAGCAGTTGGCTCATTACAGGGTTGCTGTTCCTGTTGCTGAAAGGCAACATTTACTTCCAACATCATTAATCCGGCTCCTATCTTGTGGTCCTGCACTGTGTCTTCACTGGGATCAGGGAAGGCATGATCTGCAATGGTCAAATTAATGGCGTCAGAATCTGGTCTTCAACTGCAATAGTTGAATGAGAGTGTCGTTAATCTGAGTAAGAGCAGAAATGAACTGAGACAGTGGAACAAGAGCCTCGTTAATCTGGCCCATCGCAAGTTAAGAGTTTTGTGAAGCCATGTCCACCTTGCTGCCAAGATCATCAATCGCCTGAGTGATAGAGCAAGAGAGTTTATTTCATTTGCATGATGACTAAGTATCTCTTGCCGGAAACCTACAATTTGTTGCGCCTCAGCTTCTCTCTCATTTTGTTGATATCTTGCTTCTCCCACCTGCTCTGCAGTGTCAAGTTTGGTGTCTGGCTCTGGAACCACAGTCATCAGTGCCTCTCAGAGACAGAGGGGCCAAGAGATGTAGAGGTGGTATGCAGACATCCAGGGTCGTTACCCTCCCCTTCCACTGGCACTAACTGCACGCATTCATCCTGCGCCGCCTCACTTACTGCTGGCACCAGGTCTGAAACCCCTTCCACAATGCCCTCTGCAGCCGCTGTCTCGTCAAACTGTTTGCCCCCTGTGCGTGAGGACAGCTGTCCAGCTATGAGAAGTAAACAGTAAACATTTAAAAAAGGTGATATTCTCACAGTAGCTGATATTCTGCGCACACCTAACAGTTTTAAACATACAGCTGGTCAGTGCCACTCATCTTCCATTATTCCAATGTCTGATTGGGCAACGGACACTGAACGGCCACGTACTATGCCCAGCAACAGCACGTCCCTTTCCTCTAGCTCCGATAACTGTCTGAGTGGCAATGTCTCTGCCGGTCATGGCACACTCCCTCGCATTATGTGCCAGCGTGCTCTAAATTGAAAACAAATGAAAATGAAAGGTCATGTTTTTTAAGCCAAGACAAAATACATATAGCAGCTGACTGGTTTAGAGACAATTGTTGACTAATTGAGTTTTTACAACCTACAAGCAGTGCATCACAGATAAATGTAAACAAGCCCTTTCATTGAACCCAACTAGCTGCAAGGAAGGCCATAAAATTTTACAATGAGTACATGTGACAGATGATTAAGTCAGTTCACAATTGCCTTTTAAATAGTAATGTTAAATTTTAGCAAACTTAACATTTGAGATTTCTTATTACTATACAAACCCCGGCAGATCGCATCAAATCATGAACATTTTTGCGGCATTGTTCCGCTGTCTGTGGAACAGTGGAGTTGGTGTCAACAGCCAATGCAATTTCGGTCCATGCTGCCATGTGTCCTTTTCACAGTGCTTTCGACTGCGCAGTTCCAGTGAGGCACAGTCGCTTCACCTTAACCTCAGTGAGGAGTGTGGCGAGATCACAGTCAGTGAAATTCTGAGCTCTTTTCATGAGGACAATATTTGATTCTTCCATTTCACTCATCTGTTTAATTATTATTGCAAATTATTTCAAGGTTTTTAAAAGCAGAGTTAGGACTGGATTTTAGGCTTCTCTGTTTTCAGGGGATAATGGCAGTGAGGTGGGAACGTTAGCAGACGCGAATAGTTTGCGCTTTAGCTGTTAAGTTTGGGCATCTGGGCCCTGTGTCAGGGGATGCAGCGCTAAGGGAGGCGTTATACACCTCTCTTGGTGCAAGGATGGGAAACTCCCGAGCTAAAGAGTTGGGCCAGGAACGCTCCGAGAAATGTTTTTTTTTTTGGGGGGGGGGGGGGGGGGGGGGCAGGGAAAGAACCTAAAAACACAAAAATATTCCCAAAACATCACTAAAAAAATTAAGAAGTCCATTACTCACCTCTTCACCAATGGGATGGTTGGACCGCCCTGATTTCCCAGGCGCTCATTTCGAGGCACACCTCCAGGCCGACGGTTGGGCAGGAGCTCAAACGCACACCGATGTCGCAACCGGGGCGTTGTACGCCCGGCGCAGCTCTTCCGGGCGCTGCCACAAAACCGGACCAGAGGATCGCTGCGGGGCATTGGAGGCTGAATGCCTGCCCAGAAGACCTCCCGCTGCTCTGGGGCAAAAACTGGAGTGCAGAAGACCGGAATATCCAGCCCTTAATGTTTTAGGCTGATGACCTTTCGTCAGAACTGGGAAAGCTTAGTGATGTTAGAGTTTTTAAGCAAGTATAGAGCCAGGGGTGAGGGGAGAGGGGTTAAATGACAAAAGGGATGATGATGCTAGGCAAAAGAGGGTGGTAATGGGACAAGGAAAGAAAAATTGGGCCTAGAGGTACTGTAACTGGCAATAGCTGAACCATTATCAGCACCTGAAATATTAATTCTATTTCCCTCTCCACATTGTTAGTTAACAGCTGCCTCATGGAACTCTTGACAGATGACAGTGCCTCTCTGTTTGTTTCTCTGTCTCAGGTTTGAGGTGGGTCTTGCTCCTTGGGTTCAGATTTGGTCTCTACCCTTGAGCTCAGATTGAGATGTTCTGCTCATGCTCAGGGCTGGTCTCTATCCTGAAGAACACAAGAACAGGAGTAGGACAAATGGCCCTTTGAGCCTGCTCCACCATTTAATAAGATCATGGCTGATCTTCGACCTCAATTTCCTACCCGATCCCTATATCCTTTGATTCCCCGAGTGCCCAAAAATCTATCTATCTCAGCCTTGAATATATTCAATGACCCAGCCTCCACAGCTCTCTGTGGCAGAGAATTCCAAAGACTCACAACCCTCAGTGAAGAAATTTCTCCTCATCGCAATCTTAAATGGCCGACGCCTTATCCTGAGACTATGCCCCTTAGTTCTAGACGCTCCAACCAGGGGAAACAAACTCTCAGCATCTACACTGTCAATCACCCTCAGTTTCAATTTCGAGTTAGAATTTCTCTCATGCTCATGGGTTGATTATTGTCCTGACCCATGTGTTCTAGTTGTGCCACCACCAGGACTCCGACTCAAGCAGCAATGGAAGATATGGACCTGGCATCTGCATGAACAGTTCATTCTCCAGTGGCAGCTCATTGACTGGCAACATTCCTATCATTACAGCTTTTGGGAATGTGGATTAGAATTCAATACACATTGGCCCAGATTTTACGGTTGTAATGACAGTGTAATTGTTAGCGTTCGTCTTCATTACTCTGCGAAACTGACAGCAACTTCTAATGTCCGCACATGTGCAGTTAAACATGGAGATCCAGAGGTTGCTGTCAGTAACTATCCGTTCCTCCACAGGATGCGCTGTTGAAATTCTCGCAGATCAAAATCTTAGAAATCACCTGAATTGATGTAAACTTCCACTTTTTATGTTCTAATCTTGCTGTAACCTTCCCCCCCCTAAAAACGTTAAACCTTGTTGAATGAGGTATAACTGGATTTTTAACCGGTGTACCAAATCATAATTACTGATGAACAACCTCGCTCGCCCTGAACCTAGTTTTATATTGTGGCCCTGAAGGTAGCAGGCCAGGTAGATAAGGTGCTTAAGAAGGCATATGGAATACTTGCATTTATTAGCCGAGGCATAGAATACAAGAGCAAGGAGGTTATGCTTGAACTGTGTAAAACATTAGTTAGGCCACAGAAACGCTCACCACATTTAAAAAGTACTTGGATGTGCACTTGAAGTGCCGTAACCTACAGGGCTATGGACCAAGAGCTGGAAAGTTGGATTTGGCTGGATAGCTCTATGTTAGCCGGCCAGACACGATGGGCCAAAATGGCCTCCTTCTGTGCTATAAATTTCCATGATTCTATGAATGTCAAATTTCTCCATTATGATAAAAATTCCCATAAATTTTTAAAATAATAATGAATATTGATAATAATGTGTTGGTATTTCAGCTCCTACCTTATTCCATGTGTATGTCTCAATCATTATTTCGCTCATGGTAAAAATAATTTTAAAAAAATGAGAAGGATAATCAGTGCTTTTTACTCTGATTTGCTGTGTGAAAATTCTTCAGTGTGATTGGCTGCTTAGCCTGCTTGATGATATCACAGTTGCTGGACGCCAGAAATCCCCTATAGATGATGCTAGAATGAAATTAACGTCGGGAAAGGTGAAATCCATGCCACAGAGATTGCTAGCTCTTGGTGAGCAGCTTTCATTAAGATCAGCAGCAAGCGCTATCACTTCGACGGTGATGCAAATTCCGGACCAATGAATTTGCATGAGACAAACATGGTGATCGAATGAGCAGCGATTTCAAGTGTCGTCTGTTCATTTCTCACCTGAAAAATGAGCAGCTAGCATTTGAAAATCGGTGTGGGGAGGGGCACCTCTGCCACTCCAAGACCTGCCTGATATGATTGTCAGGTGGGTCTATAAATAAGTGAGCAGTCGCTTTCCTGTTTCATGCAAGAGGCTCCTCACAAATGCAAATCCGAGTCCTACACTAGTTGTAGAACCCCTTTTGCAATTTTTTGGGGGGTATAAATGGGTAGAGTGTGCACCATTCACCTTCCATGAATTTGTACCAGGTGTTGAGCGGCCTAACTACTGGACTGTTAGCCACTCCAGTAATTGGCCAGAAATATTTAGGTTAGGAATTTTTGTGGGTTGAAGAGGAACAGGAATGTTCCTCCTGGTTCCACAAAAGTATTGTGGCCTGCCAGAGGCCCGTGCTGCCCTTTCTTTGAAAATAGACCATCTCCCATCCCCTCTCCTTGGATGGACCTGTCTTCCCACAACTGGTGAGCTGCAACAAAATGCCTACTTGATGTTTGCAGCTCGTTGGCTACATTCAAGTGCAGCCCACACCAGAAAATGTTTAAGGGCTCCTGATGCCAATTTTGGATAGGCAATGTGGCCCCTCCACTAATTTTGTGCCCATTTTGGGCAGCAGTTGAAAGTCTCTCCATTCATACTACATCAGTCTTAGACTTAGAGATTTGTAGAGAGTCAGTCCAGTAAATATTCACAGATGTGGCTATTCCAACATACCATTTATGTAAACTCAGTGTGATTGGCTGGTAGGACCCACTCCTGAAATGCCCAGAAAATTGCCTAAAGGGTTCCCCCAAAATGGAGTCAGTAGCCAGATAGAACTATGGGATATTATAAACTTCTAAGAGCTGTGAATGCCTGCGCAAACAAGGTATTTTCACAGAACAGAAGCATAATGTCAAGGACACAGAATAGAGATAGTTCAAGAGGAGGAGATAAACTTGCAGTTCCTTAACGAACACCAGCCCTTTCTTCTGTTGGGGATGGAGAAGTTAAGGAAACAAATTACTATCTGGCATGTCTGAGCCCTCAGGCTGTGAGTAACCAAGTGACTGGAAGGACACCAACATGGCTGTTTGAGATAATTGACACAAAAAGAGGTGAATGCCTCTGACACATCACCCAGGTTGGTCAATAGGCCAATGGCTTCTTTTAAAATCAGAGGATATAAGAGGATGTTTTGACACACCTTTGGGTTTTGGGGCTTTTAGGCTTTCAGTTTAGGCTTGTGGGGGTCAAAATTCATTTTGGCCATTTTTGAGGCATTGTCACTGCCTGAGTGCTGAATTTAGCACAGGGCACTAGTTGCTGCCGCAAACTGCTAAATTGAGTTTTTACACCCAAAAGAGGAGAGCGCAGCACTAAAAGTGGCGTTGCACACTCATCCTCGGCACCAACAGGGCGGCAGCTCAGGAGGTCTACGCAATTTCGCAACGGGAGGCAGCTGGCATGCTAGCTGAAAAAACAGGAAAAGGGAAGAAAAAAAGAACTCAAACTTCTCCGACCCAGAAAGACACTTCCCCACTGTTACAACTAATGAAAATAAAATAAAATAAATTTAAAAAAAAATTGACCTTGCTCTCTGGGTGATTCCGCCCAGAGAACTGCTATGCACTCACCACTTTTTCTAGGCTTGCTTGCCGGTAAGGCTGATGTTGAAACCAAATATCGCAACCATGTAGGTGGCGTTAGAGGGCGCAATATTACCTCTTGATTTTAAAGAGCATAAGAATTAGGAGCAGGAGTAGGCCATTTGGCCCCTCAAGCCTGCACTGCCATTCAGTAAGATCATGGCTGATCTTCCACCTCAACTCTACTTTCCTGCACTATCCCCATATCCCTTGATTTCCTTAATATTCAAAAATCTATCAATCCCGGTCTTGAATATACTCAACAACTGAGCAACCACAGCCCTCTGGGGCAGAGAATTCCAAAGATTCACAACCCTCTGAGTGAAGACATTTCTCCTCATTGTCATGTATGTAACCTCTATACTGTATATACTTAAGCAATGCACACCTTGACCACAGGGGGTGAACTTGTGGGAGACATTCCTTATCTGGTCATCCAGGTATATAAAGGGAGGTCCCACGCAGGGTCATCACTTCTTGGTCCTGTATATAAAGGTTCAGGTCATAGAGTGACCTTGTCCATAGAATTTGCCTCGTGTGGGTTTTGTGCCATTGAGTAAGGACTTTACACTCATCTCAGTCCTAAATAACTGACCATTATTTGGAGACTGTGACCCCTGGTTCTAGACTCCCCAACCAGGGGAAATCAAGCAATTAATAAAGGTTATCCTCGTTTTAATAATCTACACCTAGTGTAAATGAAAGGAGTATTTCTAAATAAACAAATCTACATCTATGACAGTGGGAGAGACACTATAGAGCTTGAACTGTACAGCTGTACAGCCAGTGGCAGGCAGATGCAAGGGTAAAATGTGTAAGTTTCCTGGAGCTGAAGGAAGGTAAGATTTGAGCCAGCTAGTCCAGATACTGATGTTAATGCGCAAAGTGTATTTACCCAGTGTATTGAGGATCCAGGAGGAACAGATGACATCTCTACATCACCCTGACATCCCAGAAGTCAACACCATCGCTGGCAGGGAAGGCAGGGAAGCAGCTCTACCAAGCAGCTCACAGGAAACATTCTGAAAACATTGCCCATCACCAGCACATAGCCTCTAATCAATCCAATAGAGTGTTTATTTCATGCTGTTAACTTGTCAGCTATATAAGGAGATTAATCCTAACTTAATCTCACTAATTTATAACAATCTCTGACACAAATCTCAACTATAATTGGATAATCCACAATCCAGTTAATGCTGAATTACTGTAATACCACTGAACTGCTTTCATAACCTCTATGATTCATTTTGTTAGTTAAACCTAGCTACAAATTATTTGCATATTCAATGTTTACTTAATGCTAATCATGATTTTGAAGTTAATAAACAGTTGTTAGTGCATGACTTATCTGACTTCTTTGCTAATTTGGCTTGTGGGTATTCTAATTGTGAATTAGTATGGTAAACTCAAATTAACTCTGAACTGGGTGATGTAAGATAGTTCAGTGTGCCAAATTTAGACATCTTTCACTCTTAGCCGTATGTTGAATGGCTGCAGCTACAACATTCAAAAAACTTGGCAGCATCCAGAATAAAGCAGTTATCTTCATTGGCACCCTTGTCACTGGACTCAATATTCATCTCCTTCACCACTCTGGAGCACTGTGGCTGCATTATATACTATCACCTGGATGCACTTCAGAAACTCACTTCCTTTGATCTATGCCACTGCAAAGAATAAGTGTGTGTCGGGGGTGGGGGTTGGTGGGTTGTGAGAATGCGTGTAAGAAACCTGGAAGTCAGCGGGTCAGATTCTATGATTTCAGATTGATTGAGGCAGTAAATTTTGACTTCCGAGTTTCGCATCGCCAAGTTGCACAGCGGGCATAATGAACACCTGCCTTGGAGGTGGTACAACGAAGGTTCACTGGATTGATTACTGGGATGAGAGGGCTGACCCATGATGAGAGATGGTGTAGAATGGATCTATACATTCTGGAGTTTAGAAGAATGAGAGGTGATCACATTGAAACATACAAGATTCTGAAGGGGATTGAAAGGGTAGACGCTGAGAGGTTGTTTCCCCTGGCTGGAGTGTCTAGAACTAGGGGGCACAGTCTCAGGATAAGGGGTAGGCCATTTAAGGCAGAGATGAGGAGGAATTTCTTCACTGAGGGTTGTGAATCTTTGGAATTCTCTGACCCAGTTGTGGATGCTGAGTCTCTGAAAAAATTCAAGGCTGAGATAGATAGATTTTTGGAGTTTAGGGGAATCAAGGGATATGGAGATCGGACGGGAATGTGGAGTTGAGGTCGATGATCAGCTATTATCTTATTGAATGGCGGAGCAGGCTCGAGGGGCCATATGGCCTACTCCTGCTCCTATTTCTTATGTTCTTATGTTTTTATGACATGATCTGAAGTCCACTATTTAAAGGGCCAATGTAGAAGTGGAATTTGGAGGAGCCAGGAGGTGCTTAGGATGGATGGTAAACCTATCGCAAGGCCAGCACCCAAATTTAATGACGCATCCCTGGAATTACTGCTGGTTGCAGTCAGGAACAGGAAGGACGTGCTCTCTCCAAGCAATGGGAGGAAGAAGCCTGCAGCTGTCACCAAGAAAGCATGTTGGAGATACCCGAGGAGGTGAGCAGCAGGAGCATTGTGCCCTGGTCTTCGATGTAATGCAGCAAGTGGTTTGATGATCTAACTAGGTCATGAAAGGTGAGTACATTTGCTGATTCACCTACATCCTATGGTGTAAGCACCCCAATCCCCTTTCACTCTGTCTTGCCAAGCGTACTCCATCACATCACTTGTCACTCTGCAGCACTCATCCTTCACCTTCTATGCACTTCCTCACCTCCCATGTATCTCTCCGCTGCTGCCACTCACCCCAATCCTAATGCAATCCTAATGCCATGTGATGTATCTGTCTCACAGTCATCCGCACCAAATGCACTGTATCCATCAAGTGAATACATGATTTTCATTCACTCACAGGTCTTGTTTCAACATTCCAATGGCTTGCTCTATGAAACAACTGGTGGTCAAGTGGCTCTCATTGTAGCACTCCTGCACCTCATTGGTGGGGTTCCTCACAGGTGTCATGAGCCAGGTTTGAAGGGGATATCACTTGTCTCCTACAATCCAGCTCTTAATTCTGCTTCCTGGAATGAATAGTTCTGGAACAGTATGAAAGAATCATGACAGCTTCCAGGGAATCTGCCACACACCTGCATGAACCTCTTCTTGTGATTGCACACCAGCTGCACATTGATGGAATAATATTCCTTGCGGTTGATTAAAACTCTTGGTCACAGTGCTCAGATTGTCATGTGTGTGCAATGGATGGCACCTTGTACCAGCCAAAGAGGGGAATCTGTGTGCCCACTCATTCTGGCTTTTGTAATCACAGGGGAAGCTTACATACGTCCCAGCCCTGGCAAGCAATCAATCCGTCACTTGTCTTAAGCATTTATGTGTCTCCAGTAGCACCCTGGAAGGAACCAGAGACAAAGAAACTGAGGGTTGTGGTTGTCATGTATCCTATATGGTTACTGCTTATACTATTACAAGGTGTGCCACCAGGGGGCACCTCAATGGGAGACTTGTAGGTTACCTGTACAGGTGTGCCAGGCCTAGTATAAAAGGCAGGCCACCAGGTGTGGTCCTCACTCTGGAGTTATCAATAAAGGACTAAGGTCACTACAGTTCAAATACAGCACATTGCCTCGTGGAGTCATTATCAGAGCATCTAAAGACATAACAATTGGCAACGAGATTACGGACCTTCACGCGAAAATGACTACCCTTGCTACATTGCAGCAGTTTGCCGATGGTGATGATTGCGATGCCTTTGTGGAGAGACTTGACCATTTCTTCACAGCAAATGACCTGGCAGGCGACAATCCGGCCACACTGGCTGATAAGCGCAGAGCTATCCTGCTAACCAGTTGTGGGCCCACTGTCTATGGCCTCGTCTGGCACGTGCTGGCACCAGCGAAGACAATTACCAAGTCGTACGAGGAGCTTGTAACACTGATCCAAGAACAACTCAAGCCCAAAGAGAGCATCCTCACAGCCAGACACTGGTTGTACACCCACTGACGGCCCAAAGGCCAGGAAATCGTGAACTATGCTGCAGACCTCAGGGGGCTGGCGGTACCGTGTGATTTCGGCAACCACCTCACCGAAGCGCTGCGGGATATCTTTGTCATTGGAATCGGCCATGAGGACCTTCATCAAAAACTACTGTCTGCAGATACCACAGTCACACTGCAGAAGGCCATCTTCGTGAGCCAGGCATTCATGACCTCGACCTGTGGCTCTAGACGGATGACTCATCATCAGGATTCAAACCCGGCAAGTACTGTGCACAGAGTGGCGCCTTTTAGAGGCTGGACTGTAGAACGTGAACCTTCTCAGGGAAGAGAGAACAGGTCCCTGAGTCCCTTAACTCAGAGTCCGCCGAGGGGGGCTAGCCGAGTATGCTGGCGTTGTGGAGGGAATCACAGGGCTCACCAGTGCTGCTTTAAAGACTATGTATGCAAGAGCTGCAGCACAAAGGGCCACCTCTTGACTCACTGTGTTGATGAAGAGTCTGCAGATGGCCATGAATCCAGCGCGGATTATGAAACGATAGTCAAAGAGGCAGCTCAGCCTCACGATGAGGTATATAGCATGTTTACCTGCACCACCGAGTGTTCTCCGTTGAGGATAGAAGTTGAGGTAAATGGCATTCCAGTCTTCATGGAAGTGGACACGGGGGTGAGCCAGTCAATAATGAATCAAGAAGCCTTTGAGAGGGACAATCAAGCTGAATGACCCAAGTTGGTCCCGGTTCAGGCAAAGCTGCGCACCTACACCAATGAACCTATCCCAGTCATTGGTAGTGCGGATGTAAAGGTACTCCATGATGGCACGGTGCACAGTGGATTGTTGCAGGCGATGGACCAACGCTACTCGGAAGAAGGTGGATGGAGAAGATCCATTGGAGTTGGGAAGATTTCATCCCACCAGTGATCTACATCCTCCATGCTCAGAGGCAAAGCAAGCCCTCACCTGAGGGTGGACTCAGCACCAGAGAGCAGACCAGCACAGCACCCGAGGCACAGACTGCTCAGCACGACTGCGCGGAGATGATCCAGCTGAGACGACCCAAACACACATTCCAGGCTCCAGTGGCAGGACTCCGGAGGAAGAAAATTGGATCCAAAGGCGACTTCCCAGCTTCGGTGGTAGAACCCGGGGAGAAGAGGATCACGTAGTTGACATCATGGATGGAGAAAGATGGCACCCAAACCACGAGGTGATGCGCTGAAGAAAAAGATGGTGGCAGCCAGACCACGAGGTGCAGCGCTGATGGAGCAACATGTGGCACCAAACGGAGAAGAGGATTGGGGTAAAGATAGCAAGGCTCTCTGAAAGGAGGTCTGCAACCCACCACACTTAAAGGTGCAGTTCCACACTCTCAATCAATGTAAGAACAACTGTGAGTTAGATTTAAAATGTGCAATTGATGATCAGAGTTGTGTACATGCAATAAGCAAAGAAAAGTCTCAAGGTAATAGCAACTGTGAGTTAGATGTAAAATGTGTAATTGATGATCAAAGCTGTGTACATGCAATAAGCAAAGAAAAGTCGCGCGATAGCGATCGGAGCTACAGGTTATTTACTATAAGTAATGAAACGTTGTGCGATGTAGGATTTCAACTGCATACAGTCAATGCAGCGGCCAGACACCCATCGGGAGCACACAGGTCCAGCGAGCTACTCAATGTAGTAGCCTGCGTCCCTGGGACCAGAGTTATGCACCATGGAGTGTGGCCACAAGCAGCCAATACATACAAGCTGCAGAGCAAGCGATCTCAGGAGGGCAACGGCACCTGATCGCAGGGTGCCACCTCGCAGGCACCCGCTGGCACCAACCGCCACGAGCCTGAAAGAGCAAACCATTCTAAGGCGCAGCCCCCAGACCCTATCGCTACCAAGGCTACACCCGGGAACGAAGGGTCACCCGCAACGGTTCTCCCAAATGGGACCAGGACCAGCCAGGATCTCAACCCAAATAACGCCCAGGCAAGCGAGTCAGCAGTTCTCTGCACACTGCCAGACGACTGCTCCTCAGGGAGCAGCAGCGACACGGGGCGCAAGGAAAGGACAGTGAGGTCACAGGCATCTGTGAAGCTGCCCGACGCTAGGAGCAACAGCAAAGGCCCTGAGAGCAGGCAACTTGAGCCAACTGGTTTCCCACTGCCAGCACTGGGCAGTGCACCGCCACCAGACTACCTGGACACCATCCAGCAGTTCTGGTACTAGTTTGTCCTCACACACCAGTACTGATTCCAAGTATATACTAAGTATGTACCCCACCAGTCGAATGTACTTGCCTCACAACTCTACCACAAATGTAATGATGTAAATGCAATTTTTTTTTTTCTGGACTTGAATGTATATGAATGTAATGAGCCACCGGCATAATCGATATGTGTGGGTGGGGAGAGAATGGAGTGGTCAGGATGCACAAACAGAAACCACCAGCATCTCCAGTGTCAATGAAACACCACCTACTCCCCAAGAAGGAAACGATCCTCCAAGGGTCAACCAGATAGAGCTAAGCCCAGAGCACAGTCAATGCATAAAGGCAATTTGCACTAAAGACTTGGGGGAGAGTGATGTCATGTATCCTACATGGTTACTGCTTGTACCATTACAAGGTGTGCCACCAGAGGGCACCTCAGTGGGAGACTTGTAGGTTACCTGTACAGGTGTGCCAGGCCTAGTATAAAAGGTAGGCCACCAGGTGTGATCCTCACTCTGGAGTTATCAATAAAGGATTAAGGTCACTACAGTTCAAATGCAACACATTGCCTTGTGGAGTCATTATTAGACATAACAGTGGTGACTTCCACAGCCACTGGAAATGCATGGTCACTTGGTCCAGCAGAGAGCAGTACCTCCTGGGGTAGGCAGCAGATGTCTGTGACTACATGACATGACAATCTCAGCCTGCAGAAGCACTGCTCTTCCGAGAGGACAATGAAGCTGAGCCCGTCTCTTTATACACTATTGCATGGGTAGTGCCTCCTGCAACCTCGGCTCCTCTGTTGGTCTCCTCTCTCCTGTGCATCTCTCTCCCGTGCACGTCTCTCCCGTGCACCTCTCTCCCGTGCACCTCCATTCCATGCCCCTCCCTCCCATGCCCCTCTCTCCCGTGCCCCTCTCTCCCGTGCACCTCTCCCTGTGCCCCACCCTTCCGTGCACCTCTCTCCCGTGCCCCTCCCACCCGTGCCCCTCCCTCCCGTGCACCTCTCCCCATGCCCCTCCATCCTGTGCACCTCCCTCCAGTGCACCTCCCTCCCGTGCCCCTCTCTCCCATGCACCCCTTTCTCTGTGCACCTCTCCCCGTGCCCCACCCTCCCGTGCCCCTCCCTCCCGTGCAACTCTCCCTATGCACCTCTCTCCCGTGCACCTCTCTCCCATGCCCCTCCCTCCCGTGCCCCTCCCTCCAGTGCACCTCCCTCCCGTGCCTCTCTTTCCCATGCATCCCTCTCTCTGTGCATCTCTCGCCATGCTCCTCCCTCCCGTGCCCTTTCTCCTGTGCACCTACCTCCCATGCCCCTCTCTCCATTGCCCCTCTCTCCTGTGCCCCTCCCTCCCGTGCCCCTCTCGCCCGTGCACCTCTCTCCCGTGCACCTCTCTCCCGTGCACCTCTACCCTGTGCACCTCCCTCCCGTGCCCCTCCCTCCCGTGCCCCTCCCTTCCGTGCCCCTCCCTCCCGTGCCCCTCTCCCCGTGTACCTCTCCACATGCCCCTCCCTTCCGTGCACCTCCTTCCCGTGGCCCTCCCTCCCGTGCACCGTGCACCTCCCTCCCGTGCACCTCCCTCCTGTGCAACTCTCTCCCGTGCACCTCCCCCGTGCACCTCTCCCTGTGCACGTCTCCAGTGCATCTCTCCCCGTGCAACTCTCTCCTCATGCCCATCTCTCCCGTGCCCCTCCCTTCCGTGCAACTCTCCCGTGCACCTCTCTCCTGTGCACCTCTCCCCGTTCCCCTCCCTCCCGTGCCCCTCCCTCCCGTGCCCCTCCCTCCCGTGCACCTCTCCCCGTGCCCCTCCCTCCCGTGCACCTCTCCCCATGCTCCTCTCTCCTGTGCCCCTCCCTCCCGTGCAAGTCTCCCCGTGCCCCTCCCTCCCGTGCCCCTCTCTTCCGTGCACCTCTCCCCGTGCCCCACCTTTCCGTGCACCTCTCTCCCGTGCCCCTCCCTCCCATGCCCCTCTCTCCCATGCACCTCTGTCCCGTGCCCCTCCCTCCCGTGCCCCTCTCTCCAATGCACCTCCCTCCCGTGCCCCTCCCTCCAGTGCACCCCTCTCTCTGTGCACCTCTCCCCGTGCCCCACCCTCCCGTGCCCCTCCCTCCCGTGCCCCTCCCTCCCGTGCACCTCTCCCTATGCACCTCTCTCCCGTGCACCTCTCTCCCATGCCCCTCCCTCCCGTGCCCCTCCCTCCAGTGCACCTCCCTCTCGTGCCTCTCTTTCCCATGCACCCCTCTCTCTGTGCATCTCTCGCCGTGCTCCTCCCTCCCGTGCCCTTTCTCCTGTGCACCTCCCTCCCATGCCCCTCTCTCCATTGCCCCTCTCTCCCGTGCCCCTCCCTCCCGTGCCCCTCTCGCCCGTGCACCTCTCTCCCGTGCACCTCTACCCTGTGCACCTCGCTCCCGTGCACCTCCCTTCTGTGCCCCTCCCTCTCATGCCTCTCTCTCCTGTAACCCTCTCTCCCATGCACCTCCCTCCCATGCCCCTCTCTCCCTCGCCCCTCTCTCCTGTGCCGCTCCCTACCGTGCACCTCTCCCCATGCCTCTCCCTCCCGCGCACCTCTCTCCTGTGCACCTCCCTCCCATGCCCCTCTCTCCATTGCCCCTCTCTCCCTGCCCCTCTCTCCTGTGCTCCTCCCTCCCATACCCCTCTCTCCCATGCACCTCTCTCCCGTGCACCTCTCCCCTTGCCTCTCCCTCCCGTGCCCCTCTCTCCCGTACCCCTCTCTCCCGTACCCCTCTCTCCCATGCATCTCTCTCCCATGCCACTCTCTCCATTGCCCCTCTCTCCCATGCACCTCTCTCCCGTGCACCTCTCTCCCGTGCACCTCTCTCCCATGCACCTCTCTCCCATGCACATCTCCCGTTGCCTCTCCCTCCCGTGCCCCTCTCTCCCGTGCCCCTCTCTCCCAAGCACCTCTCTCCCGTGCACCTCTCTCCCGCGCATCTCTCCCCGTGCACCTCTCTCCCGTGCATCTTTCCCCATGCCTCTCCCTCCCGTGCACCTCTCACTGTGCAACTCTCTCCCGTGCACCTCTCCCCGCGCACCTCTCCCCGTGCACCTCTCACTGTGCACCTCTCTCCCGTGCACCTCTCCCCGTGCACCTCTCACTGTGCTCCTCTCTACTGTGCACCTCCTTCCCGTGCACCTCCCTCCGTGCACCTCCCTCCCGTG
This sequence comes from Pristiophorus japonicus, assembly GCF_044704955.1. NCBI lineage: Eukaryota > Metazoa > Chordata > Chondrichthyes > Pristiophoridae > Pristiophorus > Pristiophorus japonicus. Next base: position 78,495,623 of record NC_091984.1, on the reverse strand, counting down.
CACCTCCCTCCCGTGCCACTCTCTCCCGTGCCCCTCCCTCCCGTGCACCTCTCCCTGTGCACCTCTCCCCGCGCACCTCTCCCCCGTGCACCTCTCCCCGTGCACCTCTCACTGTGCACCTCTCTCCCGTGCACCTCTCCCCGTGCACCTCTCCCCGTGCACCTCTCACTGTGCACCTGTGCACCTCCTTCCCGTGCAGCTCCCTCCGTGCACCTCTCCCCGTGCACCTCTCCCCGTGCACCTCTCCCCGTGCACCTCTCCCCGTGCACCTCTCACTGTGCACCTCTCTCCCGTGCACCTCTCCCCGTGCACCTCTCCCCGTGCACCTCTCACTGTGCTCCTGTGCACCTCCTTCCCGTGCAGCTCCCTCCGTGCACCTCCCTCCCGTGCACCTCCCTCCCGTGCCACTCTCTCCCGTGCAACTCCCTCCCGTGCCGCTCCCTCCCGTGCAACTCCCTCCCGTGCAGCTCCCTCCGTGCACCTCTCCCTATGCCCCTCCCTCCCGTGCACCTCTCTCCCGTGCCCCTCCCTCCCGTGCCCATCCCTCCCGTGCCCCTCCCTTCCGTGCCCCTCCCTCCCGTGCCCCTCTCTCCCATGCCTCTCTCTCCCTAGCACCTCTCCCCGTGCCCCACCCTTCCGTGCACCTCTCTCCCATGCCCCTCCCTCCCGTGTCCCTCCCTCCCGTGCCCCTCCCTCCCGTGCACCTCCCTCCCGTGCCACTCTCTCCCGTGCAACTCCCTCCCATGCACCTCCCTCCCATACCCCTCCATCCCATGCACCTCTCCCCGTGTACCTCTTCCCATGCCCCTCCCTTCCGTGCACCTCCTTCCCGTGGCCCTCCCTCCCGTGCACCGTGCACCTCCCTCCCGTGCACGTCCCTCCTGTGCAACTCTCTCCCGGGCACCTCCCCCGTGCACCTCTCCATGTGCACATCTCCAGTGCATCTCTCCCAGTGCAACTCTCTCCTCATGCCCCTCTCTCCCGTGCCCCTCCCTTCCGTGCAACTCTCCCGTGCACCTCTCTCCTGTGCAACTCTCCCCGTTCCCCTGCCTCCCGTGCCCCTCCCTCCCGTGCACCTCTTCCCGTGCCCCTCCCTCCCATGCACCTCTCCCCATGCTCCTCTCTCCTGTGCCCCTCCCTCCCGTGCAAGTCTCCCCGTGCCCCTCCCTCCCGTGCCCCTCTCTCCCGTGCACCTCTCCCCGTGCCCCACCCGTCCGTGCATCTCTCTCCCGTGCCCCTCCCTCCCGTGCCCCTCCCTCCCGTGCCCCTCCATTCCATGCCCCTCCCTCCCATGCCCCTCTCTCCCGTGCCCCTCTCTCCCGTGCACCTCTCCCTGTGCCCCACCCTTCCGTGCACCTCTATCCCGTGCATCTCTCTCCCGTGCCCCTCCCTCCCGTGCCCCTCCCTCCCGTGCCCCTCCATTCCATGCCCCTCCCTCCCGTGCCCCTCCCTCCCGTGCCCCTCCCTCCTGTGCACCTCTCCCCATGCCCCTCCATCCCGTGCACCTCCCTCCAGTGCACCTCCCTCCCGTGCCCCTCTCTCCCATGCACCCCTTTCTCTGTGCACCTCACCCCGTGCCCCACCCTCCCGTGCCCCTCCCTCCCGTGCAACTCTCCCTATGCACCTCTCTCCCGTGCACCTCTCTCCCATGCCCCTCCCTCCCGTGCCCCTCCCTCCAGTGCACCTTCCTCCCGTGCCTCTCTTTCCCATGCATCCCTCTCTCTGTGCATCTTTCGCTGTGCTCCTCCCTCCCGTGCCCCTCTCGCCCGTGCACCTCTCTCCCGTGCACCTCTACCCTGTGCACCTCCCTCCCGTGCCCCTCCCTCCCGTGCACCTCTCCCCGTGCCCCACCCTTCCGTGCACCTCTCTCCCATGCCCCTCCCTCCCGTGCCCCTCCCTCCCGTGCCCCTTCCTCCCGTGCCCCTTCCTCCCGTGCACCTCCCTCCCGTGCACCTCCCTCCCGTGCCACTCTCTCCCGTGCAACTCCCTCCCATGCACCTCCCTCCCATGCCCCTCCATCCCATGCACCTCTCCCCGTGTACCTCTCCACATGCCCCTCCCTTCCGTGCACCTCCTTCCCGTGGCCCTCCCTCCCATGCACCGTGCACCTCCCTCCCGTGCACCTCCCTCCTGTGCAACTCTCTCCCGTGCACCTCCCCCGTGCACCTCTCCCTGTGCACGTCTCCAGTGCATCTCTCCCCGTGCAACTCTCTCCTCATGCCCATCTCTCCCGTGCCCCTCCCTTCCGTGCAACTCTCCCATGCACCTCTCTCCTGTGCACCTCTCCCCGTTCCCCTCCCTCCCGTGCCCCTCCCTCCCGTGCCCCTCCCTCCCGTGCACCTCTCCCCGTGCCCCTCCCTCCCGTGCACCTCGCCCCATGCTCCTCTCTCCTGTGCCCCTCCCTCCCGTGCAAGTCTCCCCGTGCCCCTCCCTCCCATGCCCCTTTCTTCCGTGCACCTCTCCCCGTGCCCCACCTTTCCGTGCACCTCTCTCCCGTGCCCCTCCCTCCCATGCCCCTCTCTCCCATGCACCTCTGTCCCGTGCCCCTCCCTCCCGTGCCCCTCTCTCCAATGCACCTCCCTCCCGTGCCCCTCCCTCCAGTGCACCCCTCTCTCTGTGCACCTTTCCCTGTGCCCCACCCTCCCGTGCCCCTCCCTCCCGTGCCCCTCCCTCCCGTGCACCTCTCCCTATGCACCTCTCTCCCGTGCACCTCTCTCCCATGCCCCTCCCTCCCGTGCCCCTCCCTCCAGTGCACCTCCCTCTCGTGCCTCTCTTTCCCATGCACCCCTCTCTCTGTGCATCTCTCGCCGTGCTCCTCCCTCCCGTGCCCTTTCTCCTGTGCACCTCCCTCCCATGCCCCTCTCTCCATTGCCCCTCTCTCCCGTGCCCCTCCCTCCCGTGCCCCTCTCGCCCGTGCACCTCTCTCCCGTGCACCTCTACCCTGTGCACCTCGCTCCCGTGCACCTCCCTTCTGTGCCCCTCCCTCTCATGCCTCTCTCTCCTGTAACCCTCTCTCCCATGCACCTCCCTCCCATGCCCCTCTCTCCCTTGCCCCTCTCTCCTGTGCCGCTCCCTACCGTGCACCTCTCCCCATGCCTCTCCCTCCCGCGCATCTCTCTCCTGTGCACCTCCCTCCCATGCCCCTCTCTCCATTGCCCCTCTCTCCCGTGCCCCTCTCTCCTGTGCTCCTCCCTCCCATACCCCTCTCTCCCATGCACCTCTCTCCCGTGCACCTCTCCCCTTGCCTCTCCCTCCCGTGCCCCTCTCTCCCGTACCCCTCTCTCCCGTACCCCTCTCTCCCATGCATCTCTCTTCCATGCCACTCTCTCCATTGCCCCTCTCTCTCATGCACCTCTCTCCCATGCACCTCTCTCCTGTGCACCTCTCTCCCGTGCACCTCTCTCCCATGCACCTCTCTCCCATGCACATCTCCCGTTGCCTCTCCCTCCCGTGCCCCTCTCTCCCATGCCCCTCTCTCCCAAGCACCTCTCTCCCGTGCATCTCTCCCCATGCACCTCTCTCCCGTGCATCTCTCCCCGTGCCTCTCCCTCCCGTGCACCTCTCTCCTGTGCCCCTCACTCCCGTGCACCTCTCTCCCGTGCATCTCTCTCCTGTGCACCTGTCTCCTGTGTGATTCTATTCCTCTTCTAATGTAGTGTCAAAAACATCCAGAGCGCCTCCCATCCTGCTGGCATCTGTTTGATAGCCTCCAGACTTCTCCAAAACCTCGATGCTGACACGAATTCTCTGCTAAACGTTTGCCAGATAGAGCTGGCAAAGCAACTGTAAGAACTGAGCCTTTATTGAGATCTGAATGTTAAAGACCCCCATGCAGTGCAGCTCACACTTGGATCCTTTTCACTGACATGTTTCCCAAACCCCAGGAAACCCATGCTGGTGGCATTAAATCCAAAGGAAAGTTAAATTCATTTTAAAAGATCCTCATTTGCATGTAATTGCATGTTAAATGATTAAATGCCCAAACACCTGTACTAATGATCGTGCTGTCTCCAGTGAGCAGGTTACTTGTATACATCTAAACAAGCCTCCGTTAAACTCAGAAGTCGGCTCAATGGAACTGGGTTATGGCTGCATTTCATTTGACTCCGATTTTAAGTATGCACCTGACCCCAACACACTCGTTCTTGCCAGTTAAAATTCTACCCACTCTAACTGCAGCTAGTGTACAGTTTTTTTTAATTAACTTTTAAATTGAAGGTTCACCAATTACTGGTTTGAGACTACTCGCTTTCGAAAGCAATGCAACTGTCGGAAGAACCAAATTACGTTGCTGGCTGCATGTCTTTCTCTGGCCAGAGAATATGGAGTTGTGTGCAGTCTTTGTTTACTTGTATGTGTAGTACTCTGTTTACTGACATTCAAGTTCTGGTTAAATTATGGTGCTAACAAAGAGCCAATGGGATAGTCAGCACTCTACTAACATTAAAAAGAATCAAAATTGAACATTAAGAAGTTCCCACTGATTCCAGTGGAATAACCAAGAACATTTTAAACTTTGATTTGCATTGGTTGCAAAGCCAAAGAGGTGGCTGGCCTGAACTCAATTCAGTAGACTTTGCATCTGAATATTGCTACACAGTTTGTGTTGATATAAAACCAAAGTACTTTATATCAACACAAACTGCATAGTATAACTGGCCTAAAACTGCATAAACAGATAAGAATCACCAAGGTCACTTTAAAGGATGGCGACATCACTGTAGATAAAATAATTACATAGCATAGAGCTTGTATGGCAGTAGTACAAAAGTAATATCCTATGCAACCACATAGTTCAGATAACCAGCTTCATGAATTTCCAAAGTATCATTATTTATTCAAATCGAAATGAAGACCAGGAGAAAAAGAGTTACATTTTATCTACCAGTGATAGCTTAAAACCATAGATGGTCATAACCTTTAAAGAACTCAATGTATCTACCAGTGAAACAAGTTGTCATTGTTCAACAAAGCCCATTTATATCCTCCCCCAACTGTTCCCATTATTTCCATTGAAATCCTCCTACACCCATATTATGATAATAAATGCTTTGGACGATCAATCCTGTATAGATAGTTTTTTCTGCACAGTTAAAGATTATGGGCTCAATTTTCCCCGGACATTTGCGCCATTTTATTGGCGCGCGTCGTTTTTTCTGGCGTATTAATTTTTTTCCAAGTTTCTCCTGCGATCTGCGCCGGCATAATTGACTTTGTTACAATTTTTCAAGGGCAGTTTTTTATGACGTCATAGGGGGGCGTTCCCTCATTTCTGCGCTGATTTTTTCAATTGTTCGCAGTTTGGCCAACATTTTTTTCTCTTAGGTCGGCATATCTAGCCACTCACGAAAAACCTTCTGGTGAATTAAGAAAACCAGCGCACATTCACAAATCTGCGCTGAAAGACGCCATTGTTTTTAAATCGAAGATTTTGGATGGAGTCAAGAACACTGTCAAAATCAATAATAAAGTTCAACTTTTTTTTAACCTGTCAACGTAGAATGTAAATTTGTTGGATTTCAGAAATTTTCTCATTTTTTTTACTCACTCACACGCCACCAGCAAACGTCTTGAAGCAGGGCTGGAGAGTCGTATGTTTGGCCGGCAGAATCGGCCTCGAGCCCGGACACAGGGACTCGGGGTTCGGCTACAAAACAAGCCATGGTTGTGGGGGGGGGGGAGGAGGGGAGGAGAGAGAGAGAGTGAGGTGCCGATCGGAAGGCTTGGAGCCCGGGGATGGGGAGGGAGGGAGAGAAGACTCAAGGGGGGGAGGGGGGGGGTGCGGAGAGAGAGGAGAAGTCACAAGACCTTTAAGTGTGGTCCATCCATACAGACCTGGAGAGATATTACATTATTACATATAACTGTATCCTAACATGCTATACATGACTGTAATAAGATATGACCTGTAACCACCAGCATACCTTACCACCAGGGGTGCACTTGCAAGAGACAGGTATATAAGGAGAGGTCTCAGGCAAGTGCAGCATTCCAGAGCTGTGAAATAAAGGTGCAGGTCCAGAGAGACCTTGACTTCACTACATGCCTCATGTGAATCTGTACTGAGGGGACAGGACTTTACAGTGGCGACGAGTTACAGGATTACAGAATCCACAGAATGGCGAACAACGGATCAGATGAAAAGTACAATGCGGGAGACAATTGCGAGGACTTTATAGAAAGGCTCCAGCAAAGCTTTGTAACCAAAGACTGGTTAGGCGACGATAAGGCAGACAAGAGAAGAGCCTATCTCTTGACCAGCTGTGGCTCGAAAACATACGCTTTAATGAAGGATCTGTTGGCACTCGAGAAACCAGCAAGCAAGTCGTTTGAAGAATTAAGCACACTGGTAAGAGACCACCTGAAGCCAGCGAGCAGCCTACATATGGCTAGACACTGGTTCTACAACTACAGACGCTGTGTGGGCCAGAGCATACCCGACTTCGTGGCGGAACTTCGGAGGTTAGCAAGTTTATGAGAGTTCTCCAATGAACTGAGGAGAGAAATGCTGAGAGACTTTTTCATTGAAGGAATAGGCCACGCAGGCATATTCCGAAAGCTCATAGAGACCAAGAACCTGACCTTAGAGGCAGCAGCACTGGTTGCACAGACATTCTTGGTAGGGGAAGAAGAAACGAGGTTGATTTACAATGCAGGTCACTTTCGCGGGCAGAGCGCATGTACGGAATGGTAGAGAAGGAGGCGCTCGAGTGCGTGTACGGTGTCAAAAAGATGCACCAATACCTTTTTGGGGCCAAGTTCACGTTAGAAACCGACCACAAGCCCCTCACGTCCCTCCTATTCGAGAGCAAGGCAATAACCGCCAACACCTCAGCGCGAATTCAACGGTGGGCACTCATGCTGGCGTCTGACGACTATACCATAAGGTGCAGACCAGGCACAGACAACTGTGCCGACGTGCTCAGCAGGCTACCCCTGGCAACCACGGAAGGGTCTGACGAACAGGACTGTGAGATAGTCATGGCAATCAATGCTTTTGAGTCCACAGGTTCGCCCATGATGGCTCGCCAAATCAGAGCCTGGACGGCCAGCGACCCCACGTTATCCTTAGTAAAAAGATGTGTCCTAACCGGTGGCTGGGCAGAGGCTCGCGATGCCTGCCCCGAGGAATTAAAACCCTTTGACAGGCGCATGCATGAGCTATCACTACAAGCAGACTGCCTGATGTGGGGCAGCCGAGTAGTCATGCCTCTGTGAGGCAGAGAGGCATTTGTCCGGGAGCTCCACCGTGAGCACCCGGGGATCGTTCTCATGAAGGCCATAGCCAGATCCCACGTCTGGTGGCCTGGTATTGACGCGGACTTGGAGCTCTGCGTCTGAAGGTGCACCATTTGTGCCCAACTCAGCAATGCCCCCAGGGAAGCTCCACTGAGCCCCTGGCCCTGGCCTACTAAACCGTGGTCGCGGGTGCACGTAGACTATGCGGGCCCATTCATGGGCAAAATGTTCCTTGTAGTTGTAGATGGATTTTCAAAGTGGATCGAATGCACCATTTTAAACTCGAGCACAACCTCCACCACTGTGGAGAGCTTCGCAACCATGTTTGCAACGCACGGAATCCCTGACATATTGGTCAGTGACAATGGTCCGTGCTTCACCAGCGCAGAATTCTAAGACTTTATAATTGACCACGGCATAAATCACGTCAAGACGGCACCGTTCAAGCCGGCCTCCAACGGCCAGGCGGAGAGAGCAGTGCAAATCATTAAACAAGGCATGCTTAAAATCCAAGGTCCCATGCTGCAGGGTCGCCTGTCACGACTGCTGCTGGCATACAGATCTCGTCCGCACTCATTGGCTGGGAACCCCCCCACGCAACTGTTGATGAAAAGGACTTTAAAAACAAGGCTCTCATTAATCCTCCCAGACATGCACGAAAACATTGAGGCAAAGCGCCATAAGCTGACTGAGTACCATGACAGAAATTCGAGGGGGAGATGGAATGAGATAGGGGACAAAAGTGTTTGTACTAAACTATGCCAGGGGTCCCAAATGGCTTGCAGGGACAGTAACGGGCAAGGAAGGAAACAGGCTACTGGTAGTACAAATGGACAATGGCAAAACCTGCCGGAGGCATGTAGACGAAGTCAAAAGCAGATTTACCAACAACACTGCAGAACCAGAGGCAGACTACAATGTGGAACTCGCACCACACCTGATGGACAGACAGAGGGAACAACCTGAGGAAAGGGCAATCCCAACAGACAGCCCAGGCGAGTCAACAACAATCACACCAATCGAAACAGACAGTCCAGGCGAGATACCAGCAACCACACCCAAAGAAAAACAGACACCAAGGCAAACAACTGAACCACAACTCAGACGCTCCATGCGAGAGCGTAGACCATCTGAGAGACTGAACCTATAAAGACAATAAGACCTTGGGGGAGGGTGATGTCATGTATCTTACATTATTATATATAACTGTATTCTAACATACTATACATGACTGTAATAAGATATGACCTGTAATCACCAGCATACCTTACCACCAGGGGTGCACTTGCAAGAGACAGGTATATAAGGAGAGGTCTCAGGCAAGTGCAGCATTCCAGAGCTGTGAAATAAAGGTGCAGGTCCAGAGTGACCTTGACTTCACTACATGCCTCGTGTGAATCTGTACTGAGGGGACAAGACTTTACAAGAAACAAATGTGAACTTGTGCTGCCTGCTTTCCTGCCATTTTGAGCTTCTTTCAAAGGTTAAATGTAAGTATGGGGGCAATACTGACAATGCCTTACCTTGTGCGAGCCTTCTGCATCATGATGCTACATAGGAGACAATTGATTCAACCTCATTGCATCAGGAACATCAGAGCCCATAGGATGCTGGGCAGGAAGTCTTACCCACCTCGTCAAGACAGGCGTTTGTACCTCCACCTGAGTGATGCAGACTGTGTCAGAAGGCTGTGTTTCCGCAAAGAAGTTGTAAGTGAGATTTGTGAGTTGGTCAAAGCAGACCTGCAACCTAGAAGCCTGTTTTGTCAGTTGAAGTGAAAGTTACAGCTGCACTTTCATTCTATGCCTCCGCATCATTTCAAGACACAACAGGGGATGTATGTGCCATCTCTCAACATGCAACACATGTCTCCAGTCGCCAGGTCACGGCTGCATTGTACACGCGTGGGAATGGCTTCATAAAGTTCCCCATAACCGCCCAAGCAATCCATGACAGAGATGTGGGCTTCTCAAGGATTGCTGACTTTCCAAAGGTACACGGCTACATTGATTGTACCCACATTGCGTTGCGAGCACCTTTGAAAGATTCCGAGATGTACAGGAAGAGAAAAGGCTTCCACTCCATTAATGTGCAGCTCATGTGTGATGACATACAACATATCATGTCAGTCGATGCAAGATACCCTGGCAGCACCCATGATGCATTCATCTTACGCGACAGTATTATATCTGCCATGTTTCAGCAGCAGCCAGAAGGGCACAGCTGGCTACTGGGAGACAAAGGATACGGCCTTGCCACCTGGCTCATGACACCCCTACGTGTAACCCGGATGGAAGTTGACCATCAAGACAACATGTCGCACAGCATCATTGAGAGGACCATTAGCATATTGAATCAGCGTTTCCGATGCCTGGACAATTCCGGAGGCTGCTTGCTCTACTCCTCTGAGATTGTCGGTCAGTTCGCTGTTGTGTGCTACGTGCTGCATAACATGAGGCAGCAGCATCTGGTAGTGGAAGATCCACCTGCGGTGAGAGTGGCTGATGATAATGATGTGGAAGATGCGGGTGACGAACAGGAGGAGGAGGATGACGAGGATGAGGAAGCCATGCAAGTGCCTGAGGCTGGAGCACGACGGTGGAGGAGGGCGGGCCATCGTGCTCCTTTAACGATTGCTCGAGCCTTGCGCCAGCAGCTGATCCGTGAACGCTTTACTGATGCCTGAGGGCTCAGCGACAACTATTCCACATGGACATGTTTACTGTTTGGAGCTGTTCCATAATGTTGTGTTGTGTTAATGGAACATGTTCAGTTCTAATGTAAAATATATTTTATTCAAAAGTTTACAATGTACTTAACTTAACTTTAATAAAATTATTCTTGTATCAAACTTTACTGTAATATCATTCTTTAAGATCACGTAAAAACTTTAAGATCACTTATAAACTTGTAAATTTACATAACTTACAAAAAACGTTTTATTTGAGAACAGTTACAACAGTAACAATAATAAAAACAACAACAACAGCAGCAAAGAAAGCTGCACCCATCTCTCATCCCCCTCAGTCTAAGACCACCCGCTGCGCTTGGTCTTCGACTCTCCACCACCACTGCCCACAGGCAGTGATGCAGTGTTTTTGGGCTTGGTACCAAACTTATTCCTTCTAACATCTCGGGTACTCCGCACCTCTTGAGGGTGGGGGGCGTCAGCGTCAGGTGGCAAGTTAGAGGGCCCGGCTTTGGCTCTTCAGAGGCTGGTGTGGGGATTGGAGTGTGAGTGACAGTTGATTCTGTCAATGGGCGCAGGGTCTGGGCGTGTTCCCTTATTGCAGCAGCTAACTCCAACATAGCGTCCCTCATGCACCCTGACAGTGTCTCAATGACCTGCAACATTCCCTCCCTCATGTTGAGCAAAACTGTCTGAACTACCTGCAACATTCCCTCCCTCATGGTCAGTGACGTGGTTTGCACTACCTCTGACATTCCCTCCCTCATGGCCACTATTCCCTCACTGATGGTCCCGGTTATCGTTCCCATTTCTCATGTCATTGCTGTTACTTCTCCCGACAGTCCCACTACCTTATCACTCACTCCACTGATGGCATCCAGGAGTGATCGGGTAAGGTCAATGCTCTGCGCAATCAATGACATCATCTGAACCACATCTGTTAGATCCTGCAGTTCAGGAGAGCGCGATCGAGCTCTCCTTCCCCTCCTTCCCATGGGTCTGGCTCACAGCCCACCACTGGGACCCGCAGTCTGGGATGGTAGGGCTCTGGGTGTGCCTCGCTGCACCACTCCACTGGGACCCGTAGCCTCGGAAGGTGTGAAACCATGGAATGTCCCGCCGACACTCAAACCACTAGTTACGGAAGGGGCTGTTACATCCATGAGCGGCACCTCCTCCAAAGTCAGTACAACAGTGGGAGCTTCATCCAGCTCCATCTCCTCCCCCTTCCCTTCCCCCCCATGTTCTTGGCCTGGACGGTTGGATTGGAAGATGTTCTCCTCTTCAGACTCATCCACATCAGAATCTTCTTCTGCATCATCGGGGTTGGCCTCAAGTTATGCAAAATATAACAGAACAGTCAAATGGTTAACAGCAGAGAAGGGGGCAGGATGGGTGGCATGAGTAGGCTCACAATTGCAGGCCAGGCAGCGGGTTGATTTGAAGGGCCACGATGAATTAGCAGAACTTACCTCCCCATTGAATGTGGGCCTAGCTTGTGCAGTACTGATTGCCTTTTTCCAGTCAGGACCCATCAAAGCAGCGACCCTCTCTTCCAAGGGTGTCAGTGGGTGCAGATTTGCCAGGCCTCCTCCTGTTCGAGTTCTTTCCTTTTTATTATGTGCCGCCTTCATCTATAAAGATGAAAATGCAACTTTTTAGAGAGGGTGTCTTTCTGCTGGGTGGGACATATATAGCTGGTCACATTTACAATTGCAATTGCAATTCCATTGAATCAATGAAAATATTACTTACACTAACTACTTGACCAAGGTCCTGCCATTTCTTTTTACACTGGCTTCCAGACCTCGGGGTGGTCACCACTGCGCAGTAATCTTCTGCAACTTGGTTCCAGCGTTTCTTCATTTCTTTGGGTGGGACCTTGATATGACCTCTGCTGGTGTCCAGCTGCATCATCATAGGCAGTCCCTCGAAATCGAGGAGGACTTGCTTCCACTCTAAAAGTGAGTTCTTAGGTGACTGAACAGTCCAAAACAGTCACAGGTGGGATAGACAGTCGTTGAAGGTGTTATGTATTGCTTGTATTGTTATATGATGTCTGTAACACTGAATGTACCTTTACACTGTACACACCTTACCTGTACACCAGAGGGTGCTGCTGCTGAAGACCTAAGGGTTACCTGCACACTGCAGGTAACCCAGTTAAAAGGGAGCTCACAGCTTAGTGTCCTTACTTGTGGAGCTGCAAATAAAGTACTACAGTTTACACAGTTTAGGTACCACACCCTGCCTCATGGAGTCATTACTAAAGATGCCTAATACACAACAACTGGTGACGAGGTCACGAACTACACGCTCAGCATGTCGAATCTTAGCACCTTTCAGCAATTTACCGATGGGGAAGATTGGGATACTTTTGTAGAAAGATTGGAACATTTCTTCATAGCCAACGACCTGGATGGGGGCACATCGGCTACACGACCGAACAAGCGCAGGGCCATCCTGCTTAGCAGTTGTGGGCCCACCATCCATTGTCTCGTCAGGGACTTGCTAGCCCCGGAGAAGACAACCACCAAGATCTATGACGAACTTGTAACACTTATACAGAAGCAACTAAAACCAAAAGAAAGCATCCTCACAGCCAGCAACTCGAAGGCCAAGAAATTGCTAAGTATGCTGCACACATAAGGAGACTGGCTGCACCGTGTGACTTTGGCGACCACCTAAATGAAGCACTAAGGGACATATTTGTCATCAGAATCGGCCACGAAGGTCTCCTACACTAATTGCTATCTGCAGACATCCTGCAGAAAGCAATTCAAGTGAGCCAGGCTTACATGGTTTCGGCCGGTGACTCCAGGCGAATACTGACCCAAGACTCTAAACTGGCGAATGCAGTGCACCGCATGGATACTTCTAAAGGCAGAAATGCTGCCCCGAGTCCCGCAACCCTGAGTCTGTCACATGGGGCAAACTGGATGGCCCCATGCTGACGCTGTGGAGGAAACCACAGTGCCCACCAGTGCCGCTACAAAGACTATACATGCAAAGACTGCAAAGAGAAAGGGCACCTTCATAGAATGTGCAGAAAAAGCTTTACTGACCGCGTTTCTTAAGAGTTGGCTCATCACCGGGAGTCCGACACAGATGAAGGTGAAGCTGCTCAACACCTGGAAGAAGAGTATGGAATTTATACGTGCTCCACCGAAAGTTCCCCGTGGACGATGGAAGTAGACATCGACGGGGTCCCAGTTGCTATGGAGATCGATACAGGGGCGAGCCAGTCTCTGTTGAGCCAAATGACCTTTGAAATAATTTGGATAAATCCCGCCAATTGACCAAATCTGCATCCTGCCCAAGCAAACATCCAGCAATCTACATCAAACCTGGATCCATCGCTGCATCCAGAGATTCCACCGTCCAGCTCGACTGCGCGGCGACGACTCCACAACATCGTGGTGAAAGCTCGAGAACCGAAAACCCAAACTCCACCTTCCGGGCCGGGGCAGGACTCTATGAGGCGAACATCATCGAAAGAAGTGGATTCCCGACGCCCATGGTCGAACCTGAGGAAGAAATGACCACCACAGCCTACTTGGAGGAGAGCCAGAAGATGATGGCTGCACCACAAGGAGAAGAACCTGCAATCAAAATGGCCGTGGCCAGACCAGGAGGGGCAGCGTTGCAGGAGCGGCACGTGGCACCGAGTGGCCAATCGGATTGTAAAGCTCCCTTAAAGGAGACCGGTAACCAAAAAAATGTAAAGGGACAGTTTCAACTTAATGATGACAAGGACTTTAAAGCTAAAGATGCAGCAAAAGGGTGCAAGTATGATAATGTAACCATGAATTGTGATGCTGGTGTAACTAGTGTGACAAATGAAATGAATGCTTGTTTAAGTAAGTTTAAGAACAAGCTTGTTATGTTTGATGATTATGACAGAGAGTTTGAAATGCCTAATGTAACCATGTCTAGTGAGACCATGACACCAAAAAGTGATGCAAATGCTGTAATTTATAATGTAAAGGCAGTCAATAATATAGGATTGACGATGTGTGATCAGGGCCAAGGTGTCATGTATACAGGTAGGACACTGCTAAAGGACACTGGGTTCTACAGGGACCATGCAAATGATAGAGGTATCCCCCTGTGGGAGACCTCCAGGTCCAGCTGGCTACCAGACATTGTAGCCTGGACCTTTGGAACAAATGTGATGCCCCAGGAAGGGCCCACACACACCCAGTGGGAGCACACCCACTACAGGGACAGTGGTCAATGGGCAGCACAGCCATCACCACTGGCAACCTGTCCCAGACCAGTCCTACACCACCTGGCCACCAGGGCCAACACCAGAAGCGAGAGGCCAATACCTCCAGCTTCCCTGGCAAACCCTGGGATGACCAGACTCTCATCCCAATTGGAGGACAAGGAGCCCACCCAGTCCTGTGGCCCTGCCCACCACCACACAACTACCCACATCACAGAGTATGCACCCTACCCACTGCTGCTATGGCTACCTCACTGAGGGATTCCACAACAGTGATACCCACATGGTCTGTGTGTGAGGAGGGGGGGGGCGGAAACACATGAGGCCAGCCTCAAGTACAGGGATCACACTTGGCACCCACACAACCCTCACCACAACCTCCCATAGCCCACTTCTGATCACTTCCCCAGGTCATGACAATAAGGATTTAAAAAATGCTTAGGGGGGAGTGGTGTTATGTATGTATGCATTGTTGTACGATGTCTGTAACACTGAATGTACCTTTACACTGTACACACCTTACCTGTACACCAGAGGGTACTGCTACTGGAGATCTAAGGGTTATCTGCACACTGCAGGTAACCCGGTATAAAAGGAAGCTTACAGCATGGTGTCCACATTCGTGGAGCTGCAAATAAAGGACTACAGTCTTCACAGTTTAGGTACCATATCACTGCCTCGTGGAGTCATTACCAAAGGTGCCTACATACACAATAGAAGGAAAGGGTGGGTGGGGAGTCTGGTTTGCTGCATGCTCTGTCCGCTGCCCTGCGCTTGTTTTCTGCATGTTCTTGGTGATGAGACTCGAGGTGCTCAGCGCCCTCCCAGATGCTCTTCCTCCACCTTGGGCGGTCTTTGGCCAGGGACTCCTCGGTGTCGGTGGGGATGTTGCATTTTATCAAGGAGGCTTTGAGGGTGTCCTTGAAACGTTTCCTCTGCCCACCTGGGGCTCGCTTGCCCTGTAGGAGTTCTGAGTAGAGCACTTGCTTTGGGAGTCTTGTGTCAGGCATGCGAACAATGTGACCCGCCCAAGGGAGCTGATCAAGTGTGGTCAGTGCTTCGATGCTGGGGATGTTGGCCTGAACGAGAATACTAATGTTGGTGCATCTGTCCTTCCAGGGGATTTGCAGGATATTGCGGAGACAATGTTGGTGGTATTTCTCCAGCGATTTGAGGTGTCTACTGTATATGGTCCACGTCTCTGAGCCTTACAGGAGGGCGGGTATCACTACAGCCCTGCAGACCATAAGCTTGGTGCCAGATTTGAGGGCCTGATCTTCGTACACTCTCTTCCTCAGGTGGCCGAAGGGTGCGCTGGTGCACTGGAGGCGGTGTTGGACCTCGTCGTCAATGTCAACCCTTGCTGATAATAGGCTCCCGAGGTATGGAAAGTGGTCCACATTGTCCAGGGCTGTGTCGTGGATCTTGATGACTGGGGGGCAGTGCTGTGTGGCGGGGTCAGGTTGGTGGAGGACCTTTGTCTTATGGATGTTTAGTGTAAGGCCCATGCTTTCGTACGCCTCAGTGAAGATGTTGACTATGTCTTGGAGTTCAGCCTCTGAATGTGAGCAGACGCAAGCGTCGTCCGCATACTATAGCTCGACGACAGAGGATGGGACGGTCTTGGATCTGGCCTGATGGCGACGAAGGTTGAACAGGTTCCCACCGGGTCTATAGTTTAATTCCACTCCAGCTCCTTCTCTCAGAGGGTTGTAAATCTGTGGAATTCGCTGCCTCAGAGAGCTGTGGAAGCTGGGACATTGAATAAATTTAAGACAGAAATAGACAGTTTCTTAAACGATAAGGGGATAAGGGGTTATGGGGAGCGGGCAGGGAAGTGGAGCTGAGTCCATGATCTAATTGAATGGTGAAGCAGGCTCGAGAGGCCGTATGGCCTACTCCTGTTCCTATTTCTTGTGTTCATATGTTCTTACCTGTTCTCAATCACAGTAACTAGTGCCTCCACTTCTTCCTGGAAGAAATTCTTGGTCCTTGCACTTGTGTTGCATCTTGTATTGCTGCAGCTGCGATTTTTCCAATGCTGTCACACAGCACTCCTTCTCACACACACAACTGGCTATTTAAAAATGGGCGATTGCCGAATCTGAGCTGTACTGAGCATGCGGGTCCATTGCAACGACGTCAAAAACGTAGCTTTTTTTCCCGCGCATGCGCAGAAGGTGAGGCTTCATTTTTGGGCGCAGACAGCAGGCTCCACCCCCCGAGGTGACTGGACACGCTGCGTGGCGCCAAGTTCAAATTATACATCGGGGAAAGTTTGGCAAAATATTTCTGGCGCATTTCTGGCCTAGAAAACTCGGCGTAACTCTGGCAATATGCCAGAAAATGGGCTTGGGGAAAATTGAGCCCTATAGAATGTATTTTCCTCTGCTCACTAATTTTAACAAGGAAATAGGGGAACACTGCTGTATAACTTGCGTTAACTTTTTCATCAAAATTAGAAGATGGAAGAAAATCTATTCTTATGTCTATTTAACATATTTGATGAAGCAGTGATAATTTTCCTGTAACTTATTTAACTCTCATTTTATTCTAGTATAGCAGAAGCTTAGTTTCCTCTTTCATATCAAAAGCTTCTTTTTTCCTTAGCCACTATATAAAAAGTCCAAATCCAGCTTGAATAGGGCCTCCACTTTCTTTCATATCCCTTGGCAGGATGCAGGGAAACAGTGCAAAACCTGCAGTGTAACGTATTATTTCTGGCAGTAGTCTCAGCAGGGGACTAAATGTGGCATGGCCATAGCGTCCCTGGAGCAAGGCAGCGTTCTCCAAAGTCAGCTTGTCATTTTAGAAAGCACTGTTAATCCCCTAAAGGAGAACTGCCTTGTAAAATGAAAATCATTTGAAAATAGACAGTCTTTAGTGCTTTGAGGTCAACTGATTTCTGAAAAAAAAACATTAAAAATAATTCCGAAATGGCTGTCTTCAGCTCTTAAAGCTGAACTGCCTTCTGCATGTAACAAAATGGTAAATGTGCATCAGCGCTAACGCAAATAGTTCAACAAGACAGGTAAGGGGCACCCAGGGTCTTGCACGCAGCACTCCAGCTTTGTGCGGGAGATCAACAATGCAAGAGAGGTTCTCTTCCCACAGGAAACCAGGAGGTCCTCCAGAAAGAAGGATGCGAGACCAGCTCACCACAGCTATCACTGCCAGCAGTGTCACCCCCAGCACCTGGCTCCAGTGCCCAAAGAAGTTTCATGACCTCAGACCTGTGGTCAAGGTCAGTGAAGCTATCTTCAAAAGCCGTCTCCTACCAACAGCACCACTAGCGTCACACACTGCTCATTGCACGACCTTCCCCATAACTCACCTACGAACAATCTCTAGCAATCTTGAGGTACACCTCCACCTCCCATTCCTAGCTTCACCTCACCCCCTTGGAGGAGACATTGCTGACTATTCTTGGCAAGGGTGTGGCTGAGCCCTTGGTCAGCTTCAGTGCTGAAAGGATACAAGATGTTGGTATTCTCATATGTTATTTTCCTTCTCACATCCCGCTTCCTCCTCATCTCACAATCTCGTTCCAAGGGTCACATGGTGTAAGCATGCAACTCTTGATTTCCCGCCCTCCCCTCACCACAACTATACTCTTGTGCCTTCCTCATTTCAGACACCAAGGAAATGCAGCCTACCCAGCCAGTGGGTGACCAAGAAGAGAGAAGACCAGCCATGCTGCACTGCATGACATCAGTAGGATAGGCAAGGGCACACACAAGACAGTCACTAAGGGAATGCACAAGGGTGATTAGTTGATTTCTTGGTGTCATATTGGATGCATATATGCATAAAGTTAAATTGGAAAGTTTGCTTTGTGGTGGCTTTTATTTCAGCATTTTGGCCAAGAGGACATTGTGATGGTCAGTAACAGAGGGAAGGTAAGGTGTGGTAATGTGGGCACCACAATACAGGCTCTGATTTTATGCAGCAGTTCCTGTTGGGGGTGGTAAGCCCAATATAGCTTGCGACGCAATACCGAATTTTCAGCCGATTATCTTTTGAGATCTAGGAATGAGATAAAAGTTATAAAGCACCATGGCCTAGAAATTGAATGACATTAATGCTGGTTTTCTCAAAAAATTGACAGCTGTGTCACTTCCGCCTGCTTTTGGTGCAGGACACAGTGACCGCCATTTTGGTAAGGGCCGTTGATAACGCTGGCTTCTCAAATGTAAATGAGCAGATTGTGACATCAATCGCCGTTCAACACTCGACTTGACACCAGGGCTGCTAGTTTGGACAATTTTGCTCATCATTACACCGGGTCCTAAGCACGCACAGAAAAGCGTGCGTGAAGCAGCCCTGCAGAGTGTTATGTATGTAAATCTATAATTACCATGTCTAACCACCAGAGGGCTTATCCCCTGGTGTCCCAAGGAATCCCACAATCCCTTGGGAGCACCTGTATATAAGAAGGCCTCACAGGCTGGAGAGACACTCTGAGATCTGTAATAAAGGACTACGGTCACACTTACTTTGAGCTTGCAGTATCTAGTCTGACTTCTTATCTAAGACATAACAACTGGCGACGAGATACGGATGATGAACCCCAATGCAACAATGCAGATAACTGTGGGCATCCTGGAGAAATTTTCAGAGGGAGAGCGACTTGACCAATATTTGGTGGCCAATGAGCTGAAAGGAGAAGGGAACGCTGCCAAATGAAGGGCGATCCTCCTCAACGTTTGCGGGGCACCAACGTATGGCCTCATGAAAAACCTGCTCGCTCCAGCAAAACCCACAGACAAGTTGTACAATGAGTTGTGCACACTGGTCCGGGAGCATCTATACCCGAAGGAAAGCGTTCTGATGGCGAGGTATCGGTTCGACATGTACAAGAGGTCTGAAGGCCAGGAAGTGGCGAACTACGTTGCCGAGCTAAGGCGCCTTGCAGGTCATTGCGAATTTGAAGGACACTTGGAGCACATTCTCAGGGACTTCTTTGTATTGGCATTGGCCATGAAGTAATACTTCGCAAACTGTTGACTGTAGAAACCCCAACCTTGAGTAAAGTCATAGCGCTAGACCAGACGTTTATCTCCACCAGTGACAATACCAAACAAATTTCCCAGCACATTAGTGCTGCTGCAAATACTGTGAACAAAGTAACATTGTTTTTGAATCGAAATGTACATGGCAGGACTTACACGCCTGTAGCTGCATGTCCGAAGATGACTCAGAGTCTGCCATCAAGGGTGGTGAATACAAGGCAATTAGCACCTTGTTGGCGCTGTGGGGTGATC
This sequence comes from Pristiophorus japonicus, assembly GCF_044704955.1. Classification (NCBI taxonomy): domain Eukaryota; kingdom Metazoa; phylum Chordata; class Chondrichthyes; family Pristiophoridae; genus Pristiophorus; species Pristiophorus japonicus. Next base: position 78,476,203 of record NC_091984.1, on the reverse strand, counting down.
ATCAATTCCATTCATGCCGCTTCAAAGGGTACGTTTGCAAGAGCTGTGGAACAATGGGACACCTCCAATGTATGTGCAAACGAGCTGCAAACCCTGCTAATCCTGCAAACCACCATATTGCAGAGGAGGACAGATCCATGGTAGATCATGATGAACCAGAGCCTCAGACCGCGGTGGCAGAGGTATATGGGGTGCACACATTTACCACAAAGTGTCCCCCGATAATGCTGAAGGTTGAATTAAATGGACTCCCGGTGTCCATAGAGCTGGATACGGGTGTAAGCCAGTCCATAATGAGTAAAAAAACTTTTGATAAGTTGTGTTGCAACAAGGCTTCAAGGCCAGTCCTGACTCCCATTCGTACCAAACTTAGAACGTATACAAAGGAACTGATTCCTGTAATTGGCAGAGCTACCGTAAAGGTTTCCTACGATGGAGCGGTGCACGATTTACCACTCTGGGTGGTACCGGGCGATGGCCCCACGTTGTTCGGCAGGAGCTGGCTGGGAAAGATACGCTGGAACTGGGACGACGTCCGAGTGCTTTCGTCCGTTGACGACACCTCATGTGCCCAGGCCCTAAGCAAGTTCCCCTCGCTGTTCGAACCAGGCATCTGGAAGTTCCAAGGAGCAAAAGTGCAGATCCATTTGATTCCGGGGGCGTGACCCAACCATCACAAGGCGACAGCGGAACCTTACATGATGAGAGAGAGGGTGGAGATCGAGCTGGACAGGCTGCAACGAGAGGGCATCATTTCGCCAATTGAATTCAATGAGTGGGCCAGTCCGATTGTTCCAGTCTTCAAGGGAGACGGCACCATCAGAATCTGTGGTGATTACAAAGTAACTATCAATCGTTTCTCACTGCAGGATCAATACCTGCTACCAAAGGCAGACGACTTAATTGCGACGCTGGCGGGAGGGAAAACGTTCACGAAGCTGGACTTGGCCTTGGCCTACATGACGCAGGAGCTGGAGGAATCTTCGAAAGGCCTCAGCTGCATCAACATGCACAAAGGTCTTTTCATTTAAAACAGATGCCTGTTTGGGATTTGATCGGCCGCGGCGATACTCCAGGGGAACATGGAAAGCTTGCTGAAGTCGGTCCCGTGCACCGTGGTCTTCCAGGATGACATCTTGGTTACAGGACGGGACACCGTCGAGCACCTGCAGAACCTGGAGGAGGCTCTTAGTCGGCTCAATTGTGTGGGGCTCCGGCTAAAATGCTCGAAGTGCATTTCTTGGCACCTGAAGTGGAGTTCCTGGGGAGAAGAATCACAGCGGACGACATCAGGCCCACCGATTCGAAGACGGAGGCAATCAAGAACGCACCAAGACCACAGAACGTGACGGAGCTGCAGTCGTTTCTAGGACTCCTGAACTATTTTGATAACTTCTTACTGGGTCTTGGCACATTGTTAAAACCCCTGCACGCTTTACTGCGTAAAGGAGATGAATGGGTATGGGATAAAAGCCAAGAAAATGCCTTTGAGAAAGCTAGGAAGTTGTTCTGTTCAAACAAATTGCTTGTGTTGTATAATCCATGTAAACGTTTGGTACTAGCATGTGATGTGTCGTTGTACTGGGTCAGGTGTGTATTGCAACAAGCTAATGAATTTGGGAAATTGCAACCGGTTGCTTATGCATCCAGAAGTCTGTCTAAGGCCGAGAGTGCCTACAGCATGATCGAAAAAGAAGCGTAGGCGTGTGTTTACGGGGTAAAGAAAATGCATCAATATCTGTTCGGGCTCAAATTTGAATTGGAAACCTACCATAAGCCGCTTATATCCCTCTTTCCTGAAAATAAAGGGATAAATACGAATGCATCGGCCCGCATCCAGAGATGGGCGCTCACATTGTCCACATACAACTATGCCATCCGCCACAGACCAGGCACAGAAAACTGTGCCGCTGCTCTCAGCAGGCTACCGTTGGCCACCACAGGGGTGCAGATGGCACAGCCTGCAGATTTAGTTATGGTAATGGAAGCATTCGAGAGTGAGCAATCACCTGTTACCGCCCGACAGATTAAAACCTGGACAAGCCAGGATCCCTCACTGTCTTTAGTAAAAAACTGTGTGCTCCACGGGAGTTGTCCAGTGTCCCGTTAGAGATGCAGGAAGAAATAAAGCTGTACCAGCAGCACAAAGATGAAATGTCTATACAGGCAGACTGCCTCCTATGGGGTAATCAGGTAGTTGTGCCAAAAAAGGTCAGGGACACTTTCATTAGTGATCTCCACAGTACCCACCCAGGCATTGTAATGATGAAAGCGATAGCCGGATCCCATGTGTGGTGGCCCAGTATCGATGCAGACTTAGAGTCCTGTTGGCACAAATGTAATACATGTTCCCAGTTAAGCAACGCACCCAGGGAGGCGCCACTAAGTTTATGGTCTTGGCCCTCCAAACCGTGGCCTTGGGTTCATGTCGACTATGCAGGCCCATTCTTGGGTAAAATGTTTTTAGTGGTTGTAGATGCGTACTCCAAGTGGATTGAATGTGTGATAATGTAGGCAAGCATGTCTGCTGCCTACTGCCCATTGAAAGCCTACGGGACATGTTTGCCACACACGGCCTGCCTGATGTCCTTGTAAGTACCAATTGTCCGTGCTTTACCAGTGCCGAATTCAAGGAATTCATGACCCGCAATGGGGTCAAACATGTCACGTCTGCCCTGTTTAAGCCAGCGTCCAATGATCAGTTAGAACGAGCAGTTCAAACAATCAAGCAGAGCTTGAAAAGGGTAACGGAAGGCTCACTGCAGACTTGCTTATCCCGAGCCCTGCTTAGTTACCGCACAAGACCCCACTCGCTCACCGGGGTCCCTCCCACTGAACTGCTCATGAAAAGGCACTTAAGACAAGGCTTTCGGTAGTCCACCCTGATCTACATGAACAGGTAGAGAGCAGGAAGCTTCAACAGAATACATATCATGATCACGCTAATGTGTCATGCGAAATTGACATAAATGATCCTGTATTTGTGTTGAACAATGGACAAGGTCCCAAGTGGATTGCTGGCACTGTTTTGGCCAAAGAGGGGAGTAGGGTGTTTGTTGTCAAACTCGCAAATGGACACACCTGCAGAAAACACTTGGACCAAACCAAACTCAGATTTACGGACTATCCAGAACAACCCACAATAGACTCTACCTTTTTCGACCCTCCAACACACACTCAAGTGGCAACCGACCCAGCGGTTGACCATGAAGCAGAACCCATCACCCCCAGCAGCCCAGCAAGACTCACCACCCCCAGCAGCCCAGCAAGGCTCACCACCCGCAGCAGCCCAGCAAGGCTCACCACCCGCAGCAGCCCAGCAAGACTCACCACCCCCAGCAGCCCAGCAAGGCTCACCACCCGCAGCAGCCCAGCAAGGCTCACCACCCACAGCAGTCCAGCAAGACTCACCACCCCCAGCAGTCCAGCAAGGCTCACCACCCCCAGCAGCCCAGCAAGATTCACCACCCCCAGCAGTCCAGCAAGGCTCACCACCCCCAGCAGTCCAGCAAGACTCACCACCCCCAGCAGTCCAGAAAGACTCACCACCCCCAGCAGCCCATCAAGGCTCACCACCCCCAGCAGCCCAGCAAGACTCACCACCCCCAGCAGTCCAGCAAGGCTCACCACCCCCAGCAGTCCAGCAAGGCTCACCACTCCCAGCAGCCCAGCAAGACTCACCACCCCCAGCAGTCCAGCAAGACTCACCACCCCCAGCAGCCCAGCAAGGCCAGCTGCGCAGCAGCCCAGCGAATGCCCAACAAACGATTCACCAACACCAGCATTTGCACCAAGATGATCAACCCAGGCCCCAGATCGATTCACATTGTAAATAATTACACTATTGACTTTGGGGGGTGGGGGGGGAGTGTTGTTATGTATGGAAACCTGTAATTACCATGTCTTACCACCAGAGGGCTTATCCCCTGGAGTCCCAATAGATCCCACAATCCCTTGGGAGCACCTGTTTTTCAGGAGGCCTCGGAGGCTGGAGAGACAATCTGCGATCTGTAATAAAGGACTACTGTCACACTTACTTTGAGCTTGCAGTATCTAGTCTGACTCCTTATCCAAGACAGAACACAGAGATGCTGTCAGTGCTTCTTAAAGGGATGCACACATTTTTCAAGCACATTTGCCTTTAAGTTTTTAAATATATATATTTTATTGAAGTAGTATCTTGGTGCAAAAGATGTCAAAAGTTGTTAAAGTATGCAGGTAGTGCAGTGAGTGCTGCTGGATGCTTGCAAGGCTTTGAGTGGTAAAAGGAAGGCCTCTGAGATGACAGAAAATGCTGCAAATGCTCATCAGGACAGGCAGCATCTGTGGAGAGAGAAACAAAGTTCACTTCTCAAGTCAAGATGCTGCCTGGCCAGCTGAGTATGTCCAGCATTTTACACTGTAATTTCAGATTTACAGCTTCCGCTCGCAGAGGGAAGACGAAGATGCAAAAGAGGAAGACGCAGAAGAGGAGTAAACAGAAGGAAGGATGCAACCCAGATAGCCCCTTTCTGACTGGGATATCCAGGATGGAATCATCCTTCTGCGGTAACAGTGACCACAACCCCAATTCCCCTTTCAACATTTGCCCCACACCTTACCTTCCCTCGGTTACTGATCATCACAGCCTCCTCTTGGCCATAATCCTGAAACAAAAGCCAAAGGATGAATGCAGCTCCAACAACAGTCAAGAAGCTCGACACCATTCAGGACAAAGCAGCTCGCTTGATTGGCACCCCATCTACCACCTTAAACATCATGCCCTCCACCACCAGTACACCGTTGCTGCAGTGTGCACCATCCACAAGATGCTCTGCAGCAACTCGCCAAAGCTTCTTTGGCAGCACCTCCCAAACCCGTGACCTCTTCTACCTAGAAGAACAAGGGCAGCAGGTGTATGGAAACACCACCACCTCCAAGTTCCCCTCCAAGTCACACATCATCCGACTTAGAAATATATTGCCGTTCCTTCATAGTCGCTGGGTCAATATCCTGGAACTCCCTCCCTAGCAGCACTGTGGAAGTACCTTCACCACACGGACTGTAGCAGTTCAAGTAGGTGGCTCACCCCCACCTTCTCAAGGGCAATTAGGGATGGACAATAAATGCTGGCTTTGCTAGCGATACCCACATCCCAAGAACGAATATAAAAACACACTGGCTGGGCAGGCTGGATTTCTTGGGTGTGTGAAATGAGAAGGGCAGAGTTGTGGTGAGGGGAGGGTGGCAAAAGCAAGAGTTGCAAGCTTACATCATGTGCACCTTGTAAATCAGAAGAGATTGTGGGATGAGGGGGAAGTGAGAAGTAGGATAACATATGAGGATTGCACTATCTTGTATCCTTTCAGCCTTGTCACTGGCCAAAGGCTCAGCCATGCTCCTGTCAAGAATGCCCAGCACCATCTCCTCCAAGGGGGTGAGGTGAAGCTAGGAATGGGAGGTGTGCCTTGTGTTTGGTACAAATTGTTGGTAGTTGAGTGATTGGGGGCGGGGGCAGTGCGGTTGTGCAATGGGCAGTGTGTGAGGCGAGTGGTGCAGTTGGTAGGAGATGGCTTTTGAAGATTCATTCACTAACTTTGACCAGTGGTCTGAGGTCATGAAACTTCTTTGGATCCAGGTGGTGGGGGAGACATTGCTGGTCATGACGATCTCCGTGATATAAGAACATAAGAATTAGGATCAGGAGTTGGCCATTCGGCCCCTGGAGCCTGCTTCACCATTCAATAAGATCATGGCTGATCTTTGACCTCAACTTCTCTTTCCCACCCTATTCCCATATTCTTTGATTTCTCTAGAGTCCAAAAATCTATCTATTTCAGCCTTGAATATGCTCAACAACTGAGCAGCCACAGCACTTTGGGGTAGAAAATTCAAAAGATTCATCACCCTCTGAGTGAAGAAATTCCTCCTCATCTCAGTCTTAAAAGGCTAGCCCCTTATTCTGAGACAATGCCCCCTAGTTCTAGACACTCCAGCCAGGGGCAACAATCTCTCAGCATCTGGTCCCACATCGCTCTTTCTGGAGGGCGCCTGTGGGCAGAGGAGCTCTCTTGCAGTGTTGGCCCCCTGCACAAAGCTGGAGTGCTGCGTGTGAGACCCTGGGTACCCCTTACCTGGTATGTTGAGCCATTTTTGTTGGTGTTGATGCATATTTACCATTTCTTTTACATGCAGAAGGCCGTTCAGCTTTAAGAGCTGAGGTCTGCCATATCGGAATTATTTTTAATGTTTTTTTTTCAGGTGGCAGTTGAGCTAACAAAGAAACATAGAAACATAGAAAATAGGTGCAGGAGTAGGCCATTCGGCCCTTCGAACCTGCACCACCATTCAATAAGATAATGGCTGATCATTCACCTCAATACCCCTTTCCTGCTTTCACTCCATACCCCTCGATCCCTTTAGCCTTAAGGCCACATCTAACTCCCTCTTGAATATATCCAATGAACTGGCATCAACAACTCTCTGTGGTAGGGAATTCCACAGGTTAACAACTCTCTGAGTGAAGAAGTTTCTCCTCACCTCAGTCCTAAATGGCTTACCTCTTATCCTTAGACTGTGTCCCCTGGTTCTGGACTTCCCCAACATCGGGAACATTCTTCCTGCATCTAACCTGTCCAGTCCCGTCAGAATTTTATATGTTTCTATGAGATCCCCTCTCATCCTTCTAAACTCCAGTGAATAAAGGCCCAGTCGATCCAGTCTCTCCTCATATGTCAGTCCAGCCATCCCGGGAATCAGTCTGGTGAACCTGCACTGCACTCCCGCAATAGCAAGAACGTCCTTCCTCAGATTAGGAGACCAAAACTGAACACAATATTCCAGGTGAGGCCTCATCAAGGGCCTGTACAACTGCAGTAAGACCTCCCTGCTCCTATACTCAAAACCCCTAGCTATGAAGGCCAACATACCATTTGCCTTCTTTACCGCCTGCTGTACCTGCATGCCAACTTTCAATGACTGATGTACCATGGCAGCCAGGTCTCATTGCACCTCTCCTTTTCCTAATCTGTCGCCATTCAGATAATATTTTGCCTTTGTGTTTTTGCCCCCAAAGTGGATAACCTCACATTTATCCACATTATACTGCATCTGCCATGCATTTGCCCACTCACCTAACCTGTCCAAGTCTGCAGCCTCTTTGCATCCTCCTCACAGCTCACACCACTACCCAGTTTAGTGTCATCTGCAAACTTTGAGATATTACACTCAATTCCTTCATCTAAATCATTAATGTATATTGTAATGTGGTCCCAGCACTGAGCCCTGCGGCACCCCACTAGTCACTGCCTGCCATTCTGAAAAGGACCCGTTTATCCCGACTCTCTGCTTCCTGTCTGCCAACGAGTCCTCTATCCACGTCAGTACATTACCCCCAATACCATGTGCTTTGATTTTGCACACCAATCTCTTGTGTGGGACCTTGGCAAAAGCCTTTTGAAAGTCCAAATACACCACATCCACTGGTTCTCTCTTATCCACTCTACTAGTTACATCTTCAAAAAATTCCAGAAGATTTGTCAAGCATAATTTCCCTTTCATAAATCCATGTTGACTTGGACCGATCCTGTCACTACTTTCCAAATGCGCTGTTATTTCATCCTTAATGATTGATTCCAACATTTTCCCCACTACTGATGTCAGGCTAACCGATCTATAATTGCCCGTTTTCTCTCTCCCTCCTTTTTTTTAAAGCCGCCAAAGGGCTAAAGACAGCCTATTTTAAAAATGTTTATTCTTTTCATTTTACAAGGCAGTTCCCCTTTAAGAGATCGACACTGCTTTCTCAAATGTAAGGTTCGCTTTAAGGGAACGCTGCCTCACTCCAGTGATGCTATGGCCACGCTATATTGGGCCTCCTGCTGAGACTACCGCCTGAAACAGTTTGTGACACTGCAGATTTGGCACTGTGCTAATGTAAATCAGCAGGCAGCACCAAAATACCGATGCTAACTGCATTCTTTATGCGAGCGGCCGTTAATTTCAGCCCACGGTGACACTGGCAACTTTCCAGCCTAATCAAATTTCTCGGCTAATGTTTCTCCACAAATGGAGAGAGAGTACCTTGAGTAAAAAGTTGACTTCTCCTTCAGTCTAAAATAGGCAAGAGAGTTATATCTTCTTTCATTGGCCTCCTCAACATTTTAAAAATTGAATTTGATTGCGTAAAATCAATTTTAAAACATCTTCATCTCAAGCAACTTCAGTGTTCCTCGTGGACCAAATCAACTACTTATGTGTTCTAATAATGTTCTATTAATGTTCTAATCTAACACTGGCCTAATTCATATAATGAGAAATAAACAATGCTTGATTTCTTCACTTAATAACAAAATAAAATCTTTTGCTTGATGACCCCTGCAGGTCTATTTCAGATTATTACTTTTTCCATACAAAAGATACTGCCAAGAATTTCCTGCTCTCACTATTCTGCACTTAACTGCTGTAAGGCCGACCCGCCTTTGAAGCAGTCAGTTGAGTTCTGTTTCAATTCAGAAAGATCTACGTGTACACGTTCAAGAACTTCATGCTAATACCACAGTGATCATTGGCATCATTGTTAACTTTGGCTCCAAGTAAGCGTGAAGCTGGTGGTGTATCCACAGTGCTTGCCCAAAGCCACTGTCGGGAGGCCTGAACCATTTCCAGGTTCGAGTCACATTTGAATTTAACCGGCAAATTACAGGTGCCAAACACTCTGCTGCCACTCGCTGGTTTTGGAACCCTGAAAACTGTCCAGCTTCTGTGTGGAGCCACCGGCATTTCAGGCCAGTTTAGGGAGGAGCCAATCTCGGGGGGCGTCAAGAACAGGCTGGCAGCAGGCCACTGTAATTTTGTGATGAAAGCCAGCTAGGAACAAGAAAAAACGTCAAGTACTGCCTTTAAAGGGCTTAATGCACTTACATCAAAAGTGAATGGGCCTTTTAAATTCCTTCCTGTCTATTCTTATTCCCATGCCCCTTTTGAATACCTTAATGAAACTCCTGTCTGTTTCCAGGAGGTGCTTCAGACCCCGTCACAGGCCTGACTACAAAATAGGGCGTAGCCATAACTGAGTGGACACTTTTGTTCCTCTTTGGGGCAGTAGCAAGACAAAAATGGCATCTGTGACTTTCAAAATACAACAACAACAATAACACCTTTTAGTAAAATGTTCCAAGGTGCTTCACAGCAGTGTTACAAGACAAAATAGATACATTTGATACTGAGCCACATAGGAAGAAATTACAGCAGATGACCAAAAGCTTGGTTAAAGAGGTAAGTTTTAAGGAGCGTCTTAAAGGAGGAAAGAGAGGTAGAAAGGCAGAGAGGTTTAGGGAGGGAGTTCCAGAGCTTAGAGCCCAAACAGCTGAAAGCACGGCCACCAATGGTTGAGCAGTTATAATCAGGGATGCTCAAGAGGGCAGAATTTTCCCCTGAAATAATTCTTTTTAATTTCTGATCGAAATGTTGTAGTTTTACACTTATTAAGGTTTTCAATTAATTTTGATTATTAGTGAAACAACATCAGAGGATCAATTCTTAACCCCAGGCCTCCTGCATGGTGCCTAACAGGGGCTGTTCTGCACCTGTCAGGAGAGCACTCAGCTATCCTGGACTGCACCAGCACATTAACCCAACTGAACTGTCACTAGTGGCTGCGCTGTGAAGTAAATGAAGTGGTTGGATTGCCCCTATGCTGCTGGAGTTAGTGAAGCCAGTGCAGCAATGAGTTACAGTGCACTCCAGGTACAGGTCTGCTCCTGGGCTGGGCCTTAAGCTGGGAGCAGGTTGGGGGATGCAGATAGAGTAGTGTTGCTGCAGGTCTGGCCGTCAATATCCGGCCCTTCTGGTTGCTGCTAAGTCATAACCACAATATGAATTATAACAATTCTTTCATTAATAATGAATAAACCCATAGTTCGTAACCAGCATATGGATAAGCAACAAGGTTGGGAATATAAACTTATACAAGTCAAAGAACACCTGGTACTCTTGGCCACTGATGGAATATTATGTGATTGAGCATTGCATTTCCATGAATGATTGCCTTTTGGAACATTTCGTGCTCTTGCTGGGTTTGAAGGTCACACCCATATTATTACTTACAAGTAGTGCAGTTATCGCACTGGGTTAGTCATTAAGGATTCTATGATGCTCTGGTTGCTGTGGGTTCCATAGCAGCAGTGGCAAAAACAAATCACGATGCTTAACTATTTCAAAGTTGCAAACACGACTGTCATTTTGTGGCTGCCAGATGCTTCCAAATATTTGATGAAGGTTCATAAAGGTCAGCAGTATGAAAACTATACCGCTGGTCTGTATGGGAAGGGTAACAGCATCATCCTGCAAAAGCCAGAAGAAATGGCATTTGGTAGCAGTAGTACAGGCTCACACAATCAGCTATTTGTGTTGCTGCATTGACTTTGCTGACACCAGCAGGACAGGGGCAATAACAACTCTTCACTTGCTTTAGAGTGCTGCACCTAGCAACTGTGCACTTAGGTAATTGCAGCACCAGGAACTAAAGAAAGGGAAGATAGACTATGAAAGTAAACTAGCACGAAATATAAAAACAGATAGCAAGAGTTTCTACAGGTATATAAAAAGGAAAAGAGTGGCTAAAGTAAATGTTGCTCCCTAAGAGGACGAGACCGGGGAATTAGTAATGGGGAACATGGAGTTGGCAAAAACTCTGAACAAATATTTTGTATCAGTCTTTGCAGTAGAGGACACTAAAAATATCCCAACAGTGGATAGTCAAGGGGCTATAGGGGGGGAGGAACTTAACACAATCACAATCACGAAGGAGGTGGTACTCAGTAAGATAATGGGACTAAAGGCGGATAAATCCCTGGACCTGATGGCTTGCATCCTAGGGTCTTAAGAGAAGTAGCAGCAGGGATAGTGGATGCATTGGTTGTAATTTACCAACATTCCTTGGATTCTGGGGAGGTCCCAGCAGATTGGAAAACTGCAGATGTAACACCCCTATTTAAAAAAGAAGACAGACAAAATCAGGAAACTATAGACCAGTTAGCCTAACATCTGTGGTTGGGAAAATGTTGGAGTCAATTATTAAAGAAGCAGTAGCAGGAGATTTGGAAAAGCAAAATTCAGTCAGGCAGAGTCAGCATGGATTTATGAAGGGGAAGTCATGTTTGACAAATTTGCTGGAATTCTTTGAGGATGTAAGAAACAGGGTGGATAAATGGGAACCAGTGGATGTGGTGTATTTGGACTTCCAGAAGGCATTTGACAAGGTGCCACATAAAAGGTTACTGAACAAGATAAAAGTTCACAGGGTTGGGGGTAATATATTAGCATGGATAGAGGATTGGCTAACTAACAGAAAACAGAGAGTCGGGATAAATGGTTCATTCTCGGGTTGGAAATCAGTAACTAGTGGTGTGCCGCAGGGATCAGTGCTGAGAACCCAGCTATTTCCAATCTAGATTAATGACTTGGAAAAAGGGACTGAGTGAAACGTAGCCAAGTTTTCTGACGATACAAAGATGGGAGGAAAAGCAATGAGTGAGGACAGCACAAAAAATCTGCAAAAGGACATAGACAGGCTAAGTGAGTGGGCAAAAATTTGGCAGATGGAGTATAATGTTGGAACGTGTGAGGTTATGCACTTTGGCAGAAAAAAATTAAAGAGCAAGTTATTATTTAAATGGAGAAAAATTGCAAAGTGCCGCAGTACAGCAGGACCTGGGGGTCCTTGTGCATGAAATACAAAAGGATAATATGCAGGTACAGCACGTGATCAGGAAGGCCAATGGAATCTTGGCCTTTATTGCAAAGGAGATGGAGTATAAAAGCAAGGAAGTCTTGCTACAGTTATACACACCTGGAATACTGCGTGCAGTTTTGGTTTCCATATTTACGAAAGGATATACTTGCTTTGGAGTCAGTTCAGAGAAGGTTCACTAGGTTGATTCTGGAGATGACGGGGTTGACTTATGAGGAAAGGTTGAGAAGGTTGGGCCTCTACTCATTGGAATTCAGAAGAATGAGAGGTGATCTTATCGAAACGTATAAGATTATGAGGGGGCTTGACAAGGTGGATGCAGGGAGGATGTTTCCATTGATGGGGGAGACTAGAACTAGAGGGCATAATCTTAGAATAAGGTGCCGTCCATTTAAAACTGAGACGAGGAGGAATTTCTTCTCAGAGGGTTGTAAATCTGTGGAATTTGCTGCCTCAGAGAGCTGTAGAAGCTGGGTCATTGAATAAATTTACGACAGTAATAGACAGTTTCTTCAACAATAAGGGAATAAGGGGTTATGGGGAGCGGGCAAGGAAGTGGAGCTGAGTTCATGATCAGCTATCGTCGTATTAAATGGCGGAGCAGGCTCGAGGGGCGGTATGGCCTATTCCTGCTCCTATTGCTTATGTTCTTAACTCATTAACATAACAGGGGCTCTTTTTCTTGAATGAAGGAAACCCAGTACAGTCACCTGAGCTACATTGGCTTCCTTATTTACTGTCATCATTTCTATAAGGAAATGGATGGTCAGAAAAAAAAGTTTTAAATTCTACAATATAATTTTTTGTTCATAATGTCTCTTGGCTAGTTTCCTCAATTAGGTCAACAACAACAACTTGCATTTATTTAATGCCTTTAACGTAAGGAAATGTATCAAGACGGAGAGAGTAGAAGGGGAGACTAACAGCTGGTTTTTAAAAGCTAGATTGGATAGGTGGATGAACAATGTGGGTTGATCTGATTCAGACTATTCACTTGTATGGCGGGTAAATGGTGACATGGCCTGGTTGGGTCGAATTGCCTGTGTTCATGTTGTAACTTCTGTCTATTTCTACATCCTAGTGTTTTATTTTCTTCATTCAGCCAAGAGAGGGCACTGAAGCACTATCAGCAGCTTCTTTATTGTTACCATGCAGCAGCAACAGCTCATCCCTGAGCTAATATGTAGCAATCTAGCTGTCACCACCATTCAAAGATTTGCTATTCATGGAAACACAAATCGAAGGTTGATTTGATATTTCAAGAGGGCCGGAGTTGGTGGACATACCGCTGCATACCGCTCGTGGACCACCGACATACCGCCCAAAATCACGAAATTGATCAAAAAATATTTACATACCGCCCAGCGGGAAATTAATCAGCGATATACCGCCGGGTGGTATGCATTCCGTCCGCCCACATGGAGCAATCTACAGACCACCCAAAAGTCCAACATTGGTAGCATACCACCGATATACCATTGGAGTTGCACACCGTCTGAAAAAAGGTAGTTTTATGCCGATGGTATGTCAGCGGTAGGTAAACTACAATGTTCCTCCCCCTCCAGCAATCTAGTTCTGCCCCTGCCCAGAAATCTAATCTCCCCAGAGAGATCTAATCCCCCAGTGATCTAGTCCTCCCCGTAGATCTAATCCTCCCCTGTAGATCTAATCCTCCACGTAGATCTAATCCTCCCCTGGAGATCTAACCCCCCCCCAGAGAGATCTAATCCCCCCAGAGAGATCTAATTCCCACTCAGAGAGATCTAATCCCCCAGGGAGATCTATTCGCCCCACAGAAATCTAATCCCCCCCCCCCCCGGAGATCTAATCCCCCAGAGAGATCTAATCCCCCCATGGATCTAGTCCTTCCCTCCAGAGATCTAATCCCCCAAGATCTAATCACCCCAGAGATCTAATCCCCCCAGAGATCTAAGCCCCCTCCCCCAGAGATCTATTCAGTCCCCCCCAGAAAAATGTGAAAATAACTAACTAAATAAATAAAAATATAAGTATTTTATAAATAAATCAAAAACACTGCACAAAACAATTAAAAATCTAAACTTACCTAGAGACACTGACCTGCGATCCGACGTTGGGAGTCTCTGGCCTCCAGACGGCTCTTCTCGGGGGAGGCGGGGGGGGGGGTGTGGGGGATGGAGGTCGATGGATGAGCGCCCGTGTGCAGAACTCGGGACCCAAAGAGTCCCGCGTCCCAGACAACGTACCCTGCACCGCTGGAGCAGACCATTCGTCGCACTCTGCTGACGCACCGCTCAGGACCGCCTGGACCAATGTTGCCAGCACTCTGCCCCAGCGGTACCCGGTGATGAAGATTGACCGACCACCGCGAGACCGCCGAGAATTGGGCGGTCCACCAAAGTTGGGCCCCTAAGCTCTTATGAGGAGTATTCCAAGATAATGGGCCGGATTTTTGGGTCGTTTGCCACCAGGTTTTCACTGAGTTTGACCCTCCGTGGCAAAAAATGGGGCAGTGAGCACTTTTGCGTCCGGGCGTGATCCTCCGGTCCGGTTTTGTGGCGGCACTGCCAGGGAGAGCTGTGCCAGGTGTGTAACGGCTCCCGTTGCAACAGCGGCAGAAGTTCCGACAAACACCCGACCTGTGTGCCCCGAAACACGCTCTGTGATGACCGCGAGGGAAAACACCTGCCGGTGGCGGTGAGCTGGATACACTGCAAAAAAAGTAAGTTCCAGTTTTTATTCTTTTATATTTTTGTGTGGTAAGGGTGTTGGCAATGTTTTTTGAATGTTTTTGTGAATTTTTTCCCCCTCCCAAGCCCTCTCTCGGAGCGCTCCCGGCCCCGCAAGGTTCGCATTTTTGTGCCGTAAAAGTCGTACAATGCCTCCCTTTGTGCAAGGGCCAAATGACAAAAGGTTGTTCCACACAGCGCAAATGTTAATCGGGCAGAATACTGACAACATTGGTCCAGGTGGTCAAGAACGGTGCGTCAACGGAGTGCGACGGATGGTCTGCTCCGGCGGTGCAGGGTAAGTTGTCTGGGACACGGGACTCTTTGGGTCCCGTGTTCTGCACGCGCACTCTTCCATCGACCTCCGTCACCTCCACCCCCCACCCCCCCATGAGAAGAGCAGTCCGGAGGCCAGAGACTGCCGCCATCTGATTGCAGGTATGTGTCTCCAGGTAAGTTTAGATTTTTAATTGTTTTGTGCAGTGTTTTTGATTTATTTATAATACTTAGATTGTTATTTAGTTATTTATTTATTTATTTATTTATTTATTTTCACATTTTTCTGGGGTGGGGGGAAAGATCTCTGGGGGGGTTTAGGTCTCTCTGGGGGGATTAGATCTCTCTGGGGAGGGCATTAAATCTTTGCGGGAGTGGTTAGATCTCTGGGGGGATTAGATCTCTCTGGGGGGATTAGATCTCTGGGGGGGCGAGGACTAGATCGCTGGGGGCATTAGATCTCTTCTGGGGGGCATTAGATCTCTGGGGGGGAATAGATCTCTCTGGGGAGGGAATTAAATCTTTGCGGGGGGGGTTAGATCTCTGGGGGGATTAGATCTCTCTGGGGGGATTAGATCTCTGGGGGAGGATTAGATCTCTCTGGAGGGGATTAGATTTCTGAGGGGAGGACGAGATCGCTGGGGGGGGGAGAAGGGGGGGGAGAGAAATAGATTGCATGGGGGGAGAAATAGATCACCTGAGGGGAGGAGGAACATTGTCGTTTACCTACCGCCGACATACCATTGGCATAAAACCTGCTTTTCTCAGAAGGTGTGCAGCTCCGGTGGTATGTCGTTGGTATGCTACCAATGTCGGACTTTTGGGCGGTCTGTGGGGTGCTCCATGTGGGCAGACGGTATGCATACCGCTTGGCGGTATGTCACTGATGAATTTCCCACCGGGCAGTATGTGGGTGGTATGTAGGTATTTTTTGATCAATTTCGTGATTTCGGGTGGTATGTTGACGATCCGCGGGCGGTATGTGACGGTATGTCCACCAACTCCGGCCCCAAGGTGTTTAATGTACCCACGTTTTCAGAGTATTTTCATTTCCAAAGGTTGCACTCAATGAGTGTAAGCAGGCTCTATACACAATAATCGGCTTTATATACAAAAAAATGTTTGACACAAAAATTTTATATTCCATGTAGAATAATAATTTTGGAAAAAAAAAGGATTCCAATGCTGTTTTTTTGTTGTTGTTATTGTGTGGGGAATGTTGCTGATGGTTTCATCTGCTTTTGCATTGTTAACTCTCATAACTAAAGGAAGTCTGCAAGGTCCAGAAGGGGAACAGATACATACCATTTCTCTCCTCCTTCCAGGTAAACATAGGAAACACTAATGCATACTGCATGGGTTGCTTATACACCATCCATAAACATTAACCGCACGCTGAACAGTGCAAAGTATAATGTGTTCTTAATATGTACACATGTTACGTACACAGTATGTGGTATACCACAATTCTATGCGCTTATATTTTTGCAAACCAAAAATATACTTAAAAAATAAAAGAGAAAGTAGAATAAGAAATAGGACTTTAGTAGATGGCAGCACTTTACATTGTTTTGGGACCATGGCAGATCATGGAAGAACCTCACATTGCTTGGTCCTCAACTTCCAATTGAGCACCAATCACGACAGTTATCTGTTATAAATATGTTTTGCCTTTAGTAATGCTATTCTCATCTACTTGCTTTCCATTCAAATTCAGCAAGGATAAAAAAACACAACTTGGTAAATGAAACATGATCGGCCATTACTGTACTGTATTTTGATGATCACCGGTAGTGGTTCTGTACTAGAACCATATGCATTGTACCTTTGGCTATACATCTGAGTCCATGGGGAAATTTTCAATTGCTGCCTCCCCTATTTACACTGGAAAGAATGGTGGCTGGCAGTTGAAAATTTGGAAAAAAATCACCTGCTTCCCGATGCCTAACTGATGCGATATTCAGGCGAATCTGCAAATGGGCGGCCAGAGCGCCCACCCAAAATAAACAGGAGACTATTTACCTGCAAAGCCAGGTCTTACACAGTTGTAGGACCCCGTTTACAATTCTCAGTACCAATGGGTGGAGTGTGTGCTGCACAAGCTCTGACCATTAATGCCAGGTGTGAGCGGCCTATCCAACAGTCCTTAAAGGATTTGTTTGAGGCCACTCCTGAAAAGGTAAGTGTTATTTTAAGATGTTTCTAGGGCCATGAGGGGCATAAATACTCTTCCTGGCCTCCAAAAAAGAATTTAGGTCCACTGTCGGTCACTCAGTGGCCTGTCATTGGATTGAAGCCTCACCACGACAATGGCTGGGGCCTCTCGCAGCTGTTTTGGGTGAAAGTTGAAAATCGCACCCATGTGTCTTTAGCACACGGAACACGTGATGGAGGTTTGAACATAATTAAGAGGATTTAGACTTTGCTGTAGTATTTTTAATGTACAGAAAAGATACGTGAACAAAGTGGGAGCAATTGTCAACTTGCAACAAGTCTGTGTGCTAATGTGACAGAGCGGATCAATGGGATGAAAATCGAAAAGTTGTATAACAAGCGAGCGATCCGCTCTGACACATTACTGTCCGGGCAGTGAAGTTGAAAATTTGGAATATTTGCTAATCATAGAAAGTGATATATAGGCAGTGCCTGGTGCTAGGGGAAGGTTCACCAGCCTGCAATAGAAACCTCCCCATTTTCATTTCCATTGGAATTAATCCACTCTGTAAGTTCATCAAACAATTGGTGAAGGTGAAAATTACCCCCAGAAGGTCCTAGCTCCTTCCTGCCAACAGTCTGCTCAATTTCCTCCATTACCCCTCTACCAGTCCCTACAACTGGAGGGATCTTAGGTGTCATGTATTCAACCAGCATTGTAACCCATGTATAATCTGACCTAAGTTGTACACTGAGAACAATGACCACTAGGTAGGAGACACTCCTAACCTGGGCCTTCAGGTACAAAAGGGGAAGCTCCACCCACCTTCATCACTTGGAGTGCTAAGGAATAAAGGACAGGTCACAGACTGACCTTCTCTCAAGCATGGGCCTCGTGTGCATTTATACTGTAGAGTAAGGACCTATCAATGGCGACGAGAAACTGGGATTTAAACCACGCGAGCATGGCCATGAGCAGAACAGATGAGAGGTACCGTGTTAAGGAATGGTTGGGACAGAGATTCAACATTGTTAAAGCAGCACACAGTTCTCCAGGCAGACAAGGACAGTCGGGCATGCCCCAACATGTAGTCGAACCCAGAGGGGGAGTTCGACAGAGACAATGGCAAGCTGAACGGTGATTCACGCCATTGCAAGGGACAATGCGGCCAGTAATGGGGCCATCAACACCTGTTAATGGCGCACTCAAGGACAATAACAGGGGCAGTCAGGGACGATCGACTGGCAAGGGACCTTTTGTTTCCAACAACAGCTTATGTTGGAGGCGTGGAGGCACACACTCAGCCGCAGTTTGCAGAGATGAGCAAAATACCTGCAGAAATTGCAGAAATGAACGCTGGGGGAAATCGCTGGAAGCTGAAGTTCAGCGAGTTCATGTGGAGCACGTATATAGTTCATACCCCAGGACGCCACCGATAATGATGAAAGTGCTCCTCAGTGGCATCCCAGTATCAATGGAGCGAGACACGGGGGCCAGCCAGTCTCTGATGGGTATCAAACAGTTCGAAAAGTTGTGGGTGCCCAAGGCCAGGAGGCCAAAATTATTGCCGATTGACGCACAGCTACGGACTTACACAAAGCAGATCATTCCGGTGCTAGGCAGCGCCACGGTAGTCGTGACCCACAAAGATTCGGAGAACAGGTTGCCACTCTGGATTGTCCCAGGGGATGGTCCCGCACTACTGGGGAGGAGTTGGCTTGCTGTCATGAACTGGAAATGGGGTGATGTCAATGCAATTTCCTCTGTGGAGCGAGTATCATGCTCACAGATCCTGGACAAATTTAACTCACTATTTCAACCCGGCATCGGCACTTTTATGGTGGCCAAGGTAGTGATTCACATAAACCCGGACGCCAGGCCAGTACACCACAAGGCCAGAGCGGTGCCGTACATGATGCGGGAAAAGATAGAAGGCGAATTGGACCGCCTGCTGAGGGAAGGCATCATCTCGCCAGTCGAATTCAGTGACTCAGCGAGCCTGATTGTGCTGGTGCTCAAGGCGGATGGGTCGGTCAGGATATGTGGTGATTACAAGGCCACCATCAATCGGGTGTCACTCCAAGACCAGTACCCGCTACCGAGAGCGGAGGACCTCTTTGCGACGCTATCCGGTGGCAAACTTTTTTCAAAATTGGACCTGACCTCAGCTTACATGACCCAGGAGCTGGCGAATGAGTCGAAGAAGCTGACCACCATCATGACACACAAGGGGTTGTTTGAGTACAACAGATGCCCTTTCGGGATTCGCTCGGCCGCCGCGATCTTCCAACGAAATATGGAAAGCCTCCTCAAGTCGATTCCAGGGACGGTGGTTTTTCAGGACGCCATTCTTATCACGGGATACGATACTGAAGAACACCTCCACAACCTGGAGGAGGTGCTACGCAGACTGGACCGGGTAGGGCTGCGACTGAAAAAGGCAAAGTGCGTCTTCCTAGCTCCAGAGGTAGAATTCCTGGGGATGAGGGTAACAGCAGACGGGATCAGCCCTACTGCGTCCAAGACGGAAGCGATCCAGAGAGCACCCAGATCCCGTAACACGATGGAGCTGCGTTCGTTCCTGGGGATCCTGAACTATTTTGGTAACTTTCTTCCCAAATTGAGCACGCTGCTTGAGCCGCTACACGTGCTCCTACGCAAAGGTCGAGAATGGGTCTGGGGGGACAGCCAGGAAAGGGCTTTTAATAAAGCATGCAATTTGTTATGTTCCAACAATCTGTTAACACTATACGACCCATGTAAGAAACTTGTGTTAACGTGCGATGCGTCATCCTATAATGTCAGGTGTGTGTTGCAGCATGTCAATGTCAAGGGTCAGTTACAGCCGATAGCTTATGCCTCCAGGAGTCTGTCCCAGGCAGAAAGGGATTACGGGATGGTAGAAAAGGAGGTGCTCGCATGTGTATATGCTGTAAAGAAAATGCACCAGTACCTGTTTGGCAGGAAATTTGAGCTGGAGACAGATCACAAACCCCTAACGTCCCTTTTGGCTGACAACAAGGCCATAAATGCAAACGCATCGGCCCGCCTACAGAGGTGGGCACTCACGTTAGCCGCCTATGACTATACAATTCGGCACAGATCGGGCACCGAAAATTGTGCCGATGCACTCAGCAGGCTCCCACTAGCCACCATTGAAGTGGCTACCGAGCATGCTGCTGAGATGGTCATGGCTGTTGAAGCTTTCGGAAGTGAAGGCTCACCCGTGACAGCCTGTCAGATTAAAGTCTGGACAAATAGAGACCCGCTATTGTCTCTAGTCAAGAAATGTGTCCTGAATGGGGACTGGGCAGCCACGTACAGGGCAGTCCCTGAGGAATTTAAACCATTTCACAGGCACAGGGATGAACTCTCGATTCAGGCCGATTACTTACTGTGGGGAAACCGCGTAGTCATGGGCAGAGAGATGTTTATCAGAGAACTCCACAATGAGCACCCGGGCATTGTCATGATGAAGGCAATTGCGAGGTCACACGTTTGGTGGCCAGGGATAGACGCAGATCTGGAACTTTGTGTTCGCAGGTGCAACACGTGTGCCCAGCTGGACAATGCGCCCAGGGAACCCCTCCTTAGCCACTGGCCATGGCCCGCCAAGCCTTGGTCACACATCCATGTGGACTACGCAGATCCTTTCATGGGAAAAATGTTTTTGGTTGTAGTAGACGCCTACTCCAAATGGATCGAGTGTGACATTTTAAATTCAAGCACATCCTCTGCCACGGTAGAAAGTCTACGGGCAATGTTCGCCGCCCACGGTCGATCGGATATCTTGGTCAGAGACAATGGCCCGTGCTTCACAAGCACTGAATTCCAGGACTTCATGGCAGGCAATGGAATTAACCATGTCAGAACGGCACCGTTCAAGCCGGCCTCAAACGGCCAGGCAGAACGAGCAGTGCAGATAATCAAACAGGGGATGCTCAGAATCCAAGGGGGTTCCCTACAAAGACACCGATCACGCCAACTGTTGGCCTACAGATCCCGACCATACTCGCTCACAGGGGTTCCACCCGCAGAGCTGCTAATGAAAAGGACGCTCAAAACCCGGTTATCCCTTATACACCCCACCATGAAAGAAATTGTCGAGAGCAGGCGCCAGCCACAATATGACTACCATGACAGGAATGCGAGGGCGCAATGTATTGATGTAAATGATCCTGTTTTTGTCCTTAATTACGCTGCTGGGCCCAAATGGCTTGCAGGCACTGTGGTTGCCAAAGAGGGAAATAGGATTCCGGTAGTTAAACTTACCAATGGACAAATCTGCCGCAAACACGTGGATCAAACAAAAAGGAGGTTCAGCAACTTCATAGAAGAAGCAGAGGAAGAACACGATATAGAGTTCACTCCACCACAGGTGAACGAACACCGGAACCAAGTGGAGGAGAGCCCAATCACTGTGGGCAGTCTGGATAGGCCTGAGGCACCGCAAACAGCAGACACTCAGGCCAGCGCCCAACAACCGGAGCCCCAACTCAGGCGCTCTAAACCACCAGAGAGACTCAACCTGTGATCCCAATAAGACTTTGGGGGGGAGGTGATGTCATTTATTCAACCAGCATTGTAACCCATGTATAATCTGACCTAAGTTGTACACTGTGAGAACAATGACCACTAGGTGGAAGACAATCCTAACCTGGGCCTTCAGGTACGAAAGGGGAAGCTCCACCCACCTTCATCACTTGGAGTGCTAAGGAATAAAGGACAGGTCACAGACTGACCTTCTCTCAAGCATGGGCCTCGTGTGCATTTATACTGTATAGTAAGGACCGATCATTAGGAGCACCTGACAGGCAGGTACCAGCCTGCATCAAATCCTTAATATAAGTAGCAGACAAATTGCAATGCAAAGCTTTATGAGATACTTTAATAAAAAGATGATGAAGTATACTAATGAGATAAGCATTATCTATTCTTTTTGTCTGGAAAATACACATGCTTGTATCAAAGTATACTATCACTTAGAAGTTGATTGTAAGTGGATCAGCAATTTTAAATATTCTAACCTAAATATTAACTTTATTAATTTTTATAAAGATTAATACAAATCAAGAATCTGTGTTAGATCCAAAATAGTTTAATACCAAGGTTTGAATGGAGAGTTGACTCAGCTTTTTCTTTCTGCATTGACATTGCTATTAATCATTTATTAAGTGCAGCTGTTTAGTTTACCCTTTCAGTGTGTTATCCCCCGTACATTCTGATTGGGAATTGCAGCATTTAACATTTATAGTCCAAGTAACTGGTTGTTTGGTACAAACTGTACATTTTCTTATTTTATGAAAGTTACTTTTTGCAGCACGAAGAATGAATTTGCTTATGAGTTGCTTCTCATCTTTAGCATGCCTGTTGCTTTTTACTCATTTTGCCAATTCGAATCAGATCAGCAACAGGTTAGTGTTTAACACTTCAGAAAAACGGGATGGCTTGATGTATTGGTTGTGGTATTTGTGGTGGGATTCATACATTTTAAAATGTGAAATGTAAAGGGGATTGGTGCACAACGCATCCTAAATTTGATGTTTTCAATATAAATCTGAGGTTTTGGGAAAGTTTAATGAAAATGTGGCTACAGTATAATTAAACAGGTGAATTAGAATAGTAAAAGGTGTAATGGACTTTTCTTCTGTTGTTACTGTATCTGGATTTCTCATAGCTACAGAGCAGGACATTGAGGTAAGAGGGCCACGCCATTTTCATGTGAGCAGTGAGCCTGCAACCACTGCAGGAGCAAGACAGCTCTTCCTCCCATCTCCCCAGGCACCCCCCAAATCCCAGAGCAACTCCCTTCTTTTGGAAGATCTGGCTGTACCTCATCCATCACCATCGGGCCCTGCTGTCCTCTGCCCAAACAGCTCACTACTCCATGGTCATCCTGAAAGGCAAAGGTAACTCCCAGCTTCTTTTCTCCACTACCAACCATCTTCTTAAACCTCGCTCCCCTACAACCTCCACCCTCATCTCCAACAAGTGTGAGGAGCTCATTCTTAAACCTCGCTCCCCTACTACCTCCACCCTCATCTCCAACAAGTGTGAGGAGCTCATTCTTAAACCTCGCTCCCCTACTACCTCCACCCTCATCTCCAACAAGTGTGAGGAGCTCATTCTTAAACCTCGCTCCCCTACTACCTCCACCCTCATCTCCAACAAGTGTGAGGAGCTCATTCTTAAACCTCGCTCCCCTACAACCTCCACCCTCATCTCCAACAAGTGTGAGGAGCTCATTCTTAAACCTCGCTCCCCTACTACCTCCAGCCTCATCTCCAACAAGTGTGAGGAGCTCATTCCTAAACCTCGCTCCCCTACTACCTCCACCCTCATCTCCAACAAGTGTGAGGAGCTCATTCTTAAACCTCGCTCCCCTACTACCTCTACCCTCATTTCCAACAAGTGTGAGGAGCTCATTCTTAAACCTCGCTCCCCTACTACCTCCACCCTCATCTCCAACAAGTGTGAGGAGCTCATTCCTAAACCTCGCTCCCCTACTACCTCTACCCTCATCTCCAACAAGTGTGAGGAGCTCATTCTTAAACCTCGCTCCCCTACTACCTCCACCCTCATCTCCAACAAGTGTGAGGAGCTCATTCTTAAACCTCGCTCCCCTACTACCTCCACCCTCATCTCCAACAAGTGTGAGGAGCTCATTCTTAAACCTCGCTCCCCTACTACCTCCACCCTCATCTCCAACAAGTGTGAGGAGCTCATTCTTAAACCTCGCTCCCCTACCACCTCTACCCTCATCTCCAACAAGTGTGAGGAGCTCATTCTTAAACCTCGCTCCCCTACTACCTCCAGCCTCATCTCCAACAAGTGTGAGGAGCTCATTCTTAAACCTCGCTCCCCTACTACCTCCACCCTCATCTCCAACAAGTGTGAGGAGCTCATTCTTAAACCTCGCTCCCCTACTACCTCCAGCCTCATCTCCAACAAGTGTGAGGAGCTCATTCTTAAACCTCGCTCCCCTACCACCTCCACCCTCATTTCCAACAAGTGTGAGGAGCTCATTCTTAAACCTCGCTCCCCTACCACCTCCACCCTCATTTCCAACAAGAGCTCGTGGACGTCCTTGTCACTAAGCTGGAGACCATCTGTTCAGCTGCTTCTGCTGCATCCCTTCCTTCCCCTTGCCCACTAAGCCAAACCTCCACTAAGCTTCCACACTGAACTGTTACCTTCCTCTAGTTTCTCTCCTGTCTCCCCAAGCTCATTTTGTCCGTGAGACCCACCTCCTGCTCTCTCGACCCTATTCCCCCTAAACTGCTGACCACCCAACTTTCCTCCCGGCCCCCATGCTAGCTGATATTGTAAATGGTTCCCTCTCCTTAGGTACTGTCTCTCTCCCATTCAAATCTGCTGTTATCACCACCTCTTCAATAACCCACATTTGACCCCTCTATCCTTGAAAACTACTGCCCCATCTTCAACCTTTCTTTCCTCTTCAATGTCCTTGAATGGATTGTCACCTTCCAAATCCGTGCCTGACTTTCCTGCAACTCTAGGTTTGAACCTCTCCAATCAGGTTTCCGTCCCTGCCCCAGTATTGAAACAGCCCTAATCAAAGTCACAAAGTCACAATTCTCTGTGACTACGACCATGGTGCACCATCCCTCCCCATTCTTCTCGACCTGTCTGTAGTCTTTAACACAGTTAACTGCACCAACTCCTCCAACGCCATTCCTTTGGTGACTTCATCCAAGGACATGACGTCAGGTTCGACATTTACGGTGATGACACGCAGCTCTACCTCAACACCAATGCCTGTGTTGCCAGACTGCTTATCCGGCATCTAGTCCTGGATGAGCCGCCATTTCCTCTATTTAAAATTGAAAAGACCAAAGCCATTGTCTTTGGCCCCCACCACAAGCTCCGTTCCCTCGCAAACGATTCCACCACTCTCTCTGTCTACTATCTCAGGCTAAACCAGACGGTTTGAAACCTGGGCTTCCTAATTGATCCTGAGCTGAGCTCTTGATTCCATATCCTCTCCATCACAAAGACTGCCTACTTCTACCTCCGTAACATCAGCCATCTCCACCTCTGCATTAGTGTGCCTGCTGCTGAAACCTTCATCCATATTTTTGTTACCTCCAGACTCGACTAGTCCAACGTCCTCCTGGTCGGCTTGTCATCTTGCACCCTACATAAACTAGAGCTCATCCAAAACTCTGCTTTTCATATCCTAACCCACCCCAAGTCCCGTTCACCTATCACCCCTTTGTGCTCGCGGAACTACATGTGCTCCCTGGTCCACCAAAGCCACAATTTTGAAATTTTCATACTCATGTTTTAATCCCTCCATGGCAACTCTCCAGGAAGGCTGTGTTCCTCCAACTGTGGCCCCTTGTGCATTCCTACTTCCTTCACCCCACCATTGGCAGCTGTGCTTTCAGCCGTCTAGGCCCTAAGCTCTTTAATTCTCTCCCTAAACCTCTCCACCTCCAACTCTCTCTATCTCTTTGACTAAGCTTTAAGTCGCCCATCCTAATATCTCCTTTTTTGGCTGAATGCTGCTTTTTGTTTCATCATGCACCTGTGAAATGCATTGGGTTGTTTTACTACATAAAGGTGCTATGTAAAAGTGCAAGTTGTTGTTGTTTTTCCTAACCCTTGTAGGGAATTGGGCATTACCCTTGGAGAAGTCAGGAAGATCTGCTCCATAATCCCTCAGTCACTTCCAAAACAAGCCAACACATCTTTAAGAAACTTACTCTCAAGGGCCAGAAATTGAGTTTCAAAATGCGATTGTGTTTTAATTGCCTAGAGTGATGTCATATCTGGGATAAAGCATGCAAAATATATGGCAGGAAGTCCCACCCTCATCATCAAAACGCTGTGGTCTCTAATGAGCTTTTGCTGGCAGCATGAGCCTCCATAGGCAGCTGTGCAGCCCAATAATAATAAGCTGGCCTCCAAAATCTTGGCACTAAATAGATCCAAGATCTCCTGCTAGAATTTGCTGACCTTCTCGCACTCCCACAATGGTTGGACACATGCGTGACAAGAGAACCGCAGGGCAAGATTTACTCTATTATTCTATCAATGTGCCAATAGAATGCAACCAGTCAGAAGTTTATACATGTCGATCTACGATTCACTGGGATTCATGTACAGTAGGATTTTCCTTCACAACTGCTGCATCTTCAGTCTGCATTGTGGGAGGTGGGAGATCACTGCTACAGTTCTCTGGTGCCTGTAGCAGTTCGGCATAGTCAGCTGCCTTTTCATAGCAGCAGAAATTTCTTGAATTTCCGAAATGCCGAGCAGAAGGAATATATTGCCATTGATTTTGCTCCTTTGAAGGAAGGACTGAAATTTTAAATCCCCTTCGTCTGCCACCGTAACTCTCGACGCCAGGAGCGCACCGATATTCCTAGCATTCCTAACTCTATCCTCAACAATAGATAGACAACTTGTTTTAGGCAGAAAGAATACTTTGCCATATTGAACAAATTTCTTTATTTCAACATAGTTCAGAATATTGCTGCACACATCATTCTAGCCGAAAAATCCGAAGCTCAGTCCCACTTGACTGTCAACTTGGCCAGTGGGCACCGTGGATAATCTGTTCTCCTTGTGAAACAAAAAAGGTATGATTTCACAGACTAAGGCAAATTCATTCTTGGTTTACAGAAATAGTTGGCTAAAGTTGACATAAAAAGGTAATGTGCAAAGACCGAAACAAAAGAGAAAATGCTGGAAATAAACAGCAGGTCAAACTGTATCTGAAAGAGAAATATGAAACACAGCTTTTTGTCAATTTATTGCCCATAAAGCCAAGAGATATTAACATTTTCCAGGGTCCCACTGCCACTGCCAAGGTCTCCCAGGTCAGGTATAGTAGAATTGAAATTCCAGTAAAGCTGCCGCCCCTGCTGTATCAATGTGCCCGTGACCCTACTTCAGCAGAACGACTGCTGCTGCGCCAGTGTAACATTTTCCCATTTCCACACGAAGCATCCTGTGGTCTTTTAAATGAGATTGCTAGTTTAATAGCAATAAATATCAAATTATGCGTAATTTTATGCCGGTTCATATCTCCGTTCCCTAGCCACCGACGCCAACTGCTCCTTGACCACTGTGGCTGAATCAGACCCTTTGCAACCTTGGTGTCCTATTTGACCCTGAGTTAAGCTTCCAACCCCATATCGTTTCCATCTCCAAGATCATCTACTTCCACCTCCGTAACATCGCCCGTCCCCACCCCTGCCTCAGCTCATCTGCTGCTGAAACCTTCATCCAGGCCTTTGTTGCCTCTAGGCTCGACTATTCCAATGCTCTCCTGGATGGCCTCTGATCTTCCACCCTCCGTAAACTTGAGTTCATCCAAAACTCTGCTGCCCATATCCTAACTCACATCAAGTCCTGTTCACACATCACCCCTGTGCTTGCTGACTTACATTGGCTCCCGGTTAAGCAACGCCTTGATTTTAAAATTCTCATCCTTGTTTTCAATCTCTTTATGGTCTTACCCTCCCTATCTCTGTAATGTCCTCCAACTGTACAACCCTCTGAGGTCTGTGCATTCCTCCAATTCTGGCCTCTTGCACATCCCCAGTTTTCTTCGCTCCACCATTGGCGGTCATGCCTTTAGCTGCCAAAGCTCTAAGCTCTGGAATTCCCTCCCTAAACCTCTCCGCCTCTTACCTCTCCCCCTTTAAGATGCTCCTTAAAACCTATGGGCTAGGCTTTCCACTTCATATCACCCATTTAAGGCCCATCTATTGCCCAAAATGGACCTCTATTGCCCATTTTGAGGAAACTAGGCTCGAAACATCGCCGGAAAAATAAGCCCCCAAGTTTCCACTTTCATCGCCGAGATGATCGCCCAAATGATCGGCCACAAAAGGCCCATCCCAACTTTCGGCACCTAACATGCACTTCGCTGGGCCGATGCAAGGTCCAAAAGAGTGCTCAAAAATAGTTGCTTTTTCAGGGCTTTAGAGAGGGAAATGGGCACTACGGACACCATTTTTAGCTTCTGAGGAAGGGTGGAGAATTGTTCTGAGTTATTTAGAGAGTAAAATTGAAGCAAATTGTACTCAGAAATTTGGGGCAGAGAATATAAATAGATATTATCACCTTATTTATGCTAAATAGATCTCATATATTGGAATTATTTAGTAAATAGCTTTTACGTAGTGAAACAGAATAAACAAACAAATCTGCATGAAGAACTGTACATTGTAAAACTTATGTAAGTAAGAGAGAAGGTACAAAAGTTGTAGAAAACATTTTTTTTTATTAAGAAATAAAAAATTTTTAACAACTAATGAACAACACCCTCCCTCCAACCCCCCACCCCCCGCACCAACCCACCCTTCCCTCAAAATCCCCAAAATGTTAGAAGAAGAAAGTGAACATTTTAAAGAACAAATGGCCATTTAAGTAATGATAACAAGTGACCATTTCAGTGATGATAACAAGTGACCATTTCAGTCATGCTAACAAGTGACCATTTCAGTGATGATAACAAGTGACCATTTCAGTTATGACAACAAGTGACCATTTCAGTGATGATAACAAGTGACCATTTCAGTTACGACAACAAGTGACCATTTCAGTAACGATAACAAGTGACCATTTCAGAAAGAATGGAAAGTGTACAGTTAAGTAATGATAACAAGTGAACATTTAATTATTGAATACAAGTGGCCAATTTAGTAACAATAACAAGAGAATAATAAAGTGATAATAACAAGTGAACATTTTAAAACAAGTGAACTATAGAGAAGGACTCCCCCCTCCCTACCTGCGGCCACGTTTCCCTCCAGATCCTGTCCCATCCCGTGTTCGCACCCCACCCGCCCGTTTTGGTCTACGCAGAGCGACACCAAGACATTGTGCAGAGTGGGATGTCGAGACTTCCTGCCGTGGTGGAGGTGACGGAGAGGAAGTGGAAGCCTGAGGCTCTACTTCCGAGTGCGGAGGAACTGTGTCCTCTGTACTCGCTTGCGTGCTCGGGGTGTCGCTGCGAGCAGACTCGACACCTTGGGGTGTAGTGCCGTGTCCAGCCAGCAACGCATGCCATAGGGCATTGGTTGCGGCTGTCTGCTGCCGAATAGCCTCCAAGGTCTCCCTTGCAGTCAGTGACTGCTCAGAAGACCAGTTGGAGAAGTTCTGGCAGAACTCGCTCCAGGATGCTGGAAACTGGCTCCAGTTCGCAGAGAATCCTGCGAACCCCTGGATAAGGTCGCGACCAATCACGACCGTCTCCCTGCACAAGGAAATCAAGCTCTCTGTCTGGCCCTCCAAGGCAGGCGATTGCTCGCCACGCTGACCAGACCTCCGTGGGGTCGGCGTTTGCAATATGACGCGCCTTGGCGTGCCACCTGCACACCTCTTGGTCCCGGTGCTTCTTCCATCTCAACCGAGATGGCCGCAGGTTGTTCCCCCCCCCGGAAAAAAAATCTCTTCTCCTTCCGTCTCCTCCTCCTCCTCCTCCTGCTGAAGCACAGCAGCAGGAGTCTGCAGTGACTCCTCTTCTTCTTCATTTTCTTGCGATGTTGGAGACGGTTCAGTGGTAGTGGACTGCACTGACTCGACGACCACTTGACCTTTAATTTGATAAACAATGATTAACTATTCAAATCATTGCATTACAATTTTTCTCAAACTCAAAACATTGCAATGCTTTCCATTACACCATATGCACAAGTGATCACAAGGTTTAACATGGCCTAACATGACCTCATTCGAACATCTATAGTACATCACAATTATATATCAGATTATATTATAATTGCATAACATTACATTGTGATTGCATAACATTGCATAACATCAAATTACATTTTAATTGCATAACATTACATGCGTAACTACGATATTTTCAGTATTTACTAATGATTCACACATTGCACAATGCACATTTCTCATTATTCACATGTCTCAAGGGTGGGTTCGGCCACAGCACGGGATGTGACCGAACGGCTTTCTGGCCCCACCAAGGACACAGCGAGCTCCTCGTAAGCACTTAAATTGTGCATCATGGCAGAACCCCCACTCGTCCTGCGTTGCTCACGATTATTGATCAAGATCTTCTTCTGAAAATGATATGATAACATTGAACTGCATAAGCAAGTGGATCAGGCAATTTAAGACATTGAAGACATTTAAGACTGACAGATTTAAATGTTCTATTACAAATTAGCATTACATTGCATATTTCACACTACAACATTTAAATTTATGCTGGGTTGCATAAATGTATTCATAATTTAGTTATGTTTAAATGTAACCAAATAACACTGCAGATTCTAGTTACTATTTAGATCATTAAATAATACATAAATATAAATTTTAACTTACTCTCGCAGCTGCCAGTAGGCTGTTCCACCTTTTGCGGCACTGGTCTGGTATGCGCGTTTCATTAGAGGCTGACGTGACCACATCGGCAATGTCAGACCAAATCCTCCGATATGCACGGGGAAGAGGTTTCCCATGCCCACCCTGTGTCAGATCCTCCCACCTGGTGCTGACAGCATTCACGAGGGCCTCATTGGCCTCCTCGTTGAAGAGCTTGGCCCTACGCCTCTCAACTGATCCCTCCATGTCGATTAATATCAGATAAATCAGACCACAAAATACTTTCTCCTCTCTCTCTCTCTCTCTCTCTCCCCGACCCTCACAGAGCTTCTGAGCATGCGTGATGACCCCTGACCTCCCAAAACAAGGGAAGGAGCATCAAACTGAAAAAAAAAATCAAGCTACACATGCGCAGTATAGCGTTGCTAGGGAAGCTTTTTTTTTCATTCACTTCTGTTTTCTTTGGGCGATCATGAGATCGCCGAGAAATCACATCACCCATTTGACATCGCCGGGGTAAGGCCGAGTGGAAAATCGCTAAAAAAGAAAATGGACCTTGTGCTGGCGATCAGCACAGGCGATGCGTTCTAGATCGCTGCAACAAGGTCAATTTTTTGGGGCCTTAGCCACCAAGTGGAAAGTCTAGCCCTATCTCTTTGACCAAGCTTTTGGACACCTGTCCTATTGTCTCCTTATGTGGCTTGATGTCAAAGTTTGTTTGATTATGTTCCTGTGAAGTGCCTCATGATGTTTTACTACATTAAAGGCGCTATATAAATGCAAGTTGTTGCTGTTGTTGTGAGGAACTAATTGAGATTGCACAAGCTCATTCTGCATATCCAGCAGAGAAGACTTTCATCCCAGCACTATGTATTTGAACTCAGGTTCTAATATCTAACCCACTGCACTACCTATTTCCCAAAGAGAGAGATCACTCAATTTGGCAGATGCAACCCATCGTCAAATGTTAGTTTCTAAACCCAAAATGTTAATAAAAACAGAAAATGCTGGAAATACGCAGCAGGTCAGGCAGCATCAGTGGTGAGAGAAACGGAGTTAATCTTTCTTTTTCAGATGCTGATCAACTGTATTTTATTTTTATAATAAACAAACGTAATTTATTTTTCCAAGTGCCATTTTTGACTCCACTTACCTGCCATAGATGCACAAATATTTGTGCCAGAAATTTTATAAAAACGTAAATACATTTGCCTACACTTTGATGTTAAGTCCAAAACAAGTGAATGTGTTCCAAATAATTCCAGATTTATTTTATGTGGATGTAATGTACATTGAAGTACCCTGTTTAATTACAACTAAAAGCTCCCTGGTTATTTTAGAAGGTTATTGTATAAATCAG
Organism: Pristiophorus japonicus; assembly: GCF_044704955.1. Taxonomy (NCBI): domain Eukaryota; kingdom Metazoa; phylum Chordata; class Chondrichthyes; family Pristiophoridae; genus Pristiophorus; species Pristiophorus japonicus. Next base: position 78,444,647 of record NC_091984.1, on the reverse strand, counting down.
AATGTGCATATAAGTATTAAAGATGATAAGCAAACCAAAGTTGTACCCAGACATGACCAGAACACGTTCATTTCAGGTCAATTCGTGAATACTGACAATTTTTCTAATTCTGGATATAGTCACTATTCCTTTCGAGAATGAACAGAGCAACAAAATACCCAGTTATGAAGATCATTAGATTTCTATTATCATTATGGGTGGTAGGAAAAGATGGCTGTTATCTATGGCTGGAGCTGCATATTAAGAAACTTAGATAGAAGATCAAGACCCATAGAGCAGGGTAAAACCAATATTACAAAGAATAGGAGAGAACACAAGTTAATCAGGACGTAGTGTTTAGTTGACACCGAATGGATTTTAAATGTCTATAGAATGTAGGAGAAGGGAAGATTGAAGAGGTACAAAATTCCATCTTGACTGACCTGGGAAAGAATGACTTAAAGTGAGATACAATACAATAATCAAGACAGAGACTGATAGATTTTTGAATAGTAAGGGAATCAAGGGATATGGGACAGTGCAGGAAAGTGGAGTTGAGGTAGAAGATCAAACATGATCTTACTGAATGGCGGAGCAGGCTCGAGAGGCCGAATGGCCTACTTCTGCTCCTATATCTTATGACTCTTCATTGCAACAGAGGGGCCCAGGAATTTCGAGGCCAAAATCATTATTTCTAGATTTGTTTCATAAAGCTCAGCTAACCTTAAACAAACATGATTTCAAAATAACTCACATCTGCCAAGACATGTATTTATTCAGTTAATCTGTTACAAATGTTATCTGTTGGAAGGAAAATATTTGTGTGAATGTTTTCACTTGGATAGATAAACTATTAAGTGAAATCTATTATTTACTTATGGGATTTTGTAGGTTGTGTAATGTACATAAGGTCTGCCCATCAACAGGGGGCACTACCGTCGGAGGTCCTAGGGTCACAGGTACACTCGTGCTGGGCCCGGTATATAACCTGAACTTCACCTTTGTATCTTCACTTCTGGAAGCCATTAAAGACTGACCAGGTTACACCTAGTCACTGGCTCACAGTACGGAGTTCATTGTATCATTTCATAAACCACAACTGGCGACGAGGCAAATACGAATCCACGGAAAAGTATGGCAAGCACAGCACAATCGAGTACTGTTGGAATTCTTGAGAGATTCAATGAGGGAGAGGATTGGGGAGATTTCATGGATCGTCTTGATCTGTATTTCATGGCAAACGACCTAAACAAAGACGAGGATGCAGAGAAGCGCAGGGCAGTTCTTCTCACTGTCTGTGGCCTCACGATCTATGCACTCATCAAGAATATGCTCTCACCCACTCTTCCTACAGAAAAGGATTACAAAGAACTGTGTACTCTAGTTCGGGAACACCTTAAACCCACGGAAGGAATCCTCATATCCAGATATCGCTTCTATACGCACGTTTGTCCAGAAGGCCAGGACGTAGCGGCATTTGTTGCCGACCTGGGACATCTTGCAGGGCCTTGCAAATTTGGGCCTGTGTTGGAAGACATGCTGCGTGACTTTTTCGTGATCGGGGTCAACCACGAGGCGAGCTTATGTAAGTTGCTGGCTGCGGAGATGCCGGACTTCAGCAAGGTCATCACCATTGCCCAGGCTTGCATGTCCAAGCAGAAAAGCACAAAGCAGATATGGCGACAAAACAGGAACTCCATGGCAAGTACTGTGTACAAAATTGTATCGATGGCCGGCAGAGCTGCACATGGCAGGACTTACTCGACTGCGTCTGCAAGACCGGGAGCTGCTTAAAGTTCGCCATCGAAGGCCTACTCGACCATGTATACGAGAATGGGAGCCGCTCAAAGTTCGCCATCGAGAGCCTACTCGACTGCGTATGCGAGAATGGAAGCCGCTCAAAGCCCGCCATCGGGCGCAAATCCGAGCTCACCGTGTTGGTGTTGCGGGGGCAATCACTGACCCCATCAGTGCCGCTTCAGGCAGTATGTATGCAAGAGAGTGTGTGAAGACGGGGCATCTTCAGTGGACAGGTCCACAGCAGAGCAAGTGAGCTGCTACACACCACATGGATGATGATCAATTCCGTATGGATCTGACGATGCAGCCCGAGGCATTTGAGAGTTCTTAGGAGGAAGTGTATAGTGTATGTGTGTTCCTAACAAAGAGCCAACCGATAATGATGGAGGTAAAATTAAACGGCGTGCCGGTATCCATGGAATTAGTCAATCGGTAATGAGCCAGAGGACTTTTGAAAAGCTGTGGGAGAGCAAGCAGAAAGATCCATGCTGAGTCCGATAAATGCGAAGTTGTGTACCTACACCAAAGAGCTCATACCCAGTGATTGGTAGTGCAGCAGTAAGAGTGTCGTACGAGGGAGTGGTTCATGATCTACCGTTATGGATTATCCCGGGCAATAGCCCATCGTTATTCGGCAGGAGTTGGCTTGAGAAAATAAAATGGAAATGGTACGATATCAAAGCTTTGTCATCAGCGGATGATGATTTGTGTGCTCAAGTGCTGAGCAAATTTCCCTCACTGTTTGAACCGGGAATTGGCATCTTCAAGGGAGCCAAGGTGCAGATTCACCTAGGCCCAGATGTAAGGCCCATCCATCACAAAGCCAGGGCGGTCCTGCACATGATGAGAGAAAAGGTCGAGCTCAAATTGGACAGGCTACAATGCAAGGGGGTCATCTCACCGGTCGAATTTAATGAATGGGCCAGCCCCATTGTTCTGGTGTTAAAAAGCGATGGCATGGTCAGGATTTGTGGAGGCTACAAGGTCACAATCAACTGAGTTTCGAAACAAGATCAGTACCCGCTACCGAAAGCTGATGACCTCTTTGCAACACTAGCCGGGGAAAAATCGTTCACCAAATTGGATTTAACATCGGCCTACATGACACAGGAACTGGTTCAATCATCAAAGAAACTTACGTGCATCAACACGCACAAAGGACTGTTTATTTACAACAGGTGTCCTTTTGGCATTCGCTCGGCGGCAGCCATATTTCAGAGAAACATGGAGAGCCTATTGAAATCTGTCCCCAGGACCGTGGTATTCCAGGATGACATACTAGTCACAGGTTGTGACACCGTCGAGCACCTGCACAATCTGGAAGAGGTTCTGTGTCATCTGGACAAAGTGGGACTCAGGCTGAAACGTTCGAAGTGCGTTTTCATGGCGCCAGATTGCTGCAGACAGAATCAGGCCTACAAACGCAATAACAGAGGCCATCAAAAATGTGCCCAGGCCCCAGAATGTGACAGAGCTGCGTGCATTCCTGGGTCTTCTCAATTACTTTGGTAACTTCTTACCCAAATTGAGCACAATATTAGAGCCTTTGCACAAGTTGCTCAGGAAAGGAGATGACTGGGTATGGGATGAATTTCAAGACAGAGCCTTTGAGAAGGCTAGAAATCTGTTGTGTTGCCACAAGCTACTGGTACTGTACAACCCATGCAAGCATCTAGTTTTGACCTGTGATGCGTTGTCCTATGGGGTTGGCTGTAATACTGCAGCAAGCTAATGAGTCAGGCAAACTACAACCAGTTGCATACGCATCTCGAAGCCTGTCCAAGGCGGAAAGAGCCTACGGCATGGTAGAGAAAGAGGCTTTAGCATGTGGTAAAATAATGCACCAGTACCTGTTTGGGCTTCACTTCGAGCTAGAAACCGATCACAAGCCGCTCATATCGTTGTTCTCGGAACAAAAAGATATCAATACCAACATGTTGTCCCGCATCGAGAGATGGGCACTGACATTATCTGCCTATGCTTAAGTCATTCGCCATAGACTAGGCACCGACAACTGCGCTGATGCTGGTTACCGTTGCCCACACCGGAGGTGGAAACGCCAATGCCCGCAGAGCTACTCATGATCATGGATTCCTTTGAGAGTGAAGGGTCGCTTGTCACTGCTCAAAACGTTAAGACCTGGACCAGCCAGGATCCGACCCTATCGGTTGTAAAACATTCTGTTCTTAATGGGGACTGGTCGACCATCCCCAAGGAAATGGGTGATGAAACCAAACCGTACAGCCGTCGCAAAGATGAGCTTTCCATCCAGTCCGACTGTTTACTGTGGGGTAATCGTGTTGTAATGCCTAAGAAAGGCAGGGTGAGATTCATACGAGAGTTACAAAGTACGCATCCCAGTGTTGTCATAATGAAGGCCATCGCCAGGTCCCATGTTTGGTGGCCTGGCATTGTCTCGGACTTAGTCACGCGTGCATCAGTGCAGCACTTGCATGTAGTTAAGCAACGCCCCTAAGGAAGCTCCGCTTAGTCTGTGGTCACGACCATCCAAACCGTGGTCTAGAATCCACATGGACTTTGCGGGCCCCTTCCTCAGTAAAATGTTTTTTGTGGTGGTGGATGCATACTTCAAATGGATAGAATGTGAGGTCAGCCCCATTCAAGCCCGCGTCCAATGGTCAAGCAGAGCGGGCAGTTCAAACCATCAAGCAGAGCCAGAAATGCATAACTCACGGTTCCTTGCAGACACGCCTGTCACGCATACTGCTCAGTTACAGGACAAGGCCACACACGCTCACCGGGGTCCTGCCTGCGGAACTATTGATGAAGAGAGGCATAAAAACCAGGCTCTCTCTAGTCCATCCTGACCTTAACGATCATGTCGAAACCCGACGTCAACGCCAGCAGTCGTATCACGACTGTGCCGCAGTGTCAGGCGACATATGTGTAGACATGCCTGTTCACTGTGTGATGTCTGTAACACTGCATGCAACATTGAATGTACCCTTGTACCGTACACACCTTACTGGTACACTAGAGGGTGCTGTTGCTGGAGACCCAGGGGTTGCCTGCACACGGCAGGTAACCCAGTATAAAAAGGAACACACAGCTTGTTGTCGTCACTCAGGAGCTGCTAATAAAGGACTGCAGGTCTGCACAGTTTAAGTACCATACCCTGCCTCATGGAGTCATTACTAAAGGTGCCTACATACACTACAACTGGCGACGGGAATACGGGATCACGAACTACACGCTCAACATGTCTAATCTCAGCAACTTTCAGCATTTTACAGAGGGGGAAGATTGGGATGCTTTTGTGGAAAGATTGGAACACTTCTTTATAGCCAACGACCTGGACGGGGACACACCGGCCACACTACCGAACAAACGCAGGGCCCCATCCTGCTTAGCAGTTGTGGGCCCACCATCTAGGGTCTCATCAGGGACTTACTAGCCCCGGAGAAGACAACCACCAAGAGCTATGAGGAACTTGTAACAATCATACAGGAACAACTAAAACCGAAAGAAAGCATCCTCACAGCTAGGCACCGGTTCTACACTTACCGGCGACCAGAGGGCCAAGAAATTGCCAAGTATGCTGCACACTTAAGAAGACTAGCTGCACTGTGTGAGTTTGGCAACCACCTTAATGAAGCACTAAGGGACATATTTGTCATCGGAATCGGCCACAAAGGTCTCCTACACAAATTGCTCTCGGCTGACATCACGGTCACCCTGCAGAAAGCAATTCAAATGAGCCAGGCCTACATGGTTTCGGCCAGCGACTCCAGGCGAATACTGACCCAGGACTCTAAACCGGTGAGCACAATGCACCGTATGGACACTTCTAAAGGCAGAAATGCTGCCCCGAGTCCTGCAACCCTGAGTCCGCCACATGGGGCAAACCGGATGGCCCCGTGATGGCGCTGTGGAGGAAACCACAGGGCCCACCAGTGCCGCTGCAAAGACTATGCATGCAAAGGTTGCAAAGAAAAAGGGCACCTTTAAAGAATGTGCAGAAAAGGCTGTACTCACTGTGTCTCTGATGAGTTAGCTAATCACCGGGGCTCCGACACAGATGAAGATAAAGCTGCTCTAACCCTGGGAGAAGAGTATGGAATCTTTACCTGTTCCACCGAAAGTTCTCCGTGGATGATGGAAGTGGACATCGACGGGGTACCAGTCTCCATGGAGATCGACACAGGGGTGAGCCAGTCTGTGATGAGCCAAAAGACCTTTGAAAAAATTTGGAGGAATCTTGTCACTCGACCAAAACTGTCTCCTGTCCAGGCAAAGCTGCTCACCTATACCAAAGGTAAAATCCAAATTGTTGGCAGTGTAGACGTCCAGGTCTCCCAGGGCGGCGTGTTAAACAAATTCCCCCTGTGGATTGTAGCCGGCGATGGTCCCACGCTGCTGAGCAGGAATTGGATGAACTGGGTCCACATCTGGCGAAGTGGTGCTGTAGAAGAAAAGAGCACCACAGCCTGCCTGCAGTAAGACCACAAAATGGTTGCAGCACCACAAGCATGTGGAAGAAAAGAACACCACAGCCTGCCTGCAACAAGACCACAAAATGGCTGCAGCACCACAAGCATGTGGAAGAAAAGAGCATCACAAAATGGCTGCAGCACCACAAGCAGCAGACCTGCATTTAAAATGGCCTCCTCTATGCCATGAGTCAACATGGAGGAGCATCATGTGACATCGAGTGGCCAATCGGATTTGAAGGCTCCCTTAAAGGAGACCGGTAACCAAAAAAATTTAAAGGGGAAGTTCCAACTATTTGAGTACACGGACTTTAAAGCTAAAAATGCAATTAAAGAGTGCAAGTATGAAAATGTATGCAATGTAACCATGAATTGTGATGCTGGTTTAACTAATGTGATTAATGAGATGAATGTAGGTGTCAGTAAGTTAAGAACAAGTTTATTATGCTTAACAATAAAGATAGAAATTGTGAAATGCCTAATGTAACCATGTCTGTTGAAACCAGGACAGCCAAAAGTGATGCAAGTGCTAGAATGTATAATGCAGGCTCGACTATGTATGATCAGAGCCAAGGTGTCATGTATACCGGTAGGACACTGCCAAAGGACATTGGGTCCTACAGGGACCATGCTAATGCCTATGGAATCCCCCTGTGGGAGACCCCCAGGTCCAGCAGGCTATCTGACCATGTAGCCTGGACCTTTGGAATGAATGTGATGCCCCTTGCAGGATACACACACAGGCAGTGGGAGCAGACCCACTACAGAGACAGTGGTCAATGGGCAGCCCAGCCACCACCAATGGCAACCTGCACCAGACCAACCCTACAGCCCCTGGCCACCAGGGCCAACACCAGAAGCATGAGGCCAATACCCTCCAGCTTCCCTGGCAAACCCTGGGATGACCTGACCCTCATCTCCATTGGTGGACAATGAGCCCACCCAGTTTTGTGGCCCTGCCCACCACCCCACAACTACCCACATCACAGTGTATACACCCCACCCACTGCTGCCGTGGCTACCTCCCCGAGGGATCCCACAACAGTGACACCCACTTGGTTTGCATGTGAGGGAGGGAAAAAGTACGAGGCCAGCCTCAAGCACAGGGGTCACACCTGCCAACCACACAACCCTCAGCACAACCTCCCATAGCCCACCACTGATCACCTCCCCTGGTCATGACAACAAGGATATGAAAAATGCTTAGGGGGGAGTATTGTTGTGTAGGCATGCCTGTTCACTGTGTGATGTCTATAACACTGTATGCAATATTGAATATACACTTGTACTGTACACACCTTACCGGTACACTAGAGGGTGCTGTTGCTGGAGACCCAGGGGTTGCCTGCACAGGAGCTGCTAATAAAAGACTGCAGGTCTGCACAGTTTAAGTACCATACCCTGCCTCGTGGAGTCATTACTAAAGTTGCCTACATACACTACATAAATGACCCAGTGTATGTACTTAACCATGGTCAAGGGCCCAAGTGGCTCCCGGGCAATGTTATGGATAAGGAGGGTAAACAGGTGTATATGGTTGAGCTCAAGAATGGGCAGATGCGCAAGAAACACATTGATCAAATCAAGCTAAGACACACTGACGAACCGGAACAGTTGGAAGAAGACACTGCGAGCTTGGACGACCAACTAACTCACGTCCAGCCATCAGAAGAACCCATTGTGGTCAATGCCCAGTCCCAAGTCGTGAGAGGCTTGGAAAGCACTGGGATTGTACTGAGATGGTCAACCAGGGAGCGAAGGACTCCGGACCATCTGAACTTGTAATATGGACTTGTGCCAAGAACTGGGGGTGAGAGGGGGGGGATGATGTAATGTATGTACAAAAGGTCTGCCCACCAACAAGGGGAACTACCGTCGGAGGTCCTAGGGTCACAGGTACACTCGTGCTGGGCCCGGTGTATAACCTGAACTTCACCTTTGTATCTTCACTTCTGGAAACCATTAAAGACTGACCAGGTTACACCTAGTCACTGGCTCACAGTACGGAGTTCATTGTATCATTTCATACACCACAGGTTGCGGATAAAGTTGACGTCTGTCAAATTATTATGGAAAGAGGGGCTGAAGTTTTTAACAAAACTTGTAGTCTAACCATTACAACAATACCAAGTTTATACATTTCTAAATGAAGCAACTGAGATTTCTGAAAAAGAACAAAACACTTTTTGTGTGAGGTGTGCACATGATGTTCCATGTGCCAATTAGAGATTTGACTGTAAGGTGTAGCAGTCGGAATCTGCCTCCTTGCTGATTAGCATTCTGACAAAGGAGCAGGGTACCGGAGAGGTAAGCTGTACAGGATCTATAGACTTACTGAACTTAAATGAGTTTAAGACAGAGGTTAATCAGAAGGAAGCCATGTTGTTTGGAGAACTTCCTCAACATCAGCAGGCAGTGGGAGATGTGCTTGACTGATTCCAAATATTCCTTCAGGTTAGGATAACTTGACTTATTTTCACGATGACAGAAGAAAAATGATACCAGTAAATATAAAATACCAAGCAAACAGAACACACATATCTAGAAATCAGAAAGAAATGGATGAGAATAGCTATTTGCAATTGAAATTGGGAGAAAAAATTGCTTTATACTACTAAATGGGGGTGGAATTGGGCACAGAAGCACCCATTTTTTGGAAGTTACGAGTGCCACTAGGGTTCCAAAATGGTGTCCAAGGTGCACGCGCACACTTCTGCCGTATCGGGGTTAGCGCATGCGTACTTAACGTCTGCTGGAAATATGCAGAACCGGCAGATCATGACATGCACGTTGATTTGATGCCAGCGCTGCCATTTTGGAGTTCCATGCTCCAGCTAATGCCCTCTCTTAACCTCATACACCTGAACACCATTAAGAATTATAAAGGACCCCTCCACGAGCGCTATTTAAAGGGATCATCAATATGATAGAGCAGACTCTCGGTGTGCTGCCTGGATTATGCAGTACTCAGCTGAGCGTGTCTCAAGATTTGTAGTGGTATGCTGCATGCTGCACAATCTTGCCATCTTGAGGGAACAGCCCTTGCCACCACATATCAGTCGAGAAGCTGAGAAGCAGGCACACGAGGAGGAGGATGTATGGATGAACATACATGCATATTGATCTAAACATACATAAAATGGTTGTTATACTCCTCATGTTCCCATACTTCTGTGGTGAGTCAAGCATCAAGTGATTTGAGACGTGCAAAATAATGCTCAATTTGAAAGCTCGTTAATGTTATTGTCTATGTTTACTGGTTAACTACGGTATATCCTCTATGTATAAACAGGATTGTTTTCTAATGTATTTGTTTTATGGTAAAGTCCAGATTTAGGAACCTGCTGAGGCCAGCCATATTTGGTGGTAGCAGGTGTATTGGATCTCTCTGGGAGGAAGTTACCTGTCAAACATCTGAACAATGTGTGTCAGTAAATACCTGTGGTGACCAGTTTCAATGCAACTCAGGTAAGTAACTCTCTGAATAATAATTGATGATCAAGATTCAAATATATTTAGAATTTTGCCATATTTTCATTATACTCAGTTGACCAATGATCCCAATTCTTAGACCATCAATCTCTTTTCAGAGAAGGTCATCATCAAAAAGGACATGTGGTGGAATGAACACATTGTGGTGGAAGTGTGGACATAAGCTGCTTTTGAAAACACTACCAGTGTTTATTTTCCACATTTCTCTCCTCCTATCCTGAATGTGGCACCAGCAGTTGTCTGATATTTTGACAAAATGGCAATTTTCATCATCTATATAACTCAGTACCACATCAGATTCTGCATTTACCAGGGGGCATCCTGCCACCCCAACTTCCAAGTGCTTTCTAAATCTGTTATTTCACTCACTAGCTTTAGTTACTATCTCTTGCAGACATATCACATCTATAGAATTAAATTGTGATGTAATTGCTTTACCACACTGCTGCCAAGTAAGTGTGTTCAAACACGTCAGTATTCTTAGGGTGTACTGCTCATAATCTGCCATATGTGTGACAAATAATACATTGGTCAACTAATTTTTTGAGTTTTTAATGATAAAAGTGTTAGTTCTCCATTGACAATAATTATTTTCTTCACATTAAGTTACTTTTCATAATAGGGATTTAATTCATTAAAATGAAACTAAGCTGTCTCTAAAGTAAAAGTTAAAGAAAATAAATGTTCTTTCTATTGTGGGGAAACCTAGATGAGAGCTTATCATGCAGGATAGCACTAACCTTGAAGAGAGTAGGAGGAAAGATGATATAACTCAAAAGGTGATGATTAGGTGATACCAATGAAAACACTTAAAATATAATCATCAATGTGAGAAATTCATGTTTAAAATCACTAATTAATATATTTTAGGTCGGTGCATTAAAAGACGCTTACTATGTAATGGTGAGAGAGACTGTGAGGATGCTGCAGATGAGGACATCTGTGAGTCTGATGATCCATATGCGATAAGAACTTTCTGCAGTGACTTGTTTTCAATCCCAGGTATACAAGCAACTATGATTGGGTAAGTCATGTTAATGATTCCAGCTTAGATTCCGTTGGGTTTAATTCTTTAGTTCAGCTCTTTGTCTTCTATGCTTACATTCTAGTATAATGGTCATATGCTATTTCATGGGCCAGCCTATAACCTGGATGTTACATGATGCTGTCTGACTAGTAGTTCAATATCCTGTCATTAGATCACTGCTGAGTTGGTAGCAACATATATTCAGTTATTACAGAATTGTAAAGCCTTTACTTTATTTCTGCAGTGTTCATTTTAAAATTTGATATGGTAGCATAGTGGTTATGTTACTGGACTCATAATCTGGCAATGTGAGTTCAAATCCCACCACAGCAGTTGAGGAATATAAATTCAGTTAATTAAATAAATCAGAAATGGTGACCATGAAACTACCAGATTGTTGTAAAAACCCATCTGGTTCACTACTGTTCTTTAGGGAAGGAAATCTGCTGTCCTTACCTGGTCTAGCCTACATGTGACTCCAGACCCATGGCAATGTGGTTGACTCTTAACTGCCCTCTGCAGTTCAAGAAGGCTGCTCACTGCTACCTCCTCAAGGATGATTAGGGATGGGCTGGCATTGCCAGTGATCTCCACATCCTATGAATGAATTTTTAAAAATCCAGACAAATAAAGGTCTTGAGTTAAAGGGGGCGATTTTGATTTTGGATGATAATGTTATATCGGATCAGACGCCCATTATACATCTCTACTGATTGTCAAGTAGTCTGCTGATATCACTGTCTTGGCTCAAAAATGCATCTGTTTCCACTCACTGGCCATCTTTGTAGCTTTCTGAAATAGATCTAGGGAAACTTTTGTACTGTAAATCATATCTACTAGGCAGTTAATTACAGACTGTCCAAAAGTGCCACATGTAGTATACCTCCAGCCAGCAGACAGTAAATCATTTTGTATCACCAGCCCAGACTGCTTTGAATCCAAGTCCTAAAGGTGAAAGGGTCAATGTACAAACTCGCGTGCTATCCAGCTCCCACCAGAAAAACAAATTTTCATTTAAATTAAAAAAGAATAACATATTGTATATCATTCCCTGAAACAAATCCGAAGAATAGTTCATAGCTCCGTTTCTGAATTGAATGCACCCCTGACATGTCAGCAGCAACACATCCCGGAATTTATAGCAACTTCACAGAGGGCCCTGAGGATAGAGGGAGCAGGCCCAGAAAAAAATTAATTCAAAAATATTGTGACTGGGACTATGCATACTTTGGGCTCCGACTTGCAGGAGTCTATTGGGGCTGAATTTGACAGGCTGGGAAATCAGTTTGACAGAACCTTGAAGGCAGAATTTACGCTCCTCAGTGGTGCTCTACAATCTGCTCACATGCACATTGCTCACCTTCCTGCTAGAGGGCCCAACAGCTGGGATGCAGCAGAAGATAGGACGGGTGAGGCAGCTTCCTCTCAGGGTGCCCACACATCTGTTCCCCTCAAAGGTGTGAAGAAGTGCCAGCTAGCAAGCAGATGGTGATAACTCATGCCTTGTTCCAGCTGCAACTGAGTCATCTCCTGGCCCTGCACGCAGGGGTACAACACTGCTACCATCCTTTGAGCTCTGCATTTTACAGCAGTAGCCTGTCCCTGCAATTGCTCCTCTCTCCAAGGGAGCATTTTAAAGTCACGTTCGATTCGGAGAAGAATATCTTATAGGGTCACCAAGGGGAAGCACATTGGTAAGCAAAAGAAGCACTTGTTAATGAAAATATCACCTAATAGATTTTGAGCACTTTATTTCTCTTGGTCCAAAGAATTTTTGTGGGAAGGGCCATTTTAAGGTTACAACTGATGTCACAATGGCAGTTAAGTACAGTAAATAGGAATGTGTCGTGATTAATTGGTCCAATCACTTGTTCAAGAGCCTGGTCTGGCAATTACTGGAAGATGTTATCTGTCAGTGTCTGCTGCAACAATCTACCATGAGCCACTGCCACTTGAATGCGGCTGCGCCTCAGCACTCGTACTGATCTGCGGGAGAGCAGATGACAGGTGGACTGTGACAGCACTGAGGCCCCATCCAATACTTTCACACAAACTTAGGAAGTCGGTGGAGATAGGAGGGCCTGAATGGCAGCAGTCTGAGCTTCCACCAAAGCTGTCAGAGCTGTCACCACAGGCTCTGTTACTGAGATCCCCACTGCAAAGTTCAGAGAGATGACCACGTGCTCCATGGTTGACTGCATTGCCTCAATGTCTTGCACAAAGACGCCACACAAGTTGGACGCATCTACTCCACACTGTCCGACATTGGTGTGGAGGCTCCCTGGCAGGCTATCCAATGCACCGAGCAATTGCTGGTGCACATCTATCATTGTAAAGGCTGGGCCCTGGAAGTCCTTACCTATGCTCTCTATAGCAGATGTGAGCTCACCCTCCGAAGAGGTGTGTCCTGTGCTATCCATTTCCACTGCTCTTAGTCCTGCGCACCTGTGGATGGTGAATCACCCAGTTCAGATCCCTGAAACTCATTGGCTAAAGTACGTGGAGTGCTGATTTCTGAGCTGGTGCTTGCAGGGGTCAATGTGAGTGATGGTGCTTCTTCAGGAGGGGCTGCTCTTCACTTTTTCTTCTGCAGATGGTTCCGGGGCTAGCAAATGACCTGGAAAAGGAAAGACAATGAAGAGTTAGCACTTTGTGGCAAAGGAAAGCAGCAGCAGTCGAGTAGCTGCTCCACGGACCATCAGGTTGTCATTCAGAGTGTGTGATGGGAAACAGTTGAGTCTCAAGAGAAAAGGGGAGGAAGATGGCCAAGTATCCTGACAGACACATCCTTCAGCTATGCCATCTGCCACACTTTGAGTTCTTCCTGTGCCTATGACATGAATTGCCATCTTCCCCATTGGCATGAGCTTCGTGATAGAAGATGGCCTTCCTCTGGTTTGGAGAACTCCATCTTGTGCTCCAGCTTGTTCTGCAAGAAGAGTGAGGACGTATTATTGTGCAGGATGTAAAGATGTCTATGGCAGTCTAGCATAGTTTGCATGATGAGAGAAAATGTGGGGAAGAGGGGCCAGTAATTGTGAGGGAATTAGCAGGTACAGAGTGTGGAAGTGGAAGCAGAATGAGGTACATTGAAGTGTGTTGCTGTGATTGGAGAGCAGAGATGGAAAGCTGGGGTATGTTAAACTCATTCATTTGATGCTTATAATTTGGTTCGGAACCTTCACCAAAAACATTCCACAAAGTAATCCTTTTTTTAAAATACGTTCTGCTGTAAGTCACAGGTCCAACAATGAAACAGACTTAAAGTCCTAAAAATAAGCTTCAATAAACAAAAAGAACATGTGATACATTACTGACTTGGATGACATGGAGGTCTGCCTAACCAAACCTAATTCTATTCTGTTTTGCTTGCCAGCTCCCAGGCTTTGCTCACAGGAGTTGCTAAAATTATTTCCTTTTAAACCCTTCAGATCCTGGGTGCACATGACCATTTCCACATATATCCATGATTGCACCAAATAGGAAGAATTAATAATGTAGAACTAATAAGTAGACATACATTTAGCTGATAGCTTAACTGATTGGGATGACTCCCATTTTCAGTACTAGTACCAAATACCTTATCACTCAGCACATTCTTTAGACATTTGGGTACTGTCCATCCTTGGAAACTTCTGGATTTCCAGCCTCCAATACCAGCCTGTCTCATCCTGTAACCTTTGTGTACATAATCTCACATTCCATCTTGAGAACCTGCAGTTCCCATATTTCCAGTATTGATTCTTTACCTTATTAGTATATCAGTTCTATGTTCCACATTCTAAGATACTAACTCTATGTATTCTTCAGTTAGTATATTAATTCTATATATTCTTTAAATGGCAACAACTTGCTAGTGCTGGGGCTACAGTAGAGAGGTGAAGGGCTGTGCACATTGCAAAGAAAGCCGTCTTACCTTAGCAACTCTGGCCATGTCATTGAATTTCTTCCAAGGTCTGTGGTATCAGATTCCTAGGGGGAACTTTAACCCCCAAACAATGGGTGGGTTTTGTTATGTCTTCAGATGCTCGAATAATGACTCCATGAGACAATGCGTTGTGCTTGAACTGTCGTGACCTTAGCCCATTTAATGTAACTCCAGAGTGAGGATCACACATGGTGACCTGCCTTTTATACTAGGTCTGGCACACCTGTACAGGTAACCTATAAGTCTCCCATTGCAGTGCACTCTGGTGGTACACCTTGTAATAGTACAAGCAGTAACCATGTAGGATACATGACATCACTCTCCCCCAAGTCCTTAGTGCAAATTGCCTTTGCATTGCCTGTGCTCTGAGCTTAGCTCTATCTGGTTGACCCTTGGAGGGTCGTTTCCACCTTGGGTGAGTAGGTGGTGTTTTGTTGGCAGTAGAGTTGCTGGTGGTTTCTGTTTGTGCGTGCATGACCACTCCATTCTCTCCCCCCGCCCCCACCCCACATACAGATTGTGCCATTGGTTCATTACATTCATACACATTCAAGTCCAAAAAAAATTTGCATTTACAATATTGCATTCGTGCTACCGTGTTGAAATAAGTACATTTGAATGGTGAGGTACAGACTTGGAATATACTTGGACTCAGTGCTGGGGTCAGCACCTGTGCGTGAGGAAAAACTAGTGCCAGAAATGCTGGATGGTGTCCAGGTAGTCTGATCGCGGTGCCCAGTGCTGGCAGTGGGAACCCGGTTGGCTCAAGTTGCCTGCTCTCAAGGCTTTTGCTGTTGTTTCTAGCGTTGGGCAGGTTCACAGATGCCTATGACCTCCCTGTCCTCTCCTTGCGTCCCGGGTCGCTGCTGCTCCCTGAGGAGCAATCGTCGAGCAGTGCACAGGGAACTGCTGACTTGCTTGCTGGGCGTTATTTGGTTTGGGATCCTGGCTGGTCCCAGTCCCATTTGGGAGAATCATTGCGGGTGACCCTTCATTCCTGGATGTAGCCTTGGTGGCGATAGGGTCTGGGGGCTGCGCCTTAGTGCAGTTTGCTCTATCAGGATTGTGGCGGTTGGTGCCATCGGGTGCCTGAGAGGTGGAGCTGATCGGGGGCAGGGTATCGATATCTGTGGTATATTCACAGTGCACAGCACACACAGCTTCTAACATGGCAGGCAGCTCTCTCGGAAACCTCCGGAAATCTGCCTGGTTCTGTTTAATTATTAACTGTGCAATTGTAGTATACAATATGCCCACATCCACAGTGTGGAGCTACAAACATTACAAGCTTACAGACATTACACTTCTCCCTCCTTAATGAAGAAGTTATTATAACAAACATCATACATTACTTTCATGTTTATACATAACACAGGATATAAACTTTTTTTTTTTTCCATATTTACAAATTTAACTTTACCACTTGTTTTCTGTTTCGAAGAGGATACCTTCACTCTTGAACAGAACCTTCCAAACATGGTGTTGAATCTAAACTCATTTGAGGCTCATCCTGAGGAACATTTTCCTCCATGGAATTTCCTTGATTTTCATTTGAACTCACTCTAACTTCAGGCTCTTTGCTTTTCTGACTCGGACACAGACTTTCATTCTGATTCTCTCCTGGATTTGTTTCCAGTACATTGGATTTAGGATTTGCTACTGGTGTATTAAAACTATCTGATGAATCAGAAATAATTGAATCATTCCCACCTTCAACTCCTTCTATGTCTGTAGGTAAAATATGATCAATATGAACAAACCTAACCTGTCCATTATCAAACATCTTCACTAAATATGTGCGAGGACCACATATCTTCACCACTCTTCCTGGTAACCACTTTAACCATTTATGGTGATGGTTCTTCACTCTCACCATCTGGTTTAATTTCACACTTCTCTCTTTTACTCTTCCTCTATCATGAATCTCTTTCTGTCTTAATTGTGTCTCTTCTACAGACTGTGCCAAATTTGGCTTTAACAACGAGAGTCTGGTTCGTGGCTCTCGTTTGAGAAACAACTCTACTGGTGTTCTACCAGTAGTTGTATGAGGAGTATTTCGATATGTAATCAAAAAATTAGCCAATTTGCAATCCAATGACAACTGTCATTTCCTTGGATTTGGAACTAACAATTGTTTTATGAGGGCACGTTTTACAATTTGTACAGTGCACTCTGCTGCGCCATTCAAAGCAGCATGTTATGGTGGAACCTTGGTATGTTTCACAATATGTTTGCTTGTGAATTGTGCAAATTCTTCTGAACGAAATTGTGGTCCATTATCCGAAACAATTTCTTCAGGGAGGCCAAATGAAGAAAATCATTTTCGTAAAATGTCCAATGTTTTACTTGTTGTTATTTTCCACATTGAAAACACCTCAACCCACTTCGAATGGTTATCAATCACAATGAACAATTGTTGTCCTTCTCACATCAATATGTAGCCTTTGCCACACCCTGGGAGGCCATTTCCATGGCTTTAATGGTAATGGTGGTGGTTGCTTGCTTACCGATTGACATGTCGTACACTGACTCATGATGTACTCTATATCTTTATCAAGACCTGGCCACCATAAATAACTGCGTGCAAAACTCTTGGTCAAGCACATTCCCAGGTGCTGGTCATGGAGGTCTCCTAATAATTTGGACCTGAATTTATTTGGTATAACCACTTTTGCACCCCACATGATACAATCGTTATCGACTGATAATTCATTCCTACGAATGAAGAATGGAAGTGTCTGTTACCTGGTTTGGCCATCCATTTGCAATATACTCATACACCTTTGACATCACTGGGTCACATTTGGTTGCTCTACCAATCTCTTCAGCTGTGACTGGCAGTTCATCAATGTATGAAAAGTAAAACACTTCTTCCCTATCGGGTGTAACTTGCGATGGGGAAGGCAATCTAGACATTGCATCAGCATTACTGTGATCAGCTGATCGTCTGTATTCAAAATCATATGTATATGCTGACAAAATCAAAGCCCATCTCTGCATTTGGGCTGCAGCTAATGTTGGAACTGGGGACTTTGGATGAAGGATTGCTGTTAGGGGCTTATGGTCCGTAATGATGGTAAACTTACGACTATGCAAGTATTTGTGAAACTTCTTGACCCCAAAAATTAATGCCAAAGCTTCCTTTCAATTTTCACATAATTACTGTCACTGGCACTGAGAGTGCGTGAAGCAAAAGCAATTGGTCTCTCCTTCCCACTACTTAATACATGAGAGATTACTGCCCCAACTCCATACGGAGAGGCATCACATGCTAGCTTAACCTCCTTAGATATGTCATAGTGAACTAACATGGTGCTCTCTACCAATTTGCTTTTACACTCCTTGAATGCTGTATCACATTCTTTTGACCACTTCCAATGGACCTGTTTTTTCAAAAGTTCATTCAGTGGATGTAATACTGTAGCCAAATTTGATGGGAACTTCCCATAATAGTTCAAAAGACCCAAGAATGAACGAAGTTCAGTGACATTCCTGGGAGTGGGTGCATTTCTGATTGCATCCAATTTTTCCATGGTTGGATGTAAACCATCTTTGTCTACTTTGTACCCTAAGTACTCCACTGAGTTTTTAAATAACTCACACTTTCGAGCAGACACTCATACTCTGTGTTTTTCTAGCTGTTTGAGGACTTCATTCAATATATTATTATGAATTTGCCTATTTGGTGCTGAAATTAGTATGTCATCCAAATAACATACTACCCCTTCAATACCTTGCAAAATTTGGTTCATCATCCCTTGGAATATGGCAGGGGCGGAAGACACTCCAAACGGTAGCCTATTAAATTGATATAGGCCTAGATGAGTATTTATAGTCAAACATGACTTGGGCTCCTCATCTAGTTCAAGTTGTAAGTAGGCATTCGTAAGATCCAGTTTTGAGAAGATCTGACCACCTGTCAGTGTTGTGAACAAATCTTCTATATTTGGCAATGTATTGGGGACATTACTCTCGAGAACCTGGTTTATGGTTACTTTATAATCACCACACAATCTTACCTTACCATCGGACTTAGGTACAACAACAATGGGTGTAGCCCAATTACATTGATCTATCTTGCAAATAATGTTCTCAGTCTCTAGTCTTTTGAGTTCTTGCTCAACTTTCTCCTTGAGTGCATATGGTACAGAACGTGGCTTGTATAAACTGATCTAGCGTCCTTCTGTACCCTAACACTCGCCTTGAAGCCTTGGATTGGACTGCCCGTTTCACAGAACACCTTCGGATACTTCTTGATAACCTCATCCATTGATGAAAATCTCGCTTCCACACAGAAAATCTTACTCCAATCCAGCTTCAGTGAGCTCAACCAATTTCTTCCAAGTAAGGCAGACTTGTCTCCTTTCACTACTATTAGAGGCAAGTTCTGAAATTGATCTTTATATTTCACCGGTACGGTGATACGACCTACCACAGGTCTTTTCTCTCCCGAGTAACCTCGCAGCTCTATCTTGGATTTCTCCAGTTGGAAATCACACAATTTGTCGAGGTACAGCGACTCCGGCACTATACCCATGGATGCACCCGTGTCAATTTCCATTGGTATCTTGAATCCCACAACATCTATGTGGATTTTGATGCTTTCTGAATCGCTGTCTGTTAACCTCGTGCTCCGGATGATGTGTAACTCTAACATCTCCTCGTCCTGTTGTTGTTCTTCCATGCTATGTAGTCTCTTGGGATTTCTACTCATAGCTTTGAATGCTGGACTCATAGCTTTAAAAGCTGGTTTACCCTTCAGTCGGCATGCCTTCGGAGGTTCCCAGTCTTTCTACAGAAGAAACACTCTGCCTTCACGTATGGACAACTTTGAGCAATGTGTTGTCCCAGACACCTATAGCACAACTTCGACGCTCTGTTAGAATTTCCAGTTTCTGAGACTTTGGGCCCCCACCGTCTTTTACCTTGAACCTGCAGGTGATTTACCTCGGTCAACTGACGACCGTAATTATTATTTAATTCTCGGGAATATTGTTTGGCCATGCCCATCGACCTCGCTGTCTGACAAGCAATCTCAAAAGTCAAGTCATCTGTCGTCAATAACTTCCTTCTGTTCACATCATTTTTCACCCCACAAACAAAACAACCCCATAATGCGTGGTTTTGAAAGTTTCCAAAATTACAGTGCATTGATAGCTTTTTTAATGCTACGATGTAATCACTGATACTCTTATCAGCCTTTTGATTCTGAATCCCGAAACGATAGCTTTCAGCAATTTCTAACGGTTTGAGTTTATAGTGCTGCTCCAGCTTCGTTAAAATCTCTTTAAGCGTTGTGTCCTTTGGCTCGTCAGGCACAAGCAGATTTACAAGGGTTTCGTATAATGCTGGACCTGCCGCCGATAAGAAGATCGCTTTCTTACGTTCCAACACAGCCCGGTTCTGGACTGCATTGTCTGGAACTTCGATTATGTTATTTGCAGTGAAATACATTTCTAGCTGATCCGCATACACTTTAAAACATTCCCGGTCGTGTCTATATTCCCCCAAATGTCCGATTACACCTGCCATTTTAATCTCTAGCTGTTCACACCGTGTGCTGTATTTTACCTCGGATTTTGTAGCTTTTTTTCAAAGACAGAAACTTCCAAAGTCTCTCTGTCGGCTGGCTGAATCCTTTACCAACAAAATTTAAGCTGTAAATCATCAAAAAAATTCCATCTCAATCGCCAAATGTGATATATTCACAGAGCACAGCACACACAGCTTCTAACACGGCAGGCAGCTCTCTCAGAAACCTCCGGAAATCTGCCTGGTTCTGTTCAATTATTAACTGTGCAATTGCAGTACACAATACATCCACATCCAGTGTGGAGCTACAAACATTACAAGCTTACAGACATTACAATACCGGTGCCGTTGCCCTCCTGAGATCACTTGCTCTGCAGCTTGTATATATTACCTGCTTCTGACCACATTTTGTGGTGCATCACTCTGGTCCCAGGGACGCAGGCTACAGCATTGGGTAGCTCGCTGGACCTGTGTGCTCCCGATGGGTGTTTACCCGCTGCATTGACTGTATGTAGTTGAAATCCTACATCACACAACATTTCATTACTTATTGTAAATAACCTATAGCTCCAATCGTAATCGCGCGACTTTTCCTTGCTTATTGCATGTACACAAATCTGATCATCAATTACACATTTTACATCTAACTCACAGTTGCTGTTACATTGATTGAGAGTGTGGAACTGTCCTTTTAAGTGTGGTGAGTTGTGGGCCTCCTTTAAGAGAGCCTTGCTATCTTTACCCCAATCCTCTTCTTCGCTTGGTGCCACGTATTGCTCTATCAGCGCTGCACCGCATGGTTTGGCTGCTGCCATCTTTTCCTTCTGCGTTTCACCTCGTGGTTTGGGCGCCATCTTTCTTCCATCCACGATGTCGACTGCTGTGATCCTCTTCTCCCTGGGTTCTGCCATCGAAGCTGGGAAGTCGCCTCTGGGTCTGATTTTCTTCCTCCGGAGTCCTGCCACTGGAGCCTGGAAGGTGCATTTGGGTCGTCTCAGCTGGATCGTCTCCACGCAGTCGTGCTGAGCAGTCTGTACCTCGGGTGCTGTGCTGGCCTGCTCTCTGGTGCTGGGTCCACCCTCAGATGAGGGCTTGCTTTGCCTCTGAGCGCGGAGGACGTCGATCGCTGGAGGGATGAAATCTTCCCAGCTCCAATGGATCTTCTCCATTCACCTTCTTCCGAGTAGCATTGGTCCATCACCTGCAACAATCCACAGGGGTAACTTGTGCACCGTGCCGTCATGGAGTACCTTTACATCCGCACTCCCAACGACTGGGATAAGTAGGTGCGCAACTTGCCTGAACCGGGACCAACTTGGGTCGTTCAGCCTGATTGTCCCATAGCCTCTCAAAGGCTTCTTGATGCATTACTGACTGGCTCGCCCCCGTGTCCACTTCCATGAAGACTGGAACGCCATTTATCTCGACTTCCATCCTCAACGGAGAACATATGATGGTGCAGGTAAACATGTTATGTATCTCATCGTGGGGCTGAGCTGCCTCTCTGACTATCGTTTCATAATCCGCGCTGGATTCATGGCCATCTGCAGACTCTTCATCAACACAATGAGTCATATTTCTTTTACATATTCGCTGGAGGTGGCCCTTTGTGCTGCAGCCTTTACATACATAGTCTTTAAAATGGCACTGGTGAGCCCTGTGATTCCCTCCGCAACGCCAGCATGGTGCTACTCGGTTAGCCCCCTCGGCGGACTCTGAGTTAAGGGACTCGGGGACCTGTTCGCTCTTCCCTGAGAAGATTCACGTTCTACAGTCCAGCCTCTAAAAGGCGCCATTCTGTGCATAGTACTTGCCGAGTTTGAGTCCTGAGGATGAGTCATCTGCCTGAAGCCGCAGGTCGAGGTCATGAATGCTTGGCTCATGGAGGTGGCCTTCTGCAGTGTGACAGTGGTATCCGCAGACAGTACCTTATGAAGAAGGCCCTCATGGCCTATTCCAATGACAAAGATATCCTGCAATGCTTCGGTGAGGTGGTCGCCGAAATCACACGGTGTCGGTGTGTATAAAACTGGTATCTGGCTGTGAGGATGCTCTCTTTGGGCTTGAGTTTTTCTTGGATCAGCGTTACAAGCTCCTCATACGTCTTGGTCGTTGTCTTAGCTGGTGCTAGCAAGTTCCTGATAAGGCCATAGATGGTGGGCCTACAACTGGTTAGCAGGATAGCTCTGCGCTTATCAGCCAGTGTGGCTGGATTGTCGCCTGCCAGGTCATTTGCTGTGAAGAAATGATTGAGCCTCTCCACAAAGGCGTCCCAATCATCACCATCAGCGAACTGCTGCAATGTACCAAAGTTAGCCATTTTCGTGTGAAGGTCCGTAATCTCATCGCCAATTGTTATGTCTTCAGATGCTCTAATAATGACTTCACGAGACAATGTATTGTGCTTGAACTGTCGTGACCTTAGTCCATTTAATGTAACTCCAGAGTGAGGATCACACATGGTGGCTTGCCTTTTATACTAAGCCTGGCACGCCTGTACAGGTAACCTACAAGTCTCCCACTGCAGTGCCCTCTGATGGCACACCTTGTAATAGTACAAGCAGTAACCATGTAGGATACATGACAGGTTTGGTTTGGGTTTGAGGATAAAGAGTTAAAAATCTGAATCTCGATCCTAACTCGCCCACTTCCTGATTTAACGGAGGCAGGAAGGGGGTCGGCAGCCAACCCACTTGCAAGAGGCACTTTAAATATAATGCGGCTGCGTCCCTCATGTTGAAGCTCCATTTTAAATTTAACTGTGGATGGCTGGGTTTCCCGGGCCACGGGGAAACCGGCAGCCAGAACAAGGCAAGGACTGCTGGATCCAACTTACCTGCTGAATCCAGCATTCTTGACTTGCCAAACACCACCCACACCCCCCCACCCAATCAGATACCCCAGACCCTTCTGACCACCCCCCGATCTCACCCCCCCTGCCCCAGCCTCCAATCTTCCCCTCAGGCTTCTGACCACCCCCTTCCCCCTGCCTCCGATCTGCACTCTGCACCTATTTGCGGGGAACATCTTCCTTCTGGTCACTCTGCCAGCTAGAGCTGCATGGCACTGTCCGAGAAAGAGGAGGCAGTGGAGAGGTCGGGGGGATAGGCTCTAACAGCAGCTCAGTCATTACACCATTCACTAAAGGCACCACCCCATTAAATATCAGGAGCCCTGCCAGTTTTCCTGTCCTCCCCCCGCCGCCCCACCACCCATTGAGCGAGCTGCCAAGTGCGAATAGCGCTGACAATTCACCCTCATTATGTTAGATACCCGCCTCAAAATGGCGTGCACCTCACATCAACGGATTTAGGTGGGCATAACTACATAAGAACATAAGAATTAGGAACAGGAGTAGGCCATCTAGCCCCTCGAGCCTGCTCCGCCACTCAACAAGATTTTGGCTGATCTGGCCGTGGACTCAGTTCCACTTACCTGCCCGCTTCTCATAACCCTTAATTCCCTTATTGGTTAAAAATCTATCTATCTGTGACTTGAATACATTCAATGAGCTAGCCTCAGCTGCTTCCCTGGGCAGAGAATTCCACAGATTCACAACCCTCTGGGAGAAGAAATTCCTTCTCAACTCGGTTTTAAATTGGCTCCCCCGTATTTTGAGGCTGTGCCCCCTAGTTCTAGTCTCCCCGACCAGTGGAAACAACCTCTCTGCCTCTATCTTGTCTAGCCCTTTCATTATTTTAAATGTTTCTGTAAGATCACCCCTCATCCTTCTGAACTCCAACGAGTAAAGACCCAGTCTACTCAATCTATCATCATAAGGTAACCCCCTCATCTCCAGAATCAGCCTAGTGAATCATCTCTGTACCTCCTCCAAAGCTAGTATATCCTTCCTTAAGTAAGGTGACCAAAACTGCATGCAGTACTCCAGGTGCAGCCTCACCAATACACTATACAGTTGCAGCAGGAACTCCCTGCTTTTGTACTCCATCCCTTTCGCAATGAAGGCCAACATTCCATTCGCCTTCCTGATTACCTGCTGCACCTGCAAACTAACTTTTTGGGATTCATGCACAAGGACCCTCAGGTCCCTCTGCACCGCAGCATGTTGTAATTTCTCCCCATTCAAATATTATTCCCTTTTACTGTTTTTTTTCCAAGGTGGATGACCTCACATTTTCCGACATTGTATTCCATCTGCCAAACCTTAGCCCATTCGCTTAACCTATCTAAATCTCTTTGCAGCCTCTCTGTGTCCTCTACACAACCCGCTTTCCCACTAATCTTTGTATCATCTGCAAATTTTGTTACACTACACTCTGTTCCCTCTTCCAGGTCATCTATGTATATTGTAAACAGTTGTGGTCCCAGCACCGATCCCTGTGGCACACCACTAACCACCGATTTCCAACCTGAAAAGGACCCATTTATCCCGACTCTCTGCTTTCTGTTCGCCAGCCAATTCTCTATCCATGCTAATGCATTTCCTCTGACTCCGTGTTACTTTATCTTCTGCAGTAAACTTTTGTGTGGCACCTTATCGAATGCCTTTTGGAAATCCAAATACACCACATCCATCGGTACACCTCTATCCACCATGCTCGTTATATTCTCAAAGAATTCCAGTAAATTAGTTAAACATGATTTCCCCTTTATGAATCTATGTTGCATCTGCTTGATTGCACTATTCCTATCTAGATGTCCCGCTATTTCTTCCTTAATGATAGCTTCAAGCATTTTCCCCACTACAGATGTTAAACTAACCGGCCTATAGTTACCTGCCTTTTTTAAACAGAGGCGTTACATTAGCTGCTTTCCAATCCGATGGTACCTCCCCAGAGTCCAGAGAATTTTGGTAGATTATTACGAATGCATCTGCTATAACTTCCACCATCTCTTATAATACCCTGCTCACTTTCATGCCTGTTTTATACACTACTTCAAAATCGTGGCCTGTAATAATTTTATGTTCATTTACAGATTAAGTGTCGGATTTATTTTGTCATATTTTTCTCTTCTTTTTAAAGCTATAACATCTTGACGAATGAGATTGGAAGTCCTGTTTTAGATTCTGGATATGGTGGATATTGTGAGTATGTGTACAATGGGGACTGGAGGGAACTGCGATATGACAGTGAGTGCGAACACCTCTACTATAACGATGATGAGAAATACTATCGAAAACCATACAACTTATTTATATACCGTTTTGAGGTAAGCACTGGATCCAATTTTCAATTCAAATCTTTCCTTGACAGATTACATAATATGAAACACATAGCAAAGATTTTGCATACCTTCACTAGTTGCTACAATAAAGCACTAGCAGGTCTATTCAGACACCTCCAATAAAAAGTTTCAGTTCTTCATTGCTCTCATGGTCTAATCTTCCAAACTCGAGTTTCCAAAGCTGTGGCTACATTTCACACTGTTACTGCCAGCCAGAGGTTCAACGCATACCAATGGCCAGCCAAAAAACATTTTCAACTCGTGCTGATTTACATGAAGTTTGAAAACTGAAAGATTTATGCATTAATCCAGTTTCCTGGTCAATTTCCTGCTTTGGAAATGAGGCAGAGATTTTACTGATACCGAGCAGATTTCCTTTCTTCTTTGTTGATGGTGATTTACGTCAACTTTTGCTTCATGTCCAAATGTATTCTGCTCCTTTAGTAAACATTGATGTAAAATTTACACTGGTACAAGACTTCATTGTACAAGCCCCGAAAATCCAGGGATTGACAGGGTCAATGCTGAGAGGTTGTTTCCCCTGGCTGGAGTGTCTAGAAATAGGGGGCACAGTCTCAGGATAAGGAGTAGGACATTTAAGACAGAGATGATGAGGAACGTCTTCACTCAGAGGATTTTGAATCTTTGGAGTTTTCTGCCCCACAGAGCTGTGAATGCTGAGTCTCTGAGTATATTCAAGGCTGAGATAGATAGGTTTTTGGAGTCAAGGGGAATAAAGGGATATGGAGATCGGGCAGGAAAGTGGAGTTAAGGTCAATTATCAACTATGATCTTATAAAATGGCAGAGCAGGCTCGAGGGGCCATATGACCTACTCCTCCTCCTATTTCTTATATTCTAATTCCAATGCTTATGCCAAGATCATGCCTGTTGTTGCCCTTCTGTGCTGATCCCTCCAGAATTTGCAAAGTTTGCATGGGGCAAGCGAGCATCCATGACACCACGGACGCATCTCTGACACCCACCTGCCCCATATGGTCAGAATGTCTGTCGCCTGCCCACCACTGGGCAGGATTAACCCCTTCCAATGGCAACTGGGAACTCTCGGGGTCATGGCAGGAATTCTGCAGAAGCCTTGAGAAAATCCAGGGTTACAATTTTTACACTGAGCCTTCCTCAAAGGGAACACATTTTCAGCAGGTCAGGAATAGAGAACAGCATGCAGTGCACAATTTTGCTCAATTAATGGATGAAAAATTGTACAGGGCATAGAAACATAGAAACATAGAAAATAGGAGCAGTAGTAGGCCATTCGGCCTTTCAAGTCTGCCATTCAATATGATCATGGCTAATCCTCTATCTCAACATCATATTCCCACTTTTTCCCCATATTCCCCTTGATGCCTTTTATTTTTAGAAATCTATCTATCTCCCTCTTAAATATATTCAGTGACTTGACCTCCACAGCCTTCTGGGTAGAGAATTCCACAGGTTCACCACCCTCTGAGTGAAAAAATTTCTCCTCATCTCAGTCCTAAATTTTCTATCCCGTATCCTGAGATGATAACCAATCGTTCTAGACTTCCCAGCCAGGGGAAACATCCTCCCCGCATCCAGTCTATCCAACCCAGTCAGAATTTTATACGTTTCAATGAGATCCCCTCTCATTCTTCTAAACTCTACTGAATACAGGCTGAGTCGACCTTGTTATTTATGTGGACTTGTATTTACTCTGTAGAGCCACCAGAGGGCTCATTCCCCGGAGTCCCAAGGGATCCCATAATCTCTTGGGAGCACAGGTATTTAAGAAGGCTTCACAGGTTGGAGAGGCACTCTAGAGACCTGCAATAAAAGATTAAGGTCACACTTTACTTTGAGCTCACAGTGTTCAGTCTGACTCTTTCTCCATACACAACAACTGGCGACGAGATACAGATAGCGAACCCAAAGATGCAGAGAACAGTGGGCATCCTGGAGAAATTTTCGGAGGGAGATGATTGGGAAACTTTTGTGGAGCGACTCAACCAATACTTCGTTGCCAACGAGCTAGATTGGGAAGAGAGCGCTGCCAAATGTAGAGTGATCCTCCTCACCATCTGTGGGGCACCAACGTATGGCCTCATGAAGAATCTGCTCACTCCAGAAAAACCCACGGAGAAATCATATGATGATTTGTGCACACTGGTCCGAGAGCATTTGAACCCGAAGGAAAGCGTTCTGATGGCGAGGTACCAGTTCTACACCTACAAAAGGTCTGAAGGCCAGGAAGTGGTGAGTTATGTCGCTGAGACGCCTTGCAGGACATTGCAAATTTGAAGGACATTTGGAGCACATACTCAAACGTTTTCATACTTGGCATTGGCCACAAAACCACACTTCGCAAGCTTGAGTAAGGCCATAGCGATAGCCCAGGTGTTCATTGCCACAGTGACAATACTAAGCAAATCTCTCAGCACACAAGTGCTGGTCCAAGTACTGTGAACAAAGTGAAGTTTTTTTTTTTTTGAAATTCGTAGCCAATCGTTCCAATTCTTTGTCAAATCACAAACGCCAGAGGTCACCTTGCACACGCCAAGGATCACTCTGCGCCAATGCTCTTAGCCAAAAGGCCTAGAGCCACTGCACCGTTCCTGGAAGTACTGCAATACCAGGTTCGTGCCATGGAGGTGGATGGGTCAGGTCCCCCACACACCTCCGTGGAGGTGGATGGGTCAAGCCACCCCACCCACCTCCTGTTTCCAAAAAGCAAGCATATACCTTCCTGATCCAGGGAGAACCACCCGGAGGTCATGGTGGCTACTCCCCTGTCAGGTCAGTTACGCATGATCTTAGCCAAAAGGCCCAACAAAGATTCAACAACACCAGCTTTCACACCGAGACGATCAACCAGGGCAAGAAGGGTCCCAAATCGACTCATATTGTAAATAGTTACACTATTGACTTTGGGGGGAATGTTGTTACATATGTGGACTTGTATTTACTCTGTACAGCCACCAGAGGGCTCATTCCCATAAACCATTGGGAGCACAGGTATTTAAGAAGGCTTCACAGGTTGGAGAGGCACTCTGGAGACCTGCAATAAAAGACTAAGGTCACACTTTACTTTGAGCTCACAGTGTTCAGTCTGACTCTTTCTCCATACACAACAGACCTAATCTCTCCTCATACGACAGTCCTGCCATCCCACAAATCAATCTGGTGAACCTTCGCTGCACTCCCTTTATGGCAAGTATATCTTTTCTTAGGTAAGGAGACCAAAACTGCACACAATACTCCAGGTGCGGTCCCACCAAGGCCCTGTATAACTGTAGTAAGACATCCTTGCTCCTGTACTCAAATCCTCTTGCAATGAAGGCCAACATACCATTTGCCTTCCTAACTGCTTGCTGCACCTGCATGTTTGCTTTCAATGACTGGTGTACAAAGGCACCCAGGTCCCTCTGTACATCGACACTTCCCAAGCCATCACCATTTAAATAATACTTTGTCGTTATGTTTTTCCTACCAAAGTGGATAACTCCACATTTATCCACATTATACTGCATTTTGCCATGTGTTTGCCTACTCACTCAACCTATCTAAATCGCCTTGCAGCGTCTTTGCATCCTCCTCACAATTCACCATCCCACCTAGTTTTAATGTCTGAATTCCCAATGTGCACTACCATCATGCGAAGCTCTGCTCTGCGTGTGCTAAATTGTCTAGTCTACCTCGGGAAAAATACAAAAATCTTTGCATTAAACACGGGCAGTTAACATCAAGAGTAATAAATTATGCAAACTTTGTTCTTTGATATAGGCCTATCTCATCGTTCAAGTCAGCATTGCTGGAGTGACTGACACTAACTTTACAAAATAAGATCCCTCTGTTTCTTTCTGATTGGTCCAGACTAAAACTTGCTGCAGACTATCTTTTTCCTCAGAAAGAGAAAAGACCAAAGCTTAAGCTGTGCCTCCCCCCCTCAGCTCTCTGTGTTGAGGATTGCTCTGCCAAGATGCAGATCAAAACTACCACCTTGATGTGGGAGCCATGGCAACTGTATTGTCTGATTAGCTGGGCCCCCAGGTGAGTGCTTTCAATGGAAATCAATCCAACATCCTGTTCATGGTGTGGTCTCTCTGAATTGTGGTAACCAAATGCAGATTAGGTGACTGGTTTGCTGAATGCCTCTGTTCTGTTTGCAAATGTGACCCTGAACTCCCTGTCATTTGCTATTTAAAATCCCTGTCTGATTCCTACACTGACCACTCCATCATTTAACTTTTACACTCTTTCAATAAAGCTCAATGCAAGCTCAAGGAACAGCACTTTGGGGAGAAATCAGCCTGGTTTGCGCCTCCCATTAGCGGCTGCGGGAGCAGTAACGGAGTGCTAAGGGGTTACCGATCGGGTGCGGCAAAAACACCGAAGCCCGTGATCTTCTCTGGTGGTTTTGTGCTGGTGCGAACACATACTGCCTCGCTCTCCTCTGCCCCATAGGTCGTGATGTCATCCGGTGCGCAGCGCTGCGTTACCGCCCCGGATGCAATATTCGCTCCCGCCCCCTGCAGCATCGCTGGGCTTCAACAACGGCAGCTGCAGGAGGTGTTGTCACCTCAGCCAGCTGCTTGGGGAGCAAAATGTAAAGGCAGTGGTGGTCAGATAGGGAAAAATGTATTTCTCTTCCCATTCTGGTGTCTCCTGATTTCTTTTGCCCCCGCGATTGTTCACCCAGCTCATGGTCTACAGGGCTGCAGTAATACCTGCCCTCCTGTATGGCTCAGAAACATGGACCATGTACAGTAGCTGGACCAACGATGTCTCCGCAAGATCCTATAAATCCCCTGGGAGGACAGAAGCACCAACATTAGCATCCTCAACCAGGCCAACATCCCCAGCATTGAAGCACTGACCACACTTGATCAGCTCTGCTGGGCAGGCCACATAGTTCGCATGCCAGACATGAGACTCCCAAAGCAAGCACTCTACTCAGAACTCCTTCATGGCAAACGAGCCAAAGATGGGCAGCGGAAACATTACAAGCACACCCTCAAAGCACCTCCCTGATAAAATGCAACATCTCCACTGACACTTGGGAGTCCCTGGCCAAAGATTGCCAGTGGAGGAAGTGCATCCGGGAGGGTGCTGAGCACCTTGAGTCTTGTCGTCGAGAGCATGCAGAAATCAAACGCAGGCAGCGAAAAGAACATGTGGCAAACCAGTCCCACCCACCCCTTCCCTCAACGCCTGTCCGTCCCACCTGTGACAGGCACTGTCATTCTCGTATTGGACTGTACAGCCACCTAAGGACTCATGTTAAGAGTGGAAGCAAGTCTTCCTCGATTCCGAGGGACTGCCTATGATGATGATGACTCTCTTAGAGTGCTTGTGACTGTTATGCATATAGTGCAGGTGCAGTGTCCCAACAAAGATAGCATGAAGATTCATTCAACACATCATTGACCCTTCCCTTTAAGGGAGGGAAGGAACTTTTGCAGACGGCAGCGCTGCCCCGCACATTACTCAGCACTCTGCCAATACCACCCCTCTCACTCACTTTAGCATTCTAAGGAAAGTGGTAGTGCTTGATTTAGTGCTCCACTTCCCTCTTGGAGCACTAACGTGGAAGTTCCAGTGAGCTGCAAATCTTTTTCGCCCAGCGATACTTTTGCGCTCCCTGAAAAGTTATCGCCTACATGCAACTTTGAGGTAAGTTTATTTGAGTATGGCTTAGTGTAAGACTTTTAAAAGGTTATTAAAGTGTTCAGGGAATGCAGGGTGTACTGCTGGACATTTGCAAGGCATTAGTTCTTACAGGAAGGCCTCTGAGAACACCAATTGCTCCCAGCGCTGGGGCTCTAGCTGCAGTCCCTCTTGTCATGTATCTCACATTACTGTACATAACTGTATCTTACCATGCTATACATGACTGTAACTGGATATGAGCTGTAACAATAAGCATACCTTACCACCAGGGGTGCACTTGCAGGAGACACTCCATACCTGTCCCACTGAGGTATATAAAGGGAGGTCTCAGGCAAGTGCGGCACTGGAGAGCTGGAATTAAAGGTGCAGGTCCTGAGTGACCTTGACTTCAGCACGTATCTCATGTAAGTCAGTACATTAGAGTCAGGACTTAACAGTGGCGACGAGTTACAGGATCACAGAATCCACAGAATGGCTACCAACAGCTCAGATGAGAAATACAATGCTGGAGACAATTGGGATGACTTTATAGAAAGGCTCCAGCAAAGCTTTGTGACCAAAGACTGGCTGGGCGATGATAAGGCAGACAAGAGAAGAGCCCATCTCTTGACCAGCTGTGGCTCGAAAACATACGCTTTAATGAAAGACCTGCTGGCACCCGAGAAACCAGCAAGCAAGTCATTTGAGGAGTTGAGCACACTGGTGAGAGACCACCTGAAGCCAGCGAGCAGCCTACACATGGCCAGACACAGGTTCTACAACTACAGACGCTGTGTGGGCCAAAGCGTACCCGACTTCGTGGCGGAACTTCGGAGGCTGGCTAGTTCATGTGAGTTCCCTGATGAACTAAGGAGAGAAGTACTGAGAGACTTTTTTATTGAAAGAATAGGCCATGGAGGCATATTCCGAAAGCTTATAGAGACTAAGAACTTGACTCTAGAGGCAGCAGCACTGGTCGCACAGATGTTCTTGGCAGGCGAAGAAGAAACGAGGCTGATCTATACTTCGTGTACGACAACCAACGAGGCATCGGAACAAGGGGTTTACATTGTGAAACAAACCGCTACCCCCACACACAGACAAAGGCAGGAGAGCAGGCCTTCAACAGCAGACAGTGGCGCCAATAGCCATCAAAATCAAGGGCCACATGAACGGCCGATCACACCTCATCAACCCACAATGCGAGCAATCAACAACAGATTGAGAGAAGCTCAAGGGAGATCAGCCAGGCGCAGCTCATCCTTCGGAAACAATGGAAACGGTCTGTGTTGGAGATGTGGGGGAAGGCACTCAACCAGGGTATGTCGATTTCAGCATGCCATTTGTAGAAACTGCAACTACTCCTGGGATATGGAACCAGATCGCCGAGGTGGTCACAGTGAGCAGTATCGCCACAAGGATGTGGCTCCAGTGCCCAAAGCAGTTTAATGTCCTCAGACAAGTGGTCATGGTAAGTGAATGCATCTTCAAATGCCATATCCCACCAACTGTACCACTAGCCTCAGCAGCTGCTCAATGCACCACACCCCCAACACACACCTACCAACAATCTCTACCAAACACGAGGCATACTTCACCCGTGGCTCACACACATTGACAGCTATTCAACCATGGCAACCTCATCACCCGAACAGATCTCATGACACTCACTGACACACTTCCCTCACTCTTGCAGGACGAGGTGGTGCATAACTGGCACCAGCAAAACTTAGTCACTGGGGGCAGGCTCACCTGCATCACCTCACCCCCATGGAGGAGACTGTGTTGACCATTCTTGGCAGGGGCATGTCTGAGCCTGTGACCAGCGGCAGGGTGAAATATTTGGATCACAGGTCACATACAGAATACCCAAAGGGTCTTAGCAGTCATAAGGCATTTGATTAGGGAGCGATAGTTTAAATATAGTCAAACACAAGACATAGTAGACATACGACAGTGACATGTAGCTGGTATCGATCCCGATTGGACAGATGGCTGATGGTGCGAACAGCTCTTCTCTGCACCGTCTGCCCCGAAAAGCTCTTTAGATATCTCATATTCTCTTTTTAGGGGTGGGCCTGGGGTAAAACAATGGACAGAACCATATAACCTATAAGGGCTTTTCCCAAACCAGAGTGTCCAATGACTCGTCGAGTTCTTTGTCTCAACTCTACGGTGAAACCCCTATTCTTCACATGTCTTTCCTGTTTATACTTTCTGAAGGCCCATCTATCTGATTTCCCACTATCTCTCCCGTGCTTATCCTCCTAAGGCTGGAGTCAGACATGCCATTCTGGGCCTTCAGATGTTTGTGGCTGCTTGTTATCGATTATTGATGTTCACATTGTTCAAGTAGCTTTAGCTATTGCACCATGGAATGAATCATTAAATGTTATAAAATCTGCAGGGAATCAAAAACAAGCAAATTCTAACGGCTAGAACCTCCACTTTTTTTGTATGCTTAACTCCCACTTAACACCCATTTTACCGCTGAAATGACATATAACGCCCATATATCGCCCATTTTGACACAAAACTGACGGACATTTTTTGGAAACTTATCGGCGAGCGTTACTTTCCCCATGTGCTTAACGCCGATAAAAAATATGACCGCCCGCCCACTTTTTTGGGCGGAATCAGCAGAATGGGCAAAGTCAACGCCCATAATATCGCCCAGCGTTACTTTCCGCACGGATTTAACGCCGAGATTCAATATTAATGCCCGCCCACTTTTTTTGTCGTAAAGAGCATATTTACCAAAACTGGCGGCCATGAGATCGTCCAGCTTCACTTTCACTACCTCACACACATATCACCCACAATATCGCTCGCCCAAAAAAACGGCCACAAAAAGTGGAACTAACCGGGACGAATCACAGCGTTATGGACGCCATGTTCTAGATCACATGTCGCGTCCTTTAAAAGGCTGCTGTGCTTCAACCTCGGTGGAGTTCGGATGTACTCTGCAGGTCGTTGGAGTTGATGTGAACGTCTGTAAAAACATCTTGACCATACTGTGACCGATTGGAATTGAAGAGGTGTCTTCATCGGGACATTCCTTGTTTGTGACCAATCGGTGGAAACCAGAGAGCTACTGCAATGGGGCAGGTCCCCTTTCTCACCCTCTCTTGGTGACCAAATACATGCAGCAGACTCGACATTGCCGAAGGAATGCTGCACTGCATTATGTGCCCAATGTACGAAATGACTGACAGATGAGGAGGACCAGACGTTACACCCCCCCACAAGTACAAGGAAAAGCACTCTTACCTCGACTTGCCCGACACCACATGCCTTCGGAGACTGCGCTTCCACAAAGAGATTATCACTGAGGTATGCCAGCTGATAAGGGCAGATCTGCAGCCTGTTGGATCCATCAGTACTGCACTGTCCATCGAGGTCAAAGTCACCGCGGCACTGTCGTTCTACGCCTCGGACCACAGCTCGAGACATTTGCGGACTTTCTCAGCATGCCACACATTGCTGCATTAGACAGGTCACTGAAGCCCTGTACGAACGCAGGAGGGACTTGATCAGCTTCCCTATGACCAGGGAGGCACAGAGTGAGAGAGCTCTAGGATTCTCCAGAATTGCAAACTTCCCCAAGGTGCAGGGAGCAATAGACTGTATGCACATCACGATGTGGGCACCTTTTCAGGATGCTGAGGTTTTCAGGAACCGCAAGGGATTCCACTCCCTGGTTATCGACCACCAGCAAATTATACTGCAGTGAATGCTCAATTTCTGGGCAGCATCCATGATGCTCACATCATGCGTGAGAGCACTGTATCTGACTTGTTTAACAATGAGCCACAAGGTCAATGCTGGATGTTTGGCGACAAAGGATATGGCCTCGCCACCTGGCTGATGACCCTCCTGCATGACACCCACACCGAGGCCGAGAGCCATAGCGCAACTCGCAATATCGTGGAGAAAACCATTGAAGTGCTGAAGCAACGCTTTAGATGCCTGGACCACTCAGGAGGTGACCTCAAATACCACCCTGAGCAGGTAGCTCAATTCGTGGTGATGTGCTCCATGCTGCACAACTTGACTATCAGGAGGGGACAAGAATTGCCTGAAATCATCAGTATTTCTGTTCATAACAACCCTTCCCCACCCCCGCCCCTCCCGCTTCGCCTCCCCACCTCTACCCTTTCCCCTTCCCCTCCTGACTGGAAGCCGCCTGGCCGAGGGGGTCCTCAGGCTTTGCTTCATTGGCGGGGTGGGGGGGGGGGGAAATGACGGCCGAAATGCTGCTTGGACAGATACGGGAGAGGACGGTCCCGAGGTGAGAACGTGATCCGAGCCAGAAGCAAGATGTTGCTGCTGGCTCTCATGTGTGGTTGGCAATGTGGGTGCGACACCTTGAGTTGCAGTGCAGCACTCCAGGACCACTGGAAGCCCTCTGTCATCAGTGTTCCTGGCTACCAGCTCCAGGGCCTCCTCCATCCTTTCTATGTTATATCTTATTTGTTGGACAAAAACTTGGTGCGGACTATGTTCTTGGTACTTAGCAGGCTTTTTGCTACTGGTGAATCTCCGCCCTTCCTCCCACAACAGCCAGACAAGCACACACCACAGCCACACACTCTTTCAGTGCCTCTGAGTTCCTTCGCTTTCTATCTCATTTTCTGCGCATGTCATGATGACCCTTGACCTCCTGAATCGCGGGAATCGAGCGTTGCCATGCCGTTGCTAAGGACGGCCACACTTTATGGCAGAAGGTCAAAAAAAATTTACGCTACCGCCCATTTCATATTGCTTGCCGTAACGCCCATTTTCAAAAATGTAAACTAGGTGTTTTGAGAATGGACGAGAAGCCGACGATCTGAAAACCCTTTTTTAACGCCCATGCCGGAAATAATGCCCATTTTTGGGCGATAAGCACTGAAGTGGAGGTTCTAGCCTCAAGCATCTATCCAGTTATTCTAACACCAGTCTAAAGAGACTTTTTTGTCTCAGGTTATTTCTTCCAATTCACGATTTGTTCCAATCCACGACTTCTGAACGAATACAAGTTGCTAGTATCCTCATATCTAATTCTCCTTCTCACATTCCACTTCCCCCTCATCCTACAATCCCTTCTGATTTACAAGCTGCACATGATGTATGCATGGATATCTTGCTTTCCCCTCTCCCCTCCTCACAACCTGACCCTTGAGCCTTTCTCATTGCAGACACCCAAAAACTACAACCTGGTCAGGCAGTGGTGGAAGAGCAACATGTAGAAGAGCAACAAGAAAGTGTTGATGAAGAAGCACCATCACTCGATTTCAAACTCACAGTCACCAGCTCTAATTTACTATGTGTAAATTAGAGGTTAGCATAGAGGCGGGATTTGCACATGGTGAGGCACCGGACATGAGTGGCCTGCAGCCAGGACATGGGGAAAGGGTAGTGCAGGTTCCAGCTCACTGGAGCGTGAGGTCGCACATGAGTTCTGCTGCAGAGGACTCAGATGGGTGCTTTGATGCAGCAGGCTACAGAAGAAGGCTGATGGATATGCACAATGAAATGCTCGATGCATTGGGAAG
This sequence comes from Pristiophorus japonicus, assembly GCF_044704955.1. Lineage (NCBI taxonomy): Eukaryota > Metazoa > Chordata > Chondrichthyes > Pristiophoridae > Pristiophorus > Pristiophorus japonicus. The sequence goes on along the minus strand of NC_091984.1, from coordinate 78,408,090 downwards.
CCTGCCAGAAAGCCTGAATGCAATGTCAAAGAGCATGGAGGAATCCAGCTCCAGCCGCACACAGGGCTTTGGGCACAGCTTGGAGCCCATCCTTTCCAGCATGGAAGGGCTGGGCAAATCCATTAACACACTTGTGGACCCAACCATCATGCTGTGTCTGATGGCCGAAGTCTCCGCTTCCATTGCAGCACAAGTGGCAGCCACCTAACGTCTAAATGTTGCAGTGGAAGCTCAGACTGAAGTCATCATGGCTCTGGATTCCAGCAATCAAAGTGGTTTGCAGGGGGTCACAACAGTCCAGCAATCGGCTCTCCAACAGATTGCTAGGATTGCTGAGACGCCACCCCGGAGGAGTGGCAGTGGTTCGGTGGAGCATGAACTGTCTGTCCTCCCTCAGGATGACAACATTTGTTCTCCCAATGATGCCACTTCACCAGTGACCTTGCTGTTTCCTGTCAGCCAGTCAGCCCAGACTGCTGCCGCCCATGCCAAGATGGTGCAGTCCGCAGCCGGACCTTCTCGGCACAGAGCTCCTTAAGGCTGTCCTCCAAGGCCATTTGCAGTGTCCCACACTGAAAGGCATTAGCCTTCCACCGGCCATGTTGCAACCACTGGGGTAGCACTGCATAGGAGGACAAGGACAGGCAGACTGAAGACAGGAACTAATACAGGGTGATTAGTTAAAGTTTGTATGCAATATGGCATGATTTGATTCATAAAGTTGGTTTCAAATATTTATTTTGAGTTGGCTTTTATTTTTGCATTGTGGCCAACTGGATGCTGTGATGGTCAGTTGACAGAGGAAAGGTATGATGTGGGACTGTTGGTGGTGGGGAACTGGAGTTAAGCTTACTGGTATTGCACTCAGATGAGTTCTTCATGAACCGCCTGACCAGGAAAGGGCTGTCTAGGCTGCCTCCTCCCTTTCTCTTCCTACTCCTGCTCCTCAATTGCTAGCCATATAGCTGGTGGCAAGGGCTGTGCCCTCATGATGGCAAGGTTATGCAGCTTGCAGCAGACCAGCACGAATCGTGACACCTGCTCTGCTGAGTACTGCAAGGCTCCTCCAGAGCAGTCTTGGCAATGGAAGCATTGTTTCAGCATGCCAATGATCTGCTTGATCATATCTTGTGTGGCAGCGTGGCTTTCATTGTATGCATTCTGTCCAAGTGTGCGTGGGTTGCTCACCAGAGTCATGAGCCATATTGTCAGGGGATACCTCTTGTCATTCAAACCTTTGATTTGCTGCGGTCGCTCAAATGCAGAAGGCACAGCGGACTGCTGAAGAATGAAGGTGTCATGACTGCTGCCAGGATACCGGGCATTCACCTGCGTGATTTGCTGCCTATGTTCGCACACCAGTTGGATGTTGAGGGATTGGAATTCTTTTCGATTGCGGTACATCTCAGAGTTGAAATGCGCCACCTGCAAAGTAATATGCGTGCAGTCAATGGCACCCTGCACCATGGGGAAGCCTGCAATCTTTGTGAAGCTGACTGCTCACTCTGCTTGCTGCTCTTTGGCAAGAGAGAGTGAAATGTAGTTTGCTCTCTTTGAATACGGAGCCTCAGTGAACTTCCTTACACAATAGCAGATGGCAACTGTGAAATGTTGCAAATATCTCCAGCTCCAGCCTGGAAGGAGCCCGACACATAACTGTTCATGGGCACCGTAACCTTCACAGCCACTGGCAATGCGGTCCTTGCCCTGCTCTGAGGTTGCAATTGTGGCTGCAGCAGGTGTCAGATTTCAGTGAGGACCTCCTTACGGAATCACAGATGTCTCACATATTGTTTCTCGCTGAGGCTGAGTAGGAGAATTTCTCTCCGAGCACCCTGGGCAGATATGACCTCAAGCTGAGAGCCCTTCTACCCTTCCTCCTCCTCCTCCTTCCTCTTCCAACAACTTGTCCTGTTCTGTGTGGCCTCTGCACATTCTCCACAGCATGATGCATTCCATGGGGAAAGCCTATGAGTGCTCCCATGTCTCGAAGCAAGTGGTGTTGAGGGGGTTACCTTATGATGATAGATTGAGTAGACTGGGTCTTTACTCGTTGGAGTTCAGAAGGATGAGGGGTGATCTTATAGAAACATTTAAAATCATGAAAGGGATAGACAAGATAGAGGCAGGGAGGTTGTTTCCACTGGTCGGGGAGACTAGAACTAGGGGGCACAGCCTCAAAATACGGAGGAGCCAATTTAAAACTGAGTTGAGAAGGAATTTCTTCTCCCAGAGGGTTGTGAATCTGTGGAATTCTCTGCCCAAGGAAGCAGTTGAGGCTAGCTCATTGAATGTGTTGAAGTCACAGATAGATAGATTTTTAACCAATAAGGGAATTAAGGGTTACGGGAAGAGGGCGGGTAAGTGGAGCTGAGTCCACGGCCAGATCAGCCATGATCTTATTGAATGGTGGAGCAGGCTCGAGGGGCTAGATGGCCTACTCCTGTTCCTAATTCTTATGTTCTTATGTTCTTATTAAGCCTTGAAGTCAGGACAAATTCCTTCAGCACCTGCCACCCCACTCACTGTAGACTTTAGCAACTTTAAAAAAACCTTAGAAAGCACCAAACACTTGAACAATTGGAGTATGAGCCAATAGAAAGTCAGCAACTAACCTGAAAGTTGGTGATTATCCCTTTAAACAGTGTTGGTGGGGGGGTCCTTCCTGCTGCTGAATACATGTTCAGCTGTGTGAGCTTAAGAGAGGCTGCAGCGTTGAGCTCAAAAATAGCACCGCTGGCATCAAATCGGCGTGATGATCTGCCTATTCTACATACTTCTGGCGGACACTCACTGTGCCCAAAAACAGCACTCATGGCGCTGAAAAAAGGGTACTTCAGAGTCATATCTGGCACCCATTATGTTTTATCTCTGAACACGGTTAAACTCTTTCACTTTTCTTACTTTGTTCATAGGCAATTGCTGATTCTGGGTTTACAGTGGAGGTTTACAAAGATGTATACCATTTAATGACAGCAATGAGGAACGATTTGTCTTTCGATTTTGGAATTAGCCTCCAAGTTCTTGCTCTGAAAACTAAGTTTAATTTTGGACTTGATTTAACATTTATTAGAAATTTAACCAAGTTTGTGGGGAAGGTAAGTAAATAATAAATAATATTTGTAAAACTGTTGTTCTAAATGATTATTGTAAGATATAAAAATGACCAAAGTGTTTCTGATTTTACTCAGTGAGCAAGATGGTTTTACTGTAACAGCAAATCTTCTTGTGCTTTTGTTAATTTTCTAAATGAGATTCCATCAGATTGCTTGATACTGTCTTGTACAATGTTAATAGAAAAAAGAAAATCTGAGTACAATACACCTAAAATAACATGTAGGTTATAAAACCTGGAGTGCATCATACACAGGATAAAATAAAACCTGGAGTGCATCATACGCAGAGGGATGGGAACCTGAGAATACATTCAGTAGGGAGGGGAGTAAAGCTGGAATTAGAAAGCAAAAATAAAGAAAGTGAGTTTGAAGGACAGAGGAAACAAGCAGGAAAAATGGGTAAAAAGACAAATTTAAAGGCTCTTTGTCGAAATGCACGTAGCATTCATAACAAAATAGATGAGTTGACGGCACAAATAGATACAATTGGGTATGATCTGATAGCCATTACAGAGATGTGGTTGCAAGGTGACCAGGATTGGGAACTAAATATTCAGGGGCATTTGAGAATCCGGAAGGACAGACAGAAGGTGGGGTAGCTCTGTTGATAAAGGATGGAATCACTACAATAGTGAGAAATTATATTGCCTCAAATGGTCAGGATGTTGAAACAGTTTGGGTGGAGATAAGGAATAATATGGGGAAAAAGTCACTGGTGGGCGTAGTCTATAGACCCCCGAACAGTAGCAACCAGGAAATAGTGGGGGCTTGTAAAAAGGGAACAGCAATAATCATGGGTGATTTCAACCTCCATATTGGTTGGACAAATTAAATTGGTCAGGGTAGCCTTGAGGAAGAGTTCATAGAGTGCATAAGGGACGGGTTCCTTGAGCAGTATGTAATGGAACCAACCAGGGGGTAGGCTATCTTAGATCTGGTCCAGTGTAATGAGACAGGATTAATAAACAATCTCCTAGTAAAGGAACCCCTCGAAATGAGTGATCATAGCATGATTGAATTTCAAATTCAGGTGGAGGGTGAGAAAGTTGGATCTCTAACCAGCATACTAAGCTTAAATAAAGGAAACTACAAAGATACGAGGGCAGAGTTGGCTAAAGTGGACTGGGAAATTAGATTAAAGTGTAGGATGGTTGATGAAGAGTGGTGTACATTTAAGGAGATATTTCAGAACTCTCAAGAAAAATATATTCAAGTGAGGGGGAAAGGTGTAAAAGAAAAGATAGCCATCCGTGGCTAACTCAAGAAATAAAGGATTGGATCCAATTAAAAACAAGGGCTTACAAAGTGGCCAAAACTAGTGGGAGGACAGAAGATTGGGAAGCTTTTAAAAGCCAGCAAAGAATTACTAAAAAATTGATTAAGAAAGGGAAGATAGACTATGAAAGTAAATTAGCACGAAATATAAAAATAGATAGCAAGAGTTTCTATAGATATATAAAAAGGAAAAGAATGGCTAAAGTAAATGTTGGTCCCTTAGAGGACGAGGCCGGGGAATTAGCAATGGGGAACATGGAGATGACAGAAACTCTGAACAAATATTTTGTATCTGTCTTTAAGGTAGAGGACACTAAAAATATCCCAACAGTGGATAGTCAAGGGGCTATAGGTGGCAGGAACTTAACACAATCACAATCACTAAGAGGTGATACTCAGGCAGATAATGGGACTAAAGGCGGATAAATCCCCTGGACCTGATGGATTGCATCCTAGGGTCTTAAGAGAAGTAGCGGCAGGGATAGTGGATGCATTGATTGTAATTTACCAAAATTCTCTGGATTCTGGGGAGGTCCCAGCAGATTGGAAAACTGCAAATGTAACGCCACTATTTAAAAAAGGAGGCAGACAAAAAGCAGGAAACTATAGACCAGTTAGCCTAACATCTGTGGTTGGGAAAATGTTGGAGTCCATTATTAAAGAAGCAGTAGCAGGACATTTGGAAAAACATAATTCAGTCAGGCAGAGTCAGCATGGATTTATGAATCCATGGATTTATGGATCCATGGATTTATGGATTTATGACAAATTTGCTGGAATTCTTTGAGGAAATAATAGAAACATAGAAACATAGAAAATAGGTGCAGGAGTAGGCTATTCAGCCCTTCTAGCCTGCACCACCATTCAATGAGTTCATGGCTGAACATGCAACTTCAGTACCCTATTCCTGCTTTCTCGCCATACCCCTTGATCCCCCGAGTAGTAAGGACTTCATCTAACTCCCTTTTGAATATATTTAGTGAATTGGCCTCAACTACTTTCTGTGGTAGAGAATTCCACAGGTTCACCACTCTCTGGGTGAAGAGGTTTCTCCTCATCTCGGTCCTAAATGGCTTAGCCCTTATCCTTAGACTGTGACCCCTGGTTCTGGACTTCCCCAACATTGGGAACATTCTTCCTGCATCTAACCTGTCTAAACCCGTCAGAATTTTAAACGTTTCTATGAGGTCCCCTCTCATTCTTCTGAACTCCAGTGAATACAAGCCCAGTTGATTCCGTCTTTCTTGATAGGTCAGTCCCACCATCCCGGGAATCAGTCTGGTGAATCTTCGCTGCACTCCCTCAATAGCAAGAATGTCCTTCCTCAAGTTAGGAGACCAAAACTGTACACAATACTCCAGGTGTGGCCTCACCAAGGCCCTGTACAACTGTAGCAACACCTCCCTGCCCCTGTACTCAAATCCCCTTGCTATGAAGGCCAACATGCCATTTGCTTTCTTAACCGCCTGCTGTACCTGCATGCCAACCTTCAATGACTGATGTACCATGACACCCAGGTCTCGTTGCACCTCCCCTTTTCCTAATCTGTCACCATTCAGATAATAGTCTGTCTCTCTGTTTTTACCACCAAAGTGGATAACCTCACATTTATCCACATTATACTTCATCTGCCATGCATTTGCCCATTCACCTAACCTATCCAAGTCACTCTGCAGCCTCATAGCATCCTCCTCGCAGCTCACACTGCCACCCAACTTAGTGTCATCCGCAAATTTGGAGATACTACATTTAATCCCCTCGTCTAAATCATTAATGAACAGGGTGGATAAAGGGGAGCCAGTGGATGTGGTGTATTTAGACTTCCAGAAGGCATTTAAAAGGTGCCACATAAAAGATTACTGCACAAGATAAAAGTTCACGGGGTTGGGGGTAATATATTAGCATGGATAGAGGATTGGCTAACTAACAGAAAACAGACAGTCGGGATAAATGGTACATTCTCTGGTTGGCAATCAGTAACTAGTGGGGTGCCGCAAGGATCAGTGCTGCGTCCCCATCTATTTACAATCTATATTAATGACTTGGAAGAAGGGACCGAGTGTAACGTAGCCAAGTTTTCTGATGATACAACGATGGGAGGAAAAGCAATGTGTGAGCAGGACACAAAAAGCCTGCAAAAGGACATAGACAGGCTAAGTAAGTGGGCAAAAATTTGGCAGATGGAGTAAAATGTTGGAAAGTGTGAGGTTATGCACTTTGGCAGAAAAAAATCAAAGGGCAAGTTATTATTTAAATGGAGGAAAATTGCAAAGTGCTGCAGTACAGCGGGACCTGGAGGTTGTTGTGCATGAAACACAATAGGTTAGTATGCAGGTACAGCAAGTGATCAGGAAGGCCAATGGTATCTTGGCTTTTATTGCAAAGGGGATGGAGTATAAAAGCAGGGAAGTCTTGCTACAGCTATACAGGGGATTGGTGAGGCCACACCTTGAATACTGCGTGCAGTTTTGGTTTCCATATTTGAAAAAGGATATACTTGCTTTGGAGGCAGTTCAGAGAAGGTTCACTAGGTTGAGGGGTTGACTTATGAGGAAAGGTTGAGTAGGCTGGGCTTCTACTCATTGGAATTCAGAAAAATGAGAGGTGATCTCATCGAAATGTATAAGATTATGAGGGGGCTTGACAAGGTGGATACAGAGAGGATGTATCCACTGATAGGGGAGATTAGAACTAGAGGGCATGGTCTTAGAATAAGGGGCCACCCATTTAAAACTGAGATGAGGAGGAATTTCTTCTCTCAGAGGGTTGTAAATCTGTGGAATTCACTGCCTCAGAGAGTTGTGGAAGCTGGGTCATTGAATAAATTTCAGACAGAGATAGACAGCTTCTTAACCGATAAGGGAATAAGGGCTATACAACCAAGTACAAAAGTGGACCTGAGTCCTTGATCGGATCAGCCATGATCATATTGAATGGTGGAGCAGGCCCGAGAGGCCGTATCGCCTACTCCTGCTCCTATTTCTTATGCTCTTATGTTCTTATGACAAGATAAAACCTGTAGTGCATCATACACAGGATAACACATGGGTTGCGGAGTTTGTTACACTGTAAAATGCAGTGACATACACACAAGACAGCACAAAAGGCAACATATATTCTGCAGTGTGCATTATATGTAATATAACACAGATCACAGTGTGCATTATATGAAGATAACACACTGCCTGCAGTGATGTTATACATTATACAGAAGATCAGACACAGAAAGACTTGTACACTATGACTCAATAACAACTGGAGCCAACAAACTTCCTATAATTCAATCTGTCATGGTGCCACAACAGCATCACAATGGAGCTGATTCATATCTACTTAATAGTACACATCTAACCCTTGGTAGAATGCATTTCTCAACAGGTTATATAAGCCACACATCTGAGCTTCCTATAAAACTAACAGCACCAATGCACGTGGGTGAGAATATACATAGTGTGTGGCACAGCTTGTATCTTTGGTGCTCGGAGGTTTCGAAGGAAGCCAGGCAGTTATGTGCAGGTCATGACAGTGAGACTGAGTTGGTGTCATTTAATCCTTATACTGCAGGTGGTGCTGTTTTGTGGCAACTAATAACTAGTTTACTAATTAGCAACAAGCACTATCTGATTGTGACATGATTTTTGTGCTTATGATTGGCCTGATTCTCAGTGTTTGAGTGGCTTTATTACTGTAAATTAATATTATTTTCAATGTCATTGAGCATGATCTAAAAACAAACCAAACTGATTGGATCAGGCAGATTACCTGAACCTACTTGCAGTCTAAGGGTTGATGCACCTTACAGTCCCTGACAGATTAGTTTAATGAAGACATCTGTGGTCAAGAATAACATATGATGTTGCTCCTTTAAAAGAACTATTTAAATAAAACATTGCCATCTTTTATTTTTAGGGATTTCATTTTGTTCGTGTTCGTACTAAAATTCAAACCGCCCACTTCAAAATGAGGAGATACAATTTAGTTTTGGCTGAAGATATGCTTCAATCCCTTATGAAACTTCCAGATGAGTACAATTATGGAATGTACTCTAAATTCCTTGCAGATTATGGTACCCATTACTATGCTTCAGGAACAATGGGAGGTGTTTTTGAGTTCATCATGGTCCTGAATAAGGAAGTGTTGGCAGAGTCAGGTTTGTGACACATAATGCTGTTGTTACTTGAACAAAGTTATAGCGAGCTAATATCGCAGAATTATTTTAAGACAAAGTTACGCAATACTATCTCAGACTCTGCCTGTCATAGAGGGGTAGATTGCACAGCAGGCAGAACAACATAAATATATGACCTAGGGCTAGCATCTCCACTTTTGTGCTTATCGCCCAAAAATGGGCGTTATTTCCGGCGTGGGCATCAAAAAAGGGTTTTAAGATTGCTGGCTTCTCGCCCATTCTCAAAACACCTAGTTTACATTTTTGAAAATGGGCGTTACCGCGAGCGATATCAAATGGGGGTTACATTTTTTTGACCTTCTGCCGTAATGGCATGGCAACGCTTGATTTCCGCGATTCAGGAGGGCAAGGGTCATTATGGCATGCGCAGAAGAGGAGACAGAGAGAGAGGGAGCTCAGAGGCACCGAAAGCATGTGTGGCTGTGGTGTGTGCTTGTCTGGCTGTTGTGGGAGGCACGACGGAGATTCACCAGCAGCAAAAAACCTACTAAGCACCAAGAACATAGTTGGCACTGGGTTTTTGTCCAACAAATAAGATATAACATGGAAGGGATGGAGGAGGCCCTGGAGCTGGTAGCCAGGAACACTGATGGCAGAAGGCCCCAAGGTTCCACACTGCACCCCAAGGTGCCACACCCCCATTGCCAACCACACCACACATGAGAGCCAGCAGCAACATCTGGCTTCTGGCTCAGAGCACGTTCTCACCTTGGGACCGTCCTCTCCTGTATCCGTCCAAGCAGCGTTTCGGCCGTCACCCCCGACACCCGCCCCCCCCCCCCCCCAGTGAAGCATCGCCTGAGGACCTCCTTGGCCAGGCGTCTTGGAGTCAGGAGGGACAGGGATAGAGGTGGGGAGGCGAGGTCGGGGTGGGGGCGGGGAGGAGAAAGGGTTGGTTTGTACAGATGATTTCAGACTAATGTTCAGTTTAAATGTTTTTTATTTAACAAAACCTTGTAGCACATTGGCTCAGTTGGCTGCACCATTACACGCTGGTGTTTCCTTAACATTAAAAGGGTATAATCACACTTCAATCAACTTAAACGTTAACTGTCACCAAGGTAATGCCCACCCAGCAGTGTGACAGCCTTGTAAATAACACCAATGTTCTTTCAGGCAAAGTGATCATTGATGAGCTCCTGACGTAAGGCTCTTGCAGCTATCATGCCACCACGGGCCCTTTCATGTGGTCTACAGGGGGGCGGGGTCATGGCTTCAGCATCAGCCTGATTGTCTGGGCCGATGTCAGTGTCCGCCTCCTCGTCATCCAATTCCTCTCTCTGGTGAGGTAGACTGTCAGACTCATCAGGCAATTCTTGTCCCCTTCTGATAGCCAAGTTGTGTAGCATGGAGCACATCACCACGAATTGAGCTACATGCTCAGGGTGGTATTGGAGCTCGCCTCCTGAGTGGTCCAGGCATTTAAAGCGCTGCTTCAGCACATCAATGGTTTTTCCATGATATTGCGAGTTGCTCTGTGGCTCTCGTTGAATCGCCTCTCGGCCTCGGTCTGGGTGTCATGCAGGGGGGTCATCAGCCAGGTGGCGAGGCCATAGCCTTTGTCATCAAGCATCCAGCTTTGATCTTGTGGCTGATTGTTAAACAAGTCAGATACAGTGCTCTCACGCATGATGTGAGCATCATGAATGCTGCCCGGAAATTGAGCATTCACTGCTAGTATAATTTGCTGGTGGTCAACAACCAGCTGGACATTCAGGGAGTGGAATCCCTTGCAGTTCCTGAAAACCTCTGCATCCTGAAAAGGTGCCTGCATCGCAATGCGCGTACAGATACCTTCTGCCATTTCTAGTCTGCAGCATGTGAGTGGTCAGCAAGACAGACTGTGAAATGACAGGCCCCATTCCAATAACTATCAGTATTACACCTATTGTTCACAAACAACAAATTTCCCCACTAAGACACCTAAACTAAATTACAATCATCCACAGTATGATAAAATGTTTGTTCAGATGTTCACATTACCTTAAAATAACTCCAGAGTACATCAAAACTCCCCAGAAATTGAAGCAGCCTTTTAAATGAAGCGACCTGCGATTTACAAAATGGCGTCCATACCGCTGTGATTAGTTCAGGTCAGAGCAACCTTTTCACAGCAATTTTTTTAGGCGAGCGATATTTTCGGCGATATGTGTGTGAGGTGCCGAAAGTAATGCTTGGTGATATTTTGGGCGTTATTTTCAGAAATGTGATCTTTATGATAAAAAAAAGTGGGTGGGCGGTATTATTAAATCTCGGCGTTAATTAAATGCCGAAAGTAACGCTGGGCAATGAGTGACCAAGAAATGGGCGTTAGTTTCCATTTTGTGGCTAAATGGGTGATATATGGGCGTTATACCTCATCTCAGCGTTAAAATCGACGTTAAATGGGCAGTATGCATACAAAAATAATGGAAAGTCTAGCCCCATGTCCCCTAATTTTAGTTTCCCCTATGAGTGGAAATATCCTCTATGCATCCATCTTGTCGAGCCCCCCTCATTATCGTATAAGTTTCAATAAGATCACCTCTCATTCTTCTGTACTCCAATGTGTATAGGCCCAACCTACTCAACCTGTCTTCAAAAGTCAACCCCTCATCTCGGAATCGACCTAGTGAACGTTCTCTGAACAGCCCCCAATGCAAGTATATCCTTCCTTAAATACGGAGACCAAAACTGCATGCAGTACTCCAGGTGTGGCCTCACCAATACTCTGTACAATTGTAGCAGGACTTCTCTGCTTTTATATTCCATCCCCCTTGCAATAAAGGCCAACATTCCATTTGCCTTCCTGATTACTTGCTGTACTTGCAGACCCTGGATCTCTCTGTACTGCAGCACTTTGCAATTTTTCTCCATTTAAATTATAATTTGCTTTTCTATTATTTCTGCCAAAGTGGATAACCTCACATTTTCCCACATTATAATCCATCTGCCAAATTTTTTGCCCACTCACATAACCTGTCTATATCCCTTTGCAGATTGTTTGTGTCCTCCACACAATTTGCTTTGCCATTTTTGTATCACCAGCAAACTTGGTTGCATTACACTCGGTCCCTTCATCCAAGTCATTAATATAGATTGTAAATAGTTGAGGATCCCTGCGGCATTCCACTAATCACTGTTTGCCAACCGGAAAATGACCCATTTATCCCGGTCTTGTTATCTTAACACTTGACAATCAGGTTGTGTGGTGGCACACAGGTAGGAAAATAATTTATTTAATTAGGGAATGCAAGAGGAATTAGAACCTAGAATGGGGACCAAACTACGTAAGCAAGAATGTATGAAATCAATCCTGTCAGTGCTTCCATCTCCCAGAGTTTTACAGGAATATAAGAAGGAATGCCTCAGGAAAGTCCCTAATATGACCTTTTCAAGATGGCAAACTTGTAAATTAGTTCTGAAATTTTCTGAAAATGTACCCTTGTGTACTTTACCCCCAATTTCTTGGAGCTTCTTTGCAAATGTTTTAATGAAGTATATTCACAGTATACAGTCTTCGGAGGTCGGGGAGGGTTGGGTGGGGGGGGGGAGGGGGGGTGAGGGGGTGGGGGAGGAGGGGCAGATTTCACTTGGTTGACTCACAAAGTGAGAAAAAAGTCAAGGAAGAAGCAAAAGTTAACAGAAATAGAAATGCAGCAACAATAAACGAAATGGACAGGGAGGGAGGTGACAGAGAGGGAGACAGGGAACAAAGAATAAGAAAATAGCAAGAATAAAACAGATAGATAGGAAATAAATGGCAACAAGATGGTCAAGAGGAGGAAAGCAAAACAGAAAGCAGAGCGCAATGGAAGATGGAAAAAGAGAAGAGCAGCAAATTAAAAGAGGAAAGTACATTTGAAATACTGGTTGATCTCTCATGACATTGCACACAGAGGAGTCGATATTAATTGTTCCACCGAGCGGGAAAATGAGTGACAGCGGGTTATCTGCCCATTGACTGCCTGCTTGAGGTTTTTTTTTCCATTGACTTCCTCTTGTACAGCTCAATGAAGAGGTTTTACATTTGCACACATGTATGTATGTTCTCCAGCCATTGCAGAAGTGATAGTAACTAGATACCTGGGGCTACAACCTCCACTTTTTCTGCATGCTTAATGCCTACTTAACACCCATTTTACCGCTGAAATAACGTATAACGCCCATATATCGTCCATTTTGGCACAAAATGGAAACTGGCGGGCATTTTTCAGAAACTTATCGCCGAGCGTTACTTTCCCCATGTGCTTAATGCCCAGAAAAAATATTACCGTCCGCCCACCTTCTTTGGGCGGAATTAGCAGAATGGGCAAATTCAACGCCCATAATATTGGCCAGCATTACTTTCTGCACGGAATTAACGCCAAGATTCAATATTAACGCCCGCCCACTGTTTTTTGCCGTAAAGAGCATGTTTACCCAAACTAGCGGCCATGGAGATCGCCCATTGTCAATTTCACCACTTCGCACACATATCACCCATAATATCACTCGTCGCCCACAAAAAGTGGAACTAACCGGAACGAATCACAGCGTTATGAACGCCATGTTCTAGATCACATGTCGCGTCCTTCAAAAGGTTGCTGTGCTTCAACCTCGGCGGAGTTCGGATGTACTCTGCAGGTCGTTGGATTTGATGTGAACATCAGTCATAACATCTTGACCACACTATGACCGATTGGAATTGAAGAGGTGCGTTCGTCAGGACATTCCTTGTTTGTGAGCAATCGGTGGAAAACAGAGAGCTACTGCAATGGGGCCTGTCCTTTCTCACCCTCTCTTGGTGACCAAATACATGCAGCAGACTCGACATCGCCGAAGGAATGCCCCACTGCATTATGTGCCCAATGTAAGAAGTGACAGACAGTTGAGTAGGACTAGACGTTACACCCCCCGCAAGTACAAGAAGAAGCATTTTTACCTCGACTTGCCCGACACCACCTGCCTTCGGAGACTGTGCTTCCACAAAGAGGTTATCACTGAGGTATGCCAGCTGATAAGGGCAAATCTTATTGAATAGCAGAGCAGGCTCGAGGGGTCATATGACCTATTCCTGCTCCTATTTCTCATGTTATTATGTTCTTAAGATACAGAGCCTTAGCAGCACATTCTGAATGAAACTATATCTAAGTACCGTACCTACTCTTTCATTATCTTACAGGTGTGACTGCATTCAAAGCTGGAGTTTGTATTGCAGCGTCACTTGGACTTGTGATGTCTTACGAAGTAGTTGATCTGAGTTCATCCGTTAAGGGCAAAGTTTGTAAAAATGTATACAATAATGAATCACGTAAGTGGCTCCACAAATACAGACAATCAATCGTAATATTAGATTAATTTTAGTGCACATCATCCATTGATTTTATTTTTTTAATAACTGTAGGTTAATGTTATTTATTGCTTGTACAGAAATGAAGTTCACAAATAAACTTGAAAAAAAATGTAATAACAAAATTGAAACTTTCAATAATTCAGAGTTAAAGGGGAGCCATGTACTAAATTGCTTCAAAAGCCTAAATAATTTAAAGAGAAATCCTTGCTCATTTACTTCTTTGTCTCTCAATCACCCTTAGTAATCTAGGTTTAGGATTTGAATTATTAATTATCGACAAACATGTATACAATTAATTAAGTTCCACTTGAGTGATCGAGGAGTAATGTCCACAGTGCGCTGTCCCCAGATATGATGCCAATGAGACAGAACTTCATGAAGTCGTGGAAGAGGAGGTACCACACAAATTGACTGCTTTCAGACTCCCTTTAACTAAAATGGATTAGCAAAAGTGACTCAGAGACACCACCAAACATGCAGGTATAACATTCTGAGTTACATAATAGTTCAGTTGAGTATATTTTCCCTTAGAATGCATTAAAACTAAAAGGTTAACATCGGTGTAAAGCAATTGTAGCTTTGCATTAATGGAATCAGCATTCAGAGTCCAAAGCAAAATGAAGAGAGTCTACCTCCTCCGGGGAGTTTAACTTCTCCAGGCTACGGTCTCAGGTCAGTACAAAGCTAAAGGCGTCACACAAACACCACCTCAGAGCTGATCTCAGAGCTGTAGTTTATCAATTTTTATGATGTGTCCTGCTTTCAAATTTTGGCCAGACTGCAGTAAGCCTTTTCCCTGGTCAAATATCCATATAGCATATCTGCAGTGCCTTGGAGTGGATTTCCTTTTTTCCTGAGGGCTACTTTTGGGCCTTCCAGGGAGAAAAGATGAGGTGGACATTATGAGGACATTTTTCCTTTTTAAAATTTTGATGGAGATTTCAGGACACCCCACTGCAACCTAAAATCAAGTTAAAAGTAATATTGTAGTGAGGATGATTACCTCATTGCACCAACTGAATGGTTTCGGGCAGCCTAAACCAGGTCTTAATGAGCATGGGCCCAAAGCAAAGAACTTAGTGCAAAATGGCACTAAAATTTCAATCTCAGTGAAGAAGGACACAAAGATGACTGATGGGAAACTACTACATCATACCTGAGTGGTAATGTATAATCTGTTGACCTAAGCTAATGGCACACTGTTAGTGCAGAACTCTTCTCTGCATTTGGCTATGCTCCTGGAGTACTCAGTGCTGATACTAAGTGCTAAAAAGTGGAGGAGTATTATATTTCCCTATAATGTTATAATTCATCTGATTGACCACAAATATGCATTCAACTATAAATATAGATAATAGTAAGAAGAAAAATGGTAGTGAACTAAACTCAGTATGGGGGAGAGGTTTACTTGATCATGCTGAAATGTTCTCCACTGAATTTCAAAAGATATTCAAAAATAATATTTGCGTTTTTTGCATTCATTTCATTCTAATTATATTCAACAGTGCATCTGGAGGAAATTATGTTGTTGTGTGAAAAAAATTTATTGTTTTCTTTACTTACTATTTTAGCTTCAAGCAAATTAAGTCGCCTTATAGAAGATATTATTCCACGAGTGCATGGGGGAGACCTTAAATCAAGTGGTGCATTGCAAGGCCAAGGAATACCAGATGTGAAAAAGTATCGGCACTGGGGTAAATCTTTGAAATACCTCCCAGCTATCATTGATTTTGAGGTAAAAAGATGCTATCATAGCAGTGTACTTAAATTTTAGTTCTATTTCAACATAATTAAATGGGTGTTGAAGTAAAATTAAAATCTCCTATCTTAATTTCATGCAATGAAAACACTGAAAATTAAAATAGGCTATTGAGAACTTAAACACTCAAAAAGGACAAACAACTTTGCATATTTGAAACACTGAAGATCTGTGAACCAAAGGCATTACTGAGGACTTTTTTAATGCGAGTGAAACAAGACCATTGATAGATAATTGGGAAAGAAAATTTTCCACCAAAGAGCCCTGAAGCATTGAAAGCAACATCAGAACAGGAACAGATGTGCGTGAGGGTAGGCAAAACATGGGCAGGATTCTTGTTGTTACACTTGTACTTTTACTTGGAGATGTGTTTCTAGGGACACTTTTTTTTCTCTATAAGAAAGTAGGTGGTTTTGCATACCAAGGAGCAGCAAAGTAATGGAAACTATATCAGTGAGACCAACAGCTGTCATAACAATTTTGAAACAAATATTTAGAGAGGCATTAAGCATATGAGTGTATTGCAGAGGGTGGTTTCAGGGTCTAAGACCAATAGGGATAGTTCTGGGATAATTGAGAATGCAGCCTGGTGTTGCTGAGCAAGAGAGGATTTCTGGGATCTAGGAATGGGAGGGATGTCTGGAGTTGTCTTGGGATCAAACCCGACAATGGATGGGTTTTTGGAACACGGAGGGCAGAGTCTGGTAGTATTGAGGGTTAGTGGGATATGGCAGTACTGCAGGAAGCAGGGCCTAGCATCCTTAAAAAGAAAGAAAGTCTTAGATTTATATATCTCACAACCTCAGTACGTCCCAAATTACATTATCGCCTAAATTTTTGAAGTTTGGTCACTGCTGTAGTGTAAGATGTGCGGAGGCAATTTGTAGACAGCAAGGTCTCCCAAACAGCAATGTAATAATGATCAGATAATCTGTTTCAGTGATGTTTACTGAGGGATAAATATTGTCCAGGACACTGGGGAGAACTCCCCTGCTCTTCTTGGAATAGTGCCATGAGAGGGCTTCGGTTTAATGTCTTATTCAAAAGATGAAATCTCTGACAGTGCAGCGCTCCCTCAGTACTGCACAGGAATGCCATTCTAGGTTTTGTGCTCAAGTCTCTGGAGTGGGATTTGAACCCACAACTTCTGCTCAGAGGTGAGAGTGCTACCACTGAGCCACGGCTGACACCTTAGAGGAGAGGGGCCCAGGATAAAGGGATCCAAACTGCCATTGGCCCCTTTTGAACCATCAGACCCCGTAACCCCATTACATTCTCACCTATCAAACTCCAGACTCTTTTGCACCTTCACGTACTATCTCCACTCTCTCTATTGTCAGCCATTTCCTGCTTTTATATTCCTGCCTTAAAGCGTTAAAGCTATAGAGAGTTTACAGCATAGATTTACCAGTTGATACGTACGCTTATCACTATAATTAATCACATGTGGCCCATGCTGGAGCTGATCACCTTGTGACCTTTTGGTTTAATGTAAAGTCCAAAAGTGAGCACTGTAGGGAGAGCCTGCTTTATATAGGGAGGAAGCACAAGGTGCAGTAATGTGTGCCTCCCGGGCTTTCCCCATCTGTTGGCTATTACATGTAATTACATGGTACAGACCATGGCTGCAAATAGATCACAACAATTCCCCCCAAGTCTTAGATGCGGTTTACAGGTCAAGCCTGACCAGGGGTCTGCACCCTCTGGTTGAGCGTCTGAGTTGGATGCTGGGTGTGGGCCGCCTGACCGGAGTGTCGCTGCCTTGTGGTACTGCGGCTCTGGTCGGACTGTCCGGTGTGGCAGGTTCTGTCTCTTGGTGAACCGCTGGTTCTGTTGCTTGTGGTTGGAAGTTGATGTGACTGTAGTCATCCAGCGGTTCTGGATCATCGGTGGACCTCAATTTGGTTTGATCGATGTGCTTCTTGCAGGTTTGGCCATTAGTGAATCTTACCATGAATCCCCTACTCCCCTCTTTAGTTACGATAGTGCCTGCGAGCCGCTTAGGGCCCGTTCCAAAGTTCAACACGAAAACAAGGTCATCGACATTGATACAACGCGTTACAGAGTTGCGGTCATGATGTGTACTTTGCTTAAGACGGCGGTTTTCGACAATCTCACTTAAAACCGAGTGCACGAGAGACAACCTTGATTTGAGGGTCCTCTTCATGAGGAGTTCGGTGGGCGGAACCCCCGTGAGTGAGTGGGGCCTCGTCCGATATGCAAGCAGCACGCGAGACAGACTGGTCTGCAAGGGGCCTTCCGTCACTCGCTGCATGCCCTGCTTTATGACCTATACTGCCCATTCAGCTTGGCCATTAGAGACTGGTTTGAACAGGGCTGACCTGACATGCTTTATGCCGTTACAGCACATAAATTTGCAAAATTTGGAACTTGTAAAGCATGGTCCATTGTCACTAACAAGGACGTCGGGCAGGCCATGGATGGCGATCATTGTCCGAAGGCTCCCTATTGTGGCGGTGGATGTGCTAAACAACATTATAACACATTCGATCCATTTAGAATAAGCATCAATTACAACTAGGAACATTTTTCCGAGAAAGGGACCCTCATAGTCTACGTGGATGCGGGACCAGGGTTTGGTGGGCCAGGACTACAGGCTCAGGGGGGCTTCCCTGGATGCGTTGCTGAGTTCCGTGCACATATTGCACCGGCGTACGCACGACTCTAAGTCTGCGTCGATGCCGGGCCACTACACCTGTGATCTCGCAATGGCTTTCATCATTACGATGCTGGGGTGTGTGAAATGGCTTAAAATCGGCATGCATCTCTCCATACGTGGTTGCCCAGTTTCCACTTAATATAGAGTTTTTCATCTGGGACAGCAGTAGGTCTTAGCTGGTCCAGATTCTTATCTGGCGCGCCGTGATGGGTGACCCTTCGCCCTCAAAGGCTTCCATGGCCATGACCAGTTCCGCGGGCTGCTCCGCTTCACCCTTGGTGGTGGCGAGCGGGAGCCGGCTGAGCGCATCTGCGCAGTTATCGGTGCCTGGTTTGTGGTGGATCGTGCAGTCGTAAGCGGACAGTGTTAATGCCCACCTCTGAATGCGAGCTGAGGCATTGGTATTAATCCCTTGCTCTCAGAGAATAATGAAGTGAGCGGCTTGTGGTCGGTTTCTAGTTCGAACCGCCAGCCAAATAGGTACTGGTGCATCTTTTTTACCACGTACACACAAACTAGGGCCTCCTTTTCGACCATGCTGTACCTGCTTTCAGCCTTGGAAAGGCTGTGGGACGCATACTCTACAGGTTAGAAATTACCCGACACGTTCGCTTGCTGAAGCACACACCCGATCCCGTAGGATGACGCATCGCACGCTAAAACATGATGTCTACAGGGATCATACAGCGCCAGTAGTTTGTTTGAGCACAATAAGTTTCTGGCCTTCTCGAAGGCAGTTTCTTGATTTTTACCCCAGACCCAGTCATCACTCTTACAGAGCAGTACATGTAATGGTTCAAGCAAAGTGCTCAGCCCAGGCAGAAAGTTACCAAAGTAGTTCAGTAGTCCTAGGAACGAGCGCAGCTCTGTCGTGTTGCGTGGTCTTGGGGCCTTCTGGATCACCTCCGTCTTGGAGTTTGAGGGTCTGATGCCATCTGCTGTGATTCTCCCTCCCAGGAATTCCACCTCTGATGCCAAGATGATGCATTTGGTTCATTTCAATTTTAGACCTACTCGATTTAGTCGGCGTAGCACCTCTTCCAAGTTATGGAGGTGTTCATTGATGTCATGTCCGGTGATCAAGATGTTGTCTTGGAAGACGAACGTTCCCGGGACAGATTTCAGCAGGCTCTCCATGTTTCGTTGGAGGATCGCAGCTGCTGAACGGATCCCGAAGGGGCACCGGTTGTATACGATCAGCCCCTTGTGTGTGTTTATGCATGTCAGCTTCTTGGACGATTCCGCCAGCTCCTGGGTCATGTACGCTGAGGTGAGGTCCAATTTTGAAAATAGCTTTCCGCTCGACAGGGTTGCGAACAAATCCTGCGCCTCGGGTAGCGGGTACTGGTCCTGTAACGATACTCGGTTTATGGTTACTTTATAATCTCCACAGATTCTAATTGTTCCATCACTTTTAAGAACGGGGACAATGGGACTGGCCCAGCCATTAAATTTCACTGGCGATATGATGCCTTCGCGCTGAAGCCGATCTAGCTCGACTTCTACTTTCTCACGCATCATGTAAGGGATCGCTCTGGCCTTGTGGTAAACGGATCTCACGTCTGGGCTGAGGTAAATTGTCACCTTGGTCCCTGTGAAGCTGCCGATGCCAGCATGGAACAATGACGGAAACTTGTCGAAGACTTGTGCACACGTGGCTTTCTCCACCGACGATAATGATTTTACATCGCCCCATTTCCAGTTAAAATTCCGTAGTCAGCTTCTGCCAAGCAGCGTGGGCCCATTACCGGGAACAATCCATAGTGACAATTTATGCACAGAACCATCATACAACACCTGGAACATTGCACTTCCAAGGACCGGGATAATCTCTTTAGTGTAGTTGTGCAGCTTTGCGTCGATCAGGTTCAGCTTGGGCTTGTGTGGCTTGTTTGCCCATAACTTCTCGAAGGCCTTCTGGCTCATGATCGATTGGCTCGCACCCATGTCCAGTTCCATCGATACTGGTATGCCATTCAGTTTAACATTCATCATAATCAGGGGACTCTTGTTGGTAAATGTGTGCACCTCATGCACGTGCACCCCATGTACCTCTTCCTCCTCGGTCATCTCAGCGCGATCCTCAGGATCTACACTTGACCTCCCATCCTCCGCTACGTATCGAGTTGTAGCACGTTTACACATTTGTTGGAGGTGCCCCATCATTGAGCAATTCTTGCAGACAGATTGTTTGAACTTGCACTGGTTTGCGCGATGAGCCCCTCCACAGCACCAACAGCTTGCTGATGGACTTGCATTCACTGGTACTGATCTCTTCACATTAGTCCATTGTTGTGGTCGAGCAGAGGTCGCATTAGCCCAGCTGGGGGCACGTCTCCTGTCTGCCAATGAATTTAGCTTATTCACGGTGTTTGGCCCAGGGTGATTCTGAAGTTGTGAGTACAGTAGCTTTGTTTCTTCCTCTCTGGCCACGTATGCCTGAGCAATCAGGGTGGCTTTGGCTAAGTCCAAGTCTTCCTCCGCTAGCAATTTGCGGAAAATCCCTTCGTGCCTGATTCTCAAAACAAAGAAGTCTCTTAACATTTCTTCAAGAACTGTCCTGAATTTGCTTGGCCCAGCAAGATGCCTTAGCTCAGCGATGAATGCTGCCGCTTCTTGGCCTACTCCGCGCCGGTGGGTGTAGAAACGGTACCTCGCCATGAGCGCACTGCGTTTCGGCTTTAGGTGATTTCGAACTAGCTCGCACAGTTCTTCGTAACTTTTCTCAGCGGGTTTCGGCAGGGCCAGTAGGTCCTTGATCAACGCGTATGTCTGTGATCCGCAGAACGTGAGGAGGACGGCTCTGTGTTTGCTGGAATTCGTGGCTCCCTCTAAGTCTTTCGCTACATAAGCATTGATCCAGCCGGTCAATGAAGTCATCCCAGTCTTCCTCGATGCAATATCGCTCGATGTAGTCAATGGTAGCCATGGCTGCGTGTTAGTATCCTATCCTTGTTGCCAGTTGATACATATGCTTATCACTATAATAAACCACACGTAGCCCATGCTGGAGCTGATCACCTTGTGACCTTTAGGTTTAATGTAAACTCCAAAAGTGAGCACTGCAGGGGGAGCCTGCTTTATATAGGGAGGCAGCACGAGGTGCAGTAATGTGTGCCTCCCGAGCTTTCCCCATCTGTTGGCTATTACATGTAATTACATGGTACAGAGCATGGCTGCAAATACATCACAACCAGATTATGCTGCAGCAAACTGTAGTTATGAGGATGGACTGGGACTATTTCCACAGGAACAGAGAAGGCCAAGAGGAGATTTAATAAAGGTTTTAAAAATGATGAAGTGTTTTGATAGACTAAATGGGGGAAACCCTATTTCTTCTGATTGTGGAGTCAACAATGTAGGGGCATCAATTTAAAACTGTTACTGCGAGAGTCAGGAAAGAGGCTAGAAGAAATGTCTTTGCACAGGGTGTTGATCGAGCACGGAATTCTTTGCCATTGTGGATGGTTGAGGCAGAAACTATTGCAACCTTTAAAGAAAAGTTAGAAACATATTTGAAGCAGAAGAAGATACAGTGATAATGGGGAGATAGCAGGCCAGTGGGATTAGTTTTGGATTGCTCTAGCAAAGACCCCACACAGATATGATGTGACAAATGAACTTGTTTTGTGCTGCAAACTTATATTGTTCTATGCTAAAATTAAAGAGGCCATTCCAAAATATGCAATACAATAAGCATTGAGATTATAAAGAATGTTGCTTACTGTAATAATCTAATATGCAGATAGTAACAATCATCGATTTGAAACAAATGATAATTTTACATTCAAAGAATGTGTCTTATGTAGAAGATAAAGGTACAAGTGGCTACTAATCTGCTAGATCTGATGCGAACTGCTCTTAATTCAGAATGTTCTAACAACAGTTTTTGGATTGACAGGTGAATCAATATCAAAATTAACAAACTGACTGAAGAAACTGACTTTTACTTTTGGGTTAACTCTGAACTCTAAATATTTTTGTTGCTTACTCCAGATTATGCCAATTTATGACTTGGTGTCCAGAAGTAACCTTCATTCTGTTGAAATCAAACAACAACATTTAAAAAGAGCAACAGGAGAGTACTTGGCAGAGTTTCATCCCTGCAGGTGCCCTGTATGCTATAATAATGGAAAAGCAGTTCTCTTTAACAATGTCTGTAGCTGCGATTGTCTGCCTGGTTATGAAGGGAAAGCATGTCAGGAAACAAAACGAAAGGGTAAGAAATTGTGAAAGGTATTATAAGGATTCATGTGACAGGGATCCATGTTACTGTTTAAAACGTACATTGGTGTACCTCTACCGCAGATCTTATAATTCAACCCTTTGTTGCAGAGTGTTTAATCCCTTCAGGTGTTTGCATTGTGCTACATATTTAATTTCTGCTTTAAACACTTTTAATGTTATTATTTGCCAGAGAGACAATCACTTTCTAAAATAATCTGAATTGGACTGTTTCAAATTCAATTTGAAAAAAAGACATTTCACCTAATTCTGACACTTTGGATTCAGTTGTTACTTGCCTTTAAAGTTTTTCATGGATCTGGTACTGGGACATGGAATGACACAGTTTGATGCTCATGGCATAAATGTGCTGACCAGTCTTGAGAATAATGGGATATTTAATAAACAGAATTGCAGGTTGGGCTTCTCCCATCAGTGTCGTAGCTGAATTTATTTGTCTGCTTGTTGTTGAACTCTGTAGGCTGCCAATAATTTATGCACATTGTGGCCGGCTATAAAGTCATGGTTCAGTCTAAAATATTTTTTAGCAAATCTGAATTTCAATTTGAATGCCAAATAGTTGAATGTGGAGTGGATAAGGCTGTGATTTTATTCTATGGTTAACCATAGATTGTTTTGATGGTATAATGCTTCCTCTATTTTTAGTTATTTTAAACATTTTAAATAGTGATGGTTTAGATGTAGTTAATGTAGTCCAGGCAAAAACATAGTTCATGTTTGGGAAGGTATTGGACAAAATTATTTCTTTGTTAGGCAGTTTGAAAATGATCATACAATCATTGCTCTTATAGTTATGGAAGTACATACTGTCAGTCTGGAATTTATATTTTATTGTGATATCTTTTATTTTCATAGAGCTCACTGATGGAAATTGGGGCTGTTGGTCTGGATGGTCCCCATGCCAAAGTGGTTCAAAACAGCGGACACGGAATTGTAACCATCCACCTCCGAAAGGCGGTGGTGTCACGTGTCTTGGAAAGAACACACAGACCCAGTATTGTTAAAACAAAATGTTGCCCCCAGCGTTTTGGCTATCTGCATTTTCTGCTTTTAAACTGTGACTCTCTTAATAGGGTATAAAAGGATGTATAGCATAGGCAGCACTTTGAAGCTTTACTCTGCTTTCCTTGTTAGTATCTTAAATACAATGAATGTTGACCTGTGTCCACTGATGTGAATTATTTAAATTGACAGTAAATCACAGGGATCTTCATTTATTGAAAAAAATACTCACAAAATGATTTGTGCAAATTAATGTTATTTCAGCAATTATGTCCATCACAGTGATGTCAGCCTTTTGGCTCATACGTCCAGGACCATGTTTGATCAACAAGTTGCAATGAGCCATGTGACATTATTGTGACTGACACACATTGGTCTTCTTGATGTCTGATCGATCGTTTTCAGTAACATTACAACAGCAATGGATTTAAAAAGAGATAATAAGAAAATATGAAACATCAAATTACTACTTTAAGCAGTGTTAACTTCTCTACAGAATATTAAAACAGTTGTAATTATAATGAAAAATAAAGAAGATGCAAAATATATCTAGTTTCAGATATTTTACAAAACTAAAAAAAAAGAAGAAAACACTGTGGCCTTGAAAATCTTTGGGGCCCGATCCCAGCAGTAAATCTGGGATTGCACGGCCAATGCCCTTCAACACTGACCCTGTCAGAGTTTGCAGGGTCAGTGAAGGGGCACTGTGTTTGCATGGGGTCAGCGGGAGCCTACACCATACAACTGCATCGCATGTGCTTGCCTGCCCCATTCTGCTGGAACTCTGGTGCCTTGCCCCCATTGTGAGGGGGTGTGAGGAGCCTTTCTGGGGCCAGAACATCTCATCTCATCTGGCGTTCCAACCTCAAGTGCTACACTGGGCCCCTTATTGGGCTGATAAATGGAATCGCCTAACATAGGGTCAACTTAGAAGACTGAGCAGAAATTTTGAATTAAGATCACAAGGCGGCATATCATTCTTTCAAAGCCATAGTGCTGAACACTTGGAGCTCTGGTGGGAGTCCGGCAGGACTGCCTTTCTCATGAATCCTTTCCTACAAAAAATATGAGAGTTAAATAATTATGATTGCGCTCAATAAGAACCGATCTGTTCTCTATAGAATGAAGTTATGGCCAGAGTTTACTGTAGAAATAACAGTAAGGCTATCAGCCCTCACCATCAGATGGCAATTTCTGTCAGTTAAACGTGGAAATCAGGAAGTTGCTATCCATGTCGCCCTGCTCCTCCTGACGTTTCACTACACTGGTATCTCACTGAGGGACTCGGCATTGAAACACATGGAACATTGTGAAATTGCTGAACTTATGTGATGGATACACATTAAAATCACCAGATAAGTCAGGGCTTGTCCATTCTAAACTATTAACGGTGTGATGTCTTCATTGCTACCAAACAACCCCTCTGGCACTGAAAATTAACTTTTACAAATGTGGAGTCTCATTCCTTCAGATTATTGTTAGAGATTTGTTAAAATTAAATGAATGTAAATATTTTTAAACAACTCTTTTGGGGCGAAATTCCCCAGTTGTGTGCCTCCTGTTAGTACCTCCGGGACTCTAATGGGGTGCGGAAGTGTTTTTGCCCTGTGGGGTGGGGGGTTGCTACCGGCCCCTGCGAAATTGCGCGAGAGTTAGTGAAGGTGTGAAAGCAGCAGTGCCTTGCCCCTGCTTGTAAAGCCCCGGGTCACCACGCCAACAATGGTGATGTCATCGTGATGTGCGCGGCGACCCCTTTTCAACCCGTGGCAGAAATTGGGCAGTGCCCTGTGAGGCTGCTGCGGGCAAAGTCAGCGCCAGCCTCGCGGGGTTGGTGCCGGGCCACACTCTGCTCACGGGGCAAAAATTAAAGGGGAGGTGCGCTGCGCCGCGCGCCATCTTTTCTTTTAATCCGACTCACCAGTCAGACCGTTGTCCGCTGATTATGTGGAGTCCGTGCCGCAATGGTGCTGCCCGGCACTCTGTTTCAGTGTTGGGCTGTGGCCACGATACCCCGCAGCTCTGGTGGCCCAGTGGAAGCCCATCAAAAGGCCTGCAGAACTCACGACGTCCCTCCCCTTTAACGGAAAGGGATGGCCCATGTAACGCGTCAGTGCTATGCGAAGAGGCCACCTAGCGCTCCGACGCTCACCTGGGTATCGCCCCTGATCCCGCCCTGAGAGGAAGTGGAGTGCGTGACATTGCATCCACTCCCTATCAGGGGCAGAAAGCGCAATTTCGCTTCCGGGGCAGGACTTCTCTGCAGGGCGCAGAATATCCGGCTTCTGAAATTCACTAGGCTGATTCCGGAGATGAGGGGGTTACCTTATTATGATAAATTGAGTAGACTGGTCTTTACTCGTTGGAGTTCAGAAGGATGAGGGGTGATCTTATAGAAACATTTAAAATAATGAAAGGGATAGACAAGATAGAGGCAGAGAGGTTGTTTCCACTGGTTGGGGAGACTAGAACTAGGGGGCACAGCCTCAAAATATGGGGGAGCCAATTTAAAACCGAGTTGAGAAAGAATTTCTTCTCCCAGAGGGTTGTGAATCTGTGGAATTCTCTGCCCAAGGAAGCAGTTGAGGCTAGCTCATTGAATGTATTCAAGTCACAGATAGATAGATTTTTAACCAATGAGGGAATTAAGGGTTATGGGGAGCGAGCGGGTAAGTGGAGCTGAGTCCACGGCCAGATCAGCCATGATCTTGTTGAGTGGCGGAGCAGGCTCGAGGGGCTAGATGGCCTACTCCTGTTTCTAATTCTTATGTTCTTATGTATACCGCCCCCGATTGGGAAGATACACAATTTCGTCCCGTTTGATTTTCTCAAGTGCATCTTTCTTTCCCACTCTTATTTTTGCTTTCTGTATATCATATGGAATAAAATGAAATTCTTCAATTTGGTTGGTTAAGGAGATATACAGTTGTTCACACAGGTTCCAGATTCTCTGTAAGAACATAAGAACATAAGAAATAGGAGCAGGAATAGGCCATTTGGCCCCTCGAGCCTGCTCCGCCATTCAATAAGATCATGGCTGATCTGATTATGGACTCAGCTCCACTTCCCTGCCTGCTCCCCATAACCCTTTACTCCCTTATCGCTCAAAAATCTGTCTATCTCCGCCTTAAATATATTCAATGACTCAGCCTCCACAGTTCTCTGGGGCACAGAATTCCATAGATTTACAACCCTCTGAGAGAAGAAATTTCTTCTCATCTCAGTTTTAAATGGGCGGCCCCTTATTCTACGACTATGGGCTAGATTTTACACTTTTGTGCATATCACCCAAAAATGGGCGGTAAAATGGGTTTTCAGATCGCCGGCTTCTCGCCCATTCTCAAAGCACCTAGTCTCCATTTTTGAAATTGGGCGTTACCGCGAGCGATATAACATGGGCAGTAGCGTTAAATCTCGCTGACCTTCTGCCATAAAGTGTCGCTGTCCTTAGCAACGGTATGGCAACGCTCGATTCCCGCAATTCCGGAGGTCAAGGGTCATCATGACATGTGCAGAAGAGGCGCGAGAGAGAGAGGGAGCTGAGAGGGACTGAAAGCATGTGTGGCTGTGGTGTGTGCTTGTCTGGCTGTTGTGGGAGGCACGAGGGCGATTCACCAGCAGCAAAAAGCCTACTAAGCACCAAGAACATAGTTGCCACCGAGTTTTTGTCCAACAAATAAGATATAACTTGGAAGGGATGGTGGAGGCCCTGAAGCTGGTAGCCAGGAACACTGGAGGCAGAGGGCTCACAGTGGCCCCGGAGCGCGGCACTGCACCCAAAGATGCTGCACCCTGTTAAGTCCTTACACACTACTATGAATTTACATGAGGCACATTCTGCAGACAAGGTCACTCTGTGACCCGAACCTTTATTCACAGGACCAAGAAGTGATGACCCTGCGTGGGACCTCCCTTTATATACCTCGATGACCAGGTGAGGATTGTCTCCCACCAGTTCATCCCCTGTGGTCAAGGTGTGCATTTCTTAGGTGTATACAGTATGCAGTGTTGTTACATGAAGGTTATAATTACATGAAGGTTACAAACATGACATCACCTCCCCCCCCAACGTCTTATGGGTCAAAGATTAAGTCTTTCGGGCGGTCGACGCTCTCTCGTGGAACGCCGCAGTTGGGGCTCTGGTTGTTGAGCCTTGGCATGCGTCTCTGTCCTCTGTGGTGATTCCGGCTTGACCGGGCTGGCCGCAGGGACTGTGCATGCTGCTGAAAGTTCTTGTTGCTCGTTCACTGGCGGTGGTGTGGGCAGCATCTCATGGTCTTCCTCAGGTTCCTCAGTGTCCATGCTGAACCTTTTTTTTACTTGGTCCAGATGCTTGCGGCATATCTGTCCATTGTTGAGTCTGACCACTATGACCCTATTCCCCTCTTTGCCAATTACAGTACCCTCAAGCCACATGGGCCCCAAAGCGTGATTAAGAACAAATACAGCATCATCGATTTCGAGACATCTCCACTTTGAGTTACGGACATGACACTCATTTTGGGACTGGCGCTTGCCCTCAACAATGTCTGACAGGACTGGATGAATGAGGGACAGCCGAGTTTTAAGTGTACGTTTCATGAGTGGTTCCGCGGGCGGGACTCCCATGAGCGAATGTGGTCGGGACCTTTAGGCCAGCAGGAGGCGCGATAGGCGGCATTGAAGGGAGGGTCCTTGAATCCGGAGCATGCCTTGTTTTATGATTTGAACCGCACGTTCCACCTGGCCATTGGAAGCCGGCTTGAACGGTGCTGTCCTGACATGTTTGATGCCATTACCCGACATGAACTCCCGGAATTCATAGCTAGTGAAGCACGGGCCATTGTCGCTAACCAGGATGTCCGGCAAGCCGTGGGTTGCAAAGACCACATGCAGACTCTCCACAGTGGTGGATGCCGTGCACGAGTTCAATATGATGCACTCAATCCATTTCGAGTACGCATCAACAACCATCAGGAACATTTTTCCCATGAACGGGCCTGTGTAGTCTACGTGAATACGTGACCATGGCTTGGTGGACCAGGGCCACGGGCTGAGTGGGGCCTCCCTGGGGGCATTGCCCAGCTGGGCACACATTGTGCACCTGCGAATACAATGTTCCAGATCTGAGTCAATTCCCAGCGACCATACATGTGACCGGGCAATGGCCTTCATTAGCACATTGCCTGGGTGCTCACTGTGGAGTTCCCTGATGAATGCTTCCCTTCCCTTCTGGGGCATGACTACCCTGCTGCCCCATAGTAGGCAGTCGGCTTGGATGGAGAGCTCATCCGTCCATCTGTGAAACGGTCTGACCTGCTCAGGGCTCCGTGTGCGGGCGTCCAATCCCCAGTCAGGACACATTTCTTAATCAAGGATAGGAGGGGATCTCTGTTGGTCCAGATTTTGATCTGGTGGGCTGTGATGGGGGACCCTGCACTGTCCAAAGCATCGACAGCCATGACCATCTCAGCGCTTTGCTCCGCTGCCCCCTCGGTGGTGGCCAGTGGAAGCCTGCTGAGCGTGTCAGCGCAATTTTCGGTGCCTGGCCAGTGCCGTATGGTGTAGTCATACACAACCAGCGTGAGAGCCCATCGCTGTATGCGAGCTGACGCATTGCCATTGACAGCTTTGCTGTCTGACAACAGGGATGTTAACGGCTTGTGGTCCATTTCTAACTCGAACCTTCTGCCAAAAAGGTACTAGTGCATCTTTTTCACCCCGTAGACACATGCAAGTGCTTCCTTTTCAACCATCCCATATCCCCTTTCAGCTTGGGAGAGCGACCTGGAGGCATAAGCCACAGGTTGGAGTTGGCCCTCATCATTACTCTGCTGCAACACGCACCCAACCCCATAGGATGATGCATCACATGTCAAAACCAATTTCTTACAGGGGTTGTACAGAGTCAACAGCTTATTAGAACAAAGCAGGTTTTCCATGTTCCTTTGAAAGATAGCGGCTGCTGAATGAATGCCAAACAGACACCTGCTGTAGCCCCTTATGTGTGGTGATGGTGTTCAGTAGCTTGGATTCTTCGGCCAGTTCCTGGGTCATGTAGGCTGAAGTGAGGTCCACCTTGGTGAACAGCTTGCTGCCTGCCAGCGTGGCAAAAAGATCCTCCGCTCTTGGAAGCGGGTATTGGTCTTGTAGTGACACTCGGTTGATAGTGGCCTTGTAGTCGCCACAGTTCCTGACTGAGCCATCCGTTTTTAGGACAGGGACGATGGGGCTCGCCCAGTCGCTGAATTCAATGGACGAAATTATGCCCTCTCTTAGCAACCCGTCCAACTCACTCTCGATTTTCTCCCACATTACATACGGCACAGCTCTGGCTTTATGGTGCACTGGTCTGGCGTCCGGGGTGATGCGTATCACTACTTTGGTACCTTTGAAAGTCCCGACACTAGGTTGAAATACTGACTCAAATTTCTGTAGGACCTGTGAGCATGAACTTCACTCCACAGATGAAATGGCGTGCACATCCCCCCATTTCCAGTTCATCTCAGCTTGCCAGCTCCTCCCCAAAAGCGCGGGACCATTTCCCGGGACAATCCAGAGTGGCAGCCGGTTCTCTGATCCATTATGTGTGACTACCAACAGTGCACTGCCTAGCACTGGGATGATCTCTTTGGTGTATGTCCATAATTGCGTGTCAATGCGTTCTAGTTTGGGTCTGCTAGCTCTGAATGGCCATAGTTTCTCGAATTGTTGGAGACTCATAAGTGACTGGCTGGCCCCTGTGTCCAGCTCCATGCGTACCGGGATGCCGTTTAATAGTACTTTCATCATCATAGGTGGCGCTTTGTTTATGAGCTATGAATGTTTGCCACCTGAACCCGCTGAACATCAGCGTCCATTGCTGTGTCCCAAGCATAACCCTGCCTTGCAGAACTCTCTTGTGGTACATCTGCCTCGTAAATTAGCCTCGCTGCGGGCTTCCTGCACATTCTGACTAAATGTCCACTGAAGTTATAATTTCTACAGATGAATTGTTGAAGCCTGCAGGATTTTGCAGCATATCTGCCCCCACACCTCCAGCATGAGCTGAGATTGTTGTGAACAAAAGAGCTGTTACCAGGCATTCCTCTCTGATTGTCTCTTTGATTACTCTTGAGCACTCAATGGCCCCATCCCGGGACGTATTGTCCCTTGTGATGGTGTAAATGTCCATTCAACCTGCCATTGTCTCTGTTGAGGACCCACTCTCGAGTCTGTTACTGCCTGAGTGGCGTCGAATTGCCCTTGCCTGCCTGTGGGGTTCTGAGTTGCGTTTACAATGTTAACACCCTGCTCCATCGCCACGTTGGAAGCAGAGTTGCGCGCATATATAATCTTGGTTTCCTCCTTCCCCGCCATGAAGGTTTGAGCCATCAACGCCGCTGCTTCCAAGGTCAAGTCCTTGGTCTCAATTAGCTTTCTGAAAATCCAGGCATGACCAATGCCCTCACTGAAGAAATCCCATAAAATCTCCCCCTGCAGGCATCTGTGAACTTACAGAGGCTGACCAAGCGCCGAAGGTCCGCAACGAAGTCCGGTATGCTCTGCCCCTCTCGACGTCGGTGCGTATAGAATCGGTGTTGGGCCATGTGTATACTGCTCACCAGTTTGAGGTGCTCACCGATCAGTTTGCTGAGCTCCTCAAAGGTTTTGTTCGCCGGCTTCTCGGGTGCGAGCAGGTCTTTCATCAGCGCGTACGTCTTAGGTCCACAGCTGGTCAGTAGATGCGCCCTTTGCTTGTCAGCCGCTGCCTCTCCCAGCCAGTTCTTCGTGACAAAGCTCTGCTGGAGCCTCTCAACGAAATCGTCCCAGTCCTCACCAACACAGTACCATTCCTCTGTGCTACCCGTGGCCATTCTCGTGAGTCGTTGATTCCCGTTTCTCGTCGCCAAATTTTAAGTCTTTACACACTACTATGAATTTACATGAGGCACATTCTGCAGACAAGGTCACTCTGTGACCTTAACCTTTATTCACAGAACCATGAAGTGATGACCCTGTGTGGGTCCTCCCTTTATATACCTGGATGACCAGGTGAGGAGTGTCTCCCACAAGTTCACCCCCTGTGATCAAGGTGTGCATTTCTTAGGTGTATACAGTATGTTGTGTTGTTACATGAAGGTTACAGTTACATGAAGGTTACAAACATGACAACCCCCATTGCCAACCACACATGAGAGCCAGGAGCAACATCTTGCTTCTGGCTCGGAGCACGTTACCACCTCGGGACCATCCTCTCCCATATCCATCCAAGCAGCGGTTCGGCTGTCATCCCCCCACCAATGAAGCATCGCCTGAGGAGCACCTCGACCAGGTGACTTGGAGACAGGAGGGGAAGGGGTAGAGGTGGGGAGGAGAAGCGCGGGAGGGAGGGGAAGGGTTGTTTTTTTTTAGAAATACTGATGATTTCAGACTAATGTTCGGTTTAAATGCTTTTTATTTAACAGAACGTTGTAGCGCATTGGCTCAGATAGCTGCACCGTTACACGCTGGTGATTCCTTAACATCAAAGGGTATAATTACACTTAACTTCAATCAACTTAAACTTTAACTGTCACCAAGGTGATGCCCACCATTGATGTATGACCTGCACACCCAGCAGTGTGTCAGCCTTGTAAATAACACCAATGTTCTTTCAGGCAAAGCGCTCATTGATGAGCTTCTGACATTAGGCTCTTGCAGATATCATGCCACCACGGGCCCTTTCATGCAGTCTACAGAGAGGCAGGGTCATGGCTTCAGCGTCGTCCTGATTGTCTGGGTCGATGTAATCGTCTGCCTCCTCATACTCCTCTTCCTGTCTCTGGTGAGGTGGACTGTTAGGCTCATCAGACAACTCTTGCCCCCTCCTGATAGCCAAGTTGTGCAGCCTGGAGCACATCACCACGAATTGAGCTACCTGCTCAGGGTGGTATTGGAGCTCACCTCCTGAGTGGTCGAGGCATCTAAAGTGCTGCTTCACCACTCGTTTTGCGGCTCTCGTTGTATCGCCTCTCGGCTTCGGTGTGGGTATCACGCACAGGGGTCATCAGCCAGGTGGCGAGGCCACATCCTTTGTCACCAAGCATCCAGCATTGACCTTGTGGCTGATTGTTAAACAAGTCGAGATACAGTGCACTCACGCAGGATGTGAGCATCATGGATGCTGTCCGGAAATTTAGCATTCATTGCGATTATAATTTGCTGGTGGCCGGCAACGAGTTGCACATTCAGGTAGTGGAATCCCTTGCGGTCCCTGAAAACCTCTGCAGCCTGAAAAGGTGCCCACATCGCGATGTGCGTACAGTCTATTGCTCCCTGAATCTTGGGGAAGTTTGCAATTCTGGAGAATCCTAGAGCCCTCTCACGCTGTGCCTCCCTAGTCATAGGGAAGCTGATCACATCCCTCCTGCGTGCGTACAGGGCTTGAGTGATCCATCTGTAATGTCCTTACTCTACAGCATGAAACCACACGAGGCACATTCTGGGGACAAGATCACTCTGTGACCTGCTCTCTTTATTAACAGGACTCCAAAGACGATGACCCTGCGTGGGACCTCCCTTTTTATACCTGTGTGATCAGGTAAGGAGTGTCTCCCACAAGTTCACCCCCTGTGGTCAAGGTGTGCATCTAGGTTGAGTGTATACAGTAATACAGTGGTGTTACATTGTGGTTACATACATGACATCACCTTCCCCCCCAAAGTCTTATTGGGATCATAGGTTTAGTCTTTTAGGTGGTCTACGCTCCCTCGTGGAGCGCCGCAGTTGGGGCTCTGGTGGTTGGACATTGACGTGAGTGTCTGTCACCTGTGGTGATTCTGGCCTGTCCGGGCTGACCGCAGGGACTGTGCATTCTTCTGATTGCTCTTGTTGCTCGTTCACTGGCGGTGTTGTGAACTCCATCTCATGGTCTTCTTCAGGTTCCTCCGTGTCGGTGCTGAACCTTTTTTTTTACTTGATCCAGATGCTTACGGCATATCTGGCCATTGTTGAGTTTTACAATGATGACCCTATTCCCCTCTTTGTCAATTACAGTGCCCTCAAGCCATTTGGGCCCCATGGCGTGATTGAGGACGAATACAGGATCATTTATTTCTGTACATCTCCCCCTTGAATTACGGTCATGGTACTCGTTTTGTGACTTGCACTTGCCCTCAACTCTGTCGGTTAGGACTGGGTGAATGAGGGCGGGACCGAGTTTTGAGTGTCCGTTTCATTAGTAGCTCTGCGGGCGGGACCCCCATGAGCGAGTGCGATCGGGATCTATAGGCCAGCAGGAGGCACGACAGGCGGCATTGTAGGGAGGGTCCTTGAATCCTGAGCATCCCTTGCTTAATGATTTGGACCGCACGTTTGGCCTGGTCATTGGAGGCTGGCTTGAACGGTGCAGTCCTGACGTGCTTGATGCCATTGCCTGACATAAACTCTTGGAATTCGTAGCTAGTGAAACATGGGCCGTTATCACGAACCAGGATGTCCGGCAAGCCATGGGTTGCAAAGATCACACGTAGGCTTTCCACAGTGGTGGATGACGTGCATGAATTCAGAATGATGCACTTGATCCATTTCGAGTAAGCATCTACCACAATAAGGAACATCTTGCCCATTAACGGGCCCGAGTAGTCAACATGAATGCGTGACCATGGCCTGGCGGGCCAGGGCCACGGGCTGAGTGGGGCCTCCCTTGGGGCATTGCCCAGCTGGGCACACGTTGTGCACCTGCGAACACAGTGTTCCAGGTCTGAATCAATTCCAGGCCACCAAACTTGTGATCGGGCAATGGCCTTCATCAGCACAATGCCTGGGTGCTCGCTGTGGAGTTCCCTGATGAATGCCTCCTTGCCCTTCTGGGGCATAACTACCCAGCTGCCCCATAGTAGGCAGTCGGCTTGGATGGAGAGCTCATCCATCTGTCTGTGGAACGGTCTGACCTCCTCAGGGCATGCTCCGTGTGCGGGCGCCTAATCCCCAGTCAGGACACATTTCTTAATCAGGGATAGGAGGGGATCTCTGTTTGTCCAGATTTTGATCTGGCAGGCTGTGATGGGGGAGCCTGCGCTGTCACAGGCATCGACAGCCATGACCATCTCGGCGCTTTACTCCGCTGCCCCCTCAGTGGTGGCCAGTGGTAGCCTGCTGAGCGCGTCAGCGCAATTTTCAGTGCCGGGCCGGTGCCGGTTGGAGTAGTCATAAGCAGCCAGCATGAGAGCCCATCGCTGTATGCGAGTTGATGCGTTGGCATTGATAGCCTTGCTGTCTGACAACAGGGATGTTAATGGCTTGTGGTCCGTCTCTAATTCAAATTTCCTACCAAAGAGGTACTGATGCATTTTTTTTACACCATAGACACATGCAAGCGCTTCCTACTTGACCATCCCATATCCCCGTTCTGCTTGAGAGAACGACCTGGAGCCAAATGCCACAGGTTGTAGTTGACCCTCAGCATTGCCCTGCTGCAACACGCACCCAACCCCATAGGACGATGCATCGCATGTCAGAACCAATTTTTTACACGGGTCGTACAGGTTCAACAACTTGTTTGAACAAAGTAGGTTTTGTGCCCGATCAAAAGCCCGTTCCTGACAGCCCCCCCAAAACCAATCGCAACCCTTACACAGGAGCACGTGTAGCATCTCCAACAATGCGCTCAAGTTCGGCAGAAAGTTCCCGAAATAGTTCAACAGTCCCAGGAATGAACGCAACTCCGATATGTTGCATGGCCTGGGTGTTCGTCGAATTGCCTCTGTTTTGGATTCGGTGGGTCGAATCCCATCTGCAGCAACCCTCCTGCCCAGAAACTCAACCTCAGGAGCTAAGAACACACATTTAGACTTCTTGAGTCGCAGGCCTACCCGGTCCAGTTGGCGTAGCACCTCCTCAAGGTTGTGTAGGTGTTCCTCAGTGTCGCGACCCATGATGAGGATGTTGTCCTGGAATACGATCGTTCCAGGAATGGATTTAAGCAGACTTTCCATGTTTTGTTGTACAATTGCGGCCGCTGATCGAATGCCAAACGGGCACCTGTTATAAACGAACATTGCCTTGTGCGTGGTGATGGTGGTCAGTAGTTTAGATTCATCGGCCAGTTCCTGGGTCATATAGGCTGAAGTGAGGTCCAACTTGGGAAACAGCTTGCCACTTGCCAGCGTGGTGAAGAGGTCCTCTGCTCTCGGGAGCGGGTATTGATCTTGTAGAGACACTCAATTGATGGTGGCCTTGTCGTCGCCACAGATCCTGACAGAGCCATCCTCTTTTAGGACGGGAACGATGGGGCTCGCCCAGTCGCTGAATTCAACAGGCGAGATAATGCCCTCTCTCAACGGTCCTATTCGCTCTCGATCTTTTCCCGCATCACATACGGCATCACTCTGGCTTTATGGTGCACTGGCCTGGCGTCCGGGGTGATGTGTATCACTACCTTAGTGCCTTTGAAAGTCCTGAAGCCAGGTTGGAATAGTGAATCGCATTGTTGTTGGACTTGTGAGCATGAACTTTGCTCCACAGACGACATTGCGTGAACATCCCCCCATTTCCAGTTCATCTCGGCTAACCAGCTCCTCCCCAACAGTGCGGGACCATTGTCCGGGACAATCCAGACCGGCAGCCGATTCATTAACACATTGTGTGTGACAGCCAACATTGCACTGCCTAGCACCGGAATGATTTCTTTAGTGTAAGTCCGTAATTGTGTCTCGATACATGCTAATTTGGGTCTACTGGCTTTAAGTGGCCATAGCTTCTCAAATTGCTGAACTCCCATGAGTGACTGGTTGGCCCCAGTGTCCAACTCCATGCGTACAGACAGGGATACCGTTTAATAAAACCCTCATCATGGTGGCGTTCTGGTGTATGAACTGTGAGTATTCGTCACATGAACCCGCTGAACCTCGGCATCCATCGATTTGCCCCAAAAGTCATCCTGCCTCGAAGAACCCTTTTCTGGTCCATCTGCCTCATATATTAGTCTGGTTGCAGACTTCCTGCACATTCAAGCCAAATGGCCACTGAGATTGCAGTTCCTGCAGACAAACTGTTGAAATCTGCAAGATCTAGCTGAGTATTTTCCCCCACACCTCCAGCATGAGTTAAAGTTTCCATTGTTGGGAACAAAGGGACTATGGCTAGGCATTCCATGCTGACTGTCCCTTTGACTGCTCTTAAGTACTCTATTAGTGGGTGTCAATGGCCCCATCCCGGGCCGCATTGTCCACTGTGAGGGCGTGAATGTCTGTTCAGCCTGCCATTGTCTCTGTTGAAGTCCTACTCTGGGGTCTATTGCTGCCTGGGGAATGTCGGACTGCCCCTGCCTGCCTGCGGAGCTCTGAGTCGCATTGATGATGTTGAATCCCTGATGCATCGCTGCGTTAGAGGCAGAATTGCGTGCGTATATTATCTTCGTCTCTTCCTCCCCCGCCATGAAAGTTTGAGCCATCAACGCCGCCGCTTCCAAGGTCAAATCCTTGGTCTCAATTAATTTGCGGAAGATTCCCGCATGACCGATGCACTTGATAAAGAAGTCCCTTAGCATCTCCCCCCTGCAGGCGTCTATGAACTTACAGAGGCTGGCCAAACGCCGGAGGTCCACTATGAAGTCCGGTATGCTCTGTCCTTCACGACGTCGGTGGGTGTAGAATCTGTGTCGGGCCATATGTATGCCACTCACCGGTTTGAGGTGCTCCCCGATCAGTTTGGTAAGTTCTTCAAAGGTTTTGTCTGCCGGCTTTTCAGGTGCTTGTAGGCTTTGTGTCTTAATGCAAGGAGTATCCGCAATAAGGTGGATGAATTAACTGTGCAAATAGATGTTAACAAATATGATGTGATTGGGATTACGGAGACGTGGCTCCAGGATGATCAGGGCTGGGAACTCAACATCCAGGGGTATTCAACATTCAGGAAGGATAGAATAAAAGGAAAAGGAGGTGGGGTAGCATTGCTGGTTAAGGAGGAGATTAAGGCAATAGTTAGGAAGGACATTAGCTTGGATGATGTGGAATCTATATGGGTAGAGCTGCAGAACACCAAAGGGCAAAAAACGTTAGTGGGAGTTGTGTACAGACCTCCAAACAGTAGTAGTGATGTTGGGGAGGGCATCAAACATGAAATTAGGGGTGCGTGCAATAAAGGTGCAGCAGTTATAATGGGTGACTTTAATATGCACATAGATTGGGCTAACCAAACTGGAAGCAATACGGTGGAGGAGGATTTCCTGGAGTGCATAAGGGATGGTTTTTTAGACCAATATGTCGAGGAACCAACTAGGGGGGAGGCCATCTTAGACTGGGTGTTATGTAATGAGAGAGGATTAATTAGCAATCTCGTTGTGCGAGGCCCCTTGGGGAAGAGTGACCATAATATGGTGGAATTCTGCATTGGGATAGAGAATGAAACAGTTAATTCAGAGACCATTGTCCAGAACTTAAAGAAGGGTAACTTTGAAGGTATGAGGCGTGAATTAGCTGGGATGGATTGGCGAATGATACTTAAGGGGTTGACTGTGGATGGGCAATGGCAGACATTTAGAGACCGCATGGATGAACTACAACAATTGTACATTCCTGTCTGGCATAAAAATAAAAAAGGGAAGGTGGCTCAACCGTGGCTATCAAGGGAAATCAGGGATAGTATTAAAACCAAGGAAGTGGCATAAAAATTGGCCAGAAATAGCAGCGAACCTGGGGACTGGGAGAAATTTAGAACTCAGCAGAGGAGGACAAAGGGTTTGATTAGGGCACGGAAAATGGAGTATGAGAAGAAGCTTGCAGGGAATATTAAGACGGATTGCAAAAGTTTCTATAGATATGTAAAGAGAAAAAGGTTAGTAAAGACAAACGTATGTCCCCTGCAGTCAGAATCAGGGGAAGTCATAACGGGGAACAAAGAAATGGCGGACCAATTGAACAAGTACTTTGGTTCGGTATTCACGAAGGAGGACACGAACAACCTTCCGGTTATAAAAGGGGTCGGGGGGTCTAGTAAGGAGGAGGAACTGAGGGAAATCCTTATTAGCCGGGAAATTGTGTTGGGGAAATTGATGGGATTGAAGGCCGATAAATCCCCAGGGCCTGATGGACTGCATCCCAGAGTACTTAAGGAGGTGGCCTTGGAAATAGTGGATGCGTTGACAGTCATTTTCCAACATTCCATTGACTCTGGATCAGTTCCTATAGAGTGGAGGGTAGCCAATGTAACCCCACTTTTTAAAAAAGGAGGGAGAGAGAAAACAGGGAATTATAGGCCGGTCAGCCTGACATCGGTAGTGGGTAAAATGATGGAATCAATTATTAAGGATGTCATAGCAGTGCATTTGGAAAGAGGTGACATGATAGGTCCAAGTCAGCATGGATTTGTGAAAGGGAAATCATGCTTGACAAATCTTCTGGAATTTTTTGAGGATGTTTCCAGTAGAGTGGACAAGGGAGAACCAGTTGATGTGGTATATTTGGACTTTCAGAAGGTGTTCGACAAGGTCCCACACAAGAGATTGATGTGCAAAGTTAGAGCACATGGGATTGGGGGTAGTGTACTGACATGGATTGAGAACTGGTTGTCAGACAGGAAGCAAAGAGTAGGAGTAAATGGGTACTTTTCAGAATGGCAGGCAGTGACTAGTGGGGTACCGCAAGGTTCTGTGCTGGGGCCCCAGCTGTTTACACTGTACATTAATGATTTAGATGAGGGGATTAAATGTAATATCTCCAAATTTGCAGATGACACTAAGTTGGGTGGCAGTGTGAGCTGCGAGGAGGATGCTGTGAGGCTGCAGAGCGACTTGGATAGGTTAGGTGAGTGGGCAAATGCATGGCAGATGAAGTATAACGTGGATAAATGTGAGGTTATCCACTTTGGTGGTAAAAACAGAGAGACAGACTATTATCTGAATGATGACAGATTAGGAAAAGGGGAGGTGCAAAGAGACCTGGGTGTCATGGTGCATCAGTC
This sequence comes from Pristiophorus japonicus, assembly GCF_044704955.1. NCBI lineage: Eukaryota > Metazoa > Chordata > Chondrichthyes > Pristiophoridae > Pristiophorus > Pristiophorus japonicus. The sequence goes on along the minus strand of NC_091984.1, from coordinate 78,368,613 downwards.
ATTGAAGGTTGGCATACAGGTGCAGCAGGCGGTTAAGAAAGCAAATGGCATGTTGGCCTTCATAGCAAGGGGATTTGAGTACAGGGGCAGGGAGGTGTTGCTACAGTTGTACAGGGCATTGGTGAGGCCACACCTGGAGTATTGTGTACAGTTTTGGTCTCCTAACCTGAGGAAGGACATTCTTGCTATTGAGGGAGTGCAGCGAAGGTTCACCAGACTGATTCCCGGGATGGCGGGACTGACCTATCAAGAAAGACTGGATCAACTGGGCTTGTATTCACTGGAGTTCAGAAGAATGAGAGGTGACCTCATAGAAACATTTAAAATTCTGACGGGGTTAGACAGGTTAGATGCAGGAAGAATGTTCCCAATGTTGGGGAAGTCCAGAACCAGAGGTCACAGTCTAAGGATAAGGGGTAAGCCATTTAGGACCGAGATGCGGAGGAACTTCTTCACCCAGAGAGTGGTGAACCTGTGGAATTCTCTACCACAGAAAGTTGTTGAGGCCAATTCACTAAATATATTCAAAAAGGAGTTAGATGAGGTCCTTACTACTAGGGGGATCAAGGGGTATGGCGAGAAAGCAGGAATGGGGTACTGAAGTTGAATGTTCAGCCATGAACTCATTGAATGGCGGTGCAGGCTAGAAGGGCCGAATGGCCTACTCCTGCACCTATTTTCTATGTTTCTATGTTTCTATGTTTCATGAGCGCGTAAGTCTTTGGTCCGCAGCTGGTCAAAAGATGAGCCCTTCGCTTGTCGGCCTCTGCATCCCCCAGCCATTCTTTCATAACAAAGCTTTGCTGAAGCCTCGCGACAAAATCGTCCCAGTCTTCCCCAACACAGTACCGTTCCTCTGTGCTACTGGTGGCCATTCTCGTGTGTCGTGAATTCCCGTTTCTCGTCGCCAATGTAAAGTCCTTACTCTACAGCATGAAACCACATGAGGCACATTCTGGGGACAAGATCACTCTGTGACCTGCTCTCTTTATTTACAGGACCCCAAAGATGATGACCCTGCGTGGGACCTCCCTTTTTATACCTGTGTGATCAGGTAAGGAGTGTCTCCCACAAGTTCACCCCTTGTGGTCAAGGTGTGCGTCTAGGTTGAGTGTATATAGTAATACAGTGGTGTTACAGTGTGGTTACATACTTGACACCGTCTAATGCAGCAATCAACGTGTGACATGCTGAGACAGACCTCAACTGTCGCCAGCTGAGGCCTGAAAAGAACCCGAGGTGTAGGACGACAGTGCCGCGGTGACTTTGACCTCGACGGACAGTGTAGTGCTGATGGTGCTGCCAGGCTGAAGATCCCTCCTTATGAGCTGACATACCTCAGTGATAACCTCTTTGTGGCAGCTCAGTCTCCGAAGGCAGGTGGTGTTGGGCAAGTCGAGGTAAGACTGCTTGTCCCTGTACTTGCGGTGGATGTAACGTCTGATCCTCCTCATCAGATGGCACCTCTTACATTGGGCACATAATGCTGTGGAGTGTACCTTCGGCCATTTTGAGTCTGCAGCATGTAAATGGTCATCAAGAGAGGATGAAAAAGGAAAGGCCCCATTGCAATAGTTCTCTGTTTTCCACCGATTGGTCACAAACAATGAATGTCCTGACGAAGACACATAAAAATTCCAATCAGTCACAGTTTGGTCAAGATGTTTGTACAGATGTTCACATCAACTCCAACGACTTGCAGCGTACATCTGAATTCTCCCGAGGTTGAAGCACAGCAGCCTTTTAAAGGATGCGACATGTGATGTAGAACATGGCGTCCATAACGCTGTGATTAGTTACGGTTAGTTCCACTTTTTCCAGGCCTTTTTTTGGGTGAGCGATATTGTGGATGATATGTGTGCGAGGTGGTGAAAGTGATGGTGGGCGATCTCATGGCCGCTAATTTCGGGAAAAAATATGATCTTTACGACAAAAAAAAGTGGGCGGGCGGTATTATTGAATCTCGGCGTTACGCACATGATGAAAGTAACGCTCGCCGATAAGTTTCCGAAAAATGCCCATCAATTTCCATTTTGTGACTATATGCGCGATATATGGGTGTTATACGTCATTTCAGCGGTAAAATGGACGTTAAGTGGGCGTTAAGCATGCAAAAAAAGTGGAAAATCTAGCCCTATGTCCTCTAGTTTTAGTTTCCTCTATGAGTGGAAATATCTCCTCTGCATCGAGCCCCCTCATTATCTTATGTTTCAATAAGATCACCTCTCATTCTTCTGAACTCCAATGTGTATAGGCCCAACCAACTCAACCTATCTTCATAAGTCAACCCCCTCATCTCTGGAATCAACCTAGTGAACCTTCTCTGAACAGCCTCCAATGCAAGTATATCCTTTCTTAAGTGCAGTCTCCGAAGGCAGGTGATGTCGGGCAAGCCCTCCTGTATGGCTCAGAGACATGGACCACGTACAGCAGACACCTCAAGTTTCTGGAGAAATATCACCAATGATGTCTCCGCAAGATCCTACAAATCCCCTGGGAGAATAGGCAGACCAACATCTGCATACCTGTCCAGGCTTACATCCCCAGCATTGAAGCACTGACCACACTCGATCAGCTCCGCTGGGCAGGCCACATAGTTCGCATGCCAGACATGAGACTCCCAAAGCAAGTGCTCTATTTGGAGCTCCTTCACGGCAAATGAGCCAAAGATGGGCAGCGGAAACGTTACAAGGACACCCTCAAAGCCTCCCTGATAAAGTGCGACATCCCCACTGACACCTGGGAGTCCCTAGCCCAAGATCGCCCTAAGTGGAGGAAGTGCATCCGAGAGGGCGCTGAGCACCTCGAGTCTCAACGCCGAGAGCATGCAGAAATCAAGCGCAGACAGCTGAAAGAGCGTGTGGCAAACCAGTCCCACCCACCCCTTCCCTCAATGACTATCTGTCCCACCTGTGACAGAGTCTGTGGCTCTCGTATTGGACTGTTCAGCCACCAAAGAACTCACTTCAGGAGTGGAAACAAGTCTTCCTCAATTCCAAGGGACTGCCTATGATGATGATGATGATCCTTCCTTTAATACGGAGACCAAAGCTGCACGCGACTCCTGGTGTGGCCTCACCAATACCTGATACAGTTATAGCAGGGCTTCTCTGCTTTTATACTCTATCCGCTTTGCAATAAAGGCCAACATTCCATTTGCCTTCCTGATTACTTGCTGTACCTGCATATTAACTTTTTGTGTTTCATGCACAAGGACCCCTAGGTCTCTCTGTACTGCAGAAGTTTGCAATTTTTCTCCATTTAAGTGATAATTTGCTTTTCTATTATTTCTGCCAAAGTGGATTAGCTCATATTTTCCCACGTTATACTCCATCTGCTAATTTTTTGCCCACTCACTTAGCCTGTCTATATCCCTTTGCAGATTTTCTGTGTCCTCCTCACAATTTGCTTTCCCACCCATCTTTGTACCATCAGCAAACTTGGCTACACTACACTCGGTCCCTTCATCCAAGTCATTAATATAGATTGTAAATAGTTGAGGACCCAGCACCGGTCCCTGCGGCACCCCACTAGTCACTGTTTGCCAACCGGAAAATGACCCATTTATCCCGATCTCTGTTTTCTGTTAATTAACCAATCCTCTATCCAGGCTAATATATTATCCCCAACCCCGTGAGCTTTTATTTTGTGTAGTAACATCTTATGTGGCACCTTATCGAATGCCTTCTGGAAATCCAAATACATCACATTCACTGGTTCCCCCTTATCCAGCCTACTCGTTACATCCTCAAAGAACTTCAACAAATTTGTCTAACATGATTTCCCTTTCATAAAACCATACTGACTCTGCTTGATTGAATCATGCTTTTTCAAATGTCCCATTACTGCTTACTTAATAATGGATTCCAGCATTTTGCCAATGACAGATGTTAGGCCAACTGGTCTATAATTTCCTACTTTTTGTCTGCCTGCTTTTTTAGATAGGGGCGTTACATTTGCGGTTTTCCAATCTGCTGGGAATGCCCCAGATTCCAGGGAATTTTGGTAGATTACAACCAATGCATCCACTGTCTCTGCAGCCACTTCTCTTAAGACCCTAGGATCAGGTCCAGGGGACTTGTTCGTCTTTAGTCGCATTATTTTACCGAGTACTACTTCATTAGTGATAGTGATTGTATTAAGTTCCTCCCTACCTATAGCCCCTTGATTATCCACCATTGGGATGTTTTTAGTGTCTTCTACCGTGAAGACCGATACAAAATATTTGTTCAACGTCTGCCATTTCCCTGTTCTCCATTATTAATTCAACAGTCTCATCCTCCAGGGGGCCAACATAACTGGCGCCATTCATTCGCTGCTGACTGCATGGGCTACTGATGGCTCATGAAACTTAAGTGCACTGTGTTATTAAGAACAGCATCATAGAATCGTAGAAGCATACAGGCCGAACTTGGTGGACTTACCGCTTGCTGGCGCTTGCTGCCGCCGAGTTTTCTGGGTGGTCTCCCCTCCGAGCGAGTTTGGTGGCGGCCTCCCGCCGGCGGGGAGGTAACACCACTGGGGACCGCCTGCTGACATCCCCTGGCATGCAACTCACATAAGTGTCCTCCTGTCCGCTGCGTTGCTAGTTTGGTCTGGACGGGAGTCCGCTGCAGCACGGGAAAGGGCCGCCGCGTGGAGGCAGGTCTAACCTCAACGGTAAGTATGAAGACGTGCAAGAAAAGGTTAGTAAACTTTCCTTAATTTTTTTTCCAGCGATTCAGGTGCTTGGGGTTCCCTGAAGGTTTTCCTGTGTTTTTTGGGGGGGAAATTTTAATTTTTATCTGTTACCACCTCCCTGGGTCTGATTCAATCCTCGGCGGTACTTTGCCGAGGATTGCATTTGCCACCAAGATTGGGAGCACTCGCCCACTGTTGCCCAGATCACCCTTTTTTTCCACCGGGCGATCTTTCCAGGACTTTTTCATGAAAGTTGTGTCCAAAGTACCGCCAGGATCTCAGCAGTCCTTTGGGCGGCACTTGTGCGGAACTTAGCTTCCACCAAGTTCTGGGCCATAGAAATTTACAGCACGGAAGGAGGCCATTTCAGCCCATCATGTCTGTGCTAGCCAACCAAGAGCTATCCAGCCTAATCCCACTTTTCAGCTCTTGGTCTGTGGCCTTGTAGGTTATGGCACTTTAAGTACACATTCAAGTATCTTTTAAATGTGGTAAGGGTTTCTGCCTCTACCAGCCTTTCAGGCAGTGAGTTCCAGACTCCCACCACTCTCTGTGTGAAGAAGTTTCCCCTCATATCCCCTCTATACCTCACTCCAATTACTTTAAATCTATGTCCCCTGCCAAGGGAAACAGGTCCTTCCTATCCACTCTATCCAGACCCCTCATTATTTAATGCACCTCAATCAGGTCTCCTCTTAGCCTTCTCTGTTCCAAAGAAAACAGACCTAGCATCTCCAATCTTTCCTCTTAGCCAACATTCTCCAGTCCCGGCAACATTCTTATAAATCTCCTCTGCACCCTTTCCAGTGCAATCACATCTTTCCTCTAATGTGGTGACCAGAACTACACACAGTACTCCAGTTGCGGCCTAACCAGTATTTTATACAATTCAAGCATAACCTCCTTGCTCTAGTATTATACAGGCAAGTATTCCATATGCCTCTTAACCACCTTATCTACCTGGCTTGCTACCTTCATGGATCTGTGATTCTGCACTCCAAGGTCCCATTGTTCCTGTACACTTTTCAGTGTTATACCATTTAATATGTATTCCCTTTGTGTTAGACCTCCCCGAATGCATTACCTCACATTTATCTGGATTGATTTACATTTGCCACTGTTCGGCCCACCTGACCAGTACATTGATATCTTCCTGCAGTCCACGGCTTTCTTCTTCATTATCAACCACACAGCCTATTTTAGTGTCATCTGCGAACTTATTAATCATACCCCCAACATTTAAGTCCAAGTCATTGATATATACCACAAAAAGCAATGGACCCAACACTGATCCTTGCGGAACCCCACTGGATACAACCTTCCAGTCACAAAAACACCCATCAACCTTTACACTTTGCTTCCTGCCTCCAAACCAATTTTGGATCCAACTTGCCACTTTGCCCTGGATCCCATGGCCTATTACTTTTGTGACCAGCCTGCCATGTGGGACCTTATCAAAAGCTTTGCTAAAATCCATATACACTACATCATATGCACTACCCTCATCGACCCTCCTGGTTATCTCTTCAAAAAATTCAATCAAGTTAGTCAGACACGACATTCCCTTGACAAATCCCATGCTGACTGTCTTTGATTAATCCATATCTTTCCAAATGAAGATTTATCCTGTCCCTCAGGATTTTTTCCAATATTTTTCCCATTACCAAGGTTAGGCTGACTGGCCTGTAATTACACGGTCTAGCCCTTTCTCCCTTTTTAAACAAAGGTAAAACATTAGCAGTCCTCCTGTCCTCTGGCACCACACCTGTAGCCAGAGAGGACTGGAAAATGATGGTCAGAGCCTCAGCTATTTCCTCTTTTGCTTCTCTTAACAGCCTGGGATACATTTCATCTGGGCCTGGGGATTTATCCACTTTCAAAGCTGCTAAGTCCCTTAATACTTCCTCTCTTACTATGTTTATCTCATCTAATATTTCACACTCCTCCTCCCTCATTGCAAAGTCTGCATCACCCCTCTCTTTTGTGAAAATGGATGCAAAGTATTCATTAAGAATTTCCACCCACGTCTTCTGCCTCCACACACAGATTTCCTTTATGGTCTCTAATAGGCCCCATTCTTTCTCTAGCTATCCTCTTGCTCTTAATATATTTACAAAACATCTTTGGTTTTTCCCTTTTACTTGCCAACTTTCTTTCATGCTCTCTTTGCTTTCCTGCTATCTTTTTTAATTGCAGCCCTGCACTTCTTATACTCTTCTAGAGTTTCTGCAGTGTTGAGTTCTCGGTATCTGTCATAAGCTTCCCTTTTTTTCTTTATCTTACCCTGTATGCCCTTTGACGTCCAGGGGGCTCTTGATTTGTTAGTCCCACCCTTTTTTTTTAAAGGAATATATTTTCTCTGTACCCGCAGGATCTCTTCCTTGAATGCCTCCCACTACTCTGACACTGATTTACCATCAAGTAGCTGTTTCCAGTCCATTTTGGCCAAATCCCATCTCAGCTCAGCAAAAGTGGCTTTACCCAAATTGAGGACTTTTATTCCTGGTCCACCTTTGTCCTTTTCCATAACTACCCTAAATCTAACTGAAAATGCTCTCCCACTGATACCCCTTCCACCTGCCCGTTCCCCCAAACCAAGTCCAGAACCACCCTTTCCCTTGTTGGGCTTGTTACATACTGGCTAAAGAAGTTCTCCTGAATGCATTTTAGGAATTCTGCACCTCTGTGTCATTCGCACTACCTTTTTCCCAGTTAATCTAAGGGTAGTTGAAATCCCCCACTATTATAGGTCTATAGTTTTTGCACTTCGCAGCAATTTGCCCACATATTTTTTCTTCTATCTCTCTCTGACTGCTTGGGGTCTAAAGTACACTCCCAGTAGTGTGATCATCGCTTTTTATTCTTTAATTCAACCCATATGGCCTATTTGAATACCCCTCTAACATATCAGCCCTTCTCACAGCTATAATTGTTTTTCTAATCAATACTGCGACCTCCCTCCATCCCGTCTGAAAACCCTATAACCAGGAATGTTGAGCTGCCATACCTGCCCTTCTTTCAGCCATGTCTCAGTAATAGCTATAATATCGTACTCCGAAGTGTCAATTTGCGTTCTCAGCTCATCTGCCCTATTTCCTATACTCCTTACATTGAAGTATATACCATTTAATATTACCAAACTCCCCTGTTGTCTATTTTCTAGTCCTTGTTTCCTTTGTCTTCCAAATTCACTTTCTACTTCTACTTCTCTGCTGCCCAATTCCAGCTTTGCTTCTCTCCCCACTGAATCTATTCTCTGGTTCCCATCCCCCTGCTAAGCTAGTTTAAACCCTCCCCAACAACACTAGCAAACCCTCCCACGAGGATACTGGTCCCGGCTCTATTGAGGTGCAACCCGTCCGGCTTGTACAGGTCCCACCTCCCCCAGAAACGGTCCCAATGCCTCAGGAATCTAAAGCCCTCCCACCTGCACCAGCTCTCCAGCTACGCTTTCATCTTCTCTATCCTCCGATTTCTGTACGCACTAGCATGTGGTACAGACAGTAATCCGGAGATTACTACCTTTGATGTCCTGCTTTTTAATCTCTCTCCTAGCTCCCTAAACTCTGATTGCAGGACCTCATCCCTCTTTCTACCTATGTCATTGGTACCGATATGGACCACGACCTCTGGCTGTTCACTCTCTCCCCCCAGAATGTCTTGCTGCCGCTCAGTGATATCCTTGACCCCAGCATCAGGGAGGCAACATACCATCCTGGAGTCACGTCTGCGGCCACAGAAACGCATGTCTGCTCCCCTAACTATCGAATCCCCTACCACTATTGCTCTTCTATTCTTCCTCCCCTCCTGTGCAGCTGAACCACCCGTGGACTTGGTTCTGGCTGCACTCCCCAGAAGCACCATTGCCCTCACCAGTACTCAGAACAGAATACTGATTGGAGAGCGAGATGGGCTCGGAGGACTCCTGCACTACCTGCCTAGTGCTCCTCTTCTGTCTGGTGGTCACCCACTTGCTCTCTGTCTGCACACTCTTAAGCTGTGGGATGACCACCTCCTATCCACAAAATTCTCAGTCTCGCGGATACACCGCAGTGACTCCAGCTCAAACTCCGAAACGCGGAGCTAGAGATAGTTAAATATTATTTTCATACATCTGTTTTTGGATGTGTTGCCTTCTTTAATTTCTTCACATTATCAACAAGCACATCATCTTCACCCACAAAGTATACATCAGAGTTTAAGTATCTTTTTTTTATTTTCTGCAAACATTATTAATTGTTCCTCTTGTATATACTTGTAAATTATTTGTTGGACATATGATGCACTCAAAGAGCCCGTGACACTGTGTGTAGATATATTAATTCATAAAATAGCAGGATAATGATAGTTTATTTTGAAAGATGGATTAACTTTTATTTAACTATCCTGTTAAAACCATCACCATTTACTTTTATTAATCATTTTGAACCATGTAATTCAACTATATGTTGCTTATCCTGCAGCAAGCTGTTCTCTTCCACTGAACAAAGATCTGAAGTTGTGAACAAGGCCAGAGAAGATTGTTTTTGCTTCCTTAGCATGGCAGCATGTGCCGATCATCACCTGTGCATATTTGGCCACCATTTCCTGGAGGGGGATTATTGCACTGGCGTGTTCTTCTCCTTTGTCTGTTTGTGCACGCAGACCAAGATGACCAGCAGCTCCATTTCCCATCAACAGCAATATCTAAAACATGAAGTAACAGGCTATGACATTAGCTTTAATACCTTTCTTACAGTATTTTTTGATACCAGAAATTAAAAAAGGTAGAAATTCATAACATTGAGAGGACAACACTAGCCCAAAAAGGAACAGGCTATTTTTATAAATTCTTGGTTTTAATTTTTTTCTCTCTCCCATTTGGCTCTCTCTGTACAGCACGTTGTTGCAAAGATGGGAATTATGGGATATATTGTAACAATCCAGGTGACTGTCCAACCTAAGTACCCTCCTTTTGGGGAAGTGGCCGGTTTCCAATTTTCCCATTGTAATGTGACTGAACCCGGGACTCAGCAAGCAAAGGATGATGGATACAAACCTGCCCCTGCAAAGTGCATCTTGTTATGGCTACAACAACGTGCTACGTCTGGCTATTGGTCTAGTTTTGCAAGAAATTACCCTTGATATTGCGATGGATAATGATGGTGAACCGTCAGCTTACACCGTCGTTACCCCCTCTAAAATTGACCATAACTTCAGGATTTAACGCATGCATTATCTGTCATTCACTGCTCCAGCACAGGCTGCGCTATGGACCCTCACCACCACCCCACAGCCCTACAGCCCCCCACTCCCCCACCATAGCCAACAATCTGTGAATTCAGTGGAAGTGATGAAAACTTGAGCTTTTCCATGCTAATATCCCTGTTAAACACACCATTAAATGTAAAGCCTTATTGGAATAGGTGTAACTGGGGTTTTAACAGCGTATTGACTGCTGAACTGGTCTGCCCTAAAAAACTAACTTTATATTTGTGGAAAGTCAAATTTCTCCATTATGATAAAAAAATACTAGATTAATTTTTTTTTTAATTATATAGTTAGTTCATGGCATTTCAGCTTCTACCTTAACCCGATATGTATGTCCCAATCTTTATTTTTTAAAACATTTTTATTTCCTGGTTTGCTGTCTGTGAGAATTCTTCAATGTGATTGCCATAGCATCGCCGCTGACTGCAAATTACAGGCCATTATCTTCTGGTGGTAAAAATACCATTTATCAGTTCTCTCCTTAATGCAATTAGTAATGCTTACTCTCTCTGGTTGTAATCTCACAGGCAACTCCACTTACACCAGCAGGACATATACATTCACATTGGGTTCCTGCAAAGATGAAATAAATTCATTACTGATGTTTGACAACAAATTTTTATTCTGTAGTCATTAATTGAATTTTAACTGGTATCAACCTGTGTTGTCCAGATGATTGCAAGGAGGGAGGTAGTAAGATGTGGATTCTATTGTGTCTATTATAATCAACACCACTAATTTATCATTCTGTGGAAATGGAAGGAATTATTGAAGATAATCCTCAAAACACCAGTAGAAATCCAGGAAAATCCTGTTATCCCATGCAAAAACCAACAAATGTTTACTATTTCAGTCACCGTTAACTTATGACTCTCGTGAAAATTTCTATTTTTGAGGAATGATGGTGAAATTCCTTTTTTTAATAAAAGAATATGAATTTTCTTCATAATTAATGACCCATTAACTATCAAGGGAAGTGCAGCAATTTCTAAGAATGTGATTTTGTTATCTTCTTATAGAATAAAAAGGCATTATTCTATTTTTCATCAAAAAGAGGCATTTCACCCTCTCAGTGACTTCGGGGGAGAAATTTGGGAGCACCCCGTTTGGGACATTAACTTTTAAAAGTCTGAACAAGTGGCACCAGGCGCTAATGTTCTCAAACTTTTTTTAAAATTCGGCTTTTTCGCTCCAGGAAGGAAGTGGAGCACTAAATCAAGCATTCCACTTATTTCCTAAAGCACAAAAAGCAGCAGACGGGGTGGTAGGTGTGCAGCGCTGCACAATGGGACATGCAGCACTGCCGCGTTGGAAGGTTCCTTCTCTCCGTTAAAGGGAAGGGAGGCTCTGCAAAAGAAGACTTATCTTCTCCCCGATGGCAGCCGCGATCCGGCCGATCAGCCCATGCACTGCAGCAGAGTGCTGGGCTGATCGATCGTGGGCAGGAAACCAAGGAAAAAATTGGAAAGAGAGGTTTTGAAATTTTCTTTTACTTACCTCAGCCGCCTCACCTTTCAGCATCACCCCCGAAGCGCCCGGCCTCCCGATGAACGCCTCCTGCAGCTGCCAATGTTTTCTCCTGGTGATGCTGCAGGGGGCGGGACATAAGTTTGGGTCCGGGGCACTACCGTGGCGATGCGCACGGTCATGAAGTCAGGATTTCCGGGCACAGGAGTTCGGGGCGCAACGCTGTACTGCTCCGCAAAACTCCTGCCAAATTGAGCAGGAGTCGCTGATCTCGCTGTGCCCGGTCGCAAACCCATTTGCACCCTGTTATCGCCCCCAAGACGCGCTAACAGGAGGCACAAAGCAGCCCCATTTCTTCCCCTTAATCTGAAAACATGCACTACATATTATTGTGACTGTAAGCAAAAATGTTGCTATTATTTCTATATATTGATTGTCGGAAAGGAAAGAACAACATTTGCTAATGTATAAGAATCAAGTCTTTCTTTGTCCACTGATTACATTGTACCTTTAAGAACAATAGCCCCATTGTTGTGACATGGAGCACATCGACAGGAATTGGATTCAATCAGGTACTCCTCTAGGGCTCGCCTCATGTTGGCTCTGATCCCATTGGCACTCTGGAATGTATTTGAAGTGACTAGTTCATAAAGAGGTTTTGGCTGCAAAGAAAAAGGAAAAGAAAAACATGTGCAGCTTCAGTAAAAACTCATTACCTACATTAGATAAAAAATACCTTGTACATGACAGAGCTAGGGAAAGTCACAGAGTGGTAGGAACCAATGTTCTCCATGTGCTAAGGTTCTGATCTAGTTGGTTGGGTGGGATGTACCTTACAAGTGGGAAGAAGAGATGAGAGATGATTGACGAGGGAATCCACCCATACAGATTCATCCACTTCTCAGTGGCTAATGTGTCAGCGGCAGGGATACAGAAACAGGTTTGGTCAGCGCCTGGTGTGGGGCAGTCGGAACTTCAAAGGGTCTTGTAAACCATAAATAAATAAAAAATTATGAATAAATGGGAAATATTTATGTTGATATTTATGAGTCTGATTGTTCTTGTGATCCATGCAAAATTCTGTTCTGTCGGGGAACATGTTACAAAGATGTTCCTTCATTGGATTTCGTGTTACAAAAGGACATGTATGTTTTGTGCAGAGGTCATTGTGCTAATAGCTGAAGGCTATGGGGAAAGAGCGGGGGAGGGGATTAAGCAATCTGTTTGATTGGCACCCCACTCACCATCTTAAACATTCACTTCCTCCACCTCCAGCACACCTTGGCTGCAGTGTGTACCATCTACAAGATATAATGCAGCAACTTGCCAAGTCTTCTTCAACAACACCTCCCAAACCCACGGCCTCTACCACCTAGAAAGACAAGGGCATCAGGCGCATGGGAACACCACCACCTGCAAATTGCCCTCCGAGTCACACACCATTCTGACTTGGAAATATAACATCATTCCTTCATCACGCATGGTCAAAATCATGGAACTCCCGACCTAACAGCACTGTAGAAGTACCTTCACCTGCAGAGGTTCAAGAATGCAGCTCACCACCTTCTCAAGGGGAATCATGGATGGGCAATAAACCCTGGTCTTGAATGAATGAAAAAAAATTGGACAGGTCTTTCAAAGCGTATTTTAACAGTAAATGGCTACATGTGGGACAAACATTTTTGACAGAATCTCTGAAAGCAATGTAAAGTTCAGAAGTTATGGAATTTTTCTGAAGGCTGTGTGGTGCAAAATAAATGGTTGATGGCAAGTTGATGACAAAATAAATGTAGAGGTATGTGGGCAAGTGATGGAATGATGTAGCAGGCACCCCTCCCCCCCCTCCCCCGCTCCTGCAATTCCCAGTTTCATGTGTGGAGAAATGGAGGTACTGCTGCTTGAGTTGAGTAAGACGAAGGTTGACCTGTTGACACTCTAGGCCCGCTTCCCAGAGGGCAACAATGTCACATGCTTGGGAGAAAGTGTCAGCCAGGGTCAATGCACTATACCCGCAGGATCTGGGACATATGGTAAGATAGTAGAAGCTATGAAAGCTGCCAATGTACAGCTACACAATAGTACTTGGTAGATGCCTCAATTATTTTGTCAGAAATTGTCAACCTGCTGCTGGATGTCAGTCTGCATCCATTAAACCAATTGTATTGCTCAACTGCTTCCATGGTTGTGATCAGGTACCTCAGCAATAAACAGGATTGGAACGTGGAATCTTCCTGATCCGTTTGCCTCAGTACCATATTTTGCAGTGCCTTTACCTATTGAGCTTTTAAGGGAACTCAACATTTATTTAGGTTAATGCTTATTCATGAGTTCAATGAAAATATGTAATGGACAAATGCAGTTTGACACATGATAAGCCCTAAGACAACCTTACAATATTTCATTGCTTATCATAGATGCTCAAGCAAACAGATGTCAAGATGTAACTTCTAACTGAAATACTTGGTACATTGACTGCTTAACAGTTCTCCTCCACACAACAAATGATTTGAACATAGTCTAGCTGAATGATGCATGGTCAGCTACTGAAAAACAGGATTGGCTGCAGATGGGCATTTGCCGGTCATTGCTTCAATTTACAACATGTCAAAATTACTTCTCTGCTCGGATGACATCAGTTAGCATAACATCTGTGGTTGGAAAAATGTTGGAGTCCATTATTAAAGAAGCAGTAGCAGGACATTTGGAAAAGCAAAATTCGGTCAGGCAGAGTCAGCATGGATTTATGAAGGTGAAGTCATGTTTGACAAATTTGCTGGAGTTCTTTGAGGATGTAATGAACAGGGTGGATAAAGTGGATATGGTGTATTTGGACTTCCAGAAGGCATTGACAAGGTGCCACATAAAAGGTTACTGCACAAGATAAAAGTTCATGGGGTCGGGGGTAATATATTATCATAGATAGAGGATTGGCTAACTAACAGAGAACAGAGAGTCGGGATGAATGGTTCATTCTCTGGTTGGCAACCAGTAACTAGTGAGATGCCGCAGGGATCAGTGCTGGGACCCCAACTATTTACAATCTATATTAATGACTTGGAGGAAGGGACTGAGTGTAACGTAGCCAAGTTTGCTGACGATATAAAGATGGGAGGAAAAGCAATGTGTGAGGAGGACACAAAAAATCTGCAAAAGGACATAGACAGGCTAAGTGAGTGGGCAAAAATTTGGCAGATGGAGTATCATGTTGGAAAGTCATGCACTTTGGCAGAAAAAATCAAAGAGCAAGTTATTATTTAAATGGCGAAAGATTGCAAAGTACCGCAGTATAGCGGGACCTGGGGGAACTTGTGCATGAAACACAAAAGGATAGTATGCAGGTACAGCAAGTGATCAGGAAGGCCAATGGTATCTTGGCCTGTATTGCAAAGGGGATGGAGTATAAAAGCAGGGAAGTCTTGCTACAGTTATACAGGGTATTGGTGAGGCCACACCTGAAATACTGTGTGCAGCTTTGGTTTCCATATTTACAAAAGGATATACTTGCTTTGGAAGTAGTTCAGAGAAAGTTCACTAGGTTGATGATCCGAGGATGAGGGGGTTGACTTACGAGGAAAGGTTGAGTAGGTTGGGCCTCTACTCATTGGAATTCAGAAGAATGAGAGGTGATCTTATTGAAATGTATATGATATGATTATGAGGGGGCTTGACAAGGTGGATGCAGCGAGGGTGTTTCCGCTGATAGGGGAGACTAGAACTAGACGGCATAATCTAAGAATAAGGGGCTACCCATTTAAAACAGAGATGAGGCAAAATTTCTTCTCTCAGAGGGTTGTAAATCTGCGGAATTTGCTGCCTCAGAGAGCTGTGGAAGCTGGGACATTGAATAAATTTAAGACAGAAATAGACAGTTTCTTAAACGATAAGGGGATAAAGGGTTATGGGGAGCGGGCGGGGAAGTGGAGCTGAGTCCATGATCAGATCAGCCATGATCTTATTGAATGGCGGAGCAGGCTCGAGGGGCCTTATGGCCTACTCCTATTCCGATTTCTTATGTTCTTATATTCTTATGACAAGATGACAACAAATACAAGAAAAGAGACTGGAGGAGAGCCCAATAATGACAAGCCCTCAACTCCCTTGGAGGTGACCACCATGGACATACTTACCGAAAGAATCATCGAGGGAACGGGGGAGGCCTATGTGGAGATAAAATGTGCTCTGTCATCATATGTCATGGTTAGAAAAGCTTCACAAATGCATATTAAATGAAACTCTGGGAGAGTCAACAGTTAAGGGATTAAAGTACTCATACTGCATGATGACTCCTTTTATTAATTCTAATATTGAAATTCTCTTATCAGGTGAAATATTACCGTAAATGAAATGATTTCGGGGCTGTACTCGACCGCATCGCCCCATTCCTGTATCAGTTCGACAGTTGGAAGCTGTTTGTGAGCAAGAGCTGTCACATGCTCGCTTGCTCCGCCTCGCACAAATATTATGAAGTCTTCCGTGTATTTTGATTGGGAAATACCATCTAGCACAATGGATATACAATTAGAATTAATTATGAAGGAAAAAGTGAAGAAAACATATCCTTTATCCCCTTTATTCCATCAGTTTTCTCACACCTTCTCCTGAAGTCATCCACAGGTGTGGAAGACCTTCTGGTACCTCACCCATGTAGTTGGTCTTCTTGGGTGTGCATAATGCCATAGTCTGTGTTAGCAGCCATTCAACCACTGGGGAGAGCGGGTGACCCAAACTGGCTTCAATCCTGTTTTCACAAGACACCCGCCCATACATACTTTACAGAAGGAGTCACTGTATAACAATCAGGAGTTGAACCCAGGACTGTTTTTTTTCTGTCCCTAGCCTACATCCATAAAACCAATTATATTGCTCAACTGCTTCAATGACCTACCTCAGCAATAATCAGGATTGGAACGTGGGACCTTCCTGATACAGTTGTCTCAGTACCATATTATGCAATGCGTTTACCAATTGAGCTATTAAGGGAGCTCAACATTTATTTAGGTTAATAATTATTCATCAGTTCAATGAAAATATGTAATGGACAAATGCAGTTTTAATTTTGTATGAAAACCTATAATGGTAGATATACCTCCTTTTACATTCAGAAGACCAAAACAAGCTCCAACTTTGGCTCCAACAGCAACATAGACTCCTTCAATGTTGCCTCCTAGATTAAAACCTGCCTTTGCACAGTCTTTAGCATCATTCAATGTGTAACCTAAAGATTAAAAGAAGAAAAATGCTATCAGTCAAAATGTTAATGATTTATAATTAATGTTATGATTTAAAAGACTTCGGGAACATTAGAAAAGTAATAAAATAAATAAAGGCAACGATGTCACAATTATCAATTCTGTCTCTATTTACATGCATCAACGCATCTTTTCTTCGGCTAGACACTTTCTTCAGGGCACAATAGATAGACTGTCAGCTCTTCCCATAGTGGAATTGAAAGACTACTTTCCAGTTTCCATTAATGCTTTTACACCTCAGGAAACAATATTAAAATTAATATTTGGATTTCATATGCGTGCAGTCTTTTGTGCATTTGAGGATTGCTCCAGACTGGAACCCATTATTCTAGCTCTGATCATTTTTCTCTTGACTTCTCTCGGAACATAGGAACAAGAGTTGGACATTCAGCTCATCGAGCCTGTTCCACTATTCAATTAGACCATGGCTTATCTGTACCTCAACTCCATTTACTCACCTTTGTTCTATATTCCTTGTTGCCATTTATACAACAAAAATCTAGCTTTGAAAATTTAAATTGACCCAGTATCCACAGTCTTTTAGTAAAGAAATTTCCAGATTTCCACTAGCCTTTGTGTGGAAAAAGTGCCTCCTGATTTTCTTCCCAAATGTTCTAGCTCTAATTTTAAGATTGTGCCCCCTTGTTCTGGATTTCAATACTAGTTTCTCTATTTACCCTATTGAATCTCTTCCTCTCAACTTTTTAAACTCAAGGTAAAAGGAAAGGTTTATGCACCCTATCCAGGCCCTTCATCCCAGTCTTGAATCCTCCTCGAATAAGCCCATATATACGTTTTGTTCCTCTCTTGGCATTTTCTGAAGGGCCCATTGAAAGAAAGACTTGTATTTATATATATATAGAAGCACCACTGCTTCCTTATGAGCAGCAATGAATTCTCCAGCAATTGCTTGAATTCTCTACAGCTATTGACATGAACAACTACACCATCCTCCTCTAGTGTCTCTCCATCTTTTAGCTTAGTGGCACATTCTCATTTAGTTCTTCTCTTACCTATCTGAGTGTAGTCAGAGCAGCAACTCCAGCTCTGTACTATTACATCTGGACTTTCATAAGGATCTGTCCTTGGCTCCCTCCTCTTCCTCATCTACATGCTGCCCTTTGGTGGCATTGTTCATAGACCTGTGGTCAGCTTCCACATATGTGCTGATACCACCCAACTCTACCTCTCCACTACCTCTCTTACTCTACATTGCATGTGCATTGCCAGACTGCTTAGATGGTTTGTAGGTACAGCAAGTGATCAGAAAGGCTAATGGAATCTTGGCCTTTATTGCAAAGGGGATGGAGTATAAAAGCAGGGAAGTCTTGCTACAGCTGTACAGGGTATTGGTGAGGCCTGGAATACTGCGTGCAATTTTGGATTCCATATTTAAGAAAGGATACACTTGCTTTGGAGGCAGTTCAGAGAAGGTTCACTAGGTTGATTCTGGGGATGAGGGGGTTGACTTATGAGGAAAGGTTGAGTAGGTTGGGCCTCTACTCAGCGGAATTCAGAAGAATGAGAGGTGATCTTATCGAAATGTATAAGATTACGACGGGGCTTGATAAGGTGGATGCAGAGAGGATGTTTCCACTGATGGGGGAGACTAGAACTAGAGGGCATGATCTTAGAATAAGAGGCCGCCCATTTAAAACTGAGGTAAGGGAAAATTTCTTCTCTCAGAGGGTTGTAAATCTGTGGAATTCGCTGCCTTAGAGAACTGTGGAAGCTGGGACATTGAATAAATTTAAGACAGAAATAGATAGTTTCTTAAACGATAAGGGGATAAGGGGTTATGGGGAGCGGGCGGGGAAATGGAGCTGAGTCCTGTCATGTATTTAACCATCTTGCAATGACATAGTCATGTAACTGTAACTCATGTACACTGTACCTGTACCCTAGAAATGCACACCCTGACCACAGGGGGTGAACTTGCGGGAGACACTCCTCACCTGGGTTTCCAGGTATAAAAGGGGAGGTCCCACCCAGGGTCAGCACTCCTTGGTCCTGAGAATAAAGGTGAAGGTCACAGAGTGACCGTGTCTGATATATATATGCCTCATGTGAGTTTGTAGTAAGGTGCAGGGACACTACAAGTCCATGATCAGATCAGCCATGATCTTATTGAATGGTGGAGCAGGCTCGAGGGGT
This sequence comes from Pristiophorus japonicus, assembly GCF_044704955.1. Taxonomy (NCBI): domain Eukaryota; kingdom Metazoa; phylum Chordata; class Chondrichthyes; family Pristiophoridae; genus Pristiophorus; species Pristiophorus japonicus. Next base: position 78,349,813 of record NC_091984.1, on the reverse strand, counting down.
CGTATGGCCTACTCTTGTTCCTATTTCTTATGTTCTTATGAGCCTCAATTTCCTTCAGTCCAACATTAGGAAGACTAAAGTTATTCGGGGAAAAATTCCGTTGCACCCAGTTTGGGGACAGTAACATTCGCGAGGCGCGAGACATTGCGCCAGGTGCAGAAGTCTTGCCTCTCACGAGAAATTGGGGTTAACGCCCCTGAAAGAAAGTAGGGCGCAAAATAGTGGAAGGATCGGGAGTGGGGCGCCGTGCTGCACACTGAGCCACATAACACTGCTGTGTAGGAGGGGTTCTCCCCTTATTTAAAAGGAAGGATCCAAGCTGTAAACTCTGCACCATACAAATGGTCTTACCGGGGAGTGGAGGATTCTGTGCAGAGTGACAGACTAACCAATCGTGGCACAGACCCCGCATTCCAAGCGGCAACGGAGCGCAGCATAAAAATCAGCAGTTTGTTTTGAATGCATTACACCGCCCCTTTAACTATCGTGCCGCGAGCGCCTGCCACCCAGTTCACGTCCCCTGAAGCTGTCGCTGTCATTGCCCGGCGCAGCTTCAGGGGCCGATACCCAATATAGGGTCTGGGTGATAAAGGGCCGTTGTGCATGGTGATGATGTCTTCAATGCCAGCGCAGCGGAGCTGAGCGCTATGGGTTACCGCTTCCACTAAATTCCTGCGGAAGTTAACGGGAGTCATTAGAGGCGCCGTGCCCGGACAAAACGTTGTTTGAGCCCTATTCGACCTCATGCTGAAATTGCGATCCTATATCCTCTCCATCACAAAGACAGACTACTTTCACCTCCATTACATTGCCACCGCTGCTGTACCTCAACTCATCTGCCACTGAAATCCTGAGACATGCCTTTGTCAACTTCAGATTTGACTATCCCAGTACTCTCCTGGCCAGCATCCCATTTCACAACTTCCATAAATTTCTGCTGAATTAAAACTCTGCTACCTTTATTCTATGCTGCATCAAGTCACCCACCATCCCTGTGGTCACTGAGCTACATTGTCTCCTGGTCCCTCAATGCAAGAAATGTAAAATATTCATCCTTGTGTTTAAATCTTTTCATGGACTTTCCTCTATCTACCTCCTTAATCTTCTCCAGCCCTAAACCCTCCCCTTGTGCATCCCCATTCCCTTTACCCCACCATTGGCCCTAAGCTCTGCAATTCCCTCCCTAAACCTCTCTGCATTTCCACCTCCCTCTGCTCCTTTAAAGCTCCCGTTTAAAACCAAGCTTTTTTTTTATCACTTCTCCAAAAGTCTTCTTCTTCGGTTCGGCATCTATTTTTTTTTAAATGCCTCTCTGAAGTTCTTTGCGGTGTTTTTGCATGCTAAAAGAACCATATAAATGGAAGTTTGGAATTTGTATTTTTGTGTTTATTATTGAGCTTGTGAGAAAAACAAATTAAAGGCACTGAGCTTTCAACCAGGTTATCTTCAAGGTAACTTCGACAGTCATGTGGTGGAAAGCTGGTCTCTGCCACACTTCCAGCAAAGTTACCGTGGTGGAGCGGGAGCAGCTCTGAGGAAATTCCTGGCCTTAGGCTCCGGGAGCTATGAATTCTTGCCCAGCGTTTCTTTCCCTCAGTGTTCTTGTATATCTACAACCTGCACACTCTTAAAACTCCAAGTTAGAATCTCTTGATCCCCAATTTTCCTCTTATCTTCTCTCTTACACTTTTCAACCTTGGTGGTTTCCTGCACTGTAGGCTTTAAACCTGCAATTAACGTCTCATGGGAAAAAACGGAACCAACAAAGGACTATTAAAATTGCCCCTCAGTCAGTGAAATATAAGCTCTGAAGTTAAGCTCCTCTTCACTGTCACTCATTGAACTTTCGTTGTGTAATGCAAGTCAATCAAGCAATTATAAAAGTATTATGAGTTCCAGCTAACAGTGCAAATAATCAATTCTGCATGTCATGCACAGCACAAATAGTATTCTTATCTATGATCCTTGCAGCCGGGCCACGGGAAAGTAGTTAGGAGCTAAACAGCAAATGTGATTATCTCCAAAGCAGCTGTGTAATTAATTTTGGATCTTAGGGCAGCACTTGTTTGGTTTGAACAACAGTCCTGTTCATTCACCGCAGGACTCCATAGATACATATGTCGTGATTAGAACGCTTTACATCTACTGTATCTTTCAGTACTCACAGGTTGCAAAGGACTACATTTTATCATCCCCCAGCAGCAATCCCCCAATAGTGGTGAAGCAAGCTCCTCCAGCTCGTACGTGAAAACGTGGTTCTATCTGTATTATTAATACAGTTGGAGACCATTTTATCAGCTCAAAAAGGAACCAGAAAAATGGAAGTGCCTACTGGCATGGCAAAAAAAAAAAATTGCTATCTGGACTGATTATCCTTTGAAATTAGCTTGCTTATGGTTTCTGGAATTGATAAACATATATATATATATATATATATACACACACCGCAAAATGAAAAGGCACACATTAATTATGAATATTGTAATCCAAATCTCTGGTTTCATATTTAAACATTGTATATTAATTCTGAGTCATTGCTGATATTCTATAACATGAGGAATCAGGATGTAGAAATTTGTTAGTCCCCGAAAAAGGGCATGGGGATCGCGATACGTGATTAACCCATGCTCGTTCAAAGGAATGCAGGCAGCACGCAAACTTCATGCTGCCAGCTGATTAGCATGATTGCGGCATTCAGCCCAGTGCTCAAGGCGCTGCAGAATGGCTGAACGCTCAGCAGGGAGCCCAACCTCGTGCAAGGCTACCACCACTTAAAGCTAGCCTGCACTACTTAAAGGCAGTCTGCACATCTTCATGGGAAGGTGCATTTTGCCTACAGTAGCTCATTGAACTAACTGGGGAAGAGAGTGAGAGGAGGAGAAAAGAAAAATTATGTGACAAGAGGTGTGAGAACGTGTGTCTAGGTTCTCCGATGCAGCACTGGAGGCCTTGGTGCAGGAGGTAAACTTGAGGAGAGAAGTGCTGTTTCCACAGGAGGCCAGGAGGACCTCCAAGCAGCAAGGTAAAGTCCAATGGGAACAGACCGTCACTGTTGTGAATATCAGCAGCTTAGCCCTGAGGACCTGGACACCATGCAGGAAGATGTTTAATGACCTCTCAAAAGGAACGGTAGCATAGTGGTTATGTTACTGGACTCGTAATTGGGATGGATGCGCCTGCATAAGCTCACCCCCATGGAGGAGATAGTGCTGGCCATTCTTGAGAGGGGCATCACTGAGTTTGTGGACAGAGGTGAGCTGAAAGAATACTAGATGATAGTATATTTTTTATTCGTTCTCAGGATGTTGGTGTCACAGGCAAGACCAGCATTTATTGCCCATCCCTAATTGCCCTTGTGAAGGTGGTGGTGAGCCACCTTCTTGAACTGTAGAGGGTAGTTAAGAGTCAACCATATTGCTGTTGGTCTGGAGTCACATATAGGCCAGACCGGTAAGGATGGCAGATTTCCTTCCCTAAAGGACATTAATGAACTAGTTGGGTTTTTATGACAATCCAGTAGTTTCACGGTCACCATTATTGATACTAGCTTTTTATTCCAGATTTATTTAATTAACTGAATTTAAATTTCCCAGCTGCCATGGTGGGATTTGGACACGTCCCTGGATCATTAGCCCAGGCATCTGGATTACATAAGAACATAAGAACATAAGAAATAGGAGCAGGAGTAGGCCATAAGGCCCTTTGAGCCTGCTCCGCCATTCAATAAGATCATGGCTGATCTGATCATGGACCCTCTCCACTTCTCCGCCCACTCCCCATAACCCCTTATTCCCTTATCGTTTAAGAAACTGTCTATTTCTGTCTTAAATTTATTTAATGTCCCAGCTTCCATAGCTCTCTGAGGCAGCAAATTCCACAGATTCATAACCCTCTGAGAGAAGAAATTTCTCCTCATCTCAGTACTAAATGGGCGGCCTCTTATTCTAAGATTATGCCATCTAGTTCTAGTTTCCCCCACCAGTGAATACATCCTCTCTGCATCCACCTTGTCAAGCCCCCTCATAATCTTATATGTTTCTATAAGATCACCTCTCATTCTTCTGAATTCCAATCAGTAGAGGCCCAACCTAATTAACCTTTCCTCATAAGTCAACTCCCTCATCCCCGGGATCAACCTAGTGAACCTTCTCTGAACTGCCTCCAAAGCAAGTATATCCTTTCGTAAATATGGAAACTAAAACTGCACGCAGTATTCCAGGTGTGGCCTCACCAATACCCTGTACAACTGCAACAAGACTTCCCTGCTTTTATATTCCATTCCCTTTGCAATAAAGGCCAAGATTCCATTGGCCTTCCTGATCACTTGCTGTACCTGCACACTATCCTTTTGTGTTTCATGCACAAGTACCTCCAGGTCCCGCTGTACTGCGGCACTTTGCAATCTTTCTCCATTTAAATAATAACTTGCTCTTTGATTTTTTTTCTGCCAAAATGCATGACCTCACACTTTCCAACATTATACTCAATCTGCTAAATTCTTGCCCACTCACTTAGCCTGTCTATGTCCTCCTGCAGCCTCTTTATGTCCTCCTCACACATTACCCTTCCTCCTATCTTTGCATCGTCAGTAAAATTGGCTACATTACACTCAGACCCCTCTTCCAAGTCGTTAATATAGATTGTAAATAGTTGGGGTCCCAGCATTGATCCCTGCGGCACCCCACTGATTGCCAACCTGAGAATGAAGCATTTATCCCGACTCTCTATTCTCTGATTACTAGTGCAGTAACATAACCACTATGCTACCGTACCCCTATACCGTATTATCGTACCCCTATCCTCATACGTAATCCTCCTTCTCACCTCCCACCTCCCCCTCATCTCACAATCTCTTTTAATTTAAAGCTGCACATGGTGAAAGCATGCATCTCTTGCCTTCCACCCCAACACTCATCACAAACCTACCCATGTGCCTTTCTCATTTCAGAGACCCAAGAAATCCAACCTGCCCAGCAAGTGGTGCATAAAGGAGAGGCTTGATTCCTGGATTTCTAATGATGTCAATGGTGGGTGGGTAATAATCCCGTATTACCCCAAATCCACACACTGCCCGAAAGACCCCTCCCCAGGAACTTCAGGGCAAATGTCTTTTATTACAGGAAATAGCTGCAAAGCTTAAAATTCTATGGACATATAATAAATACACTGCCTTTAACAGGTTCTTTTCTGACCAAGGCACACACTGTTCATTTGATGTTAATTCTCTTTTTTGCTGGGTGGTGGTGGTATCATATATCTGCTCTTCCCAACCAAATGTTTTCCCACTAGCTGAGTTCTCCTAGCAATCAGCTTATGCATCACTATAATCTTCTGTCTCTGTTTACAGGCATTTATTTTAAGAGATGGCCAGAGACGTGTGACGCTATAAAATACAGCTCTGTTACTTGTGATATTAATTATATATTTGATATCAGTGCCAAATAAAAGAAACTGAAGCACATTAATCCAAAAGTATGCATGTACCAATATTACATTTCTGGACCAACTCTCAACAAACATTTGGGTATCCCATTTTATAAGTATAAATCATGTAAGCTTCCCTCATCTAATCAGGTAAAGGAATGCAGCACATGGCATGGTGGCGGCACAGCATGTTGAAGCCCCATTGTGGAATGACAAAGAATGATAGCAAGCAAATTATATTCCTGATCGCAAAGTGTTTCCCAAAGGGTAGGAAGGAAAATCATAAGAAAAGTAACTACTGATGCAAGTCTTTGTAATTCCCTTCAGCATTGCAATGGCAAAGTCTGAGGAACAGGTTACTCCTCTCCCTCCCTCTTCTCTGAACCTCTCATGGATGGTGCATCATACGGGGATAACCAAGAATGAGGCATTGGAGACGATAGCTTAAAGAAAGCGTACTTTCATCAACGAGCAGGAGTGCCAGAAACAAAATTACATCACACTCTCCTAAAATAGTATTTTGAACTTGCGTATTTCCCCAGCTCAATTTCCTGAAAAGCTGAACATATTTCCTTAAAGCAGAGTCTTGCCCTTTATTGTTAAGACAAATGCCCTATCTGCATGACTACTTCTGGCCCCGTGAAATGAAAAAAAAAATGCTGTTCAATACTTAAATCAGTTAAAAAAAACCTACCGTCTTTCTCCATTTGTTTGGCATCAACTGCCCAAATATATTCATAGGTTCCACCAAGTATACCCTCACTCATGTAATGAGTTCCATAGTCCTTAAAGACTTCCCTGTATTCTCCATAATTGTATGCAGTCGGCAGCTGTTTAACTCTTTGAAAAAAGTCATAATGGAGCATGAGGTCTCTGGGTTTTACTTTAAACCGAGCCACTTGGAGTGAGAACTGTACATGAAATAAACTTGTTTTCTGAAAAAGAACCAAAATAATCCAATGATTGAAGAACATGACCAGTGAAATATTCAAATTGTTTTCACATGCATATACACTGTATGTATATGCATGTAATATATATCTAGGGACGGAGTAAGGATGCCTCGGGCCCCGGGCAGTATCCCGGCCATGGGTCCCCCTACTCCCATTCACATCCTACAGTAAATGACATTAGTGAGCTAAGTCACAGGGCACTATACTGAGTCTGCATCAGGTCAAGGTCAGGTCAGGTCTACATCTCCGGTTAGGTTCTCATTGGTACTATGATGACATTCATTTAATATTTTATTATGTTTCCAAACAATTAAACTAATACCTTGATGAAGCCCTATACAAACAATAAACAACAATGCTTTAATTTTTAAAAATCCTTACATTTTGAAACTAAATCGACAATGACAACAATTTAGAACAAAACAGTGCAATTTTTTTGGAAGACCATCATTTGTCATTTGCATTCCATTTTCTCCACAGAGGCAACTATAAGTATAACATTACATTGGTCTTTTCCTAGATTTTTGTCAGCTAAACTCGTCAATGATTTTCGAGAAGTCAAGTCTTCTCAATACTTCGCTCTCGATGCTCATGATTGAAAGACTATTAAATCGATCTTGTTCTATTCGATTCCTGACCTCATCCTTGATGTGTTTTAGTTTGGAGAAGGACCGCTCACCATTTCATACCATCATCGACAGATATATCCGAAGCGCTATTTTAATGTTTGAAAAAGTTTGGGTGAGGGCGTGTGTATGGAGGAATTGATACATTCTCAGCTCTGCTGACTTAGTTTGACACAAATTTAAATTTGACACAAATTTAAGTTTGAAGCTCCTTTGAGAATGCCACCAAGCTAGAAAACTGGATGAATTCACTTTCAATCATAGGTTCCAGATCTTTGGGATAGGAGCAGGCAAGATTTGCTGTGGCTTGCTTGATCTCATGAGTCGAGAAAGTGGCTAGCTTGGATAGGAATCCAAACTTACAGTTTATTTCCTTGTATGCTCAAGGCGGTGTTTCAAGGTTCTAATTAGTTGATCAATGATGACAAGGAACATTTCAGTTTTGAATTTCTCCTTGGGTGACAGCACAGTGTTTTCAACATCTCCATCGCCATAGCAGTGGTTGCGTACCCGGACGTGCCCCTGAGCTGAATTATACTCATTGTAGGCACACAGTTCTCAAACTCTGTCCGCTGGGTCTGGACAAAATCGACAACGAACTCGAGTAAGGACACCATGACATTCAGATTCAAGCCGGTCTCGTGAAACGAGAGATTGGTCAGGTAAAAGTCTGTGTTCCAAATAACAATAGCCCTGAAATCCCGGCTCCTTCTTTCCGCGGGCATTCGACTCAATTCTTTTGCTGCTGCGCCCACCAGAGATCTCGGTCCTGAGGCCTCCTCTCCCTGCACAACTGAGTGCGTATACGTCTGGACAGACGTCGAGCTGGAGCTGGAGTCACGTGGCACTGGGCAGTCAATCCAGATAAAGTATTTTCTCATTCATAATAATGGGAACTCCGTAAGTAGGAGTTCTCATTATTATGATTGAGAAACGCTCCCTCCCTCAAAAACAAAACAGCAATAAAAAATAGGATTAAAAAAATCACATATTTAACATTAATTTAAATTAAAGTTAATAAATATCTTAGAAAAAAATATATATTTTCCGATTTTTTTTAATAGAATTTTTAAATTATGGTTTAAAATAAACTTATCTTAGTGAGCAGGGTTTTTAAACACTAAAATGTTTTTTTTAATTTTAATTTGTATATGTTTTCATATGTTTTAAAACTCTTATGCTGGTAAGAAATAAGCTATGTGCCTGCTTTTACCAGGCGTAAGAGTTTTACGGACATTTGCTGGGCAAGAGATGGGCAAATACTGCAATCTTGTTCTTGCTGCCGAGATGCGTGCGACCTGTCAAGCCAGAACTTGACAGATCGGAAAAGTTGTTTTTTGGCGCATGCGCATTACACGCCAAAAAACGCATTTTGCAATGTTTTCCTGGGTCAGTATACACTCTTTCACGGAAAATGAGCCAAAGGTGGGCAACGGAAACGCTACAAGGACACCCTCAAAGCCTCCCTGATAAAGTGCGACATCCCCACTGACACCTGGGAGTCTCTGGCCCAAGACGCCCTAAGTGGAGAAAGTGCATCCGGCAGGGCGCTGAGCACCTCGAGTCTCAACGGCGAGAGCATGCAGAAATCAAGCGCAGACAGCGGAAAGAGCGTGCGGCAAACCTGTCCCATCCACCCCTTCCCTCAACGTCTATCTGTTCCACCTGTGATAGAGTCTGTGGCTCTCTTATTGGACTGTTCAGCCAACAAAGAGCTCACTTGAAGGAATGCAAAATTCACAAGAAACCTCCCACTGTGTTTGGGCTCATTCGAAAGGAAATTTAATTTGGACTATCTACCAAAAAGTTTGGAACTCTAAAGTGCTTATGGAAGAAACTACGAATTTTAATAGAATTTTGGATTTTAAAAGACAAACTCAAGGCTGTGGGTGGACCGACGGAACTAGCAAGATACAGTCTAATTAAGTGAAGCTACCTGGGTGTGAGGACTGAGTTAACCTGTCTGGAAGAATGATTATTCGAAAATCCTTCCCCCACAAGAGATAATAACATCACAAAATCACCCAGAGGTAGCTATCCATCAACATGGGTCTGGACAACCATTTCAGCACATACATCACAAAGAGGCCCAATCCAGCCTGTATGCGAAAGACTAAGCACAAAAGGACATTGCAATTACCAAACTAATAGTCCCATCAGGAAACAGTTTTCGAACATCAACTCACCCAAAACATATCAACTTTTAACGAGCCCGACAAAATATTACAAAGAAGAACCAAGCCCGCCAAAATTATACAAAGGATTTTGAAGAGATTTGGCGGCAAGATTAGAACTCTGAAATCGTATAACTGGCCCTTGTTTTCAACAGAGGTTAGGTGGTTGCCAGGTAGCTACAAGGCTGCTACTACCTCAGATGCCATACTACACCAGGTGCTATACTGCGAGTATGTCATCACGACAAGGTGAGAAACCAACACGACAGTTGTAAACTAACTTCTCCAGCCTTGAAGTCCTGAAGTCCTGAAGGAAGGAAGAACATCACCATTGCAGCAATGACCGACCATAGTCAACATGGTATCAAGGGAAAAACAACCGCAATCTACTGTTAACTATCAAAAGGATTGGTAAGCATAGTCCCTGCATGCCCTGGAGTCCAACCTAGCTAGAAGTAGGTATTGGGAGGTGGGAGGTATAATTTACTGTAACCCCCTTTGAATGTGTAGCGCATGGTTCTTTATTAGAGTGATTTTAAGTTTGACCATGCAAAGATGCTTTTCCTATCCCTAGACAGCAAACTGTACCAGTCCCTCTCTACTGAGAGCAAAAGAGGACAGAAAACACTTGCTGCCATCCAAAAGGACATCTTAGAAGCTATGGGCTGCAATGACAGGAGTCCCTTCTCTAGAGTAGAGAAAACAGTGCAGCTCACATGAGAAACCCCACAGGCTTTCGCAGACCGACTGTGGCCGGTATACAAAAGCGCCTGTAGTGGGGACATAGACAGAGATCACTTAAGCCCGGACGAATTAGCACACTGGCTCCGAAGCCTAGTAGCTAACAGTTTACCCAGAATAAAAACCAAGGCTGAGGCCTGGTTCGACCCAAGAGATCCCCAAGCCACAGAACAGGGAGTGCTTAGGCAGCTGACCCTAGCTTACAGAAACAGCAGAGGGACAGAAGAGCACCCACAAAAGGGAAGGGTTCACGAAATCTGACCTAGCCAAGATAAGAGGGAATGGCGCCATGAGGGGGGCAACCCCTCCGATACAAAACGTACTGCTTCGGGTGCGGAAAGAGTGGGCACTGGAGAAAGGATTGTAAAAATCCTTGGAAGAATAGCTCAGGAAAGAATTCTCCAGACCCTGCCCAAAAGACCGAGACAGATAAGCCAGCCCCTTCCCACTCATTTGATACCCTTTTAACTGCACTGCGAGCCATGTTAGATAGCCCCGGCAAGGTAGCCACCACCACCGGTATCGAGATCCCATCTGCCCCCTCCCAACCAAAACCGTGACTAGGACAGGCACAGCCTGTCCACCTGTGTTCCCTCGAGTATGTTGCGTGGGGGAGACCGTCCGTACAGATGGAAGTGGAAAAGGTGAAAGGGACTTACCTGCTGGATACAGGTGCCTCAAGCACCCTTGTCTATGCAGCTAACCCCGTCACCTGACCTCTGTGTAACCCTACAGTTTGGTGGGTTTCACAGGCACTGAACAGACTGGCTCATTCTCCGTTCCGCTCTCCATTCATTTAGGTACACTCCACACTAAGTGGACCCGTCTCCTGATGAAGTGGGAGCAGGAAGGGAGAGAGATCCTGGGGGCTGACTTCATCCAAGGCCACGGGATCCTAGTGGATTTAAGAACCACTGTCTTTGGGGATCAGTCTGTACCGGACAGGAGAGTGAAGTGATGGTTATCCCGGGAAAACAGGGAAAAGGGACGGTGTGCACCATGAAACCAAAGGAGGGTTACGACCTTGAATCACTGGTCAGTAACACCCCGATAGAATATCAAGAATATGTGAGGAAAAACCTTGCAGCTTTTGCCACTCACAAACATGACTGTGGGAGAATAAATAGGGTCAAGGTTAGCATAGATGGGGACCCCATGACCTGACCACAGAAACAGTACAACTTCCCCAGGGAGGCGGAGGCAGACATGGAAACAGCCCTGGGTTCGCTGGTTAAACAGGGGGTATTGAGACCAATAACTACCCATGTGAACTCTCCATTGTGGCCGGTTAAAAAAATCGGACAACTTCTGGAGAGCCACAGTGGACTATCGAGTACTCAACCGTAACATCCCCGCCTGTGCACCCACTGTTGCTGCTGTCGCCGACCTCATTGGAAGTATCCCAGCCTCCGCGATCACCTTCACGTGCTGGATACTTTCACTGGGTTCTGGTCCATACTTTTAAGAAGGAAAGATCAGTACAAATTTGCTTTTACCTTTAAAGGACAGCAATATACTTGGAATTGACCCCTCAGGGCTTCAACAACAGCCCCAGTATTTTCCATCAGTGTATGGCCAACTGTTTAAAGAGTTTCAGCAGACTCCAGCAGTTAGTACAGTATGTAGATGACCTGCTCCTGTTCACCGATGAGTGGGAGGAACATGGGCCACTGCTGGATGAGCTGCTGGAGCTGCTGAAAGAAGAAGGACTTAAAGTAAACCCTAAGAAGGCACAGATCGGCCTGAAGGAAGTAAAATTCCTGGGATTGGCTGTGCGCGCTGGGGAAAGAGACATAGACAAAGCTAGAAGGGAAGCAGTGCAGAATCTTCCCGCCCCCAACACAGTAACAGGAGTAAGATCTTTTATAGGGGTAACCGGGTACTGTAGAGATTTCATTGAGGATTATGCAGCCACAGCAGCCCCTCTGCTCCGACTCCTACACAAGGGAGTGGAATGGGAATGGGACAAAGGTTGCGAGGCAGTATTTATCCAACTCAAGAAAGACCTGCAGATCGCGCCAGCTCTCGGGGCCATTGATGGGGGTAACGGTTCAGACCCAGGACCCCGTCCTCAAAACTGTCCTGAACACACTAACAAAAGGGGAAAAGGTAGAAGGCCTGTACGGCACCGCAGCAATTGCCATTAAAGAAGGCATGCTGTTCATGGGGGAGCAATGGGTAGTACCGCAACAACACCGGAGAGAATTCCTCCAGCTGGCCCACGAGGGTCCAGGAGCAGGACACCCCGGACCTGAGACCACTTGGCAACGAGTGGAACAGGCAGGGTGGTGGCCAGGACTCAGGGAAGACGTCCGCGAGTTCTGTGCTAGCTGTCTGGTGTGCATGGCCAGAAACCTCGAAGGTGTCTAGACATATCAGGAGGGTAGAGGGACCCTGGCAGTCGATCTAAATCGATTACATCAGGCCCCTACCCACTGCCCAGGTAGGCTACAAGTACTGCCAAGTATTGGTGGATGTTTTCACCAAATGGGTGGAAGCCTTCCCATGCCGAACAGCCACTGCCCTGGGAACAGCTAGGATCCTGGTCAGAGAAATGTTCTCTCGATGGGGACTACCACAATACGTGGAGTCCGACTAAGGGAGTCACTTCACTGGGCAGGTGATGCAGGAGACCCTTAAGGTACTCGGCATCAAAGGGAAATAGCATGTCGCCCACAACCCGCAGTCATCCGGGTCTGTGGAGCGTTTAAACCGTACCATCAAAGAAAGGCTGCGCAAAGAGACAGGGGACTCGCCCAAAGGGTGGGTGGATGTCTTACCACTAGTCCTCATGGGAATCCGGGCCAGCCAGTCAAAGAGCACGGGGTACTCCCCGTACGAGCTCATGACCGGCAGAGCCATACGAACCCCCACCCATGTGTTAGCCCCGGTACTCACGGAAGGTCAGCTTAGGGAAGCGAACCGGGACAGCTTTGTCAGGAATCTGTTTGTTTGAACACCTTAAACAGATTCACTGGCAGGCTGCTAACAACATGAGAAAATAGCATCGGAGCAACCGACTGCTGCTAGAACCACGCAAACACCATGAATGGGAAATAGGGGACCAGGTCATGGTGAGAAACTAGGCTAGAGTAGGGGTCTTTGAGGCACTGTACATGGGACCGTACCACATTGTCAACAAGGCAAGCCCCACGGTCTATGCCATAAAACTGCCCCGCCGAACAAAGTGGTTCCACATAAATCAGTGCAAACTTTTCAACTCAGGGGCAGCAGCTAAACGTAAGGGACAGTCAAAAACTAAACCGCACTAAAGACAGGGACCCCCAGCCAACAGCCCCCGACTGTGGAAATCCCACAGGGGACGTGGCAGACCCACAGACTGTACCTAGAGGGGCGGTGGACTGTGTTACTGGAGGAGCTGTCCCCCCAATCATTTGGGACTCGGACGCACCCCAAGCAGCCGGAGCCTTAAGAAGGACTCACCGCACAGCACGGTCAAAGACACCGTTGTCACCAGCGCTCCAATTTAAATGGTTCAGCGCCGGGAAAGGGACCAGCCACAAAAGGGCACCTAAGGTCAGAGACCAGTCCGCGAGCAGGGACACCCAGCCGGTAACCTCAAGAAACAAGGGACCCCCGGAAGAGATAGTGGTGGACCAGCCACCAAGTGGGAGTCCCCAGCCCATAGCCCTCGACCAGGCAGAACCCCCAGGGGAAGAAAGGAACCAGGCAGCCATCCCCAAAGGGGCGGTGTGCTGCAGCACCGGAGGGTACGTTCCCCCGATAGTGTGGTATTTGAACCCACCTCCGATCAGGGTACTTAGGGTTAGGCAGTGCAGACCGACCTATCATCTACCTTGTTGGACACCCAGCAGGAGAAGAAGAAAGAGAGAAGGCAGGAATTAACCTTGCCATCCGGAGACGGGTGGCAGATGTAGATATGTAGTGCGAGATGGATTTAAGAATGTTTAGTAATAAGTTAAAGTAATGAAAGATTGTGTATAATGATAAGTATATATGTATTAGTTATCTGGGGTAAGGAAAAGAATCTACCTGTGCAGCTATTAAAAGAAGTAAAACGGCTGTGAGATAAAGTTAAAAGCAATCAGTCCACAAGGAACTGAATAAGACAGCCAGTCAATTAAAGACCATGAGCCCAATTTGGAACTCGGTCACCTTTGTCAAGACAGAGAGCTTTCTCAGGGCTAGACAATCTGTTTTATGTGCCCCTACAGAAAAGAGGTCAACATGAGAAGTATCCTGTTCCTGCTCGCCCTGATAAGGATGAGTAGCGGCGACCGAGGAGACGAGGAAGAATCCCTCATCTACGGGTGTTCAGGAGGGAGAGCACCGATTGTAACCGCTGGCCCCCGAGACGTGGAAGAACCCGCCGCTTATGCCCACGAGGGAAGATGGCCAGGCTGGCTGGGATCTAACTCTACCCGCTACTCCAGCCAGGAAGGTTTTATCTACGGGGAGGCCTCACTTCCAGGCCCCTGGATGCGGATCATCGCTGCCCGAGTCAGTGTTACAGAGGGAAAGCGTGTGTGTTTGACTTGCAAAGGGAACATTCCCCTGGGAAGATGGCGGTGGCTCAGAAAACTCAGCAAGGACACATGGGACCAGGAATCGGACTGGGAAAGACTCGGTAATGATTCGTACCGCACCATCACGGGGACACGGGAGGAATAACAGTGTGTTGGGACAAATGGTGGGAATCCGAACAAGGAATTTATGTTTGCATGTGGGGATCAGAGAGTATTTGTTCTGCAGGTATATCGATCGACTTTGCCAGGCAATGGCAAAATGAAGGGGAAGGGATGGGGTGGGATTCTAGCCTACACGGGTGCGCAGTCCCACACTCCCCACTCCCAATTAACGCCACTGAACTAAGAGCACACATTAAGAAACCCCTACCCACAACCCCGCCAATATGCACAGTAATAGAAAGGTGTCCTACCAGCACCAAGGGAGCTGGAAATGGATTAGTATTGGTACCGACCGAAAAGGTGTTATATCAGGGGGTACATTATGCAGTAGCTTCAGTAATTTTAAACTTTACCGAGGTACACCTACCTGCAGGAAACAGAGCTGCTATACCAGGCCCTACTTAGAGACGTGTTTAAGAAATTTTATGAGTTAGACTTTGGAAATGTAGACAAAGCAGACCTATACACCCTAAATGCTAGGGACACCATGGGCTCTGGGAGGCCTAGAAGAGGAATCATAAACGATGTTTTCACCACCTACAATACAGCATCCTCTGTAATAAATAGCCTAGATGACATAGAACTGCAAACACAGATAAACAGTTTAAAGACCCAATTGAGAAAATTCCTGAAACAGGAGAACACAATAGTAGGATCAGAATTACACAAGGACCAGGCTATGACTGTCCATTTAAAAGAAATGGTGGCTGAGCTGAAAAAACATGCATAGACAGTGAATGCACTTATACTGGAGAATAGAAACGCTTCGGACCAGGCTGCACAGAACGAGGTGTGCGTACTGTATGGGGTATGGTTGTTGGGAGAGGGCCACAACAGCCTGGAGGATTTAAAACAAGGTGTAGTCCCCTCCTGGATCAGGAACAAGCACCTCACAGCCCTGCACCCGTACAGCAATTCACTAAGCCCGTGCCAGCTCCGCCTAGCCTCTGAAGCCTATTTTGTCCCAGTAGAAATCTAACCACACTATTATGGGAATAGTATTAAGGATGCCGGTCATGGGTGGGACAGCCCGACCCGCATCATTATACCGGGTGGAAAACATTGGAGTTATTCAGGGAGGTGCACACATTCGTTTCGCAGCGGTCCCACCCTATGTCATAAAGTGGGAGCACGCTGTAACGGGTACTGACCTCTCCAGGTGTCGGAACTGGGGTGCACACATAATGCTGTGTCCCCAATACTTAAGTGCCCATTCAAGGTCACAGTGTGGGTTTAAAGCTGCTGGTGCACAGCCTATTAACTGCACCATGGAGGTAATGACACAAGACTATGTCCCTCCACAGGTAGTATACACACGGGGTGGGACATATTGTGTCACCACCAGTGCACACCACTACCAACATGGACACCTCTGGTGTCCGGTAAGTGGCAGCAGTTTTTGCTTCAAACCTGAGGCATCAGTTCAAGTGGCCCGGGAATGGATGGTCCCCATTCCTGAACCCTCCACTGTCCACCTCGCTGTGAAGAAAAACATTACAAACCTGCAGGATTATGTTGTACATTTTGGCTATGCAATTCCCCCTTTACCCAAACATCTTATTGCTCTGCTAAAAGCTGTGATTATCTCACAAAAACACTTCTACACTCTAGAACAAAAAGCAATTGAGATAGGGAAAAAGATTCTCGAGATCACCATTCCGCCTTGGTGGGACCTTTTCAGAAATATAGAAGTCCCGGTCTGGATCAGAATCGATTCCCATACTTTAGTTATTTGTCATCATACTCACTCTATACTGCAACCGAATTGCAATGACTGTATTCGCCTGTAAATTGCATTTGCATTTCAACGGAGGATGCAGGGTAATGTTTAGCTAGTGTAAATGCAGGGAAGGTTGACTCTCGGGAGCAGGAATTTTGCTTACCTTTATTGACATTCAAGAGTGTGGAGTGTCAACAGGGGGGAATGAAGGAATGTAAAATTCACAAGAAACCCCCTCTGTGTTTGGGCTCATTCGAAAGGAAATTTAATTTGGGACTATCTACCAAAAGGTTTAGAACTCTAAAGTGCTTATGGAAGAAACTACGAACTTTAATAGAATTTTGGATTTTAAAAGACAAACTCAAGGCTGTGGGCAGACCTACGGAACTAGCAAGAGACAGTCTAATTAAGTGAAGCTACCTGGGTGTGAGGACTGAGTTAATCTGTCTGGAAGAATGATTATTCAAAAATCCTTCCCCCACAAGAGACATTAACATCACAAAATCACCCAGAGGTAGCTATCCATCAACATGGATCTGGACAACCATTTCAGCATATACATCACAAAGAGGCCCAATCCAGCCTGTACATGAAAGACTAAGCACAAAAGGACATTGCAATTACCAAACTAATTTTTCCATCAGGAAACAATTTTCGAACATCAACTCACCCAAGAAAAATTAACTTTTAACGAGCCCGACAAAATATGACAAAGAAGAACCAAGCCCGCCAAAATTATACAAAGGATTTTGAAGAGATTTGGCAGCAAGATTAGAACTCTGAAATTGTATAACTGGCCCCTGTTTTCAACAGAGGTTAGGTGGTTGCTAGGTAGCTACAAGGCTGCTACTACCTCAGATGCCATACTACACCAGGTGCTACACTGCGAGTATGTCAACACGACAAGGAGAGAAACCAACGTGACAGTTGTAAACTAACTTCTCCAGCCTCGAAGTCCTGAAGTCCTGAAGGAAGGAAGAACATCACCATCGCAGCAGCGACCGACCACAGTCAACATGGTATCAAGGGAAAAACAACCACAATCTACCGTTAACTGTCAAAAGGATTGGTAAGCATAGTCCCTGCATGCCCTGGAATCCAACCTAGCTAGAATTAGGTATTGGGAGGTGGGAGGTATAATTTACTGTAACCCCCTTTGAATGTGTAGTGCATGGTTCTTTATTAGAGTGATTTTAAGTTTGACCATGTACTTTCCTTGTACTGTTCTTTATTAGAGTAATTTTAAGTTTGACTTTGTACCTTTCTATTGTGTTCCTAACACAGATGAGGCTGCACACAGGGAGGTTAAAGTAACAGTGACCTCAGTTTTTAATAAGACACTCCAGAGTGAGGAACAGGCCTTAGTGGCCGGCTTATATACAGTGCTCCCAAGGGATGCTGGGATCCCTTGGGACTTCAAGGGATGAGCTCCCTGGTGGTGGAACATGGGAGTGCATGCTTTACAGATACACAACATCATTTCCCCCCGCACAAAGTCAAAGTGAAAACTATTTGCAAGGTGAGGCGGTCGGGAGCCTTTCTTTCCCTGGTGGACCGCCTCGGTACAAATGTCTGTTCTGGTGTGTTGGCTGTGCCCTCGCTGGGCTGGCATGTTGTTGGCCCTGCAGGGCTGCTAGGTGAGCCTGGCCTTGCTGGGCTGTTGGGCGTGATGGGTTCAATTTCCTGGTCCGGCGTGGTGTCGTTGATCCTTTGGGTGTGTGTTGTGGGCTCGAAAAAGGTGGTGTCTGCTGTGGGTTAATTAGGGCAGTCTGTGAACCACAGCCTCGTTTGGTCCTGGTGCTTTCTGTAAATTTGTCCATTGTCTAGTTTGACTACAAACACCCTATTCCCTTCTTTAGCTATCACCGTGCCCGCGATCCACTTGGGACCATGTCCATAGTTTAGCACATACACAGGGTCATTCAGATCAATTTCCTGTGACACAGTGGCGCGACCATCGTTTACATTTTGTTGCTGCCGCCTGCTCTCTACCTGATCATGCAGGTTGGAGTGAACAGCGAGAGTCTTGTTTTAAGTGTTCTTTTCATGAATAGCTGAGCCGGGGGCACCCCTGTGAGCGAGTGGGGTCTCGTGCGGTAGCTGAGCAGTACTCGGGACAGGCGGGTTTGGAGTGAGCCTTCTGTGACTCGTTTAAGACTCTGTTTGATGGTTTGTACTGCCCGCTCTGCCTGCCCATTGGAGGCTGGTTTAAACCGGGCCGAGGTGACATGTTTGATCCTATTGTGAGTCATGAATTCTTTAAATTCGGCACTGGTGATACATGGCCCGTTGTCACTGACCAGTATGTCAGGCAGGCCGTGGGTGGCAAACATGGCCCTCAGGCTTTCAATGGTGGCGGTGGCGTTATTTCACATTCGATCCATTTTGAAAAAGCATCCACCACCACCAGGAACATTTTACCGAGAAACAGGCCTGCATAGTCGACATGGATCCTCGACCATGGTCTGGAGGGCCATGACCACAAACTTAGTGGTGCCTCTCTCGGCGCGTTGCTCAACTGAGCACATACGCTGCATTGCCGTACACAGGACTCTAAGTCAGAGTCGATACCGGGCCACCACACATGGGATCTGGCTATCGCTTTCATCATTACTATACCCGGGTGTGTGCTGTGGAGATCCGAGATGAACGTTTCCCTGCCCTTTTTTGGTAGCACTACGCAGTTACCCCGACAACAGGCAGTCTGCCTGAATGGACAGCTCATCTTTTCGCCGCTGAAACGCCTTGATTGGCTCTTGCATTTCAACGGGGATGCTGGCCCAGCTCCCATGCCGTACACAGTTTTTCACTTGGGACAGCAGAGGACCTTGGCTTGTCCAAGTTTTAATCTGGCGGGCCATGACAGGTGATTTATCATTTTCAAACGCTTCCATGACCATCAACAAGTCTGCGGGCTGCGCCTCCATCAACAAGTTTGCAGGCTGCGCCATTTCCACCCCCGTGGTGGGCAATGGTAGCTGACTGAGAGCATCCGCACAGTTCTCGGTGCCTGGCCTGTGGCGGATGGTATAGTTGTACGCTGATAGCGCGAGTGCCCACCTTTGTATGCGGGCTGAGGCATTAGTATTTATCCCCTTGTTTTCAGTGAACAGGGATGTGAGGGGCTTGTTATCGGTTTCCAGCTCAAATCTGAGGCCAAACAGGTACTGATGCATTTTCTTTACCCCGAACACACACGCTAATGCCTCTTCCTCAATCATGCTGTCGGTCCACTCGGCCTTAGACAAGCTCCTGGAAGCATAGGTGACAGGTTGCAACTTCCCCGCAATGTTAGCTTGTTGTAATACACACCCGACTCCGTACAATGACGCGTCACATGCTAGCACAAGTCTTTTACACAGGTTATACAATACAAGCAGCTTGTTGGAGCATAAAATATTTCTGGCTTTCTCAAAAGCAATTACTTGTTTTTTTCCCCATAACCAGTTCTCACCTTTGCGCAATAACACATGTAGGGGCTCTAAAAGGGTGCTTAACCCCGGTAGGAAGTTACCAAAATAGTTCAGGAGTTCCAGGAACGATCGCAGCTCCATGACTTTCTGTGACCTGGGTGCGTTCCTGAAAGCCTCTGTCTTGGCGTCTGTGGGCCGAATGCCGTCCGCCGTGATCTTTCTCCCCAAAAACTCCACTTCTGTTGCCATGAAAACGCATTTTGACCTCTTCAGCCGCAGCCCTACGCGATCCAGTAGCTGGAGGACCTACTCCAGGTTTTGTAGGTGCTCGGCGGTGTCCCGACCCGTGACCAATATGTCGTCCTGAAAGACCACCATGTGTGGTACCGACTTGAATAGGCTCTCCATCTTTCTCTGGAAGATCGCTGCAGCCGACCAAATTCCAAACGGGCATCTGTTGTAGATGAACAGTTCCTTGTGCGTGTTGATGCAGGTGAGGCCCTTTGAAGACTCCTCCAGCTCCTGCGTCATGTAGGCCGAAGTCAGGTCGAGCTTGGTGAATGTCTTGCCTCCTGCCAGCGTCGAAAATAGGTCATCTGCCTTGGGTAACGGATATTGGTCCTGTCGCGAGAAACGATTAATAGTTACTTTATAATCGCCGCAAATCCTGACCGTGCCATCACTTTTGAGTGTTGGAACAATTGGGCTGGCCCACTCGTTGAATTCCACTGGGGAGATGATGCCCTCGCCTTGCAGCCTGTCCAGCTCGATTTCCACTCTCTCCCTCATCATGTGGGGTACCACTTGCGCCTTGTGGTGAATGGGTCGTGCCTCTGGGACCAAGTGGATCCGCACCTTCGCCCCGGAAAAGTTTCCAATGCCTGGCTCAAAAAGGGAAGGAAATTTGTTAAGAACCTGGGTACATGAGTCCTCATCAACATGTGATAGCGCTCGGATGTCATCCCAGTTCCAGCAGATTTTGCCCAGCCAGCTCTTTCCAAGCAGTGTGGGGTCATCGCCCGGGACAATCCAGAGTGGCAGTTCATGCACCGTGGCCTCATAGGTGACCTTGACCAGGACAGTGATAAGCTCTTTGGTATACATTCTCAGTTTCGTGTGGATGGGGCTCAGGGCTGGTCTGAATGCCTTGTTGCACTACAATCTCTCAAACATCTTTTTACTCATGATGGATTGGCTAGCGCCAGTGTTCAGTTCCATGGCTACGGGTAAGCCATTCAATTTTACGTTTTGCATTATAGGTGGACATTTCGTGAAAATGTGTGCACCCGTGTACTTCAGCATCTGCCTCCTCTTTCTGAGGCTCGAAATTGCTTTGATCCACCATGAACCGATCTTCCTCTGCCATGTGGTGGTTAGCAGGTTTTGCAGAGCTTGCAGTTTGTTTGCAAGCTCGCTGGAGGTGCCCCTATGTTCCACAGCTCTTGCAAACATACCCTTTGAAGCGGCATGAATAGGCTGAATGGAAGCCTCCACAACGCCAACAAGGTGTGAATTGCCTTGCATTCATCCTTTGTTGGGAACTCTGAGTCATCTGGGTCACCTGAGGCCTGCTGGCAGTTGCAGACTCGTGCTTTCTGCCCTGTACATTTCTGCTCGCAAACACAGTTCCAGTTAATTTATGAACATTGCTAGCACTTGTGTGCTGAGAGATTTGTTTGGTGTTATCACTGGTGGACATAAACGCCTGTGCTATCGCAATAGCCTTACTGAGGGTCGGTGTCTCTACAGTCAAAAATTTTCGTAGGATGGTCTCGTGGCCAATGCCCAGTACAAAATAGTCTCTGAGCATTTGCTCCAGGTAGCCATCAAACTCACATTGTCCTGCAAGTCGCCTTAGCTCGGCGACGTAGCTCGCCACTTCCTGACCTTCAGATCGCTGGCACGTGTCGAACCGATACCTCGCCATCAGCACGCTCTCCCTCAGGTTAAGATGCTCCCAAACCAGTGTACACAGCTCCTCATATGACTTATCTGTGGGTTTCACCGGAGCCAGAAGATTCTTCATGAGGCTAAAGGTCGGTGCCCCGCAGATCGTGAGGATGACCGTTTTCCTTTTTGCAGCGCTTCCTTCTCCTCCAGCTCGTTGGCTACAAAGTACTGGTCTAACCGTTCGACATAGGCTTCCCAGTCCTCACCCTCCGAGAACTTCTCCAGGATGCCCACAGTTTGCTACATCTTTGCGTTGGATTCGTAGTCTCGTCGCCTTTGTTGGGGACTCTGAGTCATCTGGGTCACCTGAGGCCAGCTAACACAGATGAGGCTGCACACAGGGAGGTTAAAGTAACAATGACCTCAGTCTTTAATAAGACACTCCAGAGTGAGGAAAAGGCCTTAGGGGCCGGCTTATATACAGTGCTTCCAAGAGATGCTGGGATCCCTTGGGACTTCAGGGGATGAGCTCCCTGGTGGCGGAACATGGGAGTGCATGCTTTACAGATACACAACACTTTCCTTGTACTATTCTTTATTCGAGTGATTTTAAGTTTGACCATGTACTTTTCCTTGTATTGTCCTTTATTAGAGTGGTTATAAGTTTAACCTTGTACCTTTCCTTGTATTGTCCTTTGTTGGAGTGATTGTAAGTTTGGCCTTGTATTTTCTTACTAGAGTAATAAGCCTGTATTACTTTGTGTGTAATAAAAAACAACGTTCTTTTGCATTAAATCAGTGTCCTTTGCACTTTTGTCACATTCCCCAAATAAATCCAGAGTACAGAACCCAAGGGAATGGGAGCGATTCGAAACGCTCAAGTTGGTCAGAAGGGAACCTGACCCCCTCATAGAGACCACCTCACTTACACACTTCAGGAGTGGAAGCAAGTCTTCCTCGATTCCGAGGGACTGCCTATGATGAAGATACTCCGTACAGACCCAGGGAGGCCGTGATTTCAGGGCAAATGAGAATAGCTGAATCCAGTTCGTCCAGTTTGTCAAGGATCAATTGAGCTTCATTTCGGCATTCAACTTTCTGTTCCACTTCAGTTGCCAGGAATTCCAACACTTTGCATATGGGAGTGTAACCTTTAAGCAGGGCTGACACTGCTTCATAACTTGCTGAGCATTGAGTAGCAGAAAGCTGTTTGACGTCAGACGGCCCTAAAGACTTTAGGTTTTCATAAAGCAGTCGCCAGCGATACGTCGATGCAGAGAGAAAAGTGTACAACTTTGTACAATGTCCAAAAATCTGATGATCACTGGGCTGCATTCGGCACTGTTTTTCCTCACAAGGTTGAGTCAGTGCATTGCACATAGTCTGAAGGCCGAGGTCCAACAAAAAGCTCGCGATCTAAAAAACAGAGTGGGGAAAGCGCAGGAAATCCAGCAACTAGCCGACAACCATGACATGCGTGGATTCTTTAGTGCAGTCAAGACCACCTACGGCCCAAGCATCCAAGGTCCTACCGCACTGCGGGCCAAGAATGGAGAGGTACTCATCAAGGACAGGGAGGTAGTCAGTGCCCGCTGAAAGGAGCACTTTGAAGATTTCTTTAACCGAGACTCTTCTTTGACGTGAGTGTCCTCGACTCCATCCTGCAGCTTGCTACCCGCCACTACCTCAGCATAACCCCAGCTCGGCATGAGGTTGAAAAGGCCACCCAACAACTGAAGAACAACAAGGCACCAGGAGCAGATGGAATCTCCTCCGAGACCCTAAAGCATGGCAGAGAAGCACTTTTGGCGCCAATACATGAACTCATTTCTCTTATTTGGAAGGAGGAGAGCATGCCAGGGGATCTCAGAGACACCGTAATCGTGACCATCTTCAGGAAAGGTGACAAGTCCGATTGCGGTACTTACAGAGAAGTTTCCCTGCTGTCTGCCACAGAAAAAGTCATCGCAAGAATCCTCCTCAATTGCCTTCTCCCAGTGGCTGAAGAGCTCCTCCCAGAGTCGCAATGCGGATTCCGCCCATTAAGGGGCACAATGGACATGATCTTCACCGCGTGTCAAATTCAAGAGAAATGCAGGGATCAGCACCAACCACTGTACATGGCCTTCGCTGACCTCACAAAGGCCTTCGACACTGTCAACTGTTAGGGATTATGGAGTGTCCTCCTCAAATTTGGCTGCCCTCAAAAGTTTGTCACCATCCTCCGCCTGCTTCACGATGATATGCAAGCCGTGATCCTGATCAATGGATGCACCACAAACCCAATTGACGTACGGACCGGGGTTAAGCAAGGCTGTATCATCGCACCAATGCTCTTTTCGATCTTCCTTGCTGCAATGCTCCATCTCATCCTCAAAAAGCTCTTCGCTGGAGTGGAGCTAATCTACAGAACAAACGGGAAACTGTTCAACATCCGCTGCCTCCATTCCAGATCCAAGGTCGTCCCATCCTCTGTCATTGAATTACAGTATGCAGGTGACGCTTGCGTCTATGCACACTTGGAGGTCAAACTCCAAATCATCATCAACACCTTCACCGAAGCGTATGAGAGCATGGGCCTTACACTAAACATTCGTAAGACAAAGGTCTTCTATCAATCTTCCCTGGCCACACTGTGCTGCTTTCCCAATTATCAAAATCCACGACGAGGCCTTGGACAATGTGGACCATTTCCCATACCTCTGGAGTCTACTGTTAACAAGGGCAGATGTTGATAACGAAGTCCAACATCGCCTTCAGTGTGCCAGTGCAGCCTTCGGTCGCCTGAGGAAGAGAGTGTTTTAAGACCAGGACCTCAAACCCGGCACCAAGCTCATTGTCTACAGAGTAATAGTGATACTCGCCCTCTTATATGCTTCAGAGACATGGACCATGTACAGCAGGCACCTCAAAGCACTGGAGAAGTACCACCTCCGCAAGATCCTGCAAATTCATTGGCAGGATAGGCGCACCAACGTCAATGTTCTCGCTCAGGTCAACATCCCCAGCATCAAAGCATTGACACGCTTGATCAGCTCCAATGGATGGGCCACATCATCTGCATGCCCAATATGAGACTCCCAAAACAAGCGCTCTACTCTGAGCTCCAAAACGGCAAGTGAGCCCCAGGTGGACAGAGGAAATGCTTCAAGGACACCCTCAAAGCCTCTTTGAAAAAGTGTAACATCCCCACCGACATCTGGGAATCCCTGGCCCAAGACCGCTCAAAGTGGAGGAGAAACATCCGGGAAGGCGCGGAACACCTCGAGTCTCTTCGCCGGGAGCAAGTGGAAGCCAAGCACAAACAGCGGAAGGAGCGCATGACAACCCAAGCACCCTACCCACCTGTCCCTTCAACAACCATCTGCCCCACCTGTGACAGAGTCTGTAGGTCCTGCATTGGACTCATCAGTTATCTGAGAACTCATATTTAGTGTGGAAGCAAGTCATCCTCGACTCTGAGGGACTGCCTAAGAAGATAAACATCACATAATGGGCATTGCTCTTTGGGGATAGTTTGGATACCAATATATTTCCCACTCATATTTGAAGCATTATCTTAAGATTGTCCGCAATAATTTTGTATATCGATCCCGTTCTCATCTAGAAAGGCCAGTATTATTTCTGCTATTTCTTGTCCAGTATGATCGATTATCGGCAAGAACTTTAGGAACCTTTCCTCAGGACCAGTCGGTAGAACATAGCGGATGACAAATGTCAGCTGATCTGAGTGTGTGACATCTGGCGTTGAATCAACAGATATTGAATAGAACTTCGCCGATTTCAATTCCTGCATAATCGTCTCAAGTACTTTGCCACCCATCAGACTCATCAGTTCTTCACAAGTGGTGGAAAACAAGTATGAAGTATGCCACTTGTCTTTGTTGGCAAACTGCTTGATATGTTCAGCAATAAATGCATCGTAGTTTGCAAGGAACTGCAACACACCCACATAATTACCATTACTTGGAGACCCAACGATTTAATCTCTGCCTCACAATGAAAGACCTTGTTCACAGAGAAACGTTATCACACAGACAGCCCGTTCTAGCACCTTGCGCCGGTACTGCCGTTCATTTTCAAACTGGAAGACAATATGACCATCGACACAACCAGTGCCCGCTTGTCTAGTGCACATAGGAACATAGAAACATAGAAAATAGGTGCAGGAGTAGGCCATTCGGCCCTTTGAGCCTGCACCACCATTCAATAAGATCATGGCTGATTATTCAGCACAGTACCCCTTTCCTGCTTTCTCTCTATACCCCTTTATCCTTTAGCTATCAGGGCCATATCTAACTCCTTCTTGAATATATCCAACGAACTGGCATCAACAATTCTCTGTGGTAGAGAATTCCACAGGTTAACAACTCTTGAGTGAAGAAATTTCTCCTCATCGCGGTCCTAAATGGCTTACCCCTTATCCTTAGACGGTGATCCCTGGTTCTGGGCTTCCCCAACATCGGGAACATTCTTTCTGCATCTAACCTGTCCAATCCCGTCAGAATTTTATATGTTTCTATGAGATCCCCTCTCATTCTTCTAAACTCCAGTGAATACAGGCCCAGTCGATCCAGTCTCTCCTCATATGTCAGTCCTGCCAGCCCTGGAATCAGTCTGGTGAACCTTTGCTGCACTCCCACAATAGCAAGAACATCCGTCCTTAGATTAGGAGATCAAAATTGAACACAATATTCCAGGTGAAGCCCCACCAAAGCCCTGTACAACTGTATTAAGACCTCCCTGCTTCTATACTCAAATCCTCTCGCAATGAAGGCCAACATGCCATTTGCCTTCTTCACTGCCTGCTGTACCTGCATGCCAACTTTCAATGACTGATATACCATGACACCCAGGTCTCGTTGCACCTCCCCTTTTCCTAATCTGCCACCATTCAGATAATATTCTGCCTTCATGTTTTTGCCACCAAAGTGGATAACCTCACATTTATCCACATTATACTGCATCTGCCAAGCATTTCCCCCCCTAACCTGTCCAAGTCACCCTGCAGCCTCTTAGCACCCTCCTCGCAGCTCACACCGCCACTCAGTTTAGTGTCATTTGCAAACTTGGAGATATTACACTCAATTCCTTCATCTAAATCATTAATATATATTGTAAATAGCTGGGGTCCCAGTACTGAGCCCTGCGGCACCCCACTAGTCACTGGCTGCCATTCTGAGAAGGGCCTGTTTATCCCGACTCTCTGCTTTCTGTCTGCCAACCAGATCTCTATTCACGTCAATACATTACCCCCAGTAACACATGCTTTAACTTTGCACACTAATCTCTTGTGTGGGACCTTTCAAAAGCCTTTTGAAAGTCCAAATACACCACATCCACTGGTTCTCCCTTGTCCACTCTACTAGTTACATCCTCAAAAAATTCCAAAAGATTTGTCAAGCATGATTTCCCTTTCATAAATCCATGCTGACTTGGACCGATCCTGTCACTGCTTTCCAAATGCGCTGCTATTACATCTTTAATAATTGATTCCAACATTTTCCCCACTACTGTTGTCAGGCTAACCAGTCTATAACTCCCCGTTTTCTCTCTCCCTCCTTTTTTAAAAAGTGGTGTTACATTAGCTACCCTCCAGTCCATAGGAACTGATCCAGAGTAAATAGACTGTTGGAAAATGATCACCAATGCATCCACTGTTTCTAGTGCCAATTCCTTATTACTCTGGGATGCAGACTATCAGGCCCTGGGGATTTATCGGCCTTCAATCCCATCAATTTCCCTAACATAATTTCCTGACTAATAAGAATTTCCTTCAGTTCCTCCTTCTCACTAGGCCCTCGGTCCCCTAGTATTTCTGGAAGGCTATTTGTGTCTTCCTTCGTGAAGACAGAACCAAAGTATTTGTTCAATTGGTTTGCCATTTCTTTGTTCCCCATTTTAAATTCACCTGATTCTGACTGCAAGTGACCTACGTTCGTCTTCATTAATCTTTTTCTCTTCACTTGCTCACTGGGGTCCCTCCCGCTGAACTACTCATGAAAAGGGTACTTAAGACAAGGCTCTCGTTAGTCCACCCTGATCTACATGAACACGTAGAGAGCAGGCGGCTTCAACAGAATACATATCATGTTCGCACAAATGTGTCACGCAAAATCAAGATAAATGATCCTGTATTTGTATTGAACTATGGACAAGGTCCCAAGTGGCTTCCTGGCACTGTTTTGGCCAAAGAGGGGAGTAGGGTGTTTGTGGTCAAACTCTCAAAGGGACTAACCTGCAGGAAACACTTAGACCAAACCAAACTCAATTTTACGGACTATCCAGAACAACCCACAATAGACTCTACTTTTTTCGACCCTCCAACACACACACAAGTGGCAACCGACACAGCGGTTGACCACGCAGCAGAACCCATCAACTGCAGCAGCCCAGCAGGACTCACCACCACCAGCAGCCCAGCAAGGCCAGCTGTACAGCAGCCCAGCGAGGGCCCAACAAACGACTCAACAAAACCAGCATTTGCACCGAGGCAATCAACCAGGGAAAGGAAGGCCCCAGATCGACTCACATTGTAAATAGTCACATTATTGACTTGGGGGGTGGGGGGGTGGGGGGAAGTGTTGTTATGTTTGTAAACCTTTAAATACCATGTCTAACCACCACAGGGCTTATCCCCTGGAGTCCCATGGGATCCCACAATCCCTTGGGAGCACGTGTATATAAGGAGGCCTCAGAGGCTGGTGAGGCACTCTGAGATCTGTAATAAAGGACTACGGTCACACCTTACTTTGAGCTTGCAGTGTAAAGTCTGACTCTTTATTCAAGACATAACAGAAGGAATGCAGTGAAGGTTCACCAGACTTTCCCAGAATGGCAGGACTGACATATGAAGAAAGACTGGATCAACTAGGCTTATATTTACTGGAATTTAGAAGAATGAGAGGGGATCTCATAGAAACATCTTCGCCCAGAGCATTTTGAACCTGTGGAATTCTCTACCATACAAGGTTGTTGAGGCTAGTTCGTTAGATACATTCAAAAGGGAGTTAGATGTGGCCCTGACGGCTAAAGGGATCAAGGGGTATGGAGAGAAAGCAGGAATGGGGTACTGAAGTTGCATGATCAGCCATGATCATATTGAATGGTGGTGCAGGCTTGAAGGGCCGAATGGCCTATTCCTGCACCTATTTTCTATGTTTCTATGATTTTATGCACTGCAGCAACTCGCCAAGGCTTCTTCGACAGCATCTCCCAAACCAGTGACCTCTACCACCTAGACGGACAAGGGTAGTGGGCGCATTGGGAACACCACCACCCCCAAGTGCCCCTCCAAGTCATGTATCATCTGGACTTGGAAAGATATTGCTGTTCCTTCATCGTTGCTAGGTCAAAATCTTGGAACTCCCTCCCTAACAGCACTATTGGTGTACCTAACCTACATGGACTGCAGCGGTTCAAGAAGGCGGTTCACCACCACCTCATCAAGGGCAATTAGGGATGGGCAATAAATGCTGGCCTTGCCCACATCCCATAAATGAATCAAATCAAATAAAAGTTAATCACAGTTATTTTGTGTTATGGGCCGAAATTCATCACCTCACCACCCGCTGCCGCTGACTGCTGCCGACATTCCTCCTGAAGATCCGCCCAGTGCCATTTTGGAGGTGGCCTGGAGAGGGCTGGAGTGGACGGCCGGGAACCGCCCGCTGACATCAGCAGACGGCCGAGTGGCACAACTGACCTCCCGCCCGCAGGGCTCCCAGATTCCTGCGAGCAGGAGTCGGCGGGACTCGGCAGCAGAACGGGGGTGGACCGCTGGCTGGAGGCTGGTCTGTCCCCAGGTAAGTGAACATTTAAAAAAAAAATTTCAACAGTAACTTACCTGGATGGGGTCCCCTGAAGATCTTTGCACAGTTTTTTATTTTTTAGTCTTGATATTTTTTTTTCAGGTCTTCGACCCTCCGTGGGCCCGACTCCATCGTCGGTGGCACTTGGGCGACAAGCGCCTCTGCCACCGAGAAAGAGACCTCCCGCCCACTGCCACCCAGATTGGCGGCGTATGTCGTCCATTTACCGCCTGCCGACCTTCGAGGGACCTCGGCCATGAATATCCTGCCCAAAGTACCTTCCGGCACCTCGGCGGCCATCGGCGACACTTTGGGCGGGCGGAGACCTTGATGAAAATCGGCCCCATAGACTCATGGTTATGGGAACTGGACTGTAACACTCATTTCACACAGATAACAGAGAAAGGTTTTTTAAAATGATGGCAGTTTTCTTTAGAGTGCACACACTAAACTCTCGCATCATCAGAGAAAATTAGCAAAATAGTCTGCTCATCCGGGACAGAGTGTGGCAGGAGGAGCCCCAAGAAAGTGAAGAGGAACAAAATACCTTCAAATACAGTCTGACTCATTTTTTGAGATTTGATTGAAGTATGCCTTGACTTGTATGTGATACATGAGGGAAGATATATTAGTTTCTGTAGCATGGTGCTTACTTGTTCTACAATTTGTGGCCTATTTAAGGGTAAATCAGATATGTTCATTCTCACTTCAGGTTGAAGCAGATTTTGAGGATCACGCAGAGGGAGCCCTTTCTTGTATCTGGTCAATGTAATGCCTGGCATGAGATTTTTCAATGCGACTGTTCATTACAATACAGACACATTGCCCCATTTGCCAACACTATCATCCCTTGTTTGATAGAAACATGTTTAATTACAAAAGATAATTAAGTAATTGATACTTGAATAAATTTGACAATCTCTTTCTTTTTATTGTTTTCCTCTCCTTCTTCCTTCGCCTCTCCTGTAATTACTCAACCTGGGATACAGTTATATAGGCAGTGATCCCTCTCTGATAGCTCTTTGTCTGTGAGCAACTCAACCATGGGGTGAGGGGCAATATCACAGCTGAGCCTGGAGGTCTGAGAGTTCGAGAGGTCGGGAGTTCGGAGGTCCGAGAGGTCGGAGGTCCGAGAGTTTGAGAGGTGGGGAGTTCAGAGGTCCGAGAAGTCGAGAGCTTGGAGGTCCGAGAGGTCGAGAGGTTGGGAGTTCGGAGGTCCGAGAGGTCGAGAGTTCAGTGAGTCGGGAAGCCCTGAGGTTGGTGAGTCAGAGGCCCTGAGGTCGGTGAGTCGGAGGCCCTGAGGTCGGTGAGTTGGGAGTTCGGAGGCTGGGAGTTCGGAGACCAGGAGGTCGATGAAGTGAGTTGGTAAGTAGCTCTCTTTTCTTTATTTCTTTTTAGTAGGTCGGGAGTTCGGAGGCCGGCAGGTTGGGAGCTCGGAGGTCGGGACCACAGAGGTCGGTGAGGTGAGTTGGTGAGTAGCTCTCTTTTCTATATTTCTTTTTAAGTTAGATAAAGCTAACTAGAGGGTTGGCAGTGCAGCTCAGTCCCGTGGAGTGCACGTCCTGTGGCATGTTGGAAGTCCTGGACACTTCGCGCAGCCTAGACAACCATGTGTGCAGGAGGTGTCTCCAGCTTCAACTGCTCGAGCTGCGTGTTTTGGAGCTGGAGCGCGGGTGGAGTCAATAAGATGCATCCGTTTCAGGAGGTGGTCACCCCGCAGCTGAAAGGCGTGCAGGTGGAGGGGAAGTGGGTAACCACCAGATGTCGTACGTGTGCTCGGCAGGTAGCGCAGGAGTCCCCCCGTAAGTCCATCTCATTTTAAACTGATATTCAATTCTGAGTATCGGTAAGGACAATGGTGCCTCTGGGGAGTGCAGCCAGAGCCAATTCCAAGGCACCATGGGTGGCTCAGCTGCACAGGAGGAAGGGACAAAGAACAAAAAAGCCCTAGTGACAGGGGATTCTATAGTTAGGGGAACAGACAGGCGTTTCTGCGGCCGTAGACGTGATTTCCGAATGGTTTTGTGCCTCCCTGGTGCCAGGGTCAAGGATGTCACAGAGTGGATGCAGGGCATCCTGCGGGGGGGAGGGTAAACAGTTAGAGGTCATGGTCCATATCGGGACCAACGACATGGGTAAAATGAGGGATGAGGTTCTACAGGAAGAATTTAGGGAGCTAGGAAGAAAATTAACGGGTAGTACCTCAAAGGTAGTAATCGTCGGGTTACTAACGGTGCCACGTGCTAATGAGTATAAGAATAGAAGGATCGAGAGGATGACCATGTGGCTGGAAAATTGGTGTAGGAGGGAGGGCTTTAAATTCTTGAGGCATTGGGACCACTTCTGGGGAAGATGGGACCTGTACAAACTGGATGGGTTGCACTTCAACAGCACCGGGTCCAATATCTTCGTGGGGAGTTTTGCTAGTGCTGTTGGGGAGAGTTTAAACTAGCTTGGCAGGAGAATGGGAACCTGAGAACGAATTCAAAAGGGAAGGAAGCAAAGCAGAAGTTGGATAGCAAGAATTTAGAAAGCGAATCTGTAAGACAGAGGAAACAGGGTTTAGTATGTAGTAAGCAAGGAGATCTTCTTGTGCTGAATGGTATATACTTTAATGTAAGGAGTATAGTGAATAAGGCAGGTGAGCTAAGAGCACAGGTAGACACTTGGGAGTATGACATTATAGCCATTACAGAAACATGGCTGAAGAGCAGCAAGTTTGGCAGATCAATATTCCTGGCTACAGGATTTTTAGACAAGATAGAGAGGGGGGTAAAAAGGTGGTGGTGGTGGGGGGTGTGTGGTTGCAGTACTGATTAAAGAAAATATTACAGCAGTGAGGAGGGATGATATGTTAGAGGGATCATCAAATGAGGTCATATGGATCGAATTGAAAAATAAAAAAGGGGCGATCACACTGCTGGGCATGTATTATAGATCCACAAACAGTGGGAGGGAGATAGAGGAGCAAATATGTAGGCAAATTGCTGTGAAGTCTAAAAACCATAAGGTAGTAATAGTAGGGGATTTTAACTATCCAAATATTGATTGGGACAAAGTTAGTGTGAAGGGTATAGAGGGTGCGGAATTCTTGAGATGCATTCAAGAGAATTTTTTTAGTCAGTATGTAGTACACCTAACACGAGAGGGGGCGGTCTTGGATTTAGTTTTGGGGAATGAAGCTGGGCAGGTTGAAAGGGTATGAGTGGGGGAGCACTTGGGTGCCAGTGACCATAATTCAGTTAGATTCAAGCTGGTTATGGATAAGGACAAGAATAGGCCTGGAATAAAAGTTCTGAATTGGGGAAAAGCTAATTTTGCTAAGCTAAGGAGTGATTTGGCCATAGTGGATTGGAAACAGCTACTTGTGGGGTAAATCAGTGTGGAAAAAATGGGAGGCATTCAAGGAGGAGATCCGGAATGCTCAGGCCAAACATGTGCCCTTCAGGAAAAAGGCTGGGGAAAATAATTCGAGAGCTCCCTGGATGTCTAGGGACTTACAGGGGAGGATTAAGAAAAAAAAGGGACGCTTATGTCATATATTAACGGCTATATACTTTAGAATTTTTAGAGGAATATAGAAAGTTAAGAGGCAAAATTAAAAAGGATATTAGGAATGCTAAAAGAGAGCACGAGAAATTCTTGGTCAGTAAAATTAAGGAAAACCCGAAGATGTTCTATAAATATATTATGAGTAAGAGGGTAACTAAAGAAAGGGTAGGGCCTATTAGAGACCATGAGGGTAATCTTTGTGTGGAGGCGGAAGATGTTGGTAGGGTTCTTAACGAACACTTTGCATCTGTTTTCACAAAGAAAAGAGGTAATGCAGATACTGCTATAGAGGAGGAGTGTAATATTCTGGATGAAATAAATATAGTGAGACAGGAAGTATTAAGGGGTTTAGCAGCTTTGAAAGTAGATAAGTCCCCAGACCCAGATGAAATGCATCCCAGGATGTTGAGCGAAGTAAAAGAGGAAATAGCAGAGGCCTTGACCATCATTTTCCAGTCCTCTTTGGATATGGGCATGGTGCCAGAGGATTGGAGGACTGCTAATGTAGTACCCTTGTTTAAGAAGGGAAAAAGGAATAGGCCGAGTTATTATAGGCCTGTCAGCCTAACCTCAGTGGTGGGAAAGCTATTGGAAAAAATCCTGAAAGACAAGATAAATCTGTATTTGGACAGTCAGCGTGGATTTTTTAAGGGAAGATCATGTTTGACTAAACTGATTTAATATTTTGAGGAGGTAATCAAGAGGGTCGATGAGGGTACTGCATACAATGTAGTATATATGGCTTTAGCAAGGCTTTTGATAAGATCCCGCATGGTAGACTGGTCATGAAGGTTAAAGCCCATGGGATCCAGTGGCAAGTTGGATCCAAAATAGGCTCGGAGGTAGGAAGCAAAGGGTAATGATTGATGGATGTTTTTGTGACTGGAAGGATGTTTCCAGTGGGGTTCCACAGGGCTCAGGATTGGGTCCCTTGCTTTTTGTGGTATATATCAACGATTTAGATTTGAATATAGGGAATATGATTAAGAGGTTTGCAGATGACACTAAAATTGGTTGCGTGGTTGATAATGAAGAGGAAAGTCATAGGCTGCAGGAGGATATCAATCTACTGATCAGGTGGGCAGAGCAGTGGCAAATGGAATTTAATTCGGAGAAGTTTGAGGTGATGCACTTTGGGAGGCTAATAAGGAAAGGGTATACACATTAAGCGGTAGGCCACTTAGTAGTGTAGATGAACAAAGGGACCTTGGAGTGCAAGTCCACAGATCCCTGAAAGTAGCAGGCCAGGTGGATAAGGTGGTTAAGAAGGCATACGGAATGCTTGTCTTTATTGGACGAGGCATAGCATATAAGAGCAGGGAGATTATGCTTAAATTGTATAATACTTTGGTTAGTCCACAGCTGGAGTACTGCGTGCAGTTCTGGTTGCCGCATTATAGGAAGGACGTGATTGCACTAGAGAGTGTGCAGAGGAGATTTACTAGTATGCTGCCTGGAATGGAGAATCTTAGTTAAGAGGACAGATTGGATAGGCTGGGTTTGTTCTCATTGGAACAGAGGAGATTGAGAGGAGACCTCATTGAGGTGTACAAAATATTGAGCGGCCTGGACATAGTGGATAGTAAGGGTCTATTGCCATTGGTGGAGGTATCTATTACGAGGGGGCTTGGTTTTAGAGTGGTTGGTGGAAGGTTTAGAGAGGATTTGAAGAGGGGCTTCTTTATGCAGAAGATTGTGGGGATCTGGAACTTGCTGCCTGGAAGAGTGGTAGATGCAGAAACCCTCACCACTTTTAAGAGATGGTTGGATGGGCACTTGAAGTGCCGTAACCTGCAGGGTTATGGAGCTAGAGCTGGTAATTGGCATTAGATTGGATGACCTTTTGTTGGACGGCGCAGATATAATGGTAAGTACTGCAGGGAATAGAATACTGCCAGGATGATCTCCTGGACTAGTTTCGATCGCCTGGATGGGTTGGAGAGGAATTTTCCCAGATTTTTTTTCTCCCTAAATTGGTCTGGGTTTTTATCTGGTTTTTGCCTCTCCCAGGAGATCACATGGCTCCAGTTGGGGTGACGTTTAGATGTTTTCAGTGTAAGGGTGTCGCAGTTGTGTGAGGCGGACTGGCTGGGCTGGGTGCTCTTTGCCTTTCCGTCATTGTTCATAGCCTTATATGTAACTTTAGGGCTGCTGATCAAGGGCCATGCGGTTCTTTGTCGGCCGGCATGAACACGAATGGGCTGAAATGGCCTCCTTCTGCACTGTAAATTTCTATGTTTCTACTTACACTTTCCAGGAGAAAGGCGAAGGAGTCACTGGATACAATTAAGAGGGAGAAACGTCGACGATTCTCCTCTTTAGTTCAGGCTTGCTGAAGCTAATCGAAGTGCTTCTATTGCTGCCCCAGCTAAGATCCTCCCTCTTGAGGCATGCATATACTTGCTAAGCTGCCAGAGGAACTCTTCTTATGAACCTTCATTTCTTAATCAATTTGGTGTAAGGAAAAATTGCGAAGACCGAGATCAATAAGAATAGTTAAAAAATATACACTGCAACATACTTACTAATTGAGAGTTTTTGAGAAGTTTTTGCATCATTTTCTTGAAATTATTACTATCATAACTGACTCCGATTTCAAAAACGTCTGGGATGGCAAATGCAACACTAAAGCTAGTCTTCTTATTCTCAACTTCAAATCTGCTGTGTGTAAAATTTGAAAATGATTCATGTTCATTCAAGGACAGTTCAAATTTTCCTTTGGTCTGGAATGAAAAGAATACACAATTCTGAAATGAAATATTTTGAAACAATTCATGTAATTTGTTTGTACATGTAAATATCACACACACATCATTGCTTCCAATTAATGATTTGAATAATACTCAACTAGTCACAGTATTAGAATAATTGGTCATAAAGTGTTCCATATAGCTCCCACAGAATAAGATATTTGATATGATTCTTAACAAGATAAAATTAGAACTTCCTTGTGATTGTAACACTCATGACTTACTATATGATGTTGCATAAACATTTCTCAATGTGTAGGACTCTTCATATATGAGTTTGTCTAAAATATGTAATGATTGCTTCACAGGAAATAACAATCCAGAGGCATCAGGCTGGTTTCACTGCATGATGTAAATCTATCTCTGTCGCATTGGGGTTTCCTTTACATTAGTGGCCGGGGCCATTGGAGGGAGCAGCGTGCAGTGGAAATCGGCGCGGTCCCAGCCTGCAAGACCATCAGCAGGCCGGGGCCATTGGAGGGAGCAGCGTGCGGCAGCAGGAGGATGATGGCTACGAAGCCAGGTCGCTGATTGAAGTGCGGGCTGGCACAGCAGGAGGGGCGAAGAAGCGGCAAAAGTCCGTAGAGGGAAGTGACCAGGGCCCAGGAGAGGCATGAATCTGGGGCCCAGAAGAGGCAAGGGCCCAGGGGCAGCACGGGCCAGCCCACACTGCGATACGTGTGCGCACTCGGTCTGTGCAACAGAGCTGGTCTCCAGTTAGTCTTGGGTAATCCTTGCCACTGGACCAAAACCTAGCTCTGTCAAGCCCGTGTGGTGGCTGGTG
The DNA here is from genome assembly GCF_044704955.1 of Pristiophorus japonicus. Classification (NCBI taxonomy): domain Eukaryota; kingdom Metazoa; phylum Chordata; class Chondrichthyes; family Pristiophoridae; genus Pristiophorus; species Pristiophorus japonicus. Next base: position 78,313,305 of record NC_091984.1, on the reverse strand, counting down.
TGCAACGGCCACCACGCGTTAAAAAAATCCACGCACAGGCATCTTCCACCCTTCACGATGTAGTTCGGGATCTGGAATATTAGGTCCTTCATTGAAACACCTGTGAACTCATCCCTTTTTGGCGTGGAAGCAAGTCATCCTCACTTCGAGGGACTGCCTATGATGATGATGATGAGTGATACATTCATTAACCAGGGTGCTTTAGTATTCTTGTCATTTCCTTCATGGAACTCTGTGCTGATGCAGTAATAGTACAGCTCCTTTAAACTGTTGAAGCTGCAAATGTTTTTCCACAGGGGTTGATTGAGGCAGAGAACATTGTGGGGCTGAAATTCAGTAGCACCCCGTTTGGTGCGGTAACTTTTAACTTTTAGAAAATTTAGCACTCAGCGAAATGCCTTGCCAAATTGTGTAAAACAGGGCGTTTTTGCCCCAGCAGTGAAGGGGGGCAGTAAATGAGGCACTAATGGGCTCAGCTGGGCACTGCAGTGGGCGCTATTCAGAGAGAGTGCCTTCCGCGAGAGGTGGGCACCGGAGGGACTGGAGTGCATCATCACGCCCGGCAACCAAATTTTAATTTGATTTTACGTTTTAAAGTTTAATTTGTTTTAATTGCCAGTGCTTTTAGTGTCCCCCTTCCCTTTTATAGGGGGCACTGGGGAAAAATTGTGATTTTAGTGCCCAAAAAAAAAACCAAAAAAAGAAAAACACAAAAAAAAAACCCCAAAAAAAAAGGGGGAAAAAAAAAAAGGGCCTTGTAAATGTCTGGTGTGTCACCCAGGTCGGGTGGCACGGTTTAATGTTTTTTGTTTTGCAGATGAACTCCAAAAAGAGTTTCAGAGAGAGTGCCTTCCGCGAGAGGTGGGCACCGGAGGGACTGGAGTGCATCATCACGCCCGGCAACCAAATTTTAATTTGATTTTACGTTTTAAAGTTTCATTTGTTTTAATTGCCGGTGCTTTTAGTGTCCTCCTTCCCTTTTATAGGGGGCACTGGGAAAAAATGTGATTTTAGTGCCCAAAAAAAAAACCCCAAAAAAAGAAAAACACAAAAAAAAATCCAAAAAAAGGAAAAAATAGGGCCTTGTAAATGTCTGGTGTGTCATCCAGGTCGGGTGGCATGGTTTAATGTTCTGTTTTACAGATAAACTCTAAAAGAGTTTCAGAGAGAGTTACCCAATTTCAGCTGAATTGCATCCAGCAATCAGCCTTCAATCCTTGACTCCAGCTCGATCTAGCTCTTAAAGGGGAGGTCATTTCAACCGGCTGCTGCTCATTTTCAGCATTGCTGCACTTGAGTCAGTCATCTCTGTATCTCAGGAACTCAGAGACCTTTTGTGCAATGGCTGCTGAGAATCCCCCTTCAAGGGAGAGGGCCAAAGTTTAATGATGTGGCACTGGAGACATTGATGGGGGCAGTGGAGAGAAGGAGGGAGTCGCTGTTCCCTCCATCTGGAAGGAGGCCATCTCCACAGGTTTTCAGGGCCATGTGGCGAGAGGTGGCCGAGGCATTGTCGGCCAGCACAGTGGTGGACAGAACCTTCGCCCAGTGCAGAAAGATATTCAACGACCTCAGTCAGGTGGTGAAGGTGAGTACAAGCTTCCACATCTCCTACATACCAGCCTCTGAACCTCTGTCTCTGCACACTGAGCAAACCACCACTTCCCCACCACTCAACCATCAAGCATCTGCAGCTACTCACACACATCGTCACCTCACGCCTTGCCTGCATTCACAGCTTTTCAGCTATGGCAGGTATATCTTCCACATACATAGCTAGACTCTTACTCACACAAGTTCCTTTTTTTTTTGCAGGCCAAGATGGCATATAATAGAAGGGAGCAGCTGCGGACTGGAGGAGGGAAACCTGAACTGCGGCTGCTGAGTGACCTTGAGGAGCGAATGCTGTGGCTCATTGACCCTCAGGTGGTGAGCGCCATGACCGGCGGAGACGTCAACCCCACTGGGGGCAACAACCGTAACCTTATCCCCTCTCCTTTCCTCATCTCACTTCCCCCTCACATTAGAAGGTTTTATCACTTTCTAATCCCCTCTCCTTTTCTCATACCACTTCTCCATCCCCACACCAAAAGGCTTTATAGCTTTCCAGGTCCTGATACTGCCTGCACTCCTTGCTCCAATCCTGTCCCACTGCCCTCACCTTAATGCGAGTCTTATGCCATTTATGCTTTCAGACAACCAGCCAGCAGCTGTGGAGCCTGCACCTGAGCACCCCCCCAACAGAATTTGGAGGGGGAGGAATAGCAGGAGGAGGAGGAGCCGAGCACTGTGTCATTGCTTCTCTCACCCGCAGGCATCAGCTCAGATACTACGGGTTCATTAGAGGCAAGTTTATTAGAGGGGTCTGCGCTGGGTGATGCACCGGAGCCTAGTGGGCTGCAGCAAGGTCAAGGGGAAAGGGAACCTCGGGAGCCATCTCCCCAGAGGGCGAGTTCATGCACGAGTTCTGCTCCATAGGACTCAAATGAGGACCTCAATGGGAAGGCATTCGCACACAGGGTGATGGCCATGCACTCTGACATGATAGATGCAATGGCAAGGGTGCCCGAGAGCCTTTCGGCAGTGGTAAGGAGTGTGGAGAAGACCGCTCCAGCATTGCATAAAGCTCTGCACACATCATGGAGCCCATCATTGCCAGTTTGCAACCGGTGGTGGACTCCCAGGAAGACCGTGTGGATCCAGACCTCATGACGCATGTGATGGGCGACGTGGCAGCTTCCATTGCAGCACAGGTGGAAGCAACGCAACACTTTGGTGCTATAATGCAGACAATGGTTGGCAGCATGTAAGCTCAGACTGCCCTCATGCAGTCTCAGCTTGAGGCCACGCAACGTCTGAGTGCTGTAATGCAGTCAATGAGTCTCAGACTGCTCTCATGTAGTCTCAGCTGGATGCCACACGTGCTCTGACTGCTGCCCTCACCACAGTCCACTGGGGATCTCATGGTGTCGCAGCAGGCCACCAAACTGTGCTCCAGCAGATTGATAGGGATGCTCCAGTGCTGCCTCGGGGGAGTGCCACTGAGTCAGTGGAGCAGGAGCCTGCTGTCCTCTCACGATGACAGCATTCCTGAGGCCACCACTGCCACTCTGCCATTGCACTTGCTGCTGCCTATCACCCAGCCAGAACAGACTGCTGTCGCCCAGACTGAGGTGGTGCAGTCTATAGCTGGGCTTTCCAGGCCCAGAGCTCGTTGAGGACATCCTTTAAAGCCATCTGTAGTCTCTGGCCCTGACACACAGCAGCCTTCCACCAGCCGTGCTGCAGCCACAGATGACACACTGCAGAGGAGCACTACATTGGATAAAGCAAAGAGGGGATATAAGGAAATGCAGAAGGGTGATTATATCATCATCATCATCAACATCATAGGCAGTCCCTTGGAGTCGAGGATGACTTGCTTCCACTCTAAAAGTGAGTTCTCAGGTGACCGAGGAGTCCAGTGTGGGTCCTACAATCTCTGTCATAGGTGGGACAGACAGTGGTTGAAGGAAAGGGTAGATGGGGAGCCTGGGTTGATGCACGCAACTTCCGCTGTCTACGTTTGGTTTCTACTTGTTCTCAGCAATGGGACTCGAGGTGCTCAGCAACCTCCCGGATGCTCTTCCTCCACTTTGGGCAGTCATGGGCCAGGGATTCCCTGGTGGGGATGTTGCACTTTATCAAGGAGGCTTTGAGGGTGACCTTGAAGCATTTCCTCTGCCCACCTGGGGCTCGCTTGCCATGTCAAAGATCCGCATAGAGTGCTTGCTTTGGGAGTCTCGTGTTGGGCATGTGGACGATGTGGCCCACCCAACGGAACTGATTAAGTGTGGTCAAAGCTTCAATGCTGGGGATGTTGGCCTGAGCAACGACACTGATGTTGGTGCGTCTATCCTCCCAGTGAATTTGCAGGATCTTGCGGAGGCAGCGCTGGTGGTACTTCTCCAGCGTTTTGAGGTGTCTCCTGTATATAGCCTGTTATGTATGTAACTATGTAATACTTGCCACCAGAGGGCACGACTGTTGGAGTCCTAATGGTCACCTGCACACACCAGTATAAAAGGTTGGCTGCCATGTTGTTTAGGCACTCTGGAGTTGTAATAAAGAAGACTAAGGTCACACTAAGTTTAGCTCACAGTACTCAGCCTCGTGGAGTTCTTCTATACACAACAATACGTAACAGAATACGAACCTTCACAAACCATGGCTGCCGTTGGAATATTAGAGAGATTCGTAGAGGGGGATGATTGGGAAGCCTTCGTCGAGCGTCTCGACCAGTACTTCGTGGCCAACGAGCTGGAAGGAGACATTAACGCGGCCAAGCGCAGGGCGGTTCTTCTCGCCGTCTGTGGGCCTAAAATATACGGCCTCATCAAGAATCTGCTCGCACCGAAAAAACCAACGGAGAAGGAATATACAGAGTTGTGCACGCTGGTTCGGGACCACCTCAAGCTGAAGGAGAGTATCCTCATGGTCAGATATCATTTTTACACGCAGCATCGCTCCGGGGGCCAGAACGTGGTGGATTATATCGGCGACCTGAGACGCTTCATGGGACCTTGCAATTTTGGAGCTGCGTTGGGGCAAATGCTGTGGGACTTTTTCATGCTGGGCATCAGCCACGAGGTCATTCTTCAAAAGCTGCTGGCTGCCAAAACCCTAGACCTGAGCAGGGCCACTGCGATCGCCCAGGCATGTATGGCCACGAACGATAACACCAAACAGATATCTTCTCAACATCGAAGCTCACTGGCAAGTACTGTGCATAAAATGACGTCGCTAGCAGTCATGTTTGTAACTACAATGTAACACCACTGAATTACTGTATACACTCAACTTAGATGCACACCTTGACCACAGGGGGTGAACTTGTGGGAGACACTCCTTACCTGATCACACAGGTATATAAAGGGAGGTCCCACGCAGGGTCATCACTTCTGGAGTCCTGTAATAAAGAGTTAAGGTCACAGAGTGGCCTTGTCCCTGGAATGTGCCTCGTGTGGTTTCATGCTGTAGAGTAAGGACTTTACACTAGCAAGCCGAACTGCATATGGCAGGGCCTATACGTCTGCAGCTGCAAGATCTGTGATGACTCAGAATCCGCCATCGGGGTGTGAATCCATTCGTACCGTGTTGGCACTGCGGGGGTAATCATCGGGCCCATCAATGTCAATTCAAGCACTACGTGTGCAAAGGCTGCGCGATATACCACGTGGCAAAGGATGATCGATCCGGCACAGATCACACAGCACAGGCAACTCAACCCGAGGAAGAAGTGTATGGGGTACATACCTTCACCACCAAGAGCCCTCATATAATGCTAAAAGTCAAATTAAATGGAGTTCCAGTATCCATGGAGTTGGACACAGGCGCGAGTCAGTCAATAATGAGCCAGAAGGCTTTCGAGAAATTGTGGAGCAATAAAGCACAAAGGCCCAAACTGAGCCCGATTAATGCAAAGGTGCGTACCGACACCAAAGAGCTCATACCAGTCATTGGAAGTGCGGCAGTGAAGGTATTGTATGATGGAGCTGTGCATGACCTATCATTGTGGATTGTTCCAGGCAATGGCCCAACGCTGTTTGGCAGAAGCTGGCTAGAAAAAATTAGATGGAATTGGAACGGCATCAAAGCACTATCTTCAGTGGATGATACCTCGTGTGCTCAAATGCTGAGCAAGTTTCCCTCGCTATTCGAACCAGGCATCGGCAACTTCACAGGCGCCTAGGTACAGATCCATCTAGGCCCCGATGCACGGCCCATCCATCTCAAGGCTCTGGCGGTTCCATACATGATGAGGGAGAAAGTAGAGATTGAACTGGACAGACTCCAATGCAAAGGAATCATATCGCCAGTCGAGTTCAACGAGTGGGCCAGTTCAATTGCTCTGGTGTTGAAAAGCGATGGCATGGTCAGAATCTGTGGAGACTACAAGGTAATGATGAACCGAGTCTCACTACAGGACCAGTACCTGCTGCCCAAGGTGGATGACCTGTTCACAATGTTAGCGGGGGAGAAGTCATTCACCAAGTTGGACCTAACCTCCACCTACATGACACAGGAGCTGGCTGAATCTTCAAAAAGACTGACATGCATCAAAAGACTGTTTATATACTACAGGTGCCTTTTTGGGATTCGCTCGGCTGCAGCCATTTTCCAGAGAAACATGGAGAGTTTGCTGAAATCTGTTCCGCGCACCGTTGTGTTTCAAGATGACATCTGATCACTGGTCGTGACACCATCGAACATCTACACAACCTGGAAGAGGTTCTAAGTCGTCTAGACAGAGTAGGACTCAGGCTGAAATGCTCCCAATGTGTTTGCTGGCGCCAGAAGTCGAATTTTTGGGGAGAAAGATTGCAGCAGATGGCATCAGGCCCACGGACTTAAAGACAGGCCATCAAGAATGTGACAGAGTTGCGTTCGTTCCTGGGACTCCTCAACTATTTTGGTAACTTTCTACCCACGTTGAGGACATTGTTAGAGTCTTTGCATACGTTGCTACATAAAGGTGACGACTGGGTTTGGGGCAAATCTCAAGACACAGCCTTTGAGAAGGCCAGGAATCTGCTATGTTCAAATAAGTTACTTGTACACTATGACCCATGTAAACGTTTAGTGCTAGCTTGTGACGCCTCATCGTACGGGGTCGGCTGTGTGTTACAGCAAGCCAATGTATCAGACAACCTCCAACCGGTTGCATAAGCGTTTAGAAGTCTGTCTAAGGCTGAGAGAGCCTATTGTATGGTCGAGAAAGAGGCGTATATGGGGTTAAGAAAATGCATCAATACCTATTTGGACCGGTTTGAACTTGAAACTGACCACAAGCCGCTCATTTCGCTGTTTTCAGAGAGCAAAGGTATAAATACCAATGCTTCGTCCCGCATCCAAAGCTGGGCACTAACATTATCCGCTTATGACAATGTTATCCGCCACAGACGAGGCACTGAAAACTGTGCTGATGCTATCAGCCGGCTGCCATTACCCACCACTGGGGTTGAAATGGCACAGCCTGCAGGCTTGCTACTGGTCATGGATGCTTTTGAGAGCGAGGGGTCACCCGTCACAGCTCGCCACATCAGGACCTGGACCAGCCAGGATCCTGTGCTATCATTAGTAAAGAGTTGCGCCCTAAATGGGAACTGGTTGGCCATTCCCGGGGAAATGCAAGATGAAATTAAGCCGTTTCACCAACGCAAAAATGAAATGTCCATCCAGTCGGATTGTCTCTTAAGGGGTAATCGTGTGGTTTTGCCAAAAAAAGGCAGGGAAACGTTTATACGCGACCTACACAGAACCATGCAGGCATTGTTATGATGAAGGCAATTGCCAGGTCACATGTTTGGTGGCCCGGCATTGACTTGGACTTGGAGTAATGCGTGCATCAGTGCAACACTTGCTTGCAACTGAGCAATGCACCAAGGGAGGTTCCACTGAGTCTGTGGTCATGGCCCTCCAAACCGTGGTCCAGGATCCACGTAGATTTTGCCGGCCCCTTTCTTGGAAAGATGTTTTTAGTAGTTGTGGATGCTTATTCCAAATGGATTGAAGGCATAATCATGTCATCCAGCATGTTCACAGCCACCATTGAAAGCCTCCGGGCCATGTTCGCCACCCATGGCTTGCCTGACGTCCTTGTCAGCGACAATAGACCATGTTTCACCAGTTCAGAATTCAATGAGTTTATGACTCGCAATGGCATCAAGCATGTCAGGTCTGCTCCGTTTAAGCCCATGTCTAATGGTGAAGCGGAGTGGGCAGTCCAAACAATCAAGCAGAGCATGAAATGCGTGATGGACAGCTCCCTGCAGTCCCGCTTGTCTCGCATTCTGCTCAGTTACCGGAAGCGACCCCACTCACTCACGGGGGTTCCCCCGGCAGAATTGTTAATGAAGAGAGCCCTCAAAACCAGGCTCTCCCTAGTCCACCTGGATCTTAATGATCACGTGGAAACCCGGCGACACCAGCAGAACATGTACCATGATCGCGCGGCTGTTTCATGTGACATTGATGTTAATGACCCTGTGTTTGTCCTGAATTACGGTCATGGTCCCAAATGGGTTGCTGGCACTGTTTTAGCCAAGGAAGGGTACAGGGTGTTCATAATCAAACTGTTAAATGGCCAAATGTGCAGAAAGCATTTAGATCAGCCCAAATTGCGATTTACTGACAACCAGGAACGACTTGAAGAGGACATCACCATCGACGATCCACCAACACACACGCAACCAGCAATCGACCTCACTGCCAATCACGAGGATGAAGTACCCACCATTCTTGACAGTAGGCTCCCGAGGTATGGAAAATGGTCCATGTTGTCCAAGGCATCGTTGTGGATTTTGATAATCGGGGGGCAGTGCTGTGTGGTGGTAGAGGACCTTTGTCTTGCGGATGTTTAGCGTAGTGCCCATGCCCTCGTATGCCTCGGTTAAGTACATGATGATACGTTTATTGTCGTGATATAAATTTTGATTGGAATGTTTCATGTTTGCTATTGTGTCTCATTTCTGTTTTGGGGCTTTGTTATGGAGGGCAAATTGATGTGGTAATGGGGACATCCAGAGGAACCAGGAAGTAGGATGGAATTCACCGGGACCAAAGTCTGATGAGATAGCCCTTGCAGAATCGCGATTGCTTGGCTGCCTCCTCCGTCACTAGTGTTGCTGCTCCTACACCTCCTTGTCATTCTTGACAGATCGCAAGTTCTGGGTTTAGGCGCATGACCTTCGCAAAGCTAAACCCAGAACTTGCGGGGCCCTTAAGGGCGCGTGCGTACTTCATCCACACCCATAAATTCAGGGCCATTGTATTTAGTTTCTGGCTAGATTAATCTTTTTTTTCTTTTTCATTTCCAAATGATTTATGAAGGGGAAGTCATGTTTGACAAATTTGCTGGAGCTCTTTGAGGATGTAACGAACAGGTTGGATAAAGGGGAACTAGTGGATGTGGTGTATTTGGACTTCCAGAAGGCATTTGACAAGGTGCCACATAAAAGGTTACTGCACAAGATAAAAGTTCACGGGGTTGGGGGTAATATATTAGCATGGATAGAGGATTGGCTAACTAACAGAGAATAGAGAGTCGGGATAAACGGTTCATTCTCTGGTTGGCAACCAGTAACTAGTGGGGTGCCACAGGGATTGGTGCTGGGATTCCAACTATTTACAATCTACATTGACAACTTGGAAGAAGGGACCGAGTGTAATGTAGCCAAGTTTGCTGACGATACAAAGATGGGAGGAAAAGCAATGTGTGAGGAAGACACAAAAAAATCTGCAAAAGGACACAGACAGGCTAAGTGAGTGGGCAAAAATTTGGCAGATGTAGTATAATGTTGGAAAGTGTGAAGTCGTGCACTTTGGCAGAAAAAAAATCAAAGAGCAAGTTATTATTTAAATGGAGAAAGATTGCAAAGTGCTGCAGTACAGCGGGACCTGGGGGTACTTGTGCATGAAACACAAAAGGATAGTATGCAGGTACAGCAAATGATCAGGAAGGCCAATGGCCTTTATTGCAAAGGGGATGGAGTATAAAAACAGGGAAGTCTTGCTACAGCTATACAAGGTATTGGTGAGGCCACACCTGAAATACTGTGTGCAGTTTTGGTTTCCATATTTAGGAAAGGATATACTTGCTTTGGAGGTTTACTCAGTTGATTCCGGGGATGAGGGGGTTGACTTATGAGGAAAGGTTGAGTAGGTTGGACCTCTACTCATTGGAGTTCAGAAGAATGAGAGGTGATCTTATCGAAACGTATAAGATTATGAGGGGGCTTGACAAGGTGGATGCAGAGAGGATGTTTCCACTGATGGGTGAGACTAGAACTAGAGGGCATGATCTTAGAATAAGGGGCCACCCATTTAAAAGAGATGAGGAGAAATGTCTTCTCTCAGAGGATTGTAAATCTGTGGAATTTGCTGCCTTGGAGAGCTGTGGAAGCTGGGACATTGAATAAATTTAAGACAGAAATAGACAGTTTCTTGAGTGAGAAGGGGATAAGGGGTTATGGGGAGTGGGCAGCGAAGTGGAGCTGAGTCTATGATCAGATCAGCCATGATCTTATTGAATGGTGGAGCAGGCTCGAGAGGCCTTATGGCCTACTCCTGCTCCTATTTTTTATGTTCTTATATTCTTATGTAAATGTTCCTATATTCTGAATTAGTCTTACTTGAACATATATTAAAAATGGAGAGCAAAGCATGTGAGAATAGTTTGTTGTGACTCTGGGACAAATGCAATCCATTTACCATATTTAGCCAGACCACCATAAAAGTAACATTTTGTCCCTGCTGTTTTGAAGCAAACCTCAAGCATGTCTGGGGTAGCCCAGTCACCAGCAGCCACAGACTAACAGCCCTTACTGCACTAGTATAAATTGTTTACTGCCCACAACAGCCACTCTTGGGGTCTCTCCGAGCGTGATTGACAAATTACGGGTAATTTTGTGCTGTATGTAGATCTGTGCCTATTAGAAACTGGGTCACTATTCTCTCCTGGTTGGCATCCACCATTCACCCTCCGTGAACTTGAACTCATAAAAAAAAAATGTTGCCCGTACTCTAACTCGCACCAAGTCCTGTTCATCCATCACCCTTGGGCTCGCTGATCTACTTTGGCTCCCGATCTGGCAATGCCTCAAATTTTAAAATTCTCATCCTTGTTTTCATATCCTTCCATGGCCTTGCCCCTCCCTATCTCTGTAACCTCCTCCAGCGCTACAACCCTCTGAGATCTCTGCACTCCTCCAATTCTGGCCTCTTGTGCATTTCCGATTTTAATCACTCCATTGGTGGCCGTGCCTTCGGTTACCAGTGCCCTAGGCTTTGGAACTGCCTCACTAAGTCTCTCTATCTCTCTATCTTTTTTCTTCTCCTTTAAGACGCACCTTAAAACTTACCTGTTTCCTGTCCTACTATCTCTTTATGTGACTTGAAGTGCCTTGGGACTTTTAACTATGTTAGAGGCGTAATATAAATTCCAATTCTGACAAAAGGTCTTCGGTCTAAACTTTGGCCGTAATATTTCCAGCACTGCGAGTGTGGGTTTGGAGGCGGGCCTGCTGGCAAAATGGCCCTGATTGACAGCGGGGCAGAAGTCCACACTGAATCTGCCTCCGTGTCAGTTTCTCAACTGTCGGGTCTGCGACATCAAGCGGCGGGCCTGTCAGTTAAGATGCTTAAGAGGTAATTTAAAGGTAGTTAAAAGGATTATACCCAGGCACTTACCGTTTTACAAAGTTTTCAATGAGTTTGCCGTCCCTCGGATTTCACGCCAGGTAAGTGTGTCGGGTTCTCAGTGACTCTCCATTACTTTGACTAGTTGACAGCTGCAGAAGTGGTATAAAATCTACCATTTCATAGCTGTTCACTTTCTAATGTCAGAAGCTGGAGCCTTCATGATTTGAAATACACTTTTCAGCTTTATGGAGGTTTGACATGTTTGCAGAGAACTCTCGATCCAGTGTCACCCCCTTGGAGCAGCCTCTTTCACCATTGACAGATCCAACCTCATCTATTCCAGCTGCAGCGGTGCCCTTGAAAAAAATCTCACTTTGGTCCTCGGAATCCCACCACAATCAGCCCCAACACCAACATCACTAAACACACCAGCATCACCAACAACACCACTAACCTTCTCCACAATCACCTGATGCTGCACAGGATACAGGGCATCAGCACCTGACCACATTGCTGCCTGGGATGGCCTCACCACGACTATATTTACTTCATTTGATGCTGTGCACCCTTGCTGCCACATGATGCACCACCCCACACCAGCACCATAAAGCATCCCAGCAATGCCCAAGTGATTCCTTTCACACTCATCACCATTGTGAGGGGTACCTTTATGTCTGACCATTCACTACAACTCGCTCAGCCATTTCCGAAGGTGCTCACAAATCTGTCCAATGTTCAAAATAAAGATTTCAATGTTTGACAACACATTAACACAAACATGAACATTGGCTAAAATACCCAAGTGCCTACCCTTGTGAGTTATTAGTTGGTATGATTGAACAAGGATGAGGGTGAGTGTGAGGGGAAGTGATTATGTAGATAGAGAGGGATGGGTGGAGGTGTGAGGTAAGTTGGTGTGAGTAAGGATGTGCAGGAGTAGGGGAGGGAAGGCAGAGTGATGGGGATGTGATGAGTAGCACAGCAGGATGAGGTTGAGTGTGGCTTTGCAGTAACATTTCGTGATGTACTGAGATCATTGAAAGGTTTGCACCACTGCAGTCAGGTCCTCCAGATGACATCCCTGCTTGTGCCCTCCTGTGGAATGTGCAACCAGGCTACATTGGTGTCTTGTGGAGGTCTCGTCTGCTCATGCTGTGACTCCCTCCATAAGCATATGGAGGGAGTCATGGGAGAGCCTGGGTGCTGCCATGCACCTTTGTGCAGTGCTTGTCAGTGTTTGCAGCAGCTCAATGCTGCACAACAATGACAGAACCACTGTCAAAAAAAAGTTGGCCATGGAAACCAGCTGATGACATGATCAGACCCACTTCCTGTTAATTGGCCGGGAACTTCGCTGAGCCGGCTTAACAAGCCCCATGAGAGGAAGATTGTAATGCGAGGGCGGGATAGTGCCGGGAGCAATACTGGCCCCACCGGACCCGCCATTGTTAGCAAAATCATAGCCTTTAACTATGCTGCTCGCCACAGATGCTGCCTAACCTGCTGAGGTATTTCCAGTATTTTCTGTTTTTATTTCAGATTTCCAGCATATGCGGTATTTTGCTTTTGTATAAATGCAAGTGGTTATTTTTGTTGGTCAAACTCAACAATAGCTTTAAAAATATTATATAAACATGTACAGAATCGACAGTATAAAATAATCTTTACATTTAAAAGGAAAATCAAAGATTGTCCTCACAGTGTATATTTACCTCCGGACTGTAGAAGTCTAAATTGTATGGTTTTCTGAATCTTATGTTATTCATATAATACGGTGCACAGCTACCTCCATAGTATCTGTTGTCCAGAACAGTTCCCTCCAGAGTCTTAGTTAAAATGTTGTATCTGTAAATGTATAAAAATGGTGAATTAAAACACAAATTACATCCACCAACTCGCACAATTGGGGAGCTTTTTTCTCATTTTATTTATATTGTGCTCACGTTTCCTTTCTCATTCCTCCTATGCCTCAAATATATTGTCCCAGAAGCTCTTCCCAGAGTACTTAAGGAGGTGGCCTTGGAAATAGCGGATGCATTGACAGTCATTTTCCAACATTCCATAGACTCTGGATCAGTTCCTATGGAGTGGAGGGTAGCCAATGTAACCCCACTTTTTAAAAAAGGAGGGAGAGAGAAAACAGGGAATTATAGACCGGTCAGCCTGATATCGGTAGTGGGTAAAATGATGGAATCAATTATTAAGGATGTCATAGCAGCGCATTTGGAAAATGGTGACATGATAGGTCCAAGTCAGCATGGATTTGTGAAAGGGAAATCATGCTTGACAAATCTTCTGGAATTTTTTGAGGATGTTTCCAGTAGAGTGGACAAGGAAGAACCAGCTGATGTGGTGTATTTGGACTTTCAGAAGGCTTTCAACAAGGTCCCACACAAGAGATTAGTGTGCAAAGTTAAAGTACATGGGATTGGGGGTAGTGTGCTAATGTGGATTGAGAACTGGTTGTCAGACAGGAAGCAAAGAGTAGGAATAAATGGGTACTTTTCAGAATGGCAGGCAATGACTAGTGAGGTAGAAACATAGAAAATAGGTGCAGGAGTAGGCCATTCAGCCCTTCGAGCCTGCACTGCCATTCAATGAGTTCATGGCTGAACATGCAACTTCAGTACCCCATTCCTGCTTTCTTGCCATACCCCTTGATCCCCCTAGTAGTAAGGACCATATCTAACTCCTTTTTGAATATATTTAGTGAATTGGCCTCAACAACTCTCTGTGGTAGAGAATTCCACAGGTTCATCACTCTCTGGGTGAAGAAGTTTCTCCTCATCTCGGTCCTAAATGGCTTACCCCTTATCCTTAGACTGTGACCCCTGGTTCTGGGTACCGCAAGGTTCTGTGCTGGGACCCCAGCTGTTTACATTGTATATTAATGATTTAGATGAGGGGATTAAATGTAGTATCTCCAAATTTGCGGATGACACTAAGTTGGGTGGCAGTGTGAGCTGCGAGGAGGATGCTATGAGGCTGCAGAGTGACTTGTATCGATTAGGTGAGTGGGCAAATGCATGGCAGATGAAGTATAATGTGGATAAATGTGAGGTTATCCACTTTGGTGGTAAAAACAGAGAGACAGACTATTATCTGAATGGTGACATATTAGGAAAAGGGGAGGTGCAACGAGACCTGGGTGTCATGGCACACCAGCCATTGAAGGTTGGCATGCAGGTACAGCAGGCGGTTAAGAAAGCAAATGGCATGTTGGCCTTCATAGCGAGGGGATTTGAATACAGGGGCAGGGAGGTGTTACTACAGTTGTACAGGGCCTTGGTGAGGCCACACCTGGAGTATTATGTACAGTTTTGGTCTCCTAACTTGAGAAGGACGTTCTTGCTATTGAGGGAGTGCAGCGAAGGTTCACCAGACTGATTCCCGGGATGGCGGGACTGATATATCAAGAAAGACTGGATCAACTGGGCTTGTATTCACTGGAGTTCAGAAGAATGAGAGGGAATCTCATAGAAACGTTTAAAATTCTGACGGGTTTAGACAGGTTAAATGCAGGAAAAATGTTCCCAATGTTGGGGAAGTTCAGAACCAGGGGTCACAGTCTAAGGATAAGGGGTAAGCCATTTAGGACCGAGATGAGGAGAAACTTCTTCACCCAGAGAGTGGTGAACCTGTGGAATTCTCTACCATAGAAAGTTGTTGAGGCCAATTCACTAAATATATTCAAAAAGGAGTTAGATGTAGTCCTTACTACTAGGAGGATCAAGGGGTATGGCGAGAAAGCAGGAATGGGGTACTGAAGTTGCATGTTCAGCCATGAACTCATTGAATGGCGGTGCAGGCTCGATGGGGCCGAATGGCCTACTCCTGCACCTATTTTCTATGTTTCTATGTTTCTTCCTCCTTTCTGCATCATAGAAACATAGAAACATAGAAAATAGGTGCAGGAGTAGGCCATTCGGCCCTTCGAGCCTGCACCACCATTCAATATGATCATGGCTGATCATGCAACTTCAGTACCTCATTCCTGCTTTCTCTCCATACCCCTTGATCCCTTTAGCTGTAAGGGCCACATCTAACTCCCTTTTGAATATATCTAATAAAAATAAACTGGCCTCAACAACTTTCTGTGGTAAAGAATTCCACAGGTTCACAATTCTTTCCTCATCTCGGTCCTAAATGGCTTACCCCTTATCCTTAGACTGTGACCCCTGCTTCTGGGCTTCCCCAATATCGGGAACATTCTTCCTGCACCTAACCTGTCCAATCCCGTCAGAATTTTATATGTTTCTATGAGATCTCCTCTCATTCTTCTAAATTCCAGTCAACATAAGCCTGGTCGATCCAATCTTTCTTCATATGTCAGTCCTGCCATCCTGGGAATCAGTCTGGTGAACCTTCATTGCACTCCCTCAATAGCAAGAATTTCCTTCCTCAGGTTAGGAGATCAAAACTGCACACAATACTCAGTGGTCTCAGCAAGGCCCTGTACAGCTGCAGTAAGACCTCCCTGCTCCTATACTCAAATCCTCTCACTATAAAGACCAGCATGCCATTAGCTTTCTTCATCGCCTGCTTACCTGCATGTCTACCTTCAATGACTGATGTACCATGACACCCAGGTCTCCATCAATCATTTCTTCCTCATAAAATCTGCAACCACATAAAACCCAAGCCGGACATCACCTAACCATTACTTCCTCATGTATCTCACCACAGTGCAGTACTAAGGGAAAGCTGCACTGTTGGAGGTTCTGACTTTTAGATGGGACATTAAACTGAGGCCCCATCTGCCCTCCCAGGTGGCTTGTGGATTGTATTATGAATACAGTTATTCTAGTATCAATAGTGTACACATTTATAGTGCTTTACTAATAGGCCAGTGGAATCTGGAGTTACAATAGGATGCATACCCACTTCCAATATGTTGCACTGCCCAATACGATTCGGTTTCCCTGGAACATGCGTTACTAACTCTTCTGCATCCTTTCTCATCAGACTGATCTCCACAATCATCATCTTCATTACACTTGAGTCTCCGAGGAATGCATCGCCCTTAAAAAACCCCCACAGTAATTGAGTGAAAAGTCACAAGATAATTTTAGTTGCAAATTATTGTTTTCAATTTAAGTGAATAGAATACATTGGGGTCGTTAGCGCCTCCCATTAACACTTCAGGGGCACAAAGCCTGAGATCGGCGCCTCTATCAATTCCCGCTATATTCTGCGGGAGTTTAGCAGCGGCAGTAACCGGTAGTGTCCTGCTCCACTGCGCCAGTGATGTCGATGTCTTCACCGTGCTCAATGCTCCGGTTTTGCCCCGGGACAAAAATTGGCCTGGGGTGCGGGGCGATGACAGCTTCAGGGGTCGTGAATGGGGCAGCAGGAGGCTCGTTATGGGGTGGGTCAATACTTACTTGTCGTGGCCCATTGCCGCTTTTGAACGTGGGGTCCGTGCTACGATCTGGCAGCCTGGCACTCCGCTCCCCGGTGGTCCAGGTAGGGCCCCGCAGAGTTGGCAGCTTGGCCCTCCCATTCAATGAAGGGGAGAGTGCCTCCTACGCGGCAGTGCTATGCGGCCCAGTGCGTAACGCTGTGCCCCGCTCCCAGCCCGTCTGCCCCGTTAGTGCCCCAGCGAGGAAGTGGAGTGCATTTTTTTGCACTCCACTTCCTCTCAGAGGCAGTAAACCCAATTTCGAGAGTGGGGTGGGACTTCCACATCTGGCGCAAAAAGTCCCGCCTCGCAGATGTTACCACCCCCGAAACGGGGTGCGACGGAATTTCTCGGCCATTGTTTACCATATCTGGGAGCAGCACCACAGCAGTATCTGAAATATTGGCACCTGAACCGCAGAAGATTTTAAAAGCCCTCCTTTTCTTCGCACCGAACTTACAAATGGCACATTCCTTTTACACCGGCATGCAAATTGGAGGAGGTAATATTAGTACATGATTTAGGGTTCTATTTTGAGTAGGTCAGTCAGAATTTGAGGCCTGGTAAACTGAGCCCCACAGGGATACAATCAAATGTCTCCCCTTAAAAAGGGGGCACCAGACTAATATTTCTTCTGGTAGGTCTGGCCCATCCAAATTGAGTTTTAAAAAAAAAAGAACAAAATTAACAAATCAAGTTAGCGCAGTGCGGAGGAGATTATAACAAACATTTCACATGGTTCTGTCCATTCACAAACACGCAAAGGATTTTGGTGCAGTTATTGAATGTAACTAGTCAATCTAAAACTGCTTTCAACAAGGCTAGTCAAGTACTAGGAATAAAAAACCCAACAGGATTTGATTGTAATGCAAAAAAAGTGATTCTACCTTGGATAGACCATTGGTGAAACCACATTTGGAAATTGCTATGCAAATTTAGGCATCCTACCTCCAGATTATTATAAAAACCCAACTGGACCACCAATGTCCTCCAGGTAAGGGAACCTGCCAGTCCTACCTGGTATGCCCTACATGTGGCTCCAAACCCACACTACGTGGTTGACTCTTAATACTTACAGGGCAACTTGGGATGCACAATAAATACAGCCTTAGCAATGTCGTTCACCTCCCAAAAGCAAATTCAAAAAAAGTTTGAAACATGAAAGAGGGTTTTAGAGAACAGATTTTGAGACTTTTCTCTGAGTCCTTGCAGAGGGCTTGCAGCACCTGGCCTGTCAAACTGGTGTTTGTCACTCACCAGTGTTGAAATCGATGGTAATTTAATGAGTAATCAGCTAACTTCCCCATTGCTATTTTGCACTTATCTGATTCCTAATTGCAGCTCACAGTCTGTTTTAGAGGATTTATTACTGTTCCTTTCTCAATGGTTAGCCCACTGTGCCGGAGAGGACATCCACTCTTTAGCCACAGACTGAAAACAGAAAAATTGTGTGTAAACCAGCAAGCAAGGATACTCCCCAAAACTTCTTGTAACCCATGGTTAACTCCGATCAGCACACAACAATTTTAGGGTTAATTTTGTTCAGCACTCTGCAGACATATATTAAGACCTTATCCACATTACTAATAAACATTATAATGTTCAGTGAACTCTCAGTTCCTCCACAATGGTTAGACTACATTTTACTAAAGGTGGTTTGTTACCTGTATCAGCACACACGAAGCCCTCGCACAAACTCCTGGTTCTGCAGGTGCCTGTGCAGGCCTTCTCTTCACGGTCAAAAGAGTCACATGGTGCACCTCCAAACTGAGATGGTACTTCAAGTCTTGCATACCTGTACTATATAAATAGAGATGGCAAACGCTGAACATAAAGGGATTAATATGAGAATTCATGGCAAGTTAAAGTGCGATGGTGCCTCATGTTAGTGTTCTAGTTTCCAATATTTGTTTTCTTTCATGCCATTGGGTAAGGGGTGAGTGACAGACTTGTTTTCTACTTGAAAACTTTAGCAGGTAAAATTTCTAACCTCATATTCACAGTGGATACTTACCTTTTGCCCCAAGGTTGTTTCATTATCCCACCTTTTCTGATTTTATTTCTTCCCGGCTTGAGGACACAGATCAGCTGTGTATTTTCCTCCACGACTTCAGTTGAGATCAACACAATCCTTCATGGCCTGTATCGCTCACTACCCCCGTGCCACATACTGCATTTGTCCATTGAGTTGACACTGAGGCCTAAAATTGGATTGTATCCAAATTGTGCTTGAACCGGTGGCATGTGCCAATAAAGGGAGTGGCGGGACTACGGTAAGTTAGTCTGCCAACCTCAACTACTTATTACTGATGAGCTGCGAGCACCAGTCGCGACTCTAGAGGCAGCTCGCCAGTCCCAGGGGATACCAAGATCAACCGGCTTGGACAGCAGCTCAGAGAGTCTGGGAAGGGATGGAGATGATCAGGAAAGGGGCAATGCTGTTGCTGATGGTTGTCTGTGGATTAATGTGGAGCTGCAAAATATGCTTCTGCTTCTCTTCGCTTCCACATGAGGTGAGCAAAAAAAAAATTAAACCTTATCTTTCCGATAGCAATCTGAAGCAGTCCCTTTAAGAACCACTGGTTTAGTTGCTAAGCACCTGAAGAAACTGACCACAGCATGTCATGTACAATCCAATTTCGCAAAGGGAGTCTCAAACCCACGATAGGCCCCCTATGTACATAGATAAAGAGCCCAACAGCTGTTTCAGGTGCACCCCATGGGTGCCTATGGATAAGACAGGCGGCAGAATGCTTTTATTTTTCAAGAATATTTTTTGGAAGAATACAGAACTTGTCAAACTATTTGTTGATGCTGAATATAATCCCTGGGAATCAGATTGTAAGAACCACTTATTTGAACTGATTTTCATTGCCATACTTACACGTTTTTTCTGGCAAGAATCACAAGTGCTCCATGAGGACCAACCAGAAAGGGTGCAATCAATTGGCTGCGATGGATTCCTCAATGATCTTTTCCACTGTCCTCCCAGTTTGTTAATATTTACTACATTTGATCGATCATCTAATTCCACAAGCGTCTCTTTGCTGAAATCAGATGGGGATTATAATAAATATTGAAGATCGTATCAACAAGAAAAATCTTTTCCTGTGATTTCTGGTCTAGTTAGTTGTGCTGTGCACTGTTAGCACGATTCCATGAAGAGATAACTGTCAAAGACTAAAGTTTTGTAAAGTTGCGGTTGACCAATTAGATAGCGGATGCTTTTGGAGGCAACGTGGACCAAGTCATTCCAAAAGGGAAAAGTTCAACTTTCTATCTGGTTACTTTTGTTAAAAGTACAAACAAATGAGAATCAATAATAGGATCACATCCGACAATATATGTCATCCTCCGGAGAAATAATTCAGTTCTCTAATTCTTTTCTACAACAGTGCTTTTCCACAACAGTGACAACGTTTCACTTTATTGACTCTGAAGTAATTTGGGATGATCTGAGGATGAAAAAGACACGACTTAAAAAGCAAGTTCTTTCTTTCCATTCTCAGGGCTTGTCATTGAATGCCTGAAGCATACAGTACTTATCATAAATGATGATTCAGCTTGAGTTCATGGCACCGTGGGTGGCTCTGCTGCACAGGAGGGCAGGAAAAAGAGTGGGAGAGCTATAGTGATAGGGGATTCAATTGTAAGGGGAATAGATAGACATTTCTGTGGCCGCAGCTGAGACTCCAGGATGATATGTTGCCTCCCTGGTGCAAGGGTCAAGGATGTCTCGGAGTGGGTGCAGGGCATTCTGAAAAGGGAGGGTGAACAGCCAGTTGTCGTGGTGTATATAGGTACCAACGATATAGGTAAAAAAAGGGATGAAGTCCTACAAGATGAATTTAGGGAGCTCGGAGCAAAATTAAAAAGTAGGACCTCAAAAGTAGTAATCTCAGGATTGCTACCAGTGCTATGTGCTAGTCAGAGTAGGAATCGCAGGATAGCTCAGGAGAATACGTGGCTTAAGGAGTGGTGCAGCAGGGAGGGATTCAAATTCCTGGGACATTGGAACCGGTTCTGGGGGAGGTGGGACCAGTACAAACTGAACAGTCTGCACCTGGGCAGGACCGGAACCAATATCCGAGGGGGAGTGTTTGCTAGTGCAGTTGGGGAGGAGTTAAACTAATACGACAGGGGGATGGGAACCTATGCAGAGAGGGAAATAGAATGCGGGCAGAAGCAAAAGATAGAAAGAAGAAAAGTGAAAGTGGAGAGCAGAGAAACCTAAGGCAAAAAGCAAAAAGGGCCACATTACAGCAAAATTCTAAAGGGGCAAAGTGTGTTAGAAAGACAAGCCTGAGGCTCTGTGCCTCAATGCGAGGAGTATTCGTAATAAGGTGGACAAATTAATTGCGCAGATAGCATGTAACGGGTATGATGTAATTGGCATCACGGAGACATGGCTCCAGGGTAACCAAGGCTGGAACCTCAACATCCAGGGGTATTCAACATTTAGGAAGGATAGACAGAAAGGAAAAGGAGGCGGGGTGGCATTGCTGGTTAAAGAGGAAATTAATGCAATAGTAAGGAGGGACATTAGCTTGGATGATGTGGAATCGGTATGGGTGGAGCTGCGGAATACCAAGGGGCAGAAAACGCTAGTGGGAGTTGTGTACAGACCACCAAACAGTAGTAGTAAGGTTGGGGACAGCATCAAACAAGAAATAAGGGATGTGTGCAATCAAGGTACAGCAGTTCTCATGGGCGACTTTAATCTACATATTGATTGGGCTAACCAAACTGGTAGCAATGCGGTGGAGGAGGATTTCCTGGAGTGTATTAGGGATGGTTTTCCAGACCAATATGTCGAGAAACCAATTAAAAAGCTGGCCATCCAAGACTGGGTGATGTGTAATGAGAAAGGACTAATTAGCAATCTTGTTGTGCGAGACGCCCTTGAGGCGTGAATTGGCTAGAGTAGACTGGCAAAGGACACTTAAAGGGTTGACGATGGATAAGCAATGGCAAACATTTAAAGATCACATGGATGAACTTCAGCAATTGTACATCCCTGTCTGGAGTAAAAATAAAAAGGGGAAGGTGGCTCGACCGTGGCTAATAAGGGAAATTAGGGATAGTGTTAAATCCAAGGAAGAGGCATATAAATTGGCCAGAAAAAGCAGAAAACCTGAGGACTGGGAGAAATTTAGAATTCAGCAGAGGAAGACAAAGGGTTTAATTAAGAGGGGGAAAATAGAGTACGAGAAGAAGCTTGCAGGGAACATAAAAACTGACTGCAAAAGCTTCTATAGATATGTGAAGAGAAAAAGATTGGTGAAGACAAACGTCGGTCCCGTTCAGTCAGAATCAGGTGAATTTATAATGGGGAACAAAGAAATGGCAGACCAATTGAACAAATACTTTGGTTCTGTCTTCACGAAGGAAGATACAAATAACCTTCCTTAAATACTAGGGGACCGAGGGTCAAGTGAGAAGGAGGAACTGAAGGATATCCTTATTAGGCGGGAAATTGTGTTAGGGAAATTGATGGGATTGAAGGCCGAAAAATCCCCGAGGCCTGATAGTCTGCATCCCAGAGTACTTAGGGAAGTGGCCCCAGAAATAGTGGATGCATTGGTGATCATTTTCCAACAGTCTATCGACTTGGGATCAGTTCCTATGGACTGGAGGGTAGCTAATGTAACACCACTTTTTAAAAAGGGAGGGAGAGAGAAAACGGGTAATTATAGACCGGTTAGCCTGACATCAGTAGTGGGGAAAATGTTGGAATCAATTATTAAGGATGAAATAGCAGCGCATTTGGAAAGCAGTGACAGGATCAGTCCAAGTCAGCATGGATTTATGAAGGGGAAATCATGCTTGACAAATCTGGAATTTTTTGAGGATGTAACTAGTAGAGTGCACAAGGGAGAACCAGTGGATGTGGTGTATTTGGACTTTCAAAAGGCTTTTGAATAGGTCCCACACAAGAGATTGGTGTGCAAAATTAACGCACATGGTATTGGGGGTAATGTATTGACATGGATAGAGATCTGGTTGGCAGACAAGAAGCAGAGAGTTGGGATAAATGGGTCCTTTTCAGAATGGCAGGCAGTGACTAGTGGAGTGCCACAGGGCTCAGTGCTGGGACCCCAGCTCTTTACAATATACATCAATGATTTGGATGAAGGAAATGAGTGTAATATATCCAAGTTTGCAGATGACACTAAACTGGGTGGCGGTGTGAGCTGTGAGTGGGACGCTAAGAGGCTGCAGGGTGACTTAGACAGATTAGGTGAATGGGCAAATGCATGGCGGATGCCATATAATGTGGATAAATGTGAGATTATCCACTTTGGGGGCAAAAATGCAAAGACAGAATATTATCTGAATGGTGGCAGATTAGGAAAAGGGTAGGTGCAACGAGACCTGGGTATCATGGTTCATCTGTCATTGAAAGTTGGCATGCAGGTACAGCAGGCAGTGAAGAAGGCAAATGTTGGCCTTCATAGGGAGGGGATTTGAGTATAGGAGCAGGGAGGTCTTACTACAGTTGTACAGGGCCTTGGTGAGGCCTCACCTGGAATATTGTCTTCAATTTTGGTCTCCTAATCTGAGGAAGGACGTTCTTGCTATTGAGGGAGTGCAGCGAAGGTTCACCAGACTGATTCCCGGGATGGCCGGACTGACATATGAGGAGAGATTGAATCAACTGGGCCTTTATACATTGGCGTTTAGAATGAATGAGAGGGGATCTCATAGAAACATACAAGATTCTGACGGGACGGGACAGGTTAGATGCAGGTAGATTGTTCCCAATGTTGGGGAAGTCCAGAACCAGGGGACACAGTCTTAAGATAAGGGGTAGGCCATTTAGGACTGAGATGAGGAGAAACTTCTTCACTCAGAGAGTTGTTAACCTGTGGAATTCCCTACCGCAGAGAGTTGTTGATGCCAGTTCATTGGATATATTCAAAAGGGAGTTAGATATGGCCCTTATGGCTAAAGGGATCAAGGGGTATGGAGAGAAAGTAGGAAAGGAGTAATGAGGGAATGATCAGCCATGATCTTATCGAAGGGCCGAATCGCCTACTCCTGCACCTATTTTCTATGTTTCTATGTTTGAAGAGACGTGGTAGCTATGAATGGAACGTGAAGTTGTAACAGACTATAAAAGTCTTTGTCATTCAATGGTAAGGTTCATATTTTAAGAAATAGTTACAGACAATTTAAGAAACTGGACTTCTGACGAAGGGTCATCGACCCTTAACTCTGCTTTCTCTCCACAGATGCTGCCTGATCCGCTGAGATTTCCGGCATTTTCAGTTTTTATTCCAGATTCCAGCATTTGCAGTATTTTGTTTCTGCATTAAGAAACTGGTTTCTTGATCAGATGTAAAACTCTCAAGCAGCTAAGTTCATGTGCTGACTGTTTTATGGACTTGTGAGTACAAGAGGAACACCTGATGCCTCACGCTATCCCATGGATGAACCAGCTGTTCAGTCTGCCCTAGATGAGGCCAGAGGGGGACATCCAAGCAGAGTTCATAGATCTGAAGGCAATAAGATCAAGGGAGTAACTTCACCTTAATCTGACAGTGGATTGCCAGAGCCCATATCATTTTCATTTTGTTGAAATCAGGGTTAAAATGAACCCCTCGGTATTTAAATATGACAGGCACAAGGCGAATCACCACTGATCTCTTAGAAATCCTGCAACACAAATGAGGAGGATGCACAAGCTCATAAGGGAAGAGACAAGTAGTTGTGTGGTGATCACCGATGTAGATAAGTTGACTCCTTGGCGGCGAAATTCAGGAGCACCCCGTTTGGGGATGGTAACTCTCATGAGGTGGGACATCCTGTGCCCGGTGCAGAGGTCCCGCCCTGTGGCTTAAATTGGATGCACACTCCACGTCCTCTCGGCACGGGCTCAGGAGTGCTACCCGGTTGAATGTTGGAGCGCTACGCAGTGCGCTGACGCATTCCAAGGGCCCTCCCCTTCCGTTAAAGAGGGATGCTGCGAGCTCTGCAGGGATTTTGGTGGGCCTCCACTAGGCCACCAGGGATGCGGGGTGCACAATCACGGCACGGACCCCACAAAAATCGACTCCGAGGTCGGACCGCTAAGTCAGAGGGTGGCGCAAAATGGCGGCGCACACCTCCATTTTAAGATTCGCCCCGCAAGCAAAGTGCGGCCCGGTTCGTGACCCACGAGGCTGGCACTGACATCACCCGTGGCAGCTTCACGGGGCGCTGCCCAATTTGTGCCACAGGGCAAAAATGAGCCGCCTTGGGGCAAAAATAGGGTTGTCGCGCACATCATCGCCGGAGGTGCCAAGGTCTGTGGTGTTATCAGCGGAGGCGCGGTGCTACCGGTTTCACACTTCCGTTAACTCCCGCACAATTTCGCGGCAGCTAGTAGCTCCCCACCACCCCCCCTGCTCCCCATCACCCCCCCCGCCCCGTATGAAAGCACAGCAGAATTTCGCCCCTGGTCATGATGAATGGGACACACATAAGAAAGTTGTGAGACACAAGCTACTGGTTCACGATATTACATGATGACCTGGTTGAAGACTACCATTACATAATGGGGAGAGTTGCCCACACTTTGGGACTGTGGATGACCGCAGAAGTACCCGTGGCCAGAATTTGGCTGAAATATTGCAGTTACGCAGGAGTCATGGAAGTGGGTGTTTATTTGTCCATGTCGTTTGATGTTTCACTGGAGAATGATGTAGTTTCCGTGTGGGGTGGCGGATGGGGGGGACGTTTATAGACAGGCAGCTCGGAGAGGAGATCATGGTGACGCAGCGCAGGACCACTCTTATTTGTCCAATGCAGCAGTTGCTGATGTTGCTGACCAAGTTGTATAAAACCTGGGCTTCCGACTCCTGAAGAATTTCAGGGGTTGCAGTAATGACAAGTGGCAAGCTCAATGGGTCAGTTCAGAGCACAAAGCGGGTAGGTGAATGGGCAGGACAGTGACAAGTGGTCCTCCAGATGCTTTTAGGGGTTTCACAGTTCAGGGACGCCTGTATAGTACAAACTGCGAAGGGTAGAGATGGAGGAGCTACAGCAGATCAACAATGCATGAGGTCTTAGGAAAAGGCAGACAAAAAGCTTATCCCCTCAACTCACAGACTGAATTTAAAAAGGCCCCATATCCTGGGAGAGGATGTTCAGTCATTCAGGGGAATATGGGATGTTCTGAAAGCAGGACTACATAGCATCTTGTGCAGGATGAAATAGCTTAACGTGTCGACCTGATCAAGGGGGAAACATGGGAGGCCATATGGTATACTATCCCACTGGGGCAGGATGGGCCACTCATTGGGCTTGGCTGCCGGTCTAGGTGGAAGCAGCCCATGTCGAAGCCCAGGAACAGCAGCCAGCCACCACCTGGAGACAAAGCTGGGGTTACAGAGTGCTCTGGCCTCAGGGGCTGCACAGGCAACTCTGGGACTGTCAGAGAGTGCATGGTAACCTAATGGATGTTCAGAGGCGCCATGAACAGGGATTTGCCTCCATGAGTTCGACAGGTCTGGAAGGATTGGCAGTCAAGGTGGGGCACCTGGTGAGAAGCACATGATCTTCGTGAATGAGCCGTAAGCTTCATTAGTAAAGGTCATACCCTGAGATATATTTTGGAATTTTCTTAACCATATTTAAATATTGAGTTCTTAAAGTCAAATGCATTCACACAAGTTTTAAAAAGAATATCACAAAGATGATGCTTGAAATGCCAATGAGCTAAGCTTTGATGTTGTCTCCCTATAGACTGTAAATAATAAGCAATTTGTTTGTCTGTCTCATCAATGGATCACAAGGGTATACAATTGTTATACGCTGGGCTACGTTATTGCATAGCTAGATATTGAGCAATATGGGTGTTCTCCAAAATGTAAAACTGCTTACACGAATGCCTAGCACTGTTGCAGCTGAGAGCATATCTAAAGCAAGGCCCTAACAGCCAGCATCTGAAAGAGAAAGAAAGCTTAACATCTTGGACAGGTCCTTTCATCACAGTCAATATTTGGCAACTTGCAGTGCATTTCCAACATTTTCTGCTTTTTTTCCAGATTGCTAATATTCACAGCTTTTATCTCTCCTGGAAATGACTCAATTACCAACAAATCATGAAACTCCTTTCTTCAAAGATACATGTCTAAGTTGCATTGTATCCAATTTATTTACAGAAGGGAATTGAGATTCTGCTGTCCAATATTAGTCACAAATATATTAATGTGTAGTTATTAAATTCTTTGGGCTAGAATTTCCATAAAATCTGTCACCGCCGGATTGCCGCCCAAAAGATCGTTAAGATTATTAAATTAATGCCGGTGAAAAATTGCACAAAAAAAGGAAAAAATTCCGCCTGGCGAAAAAAATGAGTCTTCCATGCAGATTCTGGGTGGAAAACACGATCCTGGGCAAATTGGACGGTTCTTAATCAAAATGGCTGGTACTTACTTAAATTTAGACCGAGGCTGCAGAAAACATTCTCAGGACCCTTTGCAACTTAATCGCTGTAAAAGAATTTTAAAAGAAGTATAAAAAACACTTTAACTTACCTTTCTTTGTAGGGCTGCTTACTACTGCCCAGCTCCGGCTGCTTTCTCGTGGGCATTTTTTTCCTACTTACCTACGGGTCACCGCTGAGCTCAAACTTGGGCGGAGCGGTTTTTTCGGCAGTGCACGCTGACGGTCCGCTTCCCAGCGGTATTTCAAAACCACCGGCGGAACTCTTTGTGCAACTTTGTGGAAATCCTCGCTGGGTGGTTTTCCGCCGAAAACGAACAGGACCGTCGAGAAAACCGGCGGAAATGGAATGGAAATTCTAGCCCTTTGTCTTCTCCTGTTCATTTTAAACAGTGTAACGTTATTGTTAATATTCGTAGAGGAATTACCAGCAAGTGTACTAACACCATGAATATCATACAGCTCCAAGTAAACAAACTGACAGCAAAAGTTTTAATGTGTTCTAATGCATGTGAAGCAAACTGCAAAAACAGCACTTTTCAATGACAAATTGCTGCACATTCTGAGCTTAAATGTATGTCACCTCTTGCTATTAGTTTGGACCCCGTGTTGTGAAAAGGTCACAATTTGTTTTAAACAAACTAAAAAATATTGTGAGAAATGCAACCGGTTTCAGAAGAATGTCCCCAAATTCTTAACGACAACCATACAAAGTTTCACCCTCTCCCATTTCCTTTTCTCTTCTGCTGAAGATGCTGACTCATGCTGGAGTGCAGTCCCCATGGGTACTGTCCATCCTCCAGCACCTTGTCCAAGTATCCATTCTTCACATGTAAGGATAAGCAGTGACTGGCAGCAAGGTATTCAAAAGCAGAGCGACTTTAAACCGGAGTTCATTCCCAATACTGTCCCCACCTCATGTGCACTTGCCCTGATTGTTGTTTTTTCCTTCTCTTGCCCAAGGATACTGAATCCAATTGCATTACCCCTACCAGCCATCTAAAATGTTTGACCCACTGAACGTTTAGTCAGAGAAACTTACCAGTAACCATTTGGCTGTATAATGTCTAATGCAGCATAAAACAGTATATAATTCACTGATTGAAGCATGATCCTGTATGTTTTTACCATATTCCAAACAGCGTACAGCAACCGACAGTCAGAAAGCTTTCAGAATAATAAATTATCAGTGGTGTAATGTTTGTATACTGCTCTTTGGCCAATTGATTTTCTTATTTGTGCAGTGATTAAACCATAGAGTTCCTGAGGGTCATTTAAAACCACCGACACATCTTCATATCATTATATTTCAAAAGGTATATAGTTCATAATTGTTTTTATAGTACTATTGTAATCAATCTACTTCGTAAATTAGCACAGTAATATTGCTTGTTCATTAATCAGGAAACATTTATTTCAGCAGCAAAATGATTGTGCTGTAGTTTGACAGAGGTTATTAGCAGGCAATTTAGTTTTCCCGGCGGGCAGCTTCACTCTGAGCGCGTGCAAGTTGGAGAATCAATCCTGCAATACCAAAGCTCTATCTTCAAACCATGCTCTCTTGGAGGGCAGCTCCACATTGGAGTGCTGAATTTACCTCTAAGTTCCAGGCATATTTGCTTCCAGAAGACATAGTACTTAGAAAATCTGCAAACAACACCTGTTAATGCTCTCAGAAGGCGGGTCGGTCACTGAAATCTTTTAAGGAGGCTGTGTGCCTCCATTTTAACAGAATCCACTGCTCCCACCCCTCATGATGTCCCATTCACCCCCCCAACCCTCCACGATGTCCGATTCAGTCCCCTCCCATCCGCAGTGATGTCCGATTTAACCCCCACCCCTCCCCCACAATGCTCGACCACCCCCTGCAATGTCCAACCAATCCCCGATATTTGACTTACCTGACATCCGTTCCCCGGCTACTCTCCCACCCAACAGGCAGCCAGCTTATCAATCAGGCTTACTGCCAGGTGGGAAACCAGTTGAAAATTTAAAAGACGTCCTGCGGTTAATTTCTGCAGGGTGGCCAGGAAACCCACATTTCCAGTTTTCCTGTCCGAAACTCCTCCCCCTCGCGCCCCCCACCCCCCTTCCCAGTCCAACCCCCACCACTTCCCAATCCCGAGTAAATATCGGGGCCAAAGTGTCACTGATTCATTTTGAAAGTTGTAGCCTGCTACCTAATTGAGCCTCCTCAAATATTATATTGGATTCCTCTGTATTCTCTCTGTAACTTCTCTAAATCTGATCAGTCGTGGGCACAGAAGTCTGTTGGTTATGGTTCTGGATCAGCAATACAAAGGTCATGAGGTCAAATCCCACTATGTCAGGTTGTGATATTGAATTCAATAAAATTGGTAATTTGTGAGCTAAAAATAATCATGAAAGCTTCCAGATCATCATAAAAGCTCTACTGGCTCACCAATGCTCTTCCCGGAAGGGGATCTGCCACCTCTACCTAGTCTGACTGGCATCCAGCCCCACATTATGTAGTTTACTCATAATACCATAACAATTGCAATAAAGTATAATAATAAGAAAATGAAAATGGGACATGCCTATTGGTAATGACCCAGGCTTCACATCAGGATGAGTGCTCATATTGGGAGAGCACTCCCACAGACTAGTCTGACATGCTCATACTCACAGAATCATAACCATCAGCCAATATCTCAGACTGCTCCATCACCATCCATGGGTATACCCTATCTCACTAGCAGAGCTGCAGCACAGTGGCATATAGTCAGGTGAGAGTGATCCTGGGAGTCCTCACCATTGACTCTGGTCAAGGTTAAGGAAACCTCTTGCTGATCACTTGCTACCCACCCCCAC
Organism: Pristiophorus japonicus; assembly: GCF_044704955.1. Classification (NCBI taxonomy): domain Eukaryota; kingdom Metazoa; phylum Chordata; class Chondrichthyes; family Pristiophoridae; genus Pristiophorus; species Pristiophorus japonicus. Next base: position 78,283,460 of record NC_091984.1, on the reverse strand, counting down.
ACACATACGTCCTCAACTGACAAATCAATACTCATCCATGTTAAGTATTACTTGGAGGAAACACTGGGGGAAGCAATGTACTCTGGGTAGTGGACCTCAATGTCCACCATCAAGAGTGGGTTGGTAATACCACTGCTGACTGAGCTACCAGATTTGGCCTTGCATCACGTGGTGAGGGAACCAGCAGGAGAAAGTTCCCTAGACGTTGTTCTCATCAACTTACCTGTTTATACACATATCCTGTGACCACTACACAGTCCTGTGAAGATAAACTCTTGTCTCTACCATGAGGACATCATGGTGTAGTGTGGCACTACCACTGGGCTAAGTGGGACAGACTAAGGACAGATCGAACAACCACAAACTGGGCATCTATGAGGCACTGTGGGCCACCAGCAGAATTTCATACCACCACAATCTGTAAACCTCATGACACAGCACGTTCCTCACTCTTCGAACACCATCAAGCCAGGAGACCAACCCTGTTCAATGTGGAATGTAGAAGGGTGTGCCAGGGGCAGTACCAGGCGTATTTTAAAATGAGGTATCAACCTAGTGAAGCTTCTAGATAGGGATACCTGCACACTAATTATCAAAAGCAGCAAGCTATAGATAAACGAAGTAGTCCCACAACCAATGAATCAGAGCAAAGCTCTGTAGCTCAACCACATTCAGTTTAGAATGCGAGTGGACAACCAGGCAACTAACAGGAGGAGAAGGCTCCACAAACATCCCATATTTTCATACCATACTGTAAGGTTCGAAAATCCACGGCCGCATTTTCTTTTGGAACACCCTAAGAACAAGAAAACTAATATGGGATCGTCCTATACATTTTAAATGAACATTTTTGGCCAAGTAAAATCCTCAGACCAGGTAGGCTGGGAAACGTGTGGGCGGATACAGACATTGTGGAGTCTGGCTCACAAGCGAGACAGAGGCACTGGCCAATGGGGGAAAAGTTCATTCTGGCAGGCCAATCAGGGGTCGAGTCGGGCCTGAAGTGGGGAAAACCTCAACCAATGGGGACTACCCGGCCAGTTCGAAAATATGACTCACCCCTAATCAAATTATGAATGTGGACCATCATCTACCTAATTAATATGGACAGTGGACAATAGTCCTAAGATCACTGCGGTGATGGCCCATCAAAGGGGAGGCCCAAACCGATTGACTCCTAGGACTGTTACAATGGACCAGCAGACTTTGAGGCACCAATGTGCACTGAAACAATCCCCCTGTGCTCACTCTTACCTGTACCTGTGACATCTTCTGATTAAATATTCAAGCTATCTCCCCGCCCAAACTTACACAATGGACCACCAACTGAGTTTGGGCACGAAAAGGCCAGAACTAAACTGGATACAAATATAGGACCTACGGAACCACCGAGGAGAGAAGCAGCTGGAGCAGTTGGAGAAGGAGTCGAGGAGCAGTAGTAGTCACAGACAGACAGAAACCAAGAGAGAACGGAGACGGACTGTTACCAGTACCTCGAACGGGTCCTGAACTCGACTTGTGTGCAGAATATACAACCCAACTACCGAGAGGCCCAACATCATCTCAAGAAGCCAAGCTGCACACTGAACAACGCTCCGAGGCCAACCAGCTGAAGAACCAGAGATCGAAGTAACTGGGAGAGGCAACATTCATTCCAGCTACCCTGTAAACCAACCATCCTAAGGCTAAAGAAAAAAATAACTGTCAAAAGGGATCGTAAGTATTATCCTGGGGTTTCTTTTCCCAACTGTCAGCCTAGGTCAGTCAGGTAAAAAGAGGGGTGGGGGTGATGTTGGAAATGTCTTGTAAAGATAAAATTGTGTAAGGTTTTCGTTGTGCCTGTTTCTTCCCATAGATTTTCATAGTTTATAAGTGTGTGTTTTGATGAAGTTTGACCTTGTTGGAAACTTACCGTGGTTAATAAATTGGACTTACCTGTTTTTTTCGTTCCAAGGACCACTTGCCTCTGAGTGTCTTGTTTTCCCTTGTGGAAGCTCATAATCCACCAAAATGCTGAGGTTAGAACCAGATAGGGGTGCTAGGGCGCTTTGAAACTGCCAGTTTAGTGGTCAGCGAGCCATAAGCTGCTGGACTGTCCCCTAGAAGGGACAGAGAGGCCCAATACACCAACAGCCACCAAAGACCCCCGTAATTGGGCAGAGCAAAAACCCCCTACAATATGCTAGAGCTCTCCTCACCACTGATCTAGAGAATGTTGGGATGATTTTTCTGACTTGGAATCCAATGCTTTCCAGATACACCCCACTAACTGATCTTTCTTATTGAGAAATGCTTCACACTGACCAGAAACTTTCAGGATATGATGAGTGATCACTCCCTGTCTTACTCAGCCTCTACCAGTGAGGTTCCTATCATTCCCCTTGTCTTAGGATGATCAGCACTTGTATCACCCCTTGGCATTCTCGAAAGTGATTCAATCTAGTTCAAGGCAGTTCAGCACTCCTGTTCACTTTTATTGTCAGATTCACCAAACAAAATACACTTACTTCACACGTGTTACAGGCCAATGGAACCTATGTCCTTCCATCCTCATACTCTGCCTGTAATGTGAGAATATTTGGTTTATACTGTATAATGCCCTGGCCCGTTAGCTTAAGCAGGGACACCTGTGACCCAAGGTACACTTCATCACAATATATTCACTATTCCTATATACAATGCCCCACATTTATTCATATTAAATCCTGCCATATCTCAGCTCATCTATATAATCACTTATCGGTCCTTGGCGATGAATAAGGGCTCGATTTAGTGGGGTTTAGGCTAATGCCTGAAGATTTTAAAAACTCATAAAATCCAGTTGTGATTGGTCTCTACAGAATTAGTATCCACATTACATGGGGTGGACATGCTGATGGAGTCCTCCTCACCAGATACTGCTCCAGTCAGTTATTTCACCAACAGCTGCTCAAAATGGAAGTTTGCCAAGTAATAAAATATGAAGGTGAAGAAGGAACCCTATGGACGATCTGAGATGGTACTTACTGATAACATAAGCTTTTTCAACAAACAAAGGATTTTTCCTTATATAATTAAGCTTTTAAGGATATATTCCATTGTTGAGAGGTTCCTGGGCACTTCGAATTGTAGTCTACTTCCCGATGAAATATTGTAGTTTATGTAATGGGATGAAAGACGTGGCCTCGCTGGGTGCGTACGAAGTGTGCATGGACCCGGCGAGGCTTCGCATGCGCCAAGAACCAGCTTTTCCGATCTGTCAAGATTTCTCCGTACAGATCCTTCGCATCCCCAGGAGAAGGACATCTGCGTGGGCGAGATTGGGCTATTTGCCCAATCATGCCCAGCGAATGTCCTTCAAACTTTTACGTCTGGTAAAAGCAGGCGCATAGCTTACTTTTACCAGTGTAACACTTTTAAAATATATAGAAATTAGATTTAAACACTCATTTTTATATTAAAAACCCTGTCCATTAAAGTAAGTTTATTTTTAACCCTAATAAAACACATTAAAAAATATATTTTTTTCTAAAACATTTAATTACATTTAATTTGAATTTACTTTAAATATGTGGGATGTTTTATTTATTTGTTATGCTGTGTTTCGGTGTTTTAGGGATTTTTTCTCATTGACAGTAATGAGAGTCCGTACGAACAGAGCTCCCATTTTTATCACTGCATAGTGATTGGTGGTCAAGCCCACGTGATTCCAGCTTGTACGTACATATGTGAAAGACATCTCCCCGTGCGCTGCACAGCAAATCTATGCCTCCTACCGGAATCCTATGTTACTCCGGGACCACCAGGTACTTTTGTCGATTTTTTTCGGGTGAGAGGCACTCGTACGAAGGAAGCAATTTTCCCCCTATTATTTCTTCAATGATGCTGGAGGTGGCATCATTCAGAACTCTTTGCTGGTACAGCTGTATCTGAATGAAAATTCCCCCCCTCCTCCCAAATTACACAAAACCCAGTTAGCAATAAACAATTGTTCCCTGTCATCTTTTAATGTTCCTTTCTTTTGGCTTCAGGTTCCAATGCATGGAATTTTGCTCATTAGAGCGAACCAAATTTGTGGGAATCCTAGAATCCTAGAAATTTACAACACGGTAGAAGCCATTTCAGCCCATCGTGTCTGCGCCGGCAAACCAAGAGCTATCTAGCCCAATCCCACTTTCCGGCTCTTGGCCTGTAGCCCTGTAGGTTACGGCACTTCAAGTGCGCATCCAAGTATTTTTTAAATGTGGTGAGAGTTTCTGCCTCTACCACCCTTTCAGGCAGTGAGTTCTAGAAGCCCACAGTCCTCTGGGTGAAGAAATTTCCCTTCATAGCTCCTCTAAACCTCATATCAATTACTTTAAATCTATACCCCCTGGTTGTTGACCAGGGGGTATAGATTTAAAGTAATTGATATGAGGTTTAGAGAAATAGTTTGAGGGAAATAGGTCCACTCTATCTAGGCTCTTCATAACTTTATTCACCTCAATAAGGTCTATCCTCAGCCTTCTCTGTTCCAAAGAAAACAAACGTAGCCTATCCAATCTTTCCTCGTAACTAAAATTCTCCAATCCAGGCAACATCCTCATAAATCTCCTCTGTACCCTCTCCAGTGCAATCACATCTTTCCTGTGATGTGATGACCAGAACTGCATGCAGTACTCTAGCTGTGACCTAACTAGTGTTTTATACAGTTCAAACATAACCTCCCTCCTCTTGTATTCTATGTTTGGCTAATAATGGCAAGTATTCCGTATGCCTTCGTAACCACCTTATCTACCCGTCCTGCTACCTTCAGGGAATCTGTGGACATGCACTCCACGGTCCCTTTGTTCCTTTAAGCTTCTCAGTTTCCTTTTATTTAATGTGTATTCCCTTGCCTTGTTAGCCCTCCCCAAATGCATTACCTCACACTTCTCCGGATTGAATTCCATTTGTCACTGTTCTGCCCACCTGACCAGTCCATTGATATCTTCCTACAGTCTGCAGCTTTCTTCTTCATTATCAACCACACAGCCGATTTTAGTATCATCTGCAAACTTCTTAATCATATCCCTAACATTCAAGTCTAAATCATTGGTATATGCCATGAAGATAGTTTTACTGAGATATCTAACAGCACACTCAGTGCGAGGTAATAATGCCACCATCAAACACCTGCATTAACCTAGTTGGTAAATGCCTTGATCATTGTGGAACCGAGGCATACAGACACGTTTCTAACGTTAAGTCCGCAATCCATGCTGAGTTAGCTGGTCTCAGCTGGGGTGTTGGTAGGGGTTCTACAAATGACTTCAATGCCCTGGTCTGTGGAGCAGAATAAAAATTCAACTGGTACCCTCCCCTCCCCTTTCAGCATTCCGAAGGGTCTGCCCCCTCCACGACACCCTGGTCCACTCCTCAATTACCCCCAGCACCCCCTCCCCTTCCCATGGCACCTTCCCATGCAAGCGCAGGAGATGCAACGCCTATCCTTTTACCTCCTCACTTCCCACTGTCCAAGGCCCCAAACACTCCTTCCAGGTGAAACAGTGACTTACTTGTACTTCTTGCAATTTAGTATATTGTATTCACTGCTCACGATGCGGTCTCCTCTATATTGGGGAGACAAACACAGATTAGGTGGCCCCTTTGCTGAACACCTCCACTTAGTCCATAAGCATGACCTTGAGTTTCCGATCGCCTGTCACTTTAATTCTCTGCTCCACTCCCACTCTGATCTCTCTGTCCTCGGCCTCTTACACTGTTCCAACGAAGCTTAGCGTAAGCTTGAGGAAAAGTACCACATCTTCGTTTAGGCACTTTACAGCCTCTGGGCTCAATATCGAGTTCAACAATTTCAGACCATAACCTCTGCCCCTAATTTTTTTTTCACGTGGCAACAAGAGATTAGTATGCAAAAATTAAAGCACATGGTATTGGAGGTAATGTATTGACGTGGATAGAGAACTGGTTGGCAGACAGAAAGCAAAGAGTAGAAATAAACGGGTCCTTTTCAGAATGGCAGGCAGTGACTAGTGGGGTACTGCAGGGCTCAGTGCTGGGACCCCAGCTATTTACAATATACATTAATAATTTGAATGAAGGAATTGAATGTAATATCTCCAAGTTTGCAGATAACACTAAGCTGGGTAGCAGTGTGAGTGTGAGGAGGATGCTAAGAGGCTGCAGGTTAGGTGAGTGGGTAAATGCATGGCAGATGCAGTATAATGTAGATAAATGTGAGTTTATCCACTTTGGTGGCAGAAACACGAAGGGAGAATATTATCTGAATGGTGACAGATTAGGAAAAGGGGAGGTGCAACAAGACCTGGGTGTCATGGTACATCAGTCATTAAAAATTGGCTTGCAGGTACAGCAGGCGGTGAAGAAGGCAAATGGCATGTAGGATTTGAGTATAGTAGCAGGGAGGTCTTACTACAGGGCCTTGGTGAGGCCACACCTTGAATATTTGTTCAGTTTTGGTCTCCTTATCTGAGGAAGGACATTCTTGCTATTGAGGGAGTGCAGCAAAGGTTCACCAGATTGATTCCCGGGATGGCAGGACTGACATATGAAGAAAGACTAGATCGACTAGGCTTATATTCACTGGAATTTAGAAGAATGAGAGGGGATCTCATAGAAACATATAAAATTCTGACGGGATTGGACAGGTTAAATGCAGGAAAAATGTTCCTGATGTTGGTAAAGTCCAGAACCAGGGATCACAGTCTAAAGATAAAGGGTAAGCCATTTTGGATAGAGATGAGGAGAAACTTCTTCTCTCAGAGAATTGTGAACCTGTGGAATTCTCTACCACAGAATGTTGTTGAGGCCAGTTCGTTAGATATATTCAAAAGGGAGTTAGATGTGACCCTTACAGCTGAAGGGATCAAGGGGTATGGAGAAAAAGCAGGAATGGAGTACTGAAGTTCCATGATCAGCCATGATCATATTGAATGGTGGTGCAGGCTCGAAGGGCCGAATCGCCTACTTCTGTACCTATTTTCTATGTTTCAATGTTTCGATAGGCCCAAGTTTCCGGTTCTGGTGCAAAATGGCGCACCTCCGAGACTTACGTGACCTGCCTGGGCTCGAAGGTGCGCCGGAATTTTCTTGAGCAATTCTCTGGTCCTCCTGGAGCATGGCATGGCGCAGCGTAGTCCCCCTAGGGCGGAGCAAGCCGATCGCAGCCTGCAAGGGGGCGGGACTAGGGATCAGCCTTCTTGTCAGTGCCGGCAGCATTGCGCAGGCGCGTTGGAGCATGCACACCTGTGCAATTGCTCAGCAGGGCGATTTTCCCCCAGTCTGTGTTTAATGGTGTGGGTACCGGGGAGGGGTGGAGAGTGTGGCAAGGGAAGGAGGGGGAACGTGGCAAGGGATGGAGGAGCGTGGGTTGGGGGCACTCGAAATGTTCAAAGGGTCGGAGGAGAGAGCAGGGGTGCCTCCTTCTAGCCTCCCGCCCCCCCCGCCCCACACTCCCCCCTACCGCACACACACACACACACACCCCACACACACACAGCCCCCACACATACACACCCCACACACACACCCCCTCCCACACCCCACCCCCCACACACACCCCCTCCCACACCCCACCCCCAACACACACCCCCTCCCACACCCCACCACCCCACCTCCCACAAACGCCCACTCCACACACACCCCCACCCCCCACCCCACACACACCCCCCCTCCCACACCCCACCCCACACACACACCCCACCCCACACACACACCCCCTCCCACACCCCACACCACACACACACCCCCTCCCACACCCCGCCCCACACACACACCCCCTCCCACACCCCCGCCCCACCCACACACCCCCCCCCCCCCACACCCCCCCCCCACCCACCCATCCACACCCACCCCACACACACACCACCCCTTCCACACCCCCACCCCACACACACACCCTCCCACCCCACCCCACACACACACCCCTCCACACACACCCCACACACACACACCCCCCACACCCCCTCCACACACACACCCCCACCCCACACACACACACCCCTCCACACCCCACCCACCCACACACACCCCCTCCCACACCCACCCACACACACACCCCCTCCCACACCCACCCCACACACACACCCCCTCCCACCCCACCCCACACACACACCCCCATCCCACACCCCACCCCACACACACACCCCTCCCACCCCCCACCCACACCCCCACACACCCCCACACACACCCCCACCCCACCCACCCCACACACCACCACCCCTCCCACACCCCACCCCACACACACACCCCTCCCACACCCCACCCACACACCACCCCCTCCCACACCCCACCCCACACACACACCCCTCCCACACCCCACCCCACACACACACCCCCTCCCACACCCCACCCCACACACACACCCCCTCCCACACCCACCCACCACACACACACCCCCACCCACCCCACACACAACCCCACACACCCCTCCCACCCCACCCCACACACACCTCACCCACACACACACAGCCTCACACACCCCACCACCCCATCCCACACACACCTCACCCTCCACCACCCCCACCCCACACACATACCCCTCCCACACCCCACCCACACACATACACCACACACACACCCCACCCCACACACACACCCTCCCACACCCCACCCCACACGCACACCCCCTCCCACACCCTACACACAAACCCCAACCCCCACCCCCACACACACCCCACCCCACACCCCACCCCACACACACACCCCACCCCCCCCACCCCCCACACACATCCACACACACACACACCCTCCCACACCCCACCACCCCACACGCACACCCCCTCCCACACCCTACACACAAACCCCAACCCCCACCCCCACACACACCCCACCCCACACCCCACCCCACACACACACCCCACCCCCCCCACCCCCCACACACATCCCACACACACACACACCCTCCCACACCCCACCACCCCACCCCACCTCCCACACACACCTCACCCCCCACACACACCCCCTCCTACACCCCACCACCCCACCCCACTCACACACCCTCCCACACCCCACCCCACACACACACACCCTCCCACACCCCACCCCACACACACACACCCTCCCACACCCCACCCCCTCTCCACACCCCACCCCCTCTCCACACACAACACACACCCACCCCCCTCCCACCCCTCACTGTAAGATAGAGAGAGAGAGAGACACTGACAGCTTCCCTTCACAAAGGTTGGACTTCGATTTTTTATTGATTGATTGATTACTTATTACTTTGGTTTTGGTGCTTTAGGTGCAGGGTTCCTTCTATTTTTTATTAATTAATTGCTTATTACTTCATGTGCTTCGTTTAGTGCTTGGTGCTTTAAATGTACTGCTTTGTTTAGTGCTTAGTGCTTTAAATGTACTTTAATTCTTTAATGTTGTTGTGAAGGTGTTTATGGAAAATCCTCTAACTTCCCTTACACCCCCTGGTGTGATGTTGATGTGTCCTTTGTGTTTAATGCTTCCCACCCGCTGTCTCTAGCTGTGCCTGCACTAAACTTAACTCTCGGTAAGGTTTTTAAGAACTTATAAAAGTGGACACTTAATCCATTCTAAGTTAGTTTGAAGTAAGTTTTCGCTGCTGAAACTTGCAAAACAGGCCGAAGTGGCTGGACACACCCACTTTTGAAAAAAAATACCTGAACTAAAATGAACCTAGACTAACTCACTAGAACTGGAGCAAACTAAGTGCCAAGAATTGCGACTTCTAAGATACTCCAAACTAAACTAGTTGTTCCAAGAAAATTGGAGCAACTCCACCCGAAACTTGGGCCCTATGTCTCTGCTATTCCCATTTATACCTCATCTTTGGCTCAATTTTGGCCAGGAGATGCTCCGTTTTTTTTGGAGTAACTTGGTTTTTCTGCCGTAACTTAAAAATCCCCATTTTCCCCAATCAATTTGCACCAGCGTAACTGAGTTAGTTACGATTTTTTTAGGTTAGCTTTTTTTTCTCAAAAGGGGGCGTTACCAGCCACCTATGCCAGTTCTGCCCATTTAGACAACTTTGGCTAGCTACTAGTTACTCCATTTCTACTTAGGCCAGCGCATTTGGCCACTTCAGAAAACCCTTGCGGAGAGTTAAAGAAATCGGCGCAGGTAGGTACATCAGAGGCCATTCGGCCTGGGATAGGGGTGGGAAGCGGAGAGGACCTGCACCTAAACCAACCAAACCTTACCCTTAGCAATGTTTGCAAACAAAAAGCACTAACAATTCAATAAGCAATAAAAAATTGAAGTCCTACCTTCATCTTCAAACTCGGCCTGGGAAGGCAGCGGGCCGGCTGGTGCCGGAGTCCACTCGGCCTGGGCTGGGGGCGGGACAATGCACTGGGAGGCCACTCGGCCTGGACTAAGGGCGGGACAATGCACTGGGAGGCCACTCGGCCTGGGCTAAGGGCGGGACAATGCACTGGGAGGCCACTCGGCCTGGGCTAAGGGCGGGACAATGCACTGGGAGACCACTCGGCCTGGGCTGGGGGCGGGACAATGCACTGGGAGGCCACTCGGCCTGGGCTAAGGGTGGGACAATGCACTGGGAGGCCACTCGGCCTGGGCTGGGGGCGAGGAGCGATTGAACTGGCCGGCATCGGGATTCAACGGAGAGGCTGGTGGGGGTGGCGTGGTGGGAGGGAGGAAGGGAGCTGGCAAGCATCGGGGGCCACAGAGAGGGAGAGGCTGCAATTCAACGGAGAGGCTGGGGGGGTAGGGGTTGGCAGAGAGGTCACAAGACTCAAGGGGGGGAGGAGAAAGGAGAGAGGTGTCACAAGACTCAAGGGGGTGGCAGGAGGTTGGGAGAGAGAGGTCACAAGACTCAGGGGGGGTGGGAGGAGGGTGGGAGAGAGCGGTCACAAGACTCAAGCGGGGGGGTGGGGGCACGAGGGAGAGAAGAGGACCAAAGACCTTTGGGTGTGGCCCACCCATACAGACTTGGGAGGAGAGAGAGAGAGAGAACTGCAAACCTGTGCTGCCTGCTTTCCTGTCATTTTGACTTTCTTTGAAAGTTTAACTTTAAGTATGGGGGCAATAGTGACAATGCCATACCTTTTGCAAGCGTTCTGCATCATTGTGCTACGTAGGAGACAATTGATTAGAGCTCATCACATCAGGAACATCAGAGCCCGTAGGTTGCTGGGCAGAAGGCCTTACCCACCTCAGCAATTTTGAGTCAGGAGTTCGTACCTGCACCGGAGTGATGTAGAATGTGTCAGAAGGCTGTGTTTCCTCAGAGAAGTTGTTCGTGAGATCTGTGAGTTGCTGAGACCAGATTTACAGCCGAGAAGTGGCAGGTGGACTGCTTTGTCAGTTGAATTAAAGGTTATAGATGCACTTTCATTCTATGCCTCTTGATTGTTTCAAGCTACAACTGGAGATGTGTGCGCCATCTCTCAATATGCAATACATATCATCGACCTCAACTCCACTTTCCTGCCTGATCTCCATATCCCTTGATTCCCCTAGACTCCAAAAATCTATCTAATCCAGCCTTGAATATATTCAGAGACTCAGCAGCCACAGCCCTCTGGGGTAGAGAATTCCAAAGATTCACAACCCACTGAGTGAAGAAATTCCTCCAAATCTCTGTCTTAAATGGCCTACCCCTTATCCTGAGACTATGCCCCTTAGTTTTAGACACTCCAGCCAGGCCAACCTCTCAGAATCTACCCTGTCAATCCCCTTCAGAATCGTGTATGTTTCAATGAGATCACCTCTCATTCTTCTAGCTTCAGAGAGTATATGCCCATTCTGCACAACCTCTCATCATAGGACAGCCCTCTCATCCCAGGAATAAATCTAGTGAACCTCCGTTGTGCCGCCTCCAAGGCAAGTGTATCCTTCCTGAGATAAGGAGACCAAAACTGTGCACAGTACTCCAGGTGTGGTCTCACCAAGGCCCTGTACAATTGTAGCAAGACTTCCTTACTCATACTCCAACCCCCTTGGAATGAAGGATAACATGCCATTTGCCTTCCTTATTGCTTGCTGTACCTGCATGCTAGCTTTCTGTGTTTCTTGCACAAGGACACCCAAATCTTTCTGAACACCAATGTTTAAAAGTTTCTCACCATTTAAAAAATATTCTGTTTTTCTATTCTTCCTACCAAAGTGAACAACTTCACATTTCCCTACATTATACTCTATCTGTCACATTACTGCCCACTCACTTGGTCTATCTATATCCCTTAGCAGACACTTTGTCTTCTCCTCACAGCTTACTGTCCCACCTAGCTTTGTAGCGTCAGCAAACTTGGATACATTACACTCGGTTCCTTCATCTAGGTCATTAATATAGATTGTAAACAGCTGAAGCCCCAGCACTAATACTTGTGACATCCCGCTAGTCAAGGGTGCCATCAGCCGGTCCAGGCAGCGGGCGGTCGAGGGGGTCGTTCAACCTGACTGCCTGCTTTCTCTTCCGCTCTTACATCCGGTCCAGGGTGTCCTTGGAGATGGAGCACGTGGTGTCCATCGGTACGCTCGCGGCCTTCCGCGAGAGGTGGGCACCGGAGGGACTGGAGTGCATCATCACGCCCGACAACCAAATTTTAATTTGATTTTACGTTTTAAAGTTTAATTTGTTTTAATTGCCGGTGCTTTTAGTGTCCCCTTCCCTTTTATAGGGGGCACTGGAAAAATGTGATTTTAGCGCCCAAAAAAAAAACGAAAAAAAAATGAAAAACACAAAAAAAAAGGAAAAAAGGGCCTTGTAAATGTCTGGTGTGTCACCCAGGTCGGGTGGCACGGTTTAATGTTTTATGTTTTTGCAGGTGAACTCCAAAAAGAGTTGTGACATCCCGCTAGTTACAGCCTGCCAACCTGAAAAAGACCCGTTTATCCTACTCTCTATTTTCTGTCTGTTAACCAACCCTCTATCCATGCTAATACATTACCTCCAATCCCATGAGCCCTTATCTTGTACAATAACCTTTTATGTGGCACCTTATCGAATGTCTTTTGGAAATTCAAATATACTATATTCACTGGTTCCGCTTTATCTACCCTGCTAATTATATCCTCAAAAGACTAATACATTTGTCAAACATGATTTCCCTTTCATAAAACCATGTTGACTCTGCCTAATCATGTTCGGATTTTCTAAGTGCCCTGATATCACTTCCTTAATAATGGATTCCAGCATTTTCCCGATGACTGATGTCAGGCTAACTGGCCTGTAATTCCCTGTTTTCTATCTCCCTCCTTTCTTGAATAGTGGTGTTACATCTGCTACCTTCCAATCCGTTGGGACCATTCTAGAATCTAGGGAATTTTGGAAGATCAAAACCAATGCATTCACTAACTCTGCAACCACCTCTTTTAGAACCCTGGGACGCAGGCCGTCAGGTCCAGGGGGCTTGTCGGCTTTGAGTCCAATTAGTTTCTCTAGTACTTTTTCTCTACTTGTATTAATTACAGTGGTTCCTCACCATTTTTGGTATGCTTTTTGCATCTTCTAATGTGAAGACAGCTACAAAATATTTGTTTAACATTTCTGCCATGTCTTTATTCCCCATAATAACTTCTCCTGCTTCAGTCTCTAAGGGACCAATGTTTACTTTTGCTGCTCGCTTCCTTTATACATACTTGTAGAAGCTCTTACAATCTGTTTTTATATTTCTTGTTAGTTTTCTCTCATAGTCTATTTTTTCCCTTTTTATCAATTTTTTGGTCATCCTTTGCTAGTTTCTGAAACTCTCCCAATCCTCAGGCTTACTATTATTCTTCGTAACATTATAAACTTCATCTTTCAATATAATGCTATCCTTAACTTCGTTAGTTAGCCACGGATGGATCATTTTTCCCATGGAGTTTTTGTTTCTCAATGGAATGTATTTTTGTTGAGAATTATGAAATATTTCTTTAAATGTTAGCCACGGCTTATCTACTGCCATACCTTTTAATCTATTTTTCCAATCTACCTTAGCTAACTCACCTTTCATACCTAGGTAATTGGCTTTATTTAAGTTTAAGACTCTAGTTTCGGACTTAGGCAAGTCACTCTCAAACATAACGTGAAGTTCTATCGTTTTATGATCACTTTGCCCCAGAGAATCCTATACTATGAGATTGCTAATTAACTCTGTCTTGTTACACAATACAAGATCTAAAATATCCTGTTCCCTGGTTGGTTCCATGACATATTGTTTGAGGAAACTGTGCTGAATGCATTCCATGAAGTCGTCCTCCAGACCACCTTTACCAATTTAATTTGTCCAGTCCATATGAAGATTAAAGTCCCCCACGATTATTGCACTACCTTTGTTACAAGCTCCTACTATTTCTTGATTAATATTCTGTCCAACGGTATAGCTACTGTTCGGGGACCGATATACTACTCCCACCAGTGTTTCCTGCCCCTTGTTATTCCTTATCTCCACCCATACCGATTCTACTTCCTAATCTTCTGAGCCATATCCTTTCTCTCTACTGTCCTTATGTCATCCTTTATTATCAGGGCTACCCCCCCCCCCCCCCACCCCCCCCTTTTCTATTCAGCCTCTCTTTTTGAAACGTCAAGTACCCTAGAACATTTAATTCCCAACCGTGCTCACCTTGTAACCACGTCTCTATAATGGTCATTAGATCAAACCCATTTATCTCTATTTATGCCACTAGTTCATCTATCTTATTACAAATGCTCTGTACATTCAGATAAAGAGCCATTAATTTAATTTTTTAAATCATTATTCCCTGCTCTGATCTTTTCTCTGCTGCACTGCTACCATTAATCTCTCTGGGCCTGAAATTGATGGCCTGACCGCCCACTGCCGCCGACTACCATCCACTGCCGCCGACATTCTTCTTGAAATTGCATCCTTGCCACTTTCCATTTGATGTAGAGCGGGCGGGAGGGGAGAACCACCGGGAACCGCCCGCTGAAGTCAGTGGACGGCCGAGTGCCGCAACTGACCTCCCGCCCACCGAGATGCCATATTGATGCGGGCGGGAGTCGGCGCCAGAACAGAGAAGGACCGCTGGATGGAGGCTGTTCTATCCCTGATGGTGAGTATGAAGAGCTGAAAAAAAAGGTTAGTAAACATTTTAAAATGTTTTTCTTTACAGCAAGTTACCTGGATGGGGTCCTCTGAAGGTGTTCCGATGTTTTATTTTAATGATTTTCCTTTTCAGGTCTTCGACTCTCCGTGGGCCCGACTCCATCCTCAGTGGCACTTGGGCGGCAAGCGCCTTTGCCACCGAGATTGGGCGCTCAGATTGGTGGCGCAAGTCCCTCTTTTGCCGCCCGCCATCCTTTCAAGGACCATTTTGATGAAAACCCTGGCCAAAGTACCATCAGGTACCTCGGCGGCCCTTTGAGCAGCATTTGGGCGGGCAGGGGCCTTCACCAATATCAGCCCCTCTGTCCCATCCTGTCACACTCTGCTTATTTTTACCTGCTTTATTGCACTGATCTTTCTCTTTAGATATCTAAATCTCCCCTCACATGACCCCTCCGCCCCACTTTTTAGTTTAAAGCCCTATCTACAGCCCTAGTTATTCGATTCATCAAGATACTGGTCGCAGCCCAGTTTTAAGTGGCGCCTGTCACAATGGAACAGCTCCCTCTTTACCCAGTACTGGTGCCAATGCCCCATGAATTGAAACCTCTTCCTCTCACACCATTATTTGAGCTATGCATTTAACTTTCTGACCTGCTTGGCCCTATGCCAATTTGCGCATGGCTCAGGTAACAATCCAGATATTATTACCCTTGAGGTTCTGCTTATTAATTTAGACGCTAGTTCCTCAAACTCCCTCAGTAGGAGCTCATTCTTAGGTCTACCTGTGTCATTGGTTTCTACATAGACCACAACAACTGGATCATCTCCCTCGCACTCCAAGTTTGTCTCCAGCCATGAGGGGATATCACTAACCCTGGCAGGCAATACAACCTCCGGAACTCCCTGTCATGGCTGCAGGGAACAGTATCTATCCCCCTGACTATACTGTCCCCTACCACTATCACATATTCCTTCCTTCTTCCCCCCACTTGGACAGCCCCCTGTACCATGGTGCCATGATCAATTTGCCCATTCTCCCTGCAGTCCTTTTCCTCATCCATACAGGGAGAAAGTACCTCGTACATGTTGGACAGGGTCAAGGGCTGAGACTCCTCCATCACTTCATCCTGGCTCCCCATACCTATAGCTGTGGCCTAACTAATGTTTTATGCAGTTCAAGCATAACCTCCCTGCTCTTCAATTCTATGCCTCGGCTAATAAAGGCAAGTATTCCCTATGCCTTCCTCACCACCTTATCTACCTGGCCTGCTACCTTCAGGGATCTGTGGACATGCACTCCAAGGTCCCTTTGTTCCTCGACACTTCTCAGTGTCCTACCATTTAATGTGTATTCCGTTGTCTTGTTAGCCCTCCCCAAATGCATTACCTCACACTTCTCCAGATTGAATTCCATTTGCCACTGTTCTGCCCACCTGATCAGCACATTGATATCTTCTTGCAGTCTGCAGCTTTCTTCATTATCAACCGCACAACTAATTTTAGTATCAGCTGCAAACTTCTTAATCATAACCCTTACATTCAAGTCTAAATCATTGATATATACCACAAAAAGCAAGGGACCTAGTACTGAGCCCTGCAGAATCCCACTGGAAACAGCTTTCCAGTCACAAAACATCCATCAACCATTATACTTTGCTTCCTCTGAGCCAATTTTGGATCCAACTTACCACTTTGCCCTGGATCCCATGGGCTTTTACTTTCATGATCAGTTTGGCATGTGGGACTTTATCAAAAGCCTTGCTAAAATTTATATACACTACATCAAATGGACTATCCTCATTTACTCTTCTTGTTACCTCCTCAAAAAATTCAATCAAGATAGTCAGACACAACCTTCTCTTAACAAATCCATGCTGACTGTCCTTGATTAATCCGTGTCTTTCTAAATGAAGATTTATCCTGCCCTCAGAATTTTTTCCAATAATTTTCCCACCACCGAGGTTAGGATGACTGGCCTGTAATTATTTGGTCTATCCCTTTCTCCCTTTTTAAACAAAGGTACTAGTCCTCCGGCACCACACCTGTAGCCAGAGAGGATTGGAAAATGATGGTCAAAGCCTCTGCTATTTCCTCTATTGCTTCTCTTAACATACTGGGATACATTTCATCCGGGTCTGGGGATTTATCTACAGGGCATTGGTGAGGCCACACCTGGAGTATTGTGTACAGTTTTGGTCTCCTAACCTGAGGAAGGACATTCTTGCTATTGAGGGAGTGCAGCGAAGGTTCACCAGACTGATTCCTGGGATGGCGGGACTGACCTATCAAGAAAGACTGGATCAACTGGGCTTGTATTCACTGGAGTTCAGAAGAATGAGAGGGGACCTCATAGAAACATTTAAAATTCTGACGGGGTTAGACAGGTTAGATGCAGGAAGAATGTTCCCAATGTTGGGGAAGTCCAGAACCAGAGGTCACAGTCTAAGGATAAGGGGTAAGCCATTTAGGACCGAGATGCGGAGGAACTTCTTCACCCAGAGAGTGGTGAACCTGTGGAATTCTCTACCACAGAAAGTTGTTGAGGCCAATTCACTAAATATATTCAAAAAGGAGTTAGATGAGGTCCTTACTACTAGGGGGATCAAGGGGTATGGCGAGAAAGCAGGAATGAGGTACTGAAGTTGAATGTTCAGCCATGGACTCATTGAATGGCGGAGCAGGCTAGAAGGGCCGAATGGCCTATTCCTGCACCTATTTTCTATGTTTCTATGTTTCTATGTTTCAAAGCTGCTAAACCCCTTAATACTTCCTCTCTCACTATGTTTAACTCGTCTAATACTTCACACTCCTCCTCCCTGATTGCAATGTCTGCATCGCCCCTCTCTTTTGTGAAAACAGACGCAAAGTATTCATTAAGAACCACACCCACGTCTTCCATCTCCACACACAGATTAGCTTTGTGGTTTCTAATAGGTCCTACTCTTTCTTTAGTTATCTTCTTGCTCGTTCCATCTCCTTTTGCCTTGCATGTCATCCCTTTTGTCTTTTAATCTCTCCTGCCTTCCATCCAATCACAGACCTTCTCTTTTGTTCTTTTCTCCCCTCCCCCTTTCCCTGCTCCTTCACTTGCTTAAAAATCTTTTACATCTTTAACTTTTCCCAGTTTTGACGAAGGGTCATCAACCTGAAACATGAACTCTGTTTCTCTCTCCACAGATGCTGCGTGACCTGTTGAGTATTTCCAGCATCTTCTGTTTTTATTTCAGATTTTCTGCATGCACAGTGTTTTGCTTTTGTAAAATTTCAACTAGGTTTTCCAACCGTTATCCAATGATTCCTGTTGGAAAATTTGCCTCTATAGCTTCTGGGTGAGGGCAGGATCTTGCACAGCCTCCTCCCAAAAACAGTCCATAAAATTCAGGCTCACCAATGAAGGATGATAATTTGGACAAGGAAGCAACAGGCGATTAGTGCACATGGAACTGTACTGCTGCATGAGTTGGCACCTTCAGTAAAGGAGGGGAAAACTGGGGGAAAGACAGTAAGTGCATCTTCATTGAATTTGTTGCAGGGCTCTTAATGGATTCAGTGTTCTGCTGTCTTACATTTGTTTATTGCATCCAATTTCAGTGAGCTTTAAACGCAATAGTTCTGACGATCATTGAATATCTGATCAAATTGAGTTCTGAGTCTGAAGTGTTGCACAGTGAAATACCAGTAATCTGATCATATTATTTGAACAAGTGTTTGGAAAGAAATGTTCCTGAATTAGTTCAGAAGTCAATACTGTGTACACTTTACAGACTTTACAGGAACATAGTAATGACCTGAAAGTCAAAAGCATAGCAACTCGACTGCAGTACGATTAATGATTTAACAATAAAACCCAAGCTTTGGCATCATCTACCCAGACTTTCTGACTTCATGCTCCTGGCAGGGAGTCTCACCTGCCAGATGTGCTCACCACCAGAATCGTGAAATTATCCCATCTTGTCTTATTACCCACTCTATTCAACTTTGCTACTGTCTTGCACTGGCACGGCCCTGGACAACGTCGACCACTTTCCATATCTCGGGAGTCGATTATCAGCAAAGGCAGACATTGACGACGAGGTTCAACACCACCTCCAGTGCGTCAGCGCAGCCTTCAGCCGCCTGTCGAAGATCAGACCCTCAAATCTGGCACCAAGCTTATAGTTTACAGGGCTGGCTCAGAGATGTGGACCGTATACAGTAGACAGCTCAAATCACTGGAGAAATACCACCAGCGATGCCTCCACAAGATCCTGAAAATCCCCTGGGAGGACAGATGCACCAACATCAGTGTTCTCGATCAGGCCAATATCCCAAGCATCGAAGCACTGACCACACTCGACCAGCTCCATTGGGCGGGCCACATTGTTCGCATGCCCGACACGAGACTCCCAAAGCAAGTGCTCTACTCAGAACTCCTACATGGCAAGCGAGCCCCAGGTGGGCAAAGGAAACATTTCAAGGACACCCTCAAAGCCTCCTTGATAAAGTGCAACATCTCCACTGATACCTGCGAGTCCCTGGCCAAAGGCTGCCCAAAGTGGAGGAAGAGCATCCGGGAGGGCGCTGAGCACCTCGAGTCTCGTCGTCAAGAGCATGCAGCAAACAAGTGCAGGCAGCGGAAGGATCGTGCGGCAAACCAGACTCCCCACCCACCCTTGCCTCCAACGACTGTCTGTCCCACCTGTAATTCCCAGATTGGACTGTTCAGTCACCTGAGAACTCACTTTTGGAGTGGAAGCAAGTCTTCCTCAATTTCAAGGGATTGCCTATGATGATGATGGCCTTTAGATGCTCATTTAGGTTTCTCTATTTAGAAAACGGTTATCATAAAGGGGAGTTTTAAACATGCAGTTCATGGAACTGTGAACATTCAGCTCAAAGTTCACATTAGTCATGGTGATAAGTTAGCACAACAACATACCCGACAGTTGTTAGAATACAGACGTTTAGAATGTTTTCATGCTATCTTGTTTACATATCTTACAGCACATTCAGGAGGTTCTTTACCAGTGGGTATTTCTTCGGATTGCTTCATACAATACACACAGCTCAACATTTTAATTGGGTGTCTCTGAGAACTGGTACTGTTACACTGTTATCTATTTCAACTTCTGCAGCTACAAAGTACATAATAATCCCCGGGTGCCTGTCTGCCTACGAATTGTGCCAACATCATTACAACAGTGATGACCTTCAAGTCAAAGGCACTTACAGTAATCAGCCTGCAATGTTGGTCATAATTAAAATACTGAGTATTGCTAGAGTATTCATCACAAGTACTTTACAATTTCCTTATTAACTCACTGCAAATCCTTAAGTTTTTTGAATCTTTAAAATTCTTTGATCCATCCCAATTTTCAATGTTATAAAATCAGTTGCAGGCTGGGCGGAGTTACCCTCCAAATAAGTGTTATTATTTTGTGGTGTTCGAAACTGGAATCCCTCAATTTCACCACATCCTACATGCAGCTTCTTCAACACCTCAATTATATATCTCAGGCAAATTGTTCATTCTGGTGACAGGTTCAAATAGCAAATGTTAGAAGTTAATAATTAGGATGTCAGCAATTAACACAAATGATAATAAACTTGTGGAATAAGGTATCAGAGAAGACCATTGAAATGTAGTAATACAAGTAGGGCCAAGAGGCAATTCGATGCATTTCAGGAGGATAAAGGGATTGAGGGATTATGGTGAGCAGGCAGGTAAATGGAGTTGTTATTCATCACAAAGGGATGAATTGCTTTTGTTTTATAGCACGTGAAGGATCTAAAGACTAAATAAACAGAAAGTAAGAAACTGCTTCAAAAACATTATAAAATTATACAATAACCTTGATGAGGGTATAACATGCTGACATACCATCTTGTGCATTGTATTCCAGATATTCCCAATATTAGCAGAACATTTCTGGCCAAAGCAATTGGATTTTTATGAAGATTTTGCTACATCAAAGATGGTATATAATTGCAAGTTGTTGTTTTACTGTGGTATATCTCTCAGTAAACAGGAACCAATTTGCTAATGTTCTAAGTAAGCCCCTGGCTAAAGAGAAAGAAGAAAGAAAGACTGCATTTATCTAGAGCCTTTCACAACCACCAGACATCTCAAAGCGCTTTACAGCCAATGAAGTACTTTTGGAGTGTA
Source organism: Pristiophorus japonicus (assembly GCF_044704955.1). Classification (NCBI taxonomy): domain Eukaryota; kingdom Metazoa; phylum Chordata; class Chondrichthyes; family Pristiophoridae; genus Pristiophorus; species Pristiophorus japonicus. Next base: position 78,262,340 of record NC_091984.1, on the reverse strand, counting down.
GTCACAGTTGTAATGTGGGAAATGCAACAGCCAATTTGTGCACTACAGGCTCCCACAAACAGCAATGTGATAATGACCAGATAATCTGTTTTTGTTGGGTTGATAAACAAATGAGCCAGGATTCTTGTTCCTGATTGATATCCAGTGACTGCTGGCAGAATGAGAGTGAATGTGGATGTTGATTAAGCTTGGTTCTGCAGTTAAATAGCCTGCTGACACTTTCAGGGTAATTTTCACTTTGGATTTTGACACAAAACCAGAAATCAGTGGAAAGAAAACGGGACGAGATGTATAAAGGGTGGATGATCCACAACTGTCAAGCTTCCCTCTGTGAAAATGACCCCCTTTACTGTCTAGGCTTACAAGTGAAGAACAGTTCCTTGGGCAGGGCATTTGTCAACTATAATAAATTCCATGATAATGAGTGTTGTTTTTACGTATGTATATTTGTAATAGTAATACATGGTGATTTACAGAAATCAATGTGAATTGTTTGAAAAGTCCATTGTACCCTGTATAATGTATTGTTTGATGAAGTTAAAAATAACGTGTAAATTTACATAGAGCATTGGCTGAGCTAAGTTAAAATATGCAGAAACATACTCAGTCATATCCCTTTAATTTCAATCTCATGTTCAAAAATTTAAATTCTGTAAATGCAGAGAAAACAAACTAAATTAAAAGAATGTTTTAAACACCGATATTTACAAAAAAGAAACAAATGCCAAATGAACAATCAAACTCCTTAAAGCCACTTTACCTAAAACACATTCAAAGTGTTCAGTTGAACAGTGAGAACTTTTGTTTTTTTATAAAATAAAATTTGTGTTTTGATTTTTTTCTTTTCATATTGTACAAAAGTGATAAGAGTTTTGTCTGTTTTGAAAATGTCAGAATTCGTACACAGTAGCAAATTCATGCTATTAATGTCCTGTTATAAATTATGTTGATTTTGTTGCTTCCTGAAAAAGGGATTTTTTTTTCTGATCTGAGGGTGAATGATTAATGTACTTTCCATTAAAGAACATAGAAGAGAGGTTGACATCTGCATAGTGATTCAGCAGCGAGCACTTGGACCTTGCTTGACAAATAGTAATTTTGAGAAGATTCAAATACTCTCTCTGTTTCTTTCCCAAGAAATTATTTCTAGCAGGATGTGACTGTCTCATTGGGAAAGTCCCACATCCGCAGCAAACTGTTGATCGACCCTTCGGATACAGAGCACATCTCTCTTCACCTTGCGCAATCAGTAGTTAATTCTTTAAAACAGCATCTGTCACAATTGTTTGCACAAACGGTAAGGCAAACCACTAATCCTTCATCGTTTTGTTTCTCTGATAAAACAGAACGGCTTTGAGGGAGGTGCAGGTCAGGCTGATTGATTTTATTTTGCATTCTGATCCAATGGAGAACGGTCCAAGGTTTTCCTGCAACACACTCATGGCTCCAGCTGGCTATTTCTTGGTCTTCTTTATCTGGGCATAGAGAGGCTCTACTGCCTGTGGGCAGACAGACACATCTTTAAATTGAGGAACAACCTTTCATTTCATTGCACCGCACATGCAAATTAGTCTTGTACTCCTTCATATATTGTTACAATACCACTGAACACTCATGAATGCTTGGAGATACAAGGGTAAATATTTATCTTCACAGCCTGGGCGATAATCTGGCGAAGCGGCTCACACACTCTTTATTGAACCCGCATGATTTTCATTCCATTGGAAACAATCTCATGAAAATTAGGCAGGTTCTATAAAATGTGTGCGGCCAGAGTTTTGCTCAGGTGGTGATGTCAAAAATCTTCCCCCATGTAATCTGTTTTTAAACCATTTTACTGAACATATTAAATGAATTCAGTCTATTGTCTGCTACCTTTGCAGTAGTGATTTACATCATCACCGCAGGCTTCCCTGGTCTGCAATCTCAATGCCCCTATTCGCCCCAAGGTTCAGTCTCACTGTTGCTCTTTGCCATGAGCACCACGCGAGTGTGCAACGCACGGTTACCGCAAACAGCATCTTTTTTCTTTAAAGAGGCCAATTCCGGGCTGGGCTGGGGCTGCTTGCACCGGCACAAAAAAAACATCGATGTCGATTTGGCTGTCCTAAACCCAGTACGGGGCAATTTTGGCCCCTCAGTCTCACTGCCCCTATTTACCCCCAGGTTCAGTCTCTGCCCTATTTACCCCAGGTTCAGTCTCACTGCACCTATTTACCCCATGTTCTGTCTCACTGCCCCTATTTACCCCCAGGTTCAGTCTCACTGCCCCTATTTACCCCCAGGTTCAGTCTCACTGCCCCTATTTACCCCAGGTTCTGTCTCACTGCCCCTATTTACCCCCAGGTTCCATCTCTGCCCCTATTTACCCCCAGGTTCAGTCTCACTGCCCCTATTTACCCCCAGGTTCCATCTCTGCCCCTATTTACCCCCAGGTTCTGTCTCACTGCCCCTATTTACCCCCAGGTTCCATCTCTGCCCCTATTTACCCCAGGTTCAGTCTCACTGCACCTATTTACCCCAGGTTCAGTCTCACTGCCCCTATTTACCCCCAGGTTCAGTCTCACTGCCCCTATTTACCCCAGGTTCTGTCTCACTGCCCCTATTTACCCCCAGGTTCCATCTCTGCCCCTATTTACCCCCAGGTTCAGTCTCACTGCCCCTATTTACCCCAGGTTCCGTCTCTGCCCCTATTTACCCCAGGTTCCGTCTCTGCCCCTATTTACCCCAGGTTCAGTCTCTGCCCCTATTTACCCCAGGTTCAGTCTCTGCCCCTATTTACCCCAGGTTCAGTCTCTACCCCTATTTACCCCAGGTTCCGTCTCTGCCCCTATTTACCCCAGGTTCCGTCTCTGTCCCTATTTACCCCAGGTTCAGTCTCTGCCCCTATTTAGCTCAGGTTCAGTCTCTGCCCCTATTTACCCCAGGTTCCGTCTCTGCCCCTATTTACCCCCAGGTTCAGTCTCTGCCCTATTTACCCCAGGTTCAGTCTCTGCCCCTATTTACCCCCAGGTTCAGTCTCACTGCCCCTATTTACCCCCAGGTTCAGTCTGTGCCCCTATTTACCCCAGGTTCAGTCTCTGCCCCTATTTACCCCAGGTTCCGTCTCTGCCCCTATTTACCCCCAGGTTCCGTCTCTGCCCCTATTTACCCCCAGGTTCAGTCTCTGCCCGATTTACCCCAGGTTCAGTCTCTGCCCCTATTTACCCCCAGGTTCAGTCTCACTGCCCCTATTTACCCCAGGTTCAGTCTCACTGCCCCTATTTACCCCCAGGTTCAGTCTCTGCCCCTATTTACCGCCAGGTTCAGTCTCACTGCCCCTATTTACCCCAGGTTCAGTCTCACTGCCCCTATTTACCCCCAGGTTCAGTCTCACTGCCCCTATTTACCCCAGGTTCAGTCTCTGCCCCTATTTACCCCCAGGTTCAGTCTCACTGCCCCTATTTACCCCCAGGTTCAATCTCACTGCCCCTATTTACCACAGATTCAGTCTCTGCCCCTATTTACCCCCAGGTTCAGTCTCACTGCCCCTATTTACCCCCAGGTTCAGTCTCACTGCCCCTATTTACCCCAGGTTCAGTCTCTGCCCCTATTTACCCCCAGGTTCAGTCTCACTGCCCCTATTTACCCCAGGTTCAGTCTCACTGCCCCTATTTGCCCCCAGGTTCAGTCTCTGCCCCTATTTACCGCCAGGTTCAGTCTCACTGCCCCTATTTACCCCCAGGTTCAGTCTCACTGCCCCTATTTACCCCCAGGTTCCGTCTCTGCCCCTATTTACCCCCAGGTTCAGTCTCTGCCCGATTTACCCCAGGTTCAGTCTCTGCCCCTATTTACCCCCAGGTTCAGTCTCACTGCCCCTATTTACCCCAGGTTCAGTCTCACTGCCCCTATTTACCCCCAGGTTCAGTCTCTGCCCCTATTTACCACCAGGTTCAGTCTCACTGCCCCTATTTACCCCAGGTTCAGTCTCACTGCCCCTATTTACCCCCAGGTTCAGTCTCACTGCCCCTATTTACCCCAGGTTCAGTCTCTGCCCCTATTTACCCCCAGGTTCAGTCTCACTGCCCCTATTTACCCCCAGGTTCAATCTCACTGCCCCTATTTACCACAGATTCAGTCTCTGCCCCTATTTACCCCCAGGTTCAGTCTCACTGCCCCTATTTACCCCCAGGTTCAGTCTCACTGCCCCTATTTACCCCAGGTTCAGTCTCTGCCCCTATTTACCCCCAGGTTCAATCTCACTGCCCCTATTTACCACAGATTCAGTTTCACTGCCCCTATTTGCCCCAGGTTCAGTCTCTCTGCTCCTATTTACCCCAGGTTCAGTCTCACTGTTGCTATTTGCCCTGATGTGCAGCATCTCGGCTTCAGTTCTCTATTTTGCCGTCTCACTGCCCCTGCTCCTGCTGAACGTGGCAAACTCAATTTTGTACGCCACTGGATTCGACAATGGCAGTCTGGAAACATCTGTTGGTTCCTTGTTGGTTCAAACATGTCTTCACCAATGGAGCGATCTGCTGCAGCATATATGAGCTGCAAGGACACCAGTTAGGATTCTGACAGTTAGCAAAAGATTTAGCGAGCGATTATAGTACAATCTCAGTGGGCTGACAGAACAGAACATCTCACTGAGTACAGTGTGAAACCCATTGCAACACAAACAGGTTTTATACATTCCACTGGCACAGAATCATGCAGTTATGAAGATTGATGAAAATAAGCCATGGTTAAACATAAAAAACACACAGAAATGATGATTATACAACTGAAACAAACCACAATCCATGGGTCGCGGTGATCAGCAGCAGTGGGATGCGTGCACACCTAGAAAAGAGAAAAGCAATACCTACCCCGACCTCTGCTATCTAGCTACCGACCTGTGGGGTGACAGAATCACCAAGAGAGTCACCAACAGCATCAGTGTTTGAGGATGTCTCAGAACTAACAAGCTGTGAAAGAAGAAAGATGCTTACAATTTATTAAATATTAAGAATTGTATATCACAGATTTTAAGAAGATATTTGATATTTTCCAGTGGTAGAAATGTTACAATAATACCAGTATTACAAACAGCAATTGACTGATTTCAAATGTTAAAATACATATTTCTTGTTCCTCTCCCAATATTATTTAACCTTCTGCCTTATCATTTCACAGTCAGGAGGATATCCTATCCACGGTCCTTTGCTGTCCTTGAATCAGACCCATGGACCAGTCCAAATTGACTCACTCTTTTGATTTGCCCGCCCTCTAATTGGTGTCTTCGCCAAAGGCCTAAAAGAGATGATCTGGTCATGTATTTCATTGCTGTTTGTGGCAGCTTGCTGTGCGCAAATTGGTCGCCAAGGTTGTCTACATTACAACAGTGACTACACTTCCAAAGTACTTCATAGGCTGTAAAGCATTTGGGGCATCTTGAGGTTGTGAAAAGCGCTCTATAAATGCAAGTATTTTCTTTCTTTTATCTGTATCTAACCTCTCTGTTAAATTATATAATGTTGGTCAAGCACAACTTATCTTTAGTAATCTGTGTTGCGAGGTCATGGGAAATGGCCTAGCGCCCCGTTTGGGGGCATGAACAGTCGGATTTCCTGCGCCACGCGACCTAAATCCGGGTTACCGCCCCCGACAGTAAGTGGAGAGCAAAATAACGCACGGGCGGGGCGGAAGGAATCTGAGAGGGACGCAGCATTACACAGTGGGTCGTGTAGCTCGGCCTCGTAGAAAAACCTACCCCATCATTAAAGGGGAGGGCCAAGCTGCCGACTCTGCAGGTCCCTACCTGGACCACAGGGTGCCGTGGCATCAGCCCAAACTCAAGTGGAGTGCCGAGTAACAAGATTGTGGCAAGGACCCCGCGATGCAGCAGGCCGCGACCGGTAAGTTGGCTGATTTTTTTGTTTAAAGCGCCCCCTCCCCTTTAAATTTCGCCCCGCGAGCGGCCTGCAGCCTGGTATGCGCCCCTTGATGCTGTCGCTCGCATCGCCCAGCGCAGCTGCAGGGGGCGCTCCCCAATTTTCGTTTTGGAGAGAAAACGGGTCGCTGTGCATGGTGATGTCATCGTCATTGCCGGCACAGCGGAGCGGGGAGCTGCCGGTTACCGCCGCCGCTAAACTCCGGCAGAATTTCGCGGCAGTCGCTAGCGGCGCTGCGTGTGGGCGAGAGGTTTTTTGTGACCCATTAGAACCTGGAAGTGCAAATGCCCTGAATTTCTCCCCCTTAGTATTTTATTAACCACTGAAGTAAGATTAATGGCTCAATACTTTCCTGCCTTATTTTTTGAAAAGGGTAGTCATATTAACCATCCTTCAGTTCACCAGTACAATTGTATTTTCCATAGACGTTTGGAAAATTGTAGATAGATGTGCACCTAATTTTTCCATCAAGATCCTTGAATTTAAACCATCATGTTTGAGTGAGTTTTCTACCTTAAGTTTTGAGTAACTTTTTTTAATACCATTTCTCATTGAAGAATAATCCCCATTAACAGTGATACACCCAAATCTAGTGGTTCTACAAACCCAATATCGATCTCCTCTATGAAAACTGAGGGCAACGGATTCCATTCCCTCATGCTCCATTACAAGCTTACCTTAGTGGTCCTACCACCTTTCCTCTCACTAATAACATGTCGAGAAAAAGCCTTTTTATTGTCCTTTATGTTTGTGGCTATTTTTTCTCTCACACTCCCTCTTAATTTTTTTAATCTCCCCTTTTGTAGTCTAGATTGGGAATTCAGGAGAGTGAGATAACCATCCTATATCCCACTACTTTCTGACAATAAATTCCGGTGATCCAATCTGCTTTTAACTGGAGATTAAGTGATACAGTGGATTAGCATACTGCTGGACCCACGTTCAAATCCAAGATTGATAGGATGAAACGCTCCAATATCTGCTAGCTGTGAGGAGCTATATAAAATGAGACTGAGGAGTATGTACATTGTAGCATGAGCACACAGTGTAAAATCGTTCATAATTTGGCACTGATTTCGAATCTTACACAGTGCGAACACGAGAATAGCTGGTATTGGTAATGGAAACGTTACACTTGCAAAGCAGGATATGCTCTCCTAAGGTTACAGTTAAGTATTGCTGAGGGAGCTGGCTGTGCAATACCTGACCTGGAAGTTTTTATTGCTGACATTGGGAGCTTAAATGAGAAAGTGTTCTATTCCCTCGTACTAACTGTTTTAAACTTTACGTGTTCTAAAACCAACCAAGAAAACAAACATGGTACAGGAGATACCACCTTCTCTACTGTTCATTGCTTTAATACTCACAGTCACTTGTACTCTGCTGTTGCTCAGGTTGTCCGCCTCATCTCCCACTTGGTCCTCAGGTGTAGGCTCATTGGGATGCAAGGTTGGTGACTTTGATGGGGTGTTCTGTTGAGAGGATGGAGTGGGAGAGGTCTGAAGGGGAGATGCCGCAGGTGTGCTCCGACAAGCAGACGTAGCAGGTGTGTGCTGATGAGGAGATGCCGCAGGTGTGTGCTGACGAGGAGATGCTGCAGGTGTGTGCTGACGAGGAGATGCCGCAGGTGTGTGCTGACGAGGAGATGCCGCAGGTGTGTGCTGATGTGGAGATTCAGCAGGTGTGTGCTGATGTGGAGATGAAGTAGGAGCTGGGAAACAAAATTAATTTATATTCAACTAAGTCTGAAATGAAGAATCGCAAAGATAAATACATAGGGCTAGACTTTCCATGATGTGCAAATCACCCCAAAATGGGCGTTATTTCCAGCATTGGCATTTATTATGGGTTTTGAGATCGGCGGATTGTTGCCCATTTTCAAAACCCTTACTTTCCATTTTATAAAATGGGCATTAGCGGGAGCGATGTGAAATAGGCATTAGCGGTAATTTTTTTTTTTCTGCCATAAAATGTTGCCATCCATAACAACGGTCTTTTACCGTGTTTCAAGAGGTCAGGGGTCATCAATACATGCGCAGAAGAGGAGAGAGAGAGGAAGTGAAAGTGTATGTGGGTGTATTGTCTATTTCTTTGTGGTTTGTTTGGCTGTTGTGGGAGGTAGGAAAGATTTTTGGGAGGGATAAGAAGAATTTAGAGCAATATTTAGTTTGTTGACACCGAAATTTTGGCAAAAAAAAAATTAATTACATGGAAGGCATGAAGGAGGTGAGACAGCACGATGTGGAGGGGAGGAGGCTGGTGAGAGCAGTGAAGTTGGAGAGGAAGTCGAAGTGAGAGGTCGAAAACAAGCTCAGAGATTCTCAGATGAGAAAAATGCTGCCCTCCTGCAGGAGGTGGAATCATGTTGGGGTCAATTGACCTGGGGTGGGCGTGGGAAGCCCACCCCAAAGGTTTACCAGAAAGTTTGGCCGAGATAGCTGAGGTGGTCTCATCGGTGACGCACGAGGTGCGTGAGGGCAACCAGTGCCGGAAGCGCTGGAACGACCTTGTCGGATCTGGCAAAGTAAGTATTACATTTATTTGCATTTACTTATATATTATATAATTGGAATTGTAAGCGTAATGAGTGAATAAATTCAGATCTGATTTATTGCAGTTAGACTGGGAATGTTTAACTCAAAGCCTACGTTTATGGTGTACGTCTTTAGGTTAATAATGATAATAATGATTATTATTATAACATCTGTCAGTTATGTATTGTATCAGTATCTATGAAAGTACCTAGCAATGATCCTACACAATGATCTTATGCCATGTTGTGCTGTTGTTACCTTTTGCAGAAAAAGCTTTCGAAGAATAGGGCTGAGTAGAGGCGCATGGATGGCAGCCCACCAGTGATCAGTGAGCTGACCGACCTTGAGGATCGGGCACTGGTACTAGTGGGGAGCCACCCCAGTCAGCCAAGATAGCAGCAGCAGAACCTGATGTGATGCCACGTGAGTAAAGTATACACTATTGCGTGATGTAAAGTCAATAGATGCCACACCCACTCATATCCGAACATTATATGATAGATGATTGATGAACGTGTTATCTAATTAATGATGGGCTCATGAAAATCATTGTAATGCAGAATTTGGTTATGTTCATTAAATGTGATGTCTGTGATTATTTTGATAGCGGTAGTGCTGTTGTCGTGCATATGCTGTGTGTAGCGTTTCAATCACCCTGTGACCCCAGTACCCCCTTCTCCTTTAGTAATCTCATTATGTTTTGTAGCTCAGCCAGCATCGCAGTCACAGGCAACACCACCGAGGCAAGGTGCGGATCCGGCAGCGGAGTCGGCGAGGGATCGTCAGTCTGGTGGTGAGGAGCCCTGAATCTCGCCCGTGGAGCTGCAGAGTGCCTTCTCCATTGACGACAGTGCGGAGTTTGAGGAGCCTGCAGCAACAAGGTCCATCATGTTGACAACACCGATGACATTTAGTGCTCCTGCGGCCGTGTCCTCCTCCACCGTGGAGGTAGCGGGCCCAAGCACTTTGCCACAGGGCACCCCAAGTGTCTCCATGCCGGCGCCGACCCCGCGGAGGTTGGTTCGACAGCAGGATTGCTCCGCGAGCAGCAGATCTAAGCGGGGACATGGTTAATTTGTCCAGGAGGAGTGTTGACATAGGTCAGCACATCCTCCAGACAACGATGGCATATTCCAACAGCTGGCCACCATGTCCCCGACCATGACCGAGTATGTGCTGTGGAAAGCGGTGGCCCTGGAGGTGATATCCAGGAACACTGGTGCCACAGGGCTACCAGTGTTCCCGGAACGCGGCATCCCCATTGCCAACGACACATGTGAGCCAGGAGGAAGCTCTTGCTTCTGGTTCGGAGGCTGTTCCCTGTTCAGAACTGTCCTCTCCAGCATCCGGCCAAACAGCGGATCTGCCGTCATCCCCTCCCCCAATGAAGCAGTGCCTGCGAAGCACTTTGGCAAGGCAGCTTGGAGTCGGGAGGGGAAGGGGAAGGGGTAGAAATGGGGAGGAGAAGCGGGGGGATGGGGGGCGAGGAAAGGAAAGTGAGGTGCATGGCCGCAGGAGTTGTTGTTGTTGCTATTGAATAGATGTTGGGAGGTTTGGGGAAGGGGGAGGGGGGTCCTTGTTTTTTTGCATTTGTGGTCCCTATGTTTGAAGTCTTGTTGGAAGTGTTAAAAATGTAATAGCTGATATAAATGTTTTAATTTTGTTGTGGGGTGAGGGTAGGGTAGGGTGTTTTGTATAGTTCTCAGTTTGAATTAATATTCATATTACATTTATTTTATTTAACCTAACATTGTTCCGCATTTTCTTAGCTAAGATCACTTCTCCTGATAAGTGCGTCGGGTGTACGTTCTTGTCCTCCTATTGCTCAGTCTGGCACCTCTTTGATTGGGCACATAACGCTCTTCAATAAACCTTCTGCCATCTCTAGTCTGCAGCATGTGCATAGTCATCAAGACAGGCTGAGAAATTACAGGCCCCATTACAATAACTATCAGTATTGTGCCTACTGTTCACAAACAATAAATTTAGCTATTAAAACAAATAAAATAAATGCAATTCGTCCACAGTATGATAAGATGTTTGTTCAGATGTTCAAATCACCTTAAACTAACTCCAGATTATATCAAAACACCCCAGAAATTGAAGAAGCCTTTTTTAGGAAAAGTCCTCCAATTTAAAACATGGCGTCTATACCGCTGGGTTAAGTTCAGGTGAGAGCAACTTTTTCTCAGTGTTTGTTTCGGCGAGCGATATTTTCGGCGATGTGTGGGTGAGATGCCGAAAGTAACGCTCGGTGATATTAGTTTCCATTTTTCTGACTTTTACGGCAGGAAAAAATGGGGGCGGGCGGTATTATTAATTCTCGGCGTTAACTAAATGCCAAAAGTAACGCTGGCCGATAAGTGAGCGGCAACTGGGCGTTAGTTTCCATTTTTTTGCAAAATGAGCGATATCTGGGCAGTATACCTCATCTCAGCATTAAAATGGATATTAAGTGGACGGTAGCAATGCAAAACTAATCGAAAGTCTAGCCCCTTGTTCTTAAACATTTCAACGACACAGCATGCCCATTAAAACATTTCTGTTGCCTTAGACACAGGGAGACAGAAAGACAGAAAGTAAAAATGAACAAAACTAATTTACAAAGCCAGATATTTAACAGTTGTAAAACAAATTAATATAAACTTGCAAAACATGTCACAAAGCACTTCTATTTTGTTAATGAGGTACCATCTTTATGAAGTAAATTCCACATATATAATTCTATGTGCTCTTCCTCTTAGCTGTGTTACAAACATACGAACAATAACGGACAAGTAAAGATCCTCTGGTCTATCCCACACAATTATGATACCTTCTGTATCACAATATATACACACCACTCCACCTGAAACCATGTGATCTCCTGGGAGAGGCGAAAAAACAGATAAAAATCCAGGCTAATTTGGGGAAAACAAAAATCGGGGAAATTCCTTTCTAACCCATCTAGGCGATTGAAACTAGTCCAACTCATCACTCTCCCCTGAATTCCCTGCAGTACCTACCTTCTGTAAGAGGGGATGTCCACCCCAGCCAGGAACAAGTCCTCTCGCTTGAAGGAATTCAGTGAATCGGCATTCACTGCACGAGACAGCAGCCAGTTCCAGAGGTCCACTGTTCTCTGGGAAGATTTATTACATGGTCTCCTACTTTAACTCATTCTTTCCCATGACTCAAAATTTCTTACCTACTCATCTTCCCTTCCTCTACAATCTATACACTTTTAAAACTCAAGCTTGGAGTCTCCTAACCACTACTAATTTACATCTGGTTAATTCTTATACTTCTTTACCTTGGTGATGTCTTATATCATGTAGACTTTTGACTCAAAAATCACACATGACACAAATGACATAAATGGGATGTAAATGACAAACAATACATTTTTAGGAAAGCTATGGGGGGAATTTTAAACCTAAAAAAGTGGGTGGGGTCAGGTGGGAGGTTAAAGAGTTAAAGAACGGAACCCTAACCCGCCTTATGGTTTTAACTGAGGTGTGCCGGGGAGTCGGGCATCCAACCCACTCCCAGCAGGAGGGTCGCTCATTAAAACATTATAATGAGGCTGGCGTGCCTCATAGTGAACCACCATTTCAAATTTAAATCTGGCTGGCTGGGTTCCCAGGCCTTGGAGAACCTGGCAGCTAAAGGGAGGTGAGGACTGGATCAGGAAGTAAGTACCTTTACACTTACTTGCAAGATCCAGTCGCTACCTCACCCACTCTCCGTGATCGGACATCCACCGACCCTTCCAATCACCCCGACCTCCCCCCGAGGCCACCGGCCTCTCCCCACAAGGCCTCTGATCTCCCCCCAAATTCCCCACCGAGGCCTCCGAACCCCTCCCTCCGACCTCAGACCTTCCACCCTCCCCCCCCAGCCGCAGCCTCACTCCTCCAGCTCCAATCCTCCTCTGGTCCCGACCATCGCCCCCACCCCAATCCTCCTCTGGCCCCGATTCACACCCCATCCCAATCCCTCTCTCCCTCCTCTCTGCAATTTAGTGCTGCAGGCTTATCCGCCCGACAGCCGGCCAACTTCTCCGTCTGGCTGGCTTCAGGTGGGAAACAGAGCTTTGAAATGTTAATCAAATCCTGCCGTTAAATTTGGCTGGGCCTCGGGAAACCCATTCTCCTAGGTTTCCTGACCTCTTTCTAGCCGGCGCCACCCCCCCCCCGACCCCCCTCCACCCCCCCCGACCCCCCTCCACCCCCCCCGACCCCCCTCCACCCCCCCCCGACCCCCCTCCACCCCCCCCGACCCCCCTCCACCCCCCCCGACCCCCCTCCACCCCCCCCGACCCCCCTCCACCCCCACCACACTTCCTACCTGTCTCCAACTTAAAATTCCGGCCTGCGTCTCATTAAATCACTAAGGAACATCAAAACATCCCATCAATGAGTCCATCATTACGAATCCTTTTAAAGATACAATTTTATTTGCTTATATTGCTCCAGTGAAAAAAAAATTGATAACTTAAAGATTCTGCTATAATAACACACCAAAACCCATCTCATTAATTTATTTTCACTTACCTTTTGGAAAAAACAATCTGAAAAGAAGAGCGATCCTGCTCCATCAGGCCTGTGATTTTGGATCCATGCAATGTGTGTTGCCTAAATAATAACCCTTGGCCCTTTGCACACCGACCATTAAAAGTAGCCATGGATTTTTTTTAAAGTGGTATCAATGGTAAGCTGAACATTGATATACACCAACAGCAGCTGGTTGGATTTTTAGCACCAGTGGCTACTTTCTGAATTGTACTTAATTAATATATTCATCCCTAGCCTTGATACTAGAATTGGTGTAATGTATGCTCACAGGTTTGTGAAGCTGTTGTGCTGGAGGGTGTTGCATGGGGCAGTCCCGTGCAATAAGTTTTGAAGTCGGTTCACGGACTCCCAGGAAGCCTGCAATTTCTGCGGTCTGGAGGAGTCCGCGTTCCACATCTATGTACAATGTGTGAGGTTGCAGCCCCTCTTCCATTATTTAAAGGGGTTGCTCCTCGATTTTTGTCTGTACTTCAGTCCCATGCTCCTGATCTTTGGGCACCCGGTGCGGAGAGGAGCGGGCAGGTCGAAGGGCCTCCTCACAGGACTACTCCTGGGTCTGGCCAAGGCCATTAACAGATCCAGGCAGGGGGTGGTTGAGGGGGTCATTCAGCCTGACTGCCCGCCTCTCTTCCACGGCTATGTTTGCGCCAGGTTGTCCATGGAAACGGAGCATGCGGTGTCCACTGATACGTGCGCGACCTTCCATGAGAGGTGGGCACTGGAGGGACTGGAGTGCATCATCACCCCGGCAACCAAATTTTAATTTGATTTAAGTCTCCATTAAAGTTTTATTTGGAAATTTTTGGGTTCTAGTGTCCTTACCAAAAGGGTGCACTTGATTGAATTCCACTTTAAAATAATTGTAGAGCTTTGCATTGTGAGTGGCTTAGCCAGTAACATGATGTTCACAAGACTCAATAAAACCCCATCAGTTGGCTCTAGGTCATCCATGATGAGGTATGCAGTTGTGAGCCGAGTGGATGAACTGATAATGTGTAGTGTGATTGTTAAATCTTTGTTAATAAACCAACTAGTTCTTCATAGTCCTTATTAGTCAGGAAATTGTGTTCGGAAAATTGATGGGATTAAAGGCCAATAAATCCCTAGGGCCTGATAGTCTGCATCCCAGAGTACTTAAGGAAGTGGCCCTAGAAATAGTGGATGTATTGGTGGTCATTTTCCAACATTCTAGAGACTCTGGATCAGTTCCCATGGATTGGAGGGTAGCTAATGTAACACCACTTTTTAAAAAGGACGGGATTATAGACTGGTTAGCCTGACATCGGTAGTGTGGAAAATGTTGGAATCAATTGGAAAGCAGTGACAGGATCAGTCCAAGTCAGCATGGATTTTTGAAAGGGAAATCATGCTTGACAAATCTTCAAGAATTTTTTGAGAATGTAACTAGTAGAGTGGACAAGGGAGAACCAGTGGATGTGGTGTATTTGGGCTTTCAAAAGGCTTTTGACAAGGTCCCACACAAGATATTAGTGTGCAATATTAAAGCATATGGTATTGGGGGTAATGTATTGACGTGGATAGAGAACTGTTGGCAGACAGGAAGCAAAGAGTAGGAATAAACGGGTCCTTTTCAGAATGGCAGGCAGTGACTAGTGGGGTACCGCAAGGTTCAGTGCTGGAACCCCAACTATTTACAATGTACATTAATGATTTAGACAAAGGAATTGAATGTAATATCTCCAAGTTTGCAGATGACACTAAGCTGGGTGGCAGTGTGAGCTGAGAGGAGGATGCTAAGAGGCTGCAGGTTGACTTGGACAGGTTAGGTGAGTGGACAAATGTATGGCAGATGCAGTATAATGTTGATAAATGTGAGATTATCCACTTTGGTGGCAAAAACAGGGAGGCAGAATATTATCTGAATGGTGACAGATTAGGAGAAGGGGAGGTGCAATGACACCTGGGTGTCATGGTACATCAGTCATTAAAAGTTGGCATACAGGTACAGCAGGCAGTGAAGAAGGCAAATGGCATGTTGGCCTTCATAGCGAGAGGATTTGAGTATAGGAGCAGGGAGGTCTTACTGCAGTTGTACATGGCTTTGGTGAGGCCACACCTTGAATATTATGTACAGTTTTGGTCTCCTAATCTGAGGAAGGATATTCTTGCTATTGAGGGAGTGCAGCGAAGGTTCACCAGACTGATTCCCAGGATGGCAGGACTGATATATGAAGAAAGACTGGACCGACAAGGCTTATATTCACTGGAATTTAGAAGAATGAGAGGGGATCTCATCGAAACATATAAAATTCTGACAGGATTGGACAGGTTAGATGCAGGTAGAATGTTCCCGATGCTGGGGAAGTCCAGAAGCAGGGGTCACAGTCTAAGGATAAGGGGTAAGCCATTTAGGACCGAGATGAGGAGAAACTTCTTCACTCAGAGAATTGTGAACCTGTGGAGTTCTCTACCACAGAAAGTTGTTGAGTCCCATTTGTTAGATACTTTCAAATGGGAGTTAGATGTGGCCCTTACGGCTAAAGGGATCAAAGGGTATGGAGAGAAAGCAGGAATGGGGTACTGAAGCTGCATGATCAGCCATGATCTTATTGAATGGTGGTGCAGGCTCCAATGGCCGAATGGCCTACTCCTGCACCTATTTTCTATGTTTCTATGTTTCTATAGCAATGTCTTGCTATGGATACAGAAATCATATTCCTGATGATTTCCCCTCAATGTAAAAAGTAATTATATCAAGAAAAGAGAAGTCTTGGGCGCCCAGATGGCTCACTGGGTAAAGACACTTCCTAACATGGTGTAAAGCCATAGAGAGAGGATCTGTCAGGATTCAGAGCTGTGAAGAGAATGCTGCTGATTGTTCATTTTTTTCCCTGACCAGATAAGGCATATCAGAATTCCAACTCCTGATTACGGTTCAGTGACCCATGCTGAGAATTCACATGTGCGGATATCAGGGGGCCGAAATTCACTGTCCCCGAAGGGACGGCTACCACGGAGTTTGGGCAGACGATCGAAAAAATCGATGGGCCGCCGCGTTTGGGTACTTTTCCCTCCCCGAGCCATGTTCAGCTCGGGGAAGATTTGAGCGATGTTCACTTCAGTCGGAAACGGCACGGTGAAGCCGCTGTAAAGGTAACTTTCCAGCGGTGAGCTCTGCAGCGTGCAGGCCGCTGAACAGAGGCAAGGACAGGGATTTTCAGCTGCAAAAAGATAAGACTTTTCCCGACAGTGCCCCGCAAGATATTCGATACGTTGCTCGAACAGGACACCGCTGGAGTGTTGCCGCGATCGGGGCCCTTTGGTAGGGAAATAGTTTTATTAATTTTAGTGTTTTTATTTCAGATTCCAGCATCCACTGTATTTATCTTTTCCATATAGTTTTATTAATTGTTTTGGCTCCATTCAACCTGCTGAGTGCTGCTCAGAGGTTTGCACGTACCCCTGTACTTTTGTACAACTTTCAGGTCTGACTCTTTAGTGGAGGCCTGTGGGCTGCAGAGATCTGCTTGGCAGGGTTCCCCCTGAGGATGGGAGGAGCATTGGGAGGGCAAAACCTGGTACATCTGCTCAGAAACAGGGCGTCACACAGGAGAAGGTGTCGCCGTCAGCACCATACAGAGAGGCAAGGGAGGCAGCAGCCATGATTCGTTCAATCTGCGCCAGACCAGTGTGCCCGCCGTCTTGACTGGCCCGAATCAGGATTGCGGTTGGCTGCTTGGGGACAAGGGATATCCCCCTGTGCACTTGGCTGCTCACTCCACTGCAGAACCCCAGGACAGCGCCAGAGCATGCAAAAATGATGCTCATTGTGCCACCAGGTGCATCATCGAGCAGTGCATAGGCATCCTTAAGCAGAAGTTCCAGTGCCTGGACCGGTCTGGTGGCACCTTGCAGTACTTTCCTCAATGGGTCTCCATAATCGTCGTGGTCTGCTGCATGCTGCACAACCTGGCCATCATGAGGAGACAGCTGCTGGAGGTCGAGCCAGCATTACCACCTGAGGAGGAGGATGAGGAGACGCAGGAGGAGGAGGAGGAGGAGAAGAGGAGGAGGATCCCCATCGCCCCAGAGCTAGGATGCGAAACCCATCGCCACCCTGGAAGGGCCGGGTACAGACTGGCCACCACCATCCTGACACCGCCCCTGCAATTTCCCTCCATGTATTATATACTGCTTGTCTGCCAGGTCTCCCCATGTCAGGAAACAGTATTCTTCTTCTGTCCTCCACACCGTCCATCAGTGTCTCCAGCTACATATCAGTGAACCTGTTGGCTCTCCTTGCACCTCTTACACCAGCCATCCTTCCAAACTCCTTTCAACCTCCTTCCTCCCTCAGGGCCTTGTTGCAAACCCTGGCCTTTAAGCAGCTGGCCCATTAGAAACCCTTACCTGCAAGCTGAATTTCTCAGTGGTGATAATGCTCAAATTAAGACAGCCACACCACTGAAAATTCCACTTTGGAAGTGTTCATTAGCGCTGGAACCCATTTGTTCACTTTTGGAGCTGAATATGGGGTGGCCCAGCCATGAAAAAATTCCAGTGCTAATGGCCACAAAAAGGTGGGTTGGAGCACCAGCTTTCCAGCGGGACTGAATTTTGGGCCTCAGGTACAGGCAGGATCAAGCTGAACTGTGACTTCTTCCTCCATTGAAAAACCCACTACCATGCAAATGTTTTGGTTCATGTTGTGATGAATGGCCATTAAGTTGATGTGCTGGAGAGTGACAGACACATGTGGAGCCATGCCCCAGCATAAGAAAGGAGAAAATCAGAGGAAAAATAGAAAAGACTTTTCACAAGTACACATGCAGTTACAGAAGAAGACAATAACTGTGGAGAAACTCACGTGAATTGGTTGATGATGGCGTGGAGTTGGAGGTTGCTGGGGTAAGATTTAACTGAGAGATATCAAAGTCATCCGCATCATCCATCTCCTGTGCCACTCCCACTTTGTTAAAATAGCTTGTGAAGGCATCTGAGGTGCATGAGAGAGGCAATTGCTCACTCTTTCTCGATGGCACTGCTGGGGGTTTGACCATTTGGAATTCTTTAAACATCTCCTTCCCCATTTTCTCTTTTGGTTTCTCTTCTTGATGACTGGCAATGGTAGGTTGACCAGCAGATAAGGCTGCTTTGAACATGGCAGTTTGTAGTGGCATAGGAGTTTGTGCTGACATAAAGACAGTGGGCTGGAATGGGCTTCCAACGGGGGCCCACTGCTGCTGAACAGCAAATAAGGTAGGTTGGCCCCACGCCGTTGGTTGAACTCCAGCTAACAAAGGATTGATGATATTTTGAGCACCCGATTGTTGTGCCCAGACTGCGGGTGGCACTGCTCCCATTGTGACATATCCTGCCAAAATGTTGAAAGAAAATGAACATTAAAGATAGCTGTCAGGTGACTGTTTACTCTCACTTGCTATGACACTATCATACTAAATAAGGCAATCATTCAAAAATCTACATTTTGATTAATCTCTCAGAGTTTTGCATCAAGTTACCTTTGGAGATAACGCAGAAACTTTGAAAGACCTTTCCTGAGAAGATGAAATATGGTGGGAACAATACATTATATAGTTGATTCTATATAGCCCCGGGAAGGAATGAACTTGAATGGGCCTTTTCTTGATCCAGGATTTTTTGTGTGTGCATTATTGTTAACTAACATGGCTTTTCTCCATGATAAAGTGGACCAAGGTTAAGCTTACCTGTGGGCACAGCAGCAGTGCTGAAAGGAACAGATCCAAACAAGTCAGGTCTCCCTGGTGGCTGAACACTTAGAACTCCAGCGGCAAATGTGTCTGGTCCAAGGGCGTTAGCTGGTGATGCTGGGGTCTGGGCAAGGTACAAATCATGCAGATTTAGTGATGCTCGCATCTGGATCAGATACAAAAGACTCATATGTCCTTATTGGGCACAACTTTTAAAATCAAAGTATCATCAAATCCTTCTGTGCTCTTAGAATTTCAATAATTCTCAGAGCTTTAAAAAGGAAGCCTTTGGTTTCAGAAAGATTATCAAAGTCAACTCATCATTGTTGCAGATATTTTCTGCGTTTATCCAGAATGAAACCTACTCAAATAAAATTATATTGTGGTATTTAGGGATTTAATTGTTTCTATTTATTTTGATGATTTAGTTCATGAAAGCTGATTTGAAAATTCACAGCAATGACCTATCTGCTGCCAGCTTTGCTACTACATCATCTCAACTAGATGGAAAAGCTTGATGTTTTTTCTTGCACATATTAACATGATATGAAAATGACAAACAGCTGGAATGCTGTTGCAAGTAAAAGATCAGTAATAAGGATTTTCAGCAGTAACCGAATGAATGCTGTCCCTAACAGTGCCTTATTATGGAATTTATATGTGTCTTTTGTAAACATAATCCGGAGAAACAGTTACATTCGAATGGTTTATTCTCGTCCAAGCCTCTGAGAATGTGCTGGAAAGATTTGACACACTATTAATCATTGTATGTAAAATTTTATGTAAAAGTTTATAAAAGTGACCTTGGAAACTGGTTTAAACAATGTCCTTTCTTTACATTTTTGTTTCTGTGCAGTCAACAAATTAGACAACAAAACTGTTGCTATGGGTACCTGAATAACATTGATGAATTTTTTAAAATGGCACTTACCCCAGGGGATGTAATGTCAGGGGGAGTAGACATATCACCAAAGAGGTCTAACTGATTAATTGTCTGTAAAGAAACACACCCGTTAGATCATTGTCCCATCATAATATACATAGCCTACTTTGCCATAGGCATAACATTTTTGTTTTTTAAATACATTTTGGGACCATTAACGGATCAGTGTCCATTGAGATTAAATATATACACTGAGCTTGTTTAAAGGGGCATAGTAAGTTCTAATGGCATCGGCCTGAAATCTTAACTCTGTTTCTCTCTCCACAGATGCTGCCTGACCTGCTGAGTATTTCTAGCATTTTCTCTTTTTATTTCAGAAATTACAAGGATATTTTCATCTACTTATTATAGCAACAGAGCACCCCAATTTTCTGATTGGACAAAGAGAAAGGAGGAAGGTTCCCTTTGTGATGGTCATTGAGTAGTTTAGGGTGCCCTGCAGAAGATTACCACAACTGTGAATGTTCACCTACTGCACAATTCAGTTGCAGTGCTAGAAGATGTTTAATGAGCTGCCAATTCCTTCAAGGTAGGAGACGCCACCATAACTTTACATTGATGGCATGTATTAAGAATGCAAGATATCCAGAGTTACTAACACCCACACATGAATACTTCCCATGAATACTCATTATGTAGATGGTAGCCTTCACAACAGTAAGCTTGCCCTGTAAGTGTTGCTTCTCTCACACTTTTACTGGACTAACAATCCAGAGAATATGAGTTCAAATCCCAAATGGTAGTTTGAGAATTAGAACTCAAGTTTTAAAAAGACTGGAAGTAAGAAAGTTGGTATCAGAAAAAGCAATCATGAAACTATTGGATTGCTTTAAAAACCCAATTGGTTCACTAATGTCCTTTAGGGAAGGAATCCTGCTGTCTTTACCTGGTATGGCCGATATGTGACTCCAGTCCCACACCAACATGGTTAACTCTCAACTGTCCTTTGAAATGGCCTCGTAAGCCATTCAATTGTATAAAACCCCAACTCAAGTGGTTCAAGGTGGTCCATCACCACCACCATTTCAGACCAACTAGGGATGGGCAATAAATGCCAGCCATGACAGCGATGCCTCCATCCTCAGAATGAATATAATACTGTATATAAAAATTCCTCCGTACATTTCCCCCTAAGACATCCTTCCATCTACTATACTTGCATGATGCTTTTCTCATGTAATCACACCGACTGCACACAGTCTGTCATCAACAACAAGGACTGGCATTTATAATAGGGCCTTTAATACAGATTGGCCATTTGACCATGATGGCGAAGGGGAAACATGGGCAAGGGATGTAGATGGAATCATGGTAAAGCCTATCCAATTCTCACCAGACATCAATATTTGTACACAAACAACAACTTTTCAGCACACATCACCAAATATCAGTGTGTGGAGTGGGAGCCCTGCCTGATTTTCATCCTCCCTAGTCTAGGGATACTAAGGTCAATTGTAGCACCTAATACTGGCTCACTGGAGATCAGCTCAATCAGTACAGACCATCAATGGAGTCTGGGATCTTTAGTGGTTCAATACAATACATGTAGTGCTCGGCCAAGCCAGCAGGGGGAGCTGTTGGGCTGATTATTCATGCTGACTTCCTGTTTGAAGGAAGTATTTAAAACAGGTTTAGAAAAATGATGGTCTTGAAATTCAAGGAGTCCTGCTCCATTACAATTAGTGTGGCAAAGTGGAACCCTTATCCGCCCATGTACCTTGACCTAGATACGTCCTAAATTGTGGGGACGCTATCATTTAAATACTCAGGATAGATGGCTGAGTAAGGCTGTCTCAGAGGTGCCCACCTCGACATTACACTGGAAAATCAGAGCCGCTCTGATGGCTGAAAGGAGGACCAGAAAGGGGCTCCTTTAAACGGAAAGTCAGAATGAATAATCAGCTCAACAGCTCCCCCTGCTGGCTTGGCTGAGCACTACATCATGTATTGTATTGAACCACTGAAGATTCCAGACTCCATTGATGGTTTGTGCTGATTGAGCTGATCTCCAGTGAACCAGCAGTAGGTGCTACAATTGACCTCAGAGAGGTAAAGCTGTCAACAGTGGCCTAGAAATTCAGGCATGCCCATTTTTGGCCAGGTGTGAGGCACGGGGAGCGAACCCTATGCCTCAATGACGAGGCCCAAGGCCCCACCAATATTGGGCCTTAGACCTCAATCCCGCAAGCCGGTGAGCTGCGGAGAGCAAGAGTAATGGGGCGAGGCTTACCTCTAACATCACAAGATTAATGGCATGTAGAACACTATATTGTGACACAAGAAGACCAAGGAATTTTTTGTTACTCCACTCTTAATACCAGAGCAGTTAAACAACTTTATAATAACCAATTCATGTAATCTAAACATTATTAACTCAATATGCTGATTAATTAAATTTCTCTGCAGACCATGATGGCCTAATTTCTCAAACATAACATCAAACAATTAAAATCAAATAGAAGCACCATACTTTCAAGCTGCCCTACTCTTTCGACTGTTTCAAAAGTCTTGCTTCTGTCCTCATCCCTGGATTACAGCATTTGTATCCCTCCCTGTTCCTAACTTGATTAGTCTCATACTAAAAGACTAATTAGGCTTCTGATGAGGAGAGATACTGGCATGGTAATCCAGGGATTAGGACAGAAGGAAGACTTTCTTGAATTAGCAGTCCCTGAATTACAGATCAATATCTCGGAATCTCCACAACCTGGTTAGTCTTTCTTTCTGTCCCAAGCAGAGTGAGCAAGTCAGAGCTCAGTACTGTCCTGTATCCTAAGACCAGACCCCCCCAGGTCGCCTCATCGCTTTTAAGAAAAGGGAGTGCAACATCTCCTATTGAGTTCTTTTAGATCAAAGAATTGCTTTGAGAAAATCCAGAGCAAAGACCACAACTCTTTCCTTACATTATTTTCCCATCCACTTTTCTGTCCCATAGTCTTTTTCACGCTGTCCCTCCATTTCTGAGGTTCAATTCTATACTTCCTTATTTCACCCCTCTTCCTGTTTTGCTTCATGTGTTACTCTTCCCCTTTCTCTGATTTCTCTCTGTTACTCTCTTCCTGTGTCTCCCCTATTGTTTAACCACCACCTGAGTTCTCTCCATACTTTTGTTCTTGCATTAGAGTTTTAAAACATACAAAAATATAATTATATTAAATTTTAAAAACACATTTTATTGTTTAAAAACCCTGCCCACTAAGGTAAGTCTATTTTTAACCCTAATTACAAAACTTAAAAAAAAAATCAGAAAAATATATATTTTTTCGAAGGCATTTATTAACTTTAATTTCAATTAATTTTAATTATGTGAGGTGTGTTTTATATTTTTTATTATGGTGTTTAGTGTGTTTGTTTTTTTTTCTCATTAATAGCAATGAGAACTCGTAGATGCGGAGTTCCCATTGCGATTAATGAGAATGCTGTGGAATACTGTACCTGATTGGTTGAGCAGTCACACGTGACTGCACCTTCTGCATGGGAACCTAGAAGACGGGAGCGTGCTTCGCAGCGCGGGAAGAGAAGGCCTCCCCACCGGAATCTCAGGCTCCTCCTGGACCACCAGGTAGATTTGCAGAAATTTTTCAGGTCGGAGACATCCGCCCGCGAGAAGCCTCCGACTGCAATTTCTGGGCCACTGTGTTTAAATGATTGTATGTTTCTGCTCGAGACAAGTAAAGGGTTAATGCATAAGCTATGTTTTACTTGAGAATGCATAAGTTTCACTTTCCTTGAAGACTTGGCTCAGACAATGATTTTAATGAGTTAAATTAGAGAACGCATAACATTTTGACTTAGCGCCCGAACTCGGGCGAAGCCAAGGCCCGCCCAAGTGCTGCTCAAAGGACCGCCGATGGCCGCCGAGAGACTGGGCGGTACTTTGCCTGGAAGATTCCTCTAAAAAAGAGGTAGCAGTACCGCCCGGCTCATGCCGTCAATCTGGGCGGCAGCGGGCAGGAGCTCTCAATCTCGGCGGCAAATGCGTTTTCTGCCCAAGTGCCACCAAGGATGGAGTCGGGACCAGGGGGAATGGAAGACCTGGAAATAAAAATCATAGCAAAATAAAAACACCGCAACACCTTCAGGGGACCCCATCCAGGTAAGTCGCTGTAAATTTAAAAATAACCTTTTTTCCGTTCTCCGTACTTACCGTTGGGATTAGAACAGCCTCCACGCAGCGGTCCTTCTCCCTGTTGGCGTCGACTCCCGCCCACACCAATCTGGTAGCTCGGCGGGCGGGAGGCCAATTACGCTACTTGGAAACCAGAGGACGTCAACAGGCGGTTCCTGGTGGGTACTCCCCTCCCGCCTACTCCAGCCCAAGTGGAAAATGGCACAGAGGGGAGACCGGCAGCAAAACTCGCCGGTAGCAGGCGGCAGTGGGCAGTAAGGCCACCAATATCGGGGCCTTATTCTTTAATTTGGCCAATGAAGGCCCAAGCTAATGTTTCTTCCATTATTATTAATAACCACTTATAATGCTATGGTAGAATTTGGAGTTTGTTTAACAGAACTGCTTGCAAATATAATTAAAAGTTAATTGGTGAAAAAGAATAGAAGGAATGGGAGCACTTCAGCTAGTCCAACTCCCTCGCCCTTTTCATGACGACAAAGAGCTTATTATTAGGAAAGAATGGGAATTCACGAGATCTGGCTGCCACATTTCAAGATTTCTCTGGCTTTTAATTTTCTGAAAGCAATTCATTGATCTAAAGGAACCCAATAGGAGATGTTGCACTCCCTTTTTAAAAAAAGAAAGGATTAACAAGGAGCATATCCTTTTACTGGTGTGCAGAGGCCTCTACCGTGGGGAAGGAAATCCCATCAGCCCCAGCCCAGCCAGTCAATCCAGGTTGTCCCAAGTGCAGCATTCACATGGCACCCAGAAGTGAGTGATTGAGCAGCTGAGCAGAGCACCGTCTGAATAGAATGTTTGCCAGCCGTGCCGATTTTCCACATCAAGCACAGACAAGTGAACACTGGGCTCCAAATGCCAACTGCCACTGGAAAGGTCACGGTTGGAAATGTTTGTTTCCCTTTTTACTCCTATATTATTTTTCAAGTTGAACCTTTCATCGTTGAACAAATTGACTGGATTAACTGTCAATCAACCAGTAATCCCCTTCATAACCAGCAACACTTTAATTAGGTCACTTTAAAGTTAACTTTTCCTCATTAAGTAAATTCCTGATATCTAGAATCATATTTATGGTTTGCCTCTGTACCCTTTCAAGAGCATAAATTTATTCAGTGATCTTACTTTCTTCAAAAGGCAACTGAATAAAAAAATCTCATTGGAGAATAAGGGCTGGAGTTTCCTGAGATCGTCATAAGAATGGCAGAACATGACCTCCGCCCACTGGCCTCCCACTGCATTTACCATGGGGGCCTCATTTAATATGCAGCACAAGATTTCAATGAGAACCCCACTCCTCACTGGGTGCCTGTCACAGGGTGGTTTTGCACAGCAGTTAAAAGGCTTTGCAGCCGAAACAGCTGGAAACACAGCAAGTGACTCAGAGGAAGCAGGGCGGGTACATGAAGAGAGAGAGAGAGAGAGAGAGAGAGAGAAAGAGAGAACGTGTATGTGCACCGGAGCTGCCCCGAAGGTTGAAACATAATGGCAGAAGGACTAGCACTATTTGGAGTGTCTGCAATAACCAAAGTGCTAGGATTCGCTGAAGCTGCAGTAGAAATAATCCTGTCAGAGATATGAGCAAGAAGACAATGGCTCTTCCGCACCCAGGGAGTCAAACCTCAGCAAAAGGATGTGCTGGCAGTCTGGAAGGAGGTGATCAATATCAACTCTACCTACTCCCATGGTCCACCCTCTGGAGACCTTAGCTCATCAAGAAATCTGCTGCCCCTATTCTAAGTCTTGCTTATCACCCTTGTACTTGCTAACCTACATTGATTCACATTGTGCCTTCAGCCAGCTAGGCCCCACACTCTGGAATTCCTTCCCTAACTTCTCCACTTCCCTCTCCTCCTTTGAGACCCTCCTTAACAACAATAACAACATGTATTTATATAGCATCTTTAACGCAGTAAAACATCCCAAGGTGCTTCACAGGAGTATTATGGGACAAAAAATTTGATACCAAGTCACATAAGGAGATATTAGGACAAATGACACAAATCTGGTCAAAGAGGTAGGTTTTAAGGAGTGCCTTAAAAGAGGAGAGACAGGTAGAGACGCAGAGAGATTTAGGGAGGGAATTCCAGAGCTTGGGGCCTCAGCAGCTGAAGGCACGGCTACCAATGGTTAAGCAATTATAATCAGGGATGCTCAAGGGGGGAGAATTAGAGGGGTGCAGACATCTCGGTGGGTTGTGGGGCTGGAGGAGATTACAGAGATAGGGAGGGGTGAGGCCATGGGGAGATTTGAAAACAATGATGAGAATTATGAATTCAGGGTGTTGCTTAACCGGGAGCCAATGTAAGTCAGCGAGCACAGAAGTGATGGGTCAGTGGGACTTGGTGCGAGTTAGAAGAAGGGCAGCTGAGTTTTGGATCACCTCTAGTTTATGGAGGGTCGAATGTGGGAGGCCAGCCAGGAGTGCATTGGCACAGTCAAGTCTAGATGTAACAAAGGTATGGATGAGGGCTTCAGCAGCAGATGAGCTGAGGTAAGGGCGGAGATGGGTGATATTACGGAGGTGGAAATAGGCGGTCTTAGTTAAGCTGCGGATATGTGGTCGAGATCGGATTTTGGGGCAAATATGACACCAAGGTTACGAACAGTCTGGTTCAGCCTCAGACAGAAGTTGGGGAGAGGGATGGAGTCAGTGACTAGGGAACGGAGTTTGTGGTGGGGACCGAAAACAATGGCTTTGGTCTTCCCAATATTCAATTGGAGAAAATTTCTGCTCATCCAGAACTGGATGTCGGACAAGCAGTCTGCCAATTTAGAGACCGAGGAGGGATCAAGAGAAGTGATAGTGAGGTAGAGCTGGGTGTCATCAGCATGCATGTGGAAACTGACGCTGTGTTTTCGGATGATGTCGCCAAGGGGCAACTTGTAAATGAGAAATAGGAGGGGATCAAAGCTAGATCCTTGGGGGACACCAGAGGGTATGATGTGGGGCAGGAATAGAGGCTACGATTAGATAGATAAGAATGGAATCAGGCGAGTGCAGTCCCACCCAGCTGAACGACGGTGGAGAGGTGGAGAAGGATAGAGTGGTCAACCGTGTCAAAGGCTGCAAACAAGTCAAGCAGGACGATGAGGGATAGTTTGCCTTTGTCACAGTCACAAAGGATGGAATTTGTGACTTTGATGAGAGCTGTTTCGGTACTGTGGCAGATGCAGAAACCGGATTGGAGGGATTCAAACATGGAATTGCGGGAAAGATGGGCACGGATTTGGGATGTGACTACATGTTCAAGGACTTTGGAGAGGAAAAGGAGGTTGGAGATGGGGCGGTAGTTTGCAAGGACGGAGGGGTCGATGCTTGTTTTTTTAAGGAGAGGGGTGATGACGGCAGATTTGAGGGAGAGGGTGACAGTACCTGGTGAGAGAACCATTAACAATGTCAGCTAACATAGGAGCCAGAAAAGGAAGTTGGGTGGTCAGAAATTTGTTGGGAATAGAGTCGAGGGAGCAGGAAGTGGGTCTCATAGACAGGGTGAGCTTGGAAAGGTCATCAGGGCAGATGTGAGAAAGATGTGTCAGCGCTAGGGCAGGGGGGATCCTTAACATCCATCTCTTTGACCAACCTAATATGTGCTTTTGCTTTGCGCCCATTTTATTTTGATTATTATGCTCTCTGAGGACATTTTTCTGCTTAAAGGTGTAATATAAATGGAAGTTGTTGTTGACATAAGTGCAATTCAGGAAAAACACAAAAGAGGAAATCAATCTTCTTGGAAGCAGCTTTAACAGTAGAGGAGATGTGAGAGTTCCAGCTCAGTTCAGGGGAGAAATTAAGGACAATTAAATGTAAGTGGTGCTTGTTGTTGGTAAGATTTGTGAAAAGCATGAAGAAACTATGGGGTCAAAATTCAGCAGCGCAAGAAAGCTGGTGCACTTATGATTTTTTCTTTGTACTTACTGCACGGATCCTTGATGCGGTCGGAAAAAACATTTTCAGGACTCTGAAATGTTTTCAAAGTCCCAGAGGAAATGTACTATAACAAGGGCAGGCCATAGACTCAAAGCTAGGCTGAGTGGCTGAATATGGGGCAGACCGGGACTCCGTCGCTGTGAATCAGCGGTGGAGTAGTGGTGATGTCACAGCACGTGTGCGTCACCACGCTCTCTCCCCTCCATTAAAGGAGAGAGATTCGTCATTTTTTATCTTCGGCCACCCAAGAAGAGGTGCCAGGCTGCCCGTTGGCAGCCCGGCTGAACCCGGGAGCAGTATTTTGCCGGCTGATCGGGAGTCGGCTGGCAAACATTATTACATAGCGACCGCATCAGTGGGCCCTCCCCTTGAAGGGCCGCCATGCTGCCGGGCCACATACAGTCTTCAGAGGGTGCACCAACAGAAAAACCTGTCGGGGACGCCATGCGGCGGGGGATCGATTGATGCGACTGAATTTCGGGTGGAAGATTTTTAAGGTGAGGGAAAGCTTTCGGCGGTCATCAGAATCGGGCGGTATCGGGTCCAGGCCAAAAAATTCCCGACCTGAATTTAGGTCGAGTCGGCCAGTTGACCCCAAAGCGCTGGCCATGGGATTCCCATGCATGGCCACTGCTAACGGACAGTAATTGGTCCTTCTGAGACCCCCTGTGCATCTTTGAAGGATTGAAGGAAGTAAGATTTTCATTCGCCCATTGAAGGGAGGAGATATACTTATTCAACCATTTCACTGAGAAAGAACTGGAGAGCAGTGAAAGTATGCGATCGAAACCAAGTTGATAGATAGGTAAAGCAAACTCCTCAGCAAAGGGTTTGCATGATGAGCACAGGAAGTGTTTGGTGTGAATAAGCAACAAAAATCTTTGATAGAACAATAATTTTTAAAAAATGCCAGTTGAACGAATTTAAAATAATCTCAATTACACATTAATGTGAATAGAAAACTATGTGAGTTCATGACTATCAATGGCTAATTGAGTGCTAATTTGTTGCAAAAATTCAATCTTGGAATATTGCCCATACCTAGCTGCTCTGAGAAGGCCTTCTACGTACTCCCTCTGCAAACCTTAGCTCATCACGAACCACTGCAGTCCGTGTGAACAACTGAATGGCTTGCTAGGCCACTTCAGAACCAATCACATTGGTGTGGCCATAGAGTTACATATGGGTAAGAACAGCTTGTTTTGTTTCCTAAAGATCATTAGTGAATCAGTTGAGTTGTTCAACCCAACAACTTCATCGTCACCTTTACTGATACCAGCTTTTTATTTCCAGCTTTTTAAAAACTGAATTAAAAGTGTCACGGTGGGATTTGAACTCACATTCTCTGGATTTTTAGCCCAGGCCTCTGGATTACTACTCCAGTAACATAACCACTACAGTATCGTACCCTCTGTATCTTTGAAGACTAAAGGAAGTAAGATAAGATCAAAAATAACAGATTTAAGAAAACTAACTTACAGGATGAAAATGATTGAATTTTGGAACACACATGTTTAAATACAATTTGGAATAATCCCCAAATAATTAAAAAGCTTGAGTTTGATAATATCAACAGAGTACCTGGGACATCCAATTGGCTCCATTACTGTCTTGCCCTGATGATAACATTTTGAAGTGAATATTTGAAAACCGGTTTCCTTCCTCAAACCTGACTTGAGTTAAACCACTTCCTCATTTTACTCTCCAGAGCAATTACAATACTCCAATCAAGAACGTAATCACAATTGGACTGGCTAGTCCAAGTCATTTTACTCATGTACTGCTGTAGGTTAGTCCAAAAACTGGAAATAGAGACAAATTACTAAGAGGAAATTGCCTTTAGTGTTACCTGCAGCAGATATCAGCACCAATATTACCAGTGATGTTTCACACCAGATTATCAGCAGCCAATTACTACTGAAACTGGTGCAGGATACAATTCAAGTGGAGTGTGCAGACTTAGGACATTGCTTTGATGTTGTTATTGGTTAGAGTGACAGAGAGCCAAAAGGCCTGAACTATACTCCTGCATCTGTGTTACATTTTGGTTAGACAGATGAAGTTCAGCCCATGGGTGGTTAAATGCATGCACGGAGTTCCACTCACCAGCGTTTGGATGTTCATTAAATGTTAATGCTAACAAAGAGCTGAGTGCATCATCTTGACACCTCAAGGAAATTACACAGCCAGAACCACTTATAAGCACTGCAAACAGGCTTATTAATATACAATTTTATACTGTCTCTAAGTCAAATATAACAGTTGCTCAGATAACAGAGTAAATAACATGATTAATAAAACTACAGCTATTTATTTTCAGCAAATTTCATAAAATTCTTACCAGACTACAAAAACAGAGAATATGGTGCTTGTAACGTATTTGCTTCATGGGTTCTTTGCTTAAGAATTCATAGCAACACATTGCTATCAAGTACTAGTTGGTTTATTAACAAAGGTCTAACAATCATGCTACACATTACCAGTTCATCCACTTGGCTCACAACTGCATACCTCATCGTGGATGACCTAGACCCAACTGACTGGGATTTTATTGAGTCTTGTGAACATCACGTTACTGGCTAAGCCACTCACAATGCAACAGCTCTATAACTATTATTGCAAAAATTTTAAATCAAGTGCCCTTTTTTTCTGAGGGCACCAAAACCCACAAATTAACAATTAAACATGAAAGGGAACCTTGTCAAATCAAATTAAATTAAAATTTTGTTCCCTGTTGAAATGATGCATTCCAATCCCTCACCTCTCGCGGAAGGCTGCGAGCGAACCGGTGGACACCGTGTGCTCCATCTCCAGCGACACCATGGCGCAAATGTAGCTGTGGAAGAGAGGCAGGCAGTCGGGCTGAACGACCCCCTCGACCGCCCGCTGCCTGGACCGGCTGATGGCCCCCTTGGCCGTGCCCAGGAGCAGTCCCACGGCGAAGCCCTTCGACCTGCCCACTCCCCTCCGCACAGGGTGCCCAAAGATCAGGAGTGTGGGACTGAAGTGCAGCCAAAAATTGAGGAGCAGCCCCTTCAAATAATGGAAGAGGGGCTGCAACCTCGCACATTCAACATAAACATGGAACACGGACTCTTCCAGACCGTAGAAATTGCAGGCGGCCTGGGAGTCCATGAACCGACTTAAAAACTTATTGCATGGGACTGCCCTATGCAACACCGTCCAGGCCAAGTCCCCAATAAATAAAGGGAGGACTCCCACATAGAGAGCACGCCATTGGGGACCCCCACCTCCTCCGGATGGTGCACCATGGCATGTCTGGATGGCAGACAAGGATGGCAAAATGGAGGGTGTGCAAGAGCAGCCCATACAGGAATCCCCTCCGCGCAGAACTGAAAGGCATGGAGGGGCTGTCTCGGAGTTGGCTCAAGTTGTGAGGCGTCGGCTCCCAAGGGAGGTTTCGGGGCTTGGCGCCGTTGAGGAATTCCGTCCGGACGTGGGTCAGTGCCCACATGCTTGAGCCTCCTTGACATACCTAGTGGAGTCAGGGCCCAGTGCCATTTTTAGTGACTCGATGGCATTGGCCGGGAGCCGGACATCGGTCCAGCACTGCACCAGCTCCTCTGGCGCCATTCAACCCGCTCGTCCGCCATCCAGCAGGTCCCTGACCCTGGTCAACTTGCCAAACACAGTCCTCTCATCCGCCTGCCACCTAAAACAGTGGTCATGGATGTACGGATTCCTGAGCAACGGCTCCCGAAGGACAGCTGCCACTCGAGACAGTGAAGAACTCCGCTTGTTCCAGATCCTGATGAGTTCCTGGTAAAAGACAGGCAGCCCCCGCATGGAGGCCCGGATGCCTCCCAGGTTTATAAACAGGAGCAACATGTCGTAGTTGAGGCTGTACTGCTGGCGGAAGAAATATGTCGCCAGCGCACACCATCTGGGAGGATGCTCGACGTACAGGTATCTCTGCAAGGTCTGAAGATGGAAAGTTGCAGCTGCAACAGCTCTACAACTCTTTTTGTTGAGAACAAAATAAACATTAAATCAATTGCCCCCTGATTAAAGGGGGGGGATGGGGGGACGGACACTCAACACTTTTCAAGTGCCCTTTTTTTTTGTTTTTTTGTGGGTTTTTTAGGGCACTAAAAACACAAATTATACAAGTGCCCCCTGGCTAAAAGGGGCGGGGGGACACTAAAACCGGCAATTAAACAAATTAAACTTTAAACAAAAATAATCGAATTAAAATTTGGTTGCCGGGGATGATGATGCACTCCAGTCCCTCCGGCGCCCACATCTTGCGGAAGGCCGCAAGCATACCAGTGGACACCGCGTGCTCCATCTCCAGGGACAACCTGGCTCGGATGTAACCGCGGAAGAGAGCAGGCAGTCGGGCTGAACAACCGCCTCGACCGCCTACTGCCTGGACCGGCTGATGGCCCCCTTGACCGTGCCCAGGAGCAGTCCTATGAGGAGGCCCTCGGACCTACCCGCTCCCCTCCACACAGGGTGCCCAAAGATCAGGAGTGTGCGACTGAACTGCAACCAGAATTTGAGGAGCAGCCCCTTCAAATAATGGAAGAGGGGCTGCAACCTCGCACATTCCATAAAAACATGGAACACGGACTCCTCCAGACCGCAGAAATTGCAGGCGGCCTGGGAGCCCGTGAACCGACTTAAAAATTTATTACACGGGACTGCTCCGTGCTCCACCCTCCAGGCCATGTCCCCATTAAATAGTGAGAGGACTCCCGCGTAGAGTGCACTCCATTGGGGACCCCCGCCTCCTCCGGACGGCAAGATGGTGTGCCATGGAGTGTCCAGACGGCACACGAGAATGGCAAGGTGGAGAGTGTGCAAGAGCAGTCCGTACAGGAAACCCCTTCGCACAGAACTGAAAGACACGGAGGGGATTTCCCCGAGGAGGCTCAAGTTGTGAGGTGCCGGCGCCGATGAGGAATTCCATCCGGATGGGGGTCAGTTCGGACAGGATCTCCCCACGTGCCTGAGCCTCCTCGACACACCTAACGGAGTCAGGGCCCAGAGCAGTTTTTAGCGACTCGATGGCATTTGCCGCCGCTGGACGTCGGCCCAGTTTAGACGCCGTGCCAGCACGTCTGGCGCCATCCAGCCCGCTCCTCCACCATCGAGCAGGTCCCTGACCCTGGTCACCTCGCCAGCCACAGCCCTCTCGTCCGCTGCCATCTAAAAACGCGGTCGTGGAGGTACGGATTCCTGAACAGCGGCTCCCGAAGGACCGCTGCCACTCGAAACGGTGAAGAACTCCGCTTGTTCCAGACCCTGATGAGTTCCTGGTAAAAGACAGGCAGCCCCCGCATGGAGGTACCGGATGCCTCCCAGGTTTATAAACAGGAGCAACATGTCGTAGTTGAGGCCGTACTGCTGGCGGAAGAAATATGTCGCTAGCGCACACCATCTGGGAGGATGCTTGACGTACAGGTATCTCTGCAGGGTCTGAAGATGGAAAGTTGCAGCTGCAATAGCTCTACAAACCAGTGAGCATACTTACAAGGTGCATACATTACAGTGGTTAAAATGTGTCTACAGTAAAAAAACACTGCAATAGTCAAGGCAAGGAATAGGTAGGTGGGTGAAGGACTCAGTAATACATACTTTACTGTGAAGGTTGGCCAAACATGAAAGCCTTCTCCAAACTATAATCTGGTAGAATGAACTTTACTTAGTGTACAAGACATACCAGACATCAGCTACATCGGGAGATTCTGGTATACATACCTTGTTTTTCAGAGTGTGGCAGCATTCATATACCATCTAGAGTTTACAGCACATGCGCCTCCACTTAAGTTGCTGTGGAATTAACTCTTCCTACTGTATGGTAATGCATCAATGCAGCACAATGACAGGTGAGCAGCATACTTTAAAAACAGGACTAATGCAATGTACACACCAGCTTTTCATGTGCATTCACCAGTTTGAAAATGCTTGGAAATGTGTCTCAATAATGGACATCCTTGCTGTGGAAGATCATGGAAGATCAGAATTTGCTTACTTTTTAGTGAGGGTAAAATAATTTCTTCAGTTTGATCCCTGGTCAAGAAGGGAGAGCCGGGTACCTGCTTGTGCTATTGGAAGGTGCACATGTCCAACCCATCATGGCCCTCCCTGAGGGCATGCCTGCCCTTCAACTGCTGCCTCTCAGTAGAATTGAAGCTCAGCACACAAATGCAGGGTCTGGGATATTGTGTGTTGCCACTCTGTGGTGTCAGCCTTCAGTGCTCCAATGCTCTATACTACCAGATTACCCATTCAGGATGTTCTTCATGTTGTTAAAATGTGAGCTTGGACATGCCAATGGCTATTGGGATGCTTCATCTAATTTAATCTAAAATTAACACCTCCCATAGGTATATATTAGATCTGCGTTTCAGATCCAAAATCAAAGATAATAAGATTCCTGTTCTTTCTAGAATATTTTAGGTTAGATAATGTCCCATGCTTCTCCTGATATATCATTCTACACCTTCAAGCTTTTGTGATTCCATTATCCCAAATTTAATTTATTTTTCTTGGAAATATGTTTCTCCTGCTGTGTAAGGTCCACAATAGTGTGAGTGCAAACAATTTGGTGACTTGCAAGTTAAAGGTACCCCAATTAGATAGAAGACAACCTTCTACATTTGGCAGCTGAGGAACTACTCAAATAACTTGTTTCACAGTGATATACAGGAGTGGTCTGGAAAGCAAAAAGTTACTGTTATCTGTTCCTTTCTAAAGCCACATTCATCTCCAGTATATGGTTGTAGATATTCCCTGCTTCCAAAATACTAATATAACCTTTTAGCTAGATTCCTTCATCACCCTCCTGGCCATCTTCCATGCTTCCACCTCTATAATCTATAAATCATCCAAAATGCCATAACCTGCTCAACCTCACTATGACCTGCACCCGGTCACCCCTGACCTCACCAAGAGCCATTAGCTTCTGCTGTCCCACAGAATCAACTCTTAAGATTGCCATCTTCAGTTTCAACTCCTTCCATGGCCTTACCCCTCCCTGTCTCAATGATCTTTTCTACCTCCATACTCTTTGCTCTTCCATAACCAGCCTAACTTCTTGCTCTCCATTTTCTTCAATCCATCATGCCCCACTATCTGGAGCTCTCCCTCTCAGCATTCTCATCTTTCTACCTAACATCCTGGCTTCAAAACCCTCTTTAATATCCTAATCACCGACTGTTCTACTGATCCTCTTCCCTTTCTCTCTCCTGCTTAATGTCCTCTCACTATCAGCTGCCTGGCAAAGCACACAGACACATATTTATCTCTCTACATAATGAGTGTTACATAAATATAAGTTGTTTCTTTGCTTCTCACTGAATGGACAGATTATTATAGGACCACATACCTATTGGTAGTTTTACCAGACCTTTCTAGGGTGGTTGGAGAATAAAGTATGATGTCATTTAAATAATTGGTTGTGTGGGTGCAGACTACCTACATAAAAAGGTCAGTCACGATTAGTTGTAGAGGACTTAAATGCAAGAGTTTTATGAAATTATCAGGGAGCCAAAGTGCAGCAGAGTGTACCTCTTGCACCCTGCTGCCCTTCTGCACACTGCAAATAGCTGCATCCACTCGATTTACTGAGAGGCACATACCTTATCAATCTTGTACATTTGTCCATCAATCTCCACCAATGGTCCATCATTCTGTAACAGTAAGGTAGTTTTCATGTTTGAGAAATGGACCCTATTTTGTAATGAAAACTGCCAACTCATTATTGAAGCTCTATTTGGAGCTGGTTGGGTGCCACTATCTTAATTGCTCAAGAACGAAACTAATCTTAATTTAAAATGTATTTAGTTCGGCAGTAAATATGATGCAGCTCTAATCAAAATTGATTTTTCATATACAATAAAAAGAAGTGCTCTTACTGAAGTATCAATTTGTTGATTGAAAGAACACACTGCTCTTAATTATATTAATCCTCCTTCCTTTATTGATCATTGCTTCCTCCAGGCTGCAACAATTCTGCTCCAGTGAAGGTGGAGTTACTCTTCTCAAGAGGTTAGGAAAAATAAGAGTAATCTCTGCTGAAGGAAGTCCAATATAACCGTCCCCCCAACCCCATCCCCCCGCAGTGACAACAGTTACTCCAATGTTTAAAAGCATCATATTATTCTTGAGATTAGAAGCATCAATAAAGGCCCGGCAACCCAGAGTCATGCAGACAGCAAGATCCCAGATTAAATGTACTGCAGGGTGTGATACTGAGCCATAGAGATAGCTAGATCCCAGATTAAATGTGCTGTGTGGTTTGAGCCAGAGATTTGGAATTCAAAGTTCAATCTCTGAAATATCTGATCTGAGCTGAGGCAGCAGTTGGTGCATTACAATTTGCCCCTATGTTACAGAGGGGAGAAAACTGTCTAGGTTCCTACCGCGCTCTGCTCTTTCAGCAACAGCTGGTGGTACGTGAGAATGTGCACAGATTTCAGATGAGTCACGAAGAATATTGACTTGGCAGTGGCACCAGAGCACCTTGTGGAACCCTTCTTCAGCTCGAGTGACTGAGATCCAAAGGAGAAAGCAATAGTGGAAAGGGGGACAGGAGAAGCAATATTATCTGTAAGCTTAATAAGAAAGGTAACAATTATCTGAAATTGCCCACCGCCCGAAACGAGGTGCACCTACCGTTTTTGATGTGTTCTGGCTGCCCCAATGCATGGGGAGGCCTAACCATCGAAATTCAGCACTTTGGGGATTTTTTTTGAGCGGGACAGAAGTGGTCTCATCATGGGGGCGAAAGTGGGGGCGGGGCGGAGTAGCCAACGCTGTCTGTCATCAGCGCTGATGACATCATTGCGCTGGCGCGACACAACATCGCTCCCTTTCAGTTAAAGGGGAGGGCTGCTGCAAACTTTGCAGCCACTTTGGTGGCAAACACTGGACCACCAGGGAGGGTTTTGGCCGGGCTAGTGGCCTGGCACCCAAAAGCGAACCCGCGGCCATAATTGTCGGCCTGACCTGGCAGTCGGCTGACACAAAAAATAACATTGCGGCTGCAGCAGTGCGCCCTCCCCTTTAAGGGCAGCTTCACCGCCAGGCTACAGAAAGTGTACTGACAGCAAAAGCAGTCGGGGACACCGACCAGCGGCGGGGCCGCTCCCGCGGGGCAATTTCGCAAAGGGGTCCCCGCCAGTCGGTAAGGGATCAGCGCGTACACGCTGCGGTGGGAAAACAGGTGGAGCGGTCCAAGACACCGCTCCAAAACTGGGAAAAGGCAATTTCTAAAATGGTGGCCCCTCCGCGGAGAGTCGGCGGCCTTTCCGTGTCGCCCTGTGGCCGCCACTTTCAGGTGGCCAGTGACCTTATTGGGAGGGGCAATTTCGGCCCGTTAATGTTTTTAATTACACTGCATTTGAGGTTTTTTTAAAGTCTTCTAAAATATTAAGTGAAAGACAATAGCAAAAGTTTGGTAATTTACATGAAAAGAAAGAAAGAACTAACATCTATGCTTTACAGCCAAGGAAGTTGCTTGAAATGTAGTCGCTGGTTGTAATGTAGGGAAACACAGCAACCAATTTGCACATGGCAAGGTCCCAGAATAACAACAGAGCACTGGGATGGAAGTTCCAACACATGACTGGAAAATCAGCTTCCCACAGAACATGGGAGTGAAAACTGGAAACAAACTGCAGATAAAGTGGTTCATGCTGAGTTTGAAATTAGTAAAAGAAAAAAGAAATACTTTATGACACAAGGGGACACAAATTTCAAAATAGGAAAGTTAGAGCAAGAAGGGAAGTTAGACAGAACTTTTCACCCAAAGAATAATACAGTTTTGAAGTAAATTACTCGGGAAGTTTGCTGAAGTATAAAGAAATAACCAAATGTGTCTGTGGAGACAAAAAGGGCTGAAATACATGCTGAGAAAGTGGGAAGGTAGAATTCAGAACTAGCAAAAACAAAACAGGTTGTTGAACCAATTTTTTTTCCTGGTACCAAAAGGCATTTATGTTCCCATTGAGAGTGTTGAAATTGAGCATGTTTAATATAATTAAATATACCAGTTTAGGTGAGATATTGTACACTGTTGCTTTCTTTTAAAGACATTATTTTGTATTACTACTTAAATAATTTATTAAAATAATTTTTGTATCTCTTCTACCTGGGAATGCACCTTTTCACAACTGTATTGAACCATTTTAAAGTATCACAAAATACGTAAATATAAGGCATGTGTTGGGATGCAGAGGGCATGTTGAAGGAAACTCTAAAAAGGATTGAATGGATGACATGTGAACAAGCAATGGGATCCAATGCTACATTCATTTTTGAAATAGGATTTATAAAATTAAATCTTTATACTTTACCTTCTTGATAATCCACATTGGTCATTCTCTTCTTCTGACTGACCCACTCAGTTGAATTAGCTTCCTTTCTGGGTTTTAGACCAATTTTCATATTGACAATAAGTTGCACAGGGATTATTTATATCGTGAACTAACAGGAGGCTATCCCTTTTATGATGTTCCAGTACTCAATATTTTAAAAAACAGACATCATTGCTAATGCAGTATTCATGAAAGTGATACACAACCAGTTGAAATGGTTTTCTAAATCAAATTTTACACGTTCTTAGTTGAACAGAAATGGAAATAGTGAAGAAATGATTGTTTTACAAACTGCTTGATGTCTGGAGCCATGTTGGAGTATTAAATGATACTCTCACAATCGGTAAACAAATTTTAACTTAGATTGCTTGCGATGTGCAGAAATGTATAAATTTGTCACTGATGAATTAGCATGCGGGTCAGAAGAAGCACTCTGTTCGAACAACAGGACTCAGTCACACATGGTTGGACCGTGGGGTCAGAAGATGTGATGTGTGATCTCTACAAAGCAGAAAATGGGTAGGCAACCTATTAAAAGTGAGCTGTAGCATGACATTTCCAGCACACTTAAGGTTCAAATGAATTGCAAAATGGCTAAAATTTCAACTGGACAAAGTAACTGATCAGGTCACATTGACCAGGATGCCAACCTTTTGTATTATATGTGGACAGTTGGTATGCAGTCCAATTACCCATGTTTTTTGTATTTGTGCTTCAAAATCAATGTGTAGCTGCCCCCTTCTGGGTTCCTACAGTTGGTGTGGCTGCCCATTGTTCAGTTTTTATAGGAACACAGGAATTGCTAGACGGAAAAATTCCAAGGTCCATCTAGTTCGCCTTCTACCATCCTGGTAGTCGCATGGTACAATGATAATGGAGTTGTTGACTAATCAAAGGTCAAAAAGTCATAATTTTCCTCCCAAGCATGCTACACTTATCAAATGGTATGTCTCAAATTACTCATATACTGTATCTCAAACTGCTATTTTCTGAAAGCAATCTATCCAATTTGCATTTGAAAGAATCAATGCTATCTGCTTCCGACATCTCCCTGGGGAGTCTAATCCATAGATTGACCACTTGCTCGCAGATTAGTTTTGAATTTACTTTGCTTCAAGTACAAGCCACGTCCTCTAGTTCTACTGTTTTGGAGAAGATAAAATAGTTGTCACAATCTACATTATCTAGAACCTTTAGAATCCTAAAAAAAACAATTAATTCTGGCCTCTCGGGTCCGTACGGAGTTCCTACGGACCCGGGAAGGCATTGCAAAAGCCGGTTTTTAGCGCACAATACGCATGCGCTGAAAACCGGCTTTTCCAATCTGTCAAGCTGGAATTTGACAGATCTTCTGTATCTCGGGAGCAAGGACATTTGCAAGGGCAAGATTGCGGTACTTATCCATATCTTGTCCAGCAAATGTCCTCAAAACACTTGCGCCTGATAAAAGCTACTTTTACAGCCGTAAGAGTTTTAAAATACACAAAAACATTATAAAATTAAATTTAAAAAACACATTTTATTGTTAAAAACCCTCGCCACCATGGTAAGTTTATTTTAGACCATAATTAGAAAAACTTATTAAAAAATTGGAAAAATATATATTTTTTATAAAATAATTAAATTAATAAAAATATGTGGTGCATTTTTTCTACTTTTTATTAGAGTTTTGTGTTGGGGGTGGGGGGGTTCTCATTAATAATACTGGGAACTCCAACTTACGGAGTTCCCATTATTATGAATGAGAAAATACTTTACTTTGATTGGCTGCCTAGAGCCATGTGACTGCAGCTCCAGCCTGCGCAGTGGAGGCATCAGGACTGGGATCGTGCATGGGCGCAGCAGGGACAGGTAGGTACGCATCTTTTTTAACTTTTTACCCGATCGCCCGTGGGAAGCAGCCGCCCGGGATTTCTGGGCCATTATATTCACAGCATACACTCAGCAAGACAAGACTACCACACGGAGTAAGATAAAACAAAGATTCTAGTTGCAGTGTTTATTGCGGTTAATTGCTGCTGTGGCCTGAGTGTGTATACCTTGGCTGTGGCACATACTCACCAGAGGATACCATCATCATAGGCAATCCCTCGGAATTGAAGAAGACTTGCTTCCGCTCTTAAAAATGAGTCCTTAGATGGCTGAACAGTCCAATACAAGAACCACAGTCCCTGTCACAGGTGGGACAGATAGTCGTTGAGGGAAAGGGGGGTAGGACTGGTTTGCCGCACGCTCTTTCCACTGCCTGCGCTTGATTTCTGCATGCTCTTGGCGATGAGACTCAAGGTGCTCGGCGCCCTCCCGGATGCACTTCCTCCACTCAGGGCGGTCTTTGGCCAGGGACTCCCAGGTGTCAGTGGGGATGTTGCACTTTATCAGGGAGGCTTTGAGGGTGCCCTTGTAACATTTCCTCTGCCTACCTTTGGCTTGTTTGCCGTGAAGGAGTTCCGAGTAGAGCGCCTGCTTTGGGAGTCTCGGTGTCTGGCATGTGAACAATGTGGCCTGCCCAGAGGATACAATGCAGCAGCAAATGAGGATTCAAAGAGCTCCTTCAATCAGGTACAAAATACCATTGTTTGTGGCGGATTTTCCCATGCTAACTCTCTAAGAGAGCTGTACAACATAGAAACATAGAAAATAGGTGCAGGAGTAGGCCAATCGGCCCTTCGAGCCTGCACCACCATTCAATGAGTTCATGGCTGAACATGAAACTTCAGTACCCCCTTCCTGCTTTCTCGTCATACCCCTTGATCCCCCGAGTAGTAAGGACTACATCTAACTCCTTTTTGAATATATTTAGTGAATTGGCCTCAACAACTTTCTGTGGTAGAGAATTCCACAGGTTCACCACTCTCTGGGTGAAGAAGTTTCTCCTCATCTCGGTCCTAAATGGCTTACCCCTTATCCTTAGACTGTGACCCCTGGTTCTGGACTTCCCAACATTGGGAACACTCTTCCTGCATCTAACCTATCTAAACCCATCAGAAATGCCTCCCTTAGCGCTGCGCCCCTGACTCAGGGCCCAGCTGCCCAATTTTGATGATTGAGGCGCAAACTGTTCCCGGGAGCAAACTTTACCGCCATGCCGCCATTACCACCCCGAAATCATCAAAGCTGAAAATCCAGCCCTTTTAATTTATAAATAGTAATAAGTGAAACTTCCAGAAACAAAGCTCTATCCTCTAGGCAATGCCAAAATACAAACAATTTTAAAGTAATCTTCACAGATAAAAGCACCTCGGTTGGTTGGTTAACAATTTGTCCTCTGGGTGGT
This sequence comes from Pristiophorus japonicus, assembly GCF_044704955.1. Lineage (NCBI taxonomy): Eukaryota > Metazoa > Chordata > Chondrichthyes > Pristiophoridae > Pristiophorus > Pristiophorus japonicus. The sequence goes on along the minus strand of NC_091984.1, from coordinate 78,221,016 downwards.
TTCCTCCTCTGAAACTCTATGGCCAGGAAATTCTTTACCTTAGCGCCGACCGTTAATGCTGTTTTTCCTGAAAAAAATGGCTGCTGCATTGCCACCACCCACTTCTGGCAGGGTACATGGCAGCCGCCATTTTGGAGAGATCGATAGCACTGCCGTTGCCAGCGTCACCTCACCAATGCAAATGTGCCGATCATGATGCCATTCGGTGTGCCACGCCAGATTTGACACACTTCTGCGATTTTGGACGTCGCCGCACACCATAACGCTCCTAACCATGCACGGAAGAAGGTGCGTGTTTGCAGTACTGTAGAGACGCTGTCAGTGCTTCTTAAAGGGGCACAACACTTCAAGTAAGTTTCAATTTCGGCTTTTAGAGTGTTTTTAAAAATATTTTATTGAAGTAGTGGCTTGGTGCAATGTATATAAAAAGTTCTTAAAGTGTGCAGGGCGTGCAAGGATGGATGCTGGATGCCTGCAAGGCTTTGAATGTTAAAATAAGACCTCTAAGAAAACCACTTGCTCACAGTCCTGGGAGCACATGGAGATGAAGCAGAGGCAACAAAGGGAACAAGCTGCTGACAGAGGGAAGAGGAAGAAGCAGAAGAGGAGGAAGTGCAACGAAGGAGGCAACCCAAGCAGCCCCTTTCTGGCCGAGATATCCGGGATTGAATCATCTGCCTCCAGTACCAGTGACTGCGACCCCAATTCCCCTTCCAACATTTGTTCACTCCTTACCTTCCCTCTGTCACTGACCATCACAATGTCCTCTTGGGCACGATGCTGAATTAAAAGCCACCACAAAGCTAACTTTCCAATCCAATTTTATCCATATATACATCAAAATGTAATAATACATCAAAAAATCAACTAATTCTTCTTTTTTTTCTTCTCTAATTTAGAATGATTTTTTATGTTTTTTTCAGAAGGCAATTTAGCAACTAGGGCTAGAGACTCTCTGGGGTCGAAATTGTTTCTCTTTGTGATGCCAGTTAGCGCACCTTGGGCCGCTATGCAACCGACGATGATGATATTGCTGTGCGCGGCGACCCCTTAGCACCCCAACGGTGTGAGCAGGTGTCAGGGCAAGCCTCGCGGGTCGTGAACCAGCCCAACATCCGCTCGCGAGGCAGAAGTTAAAGGGGAGGTCGCGAATGTCCCATGCCGCCACCTTGGTGGCTTTGTCGACTCACCGGTCGTCCTGAATTCTTGCCCCCTTGCGTGGTCCGGGCCGCCATCGTGCAGCTCGGTACTCTGTTCTGGGTGCCGAGCTGCAGCTCCGGTACCACATTGCCCTATTAGCCCAGGGGAGGCCATGCAGAGTGTAGCGGCCCTTCTCTTTAAGCGAAGGGGTGTGGCATTGAAACGTGTCAGTGCTACGTGGAGCATCTGCGTAGCGCTGCCGATCGCGCCCCATTACCACCACTGGACCCACCCCAAGGTTGCGCTCCACTTCCTCTGAGAGGCAGTAAGGCCAGTTCTGCAGCTGGGGTGGGACTTTAGTGCCAGGCACAGGAAGTACCGCCCCGAGTAGGTTACTGCCCCCAAACGGGGCGCAGGGCAATTTCTCCCCCTCTATCTTTGAATAATTTTCAATTGTTTGTAGAAGGCAGTTCCCCTTTAAGAGCTCAAGACTGCTTTCTAAAATGACAGCCTTGCTTTCCGAAAAGGCAGCCTCGCTGCATCAATGTGACATTGGGCCTCCTGCTGAGTGCACAGTTTCAAGCAGTGTGTTCGTTATTGGCTGTGTGCTGTATTCATTCAAATCAGTGGGCAGCACCAAAATAACATGCTGCCTGTGAATCCCGCCCCGCAGTGGCATCATCTGTTTTCGGGCCTTATCGAATTTCTAAGCCTTTGTACATTCATTATAATGGGTCGAAAATTGTGGCCGCTGCGTATGATGTGTGCACGCACCCGAGGAAGCCTCGCCAATTCCAGTTCTTTAGATAGATCCAATGCATCCCCATAGGAAGGACATCCCCGGTGTGGTGTATGAAATGATGCAATGAACTCCGTACTGTGAGCCAGTGACGAGGTGCAACCTGGTCAGTCTTTAATGGCTTCCAGAATTGAAGATACAAAGGTGTAGTTCAGGTTATATACCGGGCCCAGCACGAGTGTACTGATGACCCTAGGACCTCTGACGGTAGTGTCCCCTGGTGGTGGGCAGACCTTATGTACATACATTACATCATTCCCCTCCCGCCCCCCAGTTCTTGGCTTAGCTTGTTGAGCAGTGACACTCTCAAAGGCATCCACAACCATGAGTATCTCTGCGGGCATTGACATTTCCACCTCCGGTGTGGGCAACAGTAACCGGCTCAATGTATCAGCGCAGTTATCGGTTCCATGTCTAATCATAGGCAGATAATGTCAACGCCCACCTGTGGATGTGGGACGACGCATTGGTGTTCCGAGAACAACGATATAAGCGGCTTGTGATCGGTTTCCAGCTTGAAGCGAAGCCCAAACAGGTACCGGTGCATTTTTTTACCCCATAAACACATGCTAAAGCCTCTTTCTCTCCCGTGCCATAGGCTCTTTCCGCCTTGAACAGGCTTCGAGATGCGTTTGCAACTGGTTGTAGTTTGCCTGACTCATTTGCTTGCTGGAGTATGCAGCCGACCCCATAGGACGATGCATCACAGGTCAAAACTAGACACTTGCAAGGGTCATACAGTACCAATGGCTTGTGGGAACACAACAGATTTCTAGCCTTCTCACAGGCTCTATCTTGAAGTTCACCCCACACCCAGTCGTCTCCTTTCCTGAGCAGCTTCTGCAAAGGTTCTAACACTGTGCTCAATTTGGGTAAGAAGTTACCGAAGTAGTTGAGGAGGCCCAGGAACGAACGCAGCTCCATCACATTCTGGGGCCTGGGCGCATTTTTAATGGCCTCTGTAGGCCTGATTCCGTCTGCAGCAATCTTTCATCCAAGGAATTCGACCTCTGGTGCCATGAAAACGCACTTCGAACGTTTCAGCCTGAATCCCACTTTGTCCAGACGACGCAGAAGCTCTTCCAGATTATGCAGATGCTTGGCAGTATCACGACCTGTGACTAGGATGTCGTCTTGGAATACCACGGTCCTGGGGAGAGATTTCAATAGGCTCTCCATGTTTCCCTGAAATATGGCTGCCGACGAACGAATGCCAAAAGGGCACCTCTTGTAAATAAACAGTCCTTTGTGCGTGTTGATGCACGTAAGTTTCTTTGATGATTGAACCAGTTCCTATGTCATGTAGGCCGACGTTAGATCCAATTTGGTGAACGATTTTCCCCGGCTAGCGTTGCAAACAGGTCATCAGCTTTCGGTAGTGGATACTGATCTTGTTTCGAAACTCAGTTGATCGTGACCTTGTAGTCTCCACAAATCCTGACCGTGTCATCGCTCTTTAACACCAGAACAATGGGATTGGCCCATTCATTGAATTCGACCGGTGAGATGACCGCCTCGAGTTGTAGCCTGTCCAATTCAAGCTTGACCTTTTCTCACATCATGTGCGGGACCGCCCTGGCTTTGTGATGGATGGGCCTTGCGTCTGGGCCTAGGTGAATCTGCACCTTGGCTGCCTTGAAGCTGTCAATTCCCAGTTCAAACAGTGAGGGAAATTTGCTCAGCACATGAGCACACAATCATGATCCGCTGATGACAAAGCTTTGATATCGTACCATTTCCATTTTATTTTCTCGCGCCAACTCCTGACGAATAATGATGGGCCGTTGCCTGGGATAATTCATAACGGTAGGTCATGAACTGCTCCCTCGTACGACACTTACTGCTGCACTACTGATCACTGATATGAGCTCTTTGGGGCAGGGACGCAACTTCGCATTTATCGGACTCAGCTTGGGTCTCTCTGCCTTGGTCTCCCACAGCTTTTTAAAAGTCCTCTGGCTCATTATCGATTGACTCGCACCCGTGTCTAATTCCATGGTTACCGGCACGCCGTTTAATTTTATCTCCATCATTATCGGTTGGCTCTTTGTTAGGAACGCATGTACGCTATACACTTCCTCCTCGAAGCTCTCAAATGCCTCAGGCTGCATTGCCAGATCCACGCTGAACTGATCATCATCCACGTGGTGTGTCGCAGCTGGTTTGCTCCGCTGAGGGCATGTCTGCTGAAGATGCCCCGTCTTCACACACCCTCTGCATACATACTGCCTGAAGCGGCACTGATGGGGTCGGTGATTGCCCCCGCAATGCCAACACGTTGAGCTCGGATTTGCACCTGATAGCGGGCTTTGAGCAGCTCCCGTTCTCGCATACGCAGTTGAGTAGGCCCTCGATGGTGAACTTTGAGCGGCTCCCGTTCTCGCATACGCAGTCGAGTAGGCCCTCGATGATGAACTTTAAGTGGCTCCCGATCTTGCAGATGCAGTCAAGTAGGCCCTGCCATGTGCAGCTCTGCCGGCCTTCGATACAATTTTGTATACAGTACTTGCCGTGGAGTTTCTGTTTTGTCATGATATCTGCTTCGTGCTTTTCTGCGTGGACATGCAAGCCTGGGCGATGGTGATGACCTTGCTGAGGTCCGGCATCTCCGCAGCCAGCAGCTTACTTAAGATCGCCTCATGGTTGACCCCAATCATGAAAATGTCACGCAGCAGGCCCATATTTGCAAGGCCCTGCAAGACATCTCAGGTCGGCAACAAATGCTGCTACGTCCTGGCCTTCTGGATGAACGTGCGTATAGAAGCGATATCTGGATATGAGGATTCCTTCCGTGGGTTTAAGGTGTTCCTGAACTAGAGCACACAGTTCTTTGTAATCCTTTTCTGTAGCAAGAGTGGGTGAGAGCAGATTCTTGATGAGTGCATAGATCATGGGGCCACAGACGGTGAGAAGAACTGCCTTGTGCTTCTCTGCATCCTCGTCTTTGTTTAGGTCGTTTGCCATGAAATACAGGTCAAGACGATCCGTGAAATCTCCCCAATCGTCTCTCTCATTGATTCTCTCGAGAATTCCAACAATACTCGATCGTGCTGTGCTTGCCATACTTTTGCGTGGGTTCGTATTTGCCTCGTCGCCAGTTATGGTATATGAAATGATACAATGAATTCCGTACTGTGTGCCAGTGACTAGGTGTAACCTGGTCAGTTTGTAATGGCTTCCAGAAGTGAAGATACAAAAGTGAAGTTCAGGTTATATACTGGGCCCAGCATGAGTGTACCTATGACCTCTGACGGTAGTGCCCTCTGGTAGTGGGCAGACCATATGTACATACATTACACCCGGGTCAGAGTTTAGGCTATTTGCCCAACTCTTGCCCAGCGAATGTCCTTCAAACTCTTACGCCTGGTAAGAGCAGGCGTATAGCTTACTTTTACCAGTGTAAGAGTTTTAAAACATAGAAAAATTAAATGTAATCACTAATTTTTATATTAAAACCCTGTCCATTAAGGTAGGTTTATTTTTAACCCTATTAAAACACATTAAAAAAAATTTGTTAAAAATATTTTTTTTTCTAAAACATTTAATTTCAATTCATTTTAAATAAGTGAGGTGTTTTTTTATTTATTGTATTGTGTTTCTTGTTTTAGGGGAGTATTCTCATTGATAGTAATGGAAACTTGTACAAACAGAGTTCCTATTATTATCAATGAGAATACTACATAGTGATTGGTGGTCCAGCCCCACGTGATTTCAGGATATGAATACGTACCTGAAGAGTTCCCGTATGCTGCACAGCAAATGAAGGCCTCCGACCAGAATCCTACATTCCTTCGGGATCACCAGGTATTTTCGTAAACTTTTTTCGGGTCGAAGGCATTCGTCCGAAGGAAGCCTCCAACCTCAATTTTCCCCCCTGTATTGCAGAGTTCAGTGGGTTGCAACTTACCTCAATGCCACAACAAAACATGGCAATCTGATTTGGGAACAGTTTTCTAAGCCTCTACACCTGTACAATGCCACCTGTAAAATTGACTATCTGCAAGGCTTGCCATGCATTCTTCATATACGCAAGTTAAATAGATGATGCACTAACCTGAGCTGCTAACAAAACAAATTCTTGCTCCTCCATCACTATTTCCCCTCTCTCCTCCATCATTGATTATTTCCCCTTCTCTCTCCTCCATCAGTGAACATTTCCCCTTCTCTCTCCTCAATCATTGATTGTTTCTCTTCCTTGTTGTCTTCCCTCAGTTAAGAGAGATCCCCGAACAATCAGACTTCCCCAGAGCATTGGTATCCAGCATTGAAACTCTGAGAACCATAGTCATATCCAACTGGATCCCTGCTTTTACAGTATAGACCTTGATTCCAAAGATGCTAGACATACAAGATTTTTCTTAATGTTGCAAATCATTTTGATGTTCAGAGGTAGTACAGAGGTTTGGTTACTAACATTTTTGCATTTTTTAAACTACTGTAAACAAAAGCCTTTAAATGGATATTTTCCATCTTTCTCTTTTGCACAGGTTTAAACTAACATAGCCAACCTCAGATACAAATGGAGTTTTGAATTTAAATGATCTATTCTCGACTAAGACTTTGACATATCCACTGTCAGTTTGAGGGACTGGTGCAGGATAGTTTCTGATCAGTACTATTTTGGTTAAATACTGAATTTTTGTCTGTGCTATTTTGATGCAAGTGTTGACCTATAGTTAATTATCAGAAAATATCCTTACCAATGGATCCTTACCAACGGATCCATCACAGACCCAATCCACGTCCAGACCAGGGTCAAACGGGGCTGCATTATCGCCCCAACTGTCTTCTCAATCTTTCTTGCTGCCATGCTCCACCTCAGTCAACAAGCTCCCCGCTGGAGTGGAACTAAACTACACAACCAGTGGGAACCTGTTCAACCTGCGCTGTCTCCAGGCCAGGTCCAAGACCATCCCAACCTCTGTCATCGAGCTACAGTACGCAGACGACGCCTGCGCCTGCGCACATACAGAGGCTGAGCTCCAGGACATAGTCGACGTATTTACTGAGGCGTGCGAAAGCATGGGCCTTAAGCTAAACATCCGTAAGACAAAGGTCCTCCACCAGCCTGTCCTCGCCGCAAAGCACTGCCCTATAGTCATCAAGATCCATGGCGCGGCCCTGGACACCGTGGACCACTTCCCATATCTTGGGAGCCTCCTATCAACAAGAGCAAGCATCGACGACGAGATCCAACACCGTCTCCAGTGCGCCAGTGCAGCCTTCGGCCGCCTGCGGAAAAGAGTGTTTGAAGACCAAGCCCTCAAAACTGCCACCAAGCTCATGGTCTACAGGGCTGTAGTAATACTCGCCCTCCTGTATGGCTCAGAGACATGGACCATGTACAGCAGACACCTCAAGTTTCTGGAGAAATATCACCAATGATGTCTCTGCAAGATCCTACAAATCCCCTGGGAGGACAGGCACACCAACATCAGCATCCTCATTCAGGCTAACATCCCCAGTATTGAAGCACTGACCACACTTGATCAGCTCCGCTGGGCAGGCCACATAGTTCGCACGCCAGACACGAGACTCCCAAAGCAAGTGCTCTACTCAGAGCTCCTTCACGGCAAGCGATCCAAAGGTGGGCCGCGGAAACGCTACAAGGACACCCTCAAAGCCTCCCTGATAAAGTGCGACATCACCACTGATACCTAGCCTAAGACCGCCCTAAGTGAAGGAAGTTAATTCCGAGAGGGCACTGAGCACCTCGAGTCTCAACGCCGAGAGCATGCAGAAATCAAGCGCAGACAGCGGAAAGAGCATGCGGCAAACCAGTCCCACCCACCCCTTCCCTCAACGACTATCTGTCCCACCTGTGACAGAGTCTGTGGCTCTCGTATTGGACTGTTCAGCCACCAAAGAACTCACTTCAGGAGTGGAAGCAAGTCTTCCTCGATGCCGAAGGACTACCTATGATGATGATGATGATGATGATTTCATATACGGTTCAGGAAAGCTAGAATGAGGGACAGTTATGTGCAATTAAGAGAGACATCATCCCTCCTTCATTCCAGCCAGGTTGTTCTTAATCTATTGTATAAATTCTGAGTAAGATACACTAATTAAATTTAAAAGGCTTATTATTTACAACCATCAAGCTTAGTAACATCCAAGTTATATTGCATCATATCTAGCGTTACTCAGTCAGCAATGAATGAGGCAGTGTAAACTATATAAAGAATTGATTTTGAAAGTGGTACCCCAAATTCCAGTTGGGTAAACATGTTTGTTTATTTAGAGAAATTGTAGCACTCGAAAATGCACTGTGTGTTATCAAATGCCTCATGAGGCTAGAAATTCAACAACCTTGCGCCCGTTTTTTCGGCGATATTTCGCCGTTTTTGGCGAAAAATGGTGATCCACTAGTTTCGCCAAAGTCTTGCGCCGGAGGTTTTGAAATACCGCTGAAAAGCGGACCGCTGGCCTGCAAGACTGGAAAAACCGCTATCGCCATATTTTGGACTTTTAACGCATCTGTATTCTGGGCAAAAAAAACGCCTGAGAAAAAGCTGCATTGCAGTCCCAAAAACAGCAGTAGGTTTGAAGATCTGCAAAAAAGGTTAGTTAAAGTTTTTATTTTTTAATTCTTTTTAAGTGGTTACTTAGTTAAGGGTCTTGTAAATGTTTTGTGATTTTGTGATTTTTTGTTTTTTGCTATTTTTGGGGGATGTTTTTGCCCCTCCCCAAGGTCCCTCTCACAGCGGTGAACGGCCTCGGACTAAAGTTGGCGAGGACTGCGGGTTCCACTGCGAATCCTTGTGAAACGCCGATTTTTACCGCTGGCAGCATTTTGTGACGAAACTTCGGCCTTTAAAAAATGGTGGTGTGATTCGTGATTTTTTGGCGAAAAATGCCAAAAAAGTACCACTATGGCCAAAAATAATTTCTAGCCCCATGATCTTTTAACTTGCAGGGGGGAGGAAAACCTTCCGGTTGGGGTGCCCACTCTCTGCCCAACACAGATTCTGGGCCCGAAAAAGAGGCACAAACGAATTTCTGTCCCAAAGACTGAGACTGGGGTAGACTGACAGCATAATAGAAAAACTTACACCATGTTTGAGAAGTGAGGCAAAACAAGAATGGTGGACAGAAAGTAAATTGATTCAGCAGTTAATGTTTAGATTGTGTAAGTGAGTTATTGTCGAGCTAGTCTGTTAAACCGGTTTCTAAATCTGTTTATCTGTTATTAAGCAACTCTATCAGAAACTTTTAAAGAATTTTCCAGATGTAATTTATTGGCTAATTATGTTTTTCTGTGCATAGGTAATCTGGTTTAATCTTATATTTATTTATATTTCAGTAATTTTATGATATGACTAAATCCACAACCTGCACTATTTACATTATTACATAATTTCATTATGGGTTATTATCTGATTTTTGGGATTAATGTCAACAATTACTTGGAAGTTTGATTTTTGCATATAACAGGCCCAGGTTTGTCCCCCCCGCTTAGAACGGTGCACCTCCATGAGGTGCGCTGACTTTGTAGAAAAAAAACCGCGCCTAAAACTTACCTTGGTATTCTCCCCGCTGCTGGAACGTTGCAGATCCTTGGCGCAGTGCAGCACAAGCTGAAAACAGTGCCGGACCCCTGCACATGTGCGCTAGAGTGTGCGAGCATCTGCAGTAGCTCCAGGCCGTCGAGACTGCATGGGAGGGGCCCGAAGCACGCCGCCCCTAGCCCTGACCGAATGGGCTCACTGGGGCGGCGAAGATTGGTCTTGGGCCTCCCCTCCTCTTCATCGTCAGCTCCCGCTCCGGCTTCCTCCCCATTCAGGTCCGCTGCCGCTCCCCCCCTCCCCTCCAGCTCCTGCTCAGCCGTTCCCCCTCCTTCCTCTCGTCGGCTGAGCCCGTTCAGCCTCCCCCCCCCCCACCCCCTCCTCTCCTCCCCTCCCCTCCCTCCTCTCCTCTCTCCCCCTTCTCTCCCCTCTCCTCTCCCCCTCCTCTTCCCTCCCCCTCTTCCCCTCCTCTTCCCCTCCTCTTCCCTCTCCCTCTTCCCTCCTTCCCCCTCCTCTTCCTCCCCCCTCCTCTCCCTCTGCCCTCCCCCCACCCCATGCGGTCAGAAACACAGAGAGACACTGACAGACAGAGAGAGAGAGACACTGACAGAGACAGAGAGAAAGACACTGGGGGGGCATCCCAGCACACTGTTGGAGGGCTCCTGGTGCTGCCGTCGGTGAGTAGAAACTTAATTTTTTATTTATTGATTTTTTAATTTAAAAAAAATTATTTATCTTTTAATTTTTTTGATTGACTTATTGGTTGATTTATTGATTTATCTATCATTTATTATTGATAATGGCTCTTTATTTGTAAAAGTGAAGTGTTTAATGCTTGTAAACTTCCCTCCCCCCGCCATCTCTCGTTCCCTACGCCTGATTTCTAAGTGTAGGCAAGATTTTTCTGAGCGTACAAAATCTACACTTATTCCATTCTAAGTTAGTTTGGAGTATGTTTTCACTGCCTAAACTTTCAAAACTGGCGTAAGTGGCCGGACACGCCCCCCTTTTGAAAAAAAAATCTGTTCTAAAATGGAATTATTCTAACTCATTAGAACTGGAGTAAACTAAATGCCGAGAATTGCAATTTCTAAGATGCTCCAATCTAAACTAGTTGCTCAAAAAAAATAGGAGCAACTCAGGCCGAAACTTGGGCCCAACATGTCCACATTTGAGGCAGTCTTTTCAGTTGTTAGCTTTCTCGGTGCTGTATCGACTTTTGCGATACAGTCAGCTTTTGGGAGTTTTCTGGGTTAGCATCTGTGTCAGTCATGCATCTACAGAGAATGGAAAAGAAGCAAAAATCTCCAACAAAAACCCGAGATAAGATATGAACAAGGAAGTACAAAAGAAAACTATAATACCAGCAGGAAACAATATCAAAGGCCTTATGGAAAATAGGGCCTAACGAGCCAGAAACTATGAAGGAGAATAAGTCAATAAGAAAAAAACACAGAACAAATTTGTTGAGGAGCGTAACATTTTAAAAAAGGTCTGATGGAAAATAAGCCCATTTGCACATGTGCAGACCACAGGGCTGGAAACTATACTATTTTAGGGCAGTAAAGAAATGAGAAAGCCCAGGAGAAGGTGGTGCCATACAAGAAACTAAAACACAAGCGCCAAGCTTCTGAGGGACAGACACATTGTTGAAGTGATTGCAATCACAGAAAAGGATAGTCTCTATGATTTTGTTGTGGTTAATTTTTTTTTGTACAATTATGTTAGAAATATTATTATTAGCATTATTTCCTCAGGCTACTGGGAAACCAAGATGAAAGCAGAAAGCACTTTCAACAATCATTTGAGTGATTTCTTTGTGTTCCTTTCTCCTGCTTTCCTGATGGGTAGCTTTCCTATCTGTTTAATTATATTTCAAGAAATTAGTATCATTCAGTTGTTTCTTGTTTTCATGAATAAAATATTTGAATCAATTTGGATCGTTTGGCCTGCTGAAACTCTATCCATATGATGGCTACTTTAGATGTCTGACACTTTGCAAGCGCAGTGGACATTCTGACATGTGATGGACATTTTTCCCATGACCGACAGACGTGCACTAAATGCAAGACTTTAAAATTACATAGATAGATAGTACAGGGACACAGAGAGCACACCTCAGGAAATTACAGCTGTGCCCGATGCAATTTTTCCATTGAATATAGTGACAAGGAAGAGTTTGTAGAATGGGAAATTTGGAGCCGAGGAGGAACATGGGAGGGAAATTAAAAAAGGCAATAGCCATAGGAGTATTGATTAAAGCAACAAGACAAGAAATGTGTGTGTGTGTGAAAGAGAGAGGGGTGAGGGAGGGAGGAGTTGGAAGCTAGAGCCAACAGAAGGATAGCCGATAGTCAAATATTTTCTTGCACCATGTCTTGCAGTATGTTAGAAGAGTTAGAAGAGCTTCTACAGATATAATAGTATTCATCTTGAATGAAGTTGTGCTTCATAGAAAGATGAGTTGTTGAGAGGATAAGACAATTTTGAACCCAAGAGAAAACCAAACATCTTGAACGCAGCTTTAGCAAGAGGACATGTAGAATATTATGAATGAATTGACTGATTTATTTAGCAATGACATAAAATAATTATTGTACCTTCTTAACTTACTTTTCTTTTTCTATTTTCCTCCATTTCCTTGTGCTACATTCATTTATTAGCCACTCATTACTTATCACCAGTACCATAATTCCAAAGTTTGTCACTACAATTGTAATGAGTGGCAGTACCCTATCTGAATGTGCCATTCACATCAATGTAACCATAGAAAATAAGTAGATTAATAAGGTTGTAATAATTATTCAAAAGTAATAGTCAACCAGTTTACTGACAGTGAATGACTGGTTTCAATACTTGACTGTTAATTGCATTCCTACACCCTCTGTTATGTATACCAGACAACAGGCAAAAAAACCCCACTGTGGGTGAAATTTCCCCTATTCGAAAGGCTAGTTTGCGCCTCTGGGAGGCGCCAAAAGGGGCAATAAGGACTTTTCGCCTGAGGGCAGACGGTGGAAGCGACCCGCGTGGAATTGCCCCTGAGATGGCGGTGGTGAAAACGGCCTCGCGCCGCGTCTTGTAGTTTTCGGCCTAGGTGGCGGTGCACACAGTGATAACATCATCGCTATGCGCGCTGACCCCTTATCGCCCTGCGCCGACTTCTTTACGCGCCCCACCCTCCCCCCCCCCACAGGGGAAATTGCCCCGCAGAAGCGAGGTTGGTGGGGGCGGTGCCATTGACAGCTTTGACATCGCCGCGTTTCCGCCCCGCTCTCGCCCTGCTACAGCCCCGCGTTTACCGCCCGGATGTTTATTCATGCACCAAGACCCCAATTCTGGGTCAATTAGGTTCGCTTTCACCGGGCAATAAATTTGTATTTAATTTGAATTGTGTGCCCCAAACGGAACGCGGGGCAATTTCACCCCCCAAGTCTTTACACATTGAGAAAATTGATGCTAAGCATCACAGCCAGAGGTTAGTTAAAGACATAAATTAGAGTAGCTCAACGAGCTGATACATCTAGCCTGAAAGACAGAGTTGAGGAAGCATCATATATTTTTTAACATTAACTCAATGAATGACATAAAGTGATATAAAGCATACTACTTAAAGCACAAGATACAAAGATTTAGACTTGACTCACTGGTTGACTTTTTGGCACATCATAGACACCTTCTTTCTGCTGACTTGTGGGCACCTGGATGTACAATCAGCAAAAGAAATTCTAATTAACAATCACATGCTGTCACAAAATTCTTGTGGAACCATATTATTTTTGATGGTTTGAAAGAAAAAATGTTGATTTCACAAAGACAGAGCAGCATCAAACACTGTGCTGGCTGGTGCAGTCAGACACATGTCATTCCTGGGAATATGCTGCTACATCTCACAAGTAGCCTCAGGTTCAAGCATGCCACTGCGATGGAATTATCAAGGACTCTAATAACCTAGTCAGCAGCCATATTCAGTAGATGTAATTCATTGATTTCAGGGTCACTTTGATTTCATAATGTAAAGTTTCAATTTTAGAATTTATTTAGAAATGATCAGATAGAAGTAATATTCCATGGATTCAGTCGGGTTTCATAGCTCAGTTATGCAGTAGTGTTCAGGGGTGTCTGCTCCCTTATGTTTGCTTACCTTAGTTGGGTAAGTTTGATCAGTTATTAGCTTTAGGTAAAATACATATGAATGTAAGACAATCTATCTGGCGGAGGGGGAAGGCACCAGAGACATTTTCTGACTCACAACTCCTTCTGGGAACAGCAGTAATATCAGACTTGGAGAAGTCTGCAATCAGCATTGCCTCATCCTTCATCTTCATGCCGGAAAAGAATTATATGGGCAAACATAGACTTTAAGGTGAGAAATATTGGAACAATACAGGAGAAAATGTATACAGTTATCGCTCTTAAATTTCTACTGAGTATAAAGCATTGCAAATTACCAGGTGTTAAAATAAACCTGCTGATTCTCTACTCTCAAACCAGGTGACTTGCTTCCAGTCTCTTGTGAAGGAATTCTATCTTATAACTTAAAAAAAATAAGACATTACCTTATAACTTCTTTAAAAATTCTACCTTGTAACTTTAAAAAAAAATAAGACAGATTGAATTTGTCAATCCTAGCCACAGAAGAATTCCAGCCTTCAAGGACTGATCCTGAATAAGTTAATGTATTAACTTCTTAAAACAGGACAATTGTTGAAATAAGCAGTCAGCTTGAATGCCCTAACCTGGATTGTTCATCATAAACTAATGGCAGCTGCCCTCTTGGCTACAGATGACAACCCAAACAATGAATATATGCTTAGTTCAATTGAATCAGCATAAAGTCAAGTACCTCGCACAAACAAAACTAAAATCCTAGGATCAGAGAGACATTATTGGATAATCTCATTAGAATGACTCAACATGAAGAAAACATTTCAAGTGCCAAGTGCACAAACAAATGATATGTGCTCTTTAAACATAATGGTAAACTCACAATAGCCATGTATTGATGCAGAAGCTAGGAATGCTGACAAGATAACTGCTGATGATTAACTTGAGATCTTATGAAACAGGGCAAAAAAGCATATAAACGTTGAGGGCTCGAATGAGAAAGTTAGACACTCTTCAACGGGCAAAGGCATGTCGACTATGGAGCAAGGCAGAAGGCAACATGCTTTTTGCTCTGTAGTCTCTTACTTGGGATTGAAGGTAACTGCTACCTTGATAATTGATGGATACCCTGCTTAAACAATTTTAAGAATAGTAATACTGTAACGAAGTTTAGATTTAAAAGTAAAATTCACTACTAGAAATAAGATTGTGTTTTTCATCACTTTCTTAGAATTGTTAATGTTACGTTCTTTAAATAAATCTCTAAATATTTTTGAATACCCTGTCATAGTCTTCTGTATCAATAACTCACAAACCATGTCTCAAGTACACTCTTTTGGTGAAGGGGTACATTACTGAGGAGAGATCCCCCCCGGACCCTTATAATATCCAGGATAATTACAATCTGGCTAAAGCTTACTAAAAAGTGCTATCTGGAGGATGGTAACATTCTTGGGTTGTTCCTTTCCTTTAGGGAGAGATAGTCTGGACCTGTAGACCCAGTTAGCATCTGTAGGATTCGGTTACCTCAACCTTAAGTTGAGAATGAATATTTGAGGAGTACGCCCGATCCGGGATAGCCCCAAAGGGACGAGGATTGATAATATTTCCTTCCACTTAAACAATGCTCCTCTGAAAAGGTGCAATAAAAGAGCCTGGGATAACTCTCTGTCCAATGTTTCTTTGCTCTCAGTAGCAATAAATCAATTATTCACTCAATGCCCCATCAGAGTGAGGTGGCTGAAATTAGGAATCCAGCAAGCAGACCTTTGACCTATCACTGTGTACAGCACCTTAGTGCTCCAACACACGATGCCACATGATTGGCAGACTGCTAGTCTTGAAAATTGCCATATTTGAAAACAATCTCAAAGCTATAAGTAAAATACAGTTCTGAGATGTTTTATTTTAATAATAATTGAATCAATTATCTTTCACCAACCTGCTATACTCTCATAACCTTAACAAAATCACATCTTTTGCATTGATTAGGCCATTGCCAATAGGTGATTGCCTAATTATCCATAATTACAGTGCTCTAAATATACTAAAGTTGCGCACCCCTAATAAATACATATACAATACCACCCTCTGATAATATGGTTCCATTAGATCTCACCTACCCAACAGTTACTTTGAAACTTCAAACAGCCCTATAGGAGCAGACAGCTACAGTGACAGGGCACATTGTTAATAAATTATGGAGACTGAATTACTATTCTGTCATAAGTTCTGAAATAGGAAAGTATCCTGGCAGTTATCACAATGGTGATTTTACTTTGATACTTGCCTTCGCAACTCAGACACAAAACTGTGGCAAATGTTTACCACTGTGGAGGAGTTTGTGAAACATGAATAATATCCTGCCCATAATGCATTGTAAATATATCCTTTATTTACTGTTGGTGCTAGTGACATCTATTGTTAAACAGTTAATATTTCACAGCCTTTCTTATTTATTTTAATTATTGTCTGATTTGGAAGGCTTGAATTATTTCCGTAGGTCCAATTGGAATATCAACTGCTCATCAGACAGTGGACAGTGAGCAAATTGAACACAGTTAGCTACTGGAGATTTTACTTGAAGTTCCCAATCAGAACAAGGACAGATTTTTCTGATCTTGACCATGGTGGGCGTTGGGAGCATACAATACCTTGGAGAGATTGTGCTGCATTTACCAACAGACTACATAAGACCTGCTTTGTAATCCTGCAGAACCAATGTTACATTTGAAAGTGATGTACAAAATTGCAGCACATAGCAAACTATTTTAACATTTCAATAGGCATGTCAGTTAGAACAAATTCATTGAGTTTAAACAATGCTCAGGGTTATTCAGACCATCAAGATTGTAACAGGGAAATTAAATTGATGACACTATAAGAGACTGCCCCATTTAGCGACTGTTACTAATGCATTGAGAGTCACATCATCAAAACAGATTGAATTATTTTCTTGTTTCCGAGACAACTGCAACATGAAATTGATGTCAGTAATTATTTTAAACTTATAGCTTATAACTTCCTCAATTCTGTCTGTAGTTGTTCCCCACTGTGGATGTTTCATGCCACATATTTAATTCTGTCCCTGTGATATCTTACTGTAACACTAATAATCTCATATATGAAACCCTTCGACATGCTGCATAATATACCATTTTATTAATACTCTAAAACATTGCTTAGTTTTCATTATAATTAGGCCAGGATTTTTAACCATTAAACTGCCAATCATTTTTAAATCTATTGAATATTAATATCTATGTTGACAATGTCTTAAGAATTAAAAATGGTAACAAATATCTCTGCCTTTTGAAGAGCAAAACTGAGTGAGGCTAATAAACTAGAAATTGTACTGGTGAAAGTATCCACCATATTAATCAGGAAAATGACTCAATCGAATAGATTAGATCAAAAGTTTGTACCTGGTAAATGCTCTCCTCCGTTTCACGGATTGGTTCATGTCCAGCCTCAAATACAATGTACTGTTACAGTGGCAGCACAAAGTGGAAAGCACAAAGGCAAAACAGTAGGAAAGCATATGATGATTTAAGAAGTGGGAACAAAGAAAAATCAAAAGCAAGATTAAGACCAGCAATTTCATAATATTTTATAGTATAGGTAGAGCTACAAGTATGTTAGAAGCACAGAATCAGACTGGCTAGCCTGCTAATACTCCATCAGCCATAGATGGTTGTTACTAAGTACACTATAGGACACTAAATATCAAAGCAAGGTTCAGAGATTTGAAATTCTTAATCATCTGTATTTCAATTAACAGAGGATTTCTTTACCAATGCTTGGCAGTACCATACCATCATAATTTATAAGTCTTAAGGGGTTAATCCAACACTATAATCTCTTATCTGCTTTCAATAGCAAAGTCAAACAGTTCAGACATGATCCCTTTAGAAAATATACAAACACAAATATCTAAACCCTTGTGTATAAAGTATATATGTAACGGTTTAATGCGAAAATAAATGCTACAGATGGGGATATAGTTATTACCACAGTTCATCACAAACTGGACACGATTCTGTAAATTGACCTTTAATATATTTTTTCAATTTTTTTTCATGCCAATTTTATCCCTTCCTGAAACCGTCAACTCCTTGCTGGAGTGCAACTTCACAGCTACCTAGTCAATTGGCCATTGTGATGTGAGCTTAGGCAATGATTGTTGGCAAGATATTTTACCATCGAAGTAAACTATGTAACTGAGCCCAATCCTATCCTTACCTGGCATCTACAAATATATACTTCCAGTAGGGTTGTTGAATAGCAAACAGGAATTCTTTGCCTAATCCAGGGGCTCTGAAGCTAACTTTAGTGATTCTATTGCCACCTTGACTGAGATCAAGTAACTCAAGGCAGACTGAAGATTTAACCGAGACCAATCTTGGCCTATATGGCTTAGCTATACTCTAAACAAACATGCTGGCTCATTGTGGAGCTTTAATTATCTTTTACAAATAATATGATGTACTTTTTGTTGTCCTTGACAATTTTCTTTGCTTGTCAAACAAGTCATTCGATTCATAGGCAACATCATGAATAATCTGATAACCAATCGTGGACTAGTCTCAGTTATGCTGGACTTGTGAACTTACACAATCAATGTACTTATCTGATTAATCTAAGTTTAGATTTATTACCTTCCAAGTTTAGATATGCACCAGTGATGAAAATTAGAGCTCAAAGAAGTGGAATTAAGATGTCCGTGACCCAGATTTAATTCAAAAGATGTCTGAAGGTGATGTGTGGTTGCTATGTTGTGTATATACATCTTAAAACTCACAAACAGAAAAAGATCAAATGAATACAACAAAGCTGCCACATTTCTGCTGAGTACATTGGATGTCTTATATCAAAGTTCCAATGGTAGTATAGTGGCTGTTTTGCATAAAGTTTTGTGATATTGATCTATAAACCTTGTAAATTGATTCCACCTATGCTAAAGAACAAAGTCAAGAGCTGAAAAAAAATAACTGAGTAGAAGAGATAACTGGATAGAAGGAAGCAATGGGAAACAAAAATGAAAGAGTGCAACAGTGGTAGATTGGATGAAAGATAGATATACAAAAGAAGTGCAATTGAAGATGAATATAATGGATGGTACATAGCAGGCACTTAAGGTGGAAGATACAAGATATCTATAAATAGCTAGAAATCAACTCATTGGGGCAGAAATTCCGGCCTCCCAGGTCCGTACGGAGTGTCTACGGACCCGGGAAGGCATTGCAAAAGCCGGTTTTCAGCGCGCAATGCACATGTGCTGAAAACCGGCTTTTCCGATCTGTCAAGCTGGATCTTCCCATCTCGGGAGCAAGGACATTTGCAAGGGCAAGGTTGCGGGATTTACCCATATCTTGCCAGCAAATGTCCTCAAAACTCTTGTAGTTGATAAAAGCAGGTGCATAGCTTACTTTTACAGGCATAAGAGTTTTAAAATACACAAAAACATTTTAAAATAAAATTATAAAAACAAATTTTATTGTTAAAAACCCTCCCCACTACAGTAAGTTTATTTTAAACCATAATTAAAAAAACTTTTTTAAAAATCGGAAAATTATATATTTTTTTAAATACATAAATAACTTTAATTTAAATTAATAAAAATATGTTGTGTATTTTTTCTATTTTTTATTATTGATTTTGTGTGTTTTGGGGGCTGTTTCTTATTCATAATAATGGGAAGTCCAATTTACAGAGTTCCCATTATTATGAATGAGAACATACTTTACTTGTTTGGCTGCCCAGAGCCATGTGACTGCAGCTCCAGCCCTGTGCACGTCCCAACGTGCAAGCACTGCGACGCACAGTCAGAGGAGGCCTCAGGACCGGGAACTCATGTGGGTGCAGCAGGATAAAGCAAGTGCACATTTTTAAAAAGTTTTTTACCCAATCGCCACGAGAAGCAGCTGACCGGGATTTCTGGGCCATTACATTTATCTCATGGACAAAGTTATAGTGGGTACATGACTGGCTGCAGGGTATGTATAACCCAGGAGATTTTAGACAAAAAATGAATATACAAGTAACTGTTACCTAGGCGGCAGTTTCTGCCGGGCAGGGTGGGATTAAATTCATCCCATTATATGTAAATTGGCTGCTGAATCTCAAAGAAGCAAATCATTGTATGTAAAGCACTTTAAATATAATAAGGTGCGATATAAATGCAAGCCTTTCTTTAAATTATAGATGACCTCTACCTATAACCTAAGGTTTGTAGGAATGTAGCACCCAAAAGAATATAAGCCAGTGGTCAAAAAGAGTTTCAGAGAATGATGTCATAATCTGAACCATGTTTTATTCTTTGATTCTCGTATGTCTATTGGGTAAATTTCTCTCTGCTGAGCATTCTATGATTGCCGCATCTGAGGTGCAGTTCAGGTGGGCAAAGATGAATTATATCAGACTGCCCTTCCCCTTTAAGATGGAATACCTCATGGTCACAAACTGAAAGCTGAAACTAACTGACAAAACAATGAGTGGGTTTGAGTGAGAGTCACCATAATCCTCTAGATGGGATTCAAGTGTTTGAATTGAATTGCTGGGCTTGCCCAGTGTGTTTTACAAAAGAAAATCACTAATACCACATATCAAGGTCTGACACTATTTGTATTTCTGGAGGATTATATTCCTTTTGCTGTTACTCCACTTGAGCTTTTGAAGGATTGCTGAAATACAGCCTGTTAGACTGACTGATGAAAGCTGGGTCTTCTGATGCATTCAGAATCCATCCTAAGGAGGCTTTATAAAGGGAACGATTTCAAAGGACTTAGATGGTGCAAGTGAAAACTTGGCTGACCTCTAGTAGCGTTTTAGGACTGATTTTCCCGGTAAGTTTTGCTGGCAGAAAACCTCACCAATAGCTGCACTGCCTGTAATTTCCTACCCACTGAAATCAATAAATGGATAACCATGGGCTGTGGACCCATGACTTCGCAATGTGTCCGATCAGTGGGTGAGGCTGCCTGTTGGCAGTGCATGAAAGATCATCCCTTTTATATTGATTTGGGCTTGATTTCTTTGAAAGGATAATACAGGTTATCCAGACACAACTCAATTAAACTAACTTAGGAAAGAACTTCAATGTATATTCAGCCATCATGAGTGTGCGACGGGCTTAATGGATCAGCAGCTCTTTTCCTGCCATCTTCGTGTATAGCACCTATAATGTCCCCACATGATCCCAAAGTGCTTTACAGCCAATGGATTACACTTGCAACGTAGTTATTATTGCGTAGGCAAATGAGGCAGCCAATTAGCACACAGCAAGGTCCCAGAAAGAACAATTAAATTAATAACCAGGTAACCTGCTTTTAGTGGTATTGGTGGGACAGGAGAAATCCACTGCTCTTCTTCAAGTAGTATCATGTGATTTTTGCATCCACTTGAGGAGGGCATCGAAACGACAGCACCTCTGTTGTGCAGCACCTTTGCTGTGCAGCACTCCCTCAATACTGCACTGAAGTGGAATTGAACCCACTTCTTTCTGACTCAGAGCCAAGAGTGCTAGCACTGCGCCAAAGCAGACACCAAGGTAGAGTTGAAAACTACCATACGTGGCCCCATTGATATAGCTGCTGCTTTGGATACAGATAGCCAAATCGCTAACTTACAGATGTAATCAGGTTAGCCTGTTCATGGACAGACATCTTCAGTAATGGGGAATAACCAAAATGATAATTCAGTTTAGTAGATTTCAACTCGCCAGCTTAGTGAAAGTACACTAGAGCTATGGGCCTAGAAATCCAGGTCCTTTGTGCCTCCCGTTACCGTCCCTGGGGGGTGGTGTCAGGGTACACACAAGTTCTAGCCTGGGCGCAGAGTCACTAACGACTCCTGCTAAATTCCGCAGGAATTTAACAGTGCCTGGGAGGGGTGGGGGGGTGGATGACGCTCCCTGCGTGGATATTGCCACGCTCCCTGCGAGGCTGACACGAGCGGGTGTCAGCACCAGCCTCGTGGGTCGCAAAGTGGGCTGTCATCCGCTTATGGGGTAGAAGTTAAAAGGGAGGTCGCGAGCACCCCGTGCTGCCATCTTGGCAGTTTTGCTGACTTGCCAATCGGCCCAATTCTTGCCCCCTTGCAAGGTCCGGGCCGCCATCGTGCAGCCCGGCACTACGTTTTGGGTTCCGGTCTATAGCCCCAGTATCACGTTGCACTGGTGGCCTAGTGGAGGCCATCAAAGGCCATGCAGAGTGCGCATGGTCTCTGGTCTTAAAGGTCCTCCCCTTTAAGCGAAGGTGAGGGGGCATTGAAACGCATTGGTGGTATGTGGAGCTTGCACGTAGCAGTGCCGATCGTGCCCCATTAGCGCTGCTGGACCCGCCCCAAGAGGAAGTGATGCGCGCGAGATTGTGCTCCACTTTGAGGGGCAGTAAGGCAATTCAACGGTCGGGGTGGGACTTCCATGCCAGGCGCAGGAAGTACCGCCCTAAGCAGGTTTCCGCCCCCAATTGGGGTGCAGGACCATTTCTCCCCCTGAAAGTTTACACATATTCCTGATCACTATCCAGTCACATCTGTTGGAATGTATGTTTGTATGGATAACAGGTGAGATTAGGGCCAGCTCAGCTGTGATGGTCCCTATGGTTGGTTATAGTCCTAACATTCACTTATGAATAATGGCCACTGAGGTAAGGAACCTGAGCGGGCTGTCAGATAACATGCAACAGCATGATTTGGTCCTTCTAGGAAAAGAGAACACAAAATTGGAAAGAGGAAATTCAAAAAGAAAACATGAAAATGAGGAAAATGGAGAGAAACACATTTAAAGTATATATTAAAGGGGTAAAACCGTGTTGTCAACTTGATTTCTCCAAAATGGATCAAAAGAGTTTCACTTGTTTTACTTACATTGAATTTTCAAACAAGAATATGACATTCAACGAGTGCCAGTGCATGCAAAAACCTGAAAGGTTGCTAAAAAAAACTAGGCTATTGCTTTATCCACTGTCACCACATTGGAAAAAAATCATATTGCAATGCCCATCAGCTTTCCAATACATTCAATGTATTAGTCAAAATATAAATAAATCTCAACTGTACTAAGGAAGCAGATCCAGTAAGATTTCTTTCTTTATCTTTTAAGTGATAAGTAAACCTGTCAACAATATTGCTTTTATTTTTCAGTATTGTGTTTTGTTACCATTCCTAAGATTACCTGATAGACAGGATCCTCCACATCTTCCTCCAAAATTGTCTGAATTAGAATGAGTCAGAAATATAAAGAGAGAGAGAAAATCAGCAGAAGTATCAGGGAAACGTAATTGAGGAAAGATGCACGTTACAGGATTTGTATAGTAGAAGAGCAGCAATTATTTAAATACGGTATTCAATTTAGACCTACTCTTGTTACTGGATTAGCAGTTGGAACAATCTTAGATTTTCTTGATTATTTCACATTAATCTTGTTTCTTCTTGTGTGTAATTTGTGTTGTAACAAAACCCCACAACTCATTCTCCATGTCTCACCATAATCAATCATTCAAGTCTATTCAGAAATTTAGCACTGCTCCAAAAATTGCATCTCAAAAATTCAAGAAGCAAAGATCACATCTGTGGTGCAAGCTTTCCAGGAAGCCAATGTGCAGCTACACACATCATCATCATAGGCAGTCCTTCGAAATCAACGAAGACTTGCTTCCACTCTAAAAGTGAGTTCTCGCGTGACTGTACAGTCCAATACAGGAATTACTGTCTCTGGTCACAGGTGGGACAGACAGTCATTGAAGGAAAGGATGGGTGGGGAGTCTGGTTTGCCGTACGCTCCTACCACTGCCTGTGCTTGATTTCTGCATGCTCTCGGCGACGAGACTTGAGGTACTCAGCGCCCTCTCGGATGCTCTTCCTCCACTCAGGGATTCCCAGGTGCTGGTGGGGATGTTGCACTTTATCAAGGAGGCTTTGAGGGTGTCCTTGAAATGTTTCCTCTGCCCACCTGGGGCTACACACATACTGAGGAACTGAAACTACCAAAAGCTCATCAAAAGGGTAACAATACCCTTCTGATAGATGGAGAGTACAAACTAGTGAATTATTAGAACACACTTGTAGTTAAAATATTTGATTAATAACATAAATAAAATGAATAATAACTATAAGTATCTACCTAGAGAGTTACATTTCTCCTTTAAAAAACTATTAATAAAAATAACTATTTTAAAAACAGACAGGACAGTTCTTGTTCAAGTTTGTTTTCTGCCATGCAAGAAATGGTTGGTAAATAGACTGTTGCCAGTTCAGCTCTTCATGGTACTGCTGAAAACTAGGGGCACTTTTACCTGATAGACTGCTTGTTCACACTGTTTGTCCTTTTGGGCCATTTTCTCCTTCTCCTCTCGAAGTTTCAATTCATAGATGAGTTGAAAGAGATCTCGCAGGTCAAGAATTACAGGTTCAGCCTAACAGTCAAAATGAGAGAAAAGGTAGCACAGTGTGTACAGAGTAGGCTTGCTCAGCACCAGCAGTCTGTTACATGAACATAACCAAGTCTGCATCATTTAACGGATGATATACATTATTAATGGAACAGAGTATACAACCATGTATCATTCATTATTAAACACAGTGTTCTCATTATTTTTAGATGATTTTCAATTTGCAGTTACATTAATATGATCCCTAAAAAAATGTTAAAACCTTCAGGGTTTATACTCACTGCTTGGGATGTCTTTATTGCCACAAACCGGTGATTTCCTTCCTTGCCACAAATATAGCCGAAGGCGCGGTGGTCGGTAATATCCTTGGCAATGTACGATACTTCGTGAACTGCATGATGATGCTGCATAGCCTATGAGAATGAACACAGTAACTTTTACAAAAGAAATGTATTATGCGAAGGGAAGGAACCCTGGAATATTTGGCTGGAATTGCACCACTTAATGTCATCCTGAGCTATACACACCAGGAAGGTCACACATTGGATCCACGTTCTGTGTGGAGTTAGCTGATCTCAGCTTTGCAAGTAGTGGGGGAGTGCTAATTGGTCTTATCTCTCTTGGGCTAGGGAGGGGAAAAATCCCACTCCTGAATGCTATTGACTGAACCTCACAAGTACGTATACAGGACTGAGCTTTGCTGTGATGGCTCTATGATTAATATACAACACGCAAACAGGCCGTTTGTCCCCAAAAGTCCGTGTAGGTGTTTAATCTGCAGATGAGCAATAGTCCTAATCCCTTGTTCCATTAACTTTAAAAAAAATATTTTCTTTCAATCATCTATTTAAACGATTATTACTTTTTGGTCACTTGGGCGATGCACCAGGGGGTTGCCAATGTGTTGGGATCTGTACCCCAACACAATCAGCACCTTAACAAGAGAGAATAAACTGGAGAGAAAAAAGAGACATCCTTGCCTCAAGAGTTATTATAGACTATTCTTCTCCAACCTTTAGAAAAAAATCTACCGACTGCATTTAAAATACTTTGTTAACTATGTTAACTTTTCACTAGTAAATACTAGCTTCTTAGATTCTAAGTGCAATTTTACTTCATTACTCAAACCTTTCCGGAATATTTGCTTTCCAGTATATTATATATTTTTTGGAACTGTGGCTTTAATCAAGAAATTGGGTCACATTGTCTCTGGTGTGCTCAGTATTTCACGGGGGAGTATCTCAGCCATAATATCCAGTCTATTTCTGGCAAGTGAGCAGACGCTAAATGGCAGAGAGGAACTTGTAGAAGAGGAACGATGTGGATCTATATTTGGAATTGTGCTAGTTTCTCCAGCTCTGTTCTGGTTTTATCCCAGGAGTCCTTTACCTACATTATCATTGTGATTCATCTTACGATTTCCCTTGTACATTTAAAGCTTCTGGGATAAATGAAGCCAACCATATTAGTGGGTTTCATTTCTTCTGAATCCTTTAGCTGCAGCATGGATTTAAGCAGACTTTACAAGTGAATTTGCAGCAGTGAGTTAAAATGACCACTAGGCTCACACATGAATAATGTCTGTTTGGACAAAGCACTGGAGGGTGACGGATGTGTGTGGTGGGGGTGGGTGGGGAGTACTTTATATTGATAGCACTGCCCCTGCGGTATCGTTCTCCTTTAACAATCGCTCCCCTCTAGAAGAAATCCTCGCCTAATGAACCAGCAGTCTTCTGCATGGGGAATAAATCAGCAAATGTTTCCTTTAAATCAATGTTCCAATTAACAGCATGCCCATTAACTGGCATAGACTATGCTGTGACCTTGCCCTACATTTTATTTTTGGCATTAAAATCCTTCTAAAGTCCTTAATGCTGCAGGTAATGGATACTTCTTATTCTCATCTCCTTTATTTTCAGTGATGCTCAATATATGTGTTATTTCCAGCAGTTATCCATTCTTTTCACCTGATAATAATTTTATTCCTTTTTATAATTTCCCCCGACTGATTTATAATATAATACGTATTATCTGTTCCTTGTCTCACAAGCCAGAGTCAATTACTCATAAAATGCTTCTTTGAGTTGACAGTGTAATCAAATTCTCTGCCAAATGACTGGCAAAATAAGTGATTGACTAACTGTGCAATAATCTGACTGCAAAATTCAGAAGGTTTTCTCTGAGAAGTTAGATCTCGATGTAAGTGATATCATGTTTCCTTTCTTAACTGGTAATTAGACAATGGCAGGAGCGCACTGTATTGCCTATCCCACTGCATGTATCTGCCCCTTTGTCTTTACTCCCTCTCACTTCTACCTTAATTAGCTACAAATTCATCTCTGGGTCTTAAACAGGCAGGAGATTTTTCATTGGTGACTTTTAAGCTTGCAGAAATCCCTAAAGCCTGCACTAATGGAACAAGTCTGAAAACTACACTGTATAATGACCGTACTGTGCTTGAGTGATGTTTCACAGACTCAGTCTCATTTTGACCAGTCTTTGGACCTTAAATCAATCCTTTCTGTGGCTCTAATATGTTTTGTGCTGACCTTAAACCTTTACGCTGATAGAATTGCAATGTCTTGCTATGGGGTGAGGGGGTTTCCATTACATACCACATGAAAGGCGACATCCTTCAGTAGATTGAAGCCTTTGGACTATCTTGCCGATAATATAGTGTTCCTTGTATAGAAGAATGCAAGGAATTTAATGAAGGGTGAGGGAAGACTGAAGGCACAGCAGAAGAGATGGCTCTCAAAGGCAAGGAGTGTGGTAGTAAGGCAAAATGGTTTGGGGAGAGAAGCAGAGAGCAAGGGTATAGTGATTAAATAAGCAAAGGGAGTGGGGAACATAGGGACAGGAGTAAGCAATTCAGGCCCCTGGGCCTGTTTTGCCATTCAATTAGATCATGGCTGATCTGTATCTTAACTCCATCTATCCACCTTGGTTCCATATCCCTCAATATCTTTGCTTAACAAAAATCTACCAATCTCAGTTTTAAACAGTAATGCATAGTCAGCAGAGTGCCAAGGCTGTGTACCACTGGATTCATGCTCATCAGGTAAATGGGAAGTTTTCTAGAGTCATAGCAAGAGGCATATAGCTATAAAGGATAGCTTTGCAAACACAAAAAAGAATCCAAGCTCTTTGGGCTGTATTTTCCGGTCCTTTGCGCTCCGGGTTTCAGCCTTGTGCAGCGTGAAAGGCGACGGTCAGGTCGTCAGCACCCCTCCGCGATCCTCCGGTTGGGTTTTGTGGCAGCGCTGAGCAGCACTGTCGGGAAGAGCTGTGCCATGTGTGCAACACCCCTAGTTGCGACATCGGCGCGAGTTTTGACTCTTGTCCGATCCGAGTACCTGGAATTGAGCCCACAATGACCGTCTGGGAAATCAGAGCGGTCCAGCCATGCCGGCAGCAGAGAGGAAAGTAAAGTACGACAGAAGTGCGTGCGAGTTTTTTCAATTTGTGTTGCGGTGGCGTGGGCAATGTTTTAAGAATGTTTTTGTGGGATTTTTTTAAGTTTCCCTTCCCCCCCACCCAGGCCTCTCTCAGAGTGCTCACAGCCTGGCTCTTTAGCTTGGGAGTTTTGCTTCCTTGCATCACGAGAAGTGTACAATGTCTCCCTTAGCGCTGCACCCCCTGACGCAGGGCCCAGATGCCCAAACTTAGGGTTCAAATTTGGCCAGGAGTTGCTCCGTTTTTTTTGGAGCAACTTGATTTTTCTGGAGTATCTTAAAAATCCCCATTCTGCACATTTAATTTGCGCCAATGTAAGTGAGTTAGTTAGGATTTTTTTTTAGTTTAGTTTTTTTTCAAAAGGGGGCGTTGCCATCACCTATGCCTGTTTTGGCCATTTAAGCTATTGGACAGCTAATAGTTGCTCCAAACTAACTTAGGCCAGAGTATGTGGCCACTTGTGGCCGCACAGAAAACCCTTGCGGAGAGTTAATAAATCAGCGCAGGCAGCCTCCAAATGACAGTGTTATGATAGGAATGCTGGTTATTTTTAAAATCCCAAGCAGCGAGACTGGACAGGGTGTAGGTGCTATCAGCCTGATTAAACTGAGTGTTGGGTTTTTACAAGAATAAAAGTCATCTTGTAATGAAGGCTGAAGTATAGGAGCCAGTTAAGCAAGGGGAGGGTTTTCTTTGTAAATAATAGATCAAGAGCACCAACGCTCTCGCCTAATGGATTCGTGTGCGGCATCACACCACATTGGATTTTGACTTCTGCAGCACCAAAGAATTGCCCTGACTAGGTTTAGAAATTTAAAATGTTAGACTTAACAAAAAAAGCATGTCAAAGTGTAAGCTTAAATTTTGGTGTTCAGCATTGCGTAGTGTGACTCCGATAATTAGTAATATTTTAGAATTCTATGCAGTAGTGGGTGAGCTGTAAGATACTGCAGATAGGAAATTTTTATTAAAGATAGCCAGATATTAAAGTACTGGAAAATCTTTGAAGATTCTTTCTCCTCCCCGCCCAATCAAAAGTCTTCCCTCCACCCCCATCAAAACTCTCCACCCCCCACCCCCCGATCAAAACTCGTCCCCCCAATCAAAACTCTTCCCTCCCTGATCAAAACTCTTCCCTCCCTGATCAAAACTCTTCCCTCCCTGATCAAAACTCTTCCCTCCCTGATCAAAACTCTTCCCCCCCCAATCAAAACTCTTCCCCCCTGATCAAAGCTCTTCCTCCCTGATCAAAACTCTTCCCCCCCCACCCCCGATTTAAACTCTTCTCCCATCAACCTGTTTCTTGTAGCCCTCAGTGCGGGAAGGCATCGGCTGGCCTGTGCGGCAGGCCACTCAGCCCGGGATAGGAGCAGGATGCTTTGGGTCCCACGCTGCAGGTATCATCATCATCATCATGGGAGGAGCTACTGTGCATGCGCGAACGCTCTACTGCGCATGCGGACAGCTGGCGGCACTGTTTTCGGTGCAGCACTGTAACTCCGCCCCCACCCCCCCACTTCATGAGAAACGCCGCGTTAGGACCTGGGACACACAGCAGAGCGGTCAGAATTGTTAGTAAGAATTTTGGCGCCGTTTTGAGCGCACAAAGTCGGCGCATCTCGGGAGAGTGCGCCGGAAAAAGGGGTTGGGGAAATTTGGGCCCATTAATACTAAGGCGTAAACTATTCCTGGATGCTAACATTCCCTCCCCGCCGCCAATATCGCCTCGATAACAGAAAAGCCGAAAATCTGAAAATCCAACCGTTTATCTTCCTGAACTGCTTCCTTTAACTCCCCTTTCACGGTGAGCTATTCAACAATTAGGGGTATAATATTTCCTTCTGATGTTTAGTCAGGCAAAAATAACTTACCTTCATGTTAATAATAGCAAAATTGATGCAAGAACTTCATAATGATACAATTTGAATAAAAATACCATTATTACTTGCACTTGAAAAAATAGGGAGGTCAGAGTAAGAAAAGGCTCTGAGAGAGACAAATCAAACTGAATAGTCTTTCCATTTTCATCAGGAACAATAGTGAAATCAGTTACATTGGATTACAGAGGAGTACATCGGATATATGGCACAGAAACAGGCTATTCGGCCCAACCAGTCCATGCTGGTGTTTATGCTCCACTCGAGCCTCCTCCGATCTTTCCTCAACTAAATCTATCAGCATAACCCTCTATTCCTTTCTCCCTCATATCCTTGTCTAACCTCCCCTTAAATGCATCTATACTATTCGCATCAACCATTCCCTGTGGTAGCGAGTTCCACTTTCTCACCACTCTTTGGGTAAAAAAATTACTTCTGAATTCCCGATTAGATTTCTTGGTGACTATCTTATATTGATGGCTTCTAGTTACGCTCTTCCCTAATCCTGCAAATCCCCAAAATACGGGCCTACCTCAGGCTTCCCTCCAAACCACCCATCGGCGACGACGACAGGAATACCAGCGACGACCGAACCTCCTGTATAGATGCATTTAAGGGGAGGTTAGACAAGGATATGAGGGAGAAAGGAATAGAGGGTTATGCTGATAGATTTAGTTGAGGAAAGATCGGAGGAGGCTCGAGTGGAGCATAAACACCAGCATGGACTGGTTGGGCCGAATAGCCTGTTTCTGTGCCATATATCCGATGTACTCCTGGACCTCTTTCTCCCTTCGGCGACCTCCTCCGACGTCGATCCAGCTGCTCCACCCGATCCTCGACGATGCCCGGCAAGCTAGGTTAGCCTCCGACCAGGCAATCGGGCCTCCAGCAGCGACCAGGCCCTCTCCAGCGGTGACCAGGCCCGACAGCAGCGGCAGCTGTGCCTCTCCCCCACGCCGGCGTTTGGGCCTCCTCCTCTTCTACGACGGCGGTTGGCCTTTCCTCCTCCTTCAGCGATAACTAGGCCTCTCCTTCCCCACTGGAGACCTGGCCTCTTCTGACTGGTGAGCATCATGGCTATGACCTTCCACTCTGAACTCCAGTGGGCCACTGACCCTCGCAATGCCTGCCCCCAACCAAGCCTCGGACCACCTACCATCAAGGGCGCTACTCAATGCCGAGCCTGCGGCCAACATCTCGCCATAGGCAACTAGGCCCATTATAGCAGTGCCTGGTCTCCAGTCATCTTGGACCACCTTGCCACTGGATCAAGACCTTGCTCAGCTAAACCCGTGTAGTAGCTGATGTGCAACGACCACCCCACGTTAAAAGAAATCACGCACAGGCATCTTCCACTCCTCTAACATGAAGTTCGGGACCTGGAATGTCAGGACCTTTCATGGACAACTGCAACAGCGACGGGCTGGAATGCCACACCGCCATAGTTGCCCCAGAACTTAGACGCTTTGATATCGACATCACCGCCCTAAGCGAGACTCGGCGGGCAGGGGAAGGCCAGCTCAAGGAACAAGGTGGACGTTACACCTTCTTCTGGAACGGGAAACCAGAGGAAGAACGCCACCTCCACGGAGTCGGCTTCGCCATCAAAAACGAGCTGGTCAACCGCCTCAAAGACTCCCCCTGCAGGGTTAACGAACGCCTCATGAATCTTTGACTCACCCTATCCCAGAATCAATGCGCCACAGTCATCAGTGCATAAGCCCCAACACTCGATGCAACAGATTAGACCAAAGATGGTTTTTACTCCAACCTCAAAAAATCCCTGTCTCGCGTCCCCGTGGACGACAAACTGATTCTCCTCAGTGACTTCAATGCCAGAATCGGCAAGGACACAACCCTCTGGAGAGGTGTGATTGGCAGAGAGGGGGTAGGGAAAGCCAATTCCAATGGTACCTTACTCCTGACAAATGTCTAGAACATGAACTTGTCATCACCAACTCCTTGTTCTGCCAGAGGGACAAATACAAGGCATTGTAGCTGATATGTCTTTACTATATAGTATAAATGCACACGAGGCCCATACTTGAGAAAAGGTCACTCTGTGACCAGTCACCTTTATTACCAAGACCGCAAGTGATGAAGGTGGGTGGAGCGTCCCCTTTTATACCTGAAAGTCCAGGTTAGGAGTGTCTCCCACAAGTTCACCCCCTTGTGGTCAATGTTCTCAAGGTGTACAACTATAGGGGAGGACGAAAACCCCCTCATTTTACCCAGAAGTAAAAGGGCTGTGGGATCAGTCTGTGCTGTGAATTGAAACCGATACAGTTTGACCGTGGCAGAGCAGTGATTGGACGGAGGAGGACACCGGAGGGCCAATGGTGAGACAGAGTCAGCCCGAAGTATGGGGCTTTCAAGCCAATGGGAGAGCACTTGCTCGAAAACTGGGACTGACTCACAGCCATTATCAGACTATTGTCTTCCCCATGTTTACACTATGGAAGGAAATTATGCAGCTCTTCAGAAAACTAGGGAACCCAAAACAAACCAAGGACGTACACAATGGCTACAGGAGGCCAACCCAACTAACACCTACTCAAACCTTGAGTAGATTAACATCAGTGGAAAAAAACCCGCAATAATCTAAAACTGCTGCATTTTTCAAAATCACAAAGCCCACCAATGGGAAGAATCAATTTCAGCGGGAGAGGCGGACTGGATAATCTGGCTATAAAAAGGGGTTTCTGACGCAGTGTGTGTGGTTCCCTGCCCTCGTCATCCAACAACCACAACCAGCAAGACTCTCGACACTGAAGGAAAACCAGTGTCCGAATACACCGAAGATAGAAGAAACAAACCACTAGACTGCAGAAGGCACAGTAGTGAGTATAACCTCTGGTCCCCAGAACTCCCAACTCAGTTAGGCCAGGAAAGGTGGGAGGTTGGGCATTGTACTGCTAAACTTGTGTAAAGATTTTCGTTGTGTCCGTTTAGTGGGATTTAGGGGGATTGTTTTGTTGGTGTATTGCTGTTTGTTGAAATACACCTTGTCCAATAAATTGGAAGCCTAAAGTTCCTCTTGGAATCACCTTGTCTCAGTTCTATTGTATTACATCTCCTGATCGTGAGTCTTATGTCAGAACAGTGTAAGGGAAGCTAGGAGCGCCTCGAAAACGCTCAACTGTGTATCACAGGCAAGGGAAGAAGGGGTTAGGAGTGTTTGACACTCACAGGTGCCTCACAGGCTAGGCATAAGCTGTGGGGACGCACGAGTCTCAAAACCCCATTCATAAGCTGTGGACACAGTCTCTCCAGGGGTGATCTTGCAGCACTCAGGGTACCTCACAGGCCACGCATAAGCTGCGAGGGCAGAAGCCCAGAGAGAGACACCCAAGGCACAACAACACTCCCTGAAAACCCCTTACACAATGTAGGTCAGCTTATACATGGGTTACAATGATAGTTGAATACATGACATCACCTCCCCCACAAAGTCTTATTGGGATCACAGGTTAAGTCTCTCTGGTGGTTTACGCTCCCTTGTAGAGCGTCTGGGTTGGTGCTCCGGTTGTTGGGTGTTGGCCTGAGTGTCTGCTGTTTGCGGTGCCTCAGGCCTGTCTGGACTGCCCACAGTGGCTGGACTCTTCTCCACTTGGTCCGGTGTTCGGTTACCTGTGGTGGAGTAAACTCTACGTTGTGTTCTTCCTCTTCTTCTTCTATGGGGTTGCTGAACCTCCTTTTAGTTTGATCCACGTGTTTGCAGCAGATTTGTCCATTGTAAGTTTAACTACTAAAACCCTATTTCCTTCTTTGGCAATCTCAGTGCCTGCAAGCCATTTGGACCCTGCAGCGTAATTAAGGACAAAAACAGCGTCATTGACATCAATACATCACGCCCTCGCATTCCTGTCATGGTAGTCACATTGTGACTGACGCCTGCTCTCAACAATTTCTTTCATAATAGGGTGTATAAGGGATAACCTGATTTTGAGCATCCTTTTCATTAGCAGCTGTGAGCGAGTGTGGTCGGGATCTACTGGCCAACAGGAGGCATGATAAGCGGCTTTGTAAGGAACCCCCTTGGATTCTGAGCATCCCCTATTTGATTATCTGCACTGCTCGTTCCACCTGGCCGTTTGAGGCCGGCTTGAACAATGCCGTTCTGACATGGTTGATTCCATTGCCTGCCATGAAGTCCTGGAATTCAGTGCTTGTGAAGACCAAGACATCTGGTAGACCATGGGCGGCGAACATTGCCCGTAGACTTTCTACCGTGGCAGAGGATGTGCTTGAATTTAAAATGGCACACTCAATCCATTTGGAGTAGGCGTCTACTACAACCAAAACCATTTTTCCCATGAAAGGACCTGCGTAGTCCACATGGATGCATGACCATGGCTTGGCGGGCTTCCCCGAGTGCGTTGCCCAGCTGAGCACACGTGTTGCAACTGCGAACACAAAGTTCCAGGTCTGCATCGATCCCTGGCCACCAAATGTATGACCTGGCAATTGCCTTCTTCATGACAATGCCCGGGTGCTCATTGTGAAGTTCTCTGATAAACACTTCTCTGCCCCTCTGGGGCATGACTACTCGGTTTCCCCACAGTAGGCAATCGGCCTGAATCGAGGGTTCATCCTTGAAACGGTTTAAATTCCTCAGGGCATGCCCCGTACGTGGCTGCCCAGTCCCCATTCAGAACACATTTCTTAACTAAAGACAGTAGTGGGTCTTTATTTGTCCAGACTTTAATCTGACGGGCTGTCACAGATGAGCCTTTGCTTTCGAAAGCTTCAACAGCCATGACCATCTCAGCATCATGCTCAGTTGCCCCCTCAGTGGTGGCTAGTGGGAGCCTGCTGAGTGCATCGGCGCAGTTTTCATTGCCCGGTCTGTACCGCTTCCTTTTCTACCATCCCGTAGCCCCTTTCTGCCTGGGACAGACTTCTGGAGGCATAAGCTACCGGCTGTAACTGACCATTGGCATTCACATGCTGCAACACACACCCGACCCCATAGGACGACGCATCGCACGTTAAAACAAGTTTCTTACACGGGTCATATAACGTTAACAGTTTGTTGGAGCAAAACAAATTGCGTGCTCTATCGAAAGCCGTTTCCTGGCTGTCCCCCCAGACCCAATCACGACCTTTGCGTAGGAGCACGTGTCGCGGCTCTAACAACATGCTCAATTTGGGAAGAAAGTTAACAAAATAGTTCAGGAGCCCCAGGAATGAATGCAGCTCCGTCGTGTTACGAGGTCTGGGTGCTCTCTGGATCGCTTCCGTTTTGGACGCAGTAGGTCTGATCCCGTCTGCTGCTACCCTCCTCACCAGGAATTTTACCTCTGGAGCTAAGAAGACGCACTTTGCCTTTTTCAGTCGCAGCCCTATCCGGTCCAGTCTGGGTAGCACCTCCTCCAGGTTGTGGAGGTGTTCTTCAGTATCGTGACCTGTGATTAGGATGTCATCTTGAAAAACCACCATCCTTGGAATCGACTTGAGGAGACTTTCCATGTTTCGTTGAAAGATCGCGGCGGCCGAGCGAATCCCAAATGGACATCTGTTGTACTCAAACAACCCCTTGTGTGTCGTGATGGTGGTCAGCTTCTTTGACTCACTTGCCAGTTCCTGGGTAATGTAAGCTGAGATCAGGTCCAATTTTGAAAAAAGTTTGCCACCGGATAATGTTGCAAAGAGGTCCTCCACTCTCGGTAGCGGGTATTGGTCTTGGAGTGACACCGATTGATGGTGGCCTTGTGATGACCACATATCCTGACCGACCCATCCGCCTTGAGCACCGGCACAATCGGGCTCGCCCAGTCATTGAATTCGACTGACGAGATGATGCCTTCCCTCAGCAGGCGGTCCAATTCGCCTTCTATCTTTTCCCGCATCACATACTGCACCACTCTGGCCTTGTGGTGTACTGGCCTGGCGTCCGGGTTTATGTGAATCACTACCTTGATCCCCATGAAAGTGCCAATGCCGGATTGAAATAGTGAGTCAAATTTGTCCAGGACCTGTGAGCATGATATTCGCTCCACAGCAGAAATTGCATTGACATCGCCCATTTCCAGTTCATGACAGCAAGCCAACTCCTCCCCAGCAGTGCAGGACCGTCCCCTGGGACAATCCAGAGTGACAACCTGTTCTCCGAATCTTTGTGGGTCACGACTACCGTGGCGCTGCCTAGCACCGGAATGATCTCCTTTGTATATGTCCGTAGCTGTGCATCAATTGGCAATAATTTTGGCCTCCTGGCCTTGGATGCCCACAACTTGTCAAACTGTTTGATACTCATCAGGGACTGGCTGTCCCCCGTGTCTAGCTCCATTGATACTGGGATGCCATTGAGGAGCACTTTCATTATCAGTGGTGTCCTGGTATATGAACTGTATATGTGCTCCACATGAACTCGCTGAACTTCAGCTTCCAGTGATTTCCCCCAGTGTCCATTTGGCCTTGTAGGGCTTACATCGGACCCGTCCTCCTCGTATATCAACCTGGCTGCAGGCTTCCTGCACATATGCGCCAAGTGACCGCTGACATTGCAATTTCTGCAGATATATTGCTGATACCTGCAAGCTCTGGCTGTGTATTTGCCTCCACAACTTTAACATGAGCCGTTGTTGGAAACAAAAGGTCCATTACCAGTCGATCGTCTCTGACTGTCTCTGTAACTGTCCTTAAACGCACCATCGGCAGGTGTTGATGGCCCCATTACTGACCGCATTGTTCCTTGCGTTGGCATGAATCGCCATTCAGCTAGCCATTGTCTCTGTTGAATTCCCCCTTTGGATTCGACGACATGCTCGGGCATGTCCGATTGCCCCTGTCTGCCTGGAGAACTGTGTGCCGCGTTAACAATGTTGACTCCCTGTCCATTTGCTGCATTTAAACCAAGATTTTTTCAAACATCATTCTGGTCTCTTCCTCCCCTGAGATAAATGTCTGGGCCATCAAAGCCGCCGTTTCCAGGGTCAAGTCTTTGGTCTCAATCAGTTTCCTGAAGACCCCAGCATTCCCGATGCACTCAATAAAAAAGTCTCGCAGCATCTCCGCTTTGCATGCATCTGGGGACTTACATAGGCTCGCCAGTCACCGGAGGTCTGCCATGAAGTCTGAAACGCTTTGCCCGTCTTGCCGCCGGTGCGTGTAAAACTGGTGTCTCACCATGTGCATGCTGCTCGCCGGTTTAAAGTGTTCCCCGATCAACTTACTGAGCTCTTCAAAAGTCTTGTCCGCCGGCTTCTCTGGTGCTGGAAGATTCTTCATCAGGGAGTACATCCTGGATCCACAAACCGTCAGGAGATGAGCCCTGCGTTCGTCGGCCGAATCCTGTCCCAGCCATTCCTTAGTGACGAAACTTTGCTGTAGTCTCTCAATAAAATCGTCCCAATCATGACCAACACAGTACCTCTCATCTGTGCTGCTAGTGGCCGCTATGCCCGCGTGGTTTAAATCCCAGTTTCTCGTTGCCAATAATATGTCCTTACTATACAGTAAAAATGCACACGAGGCCTATACTAGAGAGAAGGTCACTCTGTGACCAGTAACCTTTATTCACCAGCACTGAAGTGATGAAGGTGGGTGGAGCTTCCCCTTTTATACCTGAAAGTCCAGGTTAGGAGTGTCTCCCACAAGTTCACTACCTAGTGGTCAGTGTTCTCACGGTGTACAACTTAGGTCAGTTTTCCATGGATTACAATGACAGTTGAATATATGACATCAGCAGTACTAGCTGACATTATCTCACATTCAATCCATTTGGAGTATGTGTCTACAATCACAAGGAACATTTTTCCCAAGAACGGGCCTGCATTGTCGACGTGTACCCTAGACCATGGTTTGGAGGGCCAAGACCATAAACTTAGCAGTGCCTCCTTGGGTATATTGCTTAACTGCGAGCATGTATTACATCTGTGAACGCAGGACTCTAGGTCTGCATCGATACCAGGCCACCACACGTGGGATCTGGCTATCGCTTTCATCATTACGATGCCTGGGTGGGAAATGTGGAAGTCATTGATGAAGGTGTCTCTGCCTTACTTGGGAACCACTACTCGATTGCCCCACAGAAGGCAGTCTTCCTGTGTAGACATTTCATCTTTGCACCGCTGGAACAGCTTTATCTCTTCCTGCATTTCCACTGGGACACTGGACCAGCTCCCGTGGAGCACACCGCTTCTCAAATGCTTCCATAACTATGACTAGATCTGCGGGCTGCGCCATTTCCACTCCCGTGGTGGGCAATGACAGTCTACTGAGAGCATTGGCGCAATTTTCTGTGCCTGGCCTGTGGCGGATGGCGTAGTTCTATGCAGACGTGAGCGCCCATCTCAGGATGCGGGCCGATGCGTTGTATTTATCCCTTTACTCTCGGAGAACAGGGATATAAGTGGCTTATGGTCAGTTTCCAATTCGAATTTTAGCCCAAACAGGTATTGATGCATTTTCTTTACCCCATAGACACACGCTAACGCTTCTTTCTTAATCATGCTGTAGGCTCTCTCAGCCTTAGACAGACTCCTGGATGCATAAGCAACCGGTTGCAGTTTTCCGAAATCATTAGCTTGTTGCAATCCACACTCGACGCCATACGACGATGCATCACATGCTAGTACCAAATGCTTACATGGATCATACAACACAAGCAATTTGTTTGAGCAGAACACTTTCCTCGCTTTACAAAGGCATTTTCTTGGCTTTTGCCCCAAACCCATTCGTCCCCTTTTCATAGCAAGACATGCAGTGGGTTCTAACAGTGTGCTGAGACTCAGTAAGAAGTTACCGAAGTAGTTCAGGAGCCCCAGAAACGACCGCAGCTCCATCACGTTCTGTGGCCTCGGTGCGATCTCGATTGCCTCCGTCTTCGCGTTGGTGGGCTTGATGCCGTCCACCGCAGTCGTCCTTCCCAGGAACTCCACTTCAGGTGCCAGGAAAATGCACTTCGAGCATTTTAACCTGAGCCCCACGTGGTTGAGTTGACTAAGAACCTCCTGCAGGTTCGGCAGATGCTCGGCTGTGGTCCGATCTTGACATCGTGGCCAAGATGTCGTCCTGGAAGACCACGGTGCGTTGGACTGACTTCAGTAAGCTTTCCATGTTTCTC
Organism: Pristiophorus japonicus; assembly: GCF_044704955.1. Taxonomy (NCBI): domain Eukaryota; kingdom Metazoa; phylum Chordata; class Chondrichthyes; family Pristiophoridae; genus Pristiophorus; species Pristiophorus japonicus. The sequence continues at coordinate 78,182,668 of NC_091984.1, read as the reverse complement.
TGAAATATCGCCGCCGCCGATCGGATACCAAACGGGCACCTGTTATAAACCAAAAGACCTTTGTGTGTGTTGATGCAGGTGAGGGTCTTTGATGATTCCTCCAGTTCCTGCGTCATGTAGGCTGAAGTCAGATCCAGCTTAGTGAACGTCTTTCCTCCCACCAGCGTTGCAAAGACGTCGTCGGCCATTGGTAGTGGGTATTGGTCCTGCAGGGAGAAACGATTGATAGTTACTTTGTAATCGCCACAGATTCTGACGATGCCGTATCCCTTGAGTACGGGGACAATAGGACTGGCCTACTCGTTGAACTCGATCAGGGAAATGATCCCCTCTCTTTGCAGCTGGTCAAGCTCGATCTCTACCCTTTCTCTCATCATGTACTGTACTGCTCTCGCCTTGTGATGGATGGGTCGCGCCTTCGGAATTAGGTGGATCTGCACTTTTGCTCCTTGAAATTTATCGATGCCTGGTTCGAACAGTGAAGGAAATTTGTTTAAGACCTGGGCACATGAAGTGTCATCAGCGGGCAATAGCGCTTGGACGTCGTCCCAGTTCCAGCATATCTTTCCCAGCCAGCTCCTGCCAAGCAGCGTGGGACCATCGCCCGGTGCCACCCAGAGTGGTAGCTTGTGCACCGCTCCATCGTAGGAGACCTTTACGGTAGCACTGCTGATTACAGGAATCAGTTCTTTAGTGTAAGTTCGAACTGGAGTTAAGACTGACCTTGAGGCCTTGTTGCACCACAACCTTTCAAAAATCTTTTTGCCCATGATGGACTGGCTCGTGCCCATGTCCAGCTCCACTGACACCGGGAGTCCATTTAGTTCAACATTCAGCATTATCTGGGGACAATTCATGGTGAATGTGTGCACCCCATGTGTCTGTGCCTCCTCTATCTGAGGCTCTGGTTCATCGTGATCCTCCGTGGACCTGTCCTCCTCTGCAACATGGTGGTTTGCAGATTTAACAGGCTTTGCAGCTCGCCTGCACACTCGTTGGAGATGTCCCATTGTTCCACTGCCCTTGCAAATGTAATCTTTGAATCCGCATGAATGGAAACACTGATCACCCCCGCAGCGCCAACAAGGTGTTAATGGCCTTGCATTCATCACCCTTGATGGTGGACTCAGACATCTGCGGACGTGTAGCTGTAGGTATGTGTGACCTGCCCTGTACGTTACAATTCGAAAACATCACCACTTTGTTCACAGTACTTGTGTGCTGAGAGATTTGCTTTGTATTGTCACTGGTGGCAATGAACGCCTGGGTTATCGCTCAAGGTTGGGGTCTCTACAGTCAAAAGTTTGCGAAGTATGGTTTCGTGGCCAATGCCAATTACGAAAATGTCCTGCAAGGCATCTTAGCTCGGCGACATAACTCGCCACTTCCTGGCCTTCAGACCTTTTGTTGGTGTAGAACCGGTACCTCGCCATCAGAACGCTTTCCTTCGGGTTCAAATGCTCTCGGACCAGTGTGCACAAATCATAGTATGATTTCTCCATGGGTTTCGCTGGAGTGAGCAGATTTTTCAAGAGGCCATATGTTGGTGCCCCACAGACGGTGAGGAGGATCGCCCTTCGTTTGGCAGCGCTCTCTTCCCCATCTAGCTCATTGGCCACGAAGTATTGGTCGAGTTGCTCCACAAACGTTTCCCAATCATCTCCCTCCGAGAATTTCTCCAGGATGCCCACTGTTCTCTGCATCTTTGGGTTTGCTATCTGTATCTCGTCGCCAGTTGTTGTGTATGAAGAAAGAATCAGACTGAACACTGTGAGCTCAAAGTAAAGTGTGACCTTCGTCTTTTATTGCAGGTCTCCAGAGTGCCTCTCCAACCTGTGAAGCCTCCTTAAATACCTGTGCTCCCAAGAGATTATGGGATCCCTTGGGACTCCAGGGGATGAGCCCTCTGGTGGCTGTACAGAGTAAATATAAGTATACATATATAACAAGCACTGGGTTCCGAATTACATCAGACCCCGACAGTTGAATCCGCCCTAATTGGTGAGCTCCAATGACTCGCATTGACAATGCCAGGAGCTCACTGTCATATGGAAATAGGTAGACTGCAGGAGCTAAGGTGGTCTTAGCCCATTTCATACCTGGCAGGCGTGAATCATACCCCGCCATTTTTCTATTCAGGATTTTGCCTGAGTAGAAACTCTAAGCTCGAGTTATAACTGGGCAGAAACACAACTATGACAGATAAGTTGTGGCAGACCATAAGATGTGCATAGACTGTGGGCTACCTGGAGAGAGACACTAGAAGATGGATACAGGCTGCAATATACCCAAAAGAGCTTAGTCTGTGGAGACTTGGAGGAAGACACATCAGATAAGCACAGGCTACATAAGGACCTGGAATAAGACAGCAACGAACAGCACTGATTGTCAAGAATCAATAGGAAACGAGCAAAGGCTATGCCAGGAGCTGGAGAGAGGCACCAGGATATAAGCACAGAGTGTAGGAAGACCTGGAAAAAAAAGACACCAGAGCCTAGATTTTCAGATTGGCATTAACTCATTTAAAGAAATAAGTTAATGAAGCATTACTATCAACTGGGAAATCTCAAGCCTCAAGGGCCACAAACAATCTTCTCCACAATGCCTCATATTGGACTCTGAGAAAAAGGTCATTGTGCATTTGTTACAGCACAAACTTTTATGTGTTCTTTTTCTATACAGCAATCTTCATTTGAAAACATCGCAGTTATTTTTTCCCCTGAAGATCACAATTGCTGACCCTTCATAGTTTCAGTCATCAGACAGGAAACCTACTGAAAATATTTTCTTCCATATCATTTATGAACAGTGTAAGCAGCAGGGAATCCAGAAGAGAACCCTGTGGAATTCCATTAGTAACTATTTCTCTCGCCTCCAATCCCCTCCACCACTCTGAATGTTTGCATGACTTTCTGCTTTGCAGAACTAAACTAGTTTCATTTGAGCTGGCTAATTTGCTATTTATTCCACAATCCTTAATCTTAATGTGGAACAACAAATATTGGTTGAAAATCTAGTTAAATTCATTCTAATATCCTTGTACTACGTTGTGCTAAATTACAGGCAGGCTGTGTTGTGAACTAGTGAGCACGGGCAATTGGGTTGAGAATGCTCCAACTCATTTCACATTAGACCATAGAGAAAAATTTCATCTGTTAGTTTTGAGTGGATTCAAACTCAGGTCCTGCAAGTGCTCTGAACCAATATGCAGCAAAATTCACTGGCAACAATCTTCTGTCATTGATATTAGCATGTAGATCAAAGGCCATTCCTTCTTCACATGAAAAAGCAAATATTATTCCTTAATTTAAAGAGCATGAAATTCCCTTTGGTTTTAGGTTAATATAGAGGATAGCTTTTGACTGTATTTAATACTTAAGTTGAAATAAAATGATGTATTATTGTTCAGAGTAACAGAAATAGCCAATTTGATTAATGTGAAAATTGAAATACATTTTTGGTCGCTGCTGTAAGACGGTAGTTGACTGTTGTATCCCTCAGAAGGGTTTGCACAGTATATAGTACATTTTGACTTAATATTAGACGTGATCCATTTGAGAGTCATTATGTCTGTGAAAGTACCTTTCTCTATTGTCAGATAATTGACATAATTGGGCAATAATCTCTGGTCAGTTACACCAAGGAGCAATAAAAACAAGATGATTGCCCACTGATGTAACTGACCAAAGTAAAGATATCATAAAACATAGGGGCCAAAATTGCCCTTTTTATAGCCCCGTTAGCGCCTCCAGAGGGCAAGGATGCCCAAGGCCGCCATCTTTGTTGGTCAGCCGAATCTTAGGTCATCGTGCACTCTGTCTCTGGTGCCGGGCTCATTCTCACGTGTCCCAGTGATGGCCACCAAAGGGCCATGCAGAGTGTGCAGCAGCCCTCCCCTTTAATGGAAGGGGAGGGGCGTTGTAGTGCGCCAGCGCTAAGCTGAGCATCCACATAGCGCTGGACTCAGTGCCGCGCTACCGCCTTGGCACCACCATCAAAGGAAGCGGAGCACCGGAGACAGCTTCCTTTGAGGAGCTTAAGGCCATGTCGGGGCAGGACTTCAGGGCTGAGTGATAAAAATCCCGGCCCCGGGAGGTTACCGCTCCTAATTGAGGTGAGGGGCATATTCGTCCGCATAGACTTCAAAATGAGTTCAAATGCTTTCTAGTTTGTAAACTCACAGCACTCAAAGGATGTAAAAAAAAAGATATCACTGACCAGTATTGGGGCTAAAGTTACCAATCTATTATTTTGAGTTAATGGCAGGACATTGAGAGTGCAATAATATTCTCATAGCCCTTGGCTTCATGACTCTTCATTACTTAGGTGAGTAGTACTGTAGCCCTCAACTATAGTAAATGTTGATGTTGCAATGCACACATACACTATAAGAATAGATGAAGTCATCTGTATTGGCTTCTGACACCACTTTGTGAAGGTGACACTCTTCTCCGGGAAGTGAGGAGATAACAATAAAACATACTGCTCATCAAATGATCTGGGTCTAATTTACGGCTATAATAATCATTTATTGCTGGCTAAAGAGGAGGACCTGTTAAAAGTTTTCGCCTTTTTCTGTAGTTCTTTGCTTCTTCATAAATTCATTGCTGCAGCAACTTGACCTGATGCGAGCAATCACAGATAACAGTATGAGGGCTGTCCTAGTTTCGAATGGTTAGCTGTGTCCCGCAGGCAGTGAGCTCATTCCTTTCTGCATGACACAGATAGATTTAGAATTGAGGCAAGAGTCTAAATTTGTCCCTGGAAGTGTGAAGCATTCCTGTGGTAAGTGCTACTTGTTAAAATGTGATGTAACTCCTTAAATAGGTTACCCATGTGCAGCATACCTAATTGAAAAGAAAGGCCATGAATTCAAATACATTCTATTATTACATTTAAAGAACGATTAAGTAAAGGGTAACTGGGATAATATTTAAGGCCAGCCAAATGTCAATCTAATGCATTGCTAAGGATCATTAAAGTCAATTTTTATTCCTGATTCAAAACATATTGTGTTTTCTGAGTTTTATTTTTGTGTCAAAAAATGAGAGAAAATTGGGGGCGGAATTGGTCCCCCCAAAGTAAGTACATTTGAAGGAAATCAGTAAAAGGTCAGTTTTTAGCAAGAAAACAAGCAAGGGAATTAAAAAGCGACATTCGGCTAAATAACAGCCCACAGTTATTGACACAGTCCGGCAGTGGCCCAGATAATTCCCCCACCTCACACAACAGTGGCACAAGCATCAAATCTAAGGTAAAGAACAATTAGGATAAAGTAGTGCAATGGATTGAGGGGATGAAAAAGTAACACATTTTCAATGTTCAATTCTATAATTTAAAAAAAACTTAAAGCCAGACACTACTGTGGGCAACAACAGAAGGACTTCCTTTTCATTTTTATTCACTTTCAATACACATTCATGATCTCAAATGTCATAATTTGACAGGAATCAAAATCTCGGTCCATTTATACAATTAGGTTTTGCTTACGCACTTAGTGACTGCACCATAAAGGATAACTGTTGAACTCACAATGAAAGAATTTTGAGGGTTCTAAAATGCACGCAGATCACATTAGTCACCGTGCGCATTGCCTGATGTGTGTACGCATCTCCTGACCCAGTTTTTATTACGGTACATTCTGAAAATGTATTTTATTTACTGATCCATCCACCCATGACAGTCTATGAATTTATGATGGACACTGACTTTAGTGATCCATAGTCAATTGTCAACATTAAAGTGAGACAACAAATAAATTCTATGTATAAACTTGCCCCAGGTCAGCCATTATAAGGACTATCAACTTTGAATAACACCAAATGAAGTTTAGAGATGTGGTCCGTCAGCAGAAAGATCAAGTGGGTTACATGCTTTCTAATCTTCTAAATTGAACTATATTCAGGAAGTTCTCTTCTCCAAAGCCAATTACTTTTTCGGTACTGGTGTTCTAACAAAAATTAATGCACAAAAAAAGTTTGTGACACGAACTGACCAGGTGATATGTCAACATCACTGAATTATCATTAGTTGTAGTTCAACAGTTTTTCTCTGAACAAAAACTCATTGCTGAGAAGTTTATACATGTCATATTACAACTGCCACCCTGGCTGAGATCGGCTAACTCAGAGCTGGCTGTATGGCTCTGTACAACATTGGGTTTTATATTGACCTATTAGGCTATTGGGAAGTATTTGGAATTTTCTATATGCAATTTTACTTTTATGTTTTACTTTTTGAAAAGTGTAGAGCATAACAATAGAACAATATCACAAGCTGAATCCCTATACATCATAGCAAAATGGAATTAGAGCAGCAGACACACAATTTTGTTAGTCAGTGAACTATTGAAGAGACACATGTTTTTTTTTAAAGGTGGTATTTGTCTTTGAATTCTGTCATTTATTTCTACACAGTTCAATTGATTCATGTGTTCCTTTGACCCAATTATACTGCTGCATCTGTGTTGAAATGACACACCTTTCAATTCATATCAACACAAAACCTGGGGAATTAAGTTTCTGAATAGGTAGCGCATTTTGGGAAGCGGCATAAGACTGTCTCTAAGAGGTAGTCTTGCACAATTTCAGCTTTGCACAGGCAGCACCATAATTCTAGCCAGTGAATTTTTAAACTTAATTTTTTACTTTTCAGTAGTAATAAAGAGTTGGCTGCCTACCCCATCAGCTCTTTGTTAACCGTATAGATATATTGAGCTCTGAGTGTGCATACAGCAGTCATGCATAAAGCTTTCCCTGGCTGACAAAAACACAGCACCAACATTATAACCCTGTACTATGGGCCTTGGCTCTTCATCTACATCTCATAATAATAAATATTACTGTAATAACAAAATTAAACCTGCAGTGTAACAGCTCCACTTAGGGCTTCACACTCAACCCACATACTATAAGTACCTGAGGCCCGCAAGCTAGAAATATTTTTATAATAGGACTCTGCTGGATGGTGACTTACTCCTGTCTTTTCGTCAAAGATTTTTATGCCTCCGAATGAAATGGTCAGAAAGATTCTCTGCTTGTGTTCTCCTTTCGAGCGTGCCGCAGCTGCAATTCCCTGTTGGAGGTAAAACAACTTGAAATAAGTGTGAATAAGAAAACACAAAGTTCAATCAAGCAGTTCTTGTGTTTCCAGCTTGCTAAGCACAATTCAACAAAATTGTTGAATTCTGTCATTATTTCGCATGCAGTTCAATTGATTCATGCAATCCTTGAACCAACTATACTGCAGCTTCTATGTTGAAATGGTACCATTTTCATTTCACATCGACAAAACCTGGGGAATGAAGTCACTGAACAGTGCATTTTCAGAAGCAGCGCAAGACCGTCACAAAGAGGTAGTCTTATCATTTCAGTTTTCGCTAGCTTAGAAAAGACAGTACATAAAGCAGTGTTACTTTTGCTCTCAAGTAATATATGGTCTCGTTGCATCAGTGAAAACCAAACAAAAATACACCGCCTTACCACGTCTTTCAGAAACATCCCAAAGCGCTCACATACAATGACTTACTTTGAAATGCAGTAATTATTACATAGGCATATGTGGAACAATGAAGTGCACAAAATCCCATAAATAAGATGAATAACCAGTTAATCTGTTTTGCTGCATTGGTTGAGAGGAGAAGGTGGCCAGAAAGCAGGTGAATCCTGTTCTCTTCTTTGAATTGAGCTATGGGACTATTCATGCTCACTTGACCCATGGGACTATTCATGCTCACTTGACCCATGGGAAACAGGCAGCTGGGGACTTGGTTTAACCATCATTTCGGTTAATACAGCAGTCCTTTAGTACTGTACTGAAGTATTAGCCTGCATTATGCGCTCATCCTTGAGTGAGGCTTCAACCACCAATCTTCTAACTCAGAGGCAGGAGGGCTAGCAGTTGTGTGAAATATGCAAAGGTAAGGTCTCATCTTGGGTATGTGCACATGCAACAGATCCAGAGTCTAAGCTTCCATGAGAACTCAGATCTAAATGTGTGAAAACAAAGGAATTTACAAAACACAGTGAGACAGCTGAAGAGAAGCAATTCCATTTTCTTTCAATAAATTATTTCTTTGTAGTGACAAACACATATTGCTGCTGTTCCAGATCACAGTTTAAGAGAGTTCAGGATTTAGATGTCATTTTTCTAACCTTCTGTTACAGAGCCTCAAGACATGGACACGTATTGAGATTTTATACACGTCCAAGGAAAGCAATAAAACCAGCCCTATAATAGTCGATTAACATGACAATTGGTCAAAAGATGCTTATTGCACTGTAATATTATATGCAGTATGATTTTTTTTGTGTGCAGATGAAATGAATGACAATTACAAATTCTAGATGTGTGTAACAACACTAAATAGTTAATTCTTCTGTCATCTGTTTGGATCACATCTCATACGACTGTAGCTGCTGAAAGGACCCTCTGGAGATCACCAGGTTAATTCACAGCCAAAACCAGACAGCTTTGATTTGCCAGGATAAAAATAGTGACCTCATATACACGGGAGAAAAATAAAGTTAATGCAGAATAATTTATCTAATAAATGTCCATTTTCTCATCAATTATGTTGATTCTAAGATCTCTTAACTCCTTAACCACTGATTTATCCAGCATTGTTTCATTGCTGATGGATTCTTTATTAGTGGGAGAAGTGTTCAAAATGGCTGCTAATTAAATCAAATGTTGAAGTCAAATGACAGTAGTCTTGATGGGAATCATTCCCTGAACAGCAACTGCAAGAGGCTGATTCTCTTTTTGATTGAGTTATGTCCCCGATAAGGAAGTTGGGGATTTTTATAAACTATGCCAGTTTTCCTCAGGCTGAGAATGGTGCCATGTAAGAAAGTTTGGAAAGGATCACCTGGACCCAATGTGAGGGCACAACGGCCAGGGTTTTCCACTGCTGCACTTGCCAGTTCACGAGTTTGCTGCCTATCAAAATTAATGGGGGAAACACATGGGCTGGCAAGTGTGCAAGCAAAAAACCCCAGCCAGTATGACTGAATGTAGGACAAAATTGTCCTCAATATTCTACTGTTAAAATCTTACGATTATGTCAGCATAAGGTAGTACAGCGAAAAAAGACCAGCAACATTACCATTGTTTATAAACATATTGGCCAAAACATTGGATGGGCCTGATCCCAGTGCAGTGCACATGCCTAAAGAAGCTGGTTGCAGGACCACGGCAAATTGCTCTGGCTGCCTCATTTGTATTTCACTAGCTAGCTGCGAGCGCTAGTTACCTAAAGTAGGGTAAAGTTCCTCTGCCACCTCCAGAAGATAAGAAAGATCCCATGGAAGCAGGGTAGACACATAGATGCGATCGGGTATTTGCCATGATTTGACCCTCGGTGGCGAAAACCCGGTCGGCAGGATCCTCGGTGACCTCTTTGCGGCAGCGCTTTCACGTACTGCCGAGGAGAGGAGCGTCGACGTGAAATGACATGCAATGCCGCGGATTGCATTACCGTCATACTTTCGGCTCTCTCGGGACCCGTACGCCACGCCCAGAATACCGACAGGGTCAAACCTGTCGATGCAGCCCTGCCAGCAACGGTAAATATGAAGACCTGCACAAAGGTAAGTTGACGTTTTTATTTTTTAATTATTTCTCTGCTATTTAGTTGGTAAGGGTTTTTTGAATGTTTTTTGCAATTTTATTTTGTTTTTCCCCCCTCCCAAGGCTTCTCTCGCAGCACTACCGGACCCGGACTAAAGTTGCTGAAACTCACGGTTTGCGCCATGAATCCTCGTGCAATGCCGACTTTACCGATGTGTCTGGTGTATACGTAAAGGCCAAAAGTTTATCCTAAAAATGGTAGCGCAGCGAAAATGGTAATTTTGGCGTAAAACTACCGAAAACCGAAAATCTCGCCCAATAGGTGAAGCAATCTAACGAAGGTTCATTAACTTGGGCATGTCATGTTACTGTACCTAGATATCAGGGCAATTGGGAACATCCTTGTGTTCATCAAGAGTGAGGGCGCACCAAAGAGATTATTCTGAAACACATGTCAAAATTTCTAGAGTGAAACGGGTAACAGACCCTAAAATGTAAAATCTGTAGGGAAATAAATCACATTCTATCTCATCAATCCCTAAAAAGATAGAGAGTAGAGTTTCTGCTTTGGGTGCAATCGGTGATCCGGGCGCACATTTTGCTCAAAATTGCTCTAGTATTCAAAATTAACTTTATTCTTCAAGTTTCTGCTCAAACTTATTTGCATTATCACCGAACATAAAACCTTCCATGAACCAGCGCAATTGGTCAGTGTTTTAGAATGTAATTAAGAAATATATTTTGACATTAAAAAATATTCCTTGATGTATTCAAGAGTGATAACCTAGTGTGGTTTTATTAATACAGCTGAAAATGAGCTTATCACAAAAAAATAAACATTTTAATCAGTGTGTCTAGTCCACCACCTGTGAGTAACTTGATTACAAGTAACTGAAAATGGCTTTAAAGAAAAACTATATAGAGTCATTTACTAGTTTCATTGGTGTACAGTAGTCAATTCCTCGAAAACCCACTTATGGGCGCAATTAGCGGAAACGCGCCATGATGATTCATTCGATCTGGGGGTGTGGTCAGCTTTGTGGGCGGAGCTGGCTTCCAGCAGATTGTTTTTTAAACCAGCACAAAAGATTGCGGAAACTCGATATGTGCTTTAAACTTCACGACATTTTGCGTTGATTTGGCCAATTTTGGCCGACTTTGCGGAAACGCCTGTCCCTACTTATCCATGAAAAACTTCACTACAAGGGCTGACAGCTTTTAACATAACATTTCATTTACTGTAATTTCTGAAAAAGAAATCTTGCTGATAGGAAATAAGAACTCAGAATTCACATTAGAATTCAAACCGTCACACGCCAAAGTGTTATAAAATTCTTGATTTTGTTATGAAACTAGATTAGTCACATTTAAACAGTCAAATGTTTTGGATTGAATTCAAGCAAGATGTAAATCTGCAGTGTTTGACATTTTAATATCGTTTGTTTCAACAAAATAATATAGTTACTGTTTATCCATGATAACTTGGCAATTCAAATCAGCAATCTGCTTTATACATTAAGGCTTTATTTTTGTCTTTGAACCATGCAGGTTGAAAACCATGTGGGGGTTGGTGCCTATTGCCCAGAGATAGAAAAATCGGCACTTTATTCCTTCCTGTGTGTGCAATAATTGAAGAGTATAGACATTGTATGAAAATGAATACAACAACATGAGCCCCATCTAAATGGCCATTCTTTCATCTTTTCATCTCGGAATAGTTGCAAGGAATTATTTGTCTTTCTATTTTAGAAAAATTAAGAGAAATATTGGTTTATGTTGCAAAATAAATGTAATAATAATAATGTGTAGTGGTGGTGAAACTCAATCTGAATAGAGACGGTTGTCTGTTTCCAAGAATATTTTATATTGACAGCATGTTTAAACTGCAACTCACATAACTTAATAGGATATAAAATTACACCCATGAGCTTCACATGTTGATTTACCATCTGTAGCCACGCTGGTGCACTGAGCAGATGCCAACCACTTGTCTCAGGATGTGAGGGCAATCTGATTGCAGGCCTATGTTAATGTCCGTTATATTGGGAGAGCTCTCCTGCGTTTCTTAGAATTACTTCCATAGGATTGTCCATCTGAGGAAGGGGTCATGGAATCGTATGGCACAGAAGGGGGCCATTTGGCCCATTGTGCCTGTGCCAGTCTGCTTAAGCTCTCACCTGATAAATAAGACATCTCTGGCAGTACAACTTTGAAGTGTCAGCCCAGATTATTTGATCAACTTCTGACTGGGATTTGAGCTTGATCTATTGACTCAGAGGCAACAATGCTACCACTGAGCCAACAGTTGATAATGAGTGGATGGTGTGGCATCTCACTGTGTGCAGATATTGGAGCCACAAGCCCAAGAAATAATCGGGACAAGTTTGGCCCTTTCACCAGGTGTGATGCGGGCAGAATGAGCCCAGTGAAAGTGGTTTGAGGCCCAAACCGTTTTGATGGTTGGGCTTTATTACCATATTAGTGGCAAGCTGCCCTCCCGTATTTGGAGCAGTTTACCGATTATGGGAGCGGGAGATCGGACGGTTCCTCTATGGACTGAGCAGGTCAAGATATGTTACGGGGGCATGGGGGGAGGGGGGAGAGGCAGTCCCGGTGGATAGAGTGGGAGGGCTGTAGAGGGTTGGGCCTGAATTTTCCACTTGGCCCAACAAAACTTGCTAAAAAAACACCTACTTCCCGTGTTTTTGGAGTGGCCTCCAACAGTCCCTTTTAAGGGGCTTGCCGCCACATTTCCGCCAAGTTTACGGTGGTGGAGCAGAAGCAGCTCCAAAGAAATTCACGACCTTAGATGCAAGCACTAAGGTGTCCACTGTCCGAGGGAGGCACCAGTGGATAGCTCACCCATGTCTAATGCAGGTGAGAGGATTCCTACCTCTCCAACAAAGGAGTAACGATCAAGGGCCTGAACTTGATCAAAGCCAAGGCCCGCCCAAAGGACTGCCGAGGGCCACTGAGAGGCCGGTTGGTACATTTTCAGGAAGATTCCTCGAAAAGACATGGCAGCAAAATAACGACTTACGCCGTCGATCTGGGCGGCAGCAGACGGGAGCTTCCAATCTCGGCGGCAAATGCGATCCTCGCCAAAGTGCCACTGAGGACTGAGTCGGGCCCAGGAAGGGGGGCTGCGGCGGGCGGAAGACCTAAAAATAAAAATCTTCACAGAAAAAAAAGCACTGGAACACCTTCACTGGGAAAAAAAAAATTAAAAGATGTTCTTTTTTTGCAGATCTTTACTTACTTACCGTCGGGGTTAGACCTGCCTCCAAGCAGCGGTCCCTCCCCCTGCTGCTGCCGACTCCCGCCCGGAGGAATCCGCCAGCTCTGCGGGGCAGCAGGTCACTTACACGACTTGCCCACCAGCGGCCGTCAGTGGGCGGTTCCCAGCGGTACTCCCCTCCCGCCGGCGGCAGACCTAGAGGAATCTGTCACTGAGGGGAGACCGCCGAAAAAACCCGCCGGCAGTTGGCGGTAAGGCCACCAATTTTGTGCCCAAAGTCTTGCAACAGGATTTTGATAAACGGCACTATTAAAGGTAATTAATGATGAAATGATGCCGCATTCTGTGGCTGCGCAAGTCCAAGTCCAACCTCGAGTTATTAGAGTCAAAATTCCAAAAGCCCCAAGGCACAGCCAGAAGTCAGGTAATGCACAACTTACTCCTGTTCATTTGACCTTGCCTTGAAGTCGTCCCCAATCCTGAGAATGAGGTTATTTGAATAGCAGATGCAGATGCAGATGTCATTAACTGCTAATTGGTTGCACTCTGTGTGAGGACTGCAAACTGGCCTGGCCCATGTATCCACAGGTACCAATTTTAAGTGCTTGCTGCTCTCTTGCTGTGCCGCTGATACCTCCATAGATATGGCACTGTGTGATGCCCATTTATGGCCCTGTTTAGCACAGCCGCTTCACGCTACTGGTTGTGTAATAGGCAGAGCTGGCGGGATATCTGGGGAGCCCAGTATCCCACCTCCAAAAATGACGTTATAATGGAAGAAAATTCCCACCTCCAATCGGAATTTCTCATTGCTGCCAGAGGCAGAGGCGGGAAATAGGTTGTGTCCCAAATTCTTGTTCCCTCGCTCCCACTGTGCAGAAATGATTCCCTCCAAAAGCTCAAGAGTTTTGCAGCTAGTGAGTCTAACATCAGGGATAATGTGAAAAGTCATCATAGCAGTGAAAGGATTTATTAGCATAGGTGAATTTCCTGCTTGAAAGCTTTGGTGTAGCTGCCATTAGCGAGTACAAAGCAGAGGAGGAAGAATGTGATGCCAGTAGGTATACAAGGGGCAGCAGACACTACAGCAGGCAGCAGGTGTAGCAGAACAGAGTCAGCTATCTTGGATGGCACGAGCCCTGCATGAAGATGCCCAAGCTCACCAGAGATTTTGACTGTGCCACCTGGCCACAAATACCTGCAGCAACAGTCAACCCATCTGACAGGCATTAGTGGGGGCAGATAGGGTCACTACTGCCCTCAATGTTTATACCAGATGGAAATTCTAGGTCCCAAAGGGACATCACATGCTGGCTTTTGGACATGCAACACTGCTTACCTGCGTGATGAAATAACAGACGGCAAGATATATTAAAAGTAAATTCAGAGTATTAAGTTGTGCAGTATATGTGCTTAATGAGGTTTAATCTTGCTATTGGCCCTAGTCTGTCATGAATTCGTCCATGATGGTTATCGATGCGGCCTACTACTAAGTACTTTACAAATTTTAAGATGGTAATGACAGGCGACTGTGTAGCCAACTAGCAAACCGCAGCAGATACAGAATGCCTGCTACCTAAATGTATGACTAACTCTAAGGGTCCTGCAGCAGTGCCCGTGGTCCCCTTTGCTGGAGTTGCTGTGGGTTCATTGCTTTCAATGACAGCATCTATAATCAAGCCTATAGGGCTTTGTGATGACACAGAAGTGCTACTGGTATGAATGTCAACAAGTCACCCATTGGTTACCCCATGCAGGAAGATGTTTCTTCATGATGCCCACTGATCTCTGTGAGCATAAAACACTGGGCATGTGAAAGTTTCGGGACTCCTCGCTTGTCACTGCCTTGTCGCCATTCTCCAAGTGAATTGAAGGTAGATGGCGACATGGAGTTCGGACGCCAAAGTGCCATTGTAGCAGCGGTAGCATACACGAGGCATCCTCCGACTAGACCACTAATTTGTGTAAATGATACTTCTATTGCCGATGGCACCGATGTGCTCAGTTGGAGACTGTAGTGCAGACAACTGTTGCTCTATCACATCACTCCTGGGAGATGGCAGTGAGTATTTGTCTGTTAGATTCCCCACATGACTGACACCGCCTATGACATCATTTGGATCTCTGCTGAACATTCTGCAAGGGCTGGACTTGCAATCTCTTGCAGCAAAACCTGCAGGTTTTATATATTTGAAGTGTGCGGCTACTTCATGGATACTGCTGGCAAGCCCCACAGGACAGAGGGACTAAGCCCAAACACAGTTTCTGTCACAAAATACTGTGATAGGACCACCCAATTTTGACCCCTTTCTGCCGATTCTGGGCGGAATAGAAGAAAATCCACTCCATCAAGTGCCTGTGTTTGCTAACTCCACACGAACTAACCTTCCTCATAGAATCATAGGATCATAGACTAGTACAGCACAAAAGGAGACCGTTCAGCCAATTGAGTCCGTGGCGACTCTTTTGAAGAGCAACCAGTTTGTCCAACTCACCTGCTCTTTCCCCTTATCCCTGCAATTTTTTCTCCTTTAAGAATTTATCCAGTCAGCACGGATTTGTTAAGGGAAGGTCGTGTCTGACTAACTTGATTGAATTTTTCGAGGAGGTAACCAGGAGGATCGATGAGGGCAATGCGTATGATGTAGTGTATATGGATTTTAGCAAAGCTTTTGATAAGGTCCCACATGGCAAACTGGTCACGAAAGTAAAAGCCCACGGGATCCAGGGCAAAGTGTCAAGTTGGATCCAAAATTGGCTCAGAGGCAGGAAGCAAAGGGTAGTGGAATCTTGGCCTTTATTGCAAAGGGGGTGGAGTATAAAAGCAAGGAAGTCTTGCTACAATTGCACAGGATATTGGTGAGGCCACACCTGGAATACTGCGTGCAGTTTTGGTTTCCATATTTAAAAAAGGATATACTTGCTTTGGAGGCAGTTCAGAGAAGGTTCACAAGGTTGATTCCGGAAATGAGGGGGTTGACTTATGAGAAAAGGCTGAGTAGGTTGGGCCTTAACTCAGAGTCCACCAAGGGGGGCTAACCGATTAGCTCCATGCTGGCGTTGCGGAGGGAATCACAGGGCTCGCCAGTGCCACTTTAAAGATATGTATGTAAAGGCTGCAGCACAAAGGGCCATTTCCAGCGAATGTATAAAAGAAATATGACTCACTGTGTTGATGAAGAATCTGTAGATGGCCACGAATCCAGCGCGGATTATGAAGCGATAGTCAGAGAGGCAGCTCAGCCCCACGATGAGGTATATAGCATGTTTACCTGCACCATTGAGCGTTCTCCGTTAAGGATGGAAGTCAAGATAAATGGTGTTCCAGTCTTCATGGAAGTGGACATGGGGGCGAGCCAGTCAGTAATGAATCAAGAAGCCTTTGAGAGGCTATGGGACAATCAAGCTGAAAGATCCAAGTTGGTCCCGGTTCAGGCAAAGCTACTAACCTACACCGATGAACTTATCCCAGTCGTTGGTAGTGCGGATGTAAAGGTACTCCATGATGGCGCGGTGCACAATTTACCCCTGTGGATTGTTGCAGGTGATGGACCAACACTACTCGGAAGAAGGTGGATGGAGAAGATCCATTGGAGTTGGGAAGATTTCATCCCTCCAGCGATCGACGTCCTCCGCACTCAGAGGCAAAGCAAGCCCCCACCTGAGGTTGGATCTGGCACCAGAGAGCAGACCAGCACAGCACCCGAGGCACAGACTGCTCAGCACGACTGTGTGGAGATGATCCAGCAGAGACGACCCGAACGCACCTTCCAGGCTCCAGTGGCAGGACTCCGGAGGAAGGAAGTGGATCCAAAGGCGACTTCCCAGCTTCGATGGCAGAACCTGGGGAGAAGAGGATCACTGCAGTCGACATCATGGATGGAGGAAAGATGGCGCCCAAACCACGAGGTGATGCGCTGAAGAAAAAGATGGCGGCAGCCAGATCACGAGGTGCAGCGCTGATGGAGCAACACGTGGCACCAAACGGAGAAGAGGATTGGGGTTAAGATAGCAAGGCTCTCTTAAAGGAGGCCTGCAATCCACCATACTTAAAGGGACAGTTCCACACTCTCAATCAATGTAAGAGCATCTGTGAGTTAGATGTAAAATGTGCAATTGATGATCAGAGCTGTGTACATGCAATAAGCAAAGAGAAGTCCCGCGATCGTGATTGGAGCTACAGGTTATTTACTATAAGTAATGAAACATTGGGCGATGTAGGATTTCAACTGCATACAGTCAATGCAGCAGGCAGACACCCATCGGGAGCACAGCGGGATACCCAATGTCATAGCCTGCATCCCTGGGACCAGAGTTATGCACCATAGAGTGTGGCCACAAGCAGCCAATACATACAAGCCGCCGAGCAAGCGATCTCAGGAGGGCAATGGCACCGGTATTGATACCCTGCCCCTGATCGGCTCCACCTCTCATGCACCCAATGGTACCAACCGCCACAGGCCTGAAAGAGCAAACCGCACTAAGGCACAGCCCCCAGACCCTATCGCCACCAAGGCTACACCCGGGAACGAAGGGTCATCCACAGCGGTTCTCCCAAACGGGACCAGGACCAGCCAGGACCCCAAACCAAATAACGCCCAGGCAAGTGAGTCAGCAGTTCCCTGTGCATTGCCAGATGACTGCTCCTCAGGGAGCAGCAGCAACCCGGGGCACAAGGAAAGGACAGGGAGATCATAGGCATCTGTGAACTTGCCCGACGCTCGGAGCAACGACAAAAGCCCCGAGAGCAGGCAACTTGAGCCAACTGGTTTCCCACTGCCAGCACTGGGTACCGCATCACCACCAGACTACCTGGACACCACCCAGCAGTTCTGGTACTAGTTTGTCCTCACACACCAGTACTGATTCCAAGTATATATCAAGTTTGTACCTCACCAGTCAAATGTACTTGCCTCACAACTGTACCACAAATGTAATGATGTAATGCAATTTTTTTTCTGGACTTGAATGTATATGAATGAAATGAGCCGGCATAAGCTATATGTGGGATGGGGGGTAGGAGAGAATGGAGTGGTCATGGACGCACAAACAGAAACCACCAGCACCCACACTGCCAATGAAATACCACCTATTCACCCAAGAAACGACCCTCCAAGGGTCAACCAGATAGAGTTAAGCCCAGAGCACAGTCAATGCATGAAGACAATTTGCACTAAAGGCTTGGGGGAAGAGTGATGTTACGTATCCTACATGGTTACTGCTTGTACTATTACAAAGTGTGCCACCAGAGGGCACCTCAGTGGGAGGCTTGTAGGTTACCTGTTCAGGTGTGCCAGGCCCAGTATATAAGGCAGACCACCAGGTGTGATGCTAACTCTGGAGTTATCAATAAAGGACTAAGGTCACTACAGTTCAAGTACAATACATTGCCTCGCGAAGTCATTATCAGAGCACCTAAATATCAGATAACAATAAGAACCAAAAGAATTCTTATTCTCGGCACTTTGTTTGCTGCAAGTTTCTTTGCAGCAGCAATGAGCAATTTGTAGAAAGAATAGTAAACAAAGAATGTTAAGCTGTTAAACTACCACTGCTAAAGAAACTAATACAGAGAGCTAAATACAACTAAATGTCAATGTTCATCCAAAAAAAACACATCTTGATTAAACTTTGATAACCTAGCTTTAAAATTGCAATGTCAACAGGCCAGAAATGGATTAGTCATGTGCCTATTTTATGAGCAAAGTGGCCAATGGTATGGAGCGTACCCACAACGTGAATTTCCGCATGGGATCTAATTACCATAGAGGAGGCTAATATTCCTGAAAATTCACCTCTTTCTCCAACCTTTTGGTCACCCATCCTAATATCTTGCTCTTCAGCTCAGCATCTATTGTTTCCTTACCCTTCTGAGAAGTGCCTTGAGAAATTCTTCTATGTTAAAGTTGCTATGTAAATACAAGTTGTTGTTGTTATCTGATTTGCTGTTGCATTGTCATCATGTGCACTATTACCCAGTTGTGTATGGACATGTTCCTGTAATATATTGTGCAAACCAAAAATATAAGATTAGAAACATAGAAACATAGAAAATAGGTGCAGGAGTAGGCCATTCAGCCCTTCGAGCCTGCACCACCATTCAGTAAGATCATGGCTGATCCTTAACCTCAGTACCCCTTTCCTGCTTTCTCTCCAGACCCTTTGATCCCTTTAGCCATAAGGGCCATATCTACCTCCCTTCTGAATACATTCAATGAACTGGCATCAACAACTCTCTGCGGCAGGAAATTCCACAGGTTAACAACTCTCTGAGTGAAGAAGTTTCTCCTCATCTCAGTCCTAAATGGCCTACCCCTTATCCTAAGACTGTGTCCCCTGGTTCTGGACTTCCCCAACATAGGGAATATTCTTCCCGCATCTAACCTGTCACATCCTGTTAGAATCTTATACATTTCTATGAGATTCCCTCTCATCCTTCTAAACTTCAGTGTATAAAGGCCCAGTTGATCCAGTCTCTCCTCATATGTCAGTCCAGCCATCCCGGGAATCAGTCTGGTGAACCTTTGCTGCACTCCCTCAATAGCAAGAACGTCCTTCCTCAGATTAGGAGACCAAAACTGAACACAATATTCCAGGTGAGGCCTCACCAAGGCCCTGTACAACTGCAATAAGGCCTCCCTGCTCCTATACTCAAATCCCCTAGCTATGAAGGCCAACATGCCATTTGCCTTCTTCACTGCCTGCTGTACCTGCATGCCAACTTTCAATGACTGATGAACCATGACACCCATGTCTTGTTGCACCTCTCCTTTTCCTAATCTGCCGCCATTCAGATAATATTCTGCCTTCGTGTTTTTGCCACCAAAGTGGATACCCACACATTTATCCACATTATACTGCATCTGCCATGCATTTGCCCACTCACCTAACCTGTCCAAGTCACCCTGCAGCCTCTTAGCATCCTCCTCACAGCTCACACCACCACCCAGTTTAATGTCATCTGCAAACTTGGAGATATTACACTCAATTCCTTCATCCAAATCATTGATGTATATTGTAAAGAGCTGGAGTCCTAACACTGAGCTCTGCGACACTCCACCTGGTAGATCGTAGTAATTTTTCCAAGTGATGTACTATCAGGTTTAGCACAAATTTTACATATTATTGGCTGTCCTCTGCTTCCCAAATATGCTTGCATTAATCCATATTGGATCATACAGAATCCGGTAAGTAAATATGCTTTTTTGAACTTGGGGTTGTGTTAACTTCCTCAAGAAATGTGCATTCACAGCCAAAATAACAAACTTTTAGATATTTATTCTTGTTACATGGTTCATCAGCTGCCTGAAAAGCATGAAAGGATTATTATTGCAGACACATTGTGATTAGAAATAATAAAAAAATAAAAAAAAACATTGAATTTGGATTCTTGGAATCTGCACAAAGCCACAATTTTCTGCAATTTCATTGTTGGGTGGTCCAAAGAATAGCGTACCTGATTTTGCTCTGTGGGCACCCGGCTGGTGTCTGAAGTGGAGCACAGCACCGATGTCATATGCCTATAGAGAGGCAGCTGCACACATTGTACCTCCCCAGGCCATTTCCATGACCCAGAGGAACTCCAGATGGTCTGATGGAGACCAGCAGCCAAAAGGCCATGATTGTATCCAAAAGCCCTGGGGCTGCTAAACATAAATGAAGAAACTTACCTGCTTGTCTCCAGCCTTCCTCCTAGATCCCTGTCAACCCTCTGTGTGAAAGCCCCAGGAAATCCTACCACAGAGACCTGACATAGTGGCCCTCTGCCAGATTTTTCCTCTACCCTGTGCCTGGGGCTGAGGAAAATCTTCGTGGTTGTAGAATTTAAAGCTTTTTATGTAATTACATATGTACCCAGCAGACAGAGCTAATCATGTGGTTAATGCTGCCATTAATTTGGTAATCTCTTGGCTAAGGTCTAGATGATCAACAAATTAGAGAATGGCTGTGATAACAAAGAAATAAACACAGAGATAGTAATAGAACCATAGATAGTTACAATACAGCTGGCTGCCATTCGGCTTTTTATGCCAGTTCTTGGCTAGAACAATCCCAAACTAATCCCACTGGCTGCTTTCTCCACATAGCTCTGTACCTTCCTTTGTTTCAAATGTGTATCCGTTCTTCCCTTAAAAGATGTAATTTCTCTGCCTCAGTTACTCCTTATGGCAAAGCATTTCTCCTACCTTCTTTCCACATGCTCGGAGTGGCAATTTAAATTGATGTCCTCGACGGTGACTGCCCAACCAGAGAAAATAGTCTTTCCCTATCCACTCTATCACCACACTTCAGAATTTAAAAAACCTCTATCATGCTTTCTCTTAACTTTCTCTATTCCAATGGAAGTAGTCCCAGTATCTCAATCTCTCCCTATAGCTATAGTTTTTCATCTCTAATATCACCTTGGTGAATTTTCGCTGTATGCTGGCTATGGCTTTAATTTCCTCTCTATATTAGCCACCCACAGCTCTCTCACTGTCGCTTAACTATTTCCTAGTACAAATTTATCATTACCTCTTTAGGTTTGTATTCTGTCGCTTGGCAATTCCTGGCCCAGCTCTGCCAGTGGAACCCCTGCCCATCCTTGCCTGAGGCTGGAGACTCCGTCCAACCTGTTAGATATGGAGTCATTTGCAGAGCTGAGGAAAGCCGCTGGTGCCTGCAGTAACACATTGGCACCCACCTGCCTAATGGAGGTGGAGTGACACCAAGCTGCTCTGCCTGTAGTCCACGAAAAGCCCAGAGGGGCCGAACAAAATCATTCTTTCCATTTTTGGGCTCCCACTGGAGCTTCTGGATGCAAGATAAGATCATCAACCCCTGCGGAACTGATGACCTTATGTTCTAGCCAAGGTTTGGGATTATCAGAACACCTCAAAGGGATTGTGTCTTACTGGCATGAGTTACACCAAGGCCCTTTCAAGGTCATAATAGTCAGAATTTCCCAGGTAATCCCAGGATCTCCCACGACATGCTTCTTAACATGGAGGCAGGTAGGTGGAAGGTCCACCTATAGCCCTCTGATCAGAAATTAAAGGTCTGGTCTAAACAAGTTGAATGCTGGTGGCGCAGATTCCATCCCATCTTCCAGGCCCTACCCGTTCCCACCACCCACAGGCAGAAATAGGACATACACAATCTTACAATCTAGGAATTTTGGGGCCTATGTCCCTATTTATAAAGCCCAAAAGACTATTACATTTTTGCAATTTTATCCACCTGCACTCGCACTTTCTATATATATTTAAAAAAACACACAGACAGAGAGACAGAGACAGACAGAGACAGATACGGAGAGACAGACATAGAGAGACAGAGAGACAGGCAGGGAGACAAGCAGAGAGACAGGCAGATAGATAACATGTCAAACTATTGATTTTGTCCACAGCTGACATTAGACTAACTGGACTATAAGTACCTGGTTTATCGTTCTCTTCTTGAATAGAGGTGCTACGTTAGCTACTCTCCAGTCCCCAAACACAATGTGCATATCTAAGGAGGATTGAAAAATTGTGGCCGGAGTCTTTACTATCTCCCCTCTGACTTCCTTCAACAGCCCACGGTATATGTCATCAGGCACCCGGTGACTTATCCACCTTGAGTTCTGCTAATTATTTTCCAGAACCAGTTTATTTTCTATAGTTACCTCTAATAATTGTTCCACATCCTTCTCTAGTAACCTAAGCTCTCACTTCTGCAGTCATTTGTAAAAACTGATACAAAAAATGTATTTAATATCGCTACCATACCTTAATTTTCCACAACTAGATTTACCCCATCATCTCGGAGTTCTCATTCCATCGCTTTAATGATTCTTTTACTATGCTTGTAAGAGCCCTTAATATTTACTTTTATATTGTCTGTAAACCCTTCTAATCTAGCTGCCAATAGAGAATCATGGATCCAGACTAACTCTGACATACTATAGTTGTGTATAGAGCTATATTGCTCGGTACAATATATTGTTTAAACAGGGTCATATTACAGAGTTTCAGAAAGACTGCCTCATTAATTCCAGTCTTTAGAGAAAAACTATTTATCGTAGCTTATCTCTGAGGATAAGTAGCAATTGTAACAATGGGTATTGGGAGACACAGGATGATGCAGTAGGCTAGAACATTCAAATCCAGAACTTGCGTTTCAATTCAGTTTAGGCTAACATGGTATAAAAGTCTCCTCTCTCTACTGGCTGGAAAGGTCATATCTGAAAAGTAGAGCGAGGCAATCTAGACACATATTCATGTGGAAGTGGGTCTACAACACAAAGTGAGCCATTACTCAACACAAGTTGACAGTAGCGTGGAAGATGGTGGAGGCAAAACGATTGAGGAAGACGATAACTTTGGCCGTGTTGTCCCTATGGTGCAGGTTGGCTGCAGGTGTCCTTTAATGAAGTGGCACAGAAATTGTGGAGACAATTCTCCACAACCGCTGCCAGGTAGAGGTGGTGGGGTATGGTTGGTAGCATAAAGGCAGGCGAGAGCATTTCAGTTCTGCTACTGCTTATCTCTCGGATATGGTTTCTTGCATTTGGTTTCATTCAAATATTGCGATTGAGCTGCTTCAAAACCAACCCCCATCATTAATTTTAATTTGACTTTCCAGCATCATTAGACTCTTGATTTAGATGCTTTCTAATTCTCTGATTTCCTATAAAAGCTTGTATTTTAAAAGCTTCTCTTTAATCAATTCTCCCTACTGAGCTAAAATCTTGGCAGTGCTTCATTCATAGCCACCTTTTAAGTGAGTTCACAGAGTATTTGATTATTTTAAATTCCACACAACCATAATGTACTGTTCGGCAAAAGAACAAAACAAAAAATAAATAAATATATTCTTAGAAATTGCAACAAAAAACTAATAAGAGAATCCAGCGATTAAAAACATTTTATGAAACTGTAAAATAATAACGCTGTGCATCCATTATTAATCATGCTCACTCCAAATGGGCGAAACCATTTTAGACCAGTCTAGAATATCTGCTGGATAATTGCACCTGGCACTAAAATAATACATGGGCCTGAGCCAGATTTTCCTCTTCCCCCAGCACTTGTTTCACTCCTGCACCACAGACCTAAGTGACCAGAAAATCTACACTAATTCTCAAGCTGTGGCTTAACCAATGCCTTGTATACATTGCATACAAAATGTATGCTGAAGGCCTGTACACCAGAACTAGCTGCTCCCCTAGCCAAGCTATTTCAGTGTAGCTATGATACTGGCAGCTACCCCACAATGTGGAAAATTACCCAGGTTAAAAAAATAATAAATCTAAAAAAAGAGAATAAATCTAACTTGGCCAATTACCATTCTAGCAGTTTCCTCTCAATCATCAGAAAGTTATAGTTGGAGTCATCAATAGCGTCATCAAATAACAGCTACTCACCAATAACTTGCTCATTCACACATAGTTTGGATTCTGCCAGAACCAGTCAGCTCTAGACTTCATCCTCGATCTAAACTTGGATACGAGCTAAATGCCAGAGGAGGGGTAGAGTAGCTGCCCTCAATATCAAAGGAGCATTTGTCGGAGTATGGCACCAAGAAACTCCAGTAAAACTGAGGTCAAGGAGCAACAAAGGAAAAACCATACCGTAGCTGCCTGACACACTGGAAGATGGCCGTGATTATTGGAGGCCAATCATTACAGCCCCAGGACATCTCTGTTGTAATTCCGAATGGGGGTATCTTCAGCCCAACCATCTTCAGTTGCTTTGTCAACTATCTGCTTTTCATTGTGAAGACAGAAGTGCAGCTGCTTGCTGACAATTCTATAGCATTCAGCTCCTTTCACGACTCTCCAGACACCAAAACAGCCCTGGCCAGCCTGCAGCAGGACTGGATAATATCCAGACTTGGGCTGACAATTGGCAGAAAATATTTGTGCCACATATGTGCCAGGTAATGACCACCTCTAAGAAGAAAAAGCCCAATCGCATCCCGTTGACCTTCAACAATACCATCATTGTTGAGTCCCCACCACCACCAGTGGTTCCATTTTGTTCAGTTCAAAGAAGAAAACCTTACTTTTGGATAATAGGAACATTTTCACAAATTTCTGAATTAAATATTTTTTGTGCAGTTAAATTGTTTTCTGCTAAGGAATACAGAAACATAGAAACATAGAAAATAGGTGCAGGAGCAGGCCATTCGGCCCTTTGAGCCTGTACCACCATTCAATAAGATCATGACTGATCATGCAACTTCAGTACCCCACTCCTGCCTTCTCTCCATACCCCCTGATCCCTTTAGCCGTAAGGGCCACATCTAACTCCCTTTTGAATATATCTAATGAACTGGACTCAACAACTTTGTGGTAGAGAATTCCACAGGTTCACAATTCTCTGGGTGAAAAGTTTTTCCTCATCTCAGTCCTAGATGGCTTACCCCTTATCCTTAGACTGTGTCCCCTGGTTCTGGACTTCCACAACATCGGGAACATTCTTCCTGCATCTAACCTGTCCAATCCAGTCAGAATTTTATATGTTTCTATGAGATCCCCTCTCATTCTTCTAAATTCCAGTGAATATAAGCCTAGTCGATCCAATCTTTCTTCATATGTCAGTCCTGCCGTCCCGGCAATCAGTCTGGTGAACCTTCGCTGCACTCCCTCAATAGCAAGAATGTCCTTCCTCAGATTAGGAGACCAAGACTGCACATATTTTGATTGAAAGTCATTTGAGCAAATGCATTGGAATTGTTTGGGTCAGGTATTGCTCATCACTGATACAATATTTTGTTGCCCTAAATTACACACCTTGACCGGCGAATAGATTGTGCCTTTCTGTGACATATGATCAGTTCTAATAAAAATCTACCAGTTTTCATCCCCAATTTGCCCTCATTTCATCTCCACAAGATGGTACACTCCATTGCTGTGAGGTACTTAATTCAGCAATCTGGCTGGGGACTGGTGAAACCTGGTCAATATAAATATTCATTGTTTTATTATATTTCAACACCTTTGGAATTATGTAAAATTACCTTTAGTTTCATCATTGAGTCTTGGCAGAGCTTATCTCCCCTTGCAGCTGAAACCTCATCCACACCAATTAGTTTTGCCCTGTACCGGAATCCATCTCCTTTAAACCGTTTTATCAGACCAGCTTCACTCCGATCCTGACCTGGAAGTTAAAAGAAATAAGGCACTGGTGTTACAAATTAAATATATTATTTGGCTATTATGGTATCAAGTGAAGAAGTAAACAAGTCTTGTAAATGCAACTAAATCTTCTTAGGACTACAATATAACAACCACTAGCAATTATATAGCACCTTTAATGTAGGAAAACATCCCAAGGCATTTCACAGGGGAGCAAAAATAGGCTCAGAGCATGTAAGGAACGTAGGGGAAGTGACCAAAGGCATAATAAAATAGATTGATTTGAGAAACTATTTAATGACAGGGAAAGAGGAAGTCAAGTGTAGGGAGTAGCACATGAAGTTCCATAAAGTAATGTCAAGGCAGCTGACACCGTTGCAATTGATGGTGGTTGAGAGAGGGGGGATACACAGGAGGTCAGAGTTAAATGAAAGGAGAGGTTGGGACGGGGTATAAAGATGGAGGAAATCACAGACGAAGGGGCTGGTGAGGCCATGTAGGAGTTTGAACATGAGGAAGAGGATCTGAAAATCATTGCACTGGAGAAGATGGGAGCCAATGTAGGTCGGCGAGCACCAGATTGATGGGTAAGCAAGAGGCAATGCAGCAGTACTTAGCATGAGGTAGGAGGTGGTGTACAGTGGTACTTTGCAGACGTTGGAGTTTATGATGGTGTCACGTTGCAGACGTTGGAATTTATCATGTAAATGAGCAAAAGGAAGGACAGAACCTTGTTATACACCAAAGGTGAACAAGTGGGAACAGGTGAAGAAGTCAATCCTGGAGATGCAATGTCTGCATTTGGACAAGTATGAGTGGCACCAAATAAGGGTAGCCCTATGGTGATGGACCATACAGCTGAGATAATTGAGGAAGATGGTGTGATTGACCATATCAAATGCCACATAGAAGACAAAAAGGACACAAAATGCTAATGCAGCAAGGTTGTAGTCACAGATATCATTAATTACTTTGATGTGTGGCAGAGTAGGGTGAATGTGGAGGGAGGCGGAGGTTGAGGGCAGGAGGCAAGGAAGGAAGGAGTGGCAGCTGAAATAGGAGGTTGTGTCTGATGCAGTTGTCTTCATCTCGATCTTGAAAACAATAAAATCTATAAGCTGCTAACATAATACTAATCAACATTTCGCTAAGACATAAGTTTAAAATAAATGGAAATTATTTTAGAAACATAGAAACATAGAAATTAGGTGCAGGAGTAGGCCATTCGGCCCTTCGAGCCTGCACCGCCATTCAATAAGATCATGGCTGATCACTCAACCTCAATACCCCTTTCCTGCTTTCTCTCCATACCCCTTGATCCCTTTGGCCAGAACTAACTCCCTTTTGAATATATCTAACGAACTGGCCTCAACAAGTTTCTGCGGTAGAGAATTCCACAGGTTAACCACTCTGAGTGAAGAAGTTTCTCCTCATCTTGGTTCTAAATGGCTTACCCCTAATTCTTAGACTGTGACCCCTGGTTCTGGACTTCCCCAATATCGGGAACATTCTTCCTGCATCTAACCTGTCCAATCCCGTCAGAATTTTATATGTTTCTATGAGATCCCCTCATTCTTCTAAATTCCAGTGAATATAAGCCTAGTCGATCCAATCTCTCCTCATATGTCAGTCCTGCCATCCCGGGAATCAGTCTGGTGAACCTTCGCTGTACTTCCTCAATACCAAGAATATTCTTCCTCAGATTAGGAGACCAAAACTGAACACAATATTCTAGGTGTGGCCTCACCAAGGCTCTGTAAACTGCAGTAAGACCTCCCTGCTCCTATATTCAAATGTCCTAGCTAAGAAGGCCAACATGCCATTTGCCTTCTTCACCGCCTGCTGTACCTGCATGCCAATCTTCAATGACTGATGTACCATGACACCCAGGTCTCGGTTGCACCTCCCCTTTTCCTAATCTGTCACCATTCAGATAATATTCTGCCTTCCTGTTTTTACCACCAAGGTGGATAACCTCACATTTATCCACATTATACTGCATCTGCCATGTATTTACCCACTCACCTAACCTTGTCAAATCATCATGCAGCCTCTTAGCATCCTCCTCACAGCTCACACCACCACCCAGTTTAGTGACATCTGCAAACTTGGAGATATTACATTCAATTCCTTCATCTAAATCATTGATGTATATTGTAAATAGCTGTGGTCCCAGCACTGAGCCCTGCGGTACTCCACTAGTCACTGCCTACCATTCTGAAAAGGACCCGTTTATTCCGACTCTCTGCTTCCTGTCTGCCAACTAATTTTCTATCCACGTCAATACATTACCCCCAATACCATGTACCTTAATTTTGCACACTAATCTCTTGTGTGGGACCTTGTCAAAAGCCTTTTGAAAGTCCAAATACACCACATCCACTGGTTCTCCCTTGTCCACTCTACTAGTTACATCCTCAAAAAGTTCTAGAAGATTTGTCAAGCATGATTTCCCTTTCATAAATCCATGCTGACTAGGACCGATCCTGTCACTGCTTTCCAAATGCGCCGCTATTTCACCTTTAATAATTGATTCCAACATTTCTCCCACCACTGATGTCAAGCTAACCAATCTATAATTCCCTGTTTTCTCTCTCCCTCCTTTTTTAAAAAGTGGTGTTACATTAACTACCCTCCAGTCCATAGGAACTGATCTAGAGTCTATAGAATGTTGGAAAATGATATCCAATGCATCCACTATTTCTAGGGCCACTTCCTTAAGTGCTTTGGGATGCAGCCTATCAGGCCCCGAGGATTTATCGGAATTCGATCCCATCAATTTCCCTAACACAATTTCCTGACTAATAAGGATTTCCTTCAGTTCCTCCTTTTCACTCGACCCTCGAACCCCTAGTATTTCCAGAAAGTTATTTGCATGCAAGCTACCCTTAAAGAAACACTGACAAAGTGCACAGAATAGTCGTTTATTTAAGCCACTCAACTAGACTATCTATTTCTAGCTCCCAATCTTCAACTATACTCTGGAATGATAAAACTTCATGCAGGAGAAATTTACGTTGTTTGCGCAAATGATTTCTTGCCCGGGGCTGCTACCACCTCCTGCAAAATTCCTCGTGAGTTAGCAAAGGCACAGTCCGGTAACGTCGTGCGCAGCGATCCATTTTCGCACCGGAGCAGAAATTCGGTAGCGCCCTGTGAGGTTGCCATCGGTGATGACAGCAATAGCTTCACAGGGCGTGTACCGGGCTGTAGGCCGCTCGTGGGGCGAAAATTAATGGGGAGGTGTGGCACACACAATTTTATTTCCATGGCCGACTTATCTTGTTGTGGACTTGCCTTGTGGAATATACAGGGTCCGTGCCGCGATGTTGCAGCCCAGCACTCCGCTTCTGCGCCAGGCTGCTGCCACGGCACCCCGCTCCCGGGTAGTGAAGGGTGGCCCCTCGCCCCATTGCAGAGTTTGCAGCGTGCCCTCCCTTTTATTGGGAGGGAAGGGCCCTGTGCTCCTGATACCGATTCACAGCGCTCCTAAACAGGGTGGTACCGAACTTCAAATAAAATGAATAGCCATTATTCTCTACATAATATGCTGCCAATTGTTCCATTTACAACTCTTTGATAATTTATAGTTTAGGGTATAGCACATATTAATCCACATTCCCATCCAATTCAGCCATGATGGATATGCTGCACTCTCTGAACAACCTTTGCTGAAAAAGTATTCCATACACCTGCAGGCATCCTGTCCTTTTTTTTATACAACGGTACTCCATTCTTTCAGGGAAGCCACAGCACAAGTCAGGCTTTAAGCAGAGACAAAGGGGTAAAAGTTTGTTCACACCGCCAGACAGGCATAATCTGGGTTTAGAGGCCTGCTCGAAATTGGGCCTCAGGCTTCACCTGAATAATCGGGGAGAGCTGCCGGTGGGGTCACCAGCTCTGGCCGGATGTATTCCTGGAGGTTTCATCACATGACCAACTGCCTTCGACCACACCACCCAGCCAAGCAGGCTATTTTCCCAATTCCAGTATTTTCATCAATCATAAACAAAAGTGATTTTTTTTATGCCCTTATGATTTTCCTCCCGGGTTGCTCGCAGCAGTGTCCAGGAAATTAATTTTGAATTCCTGGAGACTCCAGAACAATCCTGAAGGGTTGGCAGTCCTCGGTCTGTTGTGCCTCCAGAGGCAGCTTAACCGTCCAATATGGGCAGTTTGCCTCAATGGCAGCTGCCCTGAGGTACGTTCTGGCTGGGGGAGGGAAATTTCTGCTCCACGTTAAAGTAAGTTTTAAAAAGAAAAACTCACCTTTATGTTGAAACACTGAGTGGAGCAGGAAAAGTGTCAGCACTGGTCTTTAAACAGAAATAAGGCCACTCATTAACATATTTAAGGGACCTAATGCCTGTTTACGGTGGTTGCCCAGGATGCCTGAATCTTGTTCAAGGCCAATATGGTGTCGTACATATTTCAGGCATCTCTAGGGTGCAGGACATAGCTCCCCCTTTTGCGCCCGTTTTCCGCCCACAAAATGGGTGCAACGAGAGCCAATTTCTACCTCCAAATATTTGCTGCAGAGTCCAAGAATTACTGACTTGTCACTCTGGGCTTTAGTGGTGCAAAGATCCTATATAATTAATGTGTCATTTGATAAACCAAATTATAAGCACAAAAATAGTTCCAAGATCGATATTTCCAAGCCACTCTGTGAAGGGACATTGAGATAAAAGTGCTGTTGTAAGCCTCTGCAATAGTTCAGTGTATAAGTGCATTATGTGGTGTATTACTAAACCATACAGGAAGGTCTCAGGGTCAATCCTTGTCTTTGCTGAGATAATTGATCTCAGTCAAGGTCGTGGTGGGAGTGCTACAATTGCCACTGAACTATCAGAGAAGCCCATTAACTGCCTCCAATTGTAATTTCACAATCTCTCTCTGACTTTTGTACTGAACACTGACGTTGTGGAAGGCCAAGCATTGCAATACACATACCAATTGGAGAAACCAGCTACTAGTTTTACTCAGGACATAGACGCCTGTCAGAAACTGGGCACGATTGCACTAGAAATACCCCACTGTACTTCGAGGAGCACTGTAAATCGGAACTACTGTGGTTTGCACAATATAAATGGGATTGTTTATACTTCACTGTAGTGGTACCTGCTCTCATTTCTCACTCCCACCCTCACATTACTTCACGATTTAGAAGCAATACATGACTGAGTCAAAAAAATTCAGATTTCTCTTCCCTTCATACATCATTATGAACAATTTAAAGCTATCTGCAGCTTTATGTAAGATGCAGCTAACCATTTAATCAGATTGTTTTGTTCAATTATACAACAATATCTTAAATTGAATCGAATGCCATGGTTATCAGCAGAGTGTGATTGTGGGTCCATCTGAATGACACTGAAAACGTACACGAAAGCTCAGCGAGTTTATTCGGTGAATTGCCGAGCCTTACAGGCCAAGAAAGTTCCACGTTTATGGATATTGGGCGAGGACCGGATTGGACTCGGTAGTGGAACTATTCCCCAGCAACGAGTCGATGCTTTCAGAACATGGAGAGGAGAAAATTAATAAAGAAGAAACTTTGCGGCTTTAGTGATTGTTATTTTACTAAATAAAGGCTGAGACAAGACTCCGTAATTTTACAGTTTTGGCCACATTGCTGGCCGTGAGCCTAGTTGTTTATAACCATGAATTACTCTTTTACTTTCTCTAATTATTCAGTATATAAAATGACCTTTATGTTACAGTTAAAAATTGGTAGCTATAGACATCAAAAATGTTGACCAGGAAGTGTTTCCCTTATTGGAAACTACAGAATATTTTGATTTGTTGTCATACTTTGCATGCTAATTCCCTAAGTAATTGGCTGCAAATTAATTATCAATAAAGCAGGACCAGTGCCACCACAAGCCAGGTTAACAGCCCGCTATGAATAGCCCACTGCACCATTCAGCTCTCAGATTACCTCCATGTCTGTAAAATCTCTGCCATAAAAAGATAAGAATTGTGAATGTAATCACCTGTAACAAATTGGGGCCGAAATTGATGGGCGTACCACCCACTGCCACCGACATTCCTCTGGTCGACCCACCCAGTGCCACCTTCGTCGTGGCCTGGACCAGGTGGGAGGAGAGAG
This sequence comes from Pristiophorus japonicus, assembly GCF_044704955.1. Classification (NCBI taxonomy): domain Eukaryota; kingdom Metazoa; phylum Chordata; class Chondrichthyes; family Pristiophoridae; genus Pristiophorus; species Pristiophorus japonicus. The sequence goes on along the minus strand of NC_091984.1, from coordinate 78,150,646 downwards.
CCGCCGGGAAGCGCCCGCCAACGTCAATGGACGGCCGACGCCTGTAAGTACACTCCCGCCCGCCGCGATGCCAGAGTGACAAGGGCTAGAGTCGGCGGCAGAATGGTGGTGGACCGCTGAGTGCAGGCAGCTCTGTCCTCAATGGTAAGTGTGAAGATGCTGTAAAAAAGGCTAGTGAAGTTTAGTTAAATTATTTCTTTACAGGTACTTACCTGGATGAGATCCCCTGAAGGTCGTCAGATTTTTGTTTTGTTTTTGAAGCTGTTTATTTTTACCCCTTCGACCTTCCCTGGGCCCGACTCCATCCTCGGCGGCACTTGGGCAGCAAGCGCCTCTGCCGCCGAGAATGAGAGCTCCCGCCGGCTGCCGCCCAGACTGGCAGCGTACGTCGCAGATTAGCCATCTGTCGACCTTCGAGGGACCTGGGTGGTGAAAATCCCGCCCAAAGAACCGTCAGGACCTCAGCGGCCATCGGCAGTCCTTTGGGCGGCATTTGGGTGGGCGGAGGCCTTCATCAATTTCGGCCCCATTTTCTTGGTCTATATTATTCAAAAACCAGTAATAGACAAAAGATTCTTTTCAGAGATAGAATCAAATCCTGGAGTTTAGATCATGCTCAAACATTTGATTACAGCCTTGTAATCACAAATATGCAATATTCTATATATCATATTTAGTTAGGGAGGAAATTAATATTTTGAAGCAGGCTATGGCACTGATCGTAGATTTAAATAAAGAGAAGAGAGATGACACCACACTTCATCGCAGGCTGCTAATTAATATAACTGCTGATCCATAAACTTGGTTGAGAGCTGCAATCATTAGAATATAAGCAGCACTATATTTAAATACTCCTATACGATTCAAGATCAGATTCTTCCAATATAATTCTAGGGAATATAAATGAATACTTTCTTATGTTCTCTCCTGAAACATTGAATTGCACGATAGTAAAGTTCCACGGTGGCTGGCAGCACCCCAGTATCATGCTTATGTAGTTATCTTTTACATGTGAGCCTGGACAGTGTGTGCTGGCAGGCTATTCAACCATGGAGGGCAATGTATTCAAGTTTCATCCTGTCCTCACTGACAGCTGTGGATGACCTTTCCCCTTCCTAGTCGAGAGTGACTAGGCCAATTCTAATCCCTTGTTGTTGCACCAGTTGAGATCAACTAACTCAGCACACACTAGGGATCAAATCTGGGATCTTTATGGTCCATATGGTTTAGTGCCGCTGCATTTACCCACTAAGCCATTAGGGGAAGCAAGTGCAACTTTCTATTCTGGTAAGTATCAGATGCACGCTCTCTTGTGACTTCATGTGTTTTCAGGGTCACAGGCAAAGCCTTTGGTTTGCAGTTTCCACAGAAAGACAGGCAGAATTGCAGAATGAGATCCCACACATCTTGGAATCACATGAATTAACAAAACAAAAACAGAACTTCACTTATTTTGTCACCATTACCCAGTGGTGCTGATCATGACAATCATCTCACTCAGATTCAAAGAATCATTTTATCTATAATGAACACTGACAGCTTAATCTTATTCAATTCACACAAGTTCACTGACTGCTTAGGTCACACTTTACGTATGCAGACATATTCCATTACTGTTTACCACTGACATTTTGACAGTTTTCGTATATGACGTATGTGTGTAAAATATGAAAAGATATGCTTACTCCAGTGAGCAGCTAGCAGACCTCACCTTCCCAGGCCTATACTACAGGGTTCATTAGAGGGAGCGAATTAGCAAAAACAGCTAAACCTGTGTTAAAGAGAGCAGGGTGATGAAGGCAGAGGAGAGGGGTTGCTGGTAGAGGAAAAAAGGAACCTGGGGTTATATTTTCTCTCCAGAGTGATCCTAGAATAGGGGGTGGTTTGGGCAGAGGAGCAGTGAGCCCCAGTAGAGTTTGATGAGGCTCAGTCAGATCTGGTGATAAATGACTCAGTCAGTTATACACCAGAAACACTAAAGTCTGCACTACTTGGACTTGAGGGAGTGAAGACAAGGGAAGTACCGGGGGAAGACTGAGATATGAGGTCGTGTACATTTTGCTGGGATCAAGAGCTTCTAAAGGTGGAGGTGAGAGAGTGGTTGAACAAATCGATAACTGCAGAGGTATCATAGTGAATGGAGATGCATAGGCTAGACAGCTGGGGTTTTGAACTGCAGTTGTAACACCATGAGTTGTTTTGCTCACAATGGACACAGAAGGAAGTACAGAGGAAGAGTGTAGGATGATAGATACAATGAAGTAGTTAGAGATGGTCTAGTTAGTTAGGACCATGTAAATAAAGGGCCACAGGAGAGGGTGAAATCAAGGGGGTAACCATGAAACTGCGTAGCAGAGTGTACATGGAGCACAATGAATTCAGAGGAGAGAGAGGAAAAAGGGAACAGAGTTGGAGATTGAAATCACTGAGGATGAAGAGTTGCACAGTGCAGTGACTGAGGGAGGAAAGGAGGGAGAAACTTGAGGTGGGACTGTGTGAGGGCAGACAGTAAGGATTCTAAAGAAGGATGGAACAGGGTGAGGTGCTTACAGGAGGAGAAGGTGCGAGAGGAGTAGGAGGAGAGATCAAGTTGTGACTTAGTGCTCGGAGCCATTCCACTTCCACAGCGGGTTGGGTGAGGCAGGTGGTGGAAAGTAATAGCTCGGTGGGAAGGTTTTGGTAAGGGACATGGAGTCCCCATCCTTGAGACAAGTTTCAGTCAAAATGAGAATTCAGAATCACAGGAGCCTTGTTCATGGGCATTCTGGAGGGAAATGAGGAAAGGAATGATGATTGTTGATTCATTAGTACAGTCCAGATGGTGGGTGGAGTGAGTGGGATGGCAAGGAGCTTAGCCCACAGAAAGTGTGCAAAGTCAGCAAGAGAGCAGGAGGGGGCTGCTAAGTTTGCTGCTCATAAGGAGTCAGTGACAGATGCCTCAATGGGCCCTTCACAGAATGCCAAGTGGGTAGGGTTGCCAACTCTGGTTCAGCGTATTCCTGGAGGTTTCAGCAGATGATGCAATGCTGTTAACGACTGAGTTACTCCAAAACAAATTCACTATGGAAGAACGCAAAAAGCATCCATTTTGAAAGTGCGCCAGACACCACCCCCTGTTCACTTTGGCAGGAAAGAGTTTTAATGTGACTGCAAAGGGAAAGCTGCAAATTTCCTACGATTGTTTTCCCGGGTCATTTGCAGCAGGATCCAGGAGATTCAACTGTAATTCGTTGAAACTGCAGGACAATCCTAGACAATCGTAGGGTTGGCAACCCTACAAGAGAGGCATAGAGGGTAGCTGTGGGCTTATTCAAAGGGGAATTAACTTTATCCTTAGCTTTTTAGGCAACATTCATGGAGAACTTGTATTGCCCACTTTCTCTTCTTAAATTCAACTCATCCATATTAAATTTCATCTGCCATCGTCCCGCCCTTTGACATATTTTGTCTAATTCATGTTCTCATTCTCTCAGGTTGAATTGGCCCTTCTAGTTTGGTATTACCTACAAATTTGACCAGTTTTTACTGAGTTTCTGTATTCAAGTCATTAATGTAAATTAGAAACAATAGGGGTCCTAACACTTAGCCATATTGTGACTCAATCCCTGAATAATTAAGTATTTTTGCTATGAAATGGAAGATATTACATTCTGAAAGATAAGGGGAGACTTTTGCCTTGGGCAGCAGTCAAAGCCAATGTCCTTCAATACTACATGCTCAGATTTAATCCCTGCCCATAGGCAGAAGATAAAATAAAGGGCTGGTCTTAATCCCCTTAATACTGGAAACACTCCATAGTTTTAATATTCACACATTTTCCATTCTGTACACATTTTGATAGCTGAATAGTACAACTTAAAATGATATAAAACCAGTAAGTCACACAATATTTGCAAATTCATCAAATTCTTTGAAAAGCTAAAAATGTTGCATGCAATCTTCAAAGAATACTTTTAACAAGACCAAATTAATTACCATCAAGTCCACAATACAGAACTGCCCCAGGGCTGGATTTTAGAATTCCATATGTGATTCCTTTTTCATCATAATTAAACATTCTATTCATTAAGAATAATTATTTTTATACCAACGTTTTTCCAAAAATAATTCTTACATTTTTGGCCCTAATTATTGCTCTATCCATGACTTGATCACAGATATAACAAGACTGCCAAAAAATACACTTTTATAAATATGCTTTTAAAAATCATGTGCAAATTCTTTAAAATAATCTGTAAAAATAATCAGACAATAATGGCAGGCATTGTTGTTACTGCATCTGTAAGGATCTGCTTTCAAAATCTATTTGTGTTTCCTACACTCTCTGATTGCATGGCAGGAATATTTTCTTGGTGTCTCCGTCACTTCAATGAGCACGAAACACTCCCAAAGATGGTTGTGTCATACAAATGTGATTCCTTGGGTGAATGATCACAATTAGAATCTCGTGAAAGAATTGTGTGTTCAACTGTGATACTGAACTTGTTTATATGGGCAAAGAAGCAAGGGACTGGTTGTGTTTAGGGAGCAAGCTTTTGCGGATTCTGCACTGAGCGGGGAGGATGACAGTAATGAATATATTTATTAGAAGATGGTAAATCCAGGCTGAGATTCAGTGCCAGCGGGGCACAAATGAGAAGATTCCACAACCAGATTCCACGTATCATATTTAATTTTTTTATAGTTTTAATTATTTCAAGTTGACAGACAATGGTATTGTGGTGATAAAGATGTGGAATCAGACAGCCATCTGTGGCATTTAGGGTCTTGAAAGTCATTTGAAGTAATGCATAATTGGAGTGATCTCAGGGTATCAGAGTAGTAAAAACAAAGAATCTTAATCAATTTGAATTGAGCCAACCCAGATAAATTTGCTTAAATCTAGAGCACTTTGTTTCTGTGTGCTCCAGATCTTCAAATAGCAGCGGTACAGACTGGGCACTAACTGTAGGTATGCTTATACTTTGTGAAAAAATAAGAGGAATATGTTTTTAAAAGAAATTAAAGCAGCACTATTCTTATCTGAAGAAAGGGATATCAGCTATTTGCTCCATTTTGTTGTAACTCAAATGGCAATGATGTATTTCAGTGAGAACTGAATTATCACATTAAGTGCTTGGCAAAAAAAAAATTGTCAAACATTTTTTGAAGATGACTGTGCTCCTCTAAGCCAAAGCAATACAATTTATGAGACACTACTGGTGATAATTCTAGGAATGATGCTTTGATGTTGTGCTTCTTTGGCATAAAAGTAACTGATGAGACAACAATGTGGTCTGGATTATTACATGGTCCAGAACCACAGACTTTAAACATACATGCCAACTCACTAAATTCTGTAACAGCTTCAAAAAAACTGACAGTTGCCAAAAAAACTGACAACTCTAAAATAAACAATGCATAATTTAAGAACAGTCTTGAATACATGCCTACAACCAAGGACAATGCTTCATGGTGACTGACTAAGTTAAATTTATTTTTATTACATTGAATTTTAGGATTTTTATTAATCTTATGGCATCACATTGCTCATCTCAGTTTATTTGCATAAACTTGGTTTTTAATCCCTTACGTATATAAGATTCAAGGGTGATCTGGTCGAGGTGCTTAAAATGTAAAATTTTTGTTAGGCAAGGATATCAAAGGATATGGAGCTAAGGCGGGTAAATAGAGTTGAGGTACCGATCAGCCATGGTCTCCTTGAATGGCGGAGCAGGGTCAAGTGGCTGAATAGCCTACTCCTGTTCCTATGGGCTAGAATTTCCAATGCTTCACCGCCCGGTTTCTCGGCGGTATTGGCCGTTTTGGGCGAGAACCGGGTGGCCGAAAAATTTCCCAGCTGAGTTCCACCAATGGTTTCGAAGTGCCGCTGGGGAGCAGACCGCCGACATGCATCGTCCATAGATCGCCATGGCGCGATTTTTGGCTCAGCGGTGACCCGTAGGTAAGTTTAAAAAAAAAACACCCATGAGAATCAGCGGAGCTGGGCAGTTTGTGAGTAGCCCTACAAGAAAAAGGTAACTAATTGTTTTTTTTAACTAATTATTTTAAAATTCTCTTGTAGTGATTTAAGTGAAAAGGGTCCTAAGAATGTTTTTATGATTTTTTTATTTTATGTTTTTTTAAAAAATATTTTTTGTGTTTTTCTCCTCCTAGCAGCCTCGGTGTAAATTTTTAGTAAATTTATTAATTATCGGCCATTTTCTTTTAAGAACCGCCCAATCAGCCCAAGATTCTATTTTTTCGCCGAGAATCCGGGGGGAGGCCATCTTAGACTGGGTGTTGTGTAATGAGAGAGGATTAATTAGCAATCTCGTTGTGCGAGGCCCCTTGGGGAAGAGTGACCATAATATGGTGGAATTCTGCATTAGGATGGAGAATGAAACAGTTAATTCAGAGACCATGGTCCAGAACTTAAAGAAGGGTAACTTTGAAGGTATGAGGCGTGAATTGGCTAGGATAGATTGGCGAATGATACTGAAGGGGTTGACTGTGGATGGGCAATGGCAGACATTTAGAGAACGCATGGATGAACTACAACAATTGTACATTCCTGTCTGTCGTAAAAATAAAAAAGGGAAGGAGGCTCAACCGTGGCTATCAAGGGAAATCAGGGATAGTATTAAAGCCAAGGAAGTGGCATACAAATTGGTCAGAAATAGCAGAGAACCCGGGGACTGGGAGAAATTTAGAACTCAGCAGAGGAGGACAAAGGGTTTGATTAGGGCAGGGAAAATGGAGTACGAGAAGAAGCTTGCAGGGAACATTAAGACGGATTGCAAAAGTTTCTATAGATATGTAAAGAGAAAAAGGTTAGTAAAGACAAACGTAGGTCCCCTGCAGTCAGAATCAGGGGAAGTCATAACGGGGAACAAAGAAATGGCGGACCAATTGAACAAGTACTTTGGTTCGGTATTCACTGAGGAGGACACAAACAACCTTCCGGATATAAAAGGGGTCGGAGGGTCTAGTAAGGAGGAGGAACTGAGGGAAATCCTTATTAGTCGGGAATTGTGTTGGGAAAATTGATGAGATTGAAGGCCGATAAATCCCCAGGGCCTGATGGACTGCATCCCAGAGTACTTAAGGAGGTGGCCTTGGAAATAGTGGATGCATTGACAGTCATTTTCCAACATTCCATTGACTCTGGATCAGTTCCTATGGAATGGAGGGTAGCCAATGTAACCCCACTTTTTAAAAAAGGAGGGAGAGAGAAAACAGGGAATTACAGACCGGTCAGCCTGACATCGGTAGTGGGTAAAATGATGGAATCAATTATTAAGGATGTCATCGCAGTGCATTTGGAAAGAGGTAATATGATAGGTCCAAGTCAGCATGGATTTGTGAAAGGGAAATCATGCTTGACAAATCTTCTGGAATTTTTTGAGGATGTTTCCAGTAGAGTGGACAAGGGAGAACCAGTTGATGTGGTATATTTGGACTTTCAGAAGGCTTTCGACAAGGTCCCACACAAGAGATTAATGTGCAAAGTTAAAGCACATGGGATTGGGGGTAGTGTGCTGACATGGATTGAGAACTGGTTGTCAGACAGGAAGCAAAGAGTAGGAGTAAATGGGGACTTTTCAGAATGGCAGGCAGTGACTAGTGGGGTACCGCAAGGTTCTGTGCTGGGGCCCCAGCTGTTTACACTGTACATTAATGATTTAGACGAGGGGATTAAATGTAGTATCTCCAAATTTGCGGATGACACTAAGTTGGGTGGCAGCGTGAGCTGCAAGGAGGATTCTATGAGGCTGCAGAGCGACTTGGATAGGTTAGGTGAGTGGGCAAATGCATGGCAGATGAAGTATAATGTGGATAAATGTGAGGTTATCCACTTTGGTGGTAAAAACAGAGAGACAGACTATTATCTGAATGGTGACAGATTAGGAAAAGGGCAGGTGCAAAGAGACCTGGGTGTCATGGTACATCAGTCATTGAAGGTTGGCATGCAGGTGCAGCAGGCGGTTAAGAAAGCAAATGGCATGTTGGCCTTCATAGCGAGGGGATTTGAGTACAAGGGCAGGGAGGTGTTGCTACAATTGTACAGGGCCTTGGTGAGGCCACACCTGGAGTATTGTGTACAGTTTTGGTCTCCTAACCTGAGGAAGGACATTCTTGCTATTGAGGGAGTGCAGCGAAGATTCACCAGATTGATTCCCGGGATGGCGGGACTGACCTATCAAGAAAGACTGGATCAACTGGGCTTGTATTCACTGGAGTTCAGAAGAATGAGAGGGGACCTCATAGAAACGTTTAAAATTCTGACAGGGTTAGACAGGTTAGATGCAGGAAGAATGTTCCCAATGTTGGGGAAGTCCAGAACCAGGGGACACAGTCTAAGGATAAGGGGGAAGCCATTTAGGACCGAGATGAGGAGGAATTTCTTCACCCAGAGAGTGGTGAACCTGTGGAATTCTCTACCACAGAAAGTTGTTGAGGCCAATTCACTAAATATATTCAAAAAGGAGTTAGATGAAGTCCTTACTACTAGGGGAATCAAGGGGTATGGTGAGAAAGCAGGAATGGGGTACTGAAGTTGCATGTTCAGCCATGAACTCATTGAATGGCGGTGCAGGCTAGAAGGGCCGAATGGCCTACTCCTGCACCTATTTTCTATGTTTCTATGTTTCTAATGCCCATTTTTTTCACTGGGTGGATTTTTTCTTTTTTGGGGGGAATTTTTTGCTGCCGATAATTTTGGGAATCTTAGTGGTATTTTGGGCATCAATTGGGCATTGACGGATTGTTTGGAAATTCTAGCCCTCTGTTTCTATGAAAACTGAAACCCGATGGCCTCATGCATGACATATGATAAGAAGTAGTTATTAATGGGAGTGCTGTGTGACAGCTTGTCACACCGTAAACACCAGCTATGCCTAATATACCATCAGGTGTCTTACAGGAAAAAAATGTGAAGTCCATAGAAGTGTAATTTTGCAGTAGTGTATTTAGAAATTTTGAGGAGGGAAGTGAGCTTTGATGCTATAAAATATATTCCACGGTGTATTGGGACATGCCCTCCAGGAAATTTTTGATACTTTTCCAAAAATGTTGCCACGATTTGACATTGCCCTTAAAGTGTTTATTTTACATTAATATGCAACACTTCTTTACTCTTCATAGGACAATATAAAACCACTTACTACAAAAACAAGCACATAGACAAAATAAAACATGCTGGCACACAAAGTCATGTTTAAAATGGCAAGTAAATTTTAGACTGAAAAAATAAAGATCACCTTTCATGATATTGCAGATCTACCAGTTGGTTCATCAGTTCCCTGTAGCTTTTAAACAACATTGCCATTGGAGTATATGTACTCTGCCAAAAAAAAGCACTTTAGCTCCTCCTATCCTACTCGACAACTGATGAGATGGGGCCAACGACCTGTCTTCAAACCCCTCATAGTACCAAAAGGAACGGCTGCTCAGGGACTGGCCGAAACCACCAGAGGGAGGATCACAGATCCAAACCGGTTCCCTGCCACTCTCTGGCACTAATGTTCCTGAGAATATTTACAATATATGTTACCCCATCCAACAACTGCTCCCTCTGTACTGAAAGTAGAACATAAAAGCTTACCCACATCACTGCACACTCAGAACTTGACTTGACACACTCACTGTAACATTACAGCAGAGTGTTACAAATGCAACGTAGCTTATCGAAAATGAACATTGTGAAACTATATTATAGGGCAGGGCAGACAACATAAAACAGTCTGACAGAATGCATACAGTACAAACAAAGAAAGCAGAATATTAAGATACGATCCTAGGATTTCCATACAACTTACATTTCTTTGATTAAACTTGCAACAGTTAAAGATGAGCAGTCGCAGTGAATCCTGTTGTTTAAATGGTCTTGGACTATTTAATAAAAAAAGGAAGCTTTTGACAAAATGTTTCTACTTGTCAATCTAGACGGTATTGTTTATGTAAATTGGTATAGTCTTGCAATGCACAGCTCCTAACCACTTTGTGGGCCCAAATTTGCCCAGGTGTTGCTCCGTTTTTTTTTGGAGCAACTTGATTTTTCTCAAGTATCTTAAAAATCCCTATTCTGCACATTTAATTTGCACCAGTATAAGTGAGTTAGTTAGGATATTTTTTGTTTCTTTTTTTTCCAAAAGGGGGCGTTACCAGCCACCTACACCTGTTTTGGCCATTTAAGCCAGTTTGGACAGCTAATAGTTGCTCCAAACTAACTTAGGCCAGCGTATGTGGTCACTTGTGGCCGCACAGAAAACCCTTGCGGAGAGTTAAGAAATCACAACCTTCAAGGAGCATAAAAATCATCAATAATAAATAAAAAATAAATAAATAAAAAATAGAAATTAAGTCCTACCTTCATATCAAAACTCCTCCTCTCCACCCCCACTCCCCACCCCCTCCCTCCATCAAAACAAAGCACAACCATCAATAAATAAAAAATGAAACTCAAGTCCTACCTGGCCGGGGAAGTCAGCAGGCCGGGCCAGCCGGTGCAGGAGGCCACTCAGCCGGGAATAGGGGTGGGAGAACGCACCGACTCTCTCCCCGAGGGACTTCACTTCACTTCTCCGAGGGACTTCACTGCACTTCTCCGAGGGACTTCTCTGAGGACTGGACTTCTCCGAGGACTTCTGTGAGGGACTTCTCCGAGGGACTTCTCTGAGGACGGGACTTCTCCGAGGACTTCTCCGAGGGACTTCTCTGAGGACTGGACTTCTCCGAGGACTTCTGTGAGGGACTTCTCCGAGGGACTTCTCTGAGGACGGGACTTCTCCGAGGACTTCTTCGAGGACTTCTCTGAGGACTGGACTTCTCTGAGGACTGGATTTCTCCGAGGGAGTTCTCTGAAGACGGGGCTTCTCCGAGATACTTCTCCGAGGACTGGACTTTTCCGAGGACTGGACTTCTCCGAGGACGGGACTTCTCCGAGGAACTGCTCCAAGGATTGGACTTCTCCGAGGACTTCGAGGGACTTCTCCGAGGGACTTCTCCGAGAACTGGATTTGTCCGAGGGACTTCTCCGAGGGACGTCTGGCTGGGGGCAGGAGCTACTGCACATGTGCGAAACCTTCAGTGCGCATGCGTTGAGCTGCCGGCACAGTTTTTTGCACAGGGGCCTAGTTATGCCCCCCATTGGACAGACCACGCCGTGCCAAGCCATGAAAGAGGCCACAGAGCGGGGAGAATACAGAGCTACATTTTCGGCGCCATTTTGGGAGCAGAAAGTTGGTGCACTTCAGGTAAGTGCACGAAAAAACTGAAGGGCCAAATTTGGGCCCGTAAAGAGGGTCAAACCTGACCATGTCAAAACAGATTGTCACATGTAAGGGAAATCAAATCAGTAGCAAAAAGCTCTCGGAGGTTTATATCAAACAAATGTAGGACTCATATACACAACACTTTAGGCCATTAACAGCAAGCATTCTGGGATCTAACATTACTGTTTAATCAAAACATTGGCGTACAATAATTACACAGGCTGTACCTATGATCTCTTGAGAGCCTGTTTAGGCAGCAATCTATTGCAAGTAAATCATGGGAGGAAACAGCTGAGAACACCAAGGAGATAGGTCAACCAAAGTATGGACTGGGATGGATGTTGCAAACCTTATCAGATGGGCTGAGGATAGAAAGCTGCGGAGGTGATTAATGACTTGCCTGAATGGTGACCTGCCAGGAAATGTTGAGAAAGAGAGATTTATCGTATATTGTTTCCAACTGTGTAACGTCAACCCATTTGCTGGCAAAGGCTGGAGAAATCTTATGCTGGCAGAAATTTCTGACTGTTCCTTAAATGTCAGATGCGAGGTGTATAAAAACATATACACTTTATTACAAATCATATTCACAACAGAATTATAAAAAATTTAAGGTCTCTACTCCTATTCATCAAATAGTCATCTGTTAGACAGAATTATGTGGACATGGAAAATCTAGAAACCCAAAGCAAACAAACCCCATCTAAAGCTTTGCTTTAATCAGATGGTGTTCCCTTTTGTGGGATTTATTCTATTCATCCCACTTTTTTGTGTGAGGCTTCAATGCACAAACAATATAAAGACTAATAGGGATACTAATAATAGGAATTGATGAGTCCCTTACTCTTTTGGTATCATTGTGTTTTTATTATAAATAATTATATTAATTTTACAATAAGACAAGTCTAATAAAACTAGGCTTTAAGAAATTGCTATCATCAACCCTTTGAATCCTAATAATTAGATTTAAAATCCATAATGAACTTTAATATAGTAATCTCACAAATCCTTTCGGACTACTTAATACAATTACCAGCACCAAAGGCAGTTCATTTTTCATTCTTGTGTATGATTGATAATTCCAAGATAGTTCAGAAAGAACACGGCTCTATGAATATTAAATACATTGGTCTAATATGTTATCGAAGTAAAATTGACTCTTTTGTGGTTGAATCAATAGAGATACATTAGACTTGTGGAATAATTTCTCTGGACTTGTTTAGGAGCCTAAGCCCCCCACATATATATTTCCACAAGGAATGCAGATGGATACAGTTATCAAAGAAGCCTGGAAATGCTGTATATATTGACCTTCAACATCGCTCTCTTTTCTATTGATTAAATGTCATCCTTTCTCAGTGGTTGCACTCTCACCTCTGAGTCAGAGGGTCATAGGTTCAAGCCCCACTTATGAAACTTGAGTACATAATCTAAATTGACACCTCGGTGAATGATATGCTGCTGAAGGTGCAACCTGTTGGTTGAGATGTTAAACTGATGCCCCATTCACAATCTTCTCCCCCTGGATTCACCATGGGATGGTGCCATCGCCTCCACTGACTGACTCTGATCCTCTTCAGGATAGGCGCACTATCTCTTGTGGAGCGACTGGCGTCCCCAGCACACCAATCGTATCTTGATGATGCAAGAGGACCCATTTTGCATGGTCCACTTGTGCATCAGATTCAGCACAGTGGTTCATGGCCACCGTTGGGTTTGTGCCTGAAATCGGGCACGAACTAATTTTTAGGTAGGTGTGTCTGAGAAAATCGCAGAAGAATGTCAGATACCATTCTATTGCATTGAAGATGTAAACAGAGTATGTAGCAGGGAAGCACATTTAATACCATGGCATTGAATGTTACGAATATTCAGGTCATAAACAGGTAACATAACACAGTTGGGATGTGAGCTATAGGGTCAGGCCTCTTGATGAATATTTATATTTCTCAATGTCATACTGTCACATACCTTCTTTTACATGTCACTTTCTTAAAGCTGAGGTATAAAGATGAGTACAATTACACTGTAAAAGCAGCCTCAGAATCTGTTGAACTTCAGCATTTAAATATGACGACCTAGGGCTATTCAAAGCCAGTCAACATTACTTAGTAATGATGCAGTTTTAATTGCAATCTCAAGCTCAGTAACTCCTTTCAGTCCCTTTCTTTCTCAGTCATCACAATTCCCCATTTCTAAAAGAATTCCAGAAAAGAAAATTATGCTAAATAAACAGAAAATTATCTATTTAAATGCACAGCTGTATTATTTTTTTTTGAACATAGTACAGACGAGACTATTGAAGAATTACATTTTAGATTGGAATTGGGAGAGAACTTGAATGCTTTCAAAAGGACCTACCTTTTAGTGGTCAGAGGTCGGGCATTGCCTTCCCCTTCTATTAGGCACCGAGACCAATTGTAACATCCTCACTATTAAACTAACAACGCAGTTTAGCCCAATAGATTTCCCTTGTGTCACACACCATCCCCTGGAGTTGAGAGGGCAAATCAATGGCCTACTCCCAGGCTTCTGCTGACACCACTCACTGAGGTTCGAGCAATAATCCATCATACCATCCTTTTTATAAAAATTACTATAAAGATTAATAGCAGATTTCTTTTCAGTTCTATAAAAATACACAGCAAGGAAGAAAAGGATAGAAAGTTTATTCCAATTGGGAACCTTCAAAGCATATGACAAAGTCATGTCAGGTTCACCTTCTCAGCACTTGAGCACTGGCTGCACATTAAAAAAGATATTAGCAGTTTTCTAAAGGTATTTTTTCTGTTGCACAATTCATGCTGCAAAAGCATTGCCAAACCACCATAGCATTATTTTACACATGACACCATTGCAACCAGAATCTTCCATGGCTCTTTCCTCATTCATTTACCTGTCTAAGCCAAAAACAATCTGGACAATTTCTTCAAAATATTAAACATTGCACGTCAAGTTTGAAATTTACACTCAGGTATTTATGCTGCACACTCTCTTTTGTGTAAAAATCGTTTCTATATTGGAATGCGTGAAGCTTCACACAGTACTGTGTTATAACCTCCACCTTACACAAAGTTATCATAACGTCTTTGTTCTTGTACTTTCCTGTTATACTTTATGCCCTATTTATACAGTCCTTATTTATATTGACCTGCATCTGTCTGCACTTGTAGTTTTAAGGAAAGATATATTTGCACCATTAGGACTCTCTTTCTCCATGCACAGGGAGAGAAAATGAAAACTTTCCAAACCAATATTTTACCCAGGTCCTTTTTAAAAGAGTTAAGCATCAACTGCTTTTGCTGGGAATCTAGTCCAGATATCCATTGTTTACTTTTGATTGCTAGCCTCATCTGAGGCTTGTTAAGCTGAAGGAGCATTCTGCTACTTTGCTTACAGTTGACGATAAACAACCTGTTTACATCTAGGCCACTGATATAAACGAAGGAAGTATGTCTGAAATGTTACTCTTCCCAAATGGTGATTTGACCCGGAGAATAGGATTGTACTGATTCATTACATTCCTTCACCACGGGATAGATTTCTGGATAAAGGGATGATCACAGCATGTGAAAGGAAAGAGTATTTCATTTTCAAAAATAATTAATGAGTTTGAGGGTCTTGGGGGCCCCCTTGCCAAATCAACTGGATACTATAATTATCAGCATGTGTCCTCAGCTGCACTGCTCCAGTCTTCCAACAGGCAGACTGATTAACATTTTAGTGAGAAAAGTTGACTTAGTCAGTAAATGAATGTATACATTAAGTTACAGCAAATCTCACCTTACTTCAACTTAACTTCATTCCCTCCTTGTAATAAAGAATATAATAGATCATGTCACATTTTCCAAGTTAGTGGACAGTTTCTTTTGGTCAGCTCTATCACTGAATCAGACCAAGGTTTGCATTGGGTCAGATCTACTCTCAGACTAGGCTAGGCCCTACCTATAGCAAGAGTTTCTACAGATATATAAAAAGGAAAAGAGTGGCTAAAGTAAATGTTGGTCCCTTAGAGGACGAGACCAGGGAATTAGTAATGGGGAACATGGAGATGGCAGAAATGCTGAACAAATACTTTGTATCAGTCTTTATGGTAGAGGACACTAAAAATGTCCCAACAGTGGATAGTCAAGGGGGAGGAACTTAACACAAACACTAAGGAGGTGGTACTCCATAAGATAATGTGACTAAAGGCAGATAAATCCCCTGGACCTGATGGCTTGCATCCTAGGGTCTTAAGAGAAGTAGCGGCAGGGATAGTGGATGCATTAGTTGTAATTTACCAAAATTTCCTGGATTCTGGGGAGGTCCTAGCAGATTGAAAAACTGCAAATGTAACGCCCCTATTTAAAAAAGGAGGCAGACAAAAAGCAGGAAACTATAGACCAGTTAGCCTAACATCTGTGGTTGGGAAAATGTTGGAGTCCATTATTAAAGAAGCAGTAGCAGGACATTTGGAAAAGCATAATTCAGTCAGGCAGAGTCAGCATAGATTTATGAAAGGGAAGTCATGTTTGACAAAGCTGCTTGAATTCTTTAAGGATGTAACGAACAGGGTGGATTAAGGTGAACCAGTGAATGTGGTGTATTTGGACTTCCAGAAGGCATTTGACAAGTTGCCGCATAAAAGGTTACTGCACAAGATAAAAGTTCATGGGGTTGGGGCTAATATATTAGCATGGACAGAGGATTGGCTAACTAACAGAAAACAGAGAGTCGGGATAAATGGTTCATTCTCGGGTTGGCAATCAGTAACTAGTGGGGTGCTGCAGGGATCAGTGCTGGGACCCCAACTATTTACAATCTATATTAACGACTTGGATGAAGGGACTGAGTATAATATAGCCAAGTTTGCTGATGGGAGGAAAGCAATGTGTGAGGAGGACCCAAAAACCTGCAAAAGGACAAAAACAGGCTAAGTGAGTGGGCAAAAATTTGGCAGATGGAGTACAATGTTGGAAAGTGTGAGGTTATGCATTTTGGCAGAAAAAAATTGAGGAGCAAGTTATTACTTAAATGGAGAAAAATTGCAAAATGCTGCAGTACAGCAGGAACTGGGGGTTCTGGTGCATGAAACATAAAAGGATAATATGCAGGTACAGCAAGTGATCAGGAAGGCCAATGGAATCTTGGCCTTTATTTCGCAAAGGGGATGGAGTATAAAAGCAGTTATACAGGGTACTGGTGAGGCCACACCTGGAATACTGCATCCAGTTTTGATTTCCATATTTAAGAAAGGATATGCTTGCTATGGAGGCAGTTCAGAGAAAGTTCACTAGGTTGATTCCGGAGATGAGGTGGTTGACTTATGAGGAAACGTTGAGAAGGTTCGGCCTCTACTCATTGGAATTCAGAAGAATGAGAGGTGATCTTATCGAAACGTATAAGATTATGAGGGGGCTTGACAAGGTGGATGCAGAGAGGATGTTTCCACTGATAGGGAAGACTAGAACTAGAGGACATAATTTTAGAATAAGGGGCCACCCATTTAAAACAGTGATGAGGAGAAATTTCTTCTCTCAGAGGGTTGTAAATCTGTGGAATTCGCTGCTTCAGAGAGCTGTGGAAGCTGGGACATTGAATAAATTTAAGACAGAGATAGACAGTTTCTTAATCGATAAGGGAATAAGGGGTTAGGGGGAGCAGGCAGGGAAGTGGACCTGAGTCCATGATCATATTAAATGGTGGAACAGGCTCGAGGGGCCAAATGGCCTACTCCTGCTCCTATTTCTTATGTTCTTATGTACCTCAACAGAATGCATCAACTAGCCTTGAAGATATGTTTCACACTTCCTTTTGTTGCCTCTATGGATAGGAAGTTGAGGGCTTGACTTATGGCTCCTTTCCTATCCAGAGATTGACCAGTAGAGCTGCCATTTAAGTCTACTACTGAAGTGGGCTCTTTGAAACTAAATCCTTAACATGTGAATATTTGCTGGGAGTTTTTTTAAACAACCCTCCATTTCTGATGTGCAACCCCAGTATGTGGCTGTTCTGCTAACCTCTTGAGAATATAATTGAACTTAAAAGCACAATTTAGCATAAATTACATTAATATAAAATACCCTTCCAGGGTGAAATGGTCAGGAAGCCTGAAACAAAATGCATGCTCACAAATTGCATGATGCTATTGCATTATTACAGTTGGTGCCATGAGCTCATTCATCTTTTGCATATGTACCTTATGACCCATGCTCCAAGCAAAAGTATTACTTTCTGAAGGCTATGGTTCTTAGAGTGTTACTGTAACAAAACATACCACACAAGATGTTGATCAAGCACCAGGATGACTAAAATATAGCATATTGACTAAACGGTTAGTTTAATTCTGGCATAGGGTAGTGCCAAAGCTGCATGCAATTATGGCTTGTGCCAAATCTACCACCAAGGTGGATTGGCCACTGGTGAGAGAAACAGCAGTAGCAATTCAGTTCATTCTTTCAAAAGAAAAGAAGCACTGATTAACAGCGTAGTAGGTAATGCATGCCCAGTGTGAAACTTGGCATAGACCACAAATGGAAGATCGTTAGCTCCATTTGTGGTCTTTGCCGAGGCAGCTGATCTCAGTTGGGACAGCAGCATGGGTGTTATCATTGACCTCGGGTAAAGAATGGTAAAAATCAAATGACCCCAACGGCCTCCCCCAAGCTGCATGCATGTCAACCGAGGAAAAGATCAGGCTTGGTGACATCCTTCTAAAAAGTAGAAGGAGAACAAGTTTTTACTTTGTCAATCTTATAGAGAAATGCTGATTATAAAGAAAACGGTTAGCAGATGGTGCACAGATGGAAATTTTAAACCCTCAGGATAATGAGTGTCCGATACACTGTTTTCTGTAGAGTCAGACCAATCCTTGAATTTATTGGTTCATAGAAAAAGCTGGAATGGATATGAACAGGTGGAAATTTCCAACCCTTCAGCTGTTCCACTTTGTGTTGTTATTATTGAGATTACAACTAATAATATGAGTAGATGCAATCAAAAGAAAGAGAAAGGAAATTAATGCAATGCATCATAGCTGAGCTGAAGGGCTGTTATTTTGTCAAAAGACACGGGTGCATATTCAATCCAGAGAAATAAAATGAAAGTGTCAGCCCTCTAACAACTGTTAAGAATTAAATATAAATAAGTTCTGCATTCCTGACCCAGTTACTGCATTATTTAATATGCAGTCCACACTTAAAGAGGGAGTCTAGCTGTTGATACTGTTTTTAAAATCTGTGATTTCAAAAAAAGGGATAATTTTGTCTTTTAGTGAATTTTCTAGAGATTGCAAACATTGTAAGGGTGTTAAGCACACTAACCCTTCACTTCTCACTTTCAGATTCAAATCCAGCCCACACCATTATCCTCTATTTTATGGCTTTGAAGAGCAATTCAAATGTGTATGTGTAATGAATTTGATCTTAACCCAGATTCAAGCACAAAATTGTCCCTAACCTGGCACTAAATTGGTAATCTCACTCAGAGAGTTGAACTAAACTTTTTTCATGTGGAGAAAAATACTGGCACAGACTTGATGGGCTAAATGACCTGTTTCTGTCCTGTAACATTTTATGAGTGCTGCATAATCACATTTCCATGCTGCAAGTGAAGGGCCGGACAATGCTGTTAAACTATCAGCCCGTTAACAATGTATGCCATATTGATGTACAAATCAGCCAGCAGATTCAGAGGATTAAGAGATACGGCATGAGTTCGAAGCTGCTGATCAATTTGTGTCGCTTCACTGTTTGCTTTGCACAAACGTCATCTCGACCTAAGCTTCACTGTTATTTTTAAGAACATGCTGGGTTTGTCCATTAATTGCCCATTAAGCTCTGCACAGAAAGTCAAGTCTGATCACGTAGAGCATAAGTACCTTTTTTAATGTGATCATTATTAATGCAATGCAATCAACTTCTCTGGATCAGAAATTGAGCAAATTAAACTGAGGCATCTCATTCTTTCAGGTAGTAAATTGTTCTTAGAGATTTTTAAAATGTCAAATTTTACATTTTTATTTTTTCTTTCTGTGTCTTTTTTCTCTCTCTTAATCTAATCTATCTTTCTCCCTCTCCTTATTTCTCTTTCTGTGCCTGATTGTGTCTCTAATTCACCCTCCTTCTCAGTCATTCCTTTTTGTTTCTTTCTCAATCCTTAAAGCTCATTGGTTAAGGTGATACACTGTTGGTCCCACTGAGGTTCCAGGTGCCCCGTTATCAGCTCGCTGAAGGGAAGGGTGTAGTAAAAAGTCCAACTTTAACAGGGCACGCCGTGAGATATAAGATCCGGCCTGTGGTCTTTAACACCTCAACATTAACAAATCAAACCCACTACCATTTAAAAAAAAATTTAAGCTTAGGTGGAGATTTGAATTCAAATATAAAAATAAAACTTGCATTGCTCATATGGACTACAATTTGAGTTTTCCAGCACACTTAAAAAATACGCTGCAGCAGTATGGCAGTATAACACAGACTGAGGGCAGAAGTCAGTGTGCTTTGGGTCACTCACCAATGTGCTCTGCATTTTCGAGCACATGTTTTGATGGTGGGCACACAATGAATCATATTCACACTACCCACGTTTACTGTGGCATCTGAACCTTAATGTGTACCCAAGAAAAGGGAGACAGAATTAGTACTATGTTTGAGGTATTCACCAATGGCATTCTATTCACAGGTTATACCTTGTTTACATTGAAGAACTGCTTGAACTAATAAGACTTTTGGTGCTCTGGAATCCGCCCCATTTATATTAAGAGTTGGATTTCAGACATGAGCAGGAAGTGCATGTGCAAAATTGCCCTAATGCATTTGTTGAATAGTCACAACTGCAATTTTAATGTACATAGATCTTTAGTCTGGCAATGCAAAAACCCTAACAATCCAAAAGTGGTAACCCATGAACGCTGATTTTAACTTTTGATGGTGGTGGAAAATGGACCATAGAGAATTGGCCATCCGTTACACAACCCACTGATATTCCTGTCCACTGACTTCAATCCGCCACCATCAGTTTACTGCCTGGCGGGGGAAGTTCAAATCTACCCATGGTGTTCAGCACCACTGTTTGGAAGATTTACCTTTGTAGCTGTTGGCAAAGGAAAAAACATCACTTGAGGTGATATCCTTTGTTGTCAAGAGCACTAACATCATCCAATTTATATTAAACATTGGCACCAAATCTTGGCAACTTTCAGCGCTAATGCTGTAATATAAATGCTGAATCAGTTGCTGTATGCTATGACCATGATGATGTGCAATGGTATACCACTTGATACCTATTTCTGTAACAAGCATACAACACCACAAATCCCCATCTCCCAAGCCAGAAAACTACTTGAAAGGAGCACCGGCTCAAGATTTGCAGTTCTTTAAGGGTTCTGTTCTTTTGTGATAACAGTGCCATGACTATCCTACTTCATAAACTAAATGTGTTGCTTTTGTTACATAACAACAGAAAATGTAATTAAATATATCAGTGCTGAATCCAGATAAAAGTCCCAGATACATTTGCCTTTTTATCTTTGCAATTTTGTTACTGCTGAAGCTACTAATCATTGCATTTCATCATCCATCCCAGAGTGGTTTGGGCAATGGATGCCTTCTCCAATGTCATTAAAGCTACTTCATGACTAGTCTATGAGATAATACAAAGCTAGGAAGGGTAGTGCAACAGTTCAGAAATTACAGAATGAGTTGGACAAAATATGTAACTGGGCAGAACAGTTGCAGATGAAATTTAATATAGACAAATGTAAAGTATTGCACATAGGAAGGAAAAATGTGCAGCACTCATACTCTATGAATGGTGTTGCAATAGCTCAGGACAAAGGGCAAGGTAGTCTAATAGTAATGTTACAGGACCAGCAACCAAGAGGTTGTGAGTTCATGATAAGGAAAGCTGTGAGGGAGCATGAGGGAAAAGTATTCAAAAAACATCAAAAAGAATCGTAAAGTATTTTCCAAGTCTATCAGTAAAAAAGAGAATCGTTAGAAGGAAGATGGGAACCCGAAGAGGAGAGGATGTCAATTTGCAGATGATAATCAAAAAATATTGGAGGTATGTAATAAGTACTTCATGTTTTTACTGAAGAGGAGGATCCTGAAGTGGTTGGGAGTAGAATAAATAGTTAGGATAAAGGAAGGCAAAGCACTAGGGCTGGACATGATGTATCCTAGGATTCTGATGGAGATGAGGGAGGTAAGTGCCAAGGTTCTAGAAATCATAGGCAAAATTTTAATCCGACCTGAATGGCGGAAACTGAGTGGGCAGCCAGTTAAAATCAGCGGGGTGACTCACCTGCCGACGTCCTGCACTGATCGTGTCGTGAATGTTAACCTGCTTTTCTGAGCAGGCAGCAAGAGCACCCAGCTGAAGCCAGCGGGGTCCTTCTTTAAATATGCAGATCAGAATCCGATTGCGTCATCGGGTCTTATCCACGATTCTAGCAGGTGACATGAGCAGGGCAGCCATTGTGCACCCGCCAAAAAAACAAAAAAAATCAAAGGGGCACTTGAAATGTTTTTGGAGTGTCTCGCCCACCCCCCCCCCCCCCCCCCACCGCCCCCACTTTAATCAGGGGGCATTTGATTTAATTGGTATCTACAAAATAGTTGTAGTGCTCCTGCCAGGTGGAGACAGTGGGAAAGGATCCAGGGTCAGATGAGCCCCTGCCAGTAAATGTTTAGACTTATTTTTTTACATCTGTTGTGGGACCAGAAATGATGCCCCGAGTCTCACAAGAAAAGTTTAGGCCTCCGCTATCCTGGGCTCCACTCACTTCACAAGCACAAGACCCTCCCGCAAACCCCTCTCCACAATGTACCCAAGTGCCGCACCCGCCCACCAACCAGCTGCTTCCTGCCCGTTGTTGTCAATGGAAAGGAACATCGGGCAGGGTGTACAACAGGTGGTTGACCACTGCTGCCCATTTCCCACCTGCAGTGAAAGCTAAAATCTACCCCGTGATCTAATAAAATTATGTAAGATTATAAAGAGTACGGAAAAAGTAAATCCAGAAAATTTACTTTAAAGTAAATTGTGAAAGTAAATATGGGTTCAAACTAGTTAAAAGTGGATTTAGGACTGAAATCAGAAGACTCAGATGTTAAGCTAAGAACTGACCACTCACTCAAATGAAGTGCAAATTGGCATAGGGACAAACAGATTAGAGGTTTAAATGCGTAGCTCAAAAAGTGGTGTGGAAGGAAGGGGTTTCAGTTCATGGGGCACTGGCATCATAAGCAATGGCTATCATTTAAAGAATTAATACATAATTTTTACAACAAATATACATTCCTTTAAGGCACAAAAACCCGACAGGAAAAGTGGTCCATCCGCAGCTAACAAGAAGTTAAAAATAATATTAGATCAAAGGAAGAGGTTTATAATGTTGCCAAAAAGAGTAGTAAGCCTGAGGATTGGGAGAATTTTAGAATTCAATAAAGGAGGACCATGAAATTGATAATAAAGGGAAAATAGAATGAAAGTAATCTAGCGAGAGACATACAAACAGACTGTAAAAAGCTTTTAAAGTAAAAAGGAAAAGATTAGCGAAAGTAAATGTGGGTCCCTTACAGGTGGAGACAAGAGAAATTATAGAAACATAGAAACATAGAAAATAGGTGCAGGGGTAGGCCATTCGGCCCTTCGAGCCTGCACCGCCATTCAATAAGATCATGGCTGACCACTCCCTCAGTACCCCTTTCCTGCTTTCTCTCCATACCCCTTGATCCCTCAGCCGTAAGGGCCATATCTAACTCCCTCTTGAATATATCCAATGAACTGGCATCAACAACTCTCTGCGGCAGGGAAATCCACAGGTTAACAACTCTCTGAGTGAAGAAGTTTCTCCTCATCTCATTCCTAAATGGCCTACCACTTATCCTAAGACTATGTCCCTTGATTCTGGACTTCTCCAACATTGGGAACATTCTTCCCGCATCTAACCTGTCCAATCCCGTCAGAATCTTATACGTTTCTATGAGATCCTTCTAAACTCCAGTGAATAAAGCCCAGTTGATCCAGTCTCTCCTCATATGACAGTCCAGCCATCCCTGGAATCAGTCTGGTGAACCTTCGCTGCACTCCCTCAATAGCAATGTTATAGAGAAAGATTTTCCCATAGAGCAACGGCACCTGTAGCATAATTTTAGAACGAAATATGTAACTGTAGTATTAAATGCATGTGTAAAATGTATGAAGGTGGCTGCTCGTGGTTCAGCAAAGCCCCAAGGGATTTCAGCCAGCAGAAAGAGACTGCATTCCTAGTTACTGATAACTGCTGTTTCTCACACAGGAATACACATGAGTTCTGCAGATGTCTCTAATCAACGGGCTTTCAGGCCTCAGACAAGATGTCCTGGTTCATGTTAGAACAATACGACTCTGTATCAGGACAATGATAAGTAGACTGCCCAAAGACAGCACCCAAAGACAGCAAGATAAGGGGAACCGGACCATGTCACAAGACCATGAATAACCCTTAGCAACACATGAGACAATCGTGCAGTCACCTAATGTTTAGAGACCACTTCTATTGGTCTATTTGAATCTATAATCAATATGATTGGATAGTGTCCGGCCGAAATGGGCTGATGTAACTGTAGTAAACTGTTGTAAAACATATAAAAATCCATGAAACCCTTTGTTCAGCCGAGAGAGGTACCTGGACCCACCAGTGGCTTCATCTCCTCACCGGCGTAATAAACCGTTTTGATGTATGGACTGACCCTAAGTGACAAGTGATTCTTGGAGGGTACATTCGCGCTAGTGGGAGTTGTGTACAGACCTCCAAACAGTAGTAGTGATGTTGGGAAGGGCATCAAACAGGAAATTAGGGGTGCATGCAATAAAGGTGCAGCAGTTATAATGGGTGACTTTAATATGCACATAGATTGGGCTAACCAAACTGGAAGCAATAAGGTGGAGGAGGATTTCCTGGAATGCATAAGGGATGGTTTTCTAGACCAATATGTCAAGGAACCAACTAGGGGGGAGGCCATCTTAGACTGGGTGTTGTGTAATGAGAGAGGATTAATTAGCAATCTCGTTGTACGAGGCCCCTTGGGGAAGGGTGACCATAATATGGTGGCATTCTGCATTAGGATGGAGAATGAAACAGTTAATTCAGAGACCATGGTCCAGAACTAAAAGAAGGCTAACTTTAAAGGTATGAGGCGTGAATTGGCTAGGATAGATTGGCGAATGATACTTAAGGGGTTGACTGTGGATGGGCAATGGCAGACATTTAGAGACCGCATGGATGAACTACAACAATTGTACATTCCTATCTGGCATAAAAATAAAAAAGGGAAGGTGGCTCAACCGTAGCTATCAAGGGAAATCAGGGATAGTATTAAAGCCAAGGAAGTGGCATACAAATTGGCCAGAAATAGCAGCGAACCCGGGGACTGGGAGAAATTTAGAACTCAGCAGAGGAGGACAAAGGGTTTGATTAGGGCAGGGAAAATAGAGTATGAGAAGAAGCTTGCAGGGAACATTAAGACGGATTGCAAAAGTTTCTATAGATATGTAAAGAGAAAAAGGTTAGTAAAGACAAACGTAGATCCCCTGTAGTCAGAATCAGGGGAAGTCATAATGGGGAGCAAAGAAATGGCGGACCAATTGAACAAGTACTTTGGTTCGGTATTCACTAAGGAGGACACAAACAACCTTCCGGATATAAAAGGGGTCAGAGGGTCTAGTAAGGAGGAGGAACTGAGAGAAATCCTTATTAGTCGGGAAATTGTGTTGGGGAAATTGATGGGATTGAAGGCCGATAAATCCCCAGGGCCTGATGGACTGCATCCCAGAGTACTTAAGGAGGTGGCCTTGGAAATAGCGGATGCATTGACAGTCATTTTCCAACATTCCATTGACTCTGGATCAGTTCCTATGGAGTGGAGGGTAGCCAATGTAACCCCACTTTTTAAAAAAGGAGGGAGAGAGAAAACAGGGAATTATAGACCAGTCAGCCTGACATCGGTGATGGATAAAGTGATGGAATCAATTATTAAGGATGTCATAGCAGCGCATTTGGAAAGAGGTGACAAGATAGGTCCAAGTCAACATGGATTTGTGAAAGGGAAATCATGCTTGACAAATCTTCTGGAATTTTTTGAGGATGTTTCCAGTAGAGTGGACAAGGGAGAACCAGTTGATGTGGTGTATTTGGACTTTCAGAAGGCGTTCGACAAGGTCCCACACAAGAGATTAATGTGCAAAGTTAAAGCACATGGGATTGGGGGTAGTGTGCTGACATGGATTGAGAACTGGTTGTCAGACAGGAGGCAAAGAGTAGGAGTAAATGGGGACTTTTCAGAATGGCAGGCAGTGACTAGTGGGGTACCGCAAGGTTCTGTGCTGGGGCCCCAGTTGTTTACACTGTACATTAATGATTTAGATGAGGGGATTAAATGTAGTATCTCCAAATTTGCGGATGACACTAAGTTGAGTGGCAGTGTGAGCTGCGAGGAGGATGCTATGAGGCTGCAGAGCGACTTGGATAGGTTAGGTGAGTGGGCAAATGCATGGCAGATGAAGTATAATGTGGATAAATGTGAGGTTATCCACTTTGGTGGTAAAAACAGAGAGACAGACTATTATCTGAATGGTGACAGATTAAGAAAAGGGGGGGTGCAACGAGACCTGGGTGTCATGGTACATCGGTCATTGAAGGTTGGCATGCAGGTACAGCAGGTGGTTAAGAAAGCAAATGGCATGTTGGCCTTCATAGCGAGGGGATTTGAGTACAGGGGCAGGGAGGTGTTGCTACAGTTGTACAGGGCCTTGGTGAGGCCACACCTGGAGTATTGTGTACAGTTTTGGTCTCCTAACCTGATGAAGGACATTCTTGCTATTGAGGGAGTGCAGCGAAGGTTCACCAGACTGATTCCTGGGATGGCGGGACTGACCTATCAAGAAAGACTGGATCAACTGGGCTTGTATTCACTGGAGTTCAGAAGAATGAGAGGGGATCTCATAGAAACGTTTAAAATTCTGATGGGTTTAGACAGGTTAGATGCAGGAAGAATGTTCCCAATGTTGGGGAAGTCCAGAACCAGGGGTCACAGTCTAAGGATAAGGAGTAAGCCATTTAGGACCGAGATGAGGAGAAACTTCTTCACCCAGAGAGTGGTGAACCTGTGGAATTCTCTACCCCAGAAAGTTGTTGAGGCCAATTCACTAAATATATTCAAAAAGGAGTTAGATGAAGTCCTTACTACTGGGGGGATCAAGGGGTATGGCGAGAAAGCAGGAATGGGGTACTGAAGTTGCATATTCAGCCATGAACTCATTGAATGGCGGTGCAGGCTAGAAGGGCCGAATGGCCTAATCCTGCACCTATTTTCTATGTTTCTATGTTTCTATGCTAACAATGGCGTCATGAACAGGATATTGCAGAGGCTGTTGGGACACCCCTGGAGAATCCGGGTGAGTATTGGCAAAAATCCCGGGGGGTAAGGGACCAGGTGGTGTCCAGAGGCCGACGCAATATCCAACCTGTAAGGAGGGTCGGACCAACAGGCAAAACGGTGGTAGGTAGTCGTAAGGAGACGTAGGGCACTGCGGGAACAGTATACGTGTGACCTGACAGTAGCTAGGAACGGTCTACTACAAGTCACGCCGGGTACAAGCGGACCGCTGAGAATTAGATGGTCTACTACAAGTCGCGCCGGAAAATAAAAGGGCGGACCTCTGAGAGCTAGATTCCGAACGAGCTACCCACCCCAAACAATCTATGAGTTAGAAACAGCCTACTACAAGTCACGCTGGTGAAGGCGGACCACTGAGAGTGAGGTGGTCTACTACAAGTCACGCTGGTGAAGGTGGACCACTGAGAGTTAGATCTCTAACCATCCCCAATACACAGTATGGCCAGTATAACAACAAAACTCAAGTGGGGGCCAGACAGGTCCCTTACCCGCCACCTGGCGGAGAAAGAAAAGAAAGTAATAGAAAAGGCCTGGGTTCTGATTCTTCGAGCCCATGTGAAATTAACAGAGAAAGTCAATCAATCATGTATAATTTATTTTTTAAAAACCCTGATAGTGACTATCTTAAGTGATGTATGGATCAAAAAAAATAGAACCGGCCAAACAATAAGCTTTGTTGAATGGAGAGAGACTTTTTGTGAATGTCTGTCTTTGAGTGAGAGAGCTTGTATGATTTTTTGACTGCGGAATAAATTTTTCATGTGTCTCAAAGCCTGTTTGGAAGAATGGTGGAGCTGTCTGTTTGTTTTAGCTCCACCCACTTTTTCAGACAGAGTGAAAGTCTTTTTTTTAACCCTTTGTAGTGTTGTCCTGTATGTAGGAAGTTTTAAGTTAGAAACGCAGGTGCGGATTTATTCGGATGATAAGTTACGGAGCTAGGAAATGCACAAAGGATATAGGTTTGTTGAGCAAAAGATAAGAAATATATGGTCCCGGTGGTTTTAAAAAAAACATTATTTGACACGCTCACTTACTTGTCGAAAGAAAATCATTGATTACATTGGGATGAAAGACATAAATTTAGTCTGGGAATGACATAAAGAATGCCTTTAAAAAAAGCCTGAGTGGGTCTCTCGAGATTGCAGGCTGGGGAAGTACGCTCCAATTTTCCTTTGTGTAAAACCTTGACACGAAAGCTTCTAGCTCAGTAAAAAGAGTTTTAAATAAAAGATTAGTATTACAAAATTTGAATTGGGATTTTGAGATATTAAGAGAAGGCACAGCAAAATACTGAGATAGATTCAAACTAGAAAAAAAAAATTAAATTAAATCTGATCTCTTAAAAAAAGAGAAATAAAACTAAAAGGTTTGGAAACAATCTAGAAATACCTTCAGGGATCAGGTCAAACTCCTGGGCAAGTGGTGAGCTATATGCGAAGGTGTAAAAGGAACTTTTGAAAAAAAATTTTAAAACGGCAAGCTTTAGCAGTTTAGAAAAAAAGGACATTGTAACGGCCTTGAAACCGGAACATTTGAGATAACGAAAAGCAGCTCTCAAAGCCTACGTGCTAGACTCCGTTCTAGTTATGGAAAAGACGAAAAAAAAGAAGATGCAACCTTGAAAGAAAACAAATTGAATGAATTTGAAAGAAAAAGTGTCGTCGATTGTCTGATGATTTTAAATTAACAAATTTACGGAGACACGAGCTCTCTGTGTAAAATACAAAACCTAATTTGAAGAAAGGAGATCTGAAAAAAAAAGACGTAACGTACTAAATAGGTGCTGAAAAAAAAAGTGTTTGCGATGGAAAAAGACATAACTTACTAAATACTAGTTGATATTGGCTGTGAAAAAGATATTGGTTTAATTGAAAACATTTTGGAAGAGGTAAAAGACACTCTTCATTGATAATGATTTTAAATTACGAGAAAGTTTCACTGCAGTTTGAAAAGATTTCCAAAATAGATGTTGTTTATCAAAAAAAGTCCCGAACAGTCTAAAGAAGCAGGAGGGTTTTGAAAATAATGAGGAGAAAAGATCTAAGCTATGCGAACTCAGCACAGAAAGAAAAGAAAAATGGGAATTAGAAAATCTTATTGAATTTTAAAATTCTTATAGAAAATGGAACTGGCATGGAAGTTTAGATTTTGTGCTGAGAGAGAAATAAAACACAAGATTTGCCCAGTGAACGGGACTGTAAAAAAACCCGAAATGTTGGAATGTATACAGCTTGTGTGAAAATTGGATTTCAGTAAACAAAATAGCGATTAAAAATGCGTAGTCTCGTTTTAAATCAATAAAAAAAAATCTTTGGCAAGTACATGAATTAAAAGTTTAGGAAAGATTGGAGTTTAATCTAAAATGCTGTCCTTCCTGATGAGAAGATTTTTATTATGATCGCTTTACTAATGATTTCTATAGTTTTAATGGATTCCTAATTTCTAAGCAAGTTTTGAAGGCTCAAAGACTTGAAAAAAACATTTTTCCGGATGATTACGCGAAGTCACGTAATGACACCAGGCCTTCTTACAAACCTGTAAAGGAGTTAACCCTTTCCATTGACAGCTGTTTTATACTGGACATTATTAATTTGGATTTCTTAATAGAATAAAGAAGACTCACCTGACAGATAGAGGAAATGGTGGGATAGTCAGGATAAAAATAAAATAGAACAAGCCTATGTAAAAATACTTGCCTGAGACAATAAAGAAATAGATACTCAAACAAAACAAATTCAAGAGTTAAAAGCTAAGTTAAATAAACTGGAAGAGAAATAAAAAACGGGACCAGACGGATAGTGCAGTGCGCAGCCATAGCATCATCACATATGGCAATAGAGCCAATGTACCCCACAGTGAGTCAGTGGAGTCCACAAACCCAACCTAACCCTTACCTCCAATTTCATAGAGTGACCTCGACATGCATGGATAAAAGATGAGTAGACCAGAACCTAACATCAGGTGACGACCAGGATCTGTTTAAAATTTGCAGATAAAACACCCACCGAGATGGAATCACAGTGGCCACTTCAGCTCTGCAGCATGATACTAGGGATCTCGACACTCATACAAGCGTCAGGTAACCCAGATAGACTACGTGGGATGCAGCAAATGCAGGAAAGACGCACTTACCCGAACTATGGGATCTTGTTTAATTTAATTGATGGAATATGTATCTCAGCAGCCAAGGACTGGAGCAAGGACAGAACTTATTTTAACGCATAATGTTGAGCATGAAATTGTGCCTGTTCTGATCAATATCTCAGGCATACGAATGCCGGAATATTGTACGGAACAGGCAAGGAATATGTATAGTGTATTAAGTAAGGTTGTAATGCAGCAGGCTGCCGATGCCATGGGTGCCAGTAGGTTCCGAAGACAAGAGCAGGTGCATAGGCATAAGAGGGGAATAATTAATGACGCTGCTACCGGCTTTAATACCGGGACCTCCATAGTAAACTCACTGGATATACAGGGGCTGAATGAAAAGGTGGAACAACTTAAAGAGGTGATGAGGGAACTGTTAGAGTGGGCAGAGCAGAATCAGAAAGACCAAGCTGACTTAGGAAGGGAAGGCATGGAGATACAGTTAGATGAAATTTCAATAATCGAGACACATGCCAACACAATTAATTGTCTAATTGACAGAAAAAAGGAAGATGCCGGAAAGCTCCGACAGGGGCAACTCTGTCACACTTATGGTTTATGGATGATAGGACAGATACGACATAACCTCGATCAGATCCAAAGGGGGGAGGTACCAAACTGGATAGACAGCTCACACCTATCTCAGCTAGCCAAGCTGAAGGGGACACTCGACAACTGCACTCTAAAGGGACTAACCAGAGTAGACCCAGTGATCCCAAACTGCCAAATGGGCACAACTGCGGGGAGTGCGGATTGTCTCGATGATCCCTTTTGTCACACGAGACTCGGGTCCATTTCCCCTTTATCAACTGGAGAATATCGGGGTTGTACGGGACAATGCCTCCCTCCATTACTTAACCACAGACTCCACTATACGTAGAGATAACATGCTATATACAGCGTCTCCCTGACAGGGTGCAAACAGAGGGGCAAGATCACGGTGTGTCCCCACCCGGTGGGAGAGGGAGAATTAGATGAGTGTGGTTTTAATCGAACCGATGGATGCGTTCTGGAAATAATACCTGCCCCTACACATTTTGCCCGGGCCGAGTACAGAGGCAAAGGGAGATACTGTGACTCCACCACGAAACACTCATATCAGTATAACAGCTTGCAATGCCAGATCCTGCAACCAAACTTCTGTTTTACACCCCTACGACTCGTTACTATAGGGCAAGCCTGCATTATCCAAGTTAGACAGCGAGGTACTGAAATCATTGACGCTACCGATCAGCTCCATGATCACCTGCAGGACTATGATGAGCCAGAACAGGCCCCTATTCCCCATTTAGCAGAAGTACTAAGGGAACTAAGACTTAGAGTCGGCCAGTCTGTTAAGCTTTACCGCCAACTGCGGACAAAGATTGAGATACTGGAGAAAGACACCGAAACAGAGCTGCAGAATGAAAAGGTGGAGGAAAGTTTGGAACTGGGGGATGAATGCCAACATCCACCCTTGGATTTGAATTATATCACATACACTGGTCGGAATACAGCTAGTCCTAGCATTAGCATGGGGAGTCATGGCTTGCCAGCCTGCAGATATTATGCACAACAACAGAAGTTTAACACTACAGCTCAGATAAGCAAGGAAGTTCACATGACAGGTGAAGGGGGCAATTCGAACTATATTACTTTGATCTAAAACAACTGGGACTCCTGAAATCGCGTGACTGGCCAGCACATTGAAGCAGGGAGTACCGGGTGATACAAAAACATAAAGTAACATAACATAAATTAGTGTCGGTTTCAGGGGGCTAGGACTAGCCCCTTTACTGAAAGGGGGTATTGTTATAGAGAAAGATTTTCCCATAGAGCAACGGCACCTGCAGCATAATGTTAGAACTAAATATGTAACTATAGTATTAAATGCATGTGTAAAAAGTATGAAGATGGCTGCTCGTGGTTCAGCAAAGCCCCAAGGGATTTCAGCCAGCAGAAAGAGACTGCATTCCTAGTTACTGATAACTGCTGTTTCTCACACAGGAATACACATGAGTTCTGCAGACGTCCCTAATCAACGGGCTTTCAGGCCTCAGGCAAGATGTCCTGGTTCATGTTAGAACAATACAACTGTAACAGGACTAAGATAAGGAGACTGCCCAAAGACAGCACCCAAGGACAGTAAGATAAGGGGAACCAGACCATGTCACAAGACCATGAATAACCCTTAGCAACACATGAGACAATCGCGCAGTCACCTAATGTTTAGAGACCACTTCTATTGGTCTATTTGAATCTATAATCAATATGATTGGATAGTGTCCGGCTGAAATGGGCTGATGTAACTGTAGCAAACTGTTGTAAAACATATAAAAATCCATGAAACCCTTTGTTCGGCAGAGAGAGGTACCTGGACCCACCAGTGACTTCATCTCCCCGCCGGCATAATAAACCCTTTTGATGTATGGACTGACCCTGAGTGATGAGTGATTCTTGGAGGGTACATTTGCGCTAACAGCAAGAACGTCCTCCTCAGATTAGGAGACAAAAACTGAACACAATATTCCAGGTGAGGCCTCACTAAGGCCCTGTACAATTGAAGTAAGACCTCCCTGCTCCTGTACTCAAATCCCCTAGCTATGAAGGCCAACATACCATTTGCCTTCTTCACCGCCTGCTGTACCTGCATGCCAACCTTCAATGACTGATGAACCATGACACCCAGTTCTCCTTGCACCTCCCCTTTTCCTAATCTGTCACCATTCAGATAATATTCTGCCTTTGTGTTTTTGCCCCCAAAATGGATAACCTCACATTTATCCACATTATACTGCATCTGCCATGCATTTGCCCACTCACCTAACCTGTCCAAGTCACTCTGCAGCCTCTTAGCTTCCTCCTCACAGCTCACACCGCCACCCAGTTTAGTGTCATCTGAAAACTTGGAGATATTACACTCAATTCTTTCATCTAAATCGTTAATGTATATTGTAAAGAGCTGGGGTCCCAGCACTGAGCCCTGCGGCACTCCACTAGTCATTGCCTGCCATTCTGAATAGGACCCGTTTATCCCGACTCTCTGCTTCCTGTCTGCCAACCAGTTCTCTATCCACGTCAGTACATTACCCCCAATACCATGCGCTTTGATTTTGCACACCAATCTTTTGTGTGGGACCTTGTCAAAAGCCTTTTGAAAGTCCAAATGCACCACATTCACTGGTTCTCCCTTGTCCATTCTGCTAGTTACATCCTCAAAATGTTCTAGAAGATTTGTCAAGCATGATTTCCCTTTCATAAATCCATGCTGACTTGGACCGATCCTGTCACTGCTTTCCAAATGCGCTGCTATTTCATCCTTAATGATATATTCCAACATTTTCCCCACTACTGATGTCAGGCTAACCGGTCTATAATTCCCCATTTTCTCTCTCCCTCCTTTTTAAAAAAGTGGTGGTACATAGCTACCCTCCAGTCCATAGGAACTGATCCAGAGTCGATAGACTGTTGGAAAATGATCACCAATGCATCCACTATTTCTAAGACCACTTCCTTAAGTACTCTGGGATGCAGACTATCAGGCCCCGGGGATTTATCGGCCTTCAATCCCATCAATTTACTTAACTCAATTTCCCACATAATAAGGATATCCTTTAGTTCCTCCTTCTCACTAGACCCACTGATCCGTAATACATTCGAAAGCTTATTTGTGTCTTCCCTCGTGAAGACAGAACTGAAGTACTTGTTCAATTGGTCTGCCATTTCTTTGTTCCCCATTATAAATTCACCTGAATCTGACTGCAAGGGACCTACGTTTGTCTTCACTAATCTTTTTCTCTTCACATATTTATAGAAGCTTTAGCAGTCAATTTTTATGTTCCCTGCAAGCTTCCTCTCATACTCTATTTTCACCCTCTTAATTAGACCCTTAGTCCTCCTCTGTTGAATTCTAAATTTCTCCCAGTCCTCAGGTTTGTTGCTTTTTCTGACCAATTTATATGCCCCTTCCTTGGTTTTAACA
This sequence comes from Pristiophorus japonicus, assembly GCF_044704955.1. Taxonomy (NCBI): domain Eukaryota; kingdom Metazoa; phylum Chordata; class Chondrichthyes; family Pristiophoridae; genus Pristiophorus; species Pristiophorus japonicus. Next base: position 78,116,858 of record NC_091984.1, on the reverse strand, counting down.
CTATCCTTAATTTCCCTTGATAGCCACGGTTGAGCCACCTTCCCTGTTTATTTTTACTCCAGACAAGGATGTACAATTGCTGAAGCTCATCCATGTGATCTTTAAATGTTTGCCAGTGTTTATCCACTGCCAATTCTTTATTATCCTTTGCCAGTCTATTCTAGCCAATTCACGTCTCATACCGTCGAAGTTGCCTTTGCTTAAGTTCAGGACCCTAATTTCCGAATTAACTGTGTCACTCTTCATCTTAATAAAGAATGCTACCATATTATGGTCACTCTTCCCCAAGGAGCCTCGCACAACAAGATTGCTAATTAATCCCTTCTCATTACACATCACCCAGTCTAGGATGGCCAGCTCTCTAGTTGGTTCCTCGACATATTGGTCTAGAAAGCCATCCCGAGTATACTCCAGGAAATCCTCCTCCACCACATTGCTACCAATTTGGTTAGCCCAATCAATATGTAGATTAAAGTCGCCCATGATAACTGCTGTACCTTTATTGCACACATCCCTTATTTCTTGTTTGATGTTGTCCCCAACCTCACTACTACTGTTTGGTGGTCTGTACACAACACCCACTAGCGTTTTCTGCCCTTTGGTATTCCGCAGCTCCACCCATACTGATTTCACATCATCCACGCTAATGTCCCTCCTTACTATTGCATTAATTTCCTCTTTAACCAGCAACGCCACCCCGCCTCCTTTTCCTCTCTGCTTATCCTTCCTAAATGTTGAATACCCCTGGATGTTGAGTTCCCAGCCTTGGTCTCCCTGGAGCCATGTCTCCGTGATGCCAATTACATCATATCCGTTAACTGCTGTCTGCGCAGTTAATTCGTCAACCTTATTCCGAATACTCCTCGCATTGAGGCACAGAGCCTTCAGGCTTGTCTTTTTAACACATTTTGCCCCTTTAGAATTTTGCTGTGATGTGGTCCTTTTTGTTTTTTGCCTTGGGTTTCTCTGCTCTCCACTTTTACTATTCTCCTTTCTATCTTTTGCTTCTGCCTCCATTTTATTTCACGCTGTCTCCCTGCATAGGTTCCCATCCCCCTGCCATGTTAGTTTAACTCCTCCCCAACAGCACTAGCAAACACTCCCCCTAGGACATTGGTTCCGGTCCTGCCTAAGTGCAGACCGTCCGGTTTGTACTGGTCCCCCAGAACCGGTTCCAATGTCCCAGAAATTTGAATCCCTCCCTTTTGCACCACTCCTCAAGCATCACGTATTCATCTGAGCTATCCTGCAATTCCTACTCTGACTAGCACGTGGCACTGGTAGCAATCCTGAGATTACTACTTTTGAGGTCCTACTTTTTAATTTAGCTCCTAGCTCCCTAATGGGGAATAAGGAAATGGCAGAGAAATTAAACAAATACTTTGTGTATGTCTTGCCCGAAATACTGGAGAAACAAGGGAGAATGAGGAACTGAAAGAAATTAGTATTAGTAAAAAAATGGTACGAGAGAAATTAATGGAACTGAATGCTGATAAATCCCCTGGACCTGATGGCCTACATCCTCAGGTTTTGAAAGAGGTGGCTATAGAAATAGTGGTAGTGGATGCATTGGATGTCAGCTTCCAAAATTCCATAGATTTCAGAACAAATCCCACAGATTGGAAGGTAGCAAATGTAACCCCACTATTTAAGAATGGAGGGAGAGAGAAAACGGGAACTACAGACTAGTTAGCCTGACATCAGTAGCAGCGAAAATGCTACAATCTATTAGTAAGGACTTTGTAACAGGGCACTTAGAAAAGAACAATAAGAGTGGGCAGAGTGAACATGGATTATGAAAGGGAAATCATGATTGACAAATCTGTTATAGTTTTTTGAGGTTGTAACGAGCAGAATAGATAAGGGGGAAACCAGTGGAAATGATGTATTTGGATTTTCAGACAGAGTGACTATTTGCACTAGGTTTTTTGTGTGCTTCTGCATACGCGTGCATGGACTCCGCCCCTTTTTGAGCATGGGCCCTCGATTCGGTCGCGCATGCACAGTACGTCATACGAGGAAGTCAGAAGTTGGAAGCGGGACAGAAAGACAGCCACGTTGAGCTGCTTCTCGCTGTTGGATTTTTGGGAACATTTTCACGGTCTCCTGTGGGAGAGAAAACATCGGAGGTGTGAGAGAGAGAACCGGGGAGGTGGGGTGGGGCAAAGACTGAACCGGGGGGGGGGGGGGGGAAGAGAGATACTTGGAGAGAGCCGGGGGAGAGAGAGAGAGCCGGGGTGGGGGAAGAGAGAGAGAGAGGGGGGAGATAGGAGAGAGAGAGCTGGGAGGGCAAGAGAGGGATGGGGTAGAGAAGGAGAGGGAAAGTGGTGAAAGAGAGAGCGGGGAGGGAGCGAGAGAGTGCGCGGGGAGCGAGGGCGGGGTGGGGAGAGAGTCGCGGGGGGGGGAGAAGAGAGAGAGCTGGGGGGGGCACAGAGAGAGAGTGGGGAGGAGGGAGAGAGAGAGAGAGAGACAGGGATGGAGAGAAAGAGAGGCAAAGAGAATGGGGGGCAGAGAGAGAGCGGTGGGGGTAGAGGGGGAGTGGGGGGGATGGGGGCAGGGAAGAGAGAGAGAGAGAGAGAGAGAGTAGGGGAGGGAGCGGTGAGAGCAGAGTGGGGGGAGGGAGGGCGGGGAGGGGTGTGGAGAACCAGGGAGGAGGGGAGAGAGAAAGCCAGTGGGGGGGGGGAAGAGATGAGAGAGTGCCAGGGGTAAAAGGAGCCGGGATGGGGGGACGGGTGGGTGGGGTGGGAAGAGAGAGAGACATGGAGTTTGGGGGCGGAAATAGAGAGAGAGAGAGAGAGAGAGAGAGACACTGCAGGGGAGAGAGCGAGACACGCAGGGGAGAGAGAGAGAGAGACAGAGACTGGGAGAGAGAGACGAGAAGTGGGAGAGGGGATTGTAGAGGAGAGAGGGAACTCAGGGAAGACGGATCACGTTCTTCCAACCATCTTTACACCCAAACTCAATTTCTCGGAAAGCTCGGTGCGTGTCTGACAAGGGATATCATTGGAGTGGATGAAATTTGAAGTCACGACACTGTCACATTATACCCAATAAACCTGTTAACAATGCCCCATCTATGGCGGGTAGGGGGACGGTAGTGGTAAGGTAAAGAACTTGTACTAGGGGGGGTAAGGAACTTCATCTGGGGGAGGCATGAACTTGGATTGGGGGGGCAGCAACTTGGGCTGGATGAGGGGTAAGGACCTTCAGCTGGGGGAGGCAGAACTTGTGCTGGGATGCTCTATTCTATCTGGGGTCTGAAGTCAGAATGGCTTGAATTAAATTTTGCAAAGTCACTCAGAACTTGGGCTGGGCGGTTCCAATTACACATTCCAGAGAAACATCTGGGTATGGCATATCCTCCAAGGAGACCAATCAGCAATCAGGTCATGTGATCATGGAGAGCCTATCAGAGCATTCTCTAGTGCAAATAGTTATGTCCATTTTCAGAAGGCATTCGATAAGGTGGCACACAAGAGATTATTAAACAAAATTAAGGCTCATGGATTGGGGATAATATACTAACATGAATTGAGGATTGGTTATCAGACAGAAAACAGAGAGTAGGAATAAACGCTTCATTTTCGGGTTGGCAGGTTGTACCTAGTGGGGTACATAGAAACAAAGAAAATAGGTGCAGGAGTAGGCCATTCTGCCCTTCGAGCCTGCACCACGATTCAATAAGATCATGGCTGATCATTCACCTCAGTACCCCTTTCCTGCTTTCTCTCCATATCTCTTGATCCCTTTAGCCATAAGGACCATATCGAACTCCCTCTTGAATACATCTAACAAACTGGTCTCAACAATTCTCTGTGGTAAAGAATTTCACAGGTTAACAACTCCCTGAGTGAAGAAGTTTCTCCTCACCTCGGTCCTAAATGGCTTACCCCTTATCTTTAGACTGTGACCCCTGGTTCTGGACTTCCCCAACATCGGGAACATTCTTCCCGCATCTAACCTGTCCAGTCCTGTCAGAATTTTATATTTTTCTATCAGATCCCCTCTATTCCTTCTGAACTCCAGTGAATACAGGCCCAGTCAATCCAGTCTCTCCTCATATGTCAGTCCTGCCATCCCAGGAATCAGTCTGGTGAACCTTCGCTGCACTCCCTCAATAGCAAGAACGTCCTTCCTCAGATTAGGAGACCAAAACTGAACACAATATTCCAGGTGAGGCCTCATCAAGGACCTATACAACTGCAGTAAGACCTCCCTGTTCCTATACTCAAAACCGCTAGCTATGAAGGTCAACATGCCATTTGCCTTCTTCACCACCTGCTGCACCTGCATGCCAACTTTCAATGACTGAAGCACCATGACACCCAGGTCTCATTGCATCTCCCCTTTTCCTAATCTGTCACATTCAGATAATATTCTGCCTTCCTGTTTTTGCCACCAAAGTGGATAATCTCACATTTATCCACATTATACTGCATCAGCCATGCATTTTCCCACTCACCTAACCTGTCTAAGTCATCCTGCAGCCTCTTAGCATCCTCCTCACAGCTCACACTGCCACCCAGCTTAGTGTCATCTGCAAACTTGGAATATTACACTCAATTCCTTAATCTAAATCATTAATGTATATTGTAAAGAGCTGGGGTCCCTGCACTGAGCCCTGCGGCAACCCACTGCCTGCCATTCTGAAAAGGACCCATTTATCCCAACTCTCTGCTTCCTGTCTGCCAATCAGTTCTCTATCCATGTCAATACATTACCTCCATGTGCTTTAATTTTGCACACCAATCTCTTGTGTGGGACCTTGTCAAAAGCCTTTTGAAAGTCCAAATACACCACTTCCACTGATTCTCCTTGTCCACTCTACTAGTTATATCCTCAAAAAATTCCAGAAGATTTGTCAAGCATGATTTCCCCTTCATAAATCCATGCTGACTTGGACCGATCCTGTCACTGCTTTCCAAATACACTGCTATTTCATCCTTAATAATTGAATCCAAAATTTTCCCCACTACTGATGTCAGGCAAACCGGTCTATAATTCCCCGTTTTCTCTCTCCCTTCTTTTTTAAAAAGTGGTGTTACATTAGCTACCCTCCAGTCCATAAGAACTGATCCAGAGTCGATGGACTGTTGGAAAATGATCACCAATGCATCCACTAATTCTCGGGCCACTTCCTTAAGGACTCTGGGATGCCACAAGGACAATGTAGCTAATGCTTCAAGGCACCTCATTCATAATAATGCCTATTCTAAAAATTTGGGTGGACATGTTCTAATGTGCATATTCTTAGCTCTATATATAATGAGTTATTGTAACCATTACATAATTAACCCATATGAAAAACAGTTCATTTGGAATATGTGAAGCAAGAAAAATCTGGATTTTTCTTCGTACCACTGAGCAAGGGATTGGACATTAAAAGCTTTTTGAAGATAATTATATGCTCTTTTTATTAATGCAATAAGCTCAAGCAGAACTAAGGAATAAAACGCCTTCATTTGATGGAAAACGGGAATAAAAAGCATACACAAAAGTCAGGTTTATTTCAGTGGACAGTTAGAATAGAGATGGCATTATGTAATTATTTTTAGCCATGTAATAGTTTCAGTTGCATGTTGGAGGACAAAACAGTGCACATATAGTTCATTAGCAAATTGACAAGCTATAGTAAAGAATAGGTATCTGTAGAAAAAATGAGATTTAGGTAGTCTGTGTGAAGCACAACAATTAAGTCTTACAGTACTTATCAGTGCACTCAATTAGCATTGATACAGAACCAACTATTCATCAGTTTCAAAAGACAGTAGATTCAAAATTCATGAACTATGCTAATATTAACTGAATGAATATTTACCTGTCCTGTGAAGTACCTAAATAAGGGTTATGACGTTATGTGGAGACACGCAGTTCAGGGGCCAAGTGAGTGTTTTCTCATATGGTCGTGTTGGTTTAAGCACTAGATTGAGTGGTTAACATAGCTTATTTAAGAAGGCATCACCTTATTGAAAAGATGTTAACTAAGCCTCTTTCCTTCATTTGCTTAACCTGGCACTGTGATGATTAAATGAGAACTGGGGTGTGGAACTGCATCAGAAAGTATTAGAAATAGAAATATAAACCCTGAATGCTGGGAATAAAGAAGAAAATGCTGGAAATGCAAAGCAGGTCAGTAACGATCTGAAAAGCTTCATATTTTGTCGAATTCCAAGGATGTAAAAGATCCCTCGGCAATATTCAAAGCAAAGCAGAGAGTTCCACTGGTATCCTGACCAACATTTATCCGATAACCAACAGCTCCAAAACAAATTAACTGGTCATTTATCTCATATACTGATTTTGGGACCTTGCTCTGTACAATTTGGCTGTTGTATTTGCCTACATACCAAAAGTAAGCCAATATCAGTGAAATGCTTTAGGCTGCCCCGATGACATAAAAAGCACTATATAAATGCAAATTATTTTTTCTTTCATTGCACTTTCGCCGTCTCAAACACATTTTCAGGTGGCAACTAAGCACTATTGCTTGATTAAACTTCTCTCCTACTCTTTTTGTTTTTGGCAGTGTTCTGCACCATAGCGTCTTACCTAAGTTTATCAATAAAAAAATTGAATGTCTGCAGTATATATCCTCTGACCAGTTAGCTTTTAATAATATTTCTGAAGTCCCAGTAGCTCAGGAAACATGCTCCTTATTTGAATGCACAAAGCATTTGTATCAAGGGATCGACAAGAAATGAAACCAGTCTAAATATAAACTAAACAGGAAAGGAGAGCATAGGAAAGTCTAAACTAAGGAAAGAAACAGATGGCCAGGGAATAAATAGAATTATAGAACAGAAGTGCAAAAAGATGGTTAAAAATAAATGAAGAGGATCTGATATTAAAAACGATTAAACTGTCTGTACAGCAATGCACAAAGTGTCCATAATAAAACAGAGGAACTGGAGGCAATAATATGTTGCAAGGAACCAAATATAGTAGGGATTACTGAGCGATGGCAACTGAAAAATCAGGACTGGGAATTAAACATTGCAGGATGTAACATATTTAGAAAAGATAGATAGAGAGGGAACAAGGGGAGATGGAGTAGTTGTTCTTATTAGACATAACGGCAGTAGAAAACAAATGACACAGCTATCAGTAAGACATTGATAGAATCCATGTGGATAGAGATAAAAGATAATAAAGGATTAACCACCTAATATAGAAGGGAGGTGGAGGAAGAAATATACAAATAAATTAGGGAAATTAGTAAAAATCATAGAATAATAATCATGGTGGATTTCAACTATCCCAAAATTAATTAGCCAGAAGAGGTAGGTAAAGGGGCTATGGGAATGGAGTTCCTATAATGTGTACAACACTCTATTCTAACCCAATATGTAAGAAGCACAACGAGTGAGGATTTGCTACTGGATCTAGTAACGGGGAATGAACCAGAGCAGATAAGAGAAGTAAAAGTAGTGGAACATCGAGGCAATAGTGATCATATTATAATACGCTTTAAGATAATAATTGAGAAGGACAAAAGTATGACAAAGACCAGGGTAATAGATTGGAGAAAAGTAGATTTTGAGGGGCATAGAATAAAATCTGGGGAAATAAAATGGACAACAATATTGGCAAACAATAATGTAGAACAGCAATGGGAAGCACTTAAAATTGGTGTTCAACAGAGTCTGGGAAAAATATATACTGTGATTATCTGCATTAACATCTTTTGCAGCCTTCTGCACTTGCGCGTAGTATCCTGGAGCTGCACATGTGCACCCAATCTCTTTCTACGCATGCCGCTGTTTATTGAAGCAGTACCCAAATGTTGGGGCCTGTACAGTGGGCCACGCTTTCCTAGGCTCTGGAAGGAGAAGATCACTGGTGTTGCTGGCCAGCAGTGTGGGGGGGGGGGGGGTTGAGGGGAGAGGGGATCAAAAGGGGAGAGAGAGAGAAATGGGGGATTGGAGGGGGAAGAGGGAGGTAATTGTAGGGGAGGGGGGGGTTGAGAGAGAGAGAGAGAGGCGGAGAGCGAGAGAGGCAGGGAGAGAGGATGGGGAGAGAGAGAGGATGGGGGAAAGAGGAGGGCGGAGAGAGGGGCCAGAAACCTGGGTGGGAGTGGAGGTCAGAAATTTGGGGGGGAGCAGGTCAGAAATTTGGGGGGGAGGAGGTCAGGAACTTGAGCAGAGGGAGGTCAGGAATTTGGGCAGGGAGAGGAGGTCAGGAACTTGGGGGTGAGGTCAGGAACTTGTTGGGAGAGAAAAGGTCAAACTCTGGGGGGTGGGAGGAAAGTTAGGAACTTGTTGGGAGAGCTGGAACTTGTTTGGGGGGACTGGGAGAAGGTCTTAACCTACAAGGGTGAGTCTCTTCTGTCCAATGTGAACTCTGTTCTGTCTGGAGCATGGCAGTCAGAATGGCTCGAATTATACTTTGCAAAGTATTTGATTACTTAGGCAGTCAGGATCTAATTACACATTCCAGAGAAACTGCTGGATTTGCCTTGTCCTCCAAGATGACCAATCAGAAATCAGGTCTTATCCTGGTCTGGTGTTGGAAATAAACACAACCAAAAATATATTTCGCTTAAAAACAAGAACAAGCTAAACACTACTGAGACACCATGGATGAATAATGAAATAAGGGGAAAATTGAAGGTAAGGAAAGAGGTGTACACTAAATACATGGGTAGCAGGAGTGAGCTTGACATGGGAGAATACGAAGCGAGTCAAAAAAACAATTAGGAAAGCAAAGAGGAACTATGAAATTAAATTATCAAGGACATAAAACAAAATGGTAAAATATTCTGCAAGCATATCAATAAAAAAAGGAAGGTCGGGATGGGAATAGGGCTACTAAGGGATGGTCAGGATAAAATCACAGGTAGTGAAATGGCAGAAATAGTAAATAATTGCTTTGCTTCAGTTTTTACCAGGGACACAGGTTAGGAAGCCATGACATCGGAAGATGAGATTGGAAATGATATAACCACATTAAAAATGAAGAGGAGAAATAGTAAATAAATTAATCAAACTCAAAGAGGATAAAACCCCTGGTTCGAACAGATTACATCTGCCCATTTTAAAAGAATCTAGGGACGAGATAGCAGAGGCACTATTACACATAGTTAACAATTTGTTAGAACATGTCCAGCAAACTACAGGCCAGTCAGCTTAACATTGGTGGTAGGAAATCCCTACTAAAAGAAAAGTTAGAAGAACATCTAGACACCAAAAATATAATAATGAATAGTCAGCATGGATTTCAAAAGGGAAAGTCTTGCTTGACCAACCTCTTTGAAGAGATAACAGAGAGAGTAGAAAAGGGTAATGCAGTAGATGCAAATCATCTAGATTTCCAAAAGGCCGTTGATAAAGTACCCCATAATAGACTATTGAATAAGTTCAGAGAATGCAGAGTCAGGGAACAAGTAGCAGAATGGATAGCTAGCTGGCTTCAAGACAGAAAGCAGAGAATAAGGGTAAAGGGTAGCTATTCACGGTGGCAGAAGATGGAAGTGAGGTCCTACAAGGATCAATGCTGTGACCAATATTGTTCACAATTTATATTAATGATTTAGACTTTGGAATCAAAAACACAATTTCTAAACTTGCGGATTACACCAAATTGCGTTGGGGGGCGGGGGTAGTCAGTACTGAGGAGGACTGCAACAAATTAAAAGAAGATATTAATAAACTTCCAGAATGGGCAAATAATTGGCAATTGACTTTCAACACAGATAAATGTGAGGTATTACATTTTGGTAAGAAAAATAAGGAGATCACATATTATTTGGAAAATAAGAATCTAAATGGAGTAGAAGAGCAAATACACTTATCACTAAAAGTAGTGACACAGGTTAGCAAGGCCATAACAAAAGCAAACTAAGCACTAGGGTTTATTTCTAGAGGGACAGAATTGAAAAGTAGAAAAGTTATGGTAAACTTTTATTGAACCTTGGTTAGACCACACTTAGAGTACTGCGTACAGTTCTCATCACCATATTATAAAATGAATATAGAGGCACTGAAGAGGGTGCAAAAAAGATTTACCAGGATAATACCAGAAATGCGAGGTTATATCTAGCAGGAAAGGATGAACAGGCTGGGTCTTTTTTCTCTTGAAAAGAGAAGTCCGAGGATTGACCTAATAGAGGTCTTTAAAATTATGAAAGGTTTTGATAGAGTAGACACAGAAAAAGTGTTTCTACTTGTGGGGAAGAGCAAAACTAGAGCATAGCAGTATAAGATAGTCACCAATAAATCCAATAGGGAATTCAGAAGAAACTACTTTACCCAGAGAGTGGTGAGAATGTGGAACTTGCTACCACTGGGAATGGTTGAAACGAATAACATAGATATATTTAAGGCAAGGCGAAGGAACTAGAGGGTCATGCTGATAGAGAGAATTGAGGAAAGACAGGGGGAGGCTTGAGTGGAGCGTAAACACCAGCATGGACTAGTTGGGCTGAATAGCCTGATTCTGTGTTGTATATCCTATGTAATGTTCTGCACAATTTCAGAAATTATTGCATTCTTAAGATTGGTCCACAAATTTTTGGTATCTCATCTAACTCTCACAATGCAACAATGTTGGTCTTTCACTCTGAAAGGTACTTGGATAGATTGTCACCCATTTATAGTTAACATAGTTGACCCATGAATCAAAACCTTTGATGAGTGGGTGGGGCTGAGCTGATGATCTTGAAGGGCGTTGTGAAGTATAAAAGTGTCTTCATGGTTTATCAACATTCCAGGGTTTGTCAATAAATCTTGGGTGTCACAAGGCTAATAAACAAACAATTTCCTATATGTAAACTGACAGGTTTTATGATTTTGCTTTAGCAGATAGATTTGACCTAGTTATAAAACCTATATTCTTGACCATGACCAGTGTAAAGAAAACAGAATCAACATACATCACAATTGAAGGGGTCTTTCCCACAAACTAAACAGCAGAGCAATTAAGTTGAAACAATTGTCTTAACTGCCTTCCCTAATAAGATCTCCAGCCTATTAGATGTTATCTGGTTGTGTTGTGTTCAACTTAATTGTCTTTATGAACAGAAGTCAACTTTACTCGCTCAATAAATTTCCTCCCATCTCAAAGAAATTGAGAATATACATACAGCGGGCTGCTCACAGGACAGCCAAACCACTAACAGGTACAAAGACAATAGAGTAAGGCTCCTTCGATCATTCAGCCTCATATTAATTCAGGGTAATTGAGGATTGCTGTGTAATTGGCTGAATGCAATCAATGTCAAAGGTATTTTCCATTTAGTTGAACATAATGGGACCACACAGCATCTATTGTACTTTTTTTTACCGTTTATAAATTCCCAAGATTTGGGAGCATATAATTGGGCATATTGTATCACAGAAAACATTCTACAATCCACAAACAATAGTCTACTTTGAAAAAACACGTGTTTTAAAAGATATTAGCCAAGGAATTGGCACCTGGGTTAACGGCAGTGCACACTGTACGTGCCTAATGAGGCCGGCTGCAGGACCACGATAGGTTGGTCCGCTGGCCTCATTAGGATAGTGGCGGCGAGCCACGAGCACCAGTCGTGGCCCCAGAGGCAGCTCATTAGTCACAGAGGGGGAATGAATTTACCCAATTTGGATGCTGGCCAAGGGCCTCAGGGTTGTCAGGGCAGGGGGGCAATTAGGAGGAGGCTGAGCGGCGGCCAGCAGTGGGCCATGGTTTTAATGTGGTGCTGGGGGGTGGGGGTAGCAGGGGAGGGCATGCTCCTGCTCCTGCTCCTTCTGGTTCCACAATAAGATAAGTCAAAAACTTGGAACTTACCCTTTGGTTGGCTGCCTTCAGCAGTCCCTATAAGGACCGCTGGTTTGGTTGTTGTGCGCCTGAGTAAACGCAACGCAACATGCACGGTGCATGCTGTGATCAGTTACAACTTCAATTTCATGAAGAGGCCTAAAACAGGTGTTAGGTACCCAATTCACATATGCAACATTCCGAACAGCAGTTTCAGTGCGCCTACTGATCCAATATACTCCGGCAGTGTACTCGAGCATGGAATGAGTGTGTGTACTCTGCCTGCCATATTGGATCTTTAGGCATCTGTTTTATGCCGGATAAATGGGCGCAGCACAATTGAATTTTTGGGCAACTTTACCACACCAGCAGATCGCCCATGGCATTGCTCATGGTAAGACAGCAAATGCACTATTTTATTAGAATAGGGATGGTTATTTAATGCAGGGATAACATTGTGGCTACTAATTTACAGTGATTCAAAAAGTAACATTTGATTTTTACCAGTGCATTGGGAATTTAATTCCACAATTTTCTCCATTAATTTTGTGAAAATTGTAAATAAGTGTTCTGCAGTTATATATTTTAATATAATTTCCTTTACCCATCTTTATTCCTTACCAGTTTTAAGTTTAGAATACACAGCTAGATGGTATGCAAGAGTGTACCATTTGGAGTTTGATAGCTAGAGGCCAAAATCAGCTGTACTCCCAGCACACTTCTGCTGTAACTCTCGTGGGATTGTGCTGCAAGGGCTGTAAATTAGGCCAGGAAACGGTAACACTGATTCCCAGCCTTTCCGACCCTTCAATAATTAGCAGTACTGGTTAGAGGGGTGGGCTTAGCTACATTGTGGGTCGAGGGGAAGTGGGATCCTGGCGCTTGTCAGCACTGCAATAGGGCTTCTGGGGTCTGGCAGAAGGGGTGACGGAATGTGGTGCTTGACTGATTGGTGAATTCCTTGTGTCTGTCAGCAGTGAGGGTGAGGGAGGACATGGGTCTAATAACAATTAAGGAGTAGCCAGGTGCTCTAGATCTGGCAGCATTGGTTTGTAACTTTTTAAAGAGATCCCTGCAAACATTAAAGGACAGATTTTAAACTCGTGGTGCAAATCGTGCAGGTGAGAGCATGGGGCAAGTTGGACGCCCCCACAACGTCACCAGCTAATCTCCACAGGACAGGGTCAATGCCAGCCGTCAATATAATTGACAACCTGCCCACCCAATCACGTCGGGAATCAGGCAGTCTGCCCACATATTATATGTGATTTCCAGCGGGCATCCCGAGGCCGATTTAAAATGGAAACGCACCTCTTCAAGTGAGGTTTCATTCCCTGCTTTGAATTTTATGGAATACTGCTGGACAAAATTGTGGCACCAGATATGAGCTGGAGGGTTTCCCTAGGTTTTCTGCCGCCTCACTGATGTTCTGATGGGGGTGGTCAGGGCATAGGAGCATCCCCAGAGACACAAGTGATTGTGGACAGAGATGGTGGACAGGGTCAATGGCAGCCATATCACCCCCAGGACCTGGGTTCAATTACTTCAGCAAGGGTAAGTATAGCTCTTTATCTCACTCAAGAGCACCAGCTAACACTCGTTTCACTTCTCTCCCCTCCATCACACCTTTCAACAAATAGTCACAAGGATATATCGCAACACCTCTCTTTCTCATTCCAAATACGCTCACCGCTTTCTTTGCTCTCTTCACATCAGACACTAACACCATTTTCTTCTCACATCCTAGCCACTGCACAACCACCAACTCTTTCTAGCACTCATTCGACATTTCAAATTCCACACATTTGGTTTTGTATTCATCACATCCCCATCTTCATTTAATCTTGTTTCTTCTGCAGCTCTCAGCAGATGCAAAAGCTTCTATAGATATATGAAGATAAAAAGATTAATGAAGACTAATGTAGGTCTTTTTCAGTCAGAATCAGGTGAATTCATAATGGGAAACAAGGAAATGGTAGACCAATTGAACAAATACTTTGGTTCTGCCTTCACTAAGGAAGACACAAATAACCTCCCAAAAATACTAGGGGACGGAGGGTCTAGCGAGAAGGAGGAACTGAGGGAAATCCTTATTAGTCAGGAAATGGTATTAGGGAAATTGATGGGATTGAAGGCCGAAAAATCCCCAGGGCCTGATAGTCTGCATCCCAGAGTACTTAAGAAAGTGGCCCTAGAAATAGTAGATGCATTGGTGGTCATTTTCCAACATTCCATGGATCAGTTCTTATGGATTGGAGCATAGCTAATGTAACACCACTTTTTAAAAAAAGGAGGGAGAGAGAAAACCAGGGAATTATAGACCGGTTAGCCTGACATCAGTAGTGGGGAAAATGCTGGAATCAATTATTAAAGATGTAATAGCAGCGCATTTGGAAAGCAGTGACAGGATCGGTCCAAGTCAGCATGGATTTATGAAAGGGAAATCATGCTTGACAAATCTTCGAGTTTTTTTGAGGATGTAACTAATAGAGTGGATAAGGGAGAATCAGTGGATGTGGTGCATTTGGACTTTCAAAAGGCTTCTGACAAGGTCCCACACAAGAGATTAGTGTGCAAAATTAAGGCACATGTGATTGGGGGTAATGTATTGACATGGATAGAGAACTAGTTGGCAGACAGGAAGCAAAGAGTGGGAATAAACGGGTCCTTTTCAGAATGGCAAGCAGTGACTTGCCATTTACAGGGTACTGCAAGGTTCAGTGCTGGGACCCCAGCTATTTACAATATATATTAATGATTTAGATGAAGGATTTGAATGTAATATCTCCAAGTTTGCAGATGACACTAAGCTGGGTGGTAGTGTGAGCTGTGAGGAGGATGCTAAGAGGCTGCAGGATGACTTGGACAGGTTAGGTAAGTGGGCAAATGCATGGCAGATGCAGTATAATGTGGATAACTGAGGTTATCCACTTTGGTGACAAAACAGGAAGGCAGATTATTGAAGGTTATTGAAGGTTAGCATGCAGGTACAGCAGGCGGTTAAGAAAGCAAATGGCATGTTGGCCTTCATAGCGAGGGGATTTGAATACAGGGGCAGGGAGGTGTTGCTACAGTTGTACAGGGCCTTGGTGAGGCCACACCTGGAGTATTGTGTACAGTTTTGGTCTCCTAACTTGAGGAAGGACATTCTTGCTATTGAGGGAGTGCAGCGAAGGTTCACCAGACTGACTCCCGGGATGGCGGGACTGACCTATCAAGAAAGATTGGATCAACTGGGCTTGTATTCACTGGAGTTCAGAAGAATGATAGGGGACCTCATAGAAACGTTTAAAATTCTGACGGGTTTAGACAGGTTAGATGCAGAAAGAATGTTCCCAATGTTGGGGAAGTCCAGAACCAGGGGTCACAGTCTGAGGATAAGGGGTAAGCCATTTAGGACCGAGATGAGGAGAAACTTCTTCACCCAGAGAGTGGTGAACCTGTGGAATTCTCTACCACAGAAAGTAGTTGAGGCCAATTCACTAAATATATTCAAAAGGGAGTTAGATGAAGTCCTTACGACTCGGGGGATCAAGGGTTATGGCGAGAAAGCAGGAAGGGGGTACTGAAGTTTCATGTTCAGCCATGAACTCATTGAATGGCGGTGCAGGCTAGAAGGGCTGAATGGCCTGCTCCTGCACCTATTTTCTATGTTTCTATGTTTCTATCTGAATGGTGACAGATTAGTAACAGGGGAGGTGCAACGAGACCTGGGTGTCATGGTACATCAGTCATTGAAAGTTGCCATTCAGGTAGTAAAGAAAGTAAATGGCATGTTGGCCTTCATAGTGAGAGGATTTGAGTATAGGAGCAGGGAGGTCTTGCTGCAGTTGTACAGGGCATTGGTGAGACCACACCTTGAGTATGTGTGCAGTTTTGGTCTCCTAATCTGAGGAAGGACATTCTTGCTATTGAGGGACTGCAGCGAAGATTCACCAGACTGATTCCCGGGATGACAGGACTGATATATGAAGAAAGACTGGATCGACTAGGCTTATATTCACTGGAATTTAGAAGAATGAGCGGGGTTCTCATAAATTCTGACGGGATTAGACAGGTTAGATACAGTAAGGATGTTCCCGATGTTGGGGAAGTCCAGAACCAGGCATCACAGTCGAAGAATAAGGGCTAAGCCATTTAGGACCGAGATGAAGAGAAACGTCTTCACCTAGAGAATTGTGAACCTATGGAATTCTCTACCACAGAAAATTATTGAGTCCAGTTCGTTCGATATATTCAGAAGGGAGTTAGATGTGGCCCTTACAGCTAAAGGAATCAGAGGGTATGGAGAGAAGGCAGGAGTGGTGTACTGATGTTGTATGATCAGCCAAGATCATATTGAATGGTGGTGCAGGCTCAAAGGGCAGGATGGCCTGCTCCTGAATCTATTTTCTATGTTTCTATATCCACAAGCCCTACAATCTCCACTGACATTTTCAACAGGCACTCAAACTCCCACTGTCCCTTTCTGCA
This sequence comes from Pristiophorus japonicus, assembly GCF_044704955.1. NCBI lineage: Eukaryota > Metazoa > Chordata > Chondrichthyes > Pristiophoridae > Pristiophorus > Pristiophorus japonicus. The sequence goes on along the minus strand of NC_091984.1, from coordinate 78,100,649 downwards.
AGCCAATACAGCACATAATGCCAGGGAGAGGAGCATGACCAGAGGAGGAAAACCCAACATTATAGCCCTCACCCAAGCATAACACAAAGCCCTGGAGATTAGATGTCCAGATAGAGCTATGAGCATTGGGGAAGGCAAGGCTGGTGACTTATCTGAGCAGAGTGCCTGCATATCACTTGTAACCCTTCATTCACCTCAGCAAATATTCAGCAAGTTTCACAACTTCAAATTGCTATCTCAAAACTGTTACTTGCTAATGTCTAGTTTCTCAGTGCCATCCTAATTCTTGGCCCTTTTCTCTTTCCTCTGGGTCCTTCTCAGCCATACAGCATCTGGGCTGCACCTATAACTTTCAGTGCAGTCAGACTCTGATACCTTCGACCAAATTGAAACACAGGCTTAATACAAAATGGTGAGCAAAGGCAGCAACACCACATTTTGGAGGAGTGCGAGAATACAGGTTATACTGATATTGGCATTGTTGCCACCTCTGAGCATTGATTATGAGATGGCACATGTACAGAAGTCACTTCAATAAGCTTTTTTCCAAACGCCCTTTCTGGCGGACTCCTATTATTTCTGCTTCAGGTTTTCAGTACTTTATCTGAATGTACAATGATTCCATGCTGCACAGGAGATTCACTGACGGGTTTCTTTCTCTATTACAGGCAGCCTGGCTGAGATTGACAAACCTTTTCCTCTGGGAGAAACACAATACCAAATATAGTTAAGATTATGATTGTAACCCATGTCCCTTGCTTGGGAGAACAAATGTTCTTGCATTGTAATCACTTTGTGTTCTTGTATATCCATCACGAATCAATTGCAATCTAATATGACAAGAAATGATCTTCTGTGTTGTGAACATATTATCTGCTACAAAAGACCAGAAACCGTTCAACTAAAACACATACGAATAAAGGTGGAGAATAGGTAAGAGAATCTTTATTTTACAAGCAAAAAAAAGTGACATCCACTTCCTAAACCAATATCACAGAATAATAAACAATTCAGCCAACTCGCAACTTGCTCTTATTTCTGTAATAAGTCCTTTCTCATCTCTGCCTTGAGTTCACATCAGTTAGCCTAAAACTGATGCCATTACAAACCTATTTTATTTGCAAACCCCAATAGACGTGTTTTCATTTGAAAAATTATGAATGAAAAGAAATAAGCACAATCTTTAATGTTCAACATTGCATCCACTTAAGACCCATATGATGGTCGAGGCACTCATCTCTGCTCAGTTATTGTCAGCACAAACTAAATTAGCAAGCAGTTGTTCTGAATGCTAATGTGGGATGAAAATTGATTCCCTAAAGCAATATCAACCAAGTGCAGATTATTTTCTGATGAAAGGTGATCGACCTGAAACATTAACTCTTTTACTCTCTCCATAGATGCTGCTTGACCTGTTGAGTGTTTCCAGCATGTTCTGCTTTTATTTCAGATCTTCAACGTTTACAGTATTTTGCTGTTGTTGTACAGATTATTTTCCTGTGCAAAATCCTTGATGTGTTAAAGTCTCCTTACTACCTTAGTATGAACATGCTCACATGAATGTACAGAAAGGGACAGGAAAAGATCAGCTGGCCCATCAAGTCTGTCCCATTCCAACATACAGCACCAACCTCATCCCAAGCTCTACAATGGTTGGAGTCATACCTGACACACAGGAAGCTGGTTGTGGTTGATGGATGCCAAGTACTGGAGCCCTAGTAGATTGATACCAGAGTTCCATAGGGCATTATCATGGGTCCACCCATCTGCAGTTGCTTCATCATAAGGTTGAGGTATAAGACTGTTTTCTCACAGTTCCGCAGTGTTCAACTCCATTCATACATCCTTTGATAATAAAGAAGCCTATGTCAGTCTACAGCAGGACCTGGACAACATCCAGTCCTGGGCTGACAAGTGGCAGGTAGCATTCGTACCACAGAAATACCAAGCGATGACCATCTCCAACAAGAAAAGGTTCAATGACCTCCCCCTGACCTTCAATGGCACCACCACAATGAGCTTGGGGGTCACCATTAACCAAATGATTAACTGGATTGGTCATATCAACATCATGAATATAAAAGCAGGGTGGAGGCTTGGTAATCTGTGACGAGTAACTCATCTCCTGACCTCTGAATGCCTCTCCATTATCTAAAGACTCAAGTCAAGAATTAGATGGAATGCTCACAACTCACTTGGATAGGTGCAGACACAACAGTCAAGAAGCTCAACACTATCCAGGACAAATCTGCCACAACTCAATATACTAATATCCACCCCCTCCACCACCGGCGCACCGTGGCTGCAGTGTGTACCATCTACAAGATGCTCCAAAGCAACTCGCCAAAGCTTCTTCGACAGCACCTCCCAAACCTGCGACCTCTACCAACAACAACATGTATTTATACAGCACCTTTAATGTAGTAAAATGTCCCAAGGTGTCCCAGGAGTATTATAAGACAAAAAAATAAATTTGACACCTAAAAGGACAAGGGCAGCAGGCATATGGGAACACCATCACCTCTAAGTTCCCCTCCAAGTCACACACAATCCTGACTTGAAAATATATCGCTGTTCCTTCATCGTCGCTGGGTCAAAATCCTGGAACTCCCTCCCTAACTGTGGGAGTACCTTCACCACACGGACTGCGCGGTTCAGGATTAGAAAGGCAGCTCATCATCACCTTCTCAAGGGTAATTAGGGATGGGCAATAAATTCTGGCCTTGGAAGTGATGCCCACATCCCATGAACAAATAATAAAAAATAGCCAAGGAAATCTGGAATCAAAAAGGATAAATTTTAAGAAAGTAAATATTGAGAGTCACAGTGCCTGTTATAGGTGATCTGAGGCAAGATTCCTTTCTTCAGGGCAACGTTGCAGCAGGGTGGGAATTTTGCCTGTCTATGAAACCACATCAACCATTACCTTATTTCTCTGGCTTGTGGGTCATTTTGGAAGCACAGAATGCTCACGGAAAAGACCTATAATGGAAGGTATATGGGGACCTAGAGGAAGGACAGGAGGGTGCTGCAAGAGCCTTTCCTTCCATTGAGGGACATTAAGGCCATTACTACCATTTCCCAGGACCTACTGCTACCTTTCAGATGGTGATCCTGGGCCAAGTCAGTAAAGTGAGGTGGACACCAGGCTAAGTTTTCAGGGTTGTAAGCTCCACATTCCCACTGTCACTTACAAGCACAGATGAGGAAGGAGTGGCCAGGGCCGCACTTGGGCTGGCAGGAGGAGAGGGAATTTCAGGTCAGGTGGTGATATGGTGGTTGGCCTCACTGGCCGAATTTTCTCTCAATCTCTGCCATTATCCCGAACAGCTTTGAAATACTTGAAAATGGTTTTGACCTTGTGGAATCTGGAGCATTTTTTTAAACAGTCAAAAAGAGACCTACACATTTCAGTTCATGACTAAGCCAGCGTCCAGGTTTAATATATATACTTTAATTAGTTCATGGTGAGACAGAATTGGGTGGAAAGGTTTTGAAAAGTCATGGAGAGGCAAGTTCAGTTATTGGAAAGATCCCTTGCTGATTTACTTGGTAATTTGTAGCAGAATTGGATGGTGTGATGGCAGGTGGCGGGCGATGGGGGGTTGGGGGGGGGGGGGTCATAGAGGGGTGGCGGGTGCGTGGAAAATGAAAGAGAAAAGCTTATATAAGTATATTAAAAATTGGTGGGTCGCCTGAATTTCCTATTAATTTAGATCATGACACTGAATGAACTTAATAGGATTTGTAAGTATATTTTCCACCTGGTGTTTTCAGTCAATAATCCCATTTTTTGACTTTATGCTGAAATTTCCCATGTGTCCTAACTGGGCCCAGTGTCCAGTTACATGGAAATTAAAGGTAACACTGCAAATCTTACAATCCCAAATTACGTTATCACTAATACAAAAGCAAAATACTGCGGATGCTAGAATCTGAAATGAAAACAGAAAATGCTGGAAATCTCAGCGTGTCAGGCACCATCGGTGGAAGCAAACAGAGTTAATGTTTCAGGTTGATGATCCTTTGTCAGAACTGGCGAAGTTCAAAATTTACAGATTCTTAAGGAGCACAGATAGGGGGAAGGGAGGAAGGAGCTGTATAGACTGTTCCAAGGAAGCTCAGCACAAGCTTAAGGAACAGCACCTCATCTTTTGTTTCGGCACTTTACAGCCCTCAGGACTTAGCATCTAGTTCAACAATTTTAGTCCATAACCTCTGCCCATACTTTGCTCAATTTCCTCCTTTTTTTTTAACCCCACCGCCCCCCCATCTGCCTCCAGAACTTAAGTAATTTTTTTCTCTCTATTTCCTATGGCAGCTGGTAATTATTCCGCCATTCACTTCCTATCTAGACTTGTTTTTTTCTAACTTTTGCCATTACCATCTCAAGTCGGCCCATCATCCCTTTTGTCTCTCAAATTTCTCCTGTCTTCCACCCTATCACAGACCTTCCCTTTTGTTCTTTCCTCCCCTCCCCCTTTCAATACTTGTTAAGAATCTGTTCATTTCAAACATTCACCAGTTCTGACGAAGGGTCATCGACCAGAAACGTTAACTCAGTTTCTCTGCACAGATGCTGCCTGACCCACTGAGATTTCCAGCATTTTCTGTTTTTATTACTTGTTATTATGCTGGTTTCACACTTTTCATGCAGTTTAACAGCCATTTAACTAATTTAAGTCGCAGTTATAGAACAATGGAAGGTGGAATTCTAGAAAAATGATAGCACGCTAGTGCAAATGAGAAGCCCATCATACTGACGGGGCTCTGTCAGAATTAGCTGATGTGATGCTGAAGAGGCAGGCCGATCTTTTTGAGAGTCTCCACCACAATGGTCAGGCAGCCGTGTAACTCGCAAATCATGCTGCCACGGTAACCTGACCACTCCCCCGCCCCCCCGCAACACACCAGACACAGGATAAAATAAGGAAAACATTTAATGACTTTCAGAAAATGACCAAGGTAAGGTAACAGTACTAGTTAAAGACACTCTAGAAGGATAGATAGGGATGGTGAGACTAAACATTGGAAGCCATTTGCAATATTAACATCCTGCTGCCATCACAAACATGAGCCAAATATGACAAGACTTTTTGAATGAATATGCAAATATTCTACAAACAATGCTGACCCACACATATGGGAAAATAATCAACCTAGCTGCCATTGTAAGGAAATTCTACACAGTATTCTAAAAATAGTTATATCTGAGGAAACCGAGGGTAAAGCTTCTTACAGGAAGGGTGTGTCTGCAGCTACTGTCATTCAATGATGTTTGAAATGATTGGGCATGCCCAATGAAATATTTGACACATCAGATAATAAATAGCACATGTCATGCTAACATGTCCAGAGTACACAAGTTCAAATCCCACTATTGTAGGTTGCAAATTTGAATTGTTTTAAAAAGCTGGAAATAAGAAGCTGGTATCAGTAAAAGTGACCATGAAGGTATCAGATTATTGTAAAAATCTAACTGGTTCACTAATGTCCTTTAGGAAAGGAAAATGGTCGTCCTTATCAAGTCTGCCCTATATATGACTCCAGTCCCACACCAACATGGTTGACTCATAGCTGCTCTCTGAAGTACCATGCAAACCATTTTGTTGTATCAAACAGCTTGGAGTTCAAGACGGCAGCCCACCACCACCTTCTCAGGGCTACTACGGTTGGGCAATGAATGCCGGCCTTGCTAACGACACCCAGATCATTAGAACCAATGATCTAAAAATCAAAATTGCTAGTCTAGCTATTTAAAATGGCTGCCTTAGCTTACTTTTGTTTCTGAACAAATTTAGTGCAACTATCTTCTTTGCTTATTCTAAACCAAGTTAGCCTACAACAGCAAATATGGTAATCACAGCAGAAGTCTTCAAGCTGCCCTAGGAGTGTCAATTAGTAGAGCTGCTCAGATGTGATTCCCTTCTGGGAGTAGATTTCCTCCAAGTTTGATGGCCAGTGAACCCAACAAGGTAAGTACCATATGGTGAGCATAATACATCTGTGGTAGGTAAAATCATGAATTGCAGGCAAGAAAGAACTACATTCAAGCAGCATGTACATCCCGTTTACACATTAGTAATATCATACTCACCATTATACATGTTGTCCTATGTGCTTTCCTCTTAGGTGACAGACCGGGCCCCTGGCATCTCGCAGGACCATGACACAGACCACTTCCAGGAACTATCTCCTTCCCCACAATGTGGCAACAGTAAAGAAGAAACTTGCATCGATATACCAGCTTTCACAACCTCACAATGTCCCAAAGCACTTCAAATCAATCAACTGCTTTCTTTTTAAGTGTAGTCACTGTTATAATGCAGAAAATGTGGCAGCCAATGATACTGAAGATCACTACACTACTGACAGGAAAACATTCATGTGTGACATGCATCACTACTGGACATAGGAAAACATTCAGGAAGGACTAGACAATGAGATACCAGAAAATCCAGAGGTGACTGGATAGGCAACAGTTTTGATCATAATCCTCATTAACATCATGATAGCCATCATTTTTGTCATCTCTAATGCTCATGTGACTGAACTACTACTATTGGGTATAGGTGGGACAAAATATTCAGCAGATGAGTCTGAAACAGCAGAATAGGCCAATAAAAATTGGCTGCACTTAGACCATGGTGGGATGTCTCAGAATTGGCCTCATCCAATTTTATTATTTAAACTATAATAATTGAGATATTTATTCCTCACATCCCTCTGTCCTCAAAATAGAGGAACATAAGAACATAAGAAATAAGAGCAGGAGTAGGCCATTTGGACCGTTGAGCCTGCTCCGCCATTTAATAAGATCATGACTAATCTGATCATGGACTCAGCTCCACTTCCCTGCTCGCTCCGCATAACCCTTTACTCCCTTATCGCTCAAATTCTGTCTATCTCCACCTTAAATATATTCAATGACCCAGCCTCCATGGCTCTCTGGGACTGAGAATTCCATAAATTTACAACCCTCTGAGAGAAGAAATTTCTCCTCATCTCAGTTTAAAATGGGCGGCCCCTTATTCTAAGACTATGTCCCCCAGTTTTAGTTTCCCCTATGAGTGGAAATATCCTCTCTGCATCCCCTTGTCGAGCCCCCTAATTATCTTACAAGTTTCAATAAGATCACCTCTCATTCTTCTGAACTCCAATGTGTATAGGTCCAACCTACTCAACCTATTCTCATAAGTCAACCCCCTCATCTCCAGAATCAACCTAGTGAACCGTCTCTTAACAGCCTCCAATGCAAGTGTATCCTTCCTTAAATATGGAGACCAAAACTGTATGCAGTACTCCAGGTATGGCCTCACCAATACCCTGTACAGTTGTAGCAGGATTTCTCTGCTTTTATACTCTATCCCCCTTGCAATAAAGGCCAACATTCCATTTGCCTTCCTGATTACTTGCTGTACCTGCATACTCACTTTTTGTGTTTCATGCACAAGGATCCCCTGGTCTCTCTATAATGCAGCACTTTACAATTTTTCTCCATTTAAATTATAATTTGCTTTGCTATTATTTCTGCCAAAATGGATAACTTCACATTTTCCCACATTATGCTCCATCTGCCAAAATTTTGCCCACTCACTCAGCCTGTCTATATCCCTTTGCAAATTTTTTGTGTCCTCCTCACAATTTGCTTTCCCACCCATCTTTGTATCATCAGTAAACTTGGATATATTACACTCAGTCCCTTCATCCAAGTCATTAATATAGATTGTAAATCTATATTGAGAACCCAGCACCGATCCCTGCAGCGCCTCACTAGTTACTGTTTGCCAACCGGAAAATGACCCAGTTATCCCGACTCTCTGTTTTCTGTTAGTTAATCAATTCTCTATCCATGCTAATATATTACCCCCAACCCCGTGAGCTTTTATCTTGTGCAGTAACCTCTTATGTGACACCTTATTGAATGCCTTCTGGAAATCCAAATACACCACATCCACTGGTTTCCCCCTTTCCACCCTGCTCATTACATCCTCAAAGAGCTCCAATATAAGATTCTGAGGGGGCTTGACAGGATAGATGCTGAGAGGATGTTTCCCCTCGTGGGGGATCTAGAACTGGGGGCTTATAGTTTCAGAATAAGCGGTCACCCATTTAAGATTTAAATGGGGAGGAATTTCTTCTCTCAGAGGGTTGCGAATCTTTGGGATTCTCGACCCCAGAGAGCTGTGGAGGCTGGGTCATTGAATATATTCAAGGCTGAGATAGACAGATTCTTGCGCTATAGGGAGTCAAGTGTTACGGGGAACAGGCAGGAAAGTGGATTGAGGCCAAGATCAGATCAGCATGGCGGAGCAGACTCAAAGGGCCATACGGCCTACTCCTGCTCCTAATTCTTATGTTCTTATATTTGCACAGCATGCAGCAGACAGTTATTATTTTGAAGATCTTGTCTGGTCATACGTTATTAGCTAGCACTGCACTCCAGATACATTTTTGCTGTAATAATTGATACTGCATTCAGGCCATTTCTTCTTCATTACTTTGGTGTTGGTCATTGACGTGGATAGAGAACTGGTTGGCAGACAGAAGTAAAGAGTGGGCATAAATGGGTCCTTTTCAGAATGGCAGGTAGTGTCTAGTGGGGTACCGCAAGGTTCAGTGCTGGGACCCCAGCTATTTACAATATATATTAATGATTTAGATGAAGGAATTGAATGTAATATCTCCAAGTTTGCAAATGACACTAAGCTGGGTGGCAGTGTGAGCTGTGAGGAGGATACTAAGAGGCTGCAGGGTGACTTGGACAGGTTAGGTGATTGGGTGTCATGGTACATCAGTCATTGTAAGTAGGCATGCAGGTACAGCAGGCAGCAAAGAAAGCAAATGGCATGTTGGCCTTCATAGCGAGAGGATTTGTGTATAGGAGCAGGGAGGTCTTACTGCAGTTGTACAGGGCATTGCTGAGACCACACCTTGAGTATTGTGGTCTGGAAGAATTCATGTACGAAGATGGCGTGATTACTCCCACTAACTAAACAAATACCGCGTCTAACTAATGGTTTACTTAATCTGAGGAAGCACATTCTTGCTATTGAGGGAGTGCAGCGAAGGTTCACCGGACTGATTCCCGGGATGGCAGGACTGACATATGAAGAAAGATTGGAGCAACTAGGCTTATATTCACTGGAATTTGGAAGAATGAAAGGAGATCTCATAGAAGCATATAAAATTCTGATGGGATTGGACAGGTTAGATGCAGGAAGAATGTTCCCGATGTTGGCGAAGTCCAGAACCAGGGGTCACAGTCTAAGGATAAGGGGTAAGCCATCTAGAACTGAGCTGAGGAGAAACTTTTTCACCCAGAGAATTGTGAACCTATGGAATTCTCTCCCACAGAAAGTTGTTGAGTCCAGTTCATTAGATATATTCAAAAGGGAGTTAGATGTGGCCCTTACGACTAAAGGGATCAGGGGGTATGGAGAGAAGGCAGGAATAGGGTACTGAAGTTGCATGATCAGCCATGATCATATTGAATGGTGGTGCACGCTCGAAGGGTCGAATGACCTGCTCCTGCACCTATTTTCTAAGTTTCTATGTTTCTATTCTGTTCGCCCATCTGCCACCAAATATTGGCCCGGATTTTGCGGTCAGCGGCAAAGTGACGCCGCTCGCCACTGACCCCAAAGAAAGCTGTGCACAATGACCTAGCGATATCTGTCGTGTTGATTTAACATTTCCCAATGTTAATTTGATTCCGCCACCAAGTCTAGGGGATCTCCAGCATCCAACAACAGTGTTGTCATCAAGCAGGCTAAGCAGCCAATCACATTGAAGAATTCTCAGACAGCAAACCAGGAAGTAAAAAACACAGATTATCCTTCACTTTTTAATCATTTTACAGAGAGTGTAATAAAGATTGGGTCATACACATGGGATTAAGGTACAAGCTGAAATATCACATATGAGCTTTGAAAACAAATGATATTATATTACAAAAATATGATTTTTTAAAGTCATAACATAAAATTAATCTTTCAGGGTCAGAGAGGCTGTTCAGCATTAATTATGACTTAGTACACCATTAAAAATCCAGTTCCGCCTCTGAATGAGGCTTAACTTTTTCGAGGATTCTCAACAGCGATATTACAGCATAAAAGAGGAAGTTTACATCAAATCACTGATTGCTGTCTTCAACAATTTCTGCCTGTGGAGGAGCAGGGAATCACTGACAGCAACTTCTGGATTTACATGTTTAATTGCGCATGTGCGGACGCCAGAATTTTCTGTCAGTTTCACAGGGTAATGAAGGCGAAACTTTCAGCATTAAAACCCCAAAATGCAGGCCATTCTTTTTGCACAGTGCATTCCAAATGCATCCAGTCTCTGTTTCTGCCTTTTCACCAGCATCGGGCTCTCTGCACCGGGAACAGTAGCATAGTGATTATGTTACTGGACGAGTAATCCAGAGGCCTGAACTAATGAGACTTGAGTTCAAATCCCACCACAGCAGCTGGGGAATTTAAATTCAGTTAATTAAATAAATCTGGAATAAAAAGCTAGTATCATGAAACTATCAGATTGTCGTAAAAACCCATACTAATGTTCACTAATGTCCTTTAGGGAAGGAAATCTATCGTCCTTACCTGGTCTGACCCACAGCAATGTGGCTGATTCTTGACAGCCCTCTTAAATAGCCTAGCAGTTGTAACAAACTGCTACAGAAAACAATAATAAGAATAAAACCAGACGACCGACTTTGGACACGACAACAGCACACCCAGCCCAGTCAACCCTCCATACTAACATCTGGGGACGGGCTTCTGTCAAAATTGGGAGCACTGTCACACAGACTAGTCAAGCAACAGCCTCATATCTCACAGAATCATATGTTTCAGCCAATGCCCCAGACTCCATCACCATCATGGCTGTGGGCTGACGTGCAGGTGGGGTAGGACATAACCACTGGAGGTGACAGCACAGTGGTATAGTCGGGAGGGAGCAGCCCTGGGAGTTCTCAAAATTAACTCCGGACCCCATGAAGTCTCATGGCTTCAGGTCAAGCAAGGAAACCCCCTGCTGATTATCACCTACTGCCCTCCCTCAGCTGATGAATCAGAACTCCCCATGAAAGAAGCACTGAGGGTAGCAAGGGCACAGGATGGGCTCTGGCCAGGGGACTTCAATGTCCATCACCAAGAGTGACTCTGTAGCATCACTACTGACCAAGCTGGCCGAGTCCTGAAGGGCATAGCTGCCAGACTGGGCCTGCAGCAGGTGGTGAGAGAACCAACACAAGGGAAAAACCTACTTGATTTCTTCTTCACCAATCTACCTGTTGCAGATGCATCTGTCCATGGCAGTATTGGTAGGAGTGACCACCGCACAGTCCTTGTGAAGATGAAGTCCTGTCTTCCCACTAAGGACACCCTCCATCGTGTTGTGTGGCACTACCACCATGCTAAATGGAATAGATTCAGAACAGCAGTTAGCAGCTCAATACTGGGCATCCATGAGCTGCTGTGGGCCATCAGCAGCAGCAGAAATGTATTCCACCACAATCTGTAACCTCATGGCCCGGCATAACCCTCACTTTACCATTACCATCAAGCCAGGGTTCTATGAAGAATGTAGAAGAGCATGCAAGGAGCAGCACCAGGCTTACCTAAAAATGAGGAGCCAACCTGGGGAAGCTGCAACACAGGACTACATGCATGCTAAACAGCGGAAGCAACATGATATAGACAGGGCTAAGCGATCCCACAATTACTGAATCAATTCAAAGCTCTGCAATACTGCCACATCCAGTCGTGAATGGTGGTGGACCATTAAACAACTAATGTGAGGAGCAGACTCCATGAATATCCCCTTCCTCAATGATGGTGGGGCCCAGCACATGAGTTCAAAAGACAGGGCTGAAGCATTTGAAACCATCTTCAGCCAGAAGTGCCAAGTGGATGATCCATATCGGTCTCATCCTGAGGTCCCAATCATCACAGAAGCCAGTCTTCAGCCAATTCGAATTTACTCCACATGATATCAAGAAACGGCTGAGTGCACTGGATACAGAAAAGACTATGGGCCCCAACAACATCCCGGCTGTTGTGCTGAAGACTTGTGCTCCACAACTAGCCGTGCCTCTAGCCAAGCTGTTCCAGTATAGCTACAATATTGGCATCTACCCGACAATGTGGAAAAATGCCCAGGTACGTCCTGTCCACAAAAAGCAGGACAAATCCAATCTGGCCAATTACCGACCCATCCGCCTACTCTCCGCTGACTCCGAGCGACGGCCGCTCCGACCTGCCCACACTTCCGCCCCGCTGATGACACCGCATCCAACCCACTCCAAAAAAGAGCAAAGAACTGAAATTCCCCAGATTATCCGCCCCATGCACTGGGGCGGATTGAACACTTAAAGATCGGTAGTTGCGCCCCATTTCAGGCGAAGGGTAATTTCAGCCCTTTGCACTATAGAACTAGCCGCTCCTCTAGCCAAGCTATTCCAGTACCGTTACAACACTGGCATCCACCTGAAAATGTGGTAAATTGCCCAGTATGATCTGTCAACAAAAAGCAGGACAAATCAAATCTAGCCAATTACCACCCCATCAGTCTACTCTCAATCATCAGCAAAGTGGTGGAAGTGGTCGCCAAACATAAAAACATAGAAACATAGAAAATAGGTGCAGGAGTAGGCCATTCGGCCCTTCGAGCCTGCACCACCATTCAATAAGATCATGGCTGATCATCCACCTCAGTACCCCTTTCCTGCTTTCTCTCCATACCCCTTGATCCCTTTAGCCATAAGGGCCATATCTAACATCCTCTTGAATATGTCCAATGAACTGACATCAACAACTCTTTGCCATAGGAAATTCCACAGGTTAACTCTCTGAGTGAAGAAGTTTCTCCTCATCTCAGTCCTAAATGGCTTACCCCTTATCCTTAGACTGTGTCCCCTGGTTCTGGACTTCCCCAACATCGGGAACATTCTTCCAGCATCTAACCTGTCCAGTCCCGTCAGAATTTTATATGTTTCTATGAGATCCCCTCTCATCCTTCTAAACTCCAGTGAATAAAGGCCCAGTCCTCCTCATATGTCAGTCCAGCCATCCGGGGAATCAGTCTAGTGAACCTCCGCTGCACTCCCTCAATAGCAAGAACGTCCTTCCTCAGATTAGGAGACCAAAACTAAACACAATATTCCAGGTGAGGCCTCACCAAGGCCCTGTACAACTGCAGTAAGACCTCCCTGCTCCTATACTCAAATCCCCTAGCTATGAAGGCCAACATACCATTTGCCTTCTTCACCGCCTGCTGTACCTGCATGCCAACTTGCAATGACTGATGTACCATGACACCCAGGTCTCGTTGCACCTCCCCCTTTTCCTAATCTGCTGCCATTCAGATAATATTCTGCCTTCATGTTTTTGCCCCCAAAGTGGATAACCTCACATTTATCCACATTATACTGCATCTCCCATTCACCTAACCTGTCCAAGTCACTCTTCAACCTCTTAGCATCCTCCTCACAGCTCATACTGCCACCCAGTTTAGTGTCATCTGCAAACTTGTAGATATCAAGTGCTATCAATAACTTACTCACCAGTAACCTGCTCACCAATGCTCAGTTGGGGTTCGTTAGTGCTTCTGGGGGGCACTAAAGGGGAGCAAATAGCTTTGCACCCAGCCGCGGCGCTGCTAATGACTCCCAGTAAATTCCGTGGCACTCCGCTACGCAGACATACGCAGTGCCTCATTATCGCCTTGGAACAAAAATTGTGGAGTGCCCCCTGAAGGCCGTGCGATGCCAGCGCCAGCTTCAGGGGACGTGCACCAGACTGCAGACCACTCGCGGACCGCTACTTAAAGCGGAGGCGGAGGGCATTTAAAAAAAGTTTGCTGCCCTTCTTCTGCGCTAAGTCGGCGCTTTGATCAGGGGGTCCGTGCCGCGATCATTCAGCTTGGCACTCTGCTTGAGTGCCGGACTTCTGGCACAGCACCCCCACTCACCAGTGGTCCAGCGAGGCCCATTTCTTCACTGCAGAGTTTGCAGCTTGGGCCCTTCCCTTCAATTAAGGGAAGAGCCCCATCTATGCGGCAGCGCTATACAACCCAGTGCATAGCACTGCGCCCTGCTCCCGACCCGACCAACGCACTACCGCCCCAGAAAGGAAGTGGAGCACGTTACTTTGCGCTCCACTTCCTTTCAGGGTCGGTAACCGGAATTTTTCCAGCAGGGCGGGACTTCCGTGCCTGCTGCAAAATGTCCCATCTCACGTATGATACCGCCCCCAAACGGACACAACGGAACTTCACTCACTTTGACCTTTGCTTTTGCAGTTTGTAACAATATATGCACACTAAATTCCTAACAAAGCCAATTAACGGTATCGCAGCTAACTACGTTAAAAATCAGCTGCGTGAGCATCCAGTAAAAACAGGTTTGAAGATTATAAATACAAAATAGTCTGTGGAACACTACAGTTCCAAAAACACTGAGACCATGGACCATCACTCGTCAGAGTTGAACCATTTCATTTGTAATGCTAGACTGATAGCAGTGTTTTTGCTTAATTGCCATTGGGTCACAGAAAAATTGACAGATACATCTTCAACATTTTACTTGTAGTTACTAAAATATACAATGGAATACTGCCAATCAATTCAGTAGCTACAGAATTTGCAAAATTATTTTAACTCTTGTGCGAATGGTTACAAAGAGAGATTCAAAAACATTCTGGATGGATTTAGTATAAAGGAAGTTTTCAAAGCAATCAACCAATTGTTTCTGCATCTATTCATCAGGCAATAGAAATAGCTCAATGGGAACCTTCAAAATGGTCATTCAGCTTGACTACATCTTTAATTATTGCTTGATTTGCTCCCGACTGCTCAGGTACTCCACATAACAATGATTCCTTGACAGCAGGCTGTTGCCAATTCTTCATGTTCCATGCTTCAATGCTTTAGTTTTAAATATACTGCATTGGTAAATTTAAATTATTTTTGATTGAGTTATCATCCTCACCATAACTCAACAGATCAGGAAAACGATTAAATCCGGTTCATAAACAGAGATAGTTTCAATATTCCAATGAATCACTATACAACAAATTATTAATTTCAATTGGCCTACAACTATTTATGTAGACAAACATTAATCAAGTGCCCCCTGGTTTTTTTTGAGGGCACTAAAAACACAAATTATACAAGTGACCCCTGGCTAAAAGTGGGGGGGGGGGGCGGGGCCACTAAAACTGACAAATATAGACAAATTAAACTTTAAACATTAAGGATTAAATTAAAATTTGGTTGCCGGGGGTGATGATGCACTCCAGTCTCTTTGGCGCACTCCTCTCGCGGAAGGCCGCGAGCGTACCGGTGGACACCACGTGCTCCATCTCCAGGGACACCCTGGCTCGAATGTAACCGCGGAAGAGAGGCAGGCAGTCAGGCTGAACGACCCCCTCGACCACCCGCTGCCTGGACCGCTGATGGGCAATTGGCCTGCATAAGGTGACCTATAAAATCACTTAAATGTTAAGCAACAGGGTGAAGATTTATTTAACTAGCATTAAAAAGCCAGCACAATATGATGAAGTTAGGCTTTCCACTCCCTATAATTAGACAGGAAAATAAGTCCTGCTTTCACATGATACACAGGCACTTGAAAGCACTTGCCATTTGTTTTGAAATCTCTGTACACATACAAACAGCCTTTAAAACATAAGACATAATTGTACTTTATGTTATAAATAATAATGGGGGAGAAATTCCCTACCTTATTGACACCCGTTTGTGTCGCTATCCTGGCGAAAATGGCGGCCCCACTCTAGTGTCCTTCTCTGGCATGGGACTTGGTGGCCACCAATTTACTGAGGGCCTTAGCACTGTCAATAGCAGCACTGACCCTGGAAAGGCAAATGAGAAGAGTGTGACGTCACTTTAACGTCACGCTCTGCGAACTTCGACTTTAGTGCTGAGTTTAGCGCTGGGTCCAGAGACGCTGTCAGCACTTCTTAAAGAGACACTCTCATCTTTCAGGGTTGCTGACCTACATTGGCTCCTGGTTAAGCAACACCTCGATTTCAAAATTTTTATCCTTGTTTTCAAATGTCTCCATGGCCTTGCCCCGCTCTATCTCTGTAATCTCCTCCAGTCCCATAACCACCCCTCCCCCCACCCCCGAGATATCTGCACTCCTCTAATTCTGCCCTCCTGTGCATCCCTGATTATAATTGCTCAACCATTGATGGCCATGACTTCAGTTGCCTAGGCCCTAAGCTCTGAAATTCCCTCCCTAAACCTCTCCGCCTCTCTTTCCTCCTTTAAGACGTTCCTTAAAACCTAGCTCTTTGACCAAGCTTTTGGCCATCTGCCCTAATATCTCCTTATGTGGCTCAGTGTCCATTTTTTCGTCTTAGAATACTCCTGTGAAGTGTCTTGGGATATTTTACTACGTTAAAGACACTATATAAATTTTGTTGTTGATTTGCATTTCAACTTTTGGACTGGATTTTTAATATTTTATTGAAGTAGTGGCTTAGTGCAATACATGTTAAATTTTTTAAAGAGTGCAGGGAGTACTGCTGGACACTTGCAAGGACTTGGATGTTAAAGGAAGGCCTCTGAGAGGACAGAAAATGCTGCAAATACTCAGCAGGACAGGCAGCATCCGTGGAGAGAGAAACAGAGTTCACATCCCAGGTCTAGATGCTGCCAGATCTGCTGAGTATTTCCAGCATTTTATGCTTTTATTTCAGATTTACAGCATCCGCTCGCAGAGAGAAGAGGAAGATACAGAAGAAAAGAAGCAGAAGAGGAGGAAGCAAAAGGAAGGTGCAATCCCGACAGCCCCTCTCTGGCTGAGATATCTGGAATCGAATCATCCACCTGCGGTACCAGTGACCACAACCCCAATTTCCCTTTCAACATTTGTCCCATACCTTACCTTCTCTCTGTTACTGACTATCATAGTGTCCTCTTGGCCATATTACTGAAATAAAAGCCACCACAAAGCAAACTTTCCAATCCAACTTTATACATCTATCCATCCAATGTTGCAACAAGAATTCAACTCATCACTCTTAGTGACTGTCTTGTTTGTGCCTTTGCCTATTTTACTGATGTCACACTGTGCTACCCCAGTGGCTGCAGCATAGCTGGTGGAAGGCTGCTGACTTTCAGGGGGGACATTGCAAATGGCCTTGCTGGCTGACCTTGAAGAGCTGGTGGCTGGGAGTGTGAAATCGGGTGTCGGTGTTTCTTCTTCTTCGCTCTCCTCTCCCTCTTCTTGGTCAATCACTGGTTGCGCAGGCTGATTTTTTAGATGTGTGAAATAAAGAAGGCACAAGGGTGGAGTTGAGGTGAGGGGAGCTTGGGAAAGCAAGAGGTGTATGCGAGAAGGGGGAATAACGTATGAGGATACCTGCATTGTGTATCCTTCCTGCCCCGCCGCTGGACAAGTGTTCAGCCATGCCCCTGCCAAGAATGGCTAGCATCGTCTACCACAAGGGGGTGAGGTAAAGCTAGGAATGGAAGGTGTACCTCGTGTTTGGCACAGATTGTTGGCAGTTGAGTGATTGGGTGGGGGGGCGGGGTGAGGGAGTTGTGCATTGAGCAGTGTGTGAGGCTAATAGTGCAGTTGGTAGGGGATGGCTTTTGAAGATGCATTCACTGACCTTGACCACTGGTCTGAGGTTATGAAGCTTTTCTGGGCACTGGAGCCAGGTCATGAGGGAGACATCTGGTCCCACATCATTCTTTCTGGAGGGCCTCCTGGCTGCTGTGGCTCGAGAACCTCTCTTGCAGTGTTGACCCCCTGCACAAAGCTGGAGACCTGTATGTGAGACCCTGGGTGCCCCTTCCCTGACTTGCTGAGTCATTTGTGTTTGTGCTGAAGAACATTTCCCTTTTTGTTAGGTGTGGAAGGCGATTCAGTTTTAAAAGCTGAAGGCTCTCATTTGGGAATTCTTTTTAGCATAAATTATTTTTCAGAAGGCAGTTGAGCTGCAAGGGCTAAATACTGCCTATTTTTACTTGATCTTTAGTTTTTTCATTTCAGAATGCAGTTCCCCTTTAAGAGACCGAACTGTTTTCTGAAATGACAGGCTTCTTTAAAAAAACAGGCTGTTTTAGCTGAACGATGCCACGGCCATGCTACATTGGGGCCTCTTGCCGGGACGACCACCACCAGAATGGCGTTGCACCGTAAGTTTAGCGCTGGATTCATTTTAATTAGCCACCAGCGCCAATTTACTGGTCCTGCCAGCGCCAGCATTTTCGACGGCCAGACCAACAGGTCCACCACAGACACAATCCACGTCCAGACCGGGGTCATGCAGGGCTGCGTCATCGCGCCAATCCTCTTCTCGATCTTCCTCGCTGCAATACTCCATCTCACGCTCAACAAGCTCCCCGCTGAAGTGGAACTAAACTATAGGACCAGTGGGAACCTGTTCAACCTTCATCGCCTCCAGGCTAGATCCAAGACCATCCCATTCTCTGTTATCGAATTACACGCGTCTGCGCACATTCAGAGGCTGAACGCCAAGCCATCGTCAACATGTTCACCGAGGCGTATGAAAGCATGGGCCTTACACTAAACATCCGTAAGACAAAGGTCCTCCACTAAACTGACCCTGCCATACAGCACTGCCCCCTCCCATCATCAAAATCCACGGTGTGGCTTTGGACAATGTGGATCACTTTCCATACCTTGGGAGCCTACTATCAAGCAAGGGCAGATATCGACGACGAGGTCCAACACTGTTTCCAGTGCGCCAGCGCAGCCTTCGGTCGCCTGAGGAAGAGAGTGTTCGAAGACCAGGACCTCAAATCTGGCACCAAGCTTATGGTCTACAGGGCTGTCATGATACCCTCCCTCCTGTATGGCTCAGAGGCATGGACCATATACAGTCGACACCTCAAATCGCTGGAGAAATATCACTAACGATGTCTCTGCAAAATCCTGCAAATGCCCTGGGAGGATAGACGCACCAACGTCAATGTTCTCGATCAGGCCAACATCCCCAGCATCGAAGCACTGACCACACTCGACAAGCTCCGTTGGGCGGGCCACATCGTCCGCATGCCCGACACAAGACTCCCAAAGAAAGCGCTCTACTCGGAACTCCTACACGGCAAGCGATCCCCAGGTGGGCAGAGGAAATGTTTCAAGGACACCTTCAAAGCCTCCTTGATAAACTGCAACATCCCCACCGACACCTGGGAGTCTCTGGCCAGAGATCTAAGTGGAGGAAGAGCATCCAAGAGGACGCTGAACACATCAAATCTCGTCGTTGAGAGCATGCAGAAACCAAGCGCAGGCAGCAGAAGGAGCGTGTGGCAAACCAGTCCCACCCACCTTTTCCTTCAATGACTGTCTGTCCCACCTGTGAGAGACTATAATTCCCGTATTGGACTGTACAACCACCTGAGAACTCACTTTTAGAATGGAAGCAAGTCGTCCTCGATTTCGAGGGACTGCCTATGATGATGATGATGATGTTGTTTTGAAGGCAGTTAACAGCGATATCCAATTTCTAGGCCATTATGTTCAAGAGAATGCTAAGACAGTAAAACATCTCCTGATTAATGTAATATTGCTCTGGCTCAACAAGATACATGGATGTGATCTCAGTAGTTATGCCGGGATAATACCTGCCAGTGTACTCCACTGCTGACGCCAGAAGGGCACCCAATTTGCATGGGGCAGTCGGGCGCAAGCTCCACTGTGGACATATCTCCAACACCCACCTGCCCCACGCAGCTGGGTCTCTGCCATTTTCTGGTCCATCTCCCACCGGAGTTATAGCAGGAGACTAGCGAATCCCCTATGGACTTTCAGGGCTTTATCTTTTGGTTTATGATATAATCTCAATAAATGAAACCTTATAACCCACTGTAGTTTATGCAATATCCTTCATCTAACACATTCCAGGCTCTGTTATCCCATATTGAGCATTAACACGTATGTGACAAGCTTCACTCTATTCAATAATGCTGTCTATAACATTGTGTGTAATACTTTGTGTTATCCTGTGTATGACAAAAATTTTTTTTAATACTTATGCATGCGATAGCTACTGCCTGTTTTTCTCAACTTCTCCCATGAACCCAGGTTAATGCTTGTGTATGTTCAATAGAATTTGGAAAGGCTCTCTATGTTTAATTCTATGATTGTTAACAAGATCTATGAGAATAATTTATTTATATTTTTAGCAGAAAGGTTGATTACAGTAGTATATTGTAACTTTGAGTAACATAGAAAGTAATATTAGGAAATATTTTCCAATCAGCTACACCTGATTAATGGACATAAAATAGATATAACCGATCAGAAAAATGAGCAGAGATCTGTTATACCCATTTAGCACCTCATCTCATTTTTTATTTGCGTTTCCTACCAATGTCAGAGGCACTCACCAGTTTGCAGTTAATCATGTTACAATAATGTCAGTTAGATGTCTATTTCCCAGTTCTTACACCTGTTCAGGACTCAGTCATCCACCTGTCCATATTCAATGGCCAACCCGAGCTGCTTGGGTATGAATTTTACAGGTGCATTTCAAGAGTGTAGCAGTATTTTCATGCTATATTTGAACCTTTTTTCTTCGCCTTTCTCCTTGTTTTTTTTTT
This sequence comes from Pristiophorus japonicus, assembly GCF_044704955.1. Taxonomy (NCBI): domain Eukaryota; kingdom Metazoa; phylum Chordata; class Chondrichthyes; family Pristiophoridae; genus Pristiophorus; species Pristiophorus japonicus. The sequence goes on along the minus strand of NC_091984.1, from coordinate 78,080,045 downwards.
CTATTTCTTTTCAGTTACCACTTAGCTAGTCAGGACACCTTGTGCCAAGTGTTCTGGCATTATCATTTTTTATTACCCCCACAATATTGGGACAACGGGGGTCCCAATGGAAACCCCTTTAACTGTTTAGAGGAACCAAAGGAGGAGCAAGGGATGGATGACAGCAAGTCGGTCTGCACCAGAGACAGACTGGCACTTCGCTCCCACCTGTTCACACAGACCCACCCACATTTACAGACACCTATTCGGAAAACACCAGATGGAACTGGATACAAATGCTCCAGATCAGCAGACAGCCAGCAGCAGAACTGTGCCATCTGCTAAAAGAACACTTGCAGCTAACATACATCTGTACATGGCTGACACTGCGAGTAGCAATAATGGTCAGCTACAGCAAGTTCTCGTCCTCTGCCTCCATGCTGCAATGGGGAGTGTTCTGCTATGATGACTATTCTGTACCACTTACACTTTGCAGGCCATCTAATGGTCTGCTTTAATGCTGCGCTGCTCTGCCACATGGCCACAGACATGCTTATGTAGAGAAAGACACTGCCTGCTCAATGGAGCAGGGCAAAATTTGGAGAATTTGCAGCTTTATGGCAGGTAAGTAACCTGGGCGATTTTAACCACCCAACCGTTGGGTTTAAAATTGCTCCCAAAGGAATAAATTCTTAGGTAAAAAGCAGAATAGTAAAATGTTAGTCTAAACAGATGAACTTAGCTCATGACTACACCATTTGCATGTCCCAGGTCATAAGACCCCATTGCAGGATAGCGTCAATTTTGACTGGTAGCCGCATGGGAAATCCACTGCTGCTTTTCCACCAGATGAATAGAGCAGGAAGAAGAGCCAGATCCAGATGAGACCCAAACAGGTTTTTTAAAAACCTTCCTTGTGGGGCTAAGAGGGAGTCGGAGGGCTCTTCTGGGCTCCACAAGAGAAGCTTAGCCTCCCTCTATCGTATTCGCCCTTCCCCCAGCCCCCCTTCTCCAATAAAAGACCCCCTCAAGACGGCACCCAAGGCCGATATTGGCACCTACCTGGTATCGGCAGGCGGACTTGGACAGGAAGTCAACCAGTGGGTTTTAAATGAGGCCCATCTGTTAAAACCAGGTCTTATTCTACTATGGGTGGGTGGGAAATTAAGTTGCCAGCACGGTTTCCTGCCAGAAACACACTGGCAGTTAAAATCAAAGCCAATAACAATTTAGGGCTATGTTTCAAGGCAGCAATAAATCTCTGGGTTCAAGTGACATAGTTAAACCATTCAAATGTCCCTTTCTTTCTTTATGCCAGCAGTAGGTTATTGCCTTATTGCACTCTCCGCTACACTAGAATTGCTATGTACTATGCGCTAGAATTACATCACTTCAAAAGATTATGTCCCGTTGCGTTTTCCAATTTAAAAATGTACTTGCAAAAATGGTTTGTTATGGATTCTGTGCAGAATTCAGCTTCAATCACCTGGAAGAGGTCCACAGAAGCACATAAAACAATATAAATTGCATGAAACAACTAATTTTCTGTTACACGTTTACTGCTTTACATCACAGAAAGGTCTGTGGTGACATCTTGACTTCATACAAAACCTGAACTAATCTCATTCTAAATACCCCCCTCCCCGTAAAAGATTGAAGTGAGAAACATGTGCAGCAGTACTTTAGCACACTACTGTTTTCTCCATGGGTCTGGGTTCAAATACTGCTCCGATTGATGAGATGGAAATATCCTTATTAACTGTAAGGATCCTATGTGGGGAAATGAATTTTGGGTAATCTCAAGCTAATTCCTTTTGGGCATGGACCCACAATGCAAAGCTGCCAATAATTTGGCACTAATTGTCAATCCCATTTAGAAAGGCCATAAGGATACTTGGCAAAGAAAATATGCTCCCTTTTTGTGAATCTTTTATATACAAAACATGATTAGCTTTGATTACTGCCTTGATTATTTGAAAGCAGCAGATATGGAGAAGGCATATTCACTTCAAACACTAAACAGCCTTTACAATCATACTGCTTTTATTCTCTGATGTTTCAGTCACATTATTTTGACCCTCATTCAGGGCTGAGGTCCAACACTTCTCATTCTTTTAAAATGGATCAGTCTTGCTTCCATTGTTAGTTGTTTCTGTGGGGTGAAGACTAATGGCTTCAAAAGAAATGAATAGAACTCACGCTTCTTAAGAACGTTTAACTTTTGTAAAAATAAATCAGCCGAAATGAATTCAACACAGCAGTACTATCTCCAAAGAGAAAACAGAGGATTTCTGTTACTTCAGCCCAGGATTGCTGTAACCATTAAATCTAACTGAGTTCTCAAAACCAAACCCAAGACCAAGATATAAACTTCTACCAAATTGGCTTCATTTGCTAGATCGGTCTTTGTGCTGCTGTTGCAGAAACAAAATGACAGCCAAGACTCAACAATAAAATAATTTGCCAGCCAAGGTCATCTCTCAATTTCACCAAGTGCACTAAATGTACATATGGCATGCATAGTATGTGGGCAATTCTCTTGTACGGCATAGGTGTAATTCTGATGTCTTTACCAATTAGATTAGTTTGAGGAACAAAGATTGCATCGACATAACATTAACTCTGCTTTCTCGCCACAGATGCTGCCTGACCTGCTGAGATTTCCAGCATTTTCTGTTTTTATTGCATCTACATATCTTGCTGTGATGTACATAGTTAGTGTTCGATGCACTGGTGCAATTTTTCCAACATAGACCAATAACCGAAAGTTTTCAAAATCACCAATCTTTATCTTATTGAAACAAATAAGCTTACACATAGTGGCTGGAAAAAAGGTACATCAAATACTATTGTTCAAAAATTCATCCATGCATTGCATTTATCCCACAGGCAAAGTCACAGCAAGCACATGGCTTTGTCAATGGGACTAACATTATACATGGAGGAATATTGTGTTTAGACTAGTTTTTTTTATTAGAGCTCGTAAAATGATCCCTACAATATCACAAAATTACCCCAATTATAATCACAATATCACACAGAAGGCAACATATGTTTGATACATTATGTGAATTATTAACCTTTAAACTGATGACAAAGCCAAGAAAATTCCAATCTCCTTGTATTGACTAATTTTGTTTGTTTTAGCTCATGCACTGTGATGCTGTTAAGAACACTAATATTGCAGTAATAAAACTACACAAATAGGTTTGTTAAGAGGAAAGACTTGCATTATTCATACTTTATTGTATCTCTAAGCAACATCATAAATGCTTCATATACAATGTGTTACTTTGAAATACAGCGACTGTCATTGTTAATAAAGATTTAAAATATTAAACCATTTTGGCCAACACCCTCCTCCGTTTTGGTTGGACATTGTCAACATCTGGCTCCCTTGATTGCTGTTGTTTCTCTGTATTCAATCATTTTTAACTTGTACCTCCAGCCATAAATTCCCATCTCCTCAGTGCTCCTGTCCAATGGCTGGGCTATCTACAATTGGAGTCTACCAATAGCTGTGCAAATTAGCTGACTCTGGAAAATATATTGGGATCAACAGCATGTACTTTTAGTGGGCGGAGGGTGGCTTAAGATTCGCTAGCACATTGGCTTTACAGAAAGCCCAAACCTTTACGTATACACACCCTATCGTTCCTATTTTTCCATTCACAGAATCATAGGCCTAGAAATTCGAGATCGGTAAAAGCTTGCCTGTGCCACTGAAGGCCGGTATCAATGGCTGCTGAAATTGATGGCGTTGGCAGGTCGGTAAATTGGCGCAAGATGCTAATTAACATTAACCCAGCGCTAAACTTACTGTGCAGGGCCATTTTCTTGACGTTAGCCCCGGCAGGAGGCCCAATGTAACGTGGCCACAGCATCATTGCACAAGAGCAGCCTTCTCTTAAAGCAAGGCTGTCATTTTAGAGAGCAGTTTGATCCCTGAAAGGGGAACTGCCTTCTAATGCGAAAAAAAGACATTCTTTTGAGTTTTTAGCTCTTACAGTTCAACAGTCTTCTGAAAAAAAAATGACCGTTAAAAAGAATTCCCAAATAGGAGTCTGCAGCTCTTAAAGCTGAATTGCCTTCTGCACCTAAAAAAATAGGAAAAGTGCTTCAGAACTAACACAAATGGCTCAACAAATCAGGGAATGAGCACCCAGGGTCTCTCATGCAGCACTCTAGCTTTGTGCAGGGGTTCAACACTACAAGACAGGCCTCTACCCACAGACGCCAAGAGGCCCTCTCAGAAAGAATGATGTGGGACCAGATTACCGAGGCGGTCACTGCCAACAGTGGCGGCCCCACGACCTGGCTCCAGTGCCCAAAGAAGCTTCATGACCTCAGACCAACTGCCCCACTAGCCTCACACACTTCTCAATACATGAATTTCCCTCCCCAATCACTCAGCTACCAACAATCTATACCAAACACGAGGCACAGCTCCCATTCCTAGCTTCACCTCACCCCCTTGGAGTGATGGTGCTGGCCATTCTTGGCAGGGCCATGGCTGAGCCCTTGGCCAGTGATGGCGCAGAAAGGATACAAGATGCTAGTATCCTCATACGTTATCCTGCTCCTCCTCGCATGCACCTCTTGCTTTCCCACACTCCCTTCACCGCATCTCCACCCTTGTGCCTTCCTCAATTCACATACCCAAGAAGTACAGCCTGCCAAGCCAGTGGTTGACCAAGAAGTGAGAGAGAAAAATAGAAACATAGAAAATAGATGCCTGCACCACCATGTAACATGATCATGGCTGATCATGCAACTTCAGTACCCCATTCCTGCTTTCTCTCTATATCCTTTGATCCTTTTAGCCATAAGGGCCACATCTAACTCCCTTTTTAATATATCTAACGAACTGGCCTCAATAACTTTCTGTGGTAGAGAATTCCACAGGTTCACAATTCTCTGAGTGAAGAAGTTTCTCCTCATCTCGGTCCTAGATGGCTTACCCCTTATCCTTAGACTGTGACCCCTGGTTCTGGACTTCCCCAAAAACGGGAACATTCTTCCTGCATCTAACCTGTCGAATCCCGTCAGAATTTTATATGTTTCCATGAGATCCCCTCTCATTCTTCTAAATTCCAGTGAATATAAGCCTAGTCAATCCAGTCTTTCTTCATATGTCAGTCCCGGCATCCCGGGAATCAGTCTGGTGAACCTTCGCTGCACTCCCTCAATAGCAAGAATGTCCTTCCTCAGATTAGGGGAACAAAACCGTACACAATATTCCAGGTGTGGCCTCACTCCTATACTCCTCCTGTACTCCCTGCTCCGATACTCAAATCCTCTCGCTATGAAGGCCTTCTTCACCGCCTGCTGTACGTGCATGCCAACTTTCAATGACTGATGAATCATGACACCCAGGTCTCATTGCATCTCCCTTTTTCCTAATCTATCTCCATTCAGATAATATTCTCCTCCCTGTTTTTGCCACCAAAGTGGATAACCTCACATGTATCTACATTATACTGCATCTGCCATGCATTTGCCCACTCACCTAACCTGTCCAAATCACCCTGCAGCCTCTTAGTATGAGCTGTGAGGAGGATACTGCCATCTAGCTTAGTGTCATCTGCAAACTTGGAGATATTACATTTAATTCCTTCGTCCAAATCATTAATGTATATTGTAAATAGCTGGGGTCCCAGCACTGAACCTTGTGGTACCCCACTAGTCACTGCCTGCCATTCTGAAAAGGACCCGTTTATCCCGACTCTCTGCTTCCTGTCTGCCAACCAGTTCTCTATCCATGTCAGTACATTACCCCCAATACCATGTGCTTTAATTTTGCACAGCAATCTCTTGTGTGGGACCTTGTCAAAAGCTTTTTGAAAGTCCAAATACACCCCATCCACTGGTTCTCCCTTGTCCACTCTATTCGTTACATCCTCAAAAAATTCTAGAAGATTTTTCCAGCATGATTTCCCCTTCATAAATCCATGCTGACTTGGACCGATCCTGTCACTGCTTTCCAAATGCGCTGCTATTGCATCTTTAATAATTGATTCCAACATTTTTCCCACCACCGATATTAGGCTAACCGGTAGGAGAAGGGGAAGGAGGAGAATGAGAAGCAGAAGAAAAAGGAGAAGCAGGAGGAGGAGAAGGAGAAGAAGAAGAAGAAGAAATATTGTAACTCAATTTGACACTCCCAGCCACCAGCTCCTCGAGGTTATCCTGCAAGGTCATCTGCAGTGTCTCCGGTCGAAAGTCAGCAGCCACTGGGGTAGCACTGCATGACATCAGTAGAATTGACAAAGGCTCACACAGGACAGTTACTAAGGAGTTGCACAAGTGTAATGAGTTGATTTTTTGATGTAATATTGGATGGATAGACATATAAAGTTGGATTAGAAAGTTAGCTTTATGCTGGCTTTTATTTCAGCATTGTGGCCAAGAGGGTGCTGTGATGGTCAGTCATGGAGGGAAGGTAAAGTGTGGGACAAATGTTAAAAGGGGAATTGGGGTTGTGGTCGCTGATACCACAGGTGGATGATTCTATCCCGGATATGCCGGCCAGAAAGGGGCTGTCTGGGTTGCATCCTTTCTTCCGTTTCCTCCTCTTCCGCTTCCTTGTCTTCTGCATCTTCCTCTTCTGTGTCTTCCTTTTCTCTATGCAAACAGATGCTGTAAATTTGAAATAAAAGCATAAAATGCTGGAGGTCAGGCAGCATCTCGATCTGAGATGTTAACTCTGTTTCACTCTCCACAGATGCTGCCTGACTTGACGTGGATTTACAGCATTTTCTGTTTTCTCAGAGGCCTTCCTTGAACATCCGAGGTCTTGCAAGCATCCAGCAGCTTAAATGCAAACATCTGAAAGATGTATGTGTCTGTTTCAGAAGTGCTGACAATGTCTGTGTCAGTCTGCTGCATGCTCGCTTTTCAGAGTGACCCAGCGCTAAGGTCGAAGTTCACAGGGCATGACGTTAAGTGACGTCACGATCTCCATATTTGTATCTCTAGGGCCAGCACTACTATCGGTAGTATTAAGGCCCTCACAAAAATGGTGGCCATCAAATCCCACGCCAGAGTAGGGCATCAGAATGGCGGCCGCCATTTTTCGCCATGATTGCAACGATAACTCGTGGCGATAAGTAGCTCAATTTCTGGGCCGTAGAATGTTACTGCACAGTAACAGGCCATAGAGACATAGTGGGCACTTGTTTATTAAATACTGACAAAGAGTCATCCACTTGAAACGTTAATTCTGTTTCTCTATCTACAGATGCTGCCTGACTTGTTGACTATTTCCAGCATTTTCTGTTTTTATTTCAGATTTCCAACATCTGCAGTAATTTGCTTTTGTACTTGTTTAATACATATTGACATAGTAACTTAATGACCTGTTCCTATAGTTTCTTCATTGTTACATTTATCACACACAAACTTTAGAAGTGATTCTGTGATCCACAACTTCCTGCTGGGAGGGTACAAGTGTTAATGTGGAGTTTTGCACTAATATAGCATTTGATCATTAATAATATTTCTCCAAGAACTGCTCCAATGTTTACATCTTGCAACAAACAATAATGGAGCTTTACAATGGGACGGTTGCTTTTAGCTGAAGACCAATGAAAGCAACTTTGTGATTCATTCCATAACACTGGACTGCTCATGCAAACAACATTGTTCCCAGCTTTTCAGACCTGGTACTGGAACAATGCAAGGAACAGGAGGGTGTGGAAGCTGAACTAAAATGGGCAATAACAGCATGTGGAATCATGGAGAAATTGAGAACCATGAGTAGACAGCATGGAGAGGGATGAAAGGCCGAGGTAGCCTAATATGAAATTGATCCAAAGGCTGCAAATACCATTGGGTGCTGAGAGCATGGTTCCCATGAATGCCAAGCCCATCAGTCCTGTTTGAATCAACAGCACCCCTTTAATACTGAGAATGCAGAACAGAAGCACAGTACTACAGAGTTCCACAGACACATTAACTGTTCATTATGAATGCTCATCATCATCATAGGCAATCCCTCGAAATCGAGGAAGACTTGCTTCCATTCTAAAAGTGAATCCTCAGGTGACTGTACAGTCCAATGCGGGAATTGCAGTCTCTGTCACAGGTGGGGCAAATAGTGGTTGAATGAAAGGGTAGGTGGGGAGCCTGGTTTGCCACACGCTCTTTCCGTTGTCTGCGCTTGATTTCTGCATGCTCTCAGCGATGAGACTTGAGGTGCTCAGCGCCCTCCCGAATGCCCTTCCTCCACTTTGGGCGGTCTTGGGCCAGGGATTCCCAGGTGCCGGTGAGGATGTTACACTTTACCAAGGAGGCTTTGAGGTGTTCTTGAAACATTTCCTCTGCCCACCTGGGGCTTGCTTGCCGTGTAGGAGTTCTGAGTACAGCGCTTGCTTAGGGAGTCCCGTGTCAGACATGCAGACGATGTGGCCCGCCCAATGGAGCTGGTCGAGCGTGGTCAGTGCTTCAATGCTGGAGATGTTGGCTTGAGCGAGAACACTGACATTGGTCTGTCTATCCTCCCAGTGGATTTGCAGGATTGCTCTGAACTTATGAATGCTATGCACACAGGAGCAGGATGATACTGAAATTTACTAAACATGCTTATTATTAAGGCATGATTGCATTTCCTTACCCACGGAATATATAGGCATTCCAAGTCAGGACTCCCCGGACATCAGACTTATTTTTCAGTTGTGATGTATCAAAGTGTCTCTTTTCGAAGTGAACATGGAAGTTGCCTGCTACTAGTGCAACTACTTCTGATTGCTCCTCCCACAAGTACCTTTCCAGCTATAACATCACGCTTCATCGGCCGTGCTGATTAACCACATACAGTGGATTCCTGTTAGTGATCAGATTGCCGGGCAGCCCTATTAATCAGTAAAATTGACAGATTGGTATATCAGAAGGTGATGATCCTGATGTGTACTGTTGATGCTATGAACCCCAACATGCAATGCACTGCTGAGCACTCACCGGCACATTAAACAGTTGATTAAATAGCTGCTCAGCCTCTCCTCCTTGGTGTGCTGCTGAGAGTTAGTGCCATAAACAGAATGTCAGTGCTTTTATGTCGTTCCATTCATTGCTCTTGGCCCAAACCCGAGAACTGAGTGGAACACTGTCAAGCTGTTCAAATGGCTGATGAACAACAAGCAGCACAGCTCAGCAGTACAAATAGTAAATCATCCTCAGGATCCTCTACAGTTAGCACCAGCTAAAGACAATTAGCATCTTATTATTGTCATCATTCATTCATATGTTAGACAATGCAGATGAATGATGTTACAACTAAATAAATTGTCTTTCAACTGTCACTAAAGTCAACACTACATAAGACTGTACTGATCACTACAAACAATTGCAATGATGTCATATCAGACGTGTGGATTGGGAAACAGATCTTGATTATCAGACGTGATCGATCACTCCTGTATAACAGGATTGTACCGGACTGGCAGTATCCTCATGCACTGACCAATCTACTTTCCTCTTCAGTGTAATCATGTTTTATGCAAAATGTTTGCAAAAATCTTGTGAGTTTTAGGTCTTTAGTAATAATAGTCTTGTCTTTATGGTGTAACCATGCACTAGTAATGCAGTGACTCTGATGTACAAATCACTGAGAGACTATGCAGAATAAATTCAGGGCGTAAACAGCAAAATGTATTTTAGTGTATTCCTGTACATCTCCTAATATAGTGTGATTCCAAATAACTGCTTAATTGGGGATAAAAAGAGAAATTAAAACTGTGATTATTTTTATTGTACTATATTTAATAATACTTGCATGCTTTGCCACTTTATTATATACAGTGTGAAAAACTTTAGAAGTATCATAAATATGCACCTGAGTTTTCATGATGTCATTTTGTCTTGTACAATAATTCCTTTTATCATTTAATCACTCCTGCCCTCCACCCTATCACAGACCTGCCCTTTTGTTCATTCCTCTTCTCTTTCCCTGTCCCCTGCACTTGCTTAAAATCTGTTACATCTCTAAATTTTCCAGTTCTGACAAAAAGTCATTTACCTGAAATGTTAACTCTCTTTCTCTCTCCACAGGTGCTCTCTGGCCTGCTGAGTATTTCCAGCATTTTCTGTTTCGACTTTCCTTGGCAACCTGTTCCAGCTGTTGATCACTCTCTGTGTAAAGAAATACTTCCTGATGTCTGTTGTATGTTTGCCCTTTATGGGCCCAAGTTTCGAGCCGCGCCTAGAACGGCGCAGTCCCGACCTGGACGCCCGTTTTTCGCGCCACAAAGTGCGCCTAAAAAAAAACTCCGTATTCTCCACCTCCCTGCAGGTCCTCTGGCCCTCGGTGCAGCGCAGCAGGAGCTGTAGGGGGCGGAGCCAGGTCCCTGCGCTGAAAACAGTGCCGGGACCTCTGCACATGTGCGCTGCAGTGGGCACGCAAGTGCAGTAGCTCCAGGCACCCGAAACTGTGTGGGAGGGGCCCGAAGCACGCAGCCCCTAGCCCTGGCCGAATGGCCTCACTGGGGCTGCGTGAATAAGGCTCCTCCCACGGCCAGCTCCTGCTTCCTCCCGACCCGACTCTACTCCCGCTTCCCGCCTCCGGACCGGACCCGACACCCACTCCCCCCACCCCGCCCCCGGACCGGACCGGACCCGACTCCCGCTCCCGCTCTCCCCCCCTACTGGACCCGACCCGACTCCCGCTCCCCCCCACCCCCCCCCGCCGACCAGACCCGACCCAACTCCCGCTCCACACTCCCCCCCCCGACCGGGGTCCGACTCCCGCTCCCCCCCCCCCGACTGGACCCGACCCAACTCCCGCTCCCCCCCCCAACCCCCCCGGACCGGACCGGACCCGACTCCCGCTCCCCCCCCCCCGGACCGGACCCGACCCGACTCCCGCTCCCTCCTGCCCCTCCGGACTGGATCCGACCTGACCTCCCTCTCCCCGACCTGACCTCCCTCTCCCTCCCTCCCTCCCCCCGATCCGAACCGACCCCCCTCCCACCACCCCCCCGACCCGACCCAACGCCACCTACCTGTAAATCTGGTGCTGGGGACGGGCCCTGTCCGAAGTCTCGGGCCCGGCCCGTTCAGCCTCCCTCCCCCCAATCCTCTTTCCCCCCCCCCCCCAATCTCCTTCCCCCCCATCTCCTTTCCCCCCCATCTCCCCTTTATCCCCTTCTCCCCCTTCTCCCCCATCCCTCCCTCTTCTCCCCATCCCTCCCCCTTCCCTCCCTCTGCTCCCCCCCTCTCTCCGTCAGAAACACAGACACTGACAGACAGAGAATGAGAGACACACACAGACAGACAGAGAGATAGAGACACTGACAGAGACACCCTGGGGGGGGGGGGCATCCCAGCACGCTGTTGGAGGGCTCCCGGTGCTGCAGTCAGTAAGTAGAAAATGTTTTATTTATTGATTTAAAAAAAAAATTTCTTATTAATTTTTTTTGATTGATTTATTGGTTGAATTTATTGAAGTATTTATCATTTATTATTGATAATGGCTCTTTATTTGTAAAACTGAAGTGTTTAATGTTTGTAAACTTCCCTTTAAACCCCCCCCCCCGCCCCACCATTCCCTACGCCTGATTTGTAACCTACGCCTGATTTTCTAAAGTGTAGACAAGGTTTTTTCGAGCGTACAAAAATCTTCACTTACTCCATTCTAAGTTAGTTTGGAGTAAGTTTTCACTGACGGAACTTTGAAAACAGGCGTAAGTGGCCGGACACGCCCCCTTTTGAAAAAAAAATTCTGTTCCAAAGTGAAACTGTTCTAACTGACTAGAACTGGAGCAAACTAAATGACGAGAATTCCGATTTCTAAGATACTCCGTTCTACACCAGTTGCTCCTAAAAATCAGGAGCAAATCATGTGGAAACTTGGGGCCTATGATTCTGAATCGGTACTCTCTTGTCCCACTGCCCTGCCGTATCTCAAAGTACTGTTTCAGGTTTGTTTTCTCTATCCTATATTACTCTATAAAGCCTCCTCAGATATTTCTCTTTTTGAGGCTGATAATACCTAGATTATCAAACCATTCTGTAAGGAAACGATTAATCAGACTGTCCTGAAGTCTACTAATGCTATACTGGTATTGATTTCTCTTTATATTGTAGTAATGTTAACCTTTAGCCTTTGCTCTTGAAGTAGGGAAGTATAAGCTAATTTAAAGTACACTGGGTTGTGGGCCAGGACTAACCTTGCAGCAATGTCAGTTGTGAAGTAATAAGATACTTTATTAAAGATGTGGCATTGCATACTGGTTCCTAAAGTTTCAGAGAACTTTAATCATTTAATAACAGGGTGGAAAATAGTTAGTTCCACAAAGGAAAACATTTGGGCATACATCATCCTTTTTAATTGGTACCAATGATACAGAAACAAAGAGAGACTTATAATCAAAAGGTTCACTTGGTACCACAGCAATCGTATGTAACAGGAGTAAAACTATTGCGAAGATAACAAATAAGGGAGTTATACCAATCTTGTTAGCCCAATGGATAAAAGACCATGTTTCGCATGGAAAATTAAAATTATTGATGAGGGTCAAGTTATTATATTCTCATCTGGTTTAACTTTTGTATAGTTCATTTAAGGCAAAAACATGTGGATTTTCACATCGAAGGGGGGCGAGATAAATGTATTAAAAAAACATTTTGTAATGGGTATTTGGATTCGTAAAGCCCTAAGATACTGAGCTCAGAACTGTAATACGTTTGGATTCCCAACTAAACCATTAGGTGCGGTTGCAAGTCTAACCTTTTTAAATGTGTTGGGGTCTTTTGATCTAAGTAGGATCCCAAAGTCCCATTTATATCACAGGATCCCCATTTCCATTTAAATAAAGGGGCCAGTCACCTGAAATAGGCAGGCATTTTGGACACCCAGCGGTAGGCCCCTTCTAAAATGACGCCAGCCTCATCGCCAGTGTTAACAGGGCTGTAAGGCTACTGAGGCCTGTTAATGCCAGGTGAGCTCCCGCAAAATTCTTTCAACCTCCACCATGGCAAACTCTTCCTAACGATGGATGTGTCTCGTATTTTGACATGAATGCAGTCCCTTTCAATTATCCATATTTAACTTTGTTTGCTACTGATCAGCAGGCACTGTACAAGATTTTGGTTGCCTGCTCTATTCTCAAGCATGATGTCATCTGCAAATATAACTACTTTGCATAGAGATTACATTTCCAATTTTTTAATATCAGGAACAGAAGGAACTCCACTCAGTGCCTCCCCCACTTACGACCTCAATCTCATTGTGACTACTTCCTGTTCCCTTCCTTGATTTGCTTATTTAATCAAGTTCTTGTCTTATCGTTGATACTCATTAACTTTAGTTTGCAGAGGACCTCCTTATGCAGTACTTGATGAAAAGACTTTTGACAGTCTAGGTACATTACAACCCTAACAACCTGGGATGTCACTCTCAAGACAATGCGGCTAATTAGACAAGATCTGTCTGTATTTTCGCCATGTTCACTCATTTATTAGATTATTTTCATACAAGTAGTCTATTTTGTTTCTGATCATTGATTCATGTTTCAGATTATCGATCCACTTCACTCTCAGTTTTTCCATCCTTTTTTAAATAACTAAATAACTAAAAAGTTGTAACAGAATTCTGAAGAGCATTTAAGGCTAAAGTTTACTCTGGTGGACTAAACAGAACTTGTGAGAAGCCACAGTATGGTTTGAAAGTCTGACAACACAATGAAGGGCAGACAATTAACTGCAAAAGAAAGACAAGCAACAAATTAACAGCAAGAGACAGCAGCAAGATAGGCTCATTAAATACTTCACTTAATCTTACGATCGCACTTACCTCAGTCCTTAGACTAATTGCCAGAACAAAGTTTACAATTTTTTTCTTCCTTCCTTCCTTCTGCCATCAGAAAAATCAGGTACACCTGACTCGATCAGCTGCAGGGCAGGAGCTCACTGAGCAGAGTATGCCGTCTTGTCATTGTGAGAATTCATCAGCTCAAGGCTAATGCAGCTGTCTGCATATACCCAGCCCTTCCATATAATTCAAATAATAGGCTGCAGCTGCACTGGATGCGAGTTATACCCTCAATCCAGAATGTTAACCTGACATTTTCTTCAGATCGTTCTTTTGATCATTGGCCAATGGCTTAAATCCTTGGGGTGTTAAAGGAAAGTTCCATGATAAGTTCTTATGTTCTTATGTAAGGCTTTGTCTGTGAGTTATCATCTAAAAAATGCACCACTGTTTCACACCCTCTTACATTCATTCAATCTATGCCAAAAAATCACATCATTCTTTCTCAGTACGTCAACACTCTGCAATTCCCTACCTCTCTGAGTCTTCATTTCCTTATAATCTGCAGGTTTTTAAAACCTAGGCTTCAAAACATCTAATCACGACTTCTTGATGGTGTCCTGACCATGGGTCCTTGCCAATCATAGAATCATAGAAATTTAAGGCACATAAGGAGGCACGAAAAAAAGTTATCCAACCTAATCCCACTTTCCAGTTCTTGGTCCATAGCCCTGTAGGTTACGGCACTTCAAGTGCTTAACCAAATGCTTTTTTCAATGTGATGAGGGTTTCTGCCTCTACCACTCTTTCAGCCAGTGAGTTCCAGACCACCACCACCCACTGGGTGAAAAAGATTCTCCTCAACTCTCCTCTAATCCCGCAACCAACTACCCTAATCTGTGCCCCCAGCCATCGGCCCCCCTGCGAAGGGAAACAGGCCCTTCCTGTCCACTCCATGTAGGCCCCTCATAATTTTATACACCTCAACCAAATCCCCCCTCAGCCTCCTCCGCTCTAAAGAAAACAACCCCAGCCTATCCAATCTTTCCTCATAGCTAAAATTGCCCAGCCCTGGCAACATCCCTGTACATCTCCTCTGTATCCTCTCTAGTGCAATCACATCTTTCCTGTAATCTGGTGACCAGAACTGTACGCAATATTCTAGCTGTGGCCTAACTAGTGTTTTATACAGTTCTCGCATAACCTTTCTGTTCTTATATTCTATGCCTTGGCTAATAAAGGAAAGTATCCCGTATACCTTCTTAATCACCTTATCTACCTGTCCTGCTACCATCAGCGATCTGTGGACACGCACTCCAAAGACCGTCTGTTCCTCTGCACTTCTCAATATCCTACCATTTATTGTATATTCCTTGCCTTGTTAACCCTCCCCAAATGCATTACTTCACACTTCTCCAGATTGAATGCCATTTACCACTTTTCTGCCCACCTGACCAGTCTGTTGATATCTTCCTGCAGGCTACAGCTTTCTTCCTCACTATCAACCACATGGCCAATTTTTGTATCATCTTCAAACTTCCTAATCATGCCCCCTACATTAAAGTCTAAATTATTGATGTATACCACAAAAAGCAAAGGACCTAGTACTGAGCCCTGCAGAACCCCACTGGAAACAGCCTTCCTGTCACAAAAACATCGGTTGACCATTACTCTTTGCTTCCTGCCACTGAGCCAGTTTTGGATCCAACTTGCTACTTTCCCTTGGATCTCATGGGCTTTTACCTTCTGACCAGTCTCCCATGTGGGATCTTGTCAAAAGCCTTGCTAAAATCCATATAGGCCACATCAAAAACCCTACCTCATCAATCCTCTTTCTTACTTTCTCAATAATTCGCCCAACATCGAGGTTAGGCTGATGGCCTGTAATGACTCGGTCTATCCCTTTCTTTCTTTTTAAACAATGGTACAACGTTAGCAGTCCTCCAGTGCTCTGGCACCACACCTGTAGCTAGGGAGGATTGGAAAATGGTAGTCAGAGCCTTTGCTATTTCCTCCCTTGTTTCTCTTAACAGCCTGGGATACATTTCATCCAGGCCTGGGGATTTATCTACATTTAAAGATACTAAACCTCTTAATATTTCCTCTCTCACTATAGTTATCTCATCTAATGTTTCACACTCCTCCTCCTTAACTACAATTTATACATTAGCCCACACTTCGCAAAATTGCAAAGTATTCATTAAAAACCATACCCACGTTTTCAACCTCCACACACAGGCTACCTTTTTGGTCTCTCATTGGGCCTTTTATAGTCTTAGTTATCCTCTGGCTCTTTATGTATTGATAAAACATCTTTGGGTTTTTCTTGATTTTACTTGTCCATATTTTTTCATGCATTCATTTAGATGCCTCAATAAAAAAAAAGACTGCATGTAGTAACACCACAAGTCTCAGCCAGAAATGGAGATGATTGGTTAACTTCCCCATCAATCTGTTTTTAAAACCACCAGCCCCGCCCCACCTCCAACTCATTGGCTGACACAGTCAATAGACACTTGGGTTGCTTCAAAGGTACCTCCCATGACCAAAAACACTATAGAGAGCTGCAAATCTAAGACGAGAGCTGAAATATAAAATTCTGATATTTCCGGACAATACAGATTAGTGACCCTGCTTACTTTTGATGTTCACCAGAGCATAGCATATATTTCTGAAATTAAAGCATCTTTTGAAGATGGGTGTATCTCTAGGAAAGGAGTTGGTTTTTAAAATATTCATTATGAACATTAATAAAGAAATGGAGGTTGATGTTCTGAGCTAAAACATCAATCTCAGTGCTCGATTACCAGCAGTTCTATGCTATTATGCTATATTTCCAAGTGCTGAGACTCAGTGCCTCAGATTCATTTCACAAACTTTTAAACCATCAGACAGAAGGGACATTCATCCAGCAACTTGACTGGATTTGAACTCTGGACTTTGAGATAAAAATTGACACTAATCCTTTAAAGCCTTATTTATTTATTGATCTATCTATAGTTTCTTATTAAATAGGCAACAATTTAACAAAGATCTGATTTTTAACTGTGGGTGGGAAGCCAATGGCAATGGCCCAGCAATCCTGCACAGCAGTGTGAGTCCGACACCCAGCTGAGTTTAACTGGCAGGCCTTATTTGAATGCCGTTGGTCAACTGCTCCCCAATCTGCATTTATTGATGAACTCCTGCCAGAGTCTGGCGGTCACTTCATCCGCTGCCAACACTAATGGTGTTAGAATCGCTGGAAATGGAGCCACTTCATTTTAACTGCTCCCCCACTCCATTTCTATCAATCAGGTGAAGTTAAAATCATCCCTAAAGTTCACAGCCTATGAATCCTTCTTTAAATAGGGTTAACATAAAATAAGATTTGGAGTACAACTATTAAAGAATAAACACGGTTACTTTGACCAAAGGAGCTCTTTAGATTTATTTTACCCATTTGGACATAAACAATAACTGACAATCATATTAAAATATACTTTATATTAAATCCATAATAACATATATTCAGAAAACAAGTGTTATCAGAGCAGATTGGTTTGAGGTAAAGGATGGAATTTTTTCTCTTTTTTTCTAACGATATCACTTTTCTCCTCTGAAGGCACTAACTCAAGCTGGGCTATAGCTCCACAGATTCCAACAGACCTTCAGTGCATCATCCAACTCCCTGCTCTTCATGTGTGAGCTCAGAGTTTGAGTATTGGGAAGCTTCTCAACTGAGGAGAACACATTCCAGCTGAGCCCATTCTTAACCTCGCCCTGACAGTTACACATAAACTTTCCGGAAGGGGTTACTGGACTTTAATCAGGAGCAGGTACCTGGTTGACCTTTCCAATTTTGAGACGAGAGGTACTGAGGCCAATTATTCTCACTACCACCCCAGTTGAAATCAGTGAACTCTACATAAGAGACATTTTAAATTAAATCCAGAAGACCATTTCTGAAAAGCAAGTGCTGCAAGAGCGACAGAGCAATTTTACTGTGGAACATGGCGGATTTGTCAATGCAGTATGTGAATTACTGCACTGAGGGGTATTTATTTATACAGAGAGCCCCTGTATTAAGCGGCATGAAGAGGCAACTACAACGAGCGCCTACCTTTCTTTTTGGACTCCTTTCTTGTGCTGGCTCTGACAACCTGTTGAATTTCTGTCTCCGTTGACATCCTAGTTAATACTATGTCCTCTTCACACGCTGTGCATACGCAGACCCAAAATCACACCCAGGTTCATTTATAACTATTCTGTGATAATAGGTACCAGTCCACCAGACACTTTTATCCCAGAGAGCACATTTCACTCACTTCTGCTGAGGGCTGCAAAAGAAAAGAAAATCAGGATTTTAGATTTTTTTTAAATATCAGATGCTTATTGGTACAAAGGTTAGAACATTTGATAAGAAATCACTCATAAGCAGTAACTCATTTCTGGTTATTTTTGTTTCCAAGGATATAGCTTTGATCAATTAATGTTCTGTCTCTGTTTTCCTTCTCTTATCAATTGTATGATATAAACTCATAGAACTCTTTAATAACTCCCCCTACTCCTTGGAAAAAGAATCACTAAACATTGGATCATAAAATATAAAAAGAATATATTTTTTTAATATTCGATGCATCTCACAAAGCCAAGTTCAGTTTAGTCCCCCAATATCCTACCCTTTCCCTCCTTTCACGGAGTGGAGGAGTCATGTTGTGGTATAGGTTGACAGGTGTCAGTAAGTGCAAGGATAGACAGTGAACTATGCCAGGCTAAGGCCAATCCTGTCCTTCGTTAATGCCCACACATGTGCTTTGTGGTGAAGATTATTGGACAGCAATTAGGAGCAGAAACCCAAGCTAATGTTTTCTACCACCTTCCCTATTTTTCCACATCCAAAGCCTTGGAGCACTAAGGCCAGTAATAGCTCCCCTAATGCCACTTTGGATGTGCTGATTTAACTCATCAGAGGCAGGGAATCAAACTTGGGACCTTCTAGTTATTGGATTCACTGAGCCATCAGAGGAATGGCTAACTGCATAGAACATGGTCACAGCGCAGCTGATGAGGATGCGTGGGTTAATAATAACCATTTCATAAAATAGAACGATTTTTCCCCATTAACCGATGCAATTTTTCCAGCAATGGTGACAATATTTTGAATTTCTTTAAATAATATTCAGGCACCATGGTTTTATATTCATAAAAATACAGTTCTCAGTTAATCAACATAATGTTTCCCTGTTTATGAAAACACAAACTACCATGGTCCTCTTTTGATTGCTGACTATTTTATACATTCCAGCATTTCATTAGCTTCATTAATTAATAACTGACCACTCAAACCAAGATTATAATTATAAGATGACAAGCGCAGGCATGCAGGTTGCCTTAAAATACAAGTACACAAAAAAACACTAATTGCTTATAATCTAATGATTGTACAGCAAAAAGCAAAAATGATCTGACTTCATCTGAATTTATTTGATAACCGTGAAATAGTGAATGATCCTTGCTGTCAACCCCAAACTATTTATTACTCTGTATGCCATGCCTGCGAGGTTGCATTAACTGTGACAATCGCTGTGACCGTGTTCATTATGTTGTTACCAATGAAACTATTAATGGTCAATATAGGACACAGCTCAACCACCATTATCATTGCTGGAGGACAAATGCAGAATATGTAGGTTACTTTTATTTTTGGTGTTCCTTTAATGTGTGTTACACTTTTAGGAAATGGTAAGTTACTAATTAAAGTAATAATGTCATAATTCAAAAAGAAGTGTGAGAAGAACCAGCAAAAAAGCTATATTACTTTGATAACTATTACATTACGTGCTAGTGATGTGACAATAAAAAATTTCTTTTTTGGTGAGAGATCTAGATAAGCGGCTAAGGTTGAAAAGAACAGGAAAAAATGGAGTATATCAAAATTTGAATCTCAGGAAAAAGAAAAAAGAAAAGTTAGTACATTACTGACCAGAGTAGGATTAATAAAATAGAGAACAGGATAGGCTCAGTAGAGAGACATATTGGAAACTGCTGATAAGAAGATTGTTTTTGCTTGTTTCCTGTTCAGGAGTCTGAGACACGGGATCAGTGTTCAAATTTTGAATTGACTTGAGCATATAGAGAGCTGAGAACTGTTATAATGCTATATTTTGATAAACAAAGAGAAAAGGTTTGTCATTTTCTACGAAGGTAATGTACTTCTAACTACATCTCAATTCTAACAACACGTGTGGAATTGACAAATACTGGACAAGGTATTTGCTCTTCTGTGACAAAGCTCTCGTCCGAGAGCTGGTTACTTCAGCTTGCAGGTAACCGAAGTCTAACAAACTCAAGCCAAAACATAAACTTGATCCTGGATCATAATATCTGTATTGACACACAAGTTATTATACTATATCAAACAAACCATGTTAAGTTTTATTAACCTTATTGTCCGATTACTGTACATTATCCTCTGACCAGACATAAGGTAACAATTTAAAGCACATCATTAAAACCAAAATACTTCAAACGACTGTAAAGAAACACACCACAATCAAGACAAATCTTGTTAAATAAGGCTGTTCTTGGAGACAAGGGACTATCTTCTGCAATACTGTGCTATGGTTATTTGAATAAACAGTTACCATCCGTAGACAAAGCTGCTTGGACTGAAATGCATACACGTAGTCAAAGCATTCATATCTGCCAATCTAATCCTGCATAATGAGGACTCTTATTACAGTTCTTACATTGAGCAAATGACAAGACACTGAGATCTATAGCCTGGCAATATTACTAAAATTTAGGTAAAACAATTTAAGCATTCATGAATGACTATTGAAATCAGAAATGCCGATTTGGTGTTTGGAAGCAAAGGGTGTTTCTTTTAAAAGTATGAAATGTGGATTATTCATTTGAATATTTGTGCAAACTTATCCAATCAAAACCCAAAATGCAAAACTGTATGGTGCAAAGGATTATGCATTCGGTTCCTGCGTAACTGTCTCTTTGTTTCCTGGTTCCAGTTAAAATACCTGCACAAGCCTGACATTTGATCCATTCAATTTAAGTTGAAATCTCCCTGTACATTTATGACTGAGTTGTACATTTCACTCATTTATCTTCCTCACCATCAGAATGAATTGACAATATGCTGTACCAAAACTCTAGAGAAATATAAATGTGAAGATATGTCTGCTTGTTGTTTTAGGCTTTGTCTACACGTTGACCTTGCAGCTGCTTCCCTCAATTCACATTTTTACTTTGAAAACCATAATTGTGGTCCAACTATTTCTTCATTTCTCGTTAATTAATACAGATTTCACCTCTTCCATAACCTTCGTTCAAGGCCCAGTTATTGTAATGTACAAATGCAGTAAGTAGCAGTGTAGTGCTTTGGTATTCCACAGCAGTACGTAACAGCCCACAAAGTGAGCTTCTGAACTCACCCTCTGTCATTATCAACCATGGCTTGCCACTATTTAGCACCTTTCACATGGGAAAAAATCTCAAATCCTTTACAAGGGGGAGGAGAAGCTGCCAAGCAGTAAATGGGAGAGAATAATGGGCGATGAGGGAGAGAACAAAAATGTATGATGATGATGATGACTGCTATTCATCAATCCACTGATGAAGAGATTGAAATAGCACAGAAGTGGAAGACAGGAATGGCCAGTTCAGATCACAAAATGATAACCATTGTTACACTCCTGTGTTATGTAGCATACAAGCAGTTTGATCGGTGCCACTGCCACTGGATTCAATATCCAACCCATCCACCACGAACACACTATGGCTGCAGTGCGTATGATCTATAGGATGCACTGCAACAACTCACTGCCCAAGGCTTCTTTGGCAGCAGCTCTCTCTCGTATGACTTTTACCACCAAGAAGGACAAGAGCTGCAATGTAGTGGGAGCACCGTCACCTACAAGTTCCCCTTCAAGTCACACACCATCCTGACATGGACATATATTGACATTCCTTCATTAGCGCTGGGTCAAAATCCAGGGATTTCCTATACAACAGTATCTTGGGAGCACTGTCACTAAAAAGACTCCAGCAGTTAGTTCAAAGAGAAGCTCCACATCACCGTCTCAGGGCAACTAGGGATGGGCAATAAATGTGGCCTTGACAGTGATCCCGAGAACATTTTTTTTTCCAAAAGAGCAATATGAGTCAGCAGTCAAAAGTAGAACAAAAATAAAATACGGCAGAAGCTGGAAATCTATAATAAAAAGAGAAAATGCTGTAAATGTTCAGCCAATCAGGCAACATCTGTGGAGAGAGAAAAACAGTTAACATTTCGGTCAATGACCTTTCATCAGGACTGACAACTTGAAACGTTGGCCTGGATTTTAACCTGGAGGTGCGTTCTGTGCGGGAAGGGAGAGGGAGCTGTTTTGAGCTTGAGAAACCCGGAAGAATGGGTTTCCCAAATGATTGCTGTTCTTAACGGCAAGGCGCCTTTACATTTTTTTCTGTTGATTTCCCACCCACAGCCAGCCTGATTGACAGGCTAAATGCCTGTCGGGCGAGTAAGCCTACAGAACAAGGCCACAGCCGGGGAGAGAGCAGGTAGGTCTAAATGGGGGCGGGGGGGGGGGTGGTGAGGAGGGGGGCGGGGGGGAGATATTGGATGGGGTTCCCAATTGCAGCCGGGGGTGGGTTCAATCACGGTGGAGGGTCCACGATCTTGTGACGGAGGTCCTGATTGCAGGGGCAGTACCAATGGTGGTCCGGAGGTCCAAAAGTGGTCGGGGGTAGGGCGGGGGGGTTGGTGATGGTGGTCCAGGGGGTTAGACAGATTGCAGGGTGGCGGGGCAAGGGTGGTGGTGTTACTGGGTAGCTTGTTGGGCTGGCAGTAAACTCTCCTGCTTCTCCTGGCCACAAGTAGTGCTGTAAAGGCACTTACCTTATGCATTCAGCCCCTTTCGCCTCCTTTCACCTGCTGGGTTTCCTAAGCTCTGGGAAATCCGGCCAACATGAGTTAAAAATAGAATTATAAAATGAAGGCAGGCAGCCTTATTATAATATGTAAATGATCAACTCATCGCCTGCGAGCACATTAGTTGCCCGCTCCTCGTCCAGCCTTTGTTAAAACCGGAGATGCATGGGTTCCAGGCAGGTTGGATTCCTGTTTCAGATTCTTTGAACACTTAACCTCTGATCCAACCCCAACCCACCCGTTTTGGGGAGTTAAGATTCAGCCTGTTAACTCTGTTTCTCTATCCACAGATACTCCATAAAAGTAAGATGTTCAGACTGCTTATGAGAAGAACAGATGCTATTGAACCTGAGAGGTACTTAGAAACATAGAAATCTACAGCGCAGAAGGAGGCCATTTCAGCCCATCGTGTCCGCGCTGGCCGACAAAGAGCCACACGGCCCTCGATCAGCAGCCCTGAAGGTTACATATAAACCTATGAACAATGAACAATGGCGGACAGGTAAAGAGTATCCGGCCCAACCAGTCTGGTCCTACAACTGCGCTACCCCAGTAAAGCAACATTCTACATTCCACCCCAACTGGAGAAATGCGATCTCCAGGGAGAGGCAAAAAAAAGGAGTTAAAAACCCAGGCCAATTGGGGAAACAAATCTGGGAAAATTCCTCTCCGACCTACCCAGGAGATGAAAAATAGTCCAGGAGATCACGCTGGCAGTATTAGATTCCCTGAATTACTTACCATCCTGTCTGTGCCAACCAACAAGAGGTTATCCGGTTTAATCCCACTTGCCAGCTCTAGGTCCATAACTCGGCAGGTTACTGCACTTTAAGTGCCCATCCAAGCACCTTTTAAATATGGTGAGGGTTTCTGCCTCTACCACCCTCCCAGGCAGCGAGTTCCAGACCCCCACAACCCTCTACGTGAAGAAGCCTCCCCTCAAATCCCCTCTAAACCAACCACCTTAAACCTATTCCCCCTCGTAATTGGCCCTTCCACCAAATGAAATAGGCCCTTGCTATCCACCAAATCCAAGCCCCTCAAAATGTTATACACCTGAAGTCTCCTCTCAGCCTCCTCTGTTCCAAGGAGAACAAACCCAACCTATCCAATCAGTCCTCATAGCCAATATTCTCCATTCCAGGCAGCATCCTTGTAAATCTCCTTTGCACTTTCTCCAATTCAATCACGTCCTTCTTATATTACGGTGACCAGAACTGCACGCAGTATTCTAGCTGTAGCCTAATCAGTTTATTATACAATTTAAGCATAACCTCCCTGCTCTTGTATTCTATGCCTCGGCCAATAAAGGCAAGCATTCCGTATGCCTTCTTAACCACCTGGCCTGATACTTGCAGAGAACTGTGGACAAACACTCCAAGGTCCGTTTGTTCATCTACACTTCTAAGTGACCTACCATTTAATGTGTATACTCTTTCCTTATTAGCCCTCCCCAAGCGCATTACCTTACACTTCTCTGAATTAAATTCCATTTGTCACTGTTCTGCCCACCTGACCAGTAGATTGATATCCTCCTGCAGTCCATGACTTTCCTCTTCATTATCAACCACACAGCCAATTTTAGTGTCATCTGCAAACTTCTTAATCATACCCCCTATATTCAAATCTAGATCATTGATGTATACCACAAAAAGCAAGGGACCCAGTACTGAGCCCTGCAGAACCCCACTGGAAACATCCTTCCAGTCACAAAAACATCCATCAACCATTACCCTTTACTTCCTACCTTTAAGCCAATTTTGGATCCAACTTGCCACTTTGCCCTGGATCCCATGACCAGTCTGCCATGTGGGACCTTATCAAAAGCTTTGCTAAAGTCCATATACACTACATCGTACGCACTACCCTCATCAACCCTCCTGGTTACCTCCTCAAAAAATTCAATTAGGTTAGTCAAGCACGATCTTCCCTTAACAAATCCGTGCTGACTGTCCCTGATTAATTCTTGCCTTTCTAAATGTAGATTTATCCTGTCCTTCAGGATTTTTTCCAATAATTTTCCCACCACTGTTGGACTGACAGGCCTGTAATTACGCTGCTTATTTGTTTCTCCCTTCTTAAACGAGGGTACTACATTAGCAGTCCTCCAGTGCTCCGGCACCATGCCTGAATCCAAAGAGGACTGGAAAATGGTGGTCAAGACCTCTGTTATTTCCTCTTTTGCTTCACTCAACAGCCTTGGATGCATTTCATCCGGGCCTGGAGACTTATCCACTTTCAAAGCTGCTAAATCCTTTAATAACTCCTCTCTCACTATGTTTATTTCATCCAGAATTTCACACGCCTCCTCGATAGCAATATTTGCATTGCTCCTTTCCTTTGTGAAAACAGATTCAAAGTATTCATTAAGTACCACACCAACATCTTTCGTCTCCACTCACAGATTACTCTCGTGGTCTCTAATAGGCCCTACCCTTTCTTTAGTTATCCTCTTGCTCTTAATATATTTATAGAACATCTTTGGGTTTTCCTTGATTTTACTTACGAAGAATTTTTCATGCTCTCTCTTAGCATTCCTATTATCCTTTTTAATTTTACCTCTGAACTTTCTATATCCTCCAGAGATTCTACAGTTTTTAGCTGTCGGTATATGACATAAGCTGCCCTTTTTTACTTTATGCTTCCCTGTAGGTCCCTAGACAGCCAGGGGGATCTAGAATTGTTATTCCCACCCTTTTTCTTTAAGGGCACATGTTTGGCCTGAGCCCTCCGGATCTCCTCCTTGAATGCCTCCCACTGTTCCGACACTGATTTACCTTCAAGTAGCTGTTTCCAAATCACTTCTCAACTTAGCAAAGTTAGCTTTTCCCCAATTTGGGACTTTTATTCCTGGTCTATCCTTGTCCTTATCCATAACTACCTTGAATCTGACTGAATTATGCTCACTGGCACCCAAATGCTCTCCCACTGATACCCCTTCCACCTGCCCAGCTTCATGCCCCAAAACTAAATCCAGAACTGCCCCCTCTCATGTTGGGCTTGCTACTTACTGACTAAAAAAGTTCTCTTGAATGCATTTTAGGAATTCCGCACCCTCTATACCCTTCACACTATATTTGTACCAATCAATATTAGGATAATTGAAATCCCTTACTATTACTACCCTATGGTTTTTGGACTTCACAGAAATTTGCCTACATATTGACTCTTCTATCTCCCTCCCACTGTTTAGTGGCCTATAATACACACCCAGCAGTGTGATCGCCCCTTTTTTATTTTTCATTTCGACCCATATGGCCTCATTTGATGATCCCTCTAACATATCATCCCTCCTCACAGCTGTAATAGTTTCTTTACCGTGAACCCCCCCTTTTTACCCACCTCTCTGTCCTGTCTAAAAATCCTGTCACCAGGAATATTGAGCTGCCAAACCTGTCCCTCATTCAGCCATGTCTCTGTAATGGCTATAATGTCATACTCCCAAGTGTCTAGCTGTGCTCTCAGCTCATTTGCTTTATTCGCTATACTCCTTGCATTGAAGTATATACCATTCAGCACAGGAAGTCCTCCTTGATTACTACTTACTGCCAAGCTAGTTTAAACTTTCCCCAACAGCACTAGCAAGACTCCACGTGAGGATATTGGTCCCGGCGCTGTTGAGGTGCAACCCATCTGGTTTGTACAGGTCCCATCTCCCCCAGAAGCGGTCCTAATGCATCGGGAATTTAAAGCTCTCCCTCCTACACCAACTCTCCAGCCACGTGTTCATCCTCACTATTCTTCTATTCTTATACTCATTAGCATGTGGCACCGGTAGTAACCCAGAGATTACTACCTTTGAGGTCCTACCCTTTAATTTTTCTCTTAGCTCTCTAAATTCTGCCTGCAGGACCTCATCCCTCTTTCTACCTATATCATTGGTCCTGATATGGACCACAATCTCCAGCTGTTCACCCTCTCCCCCCAGAATGCCCTGCATCTGCTCTGTGACATCCTTGACCCCAGCACCAGGGAGGCACCATACCATCCTGGAGTCACGTCTACGGCTGCAGAAATGCCTCTCTATTCCCCTAACTATTGAATCCCCTACCACTACAGCTCTGTTATTCTTTGTCCCTCCCCGCTGTGTAGCTGAGCCACCTTTGGTACCTTGTACTTGGCTCTGGCTGCACTCCCCAGAGGCACCATCACCTTCACCGGTGCTCAGAAGAGAACATCAGTTGGAAAGCGAGATGGACTCGGGGAGAACTCCTGCACTACCTGCCTAGCGTTCTTCCTCCATCTGGTGTTCATCCACTTCCCCTCTACCTGCATGCTTTTAAGCTGCGGGGTGACCACTTCCTGAAACGTGCTATCCATGTAGCTCTCAGCCTCGTGGATGCTCCGTATTGACTCCAGCTGCCGCTCAAGATCCGAAACGTGGAGCTCGAGTAGTTGAAGCTGGAGACACCTCTTGCACACATGGTTGTCTAGGTCGCACAAAATGTCTAGGACTTCCCACATGCCACAGGACATGCATTCCACAGGACAGAGCTGCCCTGCCATTCCTCTAATTAGATTTATCTGATTATAAAAGAGAAAGAGAGAAAGAGAGATACTTACCAATCAAACAGCCAATCACTTACCTGCTCGGACGAGGGCTGTGAGCTCCTCGCCAGAAGTGAACTCCTCGTCGACCTCCAGGCCTCCTGCTCCTCAGACTCCTGACCTCCCGAACTCTCGGAGCTCCCGAACCCTCAGGCCTCCGGGCCTCCCGAACTCCCAGGCCTTCTGAACTCTCAGGCCTCCCGAACCTTCATGCCTCTGGGCCTCCTGAACTCTCAGACCTCTCAAACTCCCAGGCCTCCCGAACTCCCAGGCCTCACGAACTCTCGGGCCTCACGAACTCTCAGACCTCTGAGCCTCCTGAACTCTCAGACTTCCCGAACTCCCAGGCCTCCCGAACTCCCGGACCAAAAGTTGTAATGATCGGTTGCAGATAGCTGGGATATTGAGTTATACTGGAAGTGAAGGCAATTCAGAATGTATAGAATTTGAAAGCAAATGCACAGAAAGACAACTGGATCTAAAGAGGCTGTAACTGAGATCAATCAATTAGTGGTGGAATAAGTAGCGTGAGAAAGAGAATTTCAGTTACAGGAGCAAGAGTTTCATTTGAGAGAGTGCAAATCCAAGGCCAGAGAGATGGAGGACCAACACAAGGCCAATGAAAGCAAGAAACAGCAGCATCGTGCTCTCAAACTAGCAGCAGCAACTCCAGTAAATGGACACATGGAATTCAAATCTTATTCCAAATTTTGATTTGGGGTGGGTTGGAGCGGCGATAATGATAACTTGATCCAGGCATCTGAATTGCTAACCAATCACACAAGACACAAATGAATGGACTAGCCAACTCACCGTGTCACTAAAAAAAAAGGTTTGTGTGCTTGTCAATCCTGTCAATAGAATGGACTATGATATTGAAAATGTACCATTCTTGATGCTTATGATTTAATGCCTGAAGTGTACAGGCAGGAATTTAAGAAACGAAGCAAGAATAGAGGCAATACTAATAAGGAAACGGTTATCCATCTCAAAGACGGTGGCAGATGTTGCTGGAAAGCAAAGATGTGACAGACTATAGTAAATTGAAGATCTTTGCCATTTACTTTGAATCTAACCAATTGTCAAAGCCAACAGAATGTTAAACTGCATAACCAAATCAGCAGAATACAGGTCAGAGGGACTAGAGATCAAACCATACAGTGTTCTGGTCACTACATATCTTGTGTGCTGTGTCTAATTCTGATTGCCAAGAAACAGGGGAGACATTCAAGAGCAGAGAAGAACCACTAAGCTGTCCCTGAGAGACAGGGTCTGTGTTATGAGGGGTGACTGAAGAGACTTGTGCTTTTCAGCCTGGAAAGGAGGTGCCTGAAAGATGATCTTATCGAGGTAGATAAAGGGTTTGGAAGAGGTCAATCCAAAATACTGCTTTAAATTAAACAGTGGGTGTAGGACAACGGGACACACTGGTTCTAACTCGATAAAGGTAAATTTAGGAGTGATATTAAGGGGGGAAGTTGTTCTTCATGCAGGGAGTGAATAACACTTGGAATAGACTTTTGAACAAAGCACTGGAGATGAAAACTCTGGAATCATTTCATAAACAACTAGATGTAGCAATGGGGTTATATAGGGTTTTTCTGGGTGGACTTATTATTAGGGTCAAATGGTCATCCTCATCCGTAAGTATCTGATGATCTCATGTGATCTCATGTAATGTTGAGGGACATATACCTGGAAATAGTTCCATAAAACTTAATAATCTAGTTGCATCAACAGAAGTATAACATTTGAGAGCAACTGGGCCAAAATGTAAATTATTTTATGGTCTCGCAAGCATTCATGTCATACTAAGGATGAACTGGTGAGTAAGCCAGGCAGAAGTCAGAAATCTAGACATTGAAATCAGGGGCAATTTTCCTCCCTGTTTCTGGGCAAGAACAGAACGGTTATGTTCCAAAAATTTCGGACTGAACATTAATGCTGCAGCTGGAGACCAGTATGCCTCATCGCACTAGAAGTTCCGGCCACCAGTATTGTGCCAGGTCCTAAATGAGCAGGGAAAGTGGGAACTCCCAGTGTAGGGAATCTTTGCCTCCTGCTCTATTCCCTCGCCTCCACAACACCATCTGCCTTCTAAGGGGTGGACACAGGTTCCACTCCTTACAACACAGGCTGAAAAATCCCCCAAATGGCAGAGATTCAGTGCAACTGGGTGCCTGACATTCTTCAGTGGGATCTACTGGTCTCCCACCGAATCCATGGTGCGACACCACGGGAGTCCCTGCAGATTTCCGGGGCCAGTATCTTCACGCAATTATAAAAAGGCTCTTGAGATTATAGGCAATTAGCATGGCAATGAGCTAATCTTGATGTTGTTTGCTCAACAGTACCTGTCTTGGCAATCAAAACACACTTAGTACTCCATTTCTGTGCCTGCATACTGCTCGAAATAAGACATATGAACATAGGAAGTCAGTCAAGGTTTTGAAAAAAGCATGTATGTAGTCCTTTGTTGTAGCTTCACCAGGTTTCACCTCATTTTTAAAATATGCCTGGTGCTGCTCCTGGCATGCTCTTCTGCGCTCCTCATTGAACCCTCGTTGGTCTCCTGGCTTGATGGTAATAGCAGAGTGAGTGATAAGCTGGGCCATGGGGTTACAGATTGTGGTGGAATACAATTCTGCTGCTGCTGATGGCCCATAGCACCTCATGGATGCCCAGTTTTGAGCTGTAGATCTGTTCTGTATCTATCCCATTTACACGGTAGTAGGGCCACACAACATGATGGATGGTGTCCTCAGTGTGAAGACGGAACTTCGTCTTCACAAGGACCATGCGGTGGTCACTGCTACCAATACTGTCATGGACAGATGCATCTGCGACAGGTAGATTGGTGAAGATGAGGTCAAGTAGGTTTTTCCCCTCGTGTTGGTTCTCTCACCGTTTGCCACACGCCCAATCTGGCAGTTATATCCTTCAGGACCTGGCCAGCTCGGTCAGTACTGGTGCTACCAAGCCACTCAAGGTGATGGACATTGAAGTCCCCTGCCCAGAGTACATTCTGTGCCCTTGCTACTCCCAGTGCTTCTTCCAAGTGGTGTTCAACATGGAGAAGTACTGATTCATCAGCTGAGGGAGGGCGGTAGCTGGTAATCAGCAGGAGGTTTCCCCGCCCATGTTTGACCTGATGCCATGAAACTTCATGGGGTCCGGAGTCAATATTGAAGACTCCCAGGGCCACTCCTTTCCAATTGTATACCACTGTGCCGCCACCTCTGGTAGGTCTGTCCTGCTGGTGGACAGGACATACCCAGGGATAGTGACAGAGGACTCTGGGACGTTGGCTGAAAGGTATGACTCTGTGAGTATGACTATATCAGGCTGTTGCTTGACTAGTCTGTGGGACTGCTCTCCCAATTTTGCCACAAGTCCTCAGATGTTAGAGAGGAGGACTTTGCAGGGCTGGGTGTGCCTTTGCCGTTTCCAAGGCCGGTGCCTAGGTTGATGCCGGGTATTTCGTCCGGTCTTATTCTTATTGTTGTCCTAGCAGTTTGGTACAACTGAGTAACTTGCTAAGTCATCTCAGAGAGCAGTTAAGAGTTAACCAGATTTCTGTGGGTCTAGAGTGATATGTAGGCCAGACTGGGTAAGGGTGTCAGATTTCCTTCCCTAAACAACATTAGTGAACTGGATGATTTTTGCGACAGTTTCATGGTCACCATTACTGATACTAGCTTTTTATTCCAGATTTATTTAATTAACTGAATTTAAATTCCACAGCTGCCATGGTGGGATTTGAACTCATGTTTCTGGATCATTGGTCCAGGCCTCTGGATTACTTGTCCAGTAACATTACCACTATGCAACTATGCTTAGATAAATTGAAGAAGCACATGTACAACTATCTCATTCAGATCACAAAAGGGAAATATTGCAATATCCTGGGATATGGTATCCTATAGGTAAATATAAGGCAGTATGTGCCAACTCTTATAAATCTAAAATGCTTAGACTGCTTGCAGGAATGACTTATGCCATTGAATCCAATAAGTTATATATGGCAGACCCAAATTAATAACAAATATCTCTTGCTATTTGCAGCAATCTTCAGCTTTCAATTTCTTATGATCTTCTCTCCTAAACCAGATTAATTTACAAATACCCTTGACTTCAGTTCAGTAATAAGACATATGCAGGAGTACAGAGGGAACAGTAAAGATGATTGAAGGACTTGTTGACTGCATATTAGAAAATTAATTACTACAACATAATGCCTTAAAAATATTCAACTATGAGACTGATTTGATATTTAAAATATAAAAAACTTTCTTTCATGTCTAAGGGCTCTACGAGTATTTGTGGTGGTAGGGTGTGGTCAGAGGCTACAGTGCAAAGTGATCACTTTATTAATGCTTCTGATAAAATAATCGAACTGTCCAATTATAAAATATATCAATAAGATTACATCATACTGCAGCTCCCAACCTGCTAAGTGAGCTGACTCACTGTTATTCACGCAGTAATGACCTCAATTTGCAGTAATGTTATCTCAATCAATGAGAAGTCAGAGGTAAGTGTCATTTCTAGCAGTGTCCGCTGGCTTACCTTGCCTCCTATCTCAAGAGCTGTGTCCTTTTATTTTTGCGCTGGTAGGGCCTTTCAAAGGGCATTGTTGGAATTCTTCTCAGCATCAATTTTAGATTAGTTATACAGGCCTGAAAAGTCCCATGTTGATTGCCATGATTCGTCAACAACAGAATAGTAGAACATGAGCTAGATGCCAAGTCTTTTTTCATCCTACAATTCCAATGCTTCCATTTAAATCCAAGCCGAGTTAGCTGATTCTAGCCAGTGCATCAGCAGCAATGCTACAAGTGGATTTAGCTAAGGAGAGCACGAAAATCAGCCAGGGCTCCCAAACCTGCTCTCTCCAGTGACAACGGTTGGAAGGTTTACATGTGGATGCTGGGTCAGGACATGATTGAGCTGTGATGCTCCATGTGGTAAAAGAATCTGCTGAGATTCATTATCTAAGTTCACACTTTGAAGAATGCCCAATTGGGTAAGTTACTATTGAGCAACCTGTGGCTGTAGAATTGCATCCCAGTGAGAAACAGAACCTTCAGCAGAGGATGGGAGAAAATTAGGGGAAAATATAGGTTATGCTCATGATACATGAACAGCATAGTAGGACAAACTGACTGTTTGGAAACCGGATTTCAAATTGCTTGTCTTGGCAATACTAATGAGAGATCAGGTCAATAAATCAACAAATAAAATAAGTACTGTACCTAGCAGAACACTATCAATCTGTGATTTTTCAAGCAGTGTTTGGCTGTTAAAGAAATGGGGCCTGGATTTCCTTTCGACTTGCAGTAAACCAGCATAACCCTGTCAGGAAAAGCAGACGAGGAGTTGTTCTGTCAGCTCTCTTCCACCTGATTCCAATTCTAGCAGAAATTATATTGGTCTTATAATATCGCTGCCCAAATATAGGTGGACGTATTATAATTCAAAATGACAAAAATATATTGCGGCAAATGTTTCCGAGCAACCTTGGGCAATTAATTGCCTTACAAAGTGCACCAAATTTAAATAGATATAAGGATAAAAATTCGGGTGCGTCCCGTTTGGGGCGGTAACACTTGCAAAGCATGAGACATTGCACCAGGCGCTGAAGTCTCGCTTCTCACAGGAAGTTGGGGTTACCATCCCCAACAGGAAGTGGAGCATTAAATCAAGCGCTCCACTTACTTTCTAGGGCAGTAGCGGGGCAGACGACTCGAGAGTGAGGCGCACGGCTCAGCAGCTCTACGCACAGGGCTGCATAGCGCTGCCACATAGGAGGGGCTCTTCCCTGAATTAAAGGGAAGGGCCCAAGTTGCATACTGTCCAGGAAAAAAAGGGTCCCACTTGGACCACCGGGGAGCGGGGGTTCTGCGCCAACAGCCCAGCACTCAAGCAAAGTGCCGGACTGACTGATCGCGGCATGGATCCAGCATCCAAAGCGGTAACAGGGCGCACAAGAAAATCGGACTTATTTTTAAGAACAGCCGGCCACCTCCCCTTTAACTTTCAGCCTATTAGTGGATGGCCACCTGGTACGCGTCCCCTGAAGCTGTCGCTGTCATCATGCAGCACAGCTTCAGGGACCGATACCCAATTTAAGATTCAGGGCGCCCAGTGATGATGTCATGATCCCTGGGCGCAGAAGATCGGGGCGCAACGCCATAGCGCCACTGCTGAACTCCCACTGAATTTAGTGGGAGTCGTTAGCAGCGCCTCACCCAGTCACAAAATAATTTGCGCCCCGTCAGCACTGCCCAGGGCACTAACAGGAGGTGCAAATGACCTGAATTTCTGTCCCTTAAGTTTTTTTAAACATTTTGGCCCAGAAGTTGCGGTCAGCGATGAAGCGAAGGCATTTGCTGCTGGTCCCAAAGTATACTTCGCACAAGGATCTCGCGGTCCCTATGTTAAGAAGTTCAGGTTTTCCCACCTTTAATTCAATTTAACGGAATGTAGTGGGGATTCCCTTTTGAGAACTGCAATGATGCCATAAGGCTATCTAAGCAGCCAATCAAAAGGCAGAATTCTCACAGATAGCGAACAAGGAAGTGTGAGCTCTTAAAATTTTCAAAATAGTTGGAGAGGGCAAAACAAAGGTTGGGGCTCCCACCTGGGGAAAAGGCAAACCTGAAATAAAGATCAACAAACATTTTGTCAAGTTTTTTTTCACAAATTAGTGTTCCAGGTCTTTAACATTTATTTAGCAGTCAATAAGCTGTTAAAACCCCAGTTACAGCAAATTCCTTTGGGTCTTTTGTGGGGAATTTAACAGCGTACTTACCAGAAGAGCCAAAGTTTTTGTCAGTTTCAATGACTTATGAGATTTCACTGATTTCCAGCTCTGTGGTGGGGGGTGGGGCAGGGGAGAGGGGCAAGGGTAGGGTGTGGGCGGGGGGGGCACAGTGCAGCAGGTTTTGGAGCTTTCATTGACTGACCGCAACTTGCAACTTCAGGATTTCCGCATGCACCTGCGCCAAATCCCGACGTTTCGGTCCAGTTTCAAAGACGGAATGATAAGAACATAAAAACATAAGAAATAGGAGCAGGATTAGGCCATTTGGCCCCTCGAGCCTGCTCCACCATTCAATAAGATCATGGCTGATCTGATCATGGACTCAGCTCCACTTTCCTGCCCGCTCCCCATATCCCTTTACTCCCTTATTGCTCAAAAATCTGTCTATCTCCGCCTTAAATATATTCAATGACCCAGCCTCCACAGCTCTCTCGGGCAGAGAATTCCATAGATTTACAACCCTCTGAGAGAAGAAATTTCTCCTCATCTCAGTTTTAAATGAGCGGCCCCTTATTCTGAGACTATGTCCCCTACTTCTAGTTTCCCCTATGAGTGGAAATATCCTCTATGCATCCACCTTGTCGAGCCCCCGCGTTATCTTATAAGTTTCAATAAGATCACCTCTCATTCTTCTGAATTCCAATATGTATAGGCCCAACCTTCTCAACTTTTCCTCATAAATCAACCCCCTCATCTCCGGAATCAACCTAGTGAGCCTTCTCTGAACTGCCTCCAACCGTGCCCTCTCTCTGTTCCCCATCCTATTTGACTCACTCCCATACTGAAGTATTCTGCTGCTGCTGTTCCAGTCTTCCCTCCCGTAAATACCCATGGCTTCGCTCTCCCTCCTCCCGAGGGATCTTCTACATGCCCACTTCACAAGCCATCACTGTCTTTCCCAGAACAGCAACCTTATTTGCTTCATTCCTCTTTCCTGGAGAATACTCTACCCAGCTCATTCTCCAGGATTAATCTCTCCAATCTTCTCCTGATCCCCCAATGTTTCCCATTGCTCCCTCTCTGGCTCTCAAAGGTGGTGCTCAACCATCTGCCCACTCCCTATTGCTCACCAGAAAATTCACTCTGTTGTAAGAAAATGTCTTCCATCCAAAACCTTATCCTGAATGACTCTGACCCCATCACCAATGGAAATAGGCCCTTACTATCCCCTATGCCCAGGCCCCTCAGTATTTTGTATACCTCAACGAGGTCTCCTCTCAACCTCCTCTGTTCCAATGAGAACAAACCCAGCCTATCCAATCTGTCCTTATAACTAAGATTCTCCATTCCAGGCAGCATCCTAGTAAATCTCCTCTGCACCCTCTCTCGTGCAATCACGTCCTTCCTATAATACAGCGACCAGAACTGCACGTAGTACTCCAGCTGTGGCCTAATCAAAGTATTATACAATTTAAGCATAACCTCCCTGCCCTTATATTCTATGCCTCGGCCAATAAAGGCAAGCATTCCGTATGCCTTCTTAACCACCTTATCCACCTGGCCTGCTACTTTCAGGGATCGGTGGACAAGTACTCCAAGGTCTCTTTGTTCATCTACACTATTAAGTGGCCTTCCACTTAATGTGTATACCCTTTCCTTATTAGCCCTCCCAAAGTGCATCACCTCACACTGCTCTGAATTAAATTCCATTTGCCAATCTCTGCCCACTTGACCAGTAGATTGATATCCTCCTGCAGCCCATGACTTTCCTCTTCATTATGAGCCACACTGCCAATTTTAGTGTTGTCTGCAAACTTCTTAATCATACTTCCTATATTCAAATCGTTGATATATACCACAAAAAGCAAGGGACCCAGTACTGAGCCCTGCGGAATCCCACTGGAAACATCCTTACAGTCACAAAAACATCCATCAACCATTACCCTTTGCTTCCTATCTCTAAGCCAATTTTGGATCCAACTTTGCCACTTTGTCCTGGATCCCATGGGCTTTAACCTTCGTGACCAGTCTACCATATGGGACCTTATCAAAAGTTTAGCTAAAGTCCATACTACATTGTACGCATCACCCTCATCGACCCTCTTGGTTACCTTCTCAAAAAATTCAATCAGGTTAATCAAACACGATCTTCCTTTAACAAATCCGTGCTGACTGTCCCTAATTAATCCTTGCCTTTCCAAATGTAGTATGGGAGTGAGTCAAATAGAATGGGGAACAGAGAGAGGGCACGTTTGGAGGCAGGTCAGAGAAGGTTCACTAGGTTGATTCCAGAGCTGAGGGGGTTGACTTATGAGGAAAGGTTGAGTAGGTTAGGCCTCTACTCATTGGAATTCAGAAGAATGAGAGGTGATCTTATCGAAACGTATGAGATTATGAGGGGGCTTGACAAGGTGGATGCATAGAGGATGTTTCCACCAATGGGGGAGACTAGAACTAGGGGGCATGATCTTAGAATAAGGGACCGCCCATTTAAAACTGAGATGAGGAGGAATTTCTTCTCTCAGATGGTTGTAAATCTGTGGAATTCACTGCCTTGGAGAGCTATGGAAGCTGGGTCATTGAATAAATTTAAAACAGAGATAGACAGTTTCTTAACCGATAAGAGAATAAAGGGTTATGGGGAGCGGGCAGGTATGAGGAACTGAGTCCATGATCGGATCAGCCATGATCGTATTAAATGGCAGAGCAGGCTGGAGGGGCCATATGGCCTACTCCTGTTCCTATTTCTTATGTTCTTATGTACGTCGTGATTGAAAAAAATGCTGGGGTATTCAACAGCTTGACTTTGCTTACAGAATTCTGTCTGCAGTCCTGTCTGAAACAGTCTGCTCCAAACATCGTCAGACACCACCTTTTAAAGGAATGCCTTTAACTTACATATCAAACTAATTTCTACTGACTCATACTGAAGTAAAAGGACATCTGTAAGTCCTCATACTAGATAAATAAACATGATCAGCTCTATAAAATGGGTCACATCCAAAGCGTTAATCTATCCCTTCTCATTTGTAACAATTTTTTTGTGTGTTTATTATAGATTTCAAGCAGTTGCATTTTATTTCTATTGAACTCCATTGTATGTGCCTGAAACAGTTTAACGTAACAACACAGGTATACAATGAAAAGGCATTGTACAGGCTGCTACTTGAAATAAAGCCAGCATGGTATTCCAAATGAGAAACTGTCACTGTAATCTGCTCAGTGCGGCACATTCGCTGTCTCAGTCTGTCAAACAACTGAAATTGCTCATACTGTAGATATTTTAAGCCATAATTATCGAGGTCAGGGTGGCACTGAATCCATGCTCCGTTCACTGCCTGAAACAGAGGATCTGCATTGCCAAGTAATCATTCTGGAGACAGAATTTAGTGCAGCATCCGATTTATTAGTAACAAGCTTTTGGTCTGTCTGCTCCAGTTCTCTCTCTGACTATTCATCAAGCTCAAAAATAATTTGCCCCTCTGTCAAAAACTCAACTGAATTAAATCGGAGCTACTCGAGTTATTTTGTCCTTGAGAACAGACAGGCTGCATTTTATTTCATGGGATCTCAACAAAATGTAAAACTAAATTAACTTAGAAAAGGAATAAAGCTTCCAGCACGACAAGAATTTGTGCAGCGACTGTACATTACCAGAATTCTCACCTTGATTTATTAAAGTCTCCTTCTAGTTGAAATTTTCCTAATGTCTCCACAGTTGACTGGCAAAACTGTGAGACAGAAATAGAGCAAAGTACAGATCGGGTGGAGAGTGAGGGGGTCAAAGAACGCAGCAATTAAACCTGTCTTCTGATTACTGAGCTGAAAACTTTTAATTGCCAGAGGAGGAGGGGAGAAAGGCTTGGTCAGGGTCTAGAGAATAGGCAGGCAAACCAAGACAGCTCATTCGACGAAGAATCATCAGACAATATAAAATAAAAAATCCAGCAGCTCTGTCTGCTGAATTTCATACTTTTATTCTCCTGGAAACTACTGAAAGCCTCCATAATCAGAAGTAAAGCGATAGTGCCCCTTTTTAGAGAAACCTGAGAAGGCATGACATGAGCAAAGCCATCAAGGCAGTTCCATCATAAACTCTATACAGCCCTTTTATCTCCTGAGGAAAGGCCACCCTTGCCCCTTATGGTTATTCAAGCAAACCTCCAGAAAACTATCTGCAGTGCTGTCATCATCAGGCAGATCCTAAAGGAGGTTTTTAGTCTTGAGCCATATATCCAAGATATCAAGGGGCCGAAATTGCCCCCTCTCTAAGCTTCAATACCCCCTCTAAGAGGCGGGAATAGAGCGGAGAGGCCTTACTGACCGGGGGCTGACGGATGGGCCGACCTATCCAAAATTGCCCCCGGGGCCAGAAGCGGCAGGAACGGATTTCCGCACCGCCTGTTTTCCCGCCCCATTGGGCACTGGCCAACCCCCTCAATGACCGGCAGTGACCCCTTTCCGACCCTGTGGGAAATTGCCCCGCCAGTCGGTGCCACTGACAGCTTTCCCCTGCACATCCGCCCTTAAAGGGGAGAGTGCGCTGCCGGCACCTCCATTTTATTTTAATTTTTGGCCGACTCCCAGATCGGCCCAATAATGGTGCCCACGGGTTCAGCCGGGCCGTCAGTAAGCAGCCCGGCACCCCCTCTTGGATGCCGAGCCGCTGGCCTGGCCGAAACCCTCCCTGGTGACCCAGTGGACCTATACCCTGTTTCGATCAGTTCCCAATGCCTTACTCTGATTATATATCAATATCCTCTCCTTATTACCTGGGATGTTCTGGACCCCTGACCCCTCTGTCAGCTGTTTCCCTTGCGGACCTCACGGAATCCACTCTGCTGACTAATCAGCCAATTTCTAATAACACCATCACCGCCGGCAGCCAACCCAGCACAAGTTGCTGAGTGGCCATAGCATGCCCTTCACCTTCTGCGGCCATGAGCTACAAAACCTACCCAGTGAAGGGCATCCACCCGAGTACCAGCTACTGCTGTGCCGGAGTCTTGCAGCATGCCAATGTGTGTGCTGAATTTACAATTGCAAGGACCTTGGCAGGAAGGAGCAGCAGAGAACACTTGTTAACAGAATTGTCACAAGCCTTTAATGCTGTTCAGGACTTAAAATTTTTTTTTCGACTTGTGCAGGCTAGAGTTTTGACGCAACGTAAATGGGAAGTTTTGGGTATTAATGTGCAGAGATTGGACTGGGACTGGATTGGGTCTTCACTTTTATGTTAACATGAACAGGTTTGAGATAAGTGGGTAGGACAGTATTAGTGTCCATAAAGGTGCAGTATAGGCTTTGTCAGTCTTTATTTCAAGCAGTAATCTACTGAGGCATAGCTTTTAGATTTACTTAAGCTTCAAAATAGTATGGTCTATCTTTCGAGCCCCTTCTAATGGACCATTTTGCAATTTCAATCAAGCTTTTCATACATGCAAAATCAACCAACCATCATGTACTTGACATTGATTGGTGAGGTTGAACTGGTAATGGATCACTGTGATTAATGAGAAATACCTTTTTTAAAAAAATGTATTGATGAAACAGTTAGAGAAATTAGACTGAAGGATAATAATGTTGTATTTTCTCATAGATTTTAATTAGAGGCTATAAAAGGCTAAGGAAGGTATACTGGAAATGTTCAAGTGAATAGACTTGAGGCTCAATATTTAAGCCTATCATTCATCTATACAAAAACAATACCATCTTAGTTGCAAGAAAATCGCCAGAACCAGCCTTCATGCCCTCTGCACTACAATACTTTAGGAGATCTGTGAAGAGACGCTTGGTCACTCCACCAGGAAACTTCAAGACTGGTTCGTTGAGAACGACTGAAGATCCAGGAGCTAATAAGCCGCAAACAGCATCACAACTCGAGAGCAAGAAAGCAGTTCTATAGACGTCTGAAGATCGAGGCCCAACATAAAACTCGCGACCTAAAGAACAGATGGTGCGTGGAAAAAATGCAGGAAATCCAGCAACTCGCTGACAACTACGACATGCATGGATTCTTTAGCGAGGTCAAAACCACCTTTGGCCCAAGCATCCAAGGTCCTACCCCACTGTGGGCCAAGAATGGTGAGGTACTCATTAAGGACAGAGAGGCAGTCAGGGCCCGCTGGAAGGAGCACGTCGAAGATCTCCTTAACTGTGAATCTGTCTTCGACGTGAGTGTCCTTGGCTCCATCCCGCAGTATGCTACCTGCCACCATCTCAGCATAGCCCTAGCCTGACATGAGGCCTTCCAACAACTGAAGAATAACAAGACCTCAGGAGCAGATGAAATTTCCGTCGAAGTACAAAAGCATGGTGGAGAAGTACTATTGGTGCAAATGAACTCATTTCTCTTATTCGGAAGGAGGAGAGCATGCCGGGGGATCTCAGAGACACTGTAATCGTGACCATCTTCAAGAAAGGTGATAAGTCCGATTGCGGTAATTACAGAGTAGTTTCCCTGCTGTCTGCCACAGGGAAAGTCATCGCACGATTCCTCCACAATTGCCTTCTCCCAGTGGCTGAAGAACTCCTCCCAGGGTTGAAATGCAGATTCCGCCCAGTAAGGGGCACAATGGACATGATGTTCACCGAGCGTCAAATCCAAGAAAAATGCAGGGAGCAGCATCAACCTCTGTACATGGCCGCCTTTGGTCTTCATCACTGTTAACCGTGATGGATTATGGAGAGTCCTTCTCAAATTCAGCTGTGCTCAAAGGTTTGTCACCATCCTCCGCCTGCTTCACGATGACATGTAAGCTGCGATCCTGACCAATGGACCCACCACAGACCCAATCCACGTGCGGACCAGGGTCAAGCAAGGCTGTGTCATTGCATCAACGCTCTTCTCGATCTTCCTTGTTGCAATGCACTATCTCACCTTCAATAAGCTCCCCGCTGGAGTGGAGCTAATCTACAGAACAGGAAATTGTTCAATCTTTCTTGCATCCAGTCCAGATCCAAGGTCGTCACATCCTCTGTCATTGAATTACAGTATGCAGATGATGCTTGCGTCTGTGCATACTCGGAGGTCGAACTCCAAACCATCGTCAACGCCTTCATGAAAGTGTATGAGAGTATGGGCCGTACATTAAACATCTGTAAGACAAAGATTCGCTACCAACTTGCCCCCGCCACACAGTACTGCTCCCCGATTATCAAGATCCATGATGAGGCCTTCGACAACGTGGATCACTTTCCATACATTGGGAACCTACTCTCTATCCACACCAGTACATTACCCCCAATACCATGTGCTTTGATTTTGCACACCAATCTCTTATGTGGGACCTTGTCAAAGGCCTTTTGAAAGTCCAAATACACCACATCCACTGGTTCTCCTTTGTCCACTCTACTAGTTACATCCTCAAAAAATTCCAAAAGATTTGTCAAGCATGATTTCCCTTTCATAAATCCATGCTGACTTGGACCGATCCTGTCACTGCTTTCCAAATGCGCTGCTATTTCATCCTTAATAATTGATTCCAACATTTTCTCCACTACTGATGTCAGGCTAACCGGTCTATAATTACCCGTTTTCTCTCTTCCTCCTTTTTTAAAAAGTGGTGTTACATTAGCTACCCTCCAGTCCATAGGAACTGATCCAGAGTCAATAGACTGTTGGAAAATGATCACCAATGCATCCACTATTTCTAGGGCCACTTCCTTAAGTACTCTGGGATGCAGACAATCAGGCCTGCATCAACTGGATCAACTGGGCCTTTACACACTGGAGTTTAGAAGGATGAGAGGGGATCTCATAGAAACATATAAAATTCTGATGGGACGGGACAGGTTAGATGGGGGAAGAATGTTCCTGATGTTGGGGAAGTCCAGAACTGGGGACACAGTCTTAGGCCATTTAGAACTGAGATGAGGAGAAACTTCTTCACTCAGAGAGTTGTTAACCTGTGGAATTCCCTGCCGCAGAGAATTGTTGATGCCAGTTCATTGGATATATTCAAGAGGGAGTTAGATATGGCCCTTATGGCTGAGGGGATCAAGGGGTATGGAGAGAAAGCAGGAAAGGGGTACTGGCTCGAAGGGCCGAATGGCCTACTCCTGCACCAATTTTCTATGTTTCTATGTTTCTATGTCAACAAGGTGTTGATGATGAAGTCCAACACCACCTTCAGTGTGCCAGTGCAGCCTTCAGTCACCTTAGGAAGAGAGTGTTTGAAGACCAGGATCTCAAACCTGGCACCAAGCTCATGGTCTACAGAGCAGTAGTGATACCCACCCTCTTATATGCTCCAGAGATGTGGACTATATACAGCAGGCACCTCAAAGCACTGGAGAAGTACCACTAACGCTGCCTCCGCATGATCCTGCAATCCATTGGCAGGATAGGCGCACCAACATCAGTGTTCTCGCTCAGGCCAACATCCCCAGCATCGAAGCATTGACCATGCTCAATCAACACCGATGAATGGGCCACATTGTCCACATGCCCGATACTAGAATGGCAAAACAAGCGCTCTACTCAGAGCTCACACACGGCAAGTGTGTCCCAGATGGGCAGAGGAAATGCTTCAAGTACACCCTCAAAGCGTCCTTGAAAAAGTATAACATTCCCACCTGGAAATCCCTGGCCCAAGACTGCTCAAGGTGGAGAAAAAGCATCCAGGAAGGCGGCAAACATATCGAGTCTCTTCGCTGGGAGCACGCAGAAGCCATGCACAAACAGCGGAAGGAGCGCACGACAACCCAAGCACCCCACTCACCTGTCCATCCAACCACCAGCTGCCTCATCTGTGACAGAGACTAGATCCCGCATTGGTCTCATGAGTCACCTGAGAACTCATATTAGTGTGGAAGCACGTCATCATCGACTCTGAGGGACTGCCTAAGAGAGAGGGACTTTAAGAATAGTTATGTGTGAACATTTATATTTGTCTCAATTTGAAATGAGGAAGCTAATTTCAGGCTTCACCCTTGATTTCCCTAACTCGTCAGTATTTATAGAAAGCACATTCTTGCGGAGTTCAAGCTTTCAATTTCTGAAGTGCACATTGCTTAATGATCAGACAATATCACACAAAGGTCACAGAAATAGCTTCACAACCTGTGGTCATATCCTGCTTCAAGAATAATTCACCTGACTTTAGAATTAACATGGTAACATGCTCAAGGGAACAGAGTGTGCCAGTGTATATAGAGAGGTTCAGCCCTTACTGAGCCGCACATATTATATTGTCAATATGATTCAGGGCACTGATGATATTTTTGAAAAATAAGATAAATAGCAGTATTTGATCGAAATTAATGAACATGATTAAAACTACAGATAGGCAACAACTGAAATGTGCAATTACTGAGAAAACAATTGTTGTAGCAGGAACAAAACAATGACCGCCAATCAAAATGTATCTGCAATAAAGATCCTTTAACACTTCTCCAGAAGCTTACAAGTCAAACGACTGGAACACATATAGCAAACCTCGTTATCCAGTTGTGGAGTGCAAAATGTTTCTGTGAAATGGTTGGTGAAGTGAGGAAGTCCCGATGATCTATGACGCTCTACAAGGCCTGAATATGACTCCAGTAACAACATGCCATTGAGGTTCTTTACGTTCTACCATACTCGCCTTTTTAACTTTTCTCTCAGTATTTTCTGCAGCTTTGATCTGTTTTCATGCCTTTTTACAATGATTTCCAACAATTGACCTTTCTGAAACTCACCTCTCCAAATCCAGGAGTCAGAAGGCTTCACTTCAACACTCATCCTTTGCAGGTTTCTGGACTCCCCAGAGTAGTACAGTACAAGTACACAGTAAAGTACAAGTTTAACAAGATCATGCAGGGTGGTGACGGCTACATGCTTATGAAATGATCTGCTGGAGGACCACATCCTGCGTATGAATCAATATATTTAATTTCAGTGTACAGGATTGTTTTAATACTACGCTGTGTGCTATGATTGCTCCTCATGGTACTTTAAAGTCTGTAAGGAGCTACCCAGTCTAATCTCACCTTTCAGCACTCGCTCCAGAGCCCTGTAGGTCACGGCTCTTAAAGTGCACATCCAAGTACTATTTAAATGTGATGATGGTTTCTGCCTCTACCATCCTTTTCGGCAGTGAGTTCCAGACCCCCACCACGCTCTGCATGAAATGTCTTTCCTCATCTCATCTCCAATCCTTCCACCAACTACTTTAAATCGATGCCCCCTGGTTATTGACCCTTCTGCTAAGGGAAATAGGACCTCTATCCACTCTATCTAGATCCCTCATAATCTTATACACCTCAATTAAATGGCCCCTCAGCCTCCTTTGTTCCAAAGAAAACCCCAGCCTAGCCTCATAGCTAAAATTTTCCAGTCCTGGCAACATCCTCATAAATCTTCTCTGAACCCTCTCTAGTGCAATCACATCTTTCCTGTAATGTGGTGACCATAACTGTGGCCTAACGAATGTTGTATACAGTTCTAGCATAATTTCCCTGCTCTTGTATTCTATGCCTCGGCTAATAAAGAAATAAAGCATTTTTAGCTACCTTATTGACCTGTCCGGTTACCTTTAAGGATCTGTGGACATACACTCCAAGGTTCCTCTGTTCCTCCATACATCTCAGTATACATAAGAAATAGGATCAGGAGTAGGCCCTTGAGCCTGCTCCACCATTCAATAAGATCATGGCTGATCTGATCATGGACTCAGCTCCACTTCCCTGCCCGCTCCCCATAACCCTTTATTCCCTTATCGCT
This sequence comes from Pristiophorus japonicus, assembly GCF_044704955.1. Taxonomy (NCBI): domain Eukaryota; kingdom Metazoa; phylum Chordata; class Chondrichthyes; family Pristiophoridae; genus Pristiophorus; species Pristiophorus japonicus. Next base: position 78,035,371 of record NC_091984.1, on the reverse strand, counting down.
CAAAAATCTGTCTATCTCTGCCAAATATATTCAATGACCCAGCCTCCTCTGCTCTCTGGGGCAGAGAATTCCATACATTTGCAACCCTCTGAGAGAAGAAATTCCTCCTCATCTCAGTTTTAAATTATTCTTATTCTGAGACTATGTCCCCTAGTTTTAATTTCCCCTATGAGTGGAAATATCCTCTCTGCATCCATCTTGTTGAGCCCCCTGATTATCTTATATGTTTCGATAAGATCACCTCTCATTCTTCTGAACGCCCATGTGTATAGGCCCAACCTACTCAATTTATCTTCATAAGTCAAACCCCTCATCTCTGGAATCAACCTAGTGAACCTTCTCTGAACAATCTCCAATGCAAGTATATCCTTCCTTAAATATGGAAACCAAAACTGAACGCAGTACTCGAGATGTGGCCTCACCAATACCCTGTACAATTGTTGCAGGACTTCTCTGATTTTATACTCTATCCCCCTTGCAATAAGGCCAACATTCCATTTGCCTTCCTGATTACTTGCTGTACCTGCATACTAACTTTGTGTGTTCATGCACAAGGATCCCCAAGTCCCTCTGTACTGCATCACTTTGCAATTTTTCTCCATTTAAATTATAATTTGCTTTTCTATTATTTCTGCCAAAGTGGATAACCTCACATTTTCCCATATTATACTCCATCTGCCAATTTTTTGCCCACTCACTTAGCCTGTCTATGTCCTTTTGCAGATTTCTTGTGTCCTCCTCACAATTTGCTTTCCCACCCATCTTTGTATCATCAGCAAACTTGGCTACATTACACTCAGTCCCTTCATCCAAGTCATTAATATAGATTGTAAATAGTTGAGGACTCAGCACCGCTCCCTGTGGTACCCCACTAGTCACTGTTTGTCAACCGAAAAATTACTTATTTATCCCGACTTTCTGTTTTCTGTTAGTTAGCCAATCCTCTATCCATGCTAATATATTACCCCCATCCCCATGAACTTTTATCTTGTACAGTAACCTTTTATGTGGCACCTTATTGAATGCCTTCTGGAAATCAAAATACACCACATTCACTGATTCCCCCTTTATCCACCCTGCTCGTTACATCCTCAAAAAACTCCAGCAGACATGATTTCCTTTTCATAAAACCATGCTGACTCTGCTTGATTGAATTATGCTTTTCTAAATGTCCTGCTACTGCTTCCTTAATAATGGACTCCAGCATTTTCCCAATGACAGATGTTAGGCTAACTGGTCTATAGTTTCCTGCTTTTTGTCTGCCTCCTTTTTTAAATAGGGGCGTTACATTTGTGGTTTTCCAATCCGCTGGGTTCGCCCCAGAATCCAGGGAATTTTGGTAGATTACAACCAATGCATCCATTGTCTCTGCAGCCACTTGTTTTAAGACCCTAGGATGTAAGCCATCAGGTCCAGGGGACTTGTCTGCCTTTAGTCCTCCCATTTATTGTGTATTCTCTTGCCTTGTTGCATCTCCCCAAATGCATTACCTCACACTTCTCCGGATTGAATTCCATTTTTCACTTTTCTGCCCAACTGGATATCTTCCTGCAATCTAGAGCTTTCCTCCTCACTGTCAACCACACGGCCAATTTTTGTATCATCTGCAAATTTCATTGGGCTAGATTTTACACTTTTGTGCAGATCGCCCAAAAATGGGCAGTAAAAAAAGAGTTTTCAGATCGCCGGCTGCTCACCCATTCTCAAAGCCCCTAGTCTCCATTTTTGAAATTGGGCATTACCACGAGCAATATGTAATGGGCGGTAGCATTAAATCTCTCTGACCTTCTGCCGTAAAGTGTCGCCGTCCTTAGCAATGGCATGGCAACGCTCGATTCCCACGATTCAGGAGGTCAAGGTTCATCATGACATGTGAAGAAGAGGAGAGACAGAGAGAGGGAGTTGAGAGGGACTGAAGGCGTGAGTGGGTGTGGTATGGCTGCTTTGGGAGGAAGGAGGGAGAATTTAGAGTTTTAGAGCAAATAGGGAAACAAAAATTAGCCACATATTTGCCCGAATTTGGCCTATAATGGAGGGAGAGGAAGAGGCGACACTGCACGCTGTGGAGACCGACGCTGGAGAGAGCAGTGAGCTGGGAGAGGAGCACATTGGAGAGCGCAAAAGAGCGAGGAGGTTCTTGTACGAGGCAAATACCTCCCTCCTGCAGGAGGTCGAGTTACGTTGGGATGATTTGACACAGGGAGGGCCTGGGAAGCCCACCCCAAAGGCCTACCAGAGGATATGGGCCGAGATAGCAGAGGTGGTCGCGTCGACAACCAACGAGGTGCGTGAGGGCAACCAATGCCGCAAACCATGGAACGACCTTGTGGGATCCGCAAGAGTAAGTATTCCATTTATTTACATGTACTTATGTATTTACATCATTTGATTTGTAACAGTCATAAGTGACTATCAGCAGATGTGAGGTCTTTCACTTTTACCGGGAATGTTGTATTCAAAGGCTGCGGTCATGGTACACGTCTTTAGGTAAAGAATGATAATTATCATAATAATCATGATTACATCTGTTGGTTATGTAGTGTATGCAAACATCTTTAGTAATGACTCCATGAGGCAGGGTATGATACTTAAACTGTGTAGACCTGTAGTCCTTTATTTGCAGCTCCTCGAGTGAGGACATCAAGCTGTGAACTCCTTTATATACTGGGTTACCTGCAGTGTGCAGGTAACCCTTAGGTCTCCAACAGCAGCACCCTCTGGTGTACAGGTAAGGTGTGTACAGTGTAAGGGTACATACAGTGTTGCATAACAGTGTTACAGACATCACACAGTAAACAGTCATGCATACACAACAATACTCTCCCCTCAGCATTTTTTATATCCTTATTGTCATGACTTGGAGAGGTGATCAGTGGTGTACTATGGGAGGTTGTGGTGAGGGTTGTGTGGGTGCCAGGTGTGATCCTTGTGCTTGAGGATGGCCTCATACGTTTCCCCTCCCTCACACACAGACCAAGTGGATGTCACTGTTGTGGGATCCCTCAGGGGGGGTATCCACGGCAGCAGTGGGTGGTGTGTATACACTGTGATGTGGGTAGTTGTATGGTGGTGGGCAGGGCCACAGGATTAGGTGGGCTCCTTATCCACCAATTGGGATGAGGGTCAGGTCATCCTGGTTTGCCAAGAAAGCTGGAGGGTATTGGCCTCACGCTCCTAGTGTTGGCCCTGGTGGCCAGGGGTTGTAGGGCTGATCTGGTGCTATTGGTAGTGGCTGTGTTGCCCATTGACCACTGTCCCTGTAGTGGGTCTGCTCCCACTGGGTGTGTGTGTGTCCTGCAAGGGGCATCACATTCGTTCCAAAGGTCCAGGCTACATGGTCAGATAGCCTGCTGGACCTGGGGGTCTCCCACAGGGGGATTCCATTGGCATCAGCATGGTCCCTGTAGGACCCAATGTCCTTTGGCAGTGTCCTACCAGTATACATGACACCTTGGCTCTGATCACACATAGTCGAGCCTACATTATACATTACTTGCATCACTTTTGGGTATCCTGGTCTCAACAGACATGGTTACATTATGCATTTCACATTCTCTATCATTATTGTTAAGCATAATAAACTTGTTCTTAACCTTACTGACATCTGCATTCATCTCATTAGTCACACTAGTTAAACCAGCATCACAATTCATGGTTACATTGCATACATTTTCATACTTGCACCCTTTAATTGCATCTTTAGTTTTAAAGTCCTTGTACTCAAATAGTTGAAACTGTCCCTTTAAATTTTTGGGGGTACTGGTCTCCTTTAAGGGAGCCTTCCCATCTGGTTGGTCGCTAGGTGCCATGTGATGCTCCTGCAAAGCTGCCCCTCGTGGTATGGCCGTGGCCATTTTGATTTTAGGTTCTGCTCCTTGTGGTGCGGCAGCTATCTTCTGGCTCTCCTCCAGGTAGGCTGTGGTGCTCTTTTCTTCCACAGGTTCGACCCTGGACATCGGGAATCCATTTCTTTCATCGATTTTCACCTCTTGGAGTGCTGTCCCGGCCCAGAAAGTGGTGTTTGGATCCTCGGTCCTGGAGCTTTCACCAGGATGCTGTGGAGTCATTGCCGTGCCATCGAGCTGGACAGTGGAACCTCCGGATGCAGCGATGGATCCATGTTTGAGGTCAATTTCCAGAACCCGGAGTCCTGGGATCAGCTTTGCTTGGACAGGATGCCGTTGTGGTCGATTGGCGGGATTCATCCAAAGTTCTTCAAAGATCGCTTGGCTCATCGCAGACTGGCTCGCCCCTGTAGCACTCTCCATAGAAACTGGGACCCCGTCGACGTCTACTTTCATCGCCTATGGAGAACTTTCAGTGGAGCAGGTATGAGTTCCATACTCTTCTTCCAGGGGTTGAGCAACTTCACCTTCATCTGTGTCGAGCCCCAGTGATCATCCAACTCATCAGAGACGTGATGAGTACAGCTTTTTCTGCACATTCTTTGAAGGTGCCTTTTCTCTTCACATGCATAGTCTTTGTAGCGGTACTGGTGGGCCCTGTGGTTTCCTCCACAGTGCCAGCACAGGGCCATCCGGTTTGCCCCATGTGGCGGACTCAGGGTTGCGGGACTCGGGGCAGCGTTTCTGACCTTAGAAGTATCCATGTGGTGCACTGCTCTCGGTTTAGAGTCCCTTAGTGCTTCATTTAGGTGGTCGCCAAAGTCGCACGGTGCAGCCAGTCTTCTTAAGTGTTCCAATCTTTCTACAAGAGCGTCCCAATCTTCCCCATCGATAAATTGCTGAAAGATGCTGAGATTCGACATGCTGAGCGTGTGGTTCGTGACCTCATATTCTCATTGCCAGTTGTAGTGTATGGAGACACCTTTAGTAAATGACTTCACGAGGCAGGGTATGATACTTAAATTGTGTAGACCTGTAGTCCTTTATTTGCAGCTCCTCAAGTGAGGACCACAAGCTGTGAGCTCCTTTTTATATTGGGTTACCTGCAGTGTGCAGGTAACCCTTAGGTCTGCAACAGCAGCACCCTCTGGTGTACAGGTAAGGTGTGTACAGTGTAAGGGTACATTCAGTGTTGCATAACAGTGTTACAGACATCACACAGTCAACAGGCATGCATATACAACAGGTTATGTGTTGTATCAGTCTCTGTGACAGTACCTAGCAATGATATCACGCAATGATCTCATGCCATGTTGTCCTGTCACCTTTTACAGAAGAAGCTATCGACGATGAGGTCCATGCAGAGGCAAACGGGTGGAGGGCCACCAGTCATCAGCGACCTCACTGACATGGAGGAGCGGGTGCTCACACTTGTGGGGAGGCACCCCGGACGACCACGGAAGGATCTGCAGACCCTGACGTGAAGCGACGTTGTAAAGCTTACACCATTGCGTGATGTAAAGTCAATAGATGCCACACCCACTCATATCCGAATAATCATATATTATAGATGATTTCTAAAATTGTCCTATAAATAATGCTGGCCTAATAAAAATCATTGCAATGCACCATGTATTGATGGTCATGAAATGTGATGTCTGTGATGATTTTGATAGCGGTGGTGCTTTTGTCGTGTATGTGCTGTGTGTAGCGCTGGACTCACTTTGTGACCCTAGCACCCCCTTCTCCTCTAAGAACCTCATTTGTGTTTTTCAGCTCAGCCAACAGCGCGGCCCCAGGCAAGACCACAGAGACCAGAAGGTGGGGGCGCGGGGCTGGACTTGTTGGACGATCCTACATCTGTTGCTGAGGAGCTCCGACTCTCGCCCGTCAATCCGCTGGGTCTGTTCTTTACGGATGAGAGCGCTGACTTCGAGGAACCTGCATCGCCACGCTCCAGAAGCCATTCCACCCCAAGGCCATCTAGTGCTCCTCCGGTCATTCCCGCCTCCACTCTGGAGGTACCGGCCCCAAGCTCCTCGCCACAGGGCACCCCATTTGTCCCCAGGACGGCACCGATCTCGCGGAGGTTTCGTGGACGCGGCAGGTCTGGTCCACGAGTGCGACATGAGAGCGGAGAGATGGTACAGTTGTCCAGGAGGACTGTAGACATTGGTGACCAGCTTCTCGAAGCATTGGCATATCCCGACAGCTGGCCAGCATGACTGAGTACATTCCGTGGATGGCGGAGGCCCTGGAGGCAATAGCCAGGAACACTGTTGGCACAGGCCTCCCAGTGATCCCGGAGTGCGACACTCCTCCCCTAGGTTCCGCACCACCACTGAGAACGACAGATGAGAGGCAGGACCAAGATCCTGCTTCTGCATCAGAGAATATTCTCCCCTCGGCACCCCCTGCTCCCGTACCGTGCAACCACCGCCTCTGCCTTCATCCCCCCCAAAGAGGCACCATCTGAGAAGCTCTTCGGCCAGGTGCCGTGGAGTGAGGAGGCGAAGGGGTAGAGGTGGGGAGAAGGAGAGGGGGGAAGGAAAGTGAGGTCTATGTCTGCAGGTGATGGCCATGTTATATCTCCATCTGGGTGTATGCAATTTGTTGTAATGTATGGGGGGAGGGGACCACCCTCCTGCTTTGCCTTTGTATTCTGTTTTGCTGGACATGTTGAATATTTGATTGATGTCAATGGTGGAACAAGTGGGGTGTGGGTGGGGGTTGGGGGTTTTTGCCCGTGATACTTATGATTTCAGACCAACGTTGGTATAAAAATGTTTTTATTGATCATAACCTTATTGCGCATTGGCTCAGATAGCTGGACCTTTACACACTGGTGATTCCTTAACATGAAAGGGTTAAATACTACTTAACTTCAATCAATGTAAACATTAACTGACACCAAGGTGATGGACACCATTGATGTCTGAACTGCACACACACAGCAGTGTGTCAGCGTTGTCAGTCACAGCAACGTTCTTTCAGGCAAATTGTTCAGATATCAGCTCCTCACGCAAGAGTCTTGCAGCTATGTAGCTACCACGGGCCTTTCTTGTGGTCTGGAGGGGGTCGTGGGCACGGTTGCATAGCCAGTCTGATTTTCTGGCCCGAGGTCAGCATCCAGCCCCTCGTCATCCTCTTCCTCTCTTTCCCGAGGTGGAGCATTAGTCCCTTCTGGCAATTCTTGGCCCCTCCTGATAGCCAGGTTGTGCAGCATGGAGCACACGACCACGAATTTACCTACTTGCTCAGGGTTGTATTTTAGCTCCCCTCCTGAGTGGTCCAGACATCTAAAGCGCTCCTTAAGCACAGTTATTGTTTTGTGGACAACATTGCGTGTCTCTCTGTGGCTCTGTTTGTATCGCTTCTTGGCCTCGCTGTAGGTGTCATGCAGGGGAGTCATCAGCCAGGTGGCTAGGCCATATCAGTTATCACCAAGCATCCAACATTGTCCTTGTGGCTGATTCTTAAAAATGTCAGAGACAGCGCTCTCACGCAGAATGTGAGCCTCATCGAAGCTGCCCGGACATTTGGCATTCACTGCCATTATGATCTGGTTGTGGTCGACAACTAGTTGGACCTTCAGGGAGTGAAATCCTTTTCTGTTACGAAAAAGCTCTGGGTCCTGAGAAGGTGCTCGCATGGCGATGTGAGTGTACTGTATTGCTCCCTGCACCCTGGGGAACTTAGCAATGCGGTAGAATGCTCCAGCCCTGTCAATCTGAGCCTCCGTGGTCATGGGGAAACTGATAAAGTCCATCCTTCACGCGTATAGGGCCTCCGTGATCTGTCTAATGAGACAGAGGGGAAATCTCAACCGCGGAGGCCTGAAAGGAACCGGATGCGTAGAAAGACAGTGCCACGGTGACCTTGACATCCAGCGACACTGATGTCCTGATGACAGGCTGCATATGTGGCCTGGTAAGCTCACATATTTCATTGATCACCACCTTGTGGAAGCGCAGTCTCCGAAGGCAGGTGTGCTCGGACATGTCGAGGTAAGACCTCTTTTCCCTGTACGTGCGGGGTAGGTATGGTCTGGCCCTCCTCCTCATTCTTGCACGTCTTAAATTGGGCACATAATGATGTGCATCACACATTGAGCAATTTGCACTCTGCAGCATCTGCGTATTAATTGATGCAGGCTGAGAAATGGTTTGGCCCCATTGCAATGAAAGTATAATAGCGATTGATCAGAAGCAATAATTTCCTCACTAAAATACACCTAGAGTAAACTCCCAATAGTCCAGAGTCCGAAAATATGTCTGTTGAGATGGTCACTTCACCTAAGAAGAACACCAGAGTCAATCAAAATTCCCTGAAGTTGAAGCAGCATTTTGAATGAAGCGACCTGCGATTTTAAAAATGGCACCCACACCACTGGCTTTAGTTCAGAACAGTTCCACTTTTTCCTGGTGTTTTTTTGGGCGAGCGATTATGTGTGTGAGGTGGTGAAAGTGGAGCTGGGCGATCTCCTAGGCGTTAGTTTCAGCAAATTTGATCTTTACGACAAAAGAAAGTGGGCGGTTGGTATTATTGAATCTTGGCGTTAATTCCGTGCGGAAACTAATGCTGGGCGATATTATGGGCGTTGATTTCGCCCGTTCTGATGATTCCACCCAAAAAAGGTTGGTGGGTGATATTATTTTTTCCTGGCATTAAGCACATGGAGAAGGTAACGCTCGGCGATAAGTTTCCGAAAAATGCCTGTCAGTTTCCATTTTGTGGCTAAATGGGTGATATATGGGCATGATACATCATTTCAGCGGTAAAATAGACATTAAGTGGGTGTTAAGCATGCAAAAAACGTGGAAAATCTAGCCCTTAATTATGCCCCCTATATTTAAGTCTAAACATTAATATATACTACAAAAAGCAAGAGACCGAGCCCTGTGGAACCCCACTGGAAACAGCCTTCCGGTCGCAAAAACACCCGTCAACCATTAATTACCCTTTGCTTCCTGCCACTGAAATAATTTTGGATCAAATTTGCCACTCTTGATTGGATCCATAGGCTTTTACTTTTTTGTTTAGCCTGCCATGTGGGACCTTGTCAAAAGCCTTGCTAAAATCCATGTCGACTACATAACAAGCACTGGCCTCATTGACCCTCCTTGTTACCTCCTCAAAAACAGCAATCAAGTTAGTCAGACATTACCATCCCTTAACAAATCCATGCTGACTGTCCTTGATTAATCTGTCTTTCTAAATGAAGGTTTATACTGTCCCTCAGAATTGGTTCCAATAATTTACCATCGCCAAGGTTAAACTAACTTGCCTGTAATTACTTGGTTTATCCCTTGCTCCCTTTTTAAACAATGGAACAACTTTAGCAGTTCTCCAATCCTCTGGCACCACTCCTTCCAGGGAGCATTGAAAAATGATGGTCAGAGCCTCTGCAATTTCCTCCCTTTCTTCTTTTAATAGCCTAGGATATATTTCATCCTGTCCTGGCGATTTATCTACTTTTGAACTCTCTATCCAGTGTCACCTCCTTGGAGTAACCTCTCTCACCATTGACAAATCGCTTCTGTCATCTCAACTTTAGCTGCCATATATTCCATCAGCATCGGTGCCCTTGAAAGAAACATCACCTTGATCCTCAGAAGCCCACCACGATGAGCCCCAACACCAGCATCACCACCAAAAACAATTCCAGCCTTCCTTGCAATCACCTGATGCTGCACAGGACAGAGGACATCAGCACCCAACCACATTGCTGCCCGGGAGGCCAGGGATGGCTTCACCATGGCAAAATTTACTTCACTTGATGCTGTACACCCTGACTGCCACATGATGCACCAGGTTGGCACCATTCCACACCAACACCATAAAGCCCAAGTTATTCCTTTCACACTCACTACCATTGTTGAGGGTACCGTTATGTCTCACCATTCACTACAACTCACTGAGCCACTTCCAAGGTGCACACAGATCTGTCCAAGAGGGCAAATATTGAAAATAAAGATTTCAATGTTTGACAACACATTAGCAGAAACTTTACATCAGCATTGGCGATAACACCCAAGTGCCTACCCTTGTGTGTTGTTAGTTGGTATGATTCGACAAGGATGAGGGCGAGTGTGAGAGGTGGCTAGTGAGATGGGGATGTGATAATGTAGATAGAGAGAGGGGGATAGGTGGAGGTGCTAGGTAAGTTGGTGTGAGTAAGGATGTGCAGGAATAGGGTAGGGAAGGCAGAGTGATGGGGATGTGATGAGTGGACAGTAGGATGAGGTTGAGTGTGGCTTTGCAGTAATCTACTGAGATCACTGAAAGGTTTACACCAATGCAGTCAGCTCCTCCTGATGACATCCCTGCTTGTGTCTTCATGTACAACGTGCAACCAGGTTACGTTGGCCTCCTGGGGATGTCTCTTCCGCCCATTGGAAGGGAAAAGAACCTCCCTTCGTGCTGTGACTCCCTCCATAAGCATATGGAGGGAGTCATGGGAGAGGCTAGGTGCAGCCTCAATGCTACAGAACACTGACAGAACAACTGACAAAACCAGCTGATGATGCATCATCAGATGTCATCAGAAATGCTTCCTTTTAATTGGCTGGGAATCTCACAGGGCAGGTTTAACAAGACCCAGCCACCTAAATCACAGACAGAGGTGGATGAAGAAGGGAGCGTAATTCCAGCATGCAATCAAGGTCGCCCGCCTCGCAATACGCCAGTATGAAAAATCAAGGCCCATCTGCGGAAAGCGAAACAGAGTTAACTTTTCAGGCAGATGACCTTTCTGCTTCTTTCTCCACAGATGCTGCATGACCTGCTGAGTATTTCCAGCATTTTCTGTTTTTATTATTGATCAGGTACTGCATGCAGAAGCAAAATATTGCGGATGCTGGAGTCTGGAATAAAAACAAAAACATGCTGGAAATCTCAGCAGGTCAGGCAGCATCTGTGAAGAGAAAGCAGAGTTAACGTTTTGGGCCGATGACCCTTCATCACAACTGGAGAGTGTTCAGAAAGAACAGATTCTTAACAAGCACTGAAAGGGGGAGGGGAAGAAAGAACAAAAAGGAAGGTCTGTGATAGGGTGGAAGGCAGGAGAGATTAGAGAGACAAAAGGGATGATGGCCCAAATTCAAATGGTAATGCCAGGAGTTAGTCAAGATAGAGTGTAAATGGCAGGATAATGACTAACTGCCATTAGAGACAAGGAGATAAAAAGACAGGTAATGCATGGTTGGAAGTGCCAGCTTTTGGATAATATATGAAACCGAGGTCCTGTCTGTCTATTCTAGTACAGGTGGAAGATAAAGATCCTTTGGTGTTATTCAGAGAACAGCGGTGACTTCCCCTGGCATCTTGGCCAACATTCCTTCCTCAACTAACACCATCAAAAACAGATGGGGGGGAAAATTGTCGTCAGGAGCTTCCTTCGTACGAATGCCTCCGACCCGAAAAAAAATCTATGAAAGTACCAGGTGGTCCCGGAGTAACGTAGGATTCTGGTCGGAGGCATAGATTCGCTGTGCATTGTATGGGGAGATGCCTTTCAGGTACGTATGTATATGCTGGAGTCACGTGGGCCTGGACCACCAATCACTATGCAGTATTCTCATTGATAAAAATGGGAGCTCTGTTTGCATGGACACCCGTTACTGTCAATGAGAGAAAAAAAAACATCGAAACACAGCATAATAAATAAAACACCTCACATATTTAAAATTAATTGAACTCAAATGTAATTAAATGTTTTAGAAAAAATATATATTTTTTGACATTTTTAAAAATGTTTTTTTAATAGTGTTAAAAATAAACTTACCTTAATGGACAGGATTTTTAATATATAAATTTAATTGTTATATGTTTTAAAACTCTTACGCTGGTAAAGGTAAGCTATGTGCCTGCTGTTACCAGGCGTAAAAGTTTGAAAGACATTCACTGGGCATGAGTTGGGCAGATAGCACAATCTCTCCCGCGCGGATGTCCTTCTCCCAGGGATGTGGAGGATCTGTCAACTTGACAGATCAGAAAAGCCAGTTTTCAGCGCATGCGCATCGTGACCCAAAAACCTGCTTTCGCCAGGTCCGTGCACACTTTTTCGGCCCACTAAATGCTCATTCATGTCAATGCTGTGCACAAAATGGCTGCTGTGGTTGCTTACATAATAACAGTAACTGCACTTTAATTGATTGGAACACTTCTGGCAGAATTGACAAGGAACTATATACAGGTACACCCAAGTTCTTTCTTCCAAATTATAGACTTCCTTAGTTAAATATTTCATAGGATGATGTAAACTGTTATTCAAACAAAATTAGTTATGAATTTTCATTGCAACAAAGAAAACAGTCTTGTAGAAAAGCATTCTATTAATATGTGACAAACTACAGTTTCTCTCATCACTTGCTTATTCCCTCTTAGATTTCTTATAATAATGCAAATATATTCAATGAGATTTCACCCTGCTTACAATATAAACAATAAAAGTGCAAGTAAAATACGACGAGTGATGCTGCAAAATATTAGATGATCAGTTATTGTCTATGGTATTGTGTAAATCAACAGTTGATAATACTGTGACATGCATAATATGTACACACCACCATTTTTATCATAATTATATATATAAGTAGACAATCCCTGTCTCTGGAGTTATATCGTATTTTAGTGCTGATGTGCGACAATACCTCTTTGCATTGACATAAAACTGATAGTTTAAAAATAGCCTTGACAGTCTGCAGGCCACTTCTCTTGTTGATCCTGACTGTTATTTTTTTCCCCTTTCTTTACTACTTTAATGATTTTGACTCCGTGTTCTCGGTAATCTGTTCCTTATTTTTGTATTTTTCTGTCCCTTTTACCTTTCTTTTGAAATCATCGAGTCTGTTCTCTGAACTTTTGTTAACCAACTCACTTTGTGTTCATCGTTCCTCTTTTCAGGTCTGATGTTCTGTAGGTTTTTTCATTGCTGTTTTTCCATCACTTGCGCATTTGGTTGGACATCACCAAAAGTACGGGTCACATCAGAGAGAGATTAAAAACCAACATTAAGGCCCGCTTAGTAGTTCATTGTAGTCTAGCAAAATTACAAATGCATGCAGCACAGGAAGTTCCTGCATTGTGCAGTGGCCCCAGAAATACTGAAAACAAAGGCGTAAGTCAACAATGGGAGCTCTGGAGCAGAAGTAAAATGTCAAGTTAAACGTTGTAAGAAAGGGGAGGCCCTTGACAGTGTTGGGACTCATCAGTGAGGGCATCGGAAAAAAATATAACCACAGGAGACAGGAAGGGCTGAGGTAGTTTGGGGAAATCAATGTTTCCATGCCAGAGGCACCTCCGACAGCAACAAATGGGTCAGAATTAAATACAGAGAAATGCGAGGGAATTGGAAAATTGTTATGGCTTTCTCACAATTTGTTTTGGAGGAATGTGATTGTTTCCTTTTTATGTAAATATTCTGAGAGATAGTGAAAACCATGGGGCTAAAAATTGCTTAGAGCTTGGGCAAAAGTAGCGGCAGGCGGAAAAGATGTTTTGCTCCCGGGAACTTCCGCTTTAGCGCTTCAAGAGGGAGGTGGAGCGCTAAATCAAATGCTATCACTTGCCTGAGAGTGCTAAAGGGTGTGAGAGGGGTGGTAAAGGCAGAGCACTGAGCACTGTTCTGTGCAGTGCTGCTGTCTTTGGAGACTCCTTCCCTCGCTTAAAGGGAAGGGCCAATGTTGGTTTGTTTCAATCTTCACCTATCTCTGTGAGGCCACGAGACCTGCGCTACATGCATAACAGCTCCAAGCACTCAGAGCGCAGGGCTGATGAATCGCAGGGTTCAAAAAAAGCAAAGGACACCAGATCGGGCGATTAATAAACGTTACCCTACCTAACCACCACTGCCTTTACATTTCGCTCCCCAAGCAGCCAGGTGAGGTGACCATGCCTCCTGCAGCTGCCATTGTTGACGCCCAGCGATGCTGCAGGGGGCGGGAGCGAATATTGCATCCGGGGCAATAACAGGACGCTGCGCACCGGATGACGTCACGATCTATGGGGCGCTACAGAGTGAGGCAGCAAGTGTTAACACCAGCGCAAAACCACCAGGAATATTCGGAGCGTCGGTAAATTCAGCGCATCCGCTCGGTAACCTCTTAGCGCCCCGTTACTGCCCTCTACAGATGCTAACGAGAGGCACAAAGCAGGCCAATTTCTCCCCCATGGTCTGTGCAAGTATTTTTTAGCATTTGATCTTTAGCAGTTATTCAGCTTCACACCTTACAGACACATTGGCCCCGATATTTACGGGGAGGAGAAGTGAGAACGGTGGTGCCTGCCAGTATCAAGGAAACACGGAAATACAGGGAAAGCGGAGTTCCTGAGGAATTTAACAACTGGTCGCATACCAGCTCACCTGAGAGAAGAGATCAATGTCAGGCTACCTAACTAGCTGGCAGAGGCATGCAGTTAACTCCCGGGAGTGGTGGGAGGATTGGAGTGGATTACAGGGTGCCGACTGCAAGTCCTGTGGAGTCTGAGAAGACCATTTGTTTCTGCTGGTTCAATAGGAACTGCTCTTAAAAAAAAATAATTTAAACGTAGTTTTCGATGCCTGCCTTGCTTGACTAACTTCAGCAACAGGCTCTTCAACAGGGCTTAGGCCCTTAATTTACATATTTTTGGAGATAACTGGGAGGCCTAAAGGAAGGGCCCCACGAATTTAGCAGTGGGACCAACGCCTGTGCAGGTTGGGTGCAGGCTGTCCCACTGTTTAATTGGTATGCTTTATGCCCATTTTACACCTGAAAAATGAACACAAGGCATACCAATTTCTTCACTGGAATGCCTTACCAGAAATAATGCAAAATCCATAATAGTATTTAAAAGGGAAGTGGATAAATATTTGAAAAAGCAGTAATTAAATAGGAAGAGGAAAGGGCAGATATATAGAACCAAGTGAATAAGCTCTGCTAGAGAGCCTACAAAGGTACAATGGGCAAAAGACAATCACCAAAAATATAGGTAAAGGGAATGTGCTGGATGTTTTATATTTGAACTTTCAGAAGATATTTGATAATGGACCACATAGAAAAACATGATACACAGTATTAAAGGGAACTGATAGACAAGTCGCCATAGAACAGAATACAGAGAAAGGGTAAATGTATGTTTTTCAGATTGTGGTTAATGGCGTAGTCCATTGATCTGCACAGGGATATATTTTGTTTGCTATTTCGATAAGGAATTTGGACACAGGCAGAAGAGGAATGATATCAAAGTTTGCCGAGGACATTAAATTAGAGGCATGTAACACTGAGGACGAATACAGGTGATTGCAGAAGAACACAGACAGATTAGCAGAGATGGCAGATAGGTGGAAGATGACATTATCGTAGACTGGAAAAGCACATCACAGAAGAAGGCCATTTGGACCATCGAGTCTGTGCCAGCTTTTTCAAAGAACAATCCAGTTAGTCCCACTTCCCCACTCTTTCCCCATATCCCTGGAATTCTTTCTCCTTCAAGTATTTATCCAATCCTCTTTTGAAAGCTTCTATTGAATCTGTTTCCACCACCCTTTCAGGCCGTGCATTCCAAATCCAAGTTCAATAACAAGAAGTGTTAAGTGGTATATTTTTTTGTTGAAAAAGAACAGTATACACAATACCCTAATAGAATAATTCCTAATAGATTGAGGTACATAGGTATCTAGAGATATAGGTACATAAATCTTTAAAGTTTGGAGTGTACGTGGAAAAGGCCATACAAAAGGCAAATGGGATTCTGAGCTTTATGCATAAAGGCATTGAAAAACGAGGATGGGATGTTGAATTTGTACAAGGTGTTGAGTAGGCTACAGTTGGAGCATCGTGTGCAGTTCTGGGAACCGAATTATAGGAAAGATAGCAGATGCATGGAAAGGGTATGCTAAAATGATACCAGCAATGAAAGATTATAGTTGGAAGAAAGGTACTAGAAATTGTGGTGTTTCCCACTGGAACAGAGAAGGTTAAGGGGGAATATAATAGATATTTTCCTAATTTTGAAAATATGGTGTGGGAAGTTAAAAATATTTTATTTACACAGAGGATCATTAGGCAATGGGATGCTTTCACTAGTGGCTACTTCATATCATTCTGAAAAGGAAGTCTATTAAAAAAGGTGGGAGAAATAGGATTAGATTAGAATAGAGCCCTCCACTTAAAGAGCTAGCACTGACAGCAGTATGATGGGCCAAATGTCTCCTTTGCGCCAATTGCTTTGATTCTCTATCTATTTAGTTCCCCACAGCTTCCTTCTTCATGCAGGTTGCTAGTCATAACAAATAATAAATGCAACTAAAATATACTTAATGTTTCCAATAATTTTGTTTCTGGGGTGAACAGGCCTTTAAGGGGCTGCGCGGCCTAGTCTAAATCCCCGCATGCACGGTTGTCCCCATTTAAAAGCCGGTGAGCCAGCTGTGTGGGAGCTCCAGAGTGTGGCCGCACAGCTTACAAGGAACATCACTTATGATGCAGTCCAAAATAACTATCCTTAACATATATGGAATGTGACCACACAAATGTAACTGGACCAGAACTGTTGCCAATCACTGAAGCATGGTCATGTCGAAGCTGTAAACCATCCAGCCTCCTATTTGACTGCAGTTGTTTCAGAATATTTGTGCTATTTATTACTTTATCAAGATTAAGCCGAGGTCTGAGGACCGCTGTCTGCATCCGCCCTCCCGGATCCCATCTTTTACAAGCAAACACTATATTTTTCTGAATGAAATAGGCGATGTTTCAATTTATTTTACACCACTTCATTACAGCAAACCTCACTTCCAAATCTTCCTTATTCATTAAACTCACCAATACCAGGAGTAAAATACATCTTGAATTGGCTGCGCAGCTGCTACACAAGTTGTTTATTAATAAATTTAACAACCAGTGAAAGGTTTTTATTCTTATTTGTTGTGACATTTGTTCATCCATTATTTTGAAAGAGGCAGGAATGATCAGAGCTGCGTGAAACATGGATTAATAGTCTTTCTCCAGACATTCGACCACTTTTGACTCATGCCTACATTTCATTAAAATTTGCAAATGAATGAACTTCAACCCTTAGATTTATGTAAAAGAGCAATTTAATCAACAGGGAAAGGAATGGCTATCGCCCTTTCAGACTGTATACTGACAAACTCGATGTTAAAATTAAAGTACTCTCCAGCTACGTTTTAGTCATGCTCAGTGCACATTACCTCTTCCATTTGCAAACCCATGCTTGCCAGGAACTGAAACATTATCTTATGCATGAAGCAATTTAAGAAATAGCATGCCCAGTTAGCATCTATATATATGCTGGGAACAATAACCTCTCCAATTGACAAATGAATAATAGCTTGATAGGCCATATACCTCAAATTACAGCTTCGAATCAGGTTTATTAAGAAATGAAATTGAACAGACACAACAAATTTCACTATATTACAAAACTTTATTTGAGTAATATTCTCAAAATATTAAAATGTCCTGAAACTCTCATCTGAGGTTCCACAGGGCTCAGTACTAGGTCCCTTGCTTTTTGTGGTACTTATTAATGAATTAGACTTCGAAGTAGGGAGCATGATTGAGAAGTTTGCAGATGATACAAAAAATTGCCCATTTGGTTGACAGTACGGAGGAAAGCTTTAGACTGCAGGAAGGTATCCATGGGCTGGTCAGTTGGGCAGAAAATTGGCAAATGGAATTCAATCTGGAGAAGTGTAAGGTAATGCATTTGGGGAGGGCTAATAAGTCAAGGAAATAAATATTGGGGCAGAATTCCCGGCCTCCCGAGCCCATACAAAGTTTCTATGGACCCGGAAAGGCATTGGAGAAGCCGGTTTTCAGTGCGTAATGCGCATGCGCTGAAAGCCAGCTTTTCCGATCTGTCAAGCTGGAGCTTGACAGATTCCCCACAGATCGGGAGTGAGGACATTTGCTTGGGAAAGATTGTGGGATTTACCCATATCTTGCCCAGCAAATGTCCTCAAAATTCTTGCGCCTAATAAAAGCAGGCGCATAGTCTACTTTTACAGGCGCAAGTGTTTTAAAACATATATAAACACAATAAAATTAAATTAAATAAACACATTTTATTTTACAAAATGCTGCCCACTATGCTAAGTTTATTTAAAACCATAATTTTAAAAACTTAAAAAAAAATCTGCACTAAACTTAACTCTCGTTAAGTTTTTTTAGAACTTACAAAAGTGGACACTTACTCCATTTTAAGTTAGTTTGGAGTAAGTTTTCGCTGCCAAAACTTGCAAAACAGGCCTAAGTGGCTGGACACAGCCCCTTTTGAAAATAAGTGCCTGAACTAAAATGAACCTAAACTAACTCACTAGAACTGGAGCAAACTAAGTGCCGAGAATTGCAATTTCTAAGTGTAATGTCTGTAAGCTTGTAATGTTTGTAGCTCCACACTGTGGATGTGGACGTATTGTGTACTGCAAGTGCAGGGTTAATAATAAACAGAACCAGGCAGATTTCCGGAGACTTCCGAGAGAGCTGCCTGCCATGTTAGGAAGCTGTGTGTGCTGTGCTCTGTGAAGATATCACACTAAGATACTCCAAACTAAACTAGTTGCTCCAAGAAAACTGGAGCAACTCCACCTGAAACTTGGGCCCTATTTCCCTTAGCAGAGAGGTCAACAACCAACAGGCATAGATTTAAAGTGGTAGAACGATTAGAGGGGAGTTGAGGAGAACTAAATGGTGGAATAGGATGCAGGGGTGAACACCTGTTCCTATGTTCTTCCCTTAGTTGATTGGAATTTCTTCTGTATAATGATTGTACCTGCACACAGACAGTGGTATCTTTTCCACTGTAAACTGGCCAGCACCAAATATGCCGTGATAAATGTTAAACACTGCGGGGTAGAAATTTGTATATGTTGCACCTGCTTTTCAGGCATAACAATCACAACAATTTAGCAGTGGGACAGCCTGTGCCCAATCTGTGCAGGCATTGGTCCCATTGCTAAATTCATGGTGTCCTCTTTTATAAGGTGTCCTGGGTGGATTTCTAAAACAGGCATTAAGCTCCTTGAATGTGCAAATTAGAGGGCCAATGCCTGTTGAAGGACTCCATCGAGAAATTCGTCGACAATGAGCAAGGCAATCATTGAGATTTTTCCATGGTCCCCACAGCCGTCAACTCCAGGTAAATGATTAAAACTTTTTTGTTAAAAAAACCCATCCTGTGGAGCCAGGAGCTGGAATGCTTCTCCGACTCCACAGGAGTTGTAATCGCCTCCTCTCCTATAGCCCGCTCCAACCCCCTCCCAGGACTTACCTGAGGGCAGCAGCCTATGAGGCAGGCTGCCTGACATTGATATCTTCGGTCGGGCGCGTTGCCTGTGGAGGCAGGTGCAGCGTGGGCAGCTCATACCGAGTATGCTGATAAGGCACGAGGACCAATATCCATCCACCCTCTTGGTTCGAGCATGTGCTGATCATGTAGCACCGGGTTCCGGCCTGAAAACGGGCACAAACTAATTTCTAGGGCAATGCCTCTTCCAGTCCAGACAGACATCTTCGAATTAACGCATTAGTCACATAGAGTAGTTTCTCCAATACAAAGAAACTGTCAGACTTCCAGAAAGTAGGCATTTGAAATTAGTTTCAATACTGAGAAACCATGAATTACCATAAAGAAATATATAACAGCATAAAACTCTAGAATTTTTGCTCCCTCGTGGGCAGAATTCTGGTATAGACACAGAAATCAACCTGGGCAAACTTGTCTCCTCCTGGTTTCTGTCCCATAGATGCAGCAACATCAACAGGGAGATTGGACGTTTCTGCCCTGACTTCAATTTGGGGGAATGTCTGGGGCTGGTCCTGTGCTTACCTGGAAACCCCACTAGATTGTCTGTTGTAGGCTCAGAAGTCTCTACGCTTACAGAAAGCAAGTGTTGGCACCATTCTGGGCTGCAACTGGGCCCCACCAGCAAGGAACCGATTGTCATTTGATTTTGGACCTGCCAGCAAGGGAGCTACACAACCAAACTGTAAAGATGGCTCCAGTCTTTGGGCCGACCTGGCTGGGTCTCCCCTCTTGGAGCAGCAGAGTGCTGGGTGAACACTTCTGGACACCACTATTGGTGTGTGGGTTCACCACTAATATGGGAGCGACTCCTTTCTGGGATTTGGGATATGATTATGGCAGGACCAAAGCAGCAAAATTTTTACCCTAGAATCCAGGTGTGGTGCCGGAGGACTGGAAGACTACTAACGTGGTACCTTTGTTTAAAAAGGGAGAAAGGGATAGACCGAGTAATTACAGGCCAGTCAGCCTAACCTTGATGGTGGGAAAATTATTGAAAAGAACTCTGAGGGACAAGATAAGTCCTCATTTAGAAAGACACAGATCAATCAAGGATAGTCAGCACGGATTTGTTAAGGGTAGGTTGTGTCTAACTAACTTGATTGAATTTTTTACGGAGGTAACAAGGAGGGTCGGTGAGGGTGGTGCGTTTGATGTAGCGTATATGGATTTTAGCAAGGTTTTTGATAAGGTTCCACATGGCAGACTAGTCATGAAAGTAAAAGCCCATGAGATTCAGGGCAAAGTGGCAAGTTAGATCCAAAATTGGTTCAGAGGCAGGAAGCAGAGGGTAATGGTTGATGGGTGTTTTTGTAGGGTTCCACAGGGCTCAGTACTAGGTCCCTTGCTTTTTGTGGTACACATCAATGATTGAGACTTGAATATAGGGGGTGTGATTAAGAAGTTTGCAGATGATACTAAAATCAGCTGTGTGGTTGATAATGAAGAAGAAGGCTGTAGACTACAGGAAGATATCAATCAACTGGTCAGGTGAGCAGAACAGTGGCAAATTAAATTCAATACAGTGAAATGTGAGGTAATGCATTTGGAGAGGGCTAACAAGGCAAGGGAATACACATTAAATGATATAACACTGAAAAGTGTAAAGGAACCTAGGAGTACAGGTCCACAGATCCCTGAAGGTAGCAGGCCAGGTAGATAAGGTGGCCAAGAAGGCATACGGAATGCTTGCCTTTATTAGCCAAGGCATGGAATGCAAGAGCAGGGGGGGGTTATGTTTGAACTGTATATAACACTATTTAGGCCGCAGCTAGAGTACTGAGTGCAGTTCTGGTCACCACATTACAAGAAAGATGTGATTGCACTGGAAAGGGTACAGAGGAGATTTACGAGATGTTGCCAGGGGTAGAGAATCTTAGCTGTGAGGAAAGATTGGATAGGCTGGGTTTGTTTTCCTTGGAACAGAGGAGGCTGAGGGGAGACCTTATTGCGGTGTATAAAATTATGAGGGGCCTAGATATAATGGATAGAAAGGGCCTATTTCCTTTAGCAGAGGGAGCAAAAAAGGGGGCATAGATTTAAAGTAATTGGTAGAAGGTTTAGAGAAGATTTGAGGGGAAATGTCCACCCAGAGGGTTATAGCTGTCTGGAACTCACTGCCAGAAAGGGTGGTAGAGGCAGAAACACTCATCACATTTAAAAAGTACTTGGATTTGCACTTGAAGTGCTGTAACCTACAGGGCTACGGACTAAGAGCTGGAAAGTGGAATTAGGCTGAATAGGTCTTTGTTGGCCGGCATGGACATGATGGGCCGAAATGGCCTCCTTCCATGCTGTAACTTTCTATCCATGATTCTATGAAATTAAACTGAACAGATTTCTGATCAGTCACACTCACATCCTGCAACCATCACATTTGCCACTAGGAAGGTTCATTCTATCACTGTGTTATATATGCAGACTATAGTTATACTCTCTGTGTAGTCACTGTATAGTTGCATAAGATGGAGACTTGTTACCTGATATACTATCAATAAGGTTTACACTGTGTATATACTATGCTGGCACCACTCGAGGTTGCAACTGGTGGAGACCGGGGTTTCCTGCCCCTGTGGCAGAGGCTGTCCACCAGATGGCACTGCGGTGGGAGACCTGAGGGTCACCTGCATAGGTGTGCAGGGCCCAGTATAAGAGGCTGCCCACCATGCTTGTGCCTCACTCTGGAGTTACAAATAAAGGACCACGGTCACTATAGTTTGAGTACAACACTTGCCTCGTGGAGTCATTCATAAGTACATTACAGACATAACACACTGTGCACTGAAGATATAGGAAACTCACCAGCCCATGGAAAGTGAAACCGCCCTGGGCCTGCTGATTAATCTAAAGACAAAAGTGCTCAAATGCATTTGATACTTGAACCAGCTCTCTGTGCCTTATTCCAGCATCTGATACCTGGAATGTTCATAATGTAACAGAACAGGTATCTAGGCATTGAGGAGCTAGGCGGACATGATAAATGTTTATGAATGTCTCCCAATCTCCAGTTTTATATTATACTCTTGAAATACATTCTACTGCATTTTTAAGATACAGACAAGACACAATGGATATCGGGCTCATTGCATTTCTCAACTAACTAGTTTGTTGGGTTTATAGATGAATTCTCCAAGCAAACAAGTTCATCGCCCCCTTCGAACAAGCATGGACAGTTACAAAAAGATAGTTTGAAATCACATCGAGACTTCTTAACCTTAATCAGGATAAGGGGCCGGCCATTTAGGACTGAGATGAGAAAAATAATTCTCACAGAGGGGTGTAAATCTTTGGAATTCTCTACCCCAGAGGACAGTGGATGCTCAATGATTGAGCATTTTCAAGCATGAGATCGATAGATCTTTGGACTCTAGGGGAATCAAGAGGTGTGGGGGATCGGGCGGAAAAGTGTAGTTGAGGTCTAAGATCAGCCATGATCTTATTGAATGGCGGAGCAGGCTCGAGGGGTCGTAGGGCCTACTCCTGCTCCTATTTCTTGTGTTCTTAAACTGTTTCTCAGATGGCTTACAGTTCATAAGTATTCTGCCTATAATCATAGTTGTGATGAAGGATGTGGTCCTATGATTAGAATGCTGTGTCTCACCAACTTTGCACAGTAATGAGCCTTCTCACTGTGCTGAAAACAAAGCACAGTTATTACCAAATGCATTCAGTACCACCAATCAATTGCCAATGAACCCTAAATCATATCTTCGATAAAGCTTATTACTGGAGTTTAAAAAACAGCACAGTCACATTTGTTTCAAGAAGAAACACCTAATATCACTGATCTCAGCTAGAAAACCAGTTGTGAGACTAAATCTGGTCTTAATGGTTCAGGCTACAGACAAAAGAAAAAAATCAGTCTGGGTTCCCTTTCCTAACTAATATCCAGTGACTACGACTGGAAATCTGTCTAAATGTCTTGAGATCATGTGCAAACAGGGTCAGCAGGAGCTGTAATGTCCTCTATATCAAATACTGTGCTTTTATTCACCGGCTCACAGATCAAGACTACGGGGTAGATCTTGACTTTGTTTGACAGTGTAAAACGGGGAACAGCGAAATGGCAGCCTGTTTTACATCTCTCCCAATTTTTATTTCCATTGAAGTCCATGGGTAGGAGCTGCCGATTCGCTATTACTCATTTTACATTATCGCACAAGGTTAGGATCTACACTGTTGTGTATCTGTAAAGCATGCACTCCCATGTTCCGCCACCAGGGAGCTCATCCCCTGAAGTCCCAAGCATCCCTTGGGAGCACTGTATATAAGCTAGCCCCTAAGGCCTGTTCCTCACTCTGGAGTGTCTTATTAAAGACTGAGGTTACTGTCACTTTAACCTCCCTGTGTGCAGTCTCATCTGTGTTAGGAACACAATAACTGGCGACGAGAATACAAATCCAATGCAAAATTGCAGAAAACTGTGGGCATCCTGGAGAAGTTCTTGGAGGGTGAGGACTGGGAAGCCGATGTCGAACAGCTAGACCAGTACTTTGTAGCCAACGAGCTGAACGGAGAAGGAAGCGCTGCAAAAAGGAGAGCAGTCCTCCTCACAGTCTGCGGGGCACCGACCTACAGCCTCATGAAGACTCTTCTGGCTCCAGTGAAACCCACAGATAAGTCGTATGAGGAGCTGTGTACACTGGTTCGGGAGCAGCTTAACCCGAGGGAGAGCATGCTGATGGTGAGGTATCAGTTCTACATGTGCCAGCGATCTGGAGGTCAGGAAGTGGTGAGCTATGTCGCCGAGCTAAGGCAACTTGCAGGACAATGTGAGTTTGATGGCTACCTGGAGCAAATGCTCAGAGACTTTTTCGTACTGGGCATTGGCTACGAGACCATCCTACGAAAACTTTTGACTGGAGAGACACCGACTCTCAGTAAGGCCATTGCGATAGCACAGGCATTTATGTCCACCAGCGATAACACCAAACAAATCTCTCAGCACACAAGTGCTAGCAATGTTCATAAATTAATTGGAATTGTGTTTGTGAGCAGAAATGTACAGGGCAGAAACCACGAGTCTGCAATTGCCAGCAGGCATCAGGTGACCCAGATGACTCAGAGTCCCCAACAAAGGATGAATGTAAGGCAATTCACATCTTGGTGGCGTTGTGGAGGCTTCCATTCAGCCTATTCATGCCGCTTCAAAGGGTATGTTTGCAAGAGCTGTGGAAGAATGGGGAACCTCCAATGAGCTTCCAAACGAGCTGCAAAACCTGCTAACCACCACGTGGCAGAGGAAGATCAGTCCATGGCGGATCAAAGCAATTTCGAGCCTCAGAGAGAGGAGGCAGATGCTGAAATACACGGGATGCACACATTTTCGACGAAATGTCCACCTATAATGCTAAATGTAAAATTGAATGGCTTACCCGTAGCCATGGAACTGGACACTGGCACTAGCCAATCCATCATGAGTAAAAAGATGTTTGAGAGACTGTGATGCAACAAGGCACTCAGACCAGCCCTGAGCCCCATCCACACGAACCTGAGAACGTACACCAAAGAGCTTATCACTGTCCTGGGCAGCACCATGGTCAAGGTCACCTACGAGGGCACGGTGCATGAACTTCCATTCTGGATTGTCCTGGGTGATGGCCCCACACTGCTTGGAAGGAGCTGGCTGGGCAAAATCCGCTGGAACTGCGATGACATCCGAGTGCTATCACATGTCGTTGAGGCCTCATGTACCCAGGTTCTGAACAAATTTCCTTCCCTCTTTGAGCCAGGCATTGGAAACTTTTCTGGGGCAAAGGTGCGGATCCACTTGGTCCCAGAGGCACGACCCATTCACCACAAGGCGCGAGCGGTACCTCACATGATGAAGGAGAGAGAGGAAATCGAGCTGGACAGGCTGCAATGCGAGGGCACCATCTCCCCAGTGGAATTCAGCGATTGGGCCAGCTTGATTGTTCCAGTACTCAAAAGTGATGGCACGGTCAGGATTTGCGGCGATTATAAAGTAATTATTAATCGTTTCTTGCTACAGGACCAATACCCGCTACCTAAGACAGATGACCTATTTGCGATGCTGGCAGGAGGCAAGACATTCACCAAGTTCGACCTGACTTCGGCCTACATGACGCAGGAGCTGGAGGAGTCTTCGAAGAGCCTCACCTGCATCAACACGCATAAGGGACTGTTCATCGACAACAGATGCCCGTTTGTAATTCGGTTGGCTGCAGCGATCTTCCAGAGAAACATCGAGAGCCTACTCAAGTTGGTCCCATGCACGGTGGTCTTTCAGGACGACATATTGGTCACGGGTCGGGACTGTTATGTATTGTCCAGGTACATTAAATGTCTAGTTACAATGGTGCGCCACAGGGGGCATTGTCGTGGGAGACCCGAAAGTACCTGAAAGACAAAGTATAAAAGGCTGCCCACCACACCTGAGAGGCACTCTGGAATTACACAATAAAGGACTGCGGTCACAGCAGTTACTACAACACCATACTGTGGAGTCAGTGATTTGAGTGCTACATACATCACAAATTGGCGACGAGGACACGGACGAGCTTCACGCAACCATGGCTACTTTGGGCTCGCTAAAGGATTTTACAGAGGGTAATGACTGGGATACCTTTACGGAAAGGCCCGAATACTACTTTATAGCAAACAACCTGACGGGGGACATGAATGCATTGAGAGAGAAGAGTAAGGCGATATTGCTGTCCAGTTGTGACGATGAGGTTTACTGTCTCGTCAGGGATTTGCGGGCACCCACGAGCGCCAAGGACAAGTCATATGAGCAGCTGATTGAACTTATTCATCACCAACTGAAACCGAAGGAGAGCATCCTCACGGCCAGGCACAAATTCTACCACCACTGCAGACCTGAGGGCCAGGATGTCACCAAATGTGCTGCGGACATCAGAAGACTCGCGGTGCCGTGCGATTTTGGCACACACCTTGACGAGGCATTGCGAAACATCTTTGTTATGGGGATGGGCCATGAGGGTCTCTTTCACAAGCTGCTATCTACTGAACCTACAGTCAGCCTGCAGCAAGCTATCGACATCAGCTGGGCATTTATGACCTCGACTTGCAGCACCAAGCAGATGATCCACATGGTCTCGAACCCGGCAGGTACTATTCACAGGATAGCACCCATCACGGACAAAACTGCAGAACGTGGCTCTGCCCAGGGCAGAGAGCACGGACCTCAGGGTCCTGGAACTCAGAGTCCTCCGAGGGGGGCGAATCGAGTAGCACCATGCTGGCACTGCGGAGGAAGCCATGGGGCTCACCGGTGCAGGTTTGCCGAGTATACGTGCAATACCTGCCACACGAAAGGCCACCTTCAGTGTATGTGCAAAAGAAACACGACTCACCGTGTGGCTGAGGAGATGGTCGATGATCTACTATGCGACGAGGAGCAGGGAGAAGAATGATGATGCGTTCGGACTGTATACTTATACTGACGATTCGGCCCCAGTGATTATGAAAGTCAAGAGTAATGGTGTCCCAGTGACTATGGAAGTGGACACGGGCTCGGGTCAGTCGCTGATGAGTAAGAAAACTTTTGATAAACTGTGGATCATTGCACGCAATGGGCTGATGCTACTCGGCAGGAGGTGGATGGGAAATATCCGTGGGAGCTGGGAAGACTTCATTTCTCCAAAGACCGCTGTCCCCCGTGTTCACAAGCAGCAGCGCCGACCGAGCTGGAGAAGAGAGAAGGGCTTCGACGGGCTGCTCCAGCAGGCACCGTCGGCCCACAGGCAGAGGCCGGTTCTGGAGGACGTGTCTGTGTGTGTGGTGGCTCCCAGGCAAAAAGGTCAGCTGCATGGGGTGCTCCGGAGGATACGGCGGTGCGGGGGCTGGTACGTTGCGGCTCCTGGGTGCGGTCGAAGTGTGGTGGATCTCGAGAGAGAGAGAGTCGAGAGCGAACTGTTAGGCAGCAGCAGGCTAGAGTCCAGCAGGGAAAACACCCAGCAAACCAACCTCGCAAAAGTGTCCGAAGAAGGAAAGCTATTCATCGGTGGTCTCAATCTCGCCACAGACAAGCAGGCCCTGGTAGAAGTGCTCTCCAAGTACGGGCAGATCTCCGAGTTGCGAGTGATTAAGGACAGGGACGTTTTCGGCTTCGGCACAGCGAGCTCAAGATGGTGGCGAGCCTCGTGGCAGCAGAGTTCTGCAGAGAAAGGCAGGCAGAGCACCTAAAATGGCGGCACCCAGTGGAAGCCTCGTGGGAAAAACAAGATAGGGTCTTAAAAGCTTAAAAGGGAAATGTACCCGAGAGTCTTAAAGGGGGCTTACACTGTTGGCGGTCCCCACCAAAAGATTTTTGTAAGGGCAAGAGTGAGTCAAAATGATTACTGATTATTATGATTTGTATGATGACGTGATTTATGACAAGAGTTAATATTTTGATGCTAAAATGATTACTGTGATTAAAATGACTGATATGATTGGTGAAATGAGTTTATATCACAATGCACAAGTAAAAGGGTTAATGGATCTGTGACTAACATGACCAATAGATTAATGCGATTTTCGATTTAACTTGATTCATGCAATGGTTCAACGGCTGCTGATGAGCCGCAAAGGCAACTATTTTCTGAGAACAGAGGCAACGCACTAGTTGCGATACCCTGTCTCAGCGCAGCCCATTACCTCGGGCAAAAAGGGGCAGTATACCGCCACCGTACCTCATCCAGTGGAGCTGGGATTTAATAACTGTTCAGTGTACCTGCAACCTTTTGATATAACTCTTCAATACATCTATATGTACCACGCAAATGTACTGTCTATGTGTATCTGCTTTCTATTGGAGGTTATGTTTGTGTACTTCATCAACCATATAAGGACTGCAAATACCACATGCTTGCACCGGATCACAAGCATAATCTCTACATGGGGACGGGGGTGGGGAAGAGGGAAGTGGATGGTCATGGACTCACACTCACAAATCAACCAGGACGAACAAGGCCGAGGTTTCCGGCAATGTGCTTTTGAAACTGTGGCGGGGGGGGGGGGGCGGGGAGTGAGATGTTATGTATTGTCCAGGTACATTAAATGTATAATTACAATGGTGTGCCACAGAGGGCGCTGTGGTGGGAGACCCGAAAGTACCTGAAAGACAGAGTATAAAAGGCTGACCACCACACCTGAGAGGCACTCTGGAGTTACACAATAAAGGACTAAGGTCACAGCAGTTACTACAACACCAAACTGTGTGGAGTCAGTGATTTGAGTGCTACCTACATCACGGGGACACCGCCGAGCACCTACAAAACCTGGAGGAGGTCCTCCAGTGACTGGATCGCGTAGGGCTGTGGCTGAAGAGGTCAAAATGCGACTTCATGGCAAAAGAAGTGGAGTTTTTGGGGAGAAAGATCGCGGCGGACGGCATTCGGTCCATAGACGCCAAGACAGAGGCTATCAGGAATGCGCCCAGGCCACAGAACGTCACGGAGCTGCGGTCGTTCCTGGGACTCCTCAACTATTTTGGTAACTTCCTACCTGGGTTAAGCACCCTTTTAGAGCCCCTTCATGTGTTATTGTGCAAAGGTGAGAACAGGGTATGGGGAAAAACCCAAGTAATTGCTTTTGAGAAAGCCAGAAACATTTTATGCTCCAACAAGCTGCTTGTATTGTATAACCTGTGTAAAAGACTTGTGCTAGCATGTGATGCATCATCGTACGGAGTCGGGTGTGTATTACAACAAGCTAACGTTGCAGGGAAGTTGCAACCTGTCGCCTATGCTTCCAGGAGCTTGTCTAAGGCTGAGAGGGCCTACAGCATGATGGAGAAAGAGGCATTAGCGTGTGTGTTCGGGGTAAAGAAAATGCATCAATACCTGTTCGGCCTCAAATTTGAGCTGGAAACCGATCACAAGCCCCTCACATCCCTGTTCGCTGAAAACATGGGGATAAATACTAATGCCTCAACCCGCATATAAAGGTGGGCACTCGCGCTATCAGCGCTTAATTATACCATCCGCCACAGGCCAGGCACAGAGAACTGTGCGGATGCTCTCAGTCGGCTACCATTGCCCACCAGGGGGGTGAAAATGGCGCAGCCTGCAAACTTGTTGATGGTCATGGAAGCGTTTGTAAATGATAAATCACCTATCGCGGCCCGCCAGATTAGGACTTGGACCAGCCAAAATCCTCTGCTGTCCCTAGTAAAAAACTGTGTACTGCATGGGAGCTGGGCCAGCATCCCCGTTGAAATACAAGAGCCAATCAAGCCGTTCCAGCAGCGAAAGGACAAGCTGTCCATTCAGGCAGACTGCCTGTTGTGGGGTAACCGCGTAGTGCTACCATAAAAGGGCAGGGAGACGTTCATCTCGGATCTCCACAGCACATACCCGGGTATAGTAATGTTGAAAGCGATAGCCAGATCCCATGTGTGGTGGCCCGGTATCAACTCGGACTTAGAGTCCTGTGTACGGCAATGCAGCGTGTGTGCTCAGTTGAGCAACGCGCCCAGAGAGGCACCACTAAGTTTGTGGTCCTGGCCCTCCAGACCATGGTCGAGGATCCATGTCGACTATGCGGGCCCGTTTCTCGGTAAAATGTTCCTGGTGGTGGTGAATGCATTTTCAAAATGGATTGAATGTGAAATAATGTCGGGAAGCACCGCCACCGCCACCATTGAAAGCCTGAGGGCCATGTTTGCCACCCACGGCCTGCCTGACATACTGGTCAGTGACAATGGGCCATGTTTCACCAGTGCCGAATTTAAAGAATTCATGACCCGCAATGGGATCAAACATGTCACCTCGGCCCTGTTTAAACCAGTTCCAATGAACAGGCAGAACGGGCAGTACAAACCATCAAACAGAGCCTTAAACGAGTCACAGAAGGCTCACTCCAAACCCGCCTGTCCCGAGTACTGCTCAGCTACTGCACGAGACCCCACATGCTCACAGGGGTGCTCCCGGCTGAGCTACTCATGAAAAGGACACTTAAAACCAGACTCTCGCTGGTTCACCCCAACCTGCATGATCAGGTAGAGAGCAGGCGGCAGCAACAAAATGTAAACGATGGTCACACCACTGTGTCACGGGAAATTGATCTGAATGACCCTGTGTATGTGCTAAACTATGGACATGGTCCCAAGTGGATCGCGGGCACGGTGATAGCTAAAGAAGGGAGTCGGGTGTTTGTAGTCAAAATAGACAATGGACAAATTTGCAGAAAGCACCTGGACCAAACGAGGCTGCGATTCACAGACTGCCCTGAACAACCCACAGCAGACACCATCTTTTTCGAGCCCACAACACACACTCAAAGGATCAACGACACCACGCCAGACCAGGAAATCGTACCCATCACGCCCAACAGCCCAGCAAGGCCAGGCTCACCTAGCAGCCCTGCAGGGTCAACAACACGCCAGCCCAGCGAGGGCACAGCCAATACACCAGAACAGACAATTGTACCGAGGCGGTCCACCAGGGAAAGAAAGGCTCCCGACCGCCTCACCTTGTAAATAGTTTTCACTTTGACTTTGTGGGGGGAGTGATGTTGTGTATCTGTAAAGCATGCACTCCCATGTCCACCAGGAAGCTCAACCCCTGAAGTCCCAAGGGATCCCAGCATCCCTTGGGAGCACTGTATATAAGCCGGCCCCTAAGACCTGTTCCTCACTCTGGAGTGTCTTATTAAAGATTGAGGTCACTGTTACTTTAACCTCCCTGTGTGCAGCCTCATCTGTGTTAGGGTGTTTAGGCGCTGTACTGTGTTGAGTTATACATCAGCATCCTTCAGATGAGGTGAGAAAATGGGGCAAAGTATTATCAGCAAGAGCAAAACAACGTGATTCAGCGACCATTCCTGTACAAACGCGGACCGTTATAGGTTCAAGTTTCATCTTATAAGCCATGATCACCACGAGTAACTACCACTGGAATCATTCTTTTGAAATGATTTTTTGGTACTATTTTGGGGATGTAGCTCAGGAATCTTATTGCAAGACTCAAAGTCTTTCAATATCAATAAAACAATCAATAATTAATCAGCAGAGTGTGTAATTTAGCTCACTCAGCCATCAGACACAAATATATCAGTTCTGCAAGCCTCCATAATAACTTCAGTGGCACTCACTCATAAATGCCAACTGGACTTCAGTGTTTCATGGGCACTCTCTGCGTGTCCACACTTGCAACTGAAAGCTGCTCTGGGCCGTTTTGGAACTATTATTTTCTGTTACTGCTGTGATTTTGAACATTGCGGCACTATATAGTGGGTGCATTCCCCAGATGGGGAAATCCTGCGGCAATGCACAACAATATTCAAAATGACAGCTGCAACAACAGGAAGTCGTTATTCCAGAGGAGCGCTGTGGAGGGAAGCTGGAGGAAGAAAGCTGACTTGAGGTGAGGGGTGGGGGAAGGGACAGGGAGGAAAACCTGAGAAGAGCACTGTTTGGGGGAAGTGGGGAAAGGAAGGCTCAAGAGTGATACTTGGGAAGAGTGTGAGGGGCAGGTCGAGGGTAGGGAGTGGGGGAGGCAGAGGAAATTCCAGAGAACAGCTCTGGGTAGAAAAAGGAAAGACTAATAATGATGCAAGATGGGGGAGAGAGAAGACCTAAGAGCAGTCAGAGATCAAGGGCCTTAAGAATGCCACTGGGAGATCCAGAGTGTGTGTCCAATTCTAAGTTTACTGCCTACAGCACTGACTATATTCAAGAGGAAGTTAGATATGGCGCTTACGGCTAAAGGGATCAAGGGGTGTGGAGAGAAAGCGGGAAAGGAGTACTGAGGTGAAGGATCAGCCATGATCTTATTGAATGGTGGTGCAGGCTCGAGGGGCCGAATGGCCTATTCCTGCACCTATTTTCTATGTTTCTATGTTCAATGAGACCTTGTTTGAATCCCCTATTTGGTATTACACATTTTTATCTAGAACTGGAAGAATTAACGAAACTTTTTTCCTCCTGGTAATAAGAGTATCTGCTACTACTGGGAGAAAGAAGGTTTACAATATATAAAGAATACAGAATCTGCAAATGGAAATAGACACTCGTTTCCAATAACATAGAGCAAATCTTGCTTCATTTCTGATTCTTTTTAAATGAAAAACAATGGTCATGTTCATTATAGAGTCTAAATTCTGCAAAATGTACCAAATGTGTCAAAAGAAAATCTACATTTTCTGGGAGGGGGAATGTGCTCAGAGTCCCTTTAAAACGTAAGGGGTTGAAATTGGATGTCATTTCACTCGGAAAATGGGTGCAATAAGAGCCAATTTCGAGGACCACATTGCTGCACCCCGAGGATACCTGAAAGATGTCTGAGCTGAAATTGGGTCAAATGATGTTTCAGGCGTCTCTAGTGGCCACCTAAAACAGGCGTTAGGTGCCTTACGTGTGCCTGTTTTAAGACCCCTCGTGAAACCAGAGCAGCGGTGCAGTCACCGGGACTGTTGTGCTCAGCTTTCCCTGGTGGGGATGTGGCCTAGGAACCAACTGTCACTGAAAAGTTTTGATTCTTTTTCATTGTTGTGTAGCCAGGAAGAATGGGGGTGCTCCACAGTGCTCCTGCTGGCTGTTGCCTGTCACGATCGCCCCCCCACCCCCACCCCACCTTCCAGCTCCCCCACCCCGACACTTACCTGAAGGCCGCTGCTGGCGAGGCAGGTGGCCCAAAATTCAAATCACTAATCGGATGAGCTGGTTGTGGAGGTGCAACAGGTGTCGGCAGCTCGCCCAGATTATTTAGATAAGACCAAGGCCCAATTTCAAGCCAGCTTCGGGCCTACTGGTTCATTCACGCACTGCAGCCGCCTTCGCACTTGAAACCTGGTGCCAAAGAATTTCTACTCTCAAATGTTGCGTCTGCATCAATTATATCCTTCTTTCTAATATGTATGATGGAGCAGTGGCTTTATCCACAGCATAAGGTATAAACCTGTATCCCACTTCACGTTCAGTATAATTACATCTTTTTGTACATCATAGTTGTATCATGTCCCACATTACAACAGTGACTACACTCCAAAAGCACTTAATTGGCTGTAAAGTGCTTTGAGATGTCCGGTGGTCGTGAAAGATGCTTTATAAATGCAAGTCTTTCTTTCTTCTATACTCAAGGCAGTTTGGGAGTTGTCAGTTTGGGCCTATCACAAACTTTGTTAGTTTTCCAGGTTGGCATGAATGTTCACTTAAAATAAAAATATTTATAGCTGATCATGTCAGTGATACTGATTTATAACATAGCTCAAATATTCACCATTGTTGGGATTGTTTAAAAACTATTTACGAGAGACTCGGAAATAAAGTATATTGGAACAGTGCCGTTAAAAAATACATTGCCTTCAACTTTAAAGATCCTGTGCAAGAAGATAGTCAGAAATTCTCTGCGATTATTCTGTGCCCCAGTAGACATGGGCCCATTGCAAACCAAAAATTAATTTGACAATGAAAAAAAATATCTGTAGAATTAACCCAGGGGAAGGTTCACAAGATTGCAACTGTAACATGATCGGTAGAATTTCCACTGATGAACAAACTAAGGAATTGCAGTATTATAATCTGGAAACATAATTTATTGAGACAGTTTAGCAAAGTTCTATCTGTTAGGTGAAGGAAATAATTTTGAAATTCAACTATCAAGCATCGGCCCAAGAAAAAAGATGCTGAAGGAAGCAGTCATACAGGGGATAATTAGAGTTACAATTATTCTCTTGATTTAGTCAGTGTTACAGTTTATATGAAAAGTGCAGAATTTTAAAAATGGAAAGGGTAGATCTAATTTGTAACTGTTTTGATAATAAAGTGTGCATAAACAATGGAAAAAGATAATGTCCAATTAACTCTAATATGCTTGCAGTAATGGTGATTTCTAACAGAGCCATAGCTCAGTGCGAGAGATTACTGATGTGTTACTAAGTGTTTAGTGACCTGGGACACATCAAACTCATGGGAACAATTCTCGCCAGCAGAGTGGGAAATTAAGGCTTTGGTTGGCCTCTTTAATTAAGGGGTTCAGGCTAAGAAAGCAGCGCGTCATGCCTTGTATGAGCCTTTCCTTAAGTTCCAATATGAATGTATTGGCATTAAAAAGGCAGCAACAATCTTCATATAAAGGACACTGCTTCAGATAGAAGACGCATTGCTAATTTTGAAAAATGCCATGCAAAATGTATGCAAAGCATTCAAAATTAATGTTGCACAACAGTCACAATCGACATTAGTTACAGCTGCCCAATATCCAAGCAGCTAAAAGTACCCAGCAAAGATCTTCGGATTTATAGACCACTTTACAATCTTCCATTTAAAACATATACCGACCGCAATCGATTACAGGTGCTTTATGTTAATAATATTATTTCATTTATTATGTTTTCTTCAAAGGGTTGTTCTGAAATAAATAATTTTTTGCATATTTGTGTGAAGAAAGAAGTCTTCCATCTACTAGTGGTCTGTGGGGATTACTAAAAAAATAAGTGATTTAATAAAATATTCATGCTTTCTTTTTTAATTAAGCACACAGTGTGATAGGGTATTTGTGTAGGGCTGTGATGACAAATGACAGCAGCAAAACTATGGTGCTTCTCTGCTGTTGCACCCAGACTACACTAAGACCACTATTGCCTGAGGTTCCTTGTTAATATGCTGCACTCAATCATAACAAAATAATAATTAAATGTTACTCAATGTGCAACATTGACAAGCCTGTTGATGGTAATTAAAGGAATAATGTCGGGTGCATGGTGCTGCAAGCAAGTGCACTGGTATTCACCGTGAGCATTCACTTGGGTCTCCTGCATCCTTCGGCTCTCGACCCGATATTTGCTCCCGGTCACTGGCCCTGGTTGTCCTGGAATATTTAAATGAGACCCAGGACATCACATTGAGCTCCCCAAGAGGGTTTCCCTCCCGTCCCGAATGCAGCCCCAGTTAAAATCAATCCTTGCTTCTCAGTGACATATGGGGGTGAAATTTAACCTAAAAGAACAGGTGGGTTGGGGCGTGTGGTTAGTTAAAGTTGTTACAAATCTGAATCCCAACCTGAACACGCCTCCAACTCGCCCATTTCCGGTTTTAATGGAAACAAAACAGGGAAGGGGGAGGAGGCAGGCAGCCAATCCGCTGCCAGGAGGAAATCTTTAAGTTCAAAGAAATTGCAAATTATAAAAGGGATAATAATTCCAGCCACACAATAACTACACAGAGGGCTCAGATCATCACAAGGTCAGAACACTAAAAGACAGATATACCTAAAGATACCCTCTCCCCTGTAATTGGACCATGGGATGGGTAAAAATGATTGACACCAGGTATCCATCAACCCATTAAAACAAGATATAAAAACGGGCGACCGAGAGAGAAAAACAGGTAGTTAGGGGGACAGCTTCCCCGAGGTGGACGTATGCTGGCTACAGCTTAGCACCTTGGTCAAATTTAGCCTCTGGGGTGGATCGATGCTGACTAACAGCCTAACACCTCCAACAGCTCGAGGGACGACCCGACAGAGGCGACTGCTGCCGCAGGCTGCAAGGATCCACCCAATCCAAGACCACCATTCTGCCTCATTGTCCGTCCGTCCAGTCATTCTGTTCCATTCCGGGGCCATAGGTCGCTCTCATCTTGTGGGTTGTATGTCTACTATATCCATCTCAACCACATGTAGTATCTGATAATGCTTAAAACTGTAGCTCTTTAATAAAACATCTTACAACTCCTAAGACCCTTTGGATAATCTGTGTGTGACCTGTGATCCAAATCTTACATGCAGGTCATCTATTTAAACACTGTAATGTGGCTAGATGCCTCTGCTTTACCCTCCATTTTGTATTTAACTTTAGCTGGTCGGGTTTTGCAGGCCTCGTGAAACCCGCCAGATAAAGTAAGGTGAGGACTGCTGGATCCAGGAGGTAAGTGCCTTTACACTTAGCTCCTGGATCCAACGTCACTGCCTAACCCACCCGCTGTGATCGAAGACCCCTCCACCAGGCCTCCGACTCCCCACACGAGGCGTCCGATCCCCACCATGAGGCCTCCGCCTGCCTGCTTCTTTGGCCGCTCCCCAGCCACCGATCATCGGGATTTTCCCCTTTACCCGGTGCTCCTCTGGCCACTCTTTCATCAATGTGCAGTATAAGATGTGTCGTATAACTTGCCTATTACACAAAAGGGATCAATGTAGCCAAACCCCCCTGGTAGAATCTATGGGGATCGGATAGATCATCTACTGAGGTGTAAAACTGATGGCCGATCTTAGGTTAAAATTACCCCCAATGTTTAGTCCACATTTGTGGTGCAGGGAGTGAATGTAAAATGTTTTTATGTAAGTTTTCTTTTGTATTTTTTGATTATTTTGCTCTCCCTATGAATATAAATTTCCAGTGGGAAAGGTTTTCCGATCAGGCCTCCAATCAGACATTTATTAATGACACCCACCTGACGATTTGTGTGATGTCTTCAGCTGATTTTATGAGGTGGCATAATTTACATATTATAGTAAGTCATGGACCACTTGTATCTGGCATAGGCAGCTCACCAGAGGAATGGAAAATTACGTGTAAGCAGCCTTTATAAAGAATAATGGGTAAATCATATTGGGATTAAAATGTTGCGAAAGGCTGTGAAAATGTTGAATATATATATTTCAGGATTTGCAAAAATTAGTTAGGTAACGTAAATTCTTGTCTGGTGTCCCCCCATTTCTCCTCTGCTTCCTCTAAAAAACTTAAGTAGAGGAGTAACAGATTTTTGTGGCTTTGCTGTTTCTCTTTGCAATCCACATATTTGCAGCAAGTCAAGTGTTTGTAATGTTATTTAATATTAGTCGAGCGACTATGCCACTATTGTCCAGGTGAAGTGGGGCGAGTGGGGGATATTTGGAGCAGGGTGCACAGATATAATTCAGCCCCATTTCAAAGTCATACATTCAGTCCTTATTTTTATATTTCCAATATGAATTCTTATTTCTAGATTTAGAATGGAAACTAGTTATGTAAATTTGTCGGACTGTAATTACAACCCCACCAGGGCAGAGCCTCCACTGGGAGGAGGGAAGATGGGTGGAGGATGCAGGGAGGATCAGAGGAGGAGAGAAGGACAGAGGATGGATGGGGAGGATACAAAGATTGAGTGAATAGCACAGTAAAAGGGGACATTTTAATATTACTTTTCTTCTCGCTCCCTCTACTCCCCTTCTCCCAATCTTCTCCTCCCTTCTCTTCTCCTTCCTGCACTTCACCCTCCCCCTTCTTCCCCGCCACTCCTTTGTTCCCATTCCCCTTTACTGCCCTTCCTCCCACCCCCACTCCTGTTCCTTCTCCTTCCCCCCACCCCCATTCCCACTCCTGCTTCTTCCCCTTCCCCTCATCCCCACTCCTGTTCCTTCTCCTTCCCTCCACCCCCATTCCCACTCCTGTTCCTTCCCCTTCCCCCCACCCCCACTCCTGTTCCTTCCCCCACCCCCATTCCTGCTCCTGTTCCTTCCCCTTATTTAAACCAATGATTTTTAAAAGTTAAACCTTTAACTAATGGATAAAGATGTTTAACAATATGATAGCACAAAAGAACTTAGACAAAGAATGAAGATGGATATTGAGCTGAATTTTTGCCTTGCAGTGGAGATGGGTGCGGGATGTCTGTGAATCATGTCGGAAACCCAGATGTTGGAGAGATGCGTTTTGCATTGGCTTTTTAACGAAGCTACTGCAATTGAATCAGACTTCTGGATTTCCCAACAAATTAACTGGAGTGGGTCCGATGACCTCACAGCTGACTCAACTTCAGCTGCGATATTTCTAGGAGCAAGTCAGGGAAGGTGAGGACAATGCCACATTGCCCTACATTATGATGTGCTTATCTCCTCAACCTCCTCACTCTGTCTTCTGAATCCTCCTCCTGGACATCACTCTTCACACCAACATACCTTGCAGGTGCATGCATCCCTCACTGACTGTGCACCTACTCACATTGCCATCTGACCATCCACCACTGACACTCGCCCTCATCTTAATGCAATATCGCACCTCTCCCTCATAGTCATCCTCTACAGATGTTGCCTATCCATCCATTCCGCTCACTCCATGACTCACTCAAAGGTCTATTGTTTCCCTGCTTGCAGGAGAAGAGAGCACAGAGCACCTGGGAGTGGCAGCGAACCGATGGTGGCTCTCCAATAATAACAACGCTGACTACAGCAGAGGAGGCCCTGGGACTCACCACATTGTGGAGCTGCTGGAGTTGGGGGATGGAGAGAGGGGGACCTCCAAGCGACATGGTGACAGAGTTAAATATCACACAGCCACATTGCAAAGAACAGTCACTCAGGGTGACCTGATGTCAGCAGCCGGTGAAATATGATCATGTGCATAATGCTAACTTAAAAGATTCTTACCATTCATGTCTCTATGTCCCACAGGCCCATCAAGTATCCCCCCCCCCCCAACTGTCCAGCCAGAGGAGGAAGACGACCCCTCAGAGTAGGCCGGGGTCTCTGAGGGTGCACCTCACAGGACGCATGCACACCCATCACCAGCACAGGTACACACAGCGGGACCATTAAATCAGAGAATAGTGTTGTCACCTGGTGTCTCACAGATCACATGTGAGCAAGAGCAGAGAGTGCAGACAGGGACAGCAGTGGAGACTCCTCGTCGAAGGGTGCAGTACACTCCAAGCTCTGCTCAGCTGGACACACATGTTGAACCTCGGAGGGCCATCGACAAAGAGGATGATTCTTGAGGAGCAGCAAAAATTGCAGGAAGCTCTTGCAGCTTTTGCAGCCAAGATGTGCTCGATTGTCGGGAGAATGGAGGAGTCTATCTCCAACAGGAGCAGTATCATATCGCAGGCAATGGCTACAATGTGTTTGTCCATGGAAAGGGTGGCTACCTGCATGGAACATCAAACATGCCAGTCGAGCGAGTGCATGCTTGCTGTGAACAACAGCTTGCAGACTCAGATTGTAGTGGTATCGAGGAGGGATAGAAAGCTAGAATTGGTCCTCAATCACCCCACTGATGTGCAGCAATGTGCTCTCCAGCTCCTTGCTAGCAGAGACGTGCAGGTCGGCCATGAGAGGGATGATGGTCAAGAGGGAGTTAGATATGGCCCTTATGGCTAAAGGGATCAAGGGGTATGGAGAGAAAGCAGGAAAGGGATATTGAGGTGAATGATCAGCAATGATCGTATTGAATGGTGGTGCAGGCTCGAAGGGCCGAATGGCTTACTCCTGCACCTATTTTCTATGTTTCTATGTTTCTATGATGAGGGGGGACCTGGAAGTGGGGGCTCTGCTCAGAGCACTCACATCTCTCCCCCATTGCCTGCTTCCTCAGTCAGAGCCCCACATGCTGCCTCGTATCCCAATGGCCGAGTCTGCCCCTGCACAATGCAGGAGGAGCAGTCTTTGGCGGGGCCCCTCACAGGCTCCAAAACCCAGAGGACGTACAGCAAAAGTGTCTAAGCAGTCAGAGCAGGGAAATGAGCAGTCTGCCTCTACCTCTGCTGAAGCCACAGGGGTTACACGTTGTACGAGTTGTATAAAGAGAAAGACGACACAATTGTAGATGCACAAGGGAATTCACATGGATGTGTTATAAAATGTTAGATGGTTGCATTCTGTTGAAGTTATGAGTCACATAGAATTATTTATTTGCAACTTTCCTGTCTTGTCCAAATTTGCCTGCTTCCTGGCAAGTGGCCTTGTCAGGTGGAGTGAATGGTAAGACATTACTTAACCTTGAGCAATGGGTGCGCCTGACAGGAATGGTTTGGTCATTTTAGGACTGCTTTGTGGCGGTGGGTTGGGGAGGCGGGCGGGGAAGTTGGTTCAGCATCTGGGTGCCATATGGGCGCACTGGTGCAACCTAACTAAATTTTGCCATTATGAGGCCATCCCACGCCTCCCAAGCAGCAATATGCACTGCTGTTGGTGCCATGTCCACTTCAAGTTCCTCCTCCTCCTCTTCCTCCTCTCCTGCTCCTCCTCCTCCAAACAGGCTCTGCTCCATGTGCCTTGCTCCTCCTGCAGCTCCAATCCTCGCTGCTGCGCTATGTTGTGCAGTGTGCAGCATATTATGATCATTCTGGACATCCTGGCTGCTGCGTATTGAAGGGCTCCTCCAGATCTGTCCAGGCATCTGAAACGCAACTTCAGCATCCTGCTTGCTTGCTCTATTACACATCTCTGGCTTTGATTGTAGTGCTCTTCGGCCTCATTGCTTGACCTCCTCAAGGGTGTCATCAGCTACGTCTTCCTTGGATACCCTTTGTCTCCATGCAGCCAGCCAGTAAGTCTGGTCTGAGGTGCGAGGAGCTGAGGGAAGGTGGACTGACGCAGGATGAATGAACCATGACAGTTTCCTGGGAAGCTGGCGCACGCAGGCATGATGATCTTTTTATGGTTGCAGACAAGCTGTACATTGATGGAGTGGAAGCCCTTACAGTTCACAAAAATGCCTGGGTGATCTGGGGGTGTCTTGATGGCCACATGTGTGCAGCTGATGATGCCCTGCATCTGTGGGAAGCCAGGCAGAGCCGCAAAGCTGAGCGCCCGCTCAGACACTGGCTTCATGAGTGGCAAAGTATACATAAGTGTCTGACTTGTCAAACATGGCATCGATCACTTGGGTGATGCATTTGTGGGCAGCTGATTGTGGGATCCTGCAAACACTCCTGCAGATCTCTGAAAGAAGCCTGAGGTGAAGAAGTTGAGGGCGGTGGTGACTTTGACAGCCAGGTTAGGCATGTGGTGGCTGGTATGCAATGGTCAGCACACGTTAACAAAATCCAAGCACAGGCATCTTCCACCTTCAAGATTTAGTTCGGACCTGGAATTTTAGGTCCATCGTTGAAACACCTATGAACTTTTTGACGTGGAAGCAAGTCATCCTCGATTCAAGGGACTGCCTATGATGATGATGATGACAATGTCCACCAGGTCCTCTGGGCAGCAGGTCTTCTTCCAGCATTCTAAAATGTCTGTCATGACCTGATATGATAGTCGGAGCCTCCTGAAGCACTGATGTTCAGTCATGTCCAGGAAACTGATCCTCCGCCTATATACCCTGTGGTGGGGGTATCACCTCCTGCGCAGTGCACCCCTGTGTTCATCCCCTCTCTCCTGTAGAGCAGCAGGTTGGTGAGGAGAAGGCTGGTGCTGTTGATGGTGTTGCTACTGGGGCTCATCTTGGTCTAAATCTGAGGTCCAAG
Source organism: Pristiophorus japonicus (assembly GCF_044704955.1). NCBI lineage: Eukaryota > Metazoa > Chordata > Chondrichthyes > Pristiophoridae > Pristiophorus > Pristiophorus japonicus. The sequence continues at coordinate 77,994,082 of NC_091984.1, read as the reverse complement.
GTAAAACAGCATAACCAGCACCCATGCTGATCTGATATATGCTAGGTAAAGTGAAGACCAGAGGCAAATCCTCCATTGTAATGAGAGTAACTTCCGAAGTTGTAGAAATCACCTGCAAACTCCTGAAAGCAAACTCTCAGCACAGGTGGTGTCAGCAAGAGCCTTTCCCTTAAGCAAGGAAACAGGTGTGATGTGTGAATATTTATGCGATTTCTTTTTCACTGTCAATTGTTCAACTCCCACAAAGGCCACTGGCTCTCACCGTGCTTTCACTGGCAAGGTTCAGCAAGCCTGTGAATCCCATGGACCGCTAGTAAAAGATGCAACATCAGGTTAAAAAAGCTGTTAAAAGTCTTTTAACGAGCTCTCAACGACTTTAATTAGCTCATCCGCCTCGCCCGAGCAGGTATCTGGTGCACTGACTAACGCGCCCGCATTAAAAGTGGAAGGTGACGAGTTGAAGCCGACTTCACAATGCCAATACAGTACTGTTAACAGCCCACCTGCTCACAAACCCACACACTCTGCAAAGTAAAAATCCAGCCCATTTTTGATTTTGATTTTAACATACAGTTTGAAACTTCCCTGGAAGCCAAGCTGAAAAAATCAAGACCCTCAGCCTCAAGATGGCGGCTGAGTTGGCACAGGGAACTCAGAAGGATGCTCCCCAGTCATCTGCAATTGTGTAATCAGCGCGACAAGTTTATAGAAGTGTTTTCCTTGAAAATATGGATGTTGGATTGTCTAATGGAAATAGTTGACACAAAAAAATGCCAATGTACTTACAGCACAGAAACAGGCCATTCAGCCCGACAGGTACATGCTGTGTTTATGTTCCACATGAGCCTCTTCCCATCCTTCTTCATCTAACCCTATCAACATATCCATCAAGTCCTTTCCTGCTTTAGTGCTTATCTAGCCTCCCTTAAATGTATCTATGCAAACCGCCTCAACTACTCCTTGTTTCACATTCTAACCATGCTCTCGGTGAAGAAGTTTCTCCAGAATTCCCTATTGGATTTATTAGTGACTATTGTATATTTATGGCCCTTAGTTCTGGCCTCACCCGCAACTGGAAACATCTTCTTTACATCTACCCTATCAAATTCTTTCATAATCTTAAAGACCTGATAGTCATCCCTTAGTCTTCTCTTTTCTAGAGGAGAAAGGCTCAGCCTGTTCAATCTTCCCTGATAGGACTAACCTCTCAGTTCTGGTATCATTCTAATATTTTTTTTATACCTTCTCCAGTGCCACACTATCTTTTTTATAATATGGAGACCTAAACTGTTCACAGTACTCAAAGTATGGTCGAACAAAGGCACTATATAAGTTTAACATAACTTCTTTGCTTTTCAATTTGATCCCCCTAGAAGTGAACTCCAGTGCTGTGTTTGCTTTTAATAAATGGCTTTATTAACCTGCATCACTACTTTTGGTCATCTGTGTATCTGTACCCCAGATCTCTCGGTTCCTCTAGCCCATTTGGACACTCCAAGGAGTATGTGGCCTCTTTATTCTTCCGATGCCAAACACATGACAACAGAAAGTAAAGCGTTGCGGACATAGTGTGCATGAAAACATAATTTTTTTAACAGAGACAGATGTTGTGGTCACCACTAACTGCACACAATTAACAAATGCAGTTGTGACCTTTTCTGCATTGAGTATATCTGCCAGTTGTTGCATGCTGTAATTGCAGGTTACTTTCAATGGTTGCGCTTCATGGGTACGATTAATAACAACAATTACAAGTAATGTTGGTAGAAGACTGGGAACAGGAGGTGAGCTTGGGAACAGCAGATGTTGTTAAATGGGCAGATACATGAGGAAAATAAGAAACATGGAAGATATATGATGTAGTTACAAAATATTATTGCTTCTAACAGAACCAGCCAGACATTTTAACCAATAGTCGGAGCAGGACAATCTGGCTATGTGGCCTTATCTTTCTTTCATTCAAGTCATGTCGAATAGTCTTAAAGGCCTCGATATTGACAGGGGGAAGTTTTGGAGGCAGGGGGAGGGTGCAGGTTGCATAGACAGGGGCAGGGGGGAGGGGCGGAGTTTCAAATGGGAAACCCGTCAGGGATATAGACTGGTTAAGTGAGTGGGCAAGAACATGGCAGATGGAATATAATGTGAAGAAATGTGAAGTTGTCCACTTTGGTAGGAAAATAGAAAGGCAGAATGTTTAAATGGTGAGAGCTTCAGAAATATTGATATTCATAGGGACCTGGGTGTCCTTGTACATGAATCATAGAAAGTTAACCTGCAGGTACAGCAGTTAAGAAAGCAAATTGTATGTTAGCCTATAATAAAGCAACAACAATATTACAAAAGGATTGGAGTATAAGAATAAATAAATCTTACTGAATTTATATAGGGCCTTGGTGAGACCACACCTGGAGTACTGAGTGTAGTTTTGGTCTCTTTACCCAAGGAAGGAAATACTCCCTTAGAGGGAGTGCAACAAAGGTTCACTAAACTAACTCCTAGGATGGAGGGTTTGTCCTATGAGTAGACTAAGCCTATATACCTGTTATGTTCCGAATAACTCCACAAGACTGTGTTGTAAGCTCAAACCATTGTGACCTTGGTCTGTTTAATGTAACTCCAAAGTGGGGAAGCAGCATGGTGGATTACCTTTTATACCTGCTTGCCCAGGGTGCACAGGTGACCCTTAGGTCTCCCACAGGTGTGCCCTCTGGTAGCAAGTCTTACACATTGGTGAGGTTTGCATACATAACAATACCCTTGAGTTCGGAAGAATGAGAGGTGATCTTATTGAAACGTGTAAAATTCTTAAGGAACTTGCTGGGAGGGGAGTCTAGAACTACGGGTCACAATCTCAGAAGAGGTTGGCCATTTCGGACTGAGATGAGAAATTTCTTCACTCAAAGGGATGTGAATCTTTGAAATTCTCTACCTGAGGGGGCTATGAATGCTCAGTCATTGAGTATATTCAAGACAGAGATAGCTAGACTTTAGGATGGTAAGGGAACCAAGGTATATGGGGATAGTGCGGGAAGGTGGAGTTGAGGAAGAAGATCAGCTATGATCCTATTGAATGACGGAGCAGGTTCGAAGGGCCAAATGGCCTACTCCTGCTCCTATTTCTTATGTTTGTATGTTCTAAGTCCGAGTTTCCCCACATGCTATGGAGTTTTAACTTCACAACGTGCGTATTTCTTTTTTGCCAGAATCCCCGCCTGGAAGTCAGCCTGATCGACAGGCTTGGCTTCCAGTCGGGCAGGCAGCATTGCAGCTGCTACAGGGAGCATGGGAAGGATCCGATCCCTGACCCCGTGGGGGGATCTGACCCCTGACCCCTGGGGGTGTTTGTATCTGAAGATCTGATGGGGGGTGTCTGATCCCCAACCCCGCGGGTCTATAGGGGTGATCTGATGGGGAGGACCTTGGGGAGCCAGGGAAAGCACTCCAGCTCCTCCTGGTCCCCCGAGCAGATCTGTAAAGGCACTTACCTTCTCCCTGAAGCTAGCTTCGCCACCCTTCAGCTACCGGGTTTCCTGAGGCCTGAGAAACCCAGCCGGCCAGGGTTAAACCTGCAAAGCTGATTAAATCCAAGGCTGCTAGCCTCTTTAAAATATTTAAATGACCAACCTGCCTATTGGGAGCGGATTGGCTACCTGCCCCTTGCCCCGCCTCCATTAAACCCGGAAGTGGGCGGGTTGGGGTCAGGTTTGAGATTTTTAAAATTTTAACATCTTACCCAACACCAAAGCAGCCATTTTTGGGGGGCAAAATTCACCCAATAGTCGTCTTCTTCTTTCGTATGGTATTAGCAAAGCAAATCAAACATCAATATCCAAGTTGGATATCCAGGCCAAAGCGTGTAACAGCGTGGATATCTTGTAGGTTGCCTGCAAATTTTCTCTCAGGGCAGTACTCAATGATGTCTCCAGGGTCTGATTAAGAGCTCCACAGTCGCATGATGGGGATGCTTTAATCTTCCACCAATGGTGAAGGTGGCAGCATCTCCCGTGACCAGTTCTGAGGTGGTTGATGGTTGTCCACTGTTTGTGAGGAATGTTTGATCCTTCAGATTGTACTGTGGGGTGCTCTCTAAGGAATCCATTCCATATGTTGCAATTCTTCCAAGTATTTTGCCATTGGTCATCAAGGCCTAGGGGTGATCGCTGAAGGGCTTTGGCGATGTTTCAAATGGTCTTCTACATTTGAGATGAGTTGGTGGTAGGTTGTGCAAGTCAGTCTGCATTGGCATGTCTTTGCTGGTGTAGCGGTTGTATTCTCTGGAGACTGCATATCCGTGGCATTAGTGTGGTGGAGCAATCTTTGCAAGTGTGGGGACGCAACGTGTTGATGTCGATAAAAGTGTACCGGTGATAATTGTCAGTAAAATTCAGCTGGACATCAACAGATTTGACATGCGGACTTGATAGCCATGCAGGAGAGCAGTATTCCGCTGTAGAGTACACCGGGACGAGTGCTGCCATATGGAGGGTTCGAGCGTCGGCTCTCCATGTGGATCCGGAGAGTTTCTGGATCAAGTTGACCCTACTCTTTAGTTTCTTCCCAAGGTTCTGGAGATGTTGTCTATATGACAACAGATAGTAAAAGTTTTTACAGATATATAAAACGGAAAAGAGTGACTAAAGTAAATGTTGGTCCCTTAGAAGATGAGAAGGGGGATTTAATAATAGGAAATGTGGAAATGGCTGAGACTTTAAACAATTATTTTGCTTTGGTCTTCACAGTGGAAGACACAAAAAACATGCCAAAAATTGCTGGTCACAGGAATGTGGGAAGGGAGGACCTTGAGACAATCACTATCACTAGGGGATAGTGCTGGACAGGCTAATGGGACTGAAGGTAGACAAGTCCCCTGGTCCTGATGAAATGCATCCCAGGGTATTAAAAGAGATGGTGGAAGTTATAGCAGATGCAATTGTTATAATCTGCCAAAATTCTCTGGACTCTGGGGAGGTACCAGCGGATTGGAAAGCAGCTAATGTAACACCTCTGTTTAAAAAAGGGGGCAGACAAAAGGCAGGTAACTATAGGCCGGTTAGTTTAACATCTGTAGTGGGGAAAATGCTTGAAACTATCATTAAGGAAGAAATAGCGGACATCTAGATAGGAATAGTGCAATCAAGCAGACGCAGCATGGATTCATGAAGGGGGAATCATGTTTAACTAATTTACTGGAATTCTTTGAGGATATAACGAGCATGGTGGATAGAGGTGTACCGATGGACGTGGTGTATTTAGATTTCCAAAAGGCATTCAATAAGGTGCCACACAAAAGGTTACTGCAGAAGATAGAGGTACGCGGAGTCAGAGGAAATGTATTAGCATGAATAGAGAATTGGCTGGCGAACAGAAAGCAGAGAGTCGGGATAAATGGGTCCTTTTCGGGTTGGAAATCGGTGGTTAGTGGTGTGCCACAGGGATCGGTGCTGGGACCACAACTGTTTACAATATACATAGATGACCTGGAAGAGGAGACAGAGTGTAGTGTAACAAAATTTGCAGATGACACAAAGATTAGTGGGAAAGCGGGTTGTGTAGAGGACACAGAGAGGCTGCAAAGTGATTTGGATAGGTTAAGTGAATGGGCGAAGGTTTGGCAGATGGAATACAATGTCGGAAAGTGTGAGGTCATCCACCTTGGGAAAAAAACAGTAAAAGGGAATATTATTTGAATGGGGAGAAATTACAACGTGGTGAGGTGCAGAGGGACCTGGGGGTCCTTGTGCATGAATCCCAAAAAGTTAGTTTGCAGGTGCAGCAGGTAATCAGGAAGGCGAATGGAATGTTGGCCTTCATTCCGAGAGGGATGGATTACAAAAGCAGGGAGGTCCTGCTGCAACTGTATAGGGTATTGGTAATGCCGCACCTGGAGTACTGCGTGCAGTTTTGGTCACCTTACTTAAGGAAGGATATACTGGCTTTGGAGGGGGTACAGAGACCATTCACTAGGCTGATTCCGGAGATGAGGGGGTTACCTTATGATGATAGATTGAGTAGACTGGGTCTTTACTCGTTGGAGTTCAGAAGGATGAGGGGTGATCTTATAGAAACATTTAAAATAATGAAAGGGATAGACAAGATAGAGGCAGAGAGGTTGTTTCCACTGGGGAGACTAGAACTAGGGGGCACAGCCTCAAAATATGGGGGAGCCAATTTAAAACCGAATTGAGAAGGAATTTCTTCTCCCAGAGGGTTGTGAATCTGTGGAATTCTCTGCCCAAGGAAGCAGTTGAGGCTAGCTCATTGAATGTATTCAAATCACAGATAGATAGATTTTTAACCAATAAGGGAATTAAGGGTTACGGGGAGCGGGCAGGTAAGTGGAGCTGAGTCCACGGCCAGATCAGCCATGATCTTATTGAATGGCGCAGCAGGCTCGAGGGGCTAGATGGCCTACTCCTGTTCCTAATTCTTATGTTCTTATGTTCTTATGACAGGATACGGTCAAGCGTGACTCCTAAATAGGAGGTTTTTTTGGCATCGTTTATCTCTGCGCCGCAAAAGGAGACCTAATAGTTTCACTTTAACATGGTGGCTGGTTCATGGGCCTAACTTATAGTTTAAAAATCATTAAAGGGGCAGTCTTCATGAAAACACTTTCTTTTGTTTGGTGAACAAGAAATGTCAAAGAAGCTGTGTGCCATTTTCATCATTATGATAACCTGACTTTTTGCCCATTTTTTCAGAATCCCTCCCCTTTTTACCCCCGAAGATGTTGATTCTTCCTGATGCCTGGTTCTATGGGTACCAACAACCCTTCGATAATTCACTGAAGAGCCATTCTTCATGTGTGCACTTAGACAGTGAGCGTTAGTGGGCAACAACAAGAGCAACTTGCATTTATATAACATCTTAAATGTAGCAAAATGTCCCAAGGCGCTTCACAGGAGGGAATTCCAGAGCTTGGGGCCTACCCAGCTGAAGGCACGGCCACCAGAGGTTGAGTGATTTGTGCATTCCCAATTTTAAAGGCCAGAATTAGAGGAGTGCAGATATTTCACAGGATTGTGGGACTGAAGGAGATATGGAGGGCAAGGCCATGAACGGATTCGAAAACAAGGATGACAATTTTGAAGCTGAGGCGTTCTCAGACTTGGAGTCAATGTAGGTCACCGAGCACATGGGTGATGGGTGAACGTGACTGGGTGTGCAGTACGATACGGGCAGCAGTATTTTTGATGAGCCTAAGTTTATGGAAGGTGGAAGACAAGCGGTCAGCCAGGAGAGGGTTGTAATAATCAAGTCTAGAGGTAACAAAGGCACGGATGAGGGTTTCAGCAGCAGATGAACTGAGCCAGGGATGGAGTGATATTATGGAGATGGAACTAGGCAGTCTTGGCGATGGAGTGGATATGGGGTAGGAGGATCATCTTGGGGTCAAATATGACACCAGGGTTGCGAATGGTTTGGTTCAGCCTCAGACAGTGGCCACGGAGAGGAGTGGAGTCAATGGCTAGGGACTGGAGTTTGTAGCCAGGCCCGAAAACAGTGGGGTAGAAATTCCGACGTCCTGGGCCCGTACGAAGTTTCTACGGACCCGGGAAGGCATCGGAAAAGCTGGTTTTCAGCGCCCAATGCGCATGCGCTGAAAACCAACTTTTCCGATGAGCTTGACAGATCGTAGCCAGATCAGAAGCAAGGTCATTTGCAAGGGCAAGATTGCGATATTTACACATATCTTGCCCAGCAAATGTCCTCAAAAATCTTGCACTTGATAAAAACAGGCGCATAGCCTACTTTTACAGGCGCAAGTATTTTAAATCACACAAAAACATACTAAAATAAAGTTATGAAAACATGTTATTGTTAAAAACCCTCCCCACTATGGTAAGTTTATTTTAAGGCATAATTAAAAAAACTTTTTTAAAAATCGGGAAAATATAATTTTTTTATAAGACATTAATAACTTTAATTTAAATGAATCTTAAATATGTAGTGTATATTTTCTATTTTTTATTAGTGTTTCAGATGTTTGGGGGGGGGTTCTCATTCATAATAATGGGAACTCCAACATACGGAGTTCACATTATGAATGAAAAAAATACTGTTCCTTGATTGGCTGCCCAGAGCCATGTGACTGCAACTCCAGCTTACGGACATCCCTACGAGCACGCGCTGCGATGCGCATGTAGAGGAGGCCTGTGGACCGGGATCTCGAGTGGGATCTTCAGGTAGGTGCGCATTTTATCTCTAAAATCTAGTCGAACGCCCACACGAAAGAGAAAGCGGGATTTCTGGGCCAATGGCTTCTGTTTATTTAGTTGATGTGAATTACTGATCATCCAGTACTGGATGTGGGACATGCAGTCTGACAAATTAGAGACAGTGGAGGGGGTATAGAAAGGTGGTGGTTGGGTAAAGCTGGGTGACATCAGTATACAAGTGGAACCTGATGTGTTTTGGGATGATGTCGTCGAGCATAACATAACTTAGTGTAGAGCATGGAGTGTACCCAGAACATTTCTAGTCAATCTCTCAATATTTACTACTTTGCTCATGTACCTGCTCACTTACTGTTGCTCACTACATCTGCTGTTCCCAAAACCACACCAGGCAGAGAATTTATCTCCTATATGATTGTGTTTTGATCTTATTTAGATCATTATATTGTTTGTTTGTAAGTGGATAGAAGAATAGCAGATGAAAATTAATACAATGAGAAATTTCATTTTTAGAGCGCATTTAATGTAATAAAACAAGAGGTGAAAATATTGGACATTCAGGAATGGCAGGAAAAAGGGCTGGGGTAGTGACCAAAGGCAAGATTACAGAAATAAGTTTTAAAGGGAGCCAGAGCAGGAGGGGAAAGATGTACAAGGGCAGAGTGGTTTAGGGAGAGAATTCCAGAGTGTGGGGCCAAGATGGCTGAAAGCTCAGATACAGAAGCAGGAGATGTAACGGGGGCCAGAATGGGAAGATTGGTGGTGCTGGGACATAGTGCTAAAGGGACAGGCACAGCCATGAAGGGATTTGAAAATGATGATCAATATTTAAAAATTGACCCTGCAATTTGTGAGAAGCAGAACTTAGGAGGATGGCAAGGAGAATGGTGGAGTAATTGTGTCTGAAGGTGACAAAGACATGTTTAATCAGCATTAGGGGTAAGACAAGGGGGGATGTGGCCTTTATTGCAGATGTGGAAAAGTGGTGGTCAGGATGGATAAAAGTACTGCACATAGGAAGAAAAAAAGGTAGCATAAGTACTCGAGAACATGGTCTAAATAACTGAGGATGTTGAAGGAGATCCAAGGGTCTTTGAAAGCTCAATGCTCAACATGTTCAATCACTAAGGAAAAGCAATCAGCAATAGAAACAGAACTGAATTCTGAAGAAGGCTGAATCTGTCTTTCCTTTTTGCAGATGCTGACTGACCTGCTGCGTAATTCTAGCATTTTCTGTTTTTATTACAGATTTCCAGCACCTGCGGTTTTTGTTTTTGTGTTATTTATAAAGTAAAGAAATTACTGAGTTAGTTAGCTAAAACAGTTGGGTACAAATCAGGGTAGTCATGCTGAAACGATTCAGCGCTTTAGTCAGACCACACCTGCTCGGCTCTGGTCACTAAGACAAAATGGGGACATTCAACCATCAAGGCAGTTCAGAGACGACCCATGTAAAGGGATAAAGTATTGTAAAGGGGTAAAGTATCGTCACCAATGTGGAAGTAGACAGACAGATGGTCACTAAAGTGGATACTGAAGGTAGTGACTTGATCTGACACATAAAATGGTCCAGATTAAAGGGCTTATCAGTATTAGGAGGTTGTGAGGAGTCGGGAATTCCTCCACCCTTACAATACTTTATCCCCTTACATGGGTCGTCTCTGAACTGCCTTGATGGTTGAATGTCCCCATTTTGTCTTAGTGACCAGAGCTGAGCAGGTGTGGTCTGACTAAAGCGCTGTATCATTTCAGCATGACTACCCTGATTTGCACCCAACTGTTTTAGCTATATAGTTCAGTAGTTTCTTTACTTTACAAATAACACAAGAACAAAAACTGCAGGTGCTGATAATCTGTAATAAAAACAGAAAATGCTAGAACTACGCAGGTCAGTCAGCATCTGTAAAAAGGAAAGACAGATTCAGCCTTCTTCAGAATTTAGTTCTGTTTCTATTGCTGATTGCTTTTCCTTAGTGATTGAACATGTTGAGCATTGAGCTTTCAAAGACCCTTGGATTGTAATATATCGCCTATTGACAGAATGTATGTAAAACTCATTTCTGTATGTAAAGCTCGCTTATAAAACTCGCTTACAATTAATTTTTGGAGAAAGGCTAAGAAACAAACAAAGCTTGATGGTAAATGAACCATCAAATGTGTTAAACTTTAGTGCAGATTGATAGAAAATGGAAACTTACATATTCAGTACAGAACAACACCTACCAAGGACAGTAGGGAGTAAGCTGTCTGGAAACATAGATTGTAGCAGCAACTGCACTCATGAGAATGAGATAGTTTTGGCTGGAGCTCTTGAGAAAGGGATAGTATTGGCTGATAAGAAACCAGGTGCATAACAAACCCTGGGAAGCAAGGTTAACCAACACGCCATGAGAAGCTGAGGCAAGGGTGACACTGTAGAACAACACATTCCAGAAGGCTAACGTGTGATAGGTGATGGAAGGGTTGGGGAAATCACTCAGCAGCCAGTCTGACAAGGGTCAACGAATCAATGAAGCTCTGTTGATAAGCTGTAGGCTAACCGGTGGTCATAGAAGTTTTGTAGGAGGGTCACACACCTCAAAAAACTGTATAACTGTGCATGTAGAAACCCTTGTATTTTGAAGGTTCATCGGAACTCTTCCCCTGCATATGCTTGAATAAAGATCGGTTGAACCGAGATTTTGTCTGAGTGATTCCGTGGTCGCTATACAGACGGGTGTCGATCCCTTATTTCAGGGGATCCACCTTGAAGAAGTGAAGTCTTCTTTTTACCCCAACAATCCACAAGGCTGATCCCTAGTACCAGAGGACTGAGTTATGAAGAAAATAGGAGAATTGTGTGATATTCAGCCTTGAAAGGAAACAACTAAGAGGCAATCTTGCAGATGTGTATAGGATAATACACATTATAGGAAATTATTTCAAACTGAACCGTGAGGAGTCACAGCTTCAAATTAGTAAAAGACAAATTGAGCACTGATGTCAGAAAGTATTTCCTCACAAAAAGAGGGAACAAAAATGGAAATGAAAATTGGGAGACATGTAAAATGTGTCGTGGATTTGCTATCGTCCATTTTACACTATCACCCATAGTCAAAAATCACCCCCTGTAAGTGCACAATATAAAATGCTCATAGTTCAGCATAATTAATAATCTTTGAGACACAATAAGAATGGCAGGTGTGGGAAATGAAAATGCTGTTTTACTCTGCATTTATCACGTAGCTTGACTTGGGACTGGTTGATGCTGACATAGAATCTAAAACTAGGAAAATATTCCATTTCCCAGCACTCGTCACCTTGAGGAATACAAAATTCACCTTTAAGGAAACAAAGTTCCCACAGACCATAAATCATCATTCATAAAATTAGGGCAACGTATCTGACAATGACACAGTTGCTGCGGAGCAGAGGGACATTTCCAAATTAATGCTATGGCACTGAATCTCAGTGCATTCTAAAGCAGAATTTAATTATGCAGATTCCAAGAATTATAGAGTTCAGTATAATGATGAATATTTGATAAAATGAGAATTAAAATAAGAAATGTGATTCCTTTGAAATAATTTGTAAAAAATCCTTTGCTGTTGCTAATGGTGAAAATGTAACTATAGTAAGAATAAAACCTAACAGTGCATTGGAACAGGATGAAACTCATTTTAAAGCAGTAGGAGATCTTCTCAGCTCTACTGGACCAAAACAGCAGGATGGAAGTTCCTTGTTTACAACATCTGTCCCCATCTTTTTACTACACTTTTTTTCTCCTTTCTTTATCTGTCCAGTTCTATGCTGCCCTGTTTAGCTGGCAGTAGACAGGATAGCAAGCTGCTGCTCACTGTTACAGATATAATGTGATCTTATAACATTGCATTTTAACCTATAGCTCTCATTTTTATACAAAGTCACTACTATCTGTAAATCTGCTCTGTGATGGAATGACCATTTCCATCTGCATGGCCATGGAAGTCAAACTAGCAGGAATTCTTACCCAAGCCTCTTAATGTGTATATATGTGCTGTTTCCTGTCAATAATGCGTTTGAGTAAGCAAATCTTAGTTTAGTTTGCATTAGCACATACGCTCTTTCATAGAAGTGAATGCATTTCATTACAAAGATCATTATCCACATGCTCCAAACGTTGGGTAAGATCTATCATTTGACTTACAAAGCTATAGTTCAATTGCTGAGATTTAATTTCTATCGGTTATATCATGGACCTCGTTATAAATAGAAGTATGAACAGTTCCCAATTATATTATAACTTATAATGAGAATTTGATATCTTTACAGTATATGCTGCTGATTTATTAATTCCACAAATACAACTTATTTTTGTTATTACTTGTATCATGTGTAGTTCAATCACTACATTGCACCCTCATTGAAATTCAGTTCTGCGGCTGTTTTCTCTGTTGGTAGCCTTTCCTCCCCTTCCACGTTTTTATTTTGATGAATTCCCTAGTGACATAGTATAGTTAAAAAATCTAATCTTCAAATCTAATTTACATGGTAATGAGGGAAATACTGAGAGAAACATTTAAAATGACACAAAATTTTAAATGATACTAATGTAGTGCCACCAAATTCAGAGGTAAGCCAGCATGGGACCCATATCTTGGGACACAAGCTTTTGGAACTTCACATATGCTCAGTTTTGCAGGTGGACAAACAGCTTTCAAGGCATTTCGGGAGAATCTTAACCCGGGATCCTGCAGGCACTAAAAAAGGATTTACAAGATAAATGCTAATGTACTATAGCATTCTTAAAACACTGGCTGTCTGAGGAAAATGAAAACAGCTGACTACGAGGAGAAATGGATAATGCCTATAGTGCCCTGTAAGCTAACTTTTATGTGTGAACAGTGCCTGGGGCATTCTGTAAACTATCAGGCCCGATGATCCCTCAAATACTGCCTTCATGCTTAATTTATAGACATCTGCAAAAGCATCTTTTTAGCATTCAACCAGTCTGTCGTTGGCACTGTTATGGAAAAATACTCTTTACTGGTGTTGAAAATGAAACAAGGGCCATTTTGTAAACGATGCAAACTTACACTCCTGCTTGTGTCGATCTTCCTAGCAATTCAAAATCTGGAGGTGGCAGTTAAAATCTCAGCTTATGGAGAGCAGAAAGATGACAGTGTTCATAGGAACCAACATCACCTTAAACTTGGAATGGCATGCTTTGCTCTAGAGATATGTTTTCATCTACAATGCTTGTGCAATACTCAGTGACTGGTATGGTAGTTTCCAATGGCTCTTCTATTGAGTTAATAACTACAGCCTGTGTATTAAACCCATTGGCCCACGTAACCACACACAATCAGCCATGTGCCCACCTCTTGACTTTAGAACAGAATTTTCACAGTTGAGTGTGCCCTGGTGTGCTCTGATTGGAGTTACAGAAAAGATTTACAGGGATGCAAACCATACAATCAGGCAATCCATGCCAAATAGAACCATTTAAGCATTCAAATCCTTCTTTAAAATAAAAGGAACCAGTGAAATCCTATTCCCTGGATTGAGCATCTGAAAGAGCCCTCAAGCTAACCGTTTGACCCACAGGTTTCAGCTCGCTTGGTTCTGTTCCTCCTCACTTGTACTCTCTCCTGAAACTCACTAATAGATCCTCCCTAGAGTAGATATATCTATGATTGTGTTCACTACTGTAAGAGTGGGTGATGTGAGGTTTTCAATTGGGACTCATTAGTGGCCCATGACACTGCTTCCTCTTGGGCACCTAGAAGATCAGAAGAAAATATTTTCCAATGTTCATAGTGAGACACCTTGAAACATAACCTTATATTGCAAGTCACTGCAGTATGTTAGGCTGCAATGCGTAAAGAAGTGAATGATTGAGTGAATACAGACATAAGGAATACAAAGCAAAGAATGATACCAGCCATAAGCCACCAACTCTATCAGGATTCAAGTGACTTTTATAAAAGTACCACTGAATATACAAGGTGGGATAACCAACTCAAACTCATTTAAAGATAAGAAAACTAACAAAAATCATTAACAACTTAATGAAATCAAAATGATAAAAATAGCTGAAATCAAAATGTAAATTCCTTGCTCTTTCCACCAGTCACAATAAGCATCCAAATGAGCTGGTAGACTCTGCATTTTGGTATACAAGGGTCACCGAGGGGCATTACATGAAATGTTGGGGCCAAAATTGCCTCTCTCCTGAAGGCCTGTTACCACCTCAAATCAGCGGCCATGCTGCAGAGTGGAGTAGCCGCCGACTTTCCGTGGAATGGCCGCTGATAGCTCAATTGCCCTCCCGAATTTTCCCGGCGATGCCCCAATCCCCCCGACCGCTTCGCTGCTGCCGATCCATCTTAAGTGCGTCATCACCGTGCACAACGCCGATCTAACCCCCCCACCCCAACGGCGACATTCCCCCTGAAAATCTTCGGCCCGCCCGGCAGTGCCAAAACCTGGTTTTCCGGTGGTCCAGTGAGGCTGTGGCCTTCTGTAATGGCGATGCAGCTTCCCTTAAAGGAGAGGATGCTCTGCCGCTGCCACCATGTTTTTTTCTGCCTGGTCAGCCTGACAATTATGCCCCCAGGTTCGGCCGGGCTGCCAATAGGTAGCCTGGCACCCGTTCTTGGGTGCCAGGCTACTGGCCCGGCCGAAACCCTTCCTGGTGGCCCAGTGGGTTGAAGTTTTTAAAATTGCGAAGGCTCTCCCCTTAAAGTGGAGAGCTGTGGTGACACGGTGCCGTGATGACATTATCGCGGCGGTCACTCTACAGCCCCCCGCCCCAACTTTCACCCCTCTCATGTCGTCACCGCCCAAGTTAAGAGCGACCTCCAGATCCGAAGAAAAAAAAAATAACAAAGAGCGGAATTTCGCTCAAGAGGTGACCTCAACCACAGCTGTGGTGAAGACCAGTGAACCGGGGTGGGTTCACCCTGTTTCAGGCAGGGGGCAATTTCTACTCCGTTCTGTTTTGTGTCTTTACTTGTATAGGCTGATAAAATAGGAATTGGGAATGATCTCTCATCATACGCTGAAAGCATTTGATCAGTGTGAAGCAGTTATCAATATTCAAATCATGTACTGAGTGCAGCTGGAGGGTATTGACTTACAAGTCAGAACAAGTTATACTAACATTATATAGATCAATGGTGAGGAAAGTTCTGGAGTAAGGCATGCAATTTATGTCAGTCTACCTCTAAATAATATTGATGCACTGGAGAGGGTTCAGAGAGGTGTAATTAGAATGATTTCAGGCCTAGGGAACTAAACTATGAAGAAAGATTTTTGCTGGAGAAAGAAAGAAGGAAAATATGATGCAGGTCTTTAAAATAATAAATGTTTAAGGATAATTTGGAAGTGAGCTACCTATTTAACAAAGTTCACAAATCTTCACACTTTTAAAAGATAGCTCAATTGAAATTAATTGAAAAGGAAAATTGAGGTTTATGAAGATATTATTTGTGTGATAGGTTAAACATTGCATTGGAAATTTTGCAAAGGCGATCGCCGCTGGCCCCGAAGTAAGCTTCGGTAAGTGTCGAGAAGTTCGGGTTTTCCGAAGTTCAATTCAAATCAAAGGAGTATAGTGGAGATCCCCTTGCACAAGCTGCTGTGATGTCAACAAGCTGTCTAAGCAGCCAATCAAAATCCAGAATTCTCAGAGAGAACAAGGAAGTGAGCAAGCTCTTAAAATTCTAACATTTTAAAAAATGTTATACAGAGCAAAAACAAAGATTATGGCTCTCACCTGGGGAAAGGCAAACCTGAAATAAAGATGGACAAACTTTAAAAACAGTTTTTTTTTTAAGTTTCTTAAAAATTTTAATTTTTATTCAAATGGTTAATTTGACACTGCACAAATTTAAAATTTGTTTTTCAGACCCATAACCTTTGTTTAGCAGTCAATACGCTATTAGAACCCCAGTTACACTGAATCCCTTATGTCGAACTTTTAGTAGGGAATTTAACAACGTACTTACTGCAGAAGAACCGAAGCTTTTGTCAGTTTCCCTGATTTGAGAGATTTCACTGATTACCAGCTTGGCGTGGAGGAGCAGTGAATGACAGACCGCAACTTCAGGATTTCCGCATTAGGGTGCATGTGCGCCAAATCCCGGAGTTGTGGTCAGTTTCAAAGGCGGGATGACAGCAAAAACTGCTGGTTCACCATCATCCCGACCGCACATTCTGTTTTATGATTTGAGTGGTTGAGGGCAGTTGATTCTATTTTATTTATGTGCATCTGTGAGTACCCAGGAGAGAACATAAAGACAAGAACAGCAAAGAAAGGGTTAGCTTAATAGAGGGAAATCCTGGAAGGACTGTACCATCATTCAAGGTGAGAGAGAGTCTAGATTTTAAAAATCCTGAAATTAGACATGGTATATAAATAGGAAGCCCTTGTTATCAATAAGTGTAAATGCAGAGATGCTTGGTGAAACAAAACAGTGCAAGTTAGTTTAATATTTTGTTTATATGTTTTTGGTCCTCACTATAGAAACCTACCCATCGTCTGATGGAACATTTATTCAATAAGGCTATTGGATACAACTTCTATCTCTGAAATGTAATATCATTTGTATAGAGCTGCTCAGAACATTGGCTGAGATTTTGCAGGGAATCAGTGGGCCCAATCGGTGGCGGGTTGGGTGGAAAAGTGTTTTTATTCGCTAGCGGGTTGGGACCTCGTTGTCAACAAATCACCACACGCTTTTCCCAATGTCGCGTCTATCAGTGCTGAGCAGAA
Organism: Pristiophorus japonicus; assembly: GCF_044704955.1. NCBI lineage: Eukaryota > Metazoa > Chordata > Chondrichthyes > Pristiophoridae > Pristiophorus > Pristiophorus japonicus. Next base: position 77,977,168 of record NC_091984.1, on the reverse strand, counting down.
CCGAATCGCAGCGGCGGGAGACACAATTCAGGTCATTATGACCTTGTTTAGAGATCATTAATACATTTGAGCTCACCTTTTGATTTTCCGTGCTCGCCTATGGGGTCCACGCTAGTCGTGCACCATGTCTGTCAAGCTGAGGCGGGAGTTCCGTAACCATTGAATCAGCTGTTGAGTTGACAGCTTCAAATGTATAGTAAAAGCTCCCACCCTACAGAGATTTGAGATTTCTTCCCTCAGCCACAAGTTCTTCCTCACTGCATTTCCACAACAGATTCAACTTGCTGCGAGTCTTTACACAAGTCTCCATCCAGTCTGACCTCATCACCTCTCTCACCATTGACAGATTGCTTCTGTCATTTCTACTATTCATGCCATCCATGCCATCTATTCCATCAGCATGGATGCCCTCGAAAATATCTCGCATTGGTCCTCAGAATTCCACCACAATCAGCCCCAACACCAGCAGCACCAGGTACACCAGCAGCAACACCAATATTCTCCGCAATCACAGGACAGAGGGCATCAGCACCTGACCACATTGCTGCCCGGGATGCCAGGGATAGCCTTAACATGACCAGACTTAGTTCACTTGACATTGTACACAGTGGCTGCCACATAATGCACTAGCTTGCACCACCCCACACCAACGACATAAAGCATCCCTACAAAGCCCAAACCGTTCCTTTCACACTCATCACCATTGCAGGGGGTACCATTATGTCTCACCATTCACTGCAACTCATTAAGCCACTTCCAAAGATGCACACAAATCTGCCCAAGAATGCAAAGTGTTGAAAATAAAGGTTTCAATGTTTGACACCACATTAACAGAAATTTTACATGAACATTGAATAAAATACCTAAGTGACTACCCTTGTGTATTGTTAGTTGGAATGATTACACTAGGATAAGGGTGAATGTGAGGAGTGGCTGGTGAGATGGGGATATGATAATGTAGATAGGGAGGGGTGAATGGAGGTGCAAGGTAAGTTGGTGTGAGTAAGGATGTACAGGAGTAGGGTCAGGAAGGCAGAGTGATGGGGATGTGATGAGTGGCACAGCAGGATGCAGTTGAGTATTACTTTGTACTAATGTTTTGTGATCTACTGAGATAATTGAAACATTTGCGGCACTGCACCCAGGTCCTCTTGACCACATCCCTGCTTGTGCCCTCCTGTGCAATGTGCAACCAGGCTGCGTTGATCTCCTGGGGAGGTCTCTTCTGCCCATGGACAGAAAGAACTCCCTGCATGCTGTGACTCCCTCCATTAGCACATGGAGGAAGTCATGGGAGAGCCTGTGCCTTTGCACAGTCATTGTCAGTGTTTGCAGCACCTCAATGCTGTCGAACACTGACAGCACAAATGTCAAAATAAATTTGGACATGATCCCTTTAAGGAAATCAGCTGATGACGCATCATCAACTGACATCACCAGACCCACTTCCTCTAATTGGCCAGGGAATACTCCAGGCGAGCTTAACAAGCCCCATCAAGGGACATTCATTTCACAGCGGATGGAGCCAGCAGCGGGGCCGGGACCCGCCACGGACGTTGCCCGCCACGGACCCACCGAGGTTATTAAAATCCTGGCTATTATAATTTTACTTCTAGCCAGGCAAAAATAATGTAATAAATATTAGGGGTAATTGTTAGCTTTGGTGGGGTTGCAAAACTGGCAGTAGTGTATCAGCCATCCATTATACACCCCGTTTCTATTGGAAAGGAATATTGGGTGTGGTAATAACAGGTGGCCGATCCACTATCACCAATTTTCTGCCCTGCCAAAGTTGAAAATTACTCCCATTAGTTAATATGATATTTGATTTCCTGGCAAAATGTCTATTTTCTAACCATTTCTAGATGGTGTGAAGTTAGGACCCATGAGGAGATGAACAGTTTAGGGTTTCATTTAAATAAATCACTAAAAACTAGTGGACAGGTACAAAAAAAAAATGTGAAAGCTAATGGAATATTAGACTTTATCTCAAGGGGGTGAAATACAAAAGGGTTGAAGTTATGCTACAGTTTATAAAGCACTGATTAGACTGGGGAGTACTGCATTCAGATCTGGGCACCGCATCTGGAGAAGGATATGTTGGCCTTGGAAGGGGTGCTGCACAGATTCTCATTGATTAAAGTTTAATATATTTGATCATAAACTCATATTTTTCACTATTATGTGTGTTCACATGGCATCGATTCATAAGAGGTCATATGGATATTTTGCTTATGGCAGTCACAGATGTAAATTAACCACCTTCTCAAGGGCAATTAGGAATGGGCAATAAATGTTGGCCTTGCCAGCGATGCCCACATCCCATGAATGAATAAATAAAAAACTAAAAGAAACCAGAGGTAACCTCCATCTCTGCTCCTCCCCTTCCAAAACAAAGACTTAATTTTCAGCCCGTAGATGGAAGATGTGATATGGGTAGATTATTATTGTTTTGGGCAGAAAATATTTCAGCAGAATCAGGGGAAAAGATTTCCTCTGGTCAAGATGTGCTAGCAATATCATAAATATAGCAGGAAGGTATTCAATTTGACTTATTGTCAACAAAATTGTTGTAAGGGAACATGTTAACAATTTCTTTAGAAATCGAGATCAGAGGAAATACTCCCACTATAATTAGAATGTTTCTAACTCATAGAGGAAATCATTAACCCACATGTCATTCTGCATCATCTTTTCTGATGCAAATGTCATTAACACATTGTAGGTGATCTCATTGTGTTGCATTATTTTATTGCTTTATGGTGATATGCCTACTTTTACTAATTGCTTCAACCTTAAGTAAGATTAGGCTCCTCTGAACCTTGCTCTCTTGTTGCCCCCAATCTAAATCTAATCGATATCTAAATATTCCTTTCTATGCATTGTTCCACCTCTGTGTTCTTACTGTACTGAAGTCAAGGGGTCGATTTTACTGTGCCCACCCATAGAGGAGGACACAGTTGAAATCAACCCACATGACTCACTGCACCATCTCCACTCTAATTCATTCTTTCCCAGAACTTTATACGAATATGTGAACAAGTTCAAGAAAAGTTCAGCTGGCCCATCAAGCCTGTCGTGTCCCACATGGTGTAACCTGCTCATACCATTAAACACATCCCAAACCCCCACCACCGACATCCACAGCTGCGCAATCTCTTGGGAGAGGCAAAATAAAAGGAAAAAACACAGGCCAATTTAGGGAAAACTCGGAGAAGTTCCTTTCTGATCCCTATGGGCAATCATATAAATGCCAGGAGACCAGGCAACTGGTAGCACAATCCCAGTTAACCTATCCACCTTCTATAACTCAAGATGCATTCCACTCACAGGAACCCATCCAGCTCTGATTTGAATCCTTGTAATGAGTCCACACACATCACACATGGTGACAACTTATTCTAGAGGTTAATGACTCTCTGCGAGTACAAGAACGTGCTGATATCTAAGCTAACTACACTTTTGTAACTTGTACTGATGGCCCAAAGTTCTCTCCAGCCTATCTAGCTAAAGTAACCTATCCACATGGACTTTTACCAGTCTCCCCTTTTTTGTGTAGCTTAAAGCCTTGTAAAAGCCAAGTTTGGCAACATCTGATCATTATTTATTAATTTATCTCTTCTTCTTTCATAACCTTCTTAACTATCATGGAGTTCTGAAATATGAACCGTGGCCATTCATCTAAGTATCGCAATAAAAATAAAAGTACTCAGTAATAAATGCAATGATTTGCATTCATTTTGTCAGCTTCAATTCACACAAAAAATAAAACCACAACTATTTTATTGTATTTTGTTTTTTGCTCAAATCCACATTACTCACCAGCAATCTACTAACACACATGTTTGATGCCAGTTGGCAAGGTCACCTGAATGAAGTTGATTTCTCATAAGAACAAACAGACTTTTCAAGCAAAATCATGCTCTTAAAGGTAAATAGATGGGTAGAAATACAGTTAAAGTATTTATTTTCCCCTCCTCCCATTTTTCATTGTTTTTGAAACACTTCCTGGCTGCAAGGAATCATCATCATCATCATCATAAGCAGTCCCTCGGAATCGAGGAGGACTTGCTTCCACTCCCAAAGTGAGTTCTCTGGTGGCTGAACAGTCCAATACGGAAATTACAGTCTCTGTCACAGGTGGGACAGACATTCGTTGAGGGAAGGGATCAGTGGGGCTGGTTTGCCGCGCATTCCTTCCGCTGTCTGCGCCTGACCTCTTCACGCTCTTTGCGTTGAGACTCGAAGTGCTCAGCGCCCTCCCAGATGCACTTTCTCTGCCTCGGGCGGTCTTCAGCCAGGTTCTCCCAGGTGTCAGTGGTGATGTCGCACTTTACCAGGGAGGCTTTGAGGGTGTCCTTGTAATGTTTCCACTGCCCATCTTTGGCTCGCTTACCATGAAGGAGCTCCGCATAAAGCATTTGCTTAGGGAGTCTCGTATCTGGTATGCATACTATGTGAACTATGGCTGCAAGGAATGACCTCCCACTGAATAAGTGCCTTGCAGTCACAACTATTTCTTGCCGAATGCAGTTGGGAATGACTATGCTGCATCTGTTTTGTTGACAGTCTGTAGAACTGTGTGTCCAAAAGCATTCATCTTTAGGAGGCAACCCACCACCTCTCACCTCAACAAATCACATTTGAAACAAAAAAATCTGCTCTTTATCATTCACTGAAAGCTTTCGGTCAATGTCAATAGATTTCTTCCCCCCAGACTTCAGACTAAAATTCCAAATAAAACCGTCTGAATGTGAAGTTGTTATCTACAAAGCTAATCAAATACAAGGATACATCTCAAGGATGTTTGACTACAAGTTGAAACAAACACATCTAACTTTGTACAGATCACCGATGATATTGTACTCGGAATATTTTAAGCAATTTTAGACACCCTACCTTCAAAAGTCATTAATGTTATTAGAAAGTAACAATGCTGTAACATTGGTCTGTAAATTGTGAAGCAAGATTCACAGACTGAGCTAGTTTTCCTTGATAAAAAATAGTTTGAGAGAAAATTGGCACTGATCTCCAAATTGTGCGCTAGATAGATTAGGTTGGACCAGGCGACATAAATATAAATGACACAAGAGGTAGGTTGGTTATAAGCAGGTACTTGTTTTTGCAGAGTCATTGATCTTTGGAGCACATACCAGCATGTACAGTGAGTGCAGATTTGCTGCAAACATTTACAATGGAGCTGGGTGAGTTCCTGAGAGTGGCCAAAGTAACTTTATATAGAAGGTAGGTAGGTATTGGGGGCTGTGTCTCCCAGTCATTGTGGTCTCCTGAAACTTATTTAATCTGGATCTTGCAATTTTTTAAAATTCAACTTGATAGTTCACTATCATCTTTATCTGGTCTGTTAATCATTGAAATCCCAGTCACACAGGGAATGGTCCATATGAATGGTTCAGATGGGCTCACTGAGTTGATGAATGTTGGCATAGCCATGAGAGGCCTGAAGCACTGTCATGTGTTGGGTAGGCATTGCTTTCACGCAAGCCTGTAGAAGTAAATGTCTCTGTCTCTCTGCTGCACATGGCACATTCCGTAGCTGATAAAATCAGGTGCCCTCTGGAACAGGGCATCTGTCATCTGGCAAATCCAGAGCATTATAGCTCCCTGGCTGACATTACGTAGATCCCTTGTGGCTGACTGGAAGGATCTGGAGCTGTGGAAATTCAGGGCAGTGGTCACCTTCATCTCTACTGACAACACGCTGCATGAAGTTGATTGAGACTTGAAGTCTTCTTGCAGAATGTTACACAGCTAGCTTCCTTTGCTGCCCACTGAAGCATAGCTTCTGCTAAAGGTCTTTGTATGTGTTCTTGGTGTGGGGACGGTAATAGCAAGTGGACTGTTGTTGTTATGTATTTAACCCCTTGTAACCTGCATCACACCTGACCACCAGAGGGCCTACCTGTTGGAGTCCCAAGGGATCCCAGCATCCCTTGGGAGCACAGTATATAAGCAGGTCACTCACAAGGTACCTGCACTCTGGAACCTTATAAGGCATTAAGGTGACACTTGCTCATTACGCACAGTGCTCAGTCTGACCATTTATTATGAGTGTAACAATTGGCGATGAGATAACCAACAACCGCGTGAAAATGCAAAGAGCAGTCTGCATCCTGGGGAAGTTCCCAGAGGGGGACGATTGGGAGGCCTTCGTGGAGAGACTTAACCAATATTTCATGGCCAACGAGCTGGAAGGGGACAAGAACGCGGCCAAACAAATGGCGATCCTCCTAACTGTGGGGCAACAACCCATGGCCTCATGAAGAAACTCTGGGCACTGGCAAAACCAACAGAGCAATCCTATGAAAAACTGTATGCTTGTCCGGGAGCACCTAAATAGAAACATAGCAACATAGAAAATATGTGCAGGAGTAGGCCATTCGGCCCTTCGAGCCAGCACCGCCATTCAATAAGATCATGGCTGATCATTCCTTCAGTGCCCCTTTCCTGCTTTCTCTCCATACCCCTTGATCCCTTTAGCCATAAGGGCCATATCTAACTCCCTCTTGAATATATCCAATGAACTGGCCTCAACAACTCTCTGCGGTAGGGAATTGCACAGGTTAACAACTCTCTGAGTGAAGAAGTTTCTCCTCATCTCAGTCCTAAATGGCCTACCCCTTATCCTAAGACTATGCCCCCTGGTTCTGGACTTCCCCAACATCGGGAACATTTTTCCCACATCTAACCTGTCCAGTCCCGTCAGAATCTTATATGTTTCTATGAGATCCCCTCTCATCCTTCTAAACTCCAGTGAATAAAGGCCCAATTGATCCAGTCTCTCCTCATATGACAGCCCAGCCATCCCTGGAATCAGTCTGGTGAACCTTCGCTGCACTCCTTCAATAGCAAGAACGTCCTTCCTCAGATTAGGAGACCAAAACTGAACACAATATTCCAGGTGAGGCCTCACTAAGGCCCTGTACAACTGCATTAAGACCTCCCTGCTTCTATATTCAAATCCCCCAGCTATGAAGGCCAACATAGCATTTGCCTTCTTTACCGCCTGCTGTACCTGCGTACCCACTTTCAGTGACTGATGAACCATGACACCCAGGTCTCCTTCCACCTCCCCTTTTCCTAATCTGCCGCCATTCAGATAATATTCTATCTTTGAGTTTTTGCCCCCAAAATGGATAACCTCACATTTATGCACATTATACTGCATCTGCCATGCATTTGCCCACTCACCTAATCTGTCCAAGTCACCCTGCAACCCCTTTGCATCCTCCTCACAACTCACACCGCCACCCAGTTTAGTGTCATCCGCAAACTTGGGGATATTACACTCTTTTCCTTCATCTAAATCGTTAATGTATATTGTAAAGAGCTGGGGTCCCAGCACTGAGCCCTGCGGCACTCCACTAGTCACTGCCTGCCATTCTGAATAGGACCTGTTTATCCAGACCCTCTGCTTCCTGTCTGCCAACCAGTTCTCTATCCACGCCAGTACATTACCCCCGATACCATGCGCTTTGATTTTGCACACAAATCTCTTGTGCGGGACCTTGTCAAAAGCTTTTTGAAAGTCCAAATACACCACATCCACTGGTTCCTCCTTATCCACTCTGCTAGTTACATCCTCAAAAAATTCCAGAAGATTCGTCAAGCATGATTTCCCTTTCATAAATCCATGCTGACTTGGTCTGATCTTGTCACTGTTTTCCAAATGCGCTGGTATTTCATCCTTAATGATTGATTCCAACATTTTCCCCACTACTGATGTCAGGCTAACCGGTCTATAATTCTCTCGTTTTCTCTCTCCTTCCTTTTTTGAAAAGTAGTGTTACATTAGCTACCCTCCAGTCCATAGGAACTGATCCAGAGTCGAAAGACTGTTGGAAAATGATCACCAATGCATCCACTATTTCTAGGGCCACTTCCTTGAGTACTCTGGGATGCAGACTATCAGGCCCCGGGGATTTATTGGCCTTCAATCCCATCAATTTCCCGAACACAATTTCCCGCCTAATAAGGATATCCTTCAGTTCCTCCTTCTTACGAGACGCACTGTCCCCTAGTACCTTCGGAAGGTTATTTGTATATTTGTATCTTCCTTTGTGAAGACAGAACCGAAGTATTGGTTCAGTTGGTCTGCCATCTCCTTGTTTCCCATTATAAATTCACCTGAGTCCGACTGCAAGGGAACTATGTTTGTCTTTACTAATCTTTTTCTCTTCACATATTTATAGAAGCTTTTGCAGTCAATTTTTATGTTCCCTGCAAGCTTCCTCTCGTACTCTATTTTCCCCCTCCGAATTAAACCCTTAGTCCTCCTCTGTTGAATTCTAAATTTCAGTCCTCAGGTTTGTTGCTTTTTCTAGCCAATTTATATGCCTCTTCCTTGGATTTAAGACTATCCTTAATTTCCTTTGTTCGCCATGGTTGAACCACCTTCCCAGTTTTATTTTTACTCCAGTCAGGGATGTACAATTGCTGAAGTTCATCCATGTGATCTTTAAATGTTTGCCATTGCTTATCCACCGTCAACCCTTTAAGTATTCTTTGCCAGTCTATTCTAGCCAATTCACGCCTCATACCGTCGAAGTTACCTTTCCTTAAGTTCAGGACCCTAGTTTCCGAATTAACTGTGTCACTCTCCATCTTAATAAGGAATTCTACCATATTATGGTCACTTTTCCCCAAGGGGCCTCGCACAAGAAGATTGCTAATTAGTCCCTTCTCATTACACATCACCCAGTCTAGGATGGCCAGCTCCCTGGTTAGTTCCTCGACATATTGGTCTCAAAAACCATCCCTAATACACTCCAGGAAATCCTCCTCCACCGCATTGCTACCAGTTAGGTTAGCCCAATCAATATGTAGATTAAAGTCGCCCATGATTACTGCTGTACCTTTATTGCACATATCTCTTATTTCTTGTTTGATGCTGTCCCCAACCTCACTACTACTATTTGGTGGTCTATACACAACTCCCTCTAGCGTTTTCTGCCCTTTGGAATTCTGCAGCTCTACCCATACCGATTCCACATCATCCAGGCTAATGTCTTTCCTTCCAATTGCATTGATTTCTTCTTTAACCAGCAACAGCACCCCGCCTACTTTTCCTTTCTGTCTATCCTTCCTAAATGCTGAATATCCTTGGATGTTGAGTTCCCAACCTTGGTCATCCTGGAGCCATGTCTCCGTGATGCCAATCACATCGTATCCGTTAACTGCTATCTGCGCAGCTAATTCATCCACCTTATTCCGAATACTCCTCGCATTGAGGCACAGAGCCTTCAGGCTTGTCTTTTTAACACACTTTGCCCCTTTAGAATTTTGGTGTAATATGGCCCTTTTTGCTTTTTGCCTTAGGTTTCTCTGCCCTCCACTTTTACTATTATCCTTTCTATATTTTGCTTCTGACTCCATTTTATTTCCTTCTGTCTCCCTGCATAGGTTCCCATCCCCCTGACATATTAGTTTAATTCCTCCCCAACAGCACTAGCAAACACTCCCCCAAGGACATTGGTTCCGGTCCTGCCCAGGTGCAGACCGTCTGGTTTGTACTGGTCCTACCTCCCCCAGAACTGGTTCCAATGTCCCAGGAATTTGAATCTCTCCCTTGTGCACCACTTCTCAAGCCACGTATTCTTCTGAGCTATCCTGCGATTCCTACTCTGACTAGTACGTGGCACTGGTAGCAATCCTGAGATTGCTACTTTTGAGGTCCTACTTTTTAATTTAACTCCTAGCTCCCTAAATTCGCCTCGTAGGACCTCATCCCATTTTTTACCCATGTCATTGGTACCTTTCTGCACCACGACAACTGGCTGTTCACCCTCCCTTTTCAGAATGTCCTGCACCCGCTCAGAGACATCCTTGACCCTTGCACCAGGGAGGCAACATACCATCCTGGAGTCTCGGTTGCGGCCGCAGAAACGCCTATCTATTCCCCTTACAATTGAATCCCCTATCACTATCTCTCTCCCACTATTTTTCCTGCCCTCCTGTGCAGCAGAGCCAGCCACGGTGCCATGAACTTGGCTGCTGCTGCCCTCCCCTGATGAGTCATCCCCCTCAACAGTACTCAATGCGGTGCATCTGTTTTGCGGGGGGATGACCGCAGGGGACCCCTGCACTACCTTCCTTGCACTGCTCTTCCTGTTGGTCTTCCATTCCCTATCTGGCTGAGGACCATTTACCTGCGGTAAGACCAACTCGCTACACGTGCTACTCACGTCATTCTCAGCATCGTGGATGCTCCAGAGTGAATCCACCTTCAGCTCCAATTCCGCAACGCGGACCGTCAGGAGCTGGAGGCAGATACACTTCCCGCACACATAGTCGTCAGGGACACCGGGAGCGTCCCTGAGTTCCCACATAGTACAGGAGGAGCATAACACGTGTCCGAGCTCTTCTGCCATGACTTAACCCTTAGATACACTTAATTTGGCAACAATGTTAACAGGTTACTTACTGATATAAAAAAGAAAAAGAAAAACTACTTACCAATCACCAGCTAATCACTTACCCCTTTGTCTGTGATGTTACCTTTTGATTTCTTTCTATTTCTTTTTTTGCTTTCTCTCCCAGCTGGAGCTGCACAAGCCATGCTTCTCTCGACGCTCCCCGGACTGCCCGACTGCTGAGCCTTTATAGGCCGCTGTCTCTCACCGACTCCCGCCTTTCTCAACACTCCCCGGACTGCCCGACTGCTGAGCCTTTATAGGCCGCTGCCTCTCGCTGACTCCCGCCTCTCTCGACACTCCCCGGACTGCCCGACTGCTGAGCCTTTATAGGCTGCTGCCTCTCACCGACTCCCGCCTCTCTCGACGCTCCCCGGACTGCCCGACTGCTGAGCCTTTATAGGCCGCTGCCTCTCACCGACTCCCGCCTCTCTCGACGCTCCCCGGACTGCCCGACTGCTGAGCCTTTATAGGCCGCTGCCTCTCTCCGACTCCCGCCTCTCTCGACACTCCCCGGACTGCCCGACTGCTGAGCCTTTATAGGCCGCTGCCTCGCGCCGACTCCCGCCTCTCTCGACGCTCCCCGGACTGCCCGACTGCTGAGCCTTTATAGGCCGCTGTCTCTCGTCGACTCCCGCCTCTCTCGACACTCCCTGAACTGCCCGACTGCTGAGCCTTTATAGGCAAGCGTTGTGATGGCGAGATATCAGTTGTCAATGATCGGAGGGCCAGGAAGTGGCGAGCTACGTCGCCGAACTAAGGCGTCTTGCAGGACATTGTGAGTTAGAGGGATTCCTAGAACAAATGCTCAGAGACTTTTTTGGACTGGGCATCGGACATGAGACAATCCTTCGTAAAATGTTGATTGTTAAAATTCCAAATCTGAGTAAAGCCATAACGATAGCCCAGGCATTTATGTCCACCAGTGACAACACCAAGCAGATTTCGCAGAACAAAGAAGTTTCGGCCAGTAATGTGCATAAAGTAACGTCGGTTTTGAGCAGAAATGTACAGGGCAGAACGTACACGCCGGCTGCTGTGGCCCGACCTCAATTGATCCAGAGTCCGCCATCATCTGTTAATGCGAGGCAGTTAACACCCTGTTGGCACTGCAGAGCTGATCATCGGCCCCATCAATGCTGCTTTAAGCACTATGCGTGCAATGGCTGCAGAACAATGGGGCACCTGCAACGAATGTGCAGGTGAGCTGGAAACCCTGCAAACCCTGCAAAGCACCACGTTGCAGAGGAAGATTGATCCACAGTGAATCAGATGGAATTGGAAACTCATATGGAGGAGGCTGAGGTGTACAGGGTACACACGTTCATGACGAAGTGCCCGCCAATAATGTTGAAAGTTGAACTGAATGGTATTCCAGTATCTATGGAGCTGGACACGGGGGAAAGTAATTCCATAATGAGTAAAACCGCCTTCAACAGGCTGTGGGGAAAGAAGGCACACAGGCCCAAGCTCAGCCCCATTCAGACCAAACTAAGGACTTATACAAAGGAACTAATCCCTGTAATTGGCAGTGCTAAAGTCAAAGTCTCCTATGATGGAGCAGTACACGAACTCCCGCTGTGGATTGTGCCGGGGGATGGTCCTACGTTATTTGGCAAAAGCTGGCTGGGGAAAATCCGTTGGAACTGGGACGACATCCAAGCGCTTTCATCCGTCGCGACATCGCATGTACCCAGGTTCTAAGCAAGCTCCCTTCGTTATTCGAGCCAGGCATTGGAAGCTTCTCGGGGGTGAAAGTGCAGATCCATTTGGTTCCCGGTACGCGACCCATCCACCACAAGGTTCGGGCGGTGCCGTACATGATGCGTGAAAAAGTGGAAATCGAGCTGGACAGGCTGCAACGTGAAGGCATCAACGCGCCGGTGGATTTCAACGACTGGGCCAGTCTGATTGTTCTCGTACTCAAGGAGGATGGTATGGTTAGAATTTGCGGGGGCAATAAAGTAACGATTAACTGTTTTTCGCTGCAGGGCTACCCAAGGCAGACGACCTATTCGCGACCCTGGCTGGAGGGAAGACGTTCACCATGCTGGACCTGACCTCGGCCTACATGATGCAGGAGCTGGAGGAGTCTTCGAAAGGCCTCATCTGCATCAACGTGCACAAAGGTCTGTTTATCTACAACTGGTGCCCGTTCAGGATTCGGTCGGCCGCAGCGATCTTCCAGTGGAACATGGAGAGTCTGCTAAAGTTGGTTCCTTGCACAGTGGTCTTCCAGGACAACATATTGGTTACAGGTCGGGACACCATGGAGCACTTGAAAAACCCTGGAGGAGGTTCTTAGTCGGTTGGATTGCGTGCGGCTCAGGTTGAAATGCTCGGTGTGTTTTCCTGGCACAGGACGTTGAATTCTTAGGAAGGAGAATCACAGCAGATGGCATCAGACCTACCGACGCCAAGATGGAGGCCATCAAAAATACGTGCGACCACAAAACGTGAAGGAGCTGCGGTCATTCCTGGGGCTCCTTAACTATTTTGGTAACTTCCTACCTGGGTTAAGCACCCTGCTAGAACCCTTACATGCAAGGCAGACGACTGGGTATGGGGGAATTCACAAGAGGTTGCCTTTAAGATAGACAGAAACTTATTGTGTTCTAACAAACTGCTTGACCTGTATAACCCATGTAAACAATTGGTGTTAGCTTGCAATGCGTAGTCATACGGGGTCGGGTGTGTGTTACAACAGACGGGAATTTTGCAACCAGTTGCATATGCATTCAGGAGTTTGTCCAAGACCGAAAGGGCCTGCAGCATGGTTGAAAAAGAGGCTCTGGCATGCGTTTACGAGGTAAAAAAAATGCACCAGTACTTATTTGGCCTCAAGTTCGAGCTTGAAATTGACCACAAGCCGCTCATATCGTTATTCTCGGAGAGCAAAGCGATTAATACCAATGCCTCTGCCGCATCCAAAGATGGGCGCTCACGCTGTCGACATACAACTATGTAATCCGCCACAGACCGGGCAGAGAGAACTGCGCAGATGCGCTCAGTCGGCTACCATTGCCCACCACCGGGGTGGAAATGGCACAGCCAGTGGACTTGCTCATGGTCATGGAGGCATTTGAGAACGAGAAATCCCCCGTTACGGCCCACCAGATCAGGACCTGGACCAGCCAGGATTCTTTACTGTCGCTGGTAAAAAAACTGTGTCTTCCATGGGAGCTGGTCCAGTGTCCAAGTGGAGATGCAGGAAGCGATCAAGCCATTCCACAGACATAAAAATGAGCTGTCCCTGCAGGCGGACTGTCTTTTGTGGGGCAATCGCGTAGTCTTGCCCAAGAAAGTCAGAGACACATTCATTTGCGAACTGCACAACACCCACCCAGCCATCGTAATGATGAAAGCCATAGCCAGATCCCATGTGTGATGGCCTGGCATCGACTCAGATTTAGAGTCATGTGTGCGCCAGTGCAACACTTGCTCTCAGTTGAGCAATGCACACAGAGAGGCACCGCTAAGTTTATGGTCCTGGCCATCTAAACCGTGGTCAAGGATCCATGTAGACTATGCAGACCCATTCCTAGGTAAAATGTTTTTGGTTGTCGTGGAAGCTTACTCAAAGTGGATTGAATGTGCAATAATGTCTGTAAGCACATCCATGGCCACCATTGAAAGTCTACGAGCTATGTTTGCCACGCACGGCTTGCCTGATGTCCTAGTCAGCGACAATGGACCGTGCTTCACCAGTGCTGAATTCAAAGAATTCATGACCCGCTTCGGGATCAAACATGTCACATCTGCCCCGTTCAAGCCCACATCCAACAGCCAGGCAGAACGGGCAGTTCAGACCAGCAAGCAAAGCTTGAAACACGTGTTGGAAAGCTCGCTGCAGATTCGGTTGTCCCGAGTGCTGCTCAGCTACTGCACCAGACCCCAAGCTGGGGTTCCCCAAGCTGAGCTGCTCATGAAAAGGGCGCTTAAAACAAGGCTCTCTCTGGTCCACCCTACATGATCACGTGGAGGACAAGCGACATCAACAAAGTGTGTATCATGACCACGCAAATTTGTCACGCGATATTGAGATAAATGGTCCTGTGTTTGTGCTCAAATATGGACATGGTCCCAAATGGCTCGCTGGCACGGTCACAGCCAAAGAGGGGAGTAGAGTATTTCAGGTCAAACTGACCAATGGACAAACGCACAGAAAACACTTGGACCAAATCTAATTGCGGTTCACCAACAGCTACGAACAGCTGAAGAGGACACCACCAACTTTGATCTTCCAACACACACACACAAGTTGCAACTGACATCACAGTTGACCACGAAACCAAAATCATCATCCCAGCAGCCCGGCAAGGCCGACTGCCCAATAGCCCAATGAAGAACTGACCAACCCATCCACACCAGCATTTGTACCGAGACAATCGTCAAGGGAACGCAAAGCCGCAGATTGTCCCACCTTGTAAATAAGTGTACTCTTGACTTCACGGGGGAGTGATGTTATGTATTTAACCTCTTGTAACCTGCATCGCACCTGACCACCAGAGAGCCTATGTGTTGGAGCCCCAAGGGATCCCAGCATCCTTTGGGAGCACAGTATATAAGCAGGCCATCCACGAGGTACCTGGACTCTGGAACCTTAATAAAGGAGCTAAGGTCACACTTGCTCATTACACACAGTACTCAGCCTGACCATTTATTATGAGTGTAACGGTTGTCTTCTCCCATTCTCCCTCAAGCTCATGGCCATTTGCCTCTGCTGTTCTGTTATGATGCAGAAGAGAGGTATTCACATTGGGAAGGCTATTCTAGCTGCTCAGTCCTTCTGAATCCTTTTTCTGAAAAATCTTGGGCGCAGTGAGACCGACAGCATGGTGGGTATGCACGGCGCAGGCCTCAGTAAGAAAATGTCAATAAAATGACCAAGAGAAAACTTTAAAGCAAACTCCAGAAATATAACAAGAAGTTTGGGGTCTCCACATTAAATGCAAAAATTCCTCCGTTAATTGATATCGAGTGAGGGGTCCAAGCTGCGTCTAAATATATGGGCGTAAATCTACACCAGGGCACTCGTGTGGTAAAATCAGGAGACTTGGCAGCTGCTCTTTTGCATGGAGCAATGTAAAGGAGCAGAAAAAAAACAAAAAAAAAGGGCCTTGGGAAATGTTTGTAGTGTCCCCCAGATCGGTGGGGGGGGGGGGGGCGGGGGCACTTGATCTAATGTTTGTTTTGTTTACTTTAAAAGAGTTGTAAAGGAGCAGAAAACAGAAAAAAAGGCACTTGAAAAGTGTTTGGAGTGTCTCCCCCCTTTAATAAGGGGGCACTTGAGTTAATGTTTATTTTGTTTTGCAACAAAAAAAGAGTGTTAAAGGAGCAGCAGAGGATTTTGACAGACCTATTGCAAAAGAAGCGAAAAAGATCAAGGTGACTCGTGTATAACAATGTTTTGGCTTAAAAGCAATGTAAATCAGTTGTAGATGAATTTCCTCAATAAAAATCAGTGCAATGCCGTAGTCATGCCAAAAAATACAAGGAAATTCCGGATCATTATGTTTCTCCAGATTTGAATCGCTTTAGTTTTTAAGAAGTTTCAATCAAAAATTTGAAAAATTATCTGAAAGCTCATTGCAACCAGTGGTGTATTCTTATTTCCACAGTAGACATTTTTACTAACTAAAAGATCGATGAATCATGTTAAATGGGAAGTTTAAAACCATAGATAAAATTGCATATAATTTGGCACGAAACTGACAATCTCATTAAGGCAGCTCATAAGGATTGGTGGTGTCTGGTGGAGCAGTGGGTGCTCTTGTGAGGATGGAAATAAGAAGCATTGTTGGGAGGACACAGAATTTTACACTGTATCCAACCCCACAAATGATCTGATACTACACCATGCTGTATAAGTGCCCAAAATGGGAGATGCCTCATTCGAAGCACAAGCATTCCTCACCTTCACAGAAATAACACAGAAATAAATTGAAAGCAAGAAATGTCAATTCCACCTCTCTGAGTTGTGTTTGACGCTACACCCAGGAGGTGAAAGGCCAATGTTTTCACAAGTTACATCGCCCAGTGTCTCTCTGCTGGGCTCATATGTTGCTATTTTGTCTGCACTGGAAGTTTCTCTGCATACATCATGAGACACAGTGTGTGAAAAAGTGATAAGAAGGACTCACTGAGAAGCAATATCAAAAAATAATGCAAAGTAACAGAGCTACAAATAAAAATAAGGCAGTCTCCTGTAATGTGAAGCTTCTATTTACT
Source organism: Pristiophorus japonicus (assembly GCF_044704955.1). Lineage (NCBI taxonomy): Eukaryota > Metazoa > Chordata > Chondrichthyes > Pristiophoridae > Pristiophorus > Pristiophorus japonicus. The sequence goes on along the minus strand of NC_091984.1, from coordinate 77,960,504 downwards.
CCTCTCCACCCCACTGAGCTGTCAATGTAACTCTTGTTAAAAGTCGTTAAAAGCTGTACATAGCTGCTAGGAGTCATTGCCAAAACATCTAGTGAATCTAAACCATTCTAAATTGGTCCAAATTAAGACCTTTTGGCCCAACTCTATCCATTGAATGGACCCATTTCTTCAATTACAATTACCCCATGCACATTTCACAAGTTACTTTAACCACTTCCATCTATTCTAATTATGTGCAGTGCCATTTGTATATTGCAGTGAAGGCTTGTCTCCATGTTTGGCATGGAGCAGTGGCAAAAATCAAAATTCTCAAGATTTTACTTGTATAATTTCCTCTAGTTTCGGGAGGAAATTCCAGAGATTAGGGCCTTGGCAGCTGAGGGAACAGCCGTCAATGGTGCAGTGATTAAAACTTGGGATGCTCAAGAGGCCAGAATTGGAGGGGTGCAGATATCTCGGATGATTGTAGCTATTTGTGTTCCGAACACAGATGAAACTGCACACAGGGAGGTTAAAGTAACAGTGACCTCAGTCTTCATTAAGACACTCCAGAGTGAGGAACAGGCCTTAGAGGCCGGCTTATATACAGTGCTCCCAAGGGATGCTGGGATCCCTTGGGACTTCAGGGGATGCGCTACCTGGTGGCGGAACATGGGAGTGCATGCTTTACATGTACACAACAACACCGCCCCCCTCCAACCCCCCAAAGTCAAGGTGAAAACTATTTACAAGGTGAGGCGGTCGTGAATCTTTCTTTCCCTGGTGGACCGCCCTCGGTACAAATGTCTATTCTGGTGTGTTGGCTGTGCCCTCGCTGGGCTGGCGTGTTGTTGGCCGTGCAGGGCTGCTGAGTGAGCCTGGCCTTGCTGGGCTGTTGGGCGTGATGGGTTCGATTTCCTGGTCCGGCGTGGTGTCGTTGATCCTTTGGGCGTGTGTTATGGGCTCGAAAAAGGTGGTGTCTGCTGTGGGTTGTTCAGGGCAGTCTGTGAACTGCAGCCTCGTTTGGTCCTGGTGCTTTCTGCAAATGTGTCCATTGTCTAGTTTGACTACAAACACCCCACTCTCTTCTTTAGCTATCACCGTGCCAGCGATCCACTTGGGACCATGTCCATAGTTTAGCACATACACAGGGTTATTCAGATCAATTTCCCGTGACACAGTGGCGCGACCATCGTTTACATTTTGTTGCTGCCGCCTGCTCGCTACCTGATCATGCAGGTTGGGGTGAATCAGCGAGAGTCTGGTTTTAAGTGTTCTTTTCATGAATAGCTGAGCCGGGTGCACCCCTGTGAGCGAGTGGGGTCTCGTGCGGTAGCTGAGCAGTACTCTGGACAGGCCGGTTTGGAGTGAGCCTTCTGTGACTCGTTTAAGGCTCTGTTTGATTGTTTGTACTGCCCGCTCTGCTGCCCATTGGAGGCTGGTTTAAATGGGGCCGAGGTGACATGTTTGATCCCATTGCAGGTCATGAATTCTTTAAATTCGGCACTGCTGAAACATGGCCTGTTGTCACTGACCAGTATGTCAGGCAGGCCGTGGGTGGCAAACATGGCCCTCAGGCTTTCAATGGTGGCGATGGCGGTGCTTCCCGATATTATTTCACATTCAATCCATTTTGAAAAAGCATCCACCACCAGGAACATTTTACCGAGAAACAGGCCCGCATAGTCGACATGGATCCTCGACCATGGTCTGGAGGGCCAGGACCACAAACTTAGTGGTGCCTCTCTGGGCGCGTTACTCAACTGAGCACACACACTGCATTGCCGTACACAGGACTCGAAGTCTGAGTCAATACCGGGCCACCACACGTGGGATCTGGCTATCGCTTTCATCATTACTATACCCGGGTGTGTGCTGTGGAGATCCGAGATGAAGGTCTCCTTGCCCTTTTAGGGTAGCACTACGCGGTTACCCCACAACAGGCAGTCTGCCTGAATGGACAGCTCGTCCTTTCGCCGCTGGAACGGCTTGATTAGCTCTTGCATTTCAACGGGGATGCTGGCCCAGCTCCCACGCAGTACACAGTTTTTTACTAGGGACAGCAGAGGATCTTGGCTGGTCCAAGTCCTAATCTGATGGCTGGTGACAGGTGATTTATCATTGTCAAACGCTTCCATGACCATCAACAAGCCTGCGGGCTGCGCCACCATCAACAAGTTTGCAAGCTGAGCCATTTCTACCCCTGTGGTGGGCAATGGCATCCGCACAGTTCTCGGTGCCTGGCTTGTAATGGGTGGTATAGTTATATGCTGATAGCGCGAGTGCCCACCTTTGTATGCGGGCTGAGGCATTAGTATTTATCACCTTGTTTTCAGCGAACAGGGATATGAGGGGCTTGTGATCGGTTTCCAGCTCAAATTTGAGGCCAAACAGGTACTGATGCATTTTCTTTACCCCGAACACATACGCTAATGCCTCTTTCTCAATCATGCTGTAGGTCCTCTCAGCCTTAGACAAGCTCCGGGAGGCATAGGGGACAGGTTGCAATTTCCCTGCAATGTTAGCTTGTTGTAATTCACACCCGACTCCGTACGACGACGCATCACATGCTAGCACGAGTCTTTTACACAGGTTATACAATACAAGCAGCTTGTTGGAGTATAAAATGTTTCTGGCTTTCTCAAAAGCAATTACTTGTTTCTTTCCCCATACCCAGTTCTCACCTTTATGCAATAACACATGTAGGGGCTCCAAGAGCATGCTTAACCCCGGTAGGAAGTAACCAAAATAGTTGAGGAGTCTCAGGAACGACCACAGCTCCGTGATGTTCTGTGGCCTGGGCGCGTTCCTGATAGCCTCTATCTTGGTGTCTGTGGGCTGAATGCCGTCCACCGCGATCTTTCTCCCAAAAAAACACTACTCCTGTTGCCATGAAGATGCATTTCGACCTCTTCAGCTGCAGCCCTGCGTGATCCAGTCGCTGGAGGACCTCCTCCGGGTTTTATAGGTGCTCGACGGTGTCCTGACCCGTGACCAATATGTCGTCCTGAAAAACCACCGTGCCTGGTAGCGACTTGAGTAGGCTCTCCGTGTTTCTCTGGAAGATCGCTGCCGCCGACTGAATTCCAAACGGGCAGCTGCTGCAGATAAACAGTCCCTTGTGTGTGTTGATGCAGGTGAGGCCCTTCGAAGACTTCTCCAGCTCCTGCGTCATGTAGGCCGAAGTCAGGTCGAGCTTGGTGAACATCTTGCCTCCTGCCAGCGTCGCAAATAGGTCGTCTGCCTTCGGTAGCGGGTATTTGTCCTGTAGCGAGAAACAATTAATAGTTACTTTATAATCCCTGCAAATCCTGACCGTGCCTTCACTTTTGAGTACTGGAACAATCGGGCTGACCCACTCGCTGAATTCCACTGGGGAGATGATGCCCTCACTTTGCAGCCTGTCCAGCTCGATTTCCACTCTCTCCCTGCTCGCGCCTTGTGGTGAATTGGTCGTGCCTCTGGGACCAAGTGGATCCGCACCTTCGCCCCGGAAAAGTTTCCAATGCCTGGCTCAAAAAGGGAAGGAAATTTGTGAAGAACCTGGGTACATGAGGCCTCATCGACATGTGATAGCACTCGGATGTCATCCCAGTTCCAGCGGATTTTGCCCAGCCAGCTCCTTCCAAGCAGTGTGGGGCCATCGCCCGGGACAATCCAGAGTGGCAGTTCATGCAACATGCCCTCGTAAGTGACCTTGACCATGGCGCTGCCCAGGACAGTGATAAGCTCTTTGGTGTATGTTCTCAGTTTCGTGTGGATAGGGCTCAGGACTGGTCTGAGTGCCTTGTTGCACCACAGTCTCTCAAACATCTTTTTACTCATGATGGATTGGCTAGCATCAGTGTCCACTTCCATGGCTACGGGTAAGCCATTCAATTTTACATTTAGCATTATAGGTGGACATTTCGTTGAAAATGTGTGCACCCCGTGTACTTCAGCATCTCTCTGAGGCTCGAAATTGCTTTGGTCCACAATGGACCGATCTTCCTCTGCCACGTGGTGGTTAGCAGGTTTTGCGGAGCTTGCAGCTCATCTGCAAGCTCATTGGAGGTGCCCCATTGTTCCACAGCTCTTGCAAACATACCCTTTGAAGCGGCATGAATGGGCTGAATGGAAACCTCCACAACGTCAACAAGGTGTGAATTGCCTTGCATTCATCTTTTGTTGTGGACTCTCAGTCATCTGGGTCACCTGAGGTCTGCTGGTAGCTGCAGACTCGTGGGTTCTGCCCTGTACATTTCTGCTCGCAAACACAGGTCCAGTTAATTTATGAACATTGCTAGTACTTGTGAGCTGAGAGATTTGTTTGGTGTTATCACTAGTGGATATAAACGCCTGTGCTATTGCAATGGCCTTACTGAGGGTCGGTGTATCTACAGTCAAAAGTTTTCGTAGGATGGTCTCATGGCCAATGCCCAGTACAAAAAAGTCTCTGAGCATTTGCTCCAGGTAGCCATCAAACTCACATTGTCCTGCAAGTCGCCTTAGCTCGGTTAAGATGCTCCCGAACCAATGTACACAGCTCCTCATACGACTTATCTGTGGGTTTCACCGGAGCCAGAAGAGTCTTCATGAGGCTGTAGGTCGGTGCCCCGCAGACTGTGAGGTGGACTGCTCTCCTTTTTGCAGCGCTTCCTTCTCCGTCCAGCTCGTTGGCTACAAAGTACTGGTCTAACTGTTCGACACAGGCTTCCCAGTCCTCACCCTCCAAGAACTTCTCCAGGATGCTCACATTTTGCTGCATCTTTGCGTTGGATTCGTGTACTCATCGCCAGTTGTTGTGTTCCTAACACAGATGAGACTGCACACAGGGAGGTTAAAGTAACAGTGACCTCAGTCTTTATTAAGACACTCCAGAGTGAGTAACAGGCCTTAGGGGCAGGCTTATATACAGTGCTCCCAAGGGATGTTGGGATCCCTTGGGACTTCAGGGGATGCACTCCCTGGTGGCGGAACATGGGAGTGCATGCTTTACAGATACACAACAGTAGGGTAGGAGGAGGTTAAAGAGATAGAGAGGGGGTGGCCATGGAGGGATTTGAAAACAAGGATAAGAATTTTAAAATCGAGGCGTTACTTAACCAGGAGCCAATGTATTCAGCGAGCACCGGAATCAGATGGGTGAACGGGACTTGGTGCAAGTTAGGACAAGGGCAGCAGTGTTTTGGATGCCCTCAATTTTATCGAGGGTAGAATGTGAGAGGCTGGCCAGGAGTGTGTTGGAATAGGTAACAAAGGCATAGATGAGGGTTTCAGCAGTAGATGAGCTGAGGCAGGGGCAGAGTTGGACGATGTTCTAGAGGTGGAAATAATGGTGGCGCAGATATGTGGTTGGAAGCTCATTTTGGGGTCAAAGAAAGACAAAATAAATCAACAAGGTGTCACCCCTGTAAATTGAGGAAGCAGGGAGTTTCTTTGGATGTGCGGATGTTTTATTGTTGTTCCATAGAGGGTGATCAGCCCGTGGTATGGCATTCGGAGTTGGTAGTGACTCTTTTCTGTCTTTCAAAAAGGTGTAAGGTGCATTTTCTTGAAAAATATGAGATCACAGCAGTACAAAGAGAAAAACATCAGAATAACCAATAGGTTTGGGCTTCTTAACGTTTGCTCGATTGCCTTTAAGGAATCAGTGAAGAATTTTTGACAGAGGTTCCTGAATTGGCTAAGGGTCTTTACTTTTAAACCTCTCTGAGCAGGTGATGAGAAAGAAGATTGGGGATAGTGGGATGAGTCCAGTAAAAAGTGGAGAAATTGTGTATGAGCCTAATGGTCTTTTCACATCCGGAATAGATTACACAGCACAACACAATATAACATAACACAACTTAAAGTAGTCCAGATTAATGGGATATAAATATTCAGTCTGCAGTCTGATAGGGCCTAATGTGAAATAAGTTGACCAGTCTCAATCCAGTTCCTTGTGAGTATGAGCTCCTAATGTGGCATCAAATTGTCTCTAAACACACCAAATTCACAACATTGAGCAACAACAGGATGGCTGGAATGGGAAATAGAAAAGTGCTACACTGGCACAATAGTGTGCTTTTCTGAGATTAGCAAGGGATCTTGTTGGAGCAGACTAAAGAGAGCTTCCTTCCATATCGGACCATGCTATACCAAACTTGGGAGTGCCTGATGCCCACATTGCTTGCCCAAAATGGAAAATGTTCCATTTGCAGGCACTAATATCCTGGGTGAGTACCACATTTGTCTTAAAAAAAACAAATCAACAGAGAAATATGTGCTTGGAGGCTTTCCTATAACACAAATAAGTACAGTTCTGCATTAAAGTAATACCATTTGTTCAAAACCAAATGTACAATCACTTACTACCCCCACCTTTCAGTGCAGTATACCCAACTCACATCAATAGCATGTTTTTACATAAAGACAGGTCTCCAGGAGTGGGTTGTTTGAACAGATATAAAACAGGAAATAATTTGATATACCATAAATCTTATAAATCCTGCTTGAATGTGTTACTGGCAAAACACTGACTAGAGCAGCACAGAATGCAGCTGATCTTTACCAGCGCTTGAAACACAAACAAAATCTCTCTTTCTCTGTGAGCTGCACAGGCTGGCAGTCTGAACAATTAACGGCATTACATATATTTGTGCTTGAAAGCTTTTCTGCAGCAAATGTTCCTGTTGAAAAGGACACATACTTACATCACCCATGATGCAACAATGGCAGCAAACAGGCACATTCTAGATTGTATTCTTCATCCATTCACAATAATGTCACTCCACGGAGCGCTTGCAAGCACCATTTCCAGGCTTTTTAAAGAACAGGGCACCCAGCCCATCCATCACACATTGTCTGCTAATGATGGACTCACGTACAAGGGCTACCAAAAACAATGAAAAGCAGGAAGCATGAAAATGAGTGAAGCAACACTGTCAATAGTCTGATCTGAAGGACTGCGAGACTGTGATTGGAATTCTGAATCAAGGTTCCCACAATACGTCATTTAATGAGAGCTCTCGACATGTACGGTATCTCAGCTAGGACTGCTATCAGGGCCAGGTCCAACAGCCTTGTTTCTCCAGCCTCACTTTATTAGGGTACTGATTAATACACAGCAGTGATCATAAAATAACCTGTGTTCAAGTAAAGGAATTGCTTAGCTTATCACTCGGGGTGCTATATGCCAGTTAAAATGTAATCATTGCCCAGTGGTGGAGGGTCGCAGCAGCAGGTTCTGGTGAGATCGATGAATCTGGCAGTAAAGCATTTCAATCAGCACACACCACCATTTAACACCAGAATTACGCCATCAGTGCAAGCGTGAAGGAGTAAGTAGCATCAATCCCATCCTGACATTTCACCTCACATGCTTACTAATGAAATTAGTTTTATTCAACTATCCTTCACGCACCATTGGCTGGATGACCTTAGAACTGCTGCTTTGGAGGAATACAAGAAGTGCAAAGTAATGGCTTGCTTACTTATACAACTGCTTTGAACCAGTGCTGAGTCATGGGCCTCAATTCTGAGGGCTTCTACCTGGCAGGAATGAGTGGTCGCGCCTTGAAAAGTCGCAGTGAAACACTTAGCAACCTGTTCCAGCTCCTGATAAGCCTGCCAGTATCTCGTTGAGGATTTGACATGGGCAGCCTTGGCTCCCATGTCTTTTAGACAGAAGCCTACTTTTAGTATGCTAATGGTAGTCCTGTGATCTACAAAGGATGACATTTTGAGGTACCGGGGGGAGTGTGCATTACACACACTCCGCACATTGGTGCTAGATTATGGGCTAGATTTTTGGACAACAGTAGTTTTACGCCAAAATTACCATTTTCGCTGCACTACCATTTTTAGGCCTAGCCTTCGGCCTTTACATCATCGGTAAAATCGGCGTTGCACGAGGATTCGCGGCGCAAACCACGAGTTTTGGCAACTTTAGTCTGGGGCCGATAGCGCTGTGAGAGAGGCCTTAGGAGAGGGGAAAAACAAATATTGCAAAAAACATTCAAAAAATATTCACAAAACATTCAAAAAACCCTTACCTACTAAATCACTGAGAATTAATTAAAAAATAAAAACTTTAACTTACCTTTTTGCAGGTCTTCATACTTACCACTGCTGGTAGGGCTGCACCGAGATTTTTGACCCTGTCGGTATTGTGGGCGAGGTCGAGAGAGCTGAAAGTGTGACGTTACCGCAATCCGCGGCATTGCACGTTGTTTCACGTTGGCGCATCTCTCCCTGGCGGTACGTGAAAGCGCTGCCTCAAAGAGGTCACCAAGGATCCCGCTGACTGAGTTTTCACTGCGGTGGGTCAAATTGCAGCAAAAACCCAGTCGCAAAGATACCGAAAATCTAGGCCAGTAAGTGGTCTGACCGGGGGGGCCTTGTAAGGGACTGCTGTAGGCTGCTCAGAAAAGTATGTTTTATCAGGGATTTTTGTAGGGCCAAGATCAGCATAAATGTATCTCCTGACCCCACAAACATCTTCTACTTCTCTGCTAATCAGCCCCCTCCCCCCCCATTAATTGTCTCCATTCCTTTTAACATATTAATCCTGGCTTACTTAATCAGAGGAGATGCTAGAAACCTGCTCCCGCTCCCCCTCCCCCCCCCCCCCCCCACCACCACTCCTGCCAACAGCAGACTGGAAAGCTGTCTGTGTGCTAGAACAGTGCTCAAAGCTCTATAGATTAAGCTATGTATTTTGTGAAAATTTGAGCTTAAGTAGATACCAAGGAGTAAAAAATCTCAAAGAGTAAAAGATTATAATTCCAGACCAACACTTCAGTAGAGCATAGGCAGGAAACATGGGTAGGCAATTTGGTGGTTATCAACATCAAAATCAATCTCCATCCTGGCCTTATCCAAAATCCAGATACATATACATTCGAGCAGGAATCACTGCACAGTGATCAGGAGCAGGAACCCTGGCCAGATTTCCCTAGTCCAGGGGTGTAGAGGCCAGTTACAATAATTGTGTTTTTGTAAACAGGTGATGTGGAAATTATGATTCAAATGCTGCTGGATGCCAATTAATAATCGGCAGCAATACTATCTTTTTAATTGAATACTGCTTGTGGGCCAAAAGCTATTCAAAGATTTCTGTATTTTCAGATGATGCATTTGGAAAATTTCTTGTAAATTGATCTACCCAACTCAAATATTCATGCAGTAGTTTGAACAGTTTCCATACTTCTGGAAATCATTTTATCACAAAGTACCGATCATCACATATTACTCGACATGTTCCCACAATCGTTCAGTAGTCACGTCATCACCTGTGAGCTGCACAGGCCAAGAAAATCCTAGCTTTGGTCTTTGGCTAAATTGATTGATATCTACTGGGGTGGTAGGAGTAGATGGCTGTAATTAATCTTTAAACCCCTTAGCTGGGAAGTTTAAAAAAAGTGAAATAATTGCCTAGGTTTCCATTTACAATCTTCAATTGTGTATGATTCTACACATTCACTGTAATTTTAGTGAAGAGCTAGGGATGGGTCCACATATTCCCGTGGTACTTAAAGGGTATAATCAAGGCAAATCTAAAGACAAAATTGACAGCTGTAAGGAACAGTAAAAATGCTGTTTGGGATCTGCGTAACACGGATATAAAGGCCTCTGTACTATCATTATTGTCTCTTAATCTCAGTTATGATATTGGCATACCTCTGTTGCACTACTACTGATGTTGGCTGAGTTGTTCTTTCAGGTAAAAGCATGTGTAGTATTCAAAAATCAACTGATGTGAATGTAAAATGGATTGCTCCACCCTTTCCCCTCTTTTCAGACATGGAAATCCTGCATTGTTGGTAATAAAAGTGGGTGTAAACTGAATCTTCTCATTAGCTATACTATACTCCATATTCAATTAGTGTCATATTCCGTTAAACCTATTTTGTGATAATGTGCAATAATTCTGTTCCACATTGCTCCTGTGGGAGAAGGAAGATGGTACATATCTACAGCCATCATAATATTCCTTTGAAGGAGTCCCATTGAAACCTGCATTGAGATGTTCTAACAGAGCGATACCTCAGCTGCTGGGCTGTCTTGTCATCAGGCAGAACTTGTAATGTCTAACGAGCCACGTACAATGCAAGGTAACTGTATAAACAGTTTGGGGAACGTATCAGTCCTTGGGAAAATTTCTCTTTAATCAATACCAGGCATGGCGGAGAAGGGTTAAACCACAGCATTATTGGCTAAATTAGATTTTTACTCCATTTCAGATGCCAGGAAGTATTTACGAGGGTCTAAAAAATGTTGCTGCCTTCAACCCAGTTTGAGGCTCTGCTCCCAGCATAGACCTTCACTATATGGAAACATGGATTGCAGAATTAGCATTACAGTATTATTGCCCCATTTCAAAGTCTGCCGAGCAAGGCTTTGTGCAGGGAATGAAGCCTTACAAAATTTACTTATATTCTACAATCACATGGAACTTATTTTCCATTATATGTACCTGAAAAAGATTAGTTAATTTGCTGGTTTTGTTCATTAAAGATCATCATGGATCATTTGCAATTTAACGTTTGTAGAATATTATTCTAAACATAGTCCCTCTTACACCAAAGTATTCTTTTTTATTCGTTCCTGGAATGTGGGCAAGGCCAGCATTTATTGCCCATCCCTAATCACCCTTGAGAAGGTGGTGGTGAGCTGCCTTCTTGAACCACTGCAGTCCTTGTGGCAAAGGTACTCCCACAGTGCTGTTAGGGAGAGAGTTCCATACTCTAACATCCAGCTCAGTTGATTCTACAAGAACTGTTGACCTTCTCAAGGCAGGGTCTCTGAATGTGTATCCCATGTACTCTCCATTCTGTGTATCCTTGGGGGAACTCAGCTGAGTTTGCAGACTATCACAAGAACAATTTGGTTTTACTGGGAATGTTAGTGTGTGTGTAAAACAAAAGCACAGCAAACATAGAGGGTCATTTTAATTTAACCCACCCGGCTGAAAATAGATGGAATCAGGTCGAATGCCGATTTTCAACCCACCCAATTTTACTCCCCATTGACTTCAATATAGAGTAGAATCGAGTAGGGTGTAAAACCAGCATTGACCCAAAGCCGTCAACCTCCTACCAGACGGATTTGCTTAAAACTGTCCCCTTAGCCTTCATGCCTGAGGTAAAGCTCCATGTGGCTAATGTATAATAGATAATTTCTCAGATACATAATCAGAATAATAAGGCTAATAATCATTGGTGCCAACTTGCTAAAAATAATGCTGATAAAAAATAATTCAGTTATTGGGTCCATTAATTGAACTGTCTGTACACTACTTTTGTTTCCTTTCTAGGTCTTCCAGAGGAAGTGAAACTGCCTGTTTAATTTTTAAATACTGTACCTCGTAGGTGGATGTACAGCTCATTCAAATTCTACATAGCCTTCACGGTCTGGGTTTAGGTTTTGAATAATCAATCTTATAAATAAAGCATCATAATACAAATTTCAATTACAAAAAAAAATCTGTTTACAAAACAACTTCAATCATTCAAAAACAATGCAGAAGCATGTCAAAAAAATCTTAGAATGAAAGTTATACAAATTACATCACAAAAACACTGTTTAGCCCAACCAGACTGTGTTGGTGTATATCTTTCACACGAGCAATAGTCTTCAACCCATGCACCCGCCAAGTTCCCTAATCCTTTTTAATCTTTTTCCTCCAACCACCTATCGAACTATTCTTAAGTGTTGACATGGTCTCATCACCCTCTATGTGAAAGTGTTTCTCATGCTTTCTGTCCAAACTCTCTTACGTGTAATCTTCTATCTATGCCCCCTCATTTTAGATCCCTCAATCCACAAAAATAATCTGTTTCTATCTGTTATCTCCTCCCTTTATTGTTTTAAACACCTCTGTCTAAGCACCACATAATCTCCTCTGTTCTAACCCCAAATTTTCAGCTCCAATTTTTATTTCCTCATGCTAGGCAGCATCCAAGTGAATCTGCACTGTACACTCTTTATTCCTTTAATGTGGAGCCCAAAACTGCACACAATACTCAAACTGTGGTCTTAGTAAGCTTTTATATAGATTCACCATGATATTTTTATTTTGACATTCCATACCTCCACTTGAAATACTACTTTTATGGTCTTGTGAACCTGAACCCCCTAATCCCTTTGCTCTTACTCACTACCCAGCTTTCCTCATTCAAATTATAATCATTACTTTTTTTTTAATTAAAATGTACCACCCCTTATATTTACTGTCATAAATTCCATGTGCCTCTTTTATGTCCATATTCACCATCTTACCAATATCCCTTTGCACCTTCCTTTGGTCCTCAGAATTACTTAGTATGTCTCATATTTCAGTATCAAGAACAATCCATGTAAACCTACACCATACATTTCATCTCCTAAGGGAAATACTTGCTGGTCCCAAAATGTAATTAAGAACACTCTAGGATATTGTACTACTGCCACATTACCACTATTCACCCTTGGCCTGTTGCCTCCCACAGATACTATTGTACCCCTCCCCTTAGTCTAAAAAAAAATCCCTGAGCTATTTTCTGTGGCTTCTTCAACAGAGCAATGCACTTTGCAAGTTGGGATATCAAAGATTGCATACACAATTGTAAACTGTAATTGGTACAAAGTTAGAATACTTTGAAATTATAGTCAAATTACATCAAGATTTATGCAACCATTTAGCTTTGCAATTGTTATTCCCCTTGCTTGTTGGTCTAGAGCTTTTGAAATACTATTTTTTTCCTTTCCATTTGTTAATTTATCAAATCAGCAAATGTTATAATATTACACAATATAATTTATAATACCCTGTATGTATATTATAGGCAAGAATTTTAATAATTAAAAGTCTATCCGTACTGTTAAACAATCTCTATTCATCCATTCCAAACATTACGTCTAACATCAAAACATTACAATCTATGATGTGCTGCAACCATCCAGTACAAAGAGGGAAAGAATTCTCCATAGTTTCACACATGTACACACCATACTTTTTGTGTTCAGTTATACATTGCTAATAACTGATGATTTATTTTTTGATTTTCTGTGTAGAATTATTGATTCAATCAACAATAATGGAACATTTAGAACTGGATTAGATAAAGTCAACTTTCCTCCTGGATCAAAAGAACAACTAAAAAGACACTGGGTCATTAAAACAAAGTGCATTCGACTGAAAGGCAGCATAATCTTAAATGTTGGAAATGGAGATACCAGTGCATTTATTTTCCCAACCATTGTGACTGAGCCTTTTCTCAGCCTTGCTAGTTAAAGGTGGTTTGGGGCAGATATTTTCTGTGGAATTCTCCATAATGTGACATAATGGGCTGGATTTTAGCCGACTTTGCGACTGGGTTTTTGCCGCGATTTGACCCTCCGCGCCGGAAACCCGGTCGGCGGGATCCTCAGGTACCTTTTTGCAGTGGCACTTCCACGTACCGTCGGGGAGAGGTGCAATGTGCAACAACGCAAATTGCGTTTGCGTCGTACTTTGGGCTCTCTCGGGACCCGTACTCTGTGCCCAGAATACCGACAGGTCAAACGTGTCGTGCAGCCCTGCCAGCAGCGGGTATGCATGAAGTATGAAGACCTGCAAAAAAGGTAAATTAAAGTTTTTATTTTTTAATTATTTTTCAGCGATTTAGTAGGTAAGTGTTTTGTGAATGTTTTTTGAATATTTTTTGCAATTTTTTTGATTTGTTTTTTCTCCCTCCCAAGGCCTCTCTCGCAGCGTTACCAGCCCCAGACTAAAGTTGCCGAAACTCACGGTTTGCGCTGCAAATCTTCATGTAACGCCGACTTTACCGATGGTAAAGGCCAAAAGTTCGGCCTAAAAATGGTAGCGCACCGAAAACAGTAATTTTGGCATAAAACTACCATTTTCGCCGAAAACCGAAAATCCTGCCTATTGTGGGGACTTTGAGCTACGTGGAGCAAGCTGTGTACAAATTGTCACTGGAGCAAAACATGATGTCCCAAAAGAACAGTTGTACATAAAACACCTATTGTCAGACCATCTCTAGCCAGCAATATAGTAACAAAAGGACACTGAGGAGTAAGTGTAAAGATACACATCTTTTATTAGGTAATGAACATTTGACTTAATGGTAGTATTCATGCCTCGGAATCATAAGGTGTCACTCCAGACAGTCCCAGTGATTGGAGACTAAAATACAGTTTCTAGATACTGGGTTGATATCCAGCCAGGTACTCGGGGCTGGACGGGGTGAGCACTGGCTCAGTGGTAGTATTCCCGCTTCATATTAAGTTGGGTTTGGGCACCAGTCCAGACAGACCCAGCTACAGGAGACCAGAGAGCCAGTTCTGAACACTGGATTGACATCTAGCAGAGGGACTTGTGTCCGATGGGTGCGGGGCTATGAGGAAAGCTGAAGTGCTCTTAAAGAGAGCCGGCACAGGCTTGACAGGCCAAATGGCCTCCTTCTGTGCTGTAACCATTCTATGATTTTATGAATTATGTGACAATTCAATAGAATTGCTCTATAAATACTACCCAATTAGAGCTTATTGCACCATTTTTTATTATAGATAGCAGAATATTTTATGGAGGTATTGTCATCATCATAGGCAGTCCCTCAGAAATGAGGAAGGCTTGCTTCCACTCTTAACATGAGTTCTTATGTGGCTGTACAGTCCAATATGAGAACCACAGTCTCTGTCACAGGTGGGACAGATAGTCATTGAGGGAAGGGGTGGGTGGGACTGATTTGCCGCCTGCTCTTTCCGCTGCCTGCGCTTGATTTCTGCATGCTCTCAGTGATGAGACTCGAGGTGCTCAGCACCCTCCCAGATGCACTTCCTTCACTTAGGGTGGTCTTTGGCCAGGGACTCCCAGGTGTCAGTGGGGATGTTGCACTTTATCAAGGAGGTTTTGAGGGTGTCCCTTGTAACGTTTCCGCTGCGCACCTTTGGCTCGTTTGCCGTGAAGGAGTTCCGAGTAGAGCGCTTGCTTTGGGAGTCTCGTGTCTGGCATGTGGACTATGTGGCCTGCCCAGTGGAGCTGATCAAGTGTGGTCAGTGCTTCAATACTGGGGATGTTGGCCTGGTCGAGAACACTAATGTTGATGCCTCTGTCCTCCCAGGGGATTTTTAGAATCTTGCAGAGACATCGTTGGTGGTATTTCTCCAGCAACTTGAGGTGTCTACTGTACATGGTCCATGTTTCTGAGCCATACAGGAGGCCGGGTATTACTACAGCCCTGTACACCATGAGCTTGATGGCAGTTTTGAGGGCCTGGTCTTCAAACACTCTTTTCCTCAGGCGGCCGACAACTTTCTGCGGTAGAGAATTTCACAGGTTAATCACTCTGAGTGAAGAAGTTTCTCCTCATCTCAGTCCTAAATGGCTTACCCCTTATTCTTAGACTGTGACACCAGGTTCTAGAACTCCCCAGGAACATTCTTCCTGCCTCTAACCTGTCCAATCCCGTCAGAATTTTATATGTTTCTATGTGATCCCCTCTCATTCTTCTAAACTCCAATGGATACAAGCCCAGTTGATCCAGTCTCTGCTCATATGTCAGTCCTGCCATCCCGGGAATCAATCTGGTGAACCTTCGCTGTACTCCCTCAATACCAAGAATGTCCTTCCTCAGATTAGGAGACCAAAACTGAACACAATATTCCAGGTGTGGCATCACCAAGGCTCTGTACAACTGCAGTAAGACCTCCCTGCTCCTATACTCAAATCATCTATCTATGAAGGCCAACATGCCATTTGCCTTCTTCACTGCCTGCTGTACCTGCATGCCAAATTTCAATGACTGATGTACCATGACACCCAGGTACCATTGCACCTCCCCTTTTCCTAACCTGTCACCATTCAGATAATATTCTGCCTTCCTGTTTTTGCCACCAAAGTGGATAACCTCACATTTATCCACATTATACAGCATCTGCCATGCATTTGCCCACTCACCTAACCTGTCCAAGTCATCCTGTAGCCTCTTAGCATCCTCCTCACAGCTAATACCTTCATCCAGCTTAGTGTCATCTGCAAACTTGGATATATTACATTCAATTCCTTCATCTAAATCATTGATATATATTGTAAATAGCTGGGGTCCCAGCACTGAACCATGCGGCACCCCACTGGTCACTGCCTGCCATTCTGAAAAGGACCCGTTTATTCCGACTCTCTGCTTCCTGTCTGCCAACCAGTTCTCTATCCACGTCAGTACATTACCCCCAATATCATGTACTTTAATTTTGTATACTAATCTCTTGTGTGGGACCTTGTCAAAAGCCTTTTCAAAGTCCAAATACACCACATCCACTGGTTCTCCCTTGTCCACTCTACTAGTTACATCCTCAAAAAATTCTAGAAGATTTGTCAAGCATGATTTCACTTTCATAAATCCATACTGACCTGGACCGATCCTGTCACTGCTTTCCAAATGCACTGCTTTTTGACCTTTAATAATTGATTCAAACATTTTCCCCATCACCGATGACAGACTAACCAATCGATAATTCCCTGTTTTCTTTCTCCCTCCTTTTTTAAAAAGTGGTGTTACATTAGCTACCCTCCAGTCCATAGGAACTGATCCAGAGTCTATAGAATGTTGGAAAATGATCACCAATGCACCTATTTCGAGGGCCACTTTCTTAAGTACTCTGGGATGCAGACTATCGGCCTTCAATCCCATCAATTTCCCCAACACAATTTCCTGACTAATAAGGATTCCCTTTCGTTCCACCTTTTCGCTCGACCCTCGAACCTCTAGTATTTCCGGAAGGTTATTTGTGTCTTCCTTAGTGAAGATAGAGCCAAAGTATTTGTTCAATTGGTCTGCCATTTCTTTGTTCCCCATTATTAAATCACCTGATTCTGACTGCAAGGGACTACGTTGGTCTTCACTAATCTTTTTCTCTTCACATATCTATAGAAGCTTTTGCAGTCAGTTTTTATGTTCCCAGCAAGCTTCCTCTCATACTCTATTTTCCCCCTTCTAATTAAACCCTTTGTCCTCCTCTGCTGAATTCTAAATTTCTCCCAGTCCTCAGGTTTGCTGCTTTTTCTGACCAATTAATATGCCTCGTCCTTGGATTTAACACTATCCCTAATTTCCCTTGTTAGCCACGGTTGAGCTACCTTCCCCGTTTTATTTTTACTCCAGACAGGGGTGTACAATTGTTGAAGTTCATCATGTAATCTATAAATATCTGCCATTGCCTATCCACTATCAACCCTTTAAGTATCATTTGCCAGTCTATCCTAGCCAATTCATGTCTCATACCATCGCAGTTACCTTACCTTAAGTTCAGGACCCTAGTCTCTGAATTAACTGTGTCACTCTCCATCTTAATAAAGAATTCTACCATATTATGGTCACTCTTCCCCAAGGGGCCTCGCACAACGAGATTGCTAATTAGTCCTTTCTCATTACACAACACCCAGTCTAGGATGGCCAGCCCTCTAGTTGGTTCCTCGACATATTGGTCTAGAAAGCCATCCCTAATACACTCCAGGAAATCCTCCTCCACCACATTGCTACCATCTTGGTTAGCCCAATCTATATGTAGATTAAAGTCGCCCATGATAACTGTTGTACCTCTTTTGCACGCATCCCTAATTTCTTGTTTGATGCCATCCCCAACCTCACTGTTTGGTGGTCTGTACACAACTCCCACTCGTGTTTTCTGTCCTTTGATATTCTGCAGCTCTACCCATACAGATTCCACATCATCCAAGCTAATGTCCTTTCTTACAATTGCATTAATTTCCTCTTTAACCAGCAACGTTACCCCACCTCCTTTTCCTTTCTGTCTACACTTCATGAATGTTGAATACCCCTGGATGTTGAGTTCCCAGCCTTGTTCACCCTGGAGCCATGTCTCCGTAATCCAAATTATATCATAATCATTAATGCTGCCTAATAGATCTCTCTCCTCAGGTACTGTATCCCTCTCCTTCAAATCTGCCTTACATCGCCCCTTTCCTCAAAAAAAACAACCCTTGGCCCCTCCGTCCTTGCAAACTACCACCACATCTCCAACCTCCCTTTCCTCTCCAAAGTCCTTGAACATGTTGTCGCCTTCCAAAATCCATGCCCGTCTTTCCCGGAACTCCATGTTTGAATCCCTCCAATCCGGTGCCGAAACGGCTCTCATCAAAGTCACAAATTACATCATGTATGATACCATATATAACCACAACTCTCTGTGAAAAGTGTTAAGCTTGTTGCTTTGGTGTATTCTGTTTAGCCTTGATTAATAAAATGTATGGCAGTTTTCTTTTAAATTGCCTTCTCTAAGATTTTTTTCCCATGAGGCATGATATTCTTTTGCAAATTTGAGGTAAATGATGTAACAGTAGAACAGACAGCTACTTGCTACATCTTGTTACAAAATAAAACATATTTTCCTCTTACTGTTAATTTATACAAACGAGTAGACGTAAGGAAACTAGTGAGTGACACCAGTGGAAAGTGGTAATGGGTGTTTCATCCATTAATACTACTAGTTATTCTCATCCTAAAATGGGTGATAGGAAATTAGCAGCAAACAATTGCTTTAGAACTGTTCGGGCTTTCTTAAAGGACGATTCTGAGAAATTTGTGCAGCATAGTGGAAGATATGATGTTACAGTAGTGGCAGTGTGAGCTGTGAGGAGGATGCTAAGAGGCTGCAGGGGGACTTGGACAGGTTAGGTGAGTGGGCAAATGTATGGCAGATGCAGTATAATGTAGATAAATGTGAGGTTATCCACTTTGATGGCAAAAACAGGAAGGCAGATTATTATCTGAATGGTGACAGGTTAGGAAAAGGGGAGGTGCAATGAGACCTGGGTGTCATGGTACATCAGTCATTGAACGTTGGCATGCAGGTACAGCAGGTGGTGAAGAAGACAAATGGCATGTTGGCCTTCATAGCTAGGGGATTTGAGTAAAGAAGCAGGGAGGTCTTACTGTAGTTGTACAGGGCCTTGGTGAGGCTACACCTTGAATATTGTGTACAGTTTTGGTCTCCTAATCTGAGGAAGGACATTCTTGCTATTGAGGGAGTACAGCGAAGGTTCACCAGACTGATTCCTGGGATGGCAAGACTGATATATGAAGAAAGACTTGATCGACTAGGCTTATATTCACTGGAGTTTAGAAGCATGAGATGGGATCTCATAGAAACATATAAAATTCTGACGGGATTGGACAGGTTAGATGCCGGAAGAACGTTCCCAATGTTGGGGAAGTCCAGATCCAGGGGTCACAGTCTAAGGATAAGGGGTAAGCCATTTAGGACCGAGATGAGGAGAAACTTCTTCACACAGAGAATTGTGAACCTGTGGAATTCTCTACCACAGAAAGTTGTTGAGGCCAGTTCGTTTCATATATTCAAAAGGGAGTTAGATGTGGCCCTTATGGCTAAAGGGATCAAGGGGTATTGAAGGAATGGGGTACTGAAGTTGCATGATCAGCCATGATCATATTGAATGGTGGTGCAGGCTCGAAGAGCAGATGGCCTACTCCTGCACGTTTCGATGTTTCTATGTTTCTATATAAACAAAAGTAAGTCCTGAACTCGGATTCAGAACTAGCCTTAGTTGTATGAAGGAAAGGAAGATTTTAAACTATTGTCCTGCCGAATAAAATAATACAATTTAAGATTGGCAAAGGATTGATGGATTGATTGCACCACATATGATTGTATTTCTAAACATTTCCAAACTGTTATTTCTTGTACTCTGTAAGTTCTAGATTCAATAATCTATTCACCCATGTTTGTTGTGAATTTATTATGAATTCACTGTAAATTATTAGTATGAATCTCTATTGAGTGATTTTCTACTATACTATTAAATGAAACAGGAAATTAAACAGTTTGAATATTTTATTTGTTTACTCACTGCAGTTTGGAAGTTAAAAAAATTAACTAAGTGATGTATTGCATTGCTCAAAATATTACAATGTATTCTGGACTGAAAGTGGCACAAACTGGATAAAACACAAGTCATTGTTCAACAACATTCCCAAATAAGATATGGATTTATCTGAGGTTAATATAATCTGTTTAAAGAAATGAGATTTTCTATTTTTAATTTTGATTTCTTCATCAAATCCATTCACTTCTTAGGCATTTTCTTATTTTCAATAACTAATTGACGTTGAGCATTTTATTTTGAATGAATATTTTTATTGTTTCTTTACATTATTAATTTTTAGCACATCTTCCTTCAGAATGTAATAATTTAAATTAACTTATCAAAAATATTTCCCAAATGTTCAGGAACTTACTCATCCTGAAAACAATCATTGCATTTGTTTTATTGAAAGAAATGAGGGGATATATTTCAATATATATGCTGTAGCCTTTGAACTTAGATATTTTATATAGAACACTCATTTTGAGGATTTACTATGCATAAAATTCATTTTGATTTTGTAGAAACAGAAATTGATTTATACCAGAATAGAAACAGAACATTCTGGAAATGCTCAGCAGGTCAGGCAGCATCTGTCCTAAAAGGAAATGGTGAAGGTTTCAAGACTTGTAGCCCGTTCTAAATGAAACGTTCACCTTATTTCTCTCTCTGCAGATGCTGACTGACCTGCTGAGTGTTTCCAGTATTTTCTGCTTTCATTTCCAGCATCTGCAGTATTTTGCTTATTTGTGGATTTATACTAGTTTGAGCCAATGCAACACTAAATGTGTTCAAATAAATGTAAACATTATAATGATTGGGCTGGATTTTAGGTTTTGTGAAAACGGTAGTTTTACGCCAAAATTACCGTTTTCCCTGTGCTACCATTTTTAGGCCTAACTTTCAGCCTTTATGTTTGCGCCAGGGCGATAAAGTCAGTGTTGTACGAGGGTTCACAGCGCAAACCATGAATTTTGGCAACTTTAGTCCAGGGCCGGTTGTGCTGTGAGAGATGCCTTAGGAGGGGGAAAAAAACAACAAAAAAAATCGCAAAAAACATTCACAAGACCTTTACCTACTAAATTGCTGAAAAATAATTAAAAAATAAAAACTTTAACTGATCTTTTTTGCAGATATTCATACTTACCGCTGCTGACAGGGCTGCACCGACAGGTTTGACCTGTCAGTATGCTGGGCATGGTGGAGAGTGCCGAAAGTACGACGGAAACGCAATCCGCGACATTGCACATCGTCGTGCCTCTCCCCGGCGGTATGTGAAAGCGCCACCGCAAAGAGGTTACCGAGGATCCCGCCAACCGGGTTTTTGCCGCAGAGAGTCAAATCGTGGCGAAAACCCGGCCGCAAACCTGGCGAAAATCCAGCCCAAATTATAACAGGAGTGGTAAGTTTTTAATGATTGAATAATTACTACATATTCTTGGTTTTGTATTGTGCATCACATTAACAAAATACAATCACCTCTTGATGATAATACAGTATTAAAAACATAGAATTAGACATTTATTTCACCCAATGCATTCCCCAGACCAGAATATAAATAGATACCGATAAAATATCTGAATAAAATAATTCTTTAACTCAGAGGAAAATTTATGGAGCCCTTCAATAACATACTATCAATAGTTTTAGATAGATATTTAATAACTGTGCAGTTCTTATTTAAATGAAGTGTATAAATGGGATATTAATAACTGTGATTTGTAGCCAGTAATAATAGGCAGATGGTCAATGAAGATTTATGTGAAACCCATTGTATGGAACACAGCAACTGCTTTTCAATATACACTTGGTTTTAGCTGCAATAGGAATCAACGGGTGGGAAACTGAAAGCTTTCCAATCAGGTCTGGAGTCAGGCAAGGCTGTCCTCTCTCCTCTGTCTTGTTTGTGTGCTGTATCGAGCCCTTTGCCGAGTCCATAAGGAAGGATGCGGACATTAGAGGGGTGACAATCCCAGGCAGCGGAGGCGCTCAGGTCAAGACCTCTCTGTACATGGACGACGCCGCCGTCTTTTGCTCGGATCTGCAGTCGGTCCGCGGATTGCTCACAATCTGCGATGAGTTTGAACTGGCCTCGGGGGCGAAGGTTAATCGCAGCAAAAGCGAGGCCATGCTCTTTGGATGGGCCGACCGATCCTTTATTCCCTTAACCGTTAAGTCAGATTACCTGAAGGTGTTGGGAATATGGTTCGGAGCGGATGGGGCGTACGGCAAAAACTGGAAGGAGCGTATCGCTAAAGCCAAACATAAACTGGGATGGTGGAAGCTGTGCTCCATCGCCACTGCAGGAAAGAACCTAGTCATCAGGAGTGAGGTGCTCTCGGTGTTGTTGTACGTGGCGCAGGTCTGGTCCATACCCCGCTCCTGTGCCGTGGCAGTCAGCCGAACCGTCTTCCATTTCGTCTGGAGATCGAAAATGGATCGTGTCCGCAGAGACACGATGTACAAATCTCTGGACAAAGGAGGAAAGGACGTTCCAAACATGGCCCTCATCCTGGTGGCCACTTTTGTATGCAGCTGCATCAAGCTGTGCATAGACCCTTCGTAAACAAACACCAAGTGTCACTACGTGCTGAGATTCTATCTATCCCCGGAGTTACGAAGGATGGGTGTGGCCAGGCTGCCGCGGAACGCTCCAACCAGTTGGACAATGCCTCACCACTTGTCCTTCGTGGAAAAGTTTTTCAAGAAAAACACCTTTGACCACAAGGCCATAAAGTAGTGGTCGGCACGCAAGGTCCTGGACGCCCTATGGAAGAAGAATATGATGGATCCTGATGGGCGGTTCCCCGAGCAGACTGTTGAACTCGTTTGGCAGAATGTCTCATCGCCAGTGCTTTCACACAAGCACCAAGACGTAGCTTGGTCGGCGGTGAAAAGGGCCCTACCTGTCAGATCCTCCATGCACAGCTGGGGTTTCAGAGACACGGCACTCTGCCCCTGAGTCGGCTGTGGTGCGGACGAGACTGTCATCCATCTCCTTCGGGATTGCCCCTTTGCAAGGCAGGTCTGGAAGGAGATGCAGTGGTTGCAGTCGAGGTTCATCCCAAGCAGCCCCGTAACACAGGACTCTGTGCTCTGCGGACTGTTCCCAGGGACGCACAACGAGACAGACATCATCTGCTGCTGGAGAACCATCAACTCGGTGAAAGACGCATTTTGGTCTTCCCGAAACTTGCTGGTCCTGCAGAGCAAGGAGATGTCCACAGCCGAGTGTTGCAGACTTGCACAATCCAAGGTCCAGGAGTACGTGCTGAGGGACGCACTAAAGGTTGGTGCAGTCGCCACAAAGGCACGATGGGGAAGAGCCACAGCCTAAGGCCCTTCCGCCACGGTAAACCCAGGGGATGGAATCAGACACCCCTCAGGCTGTACTTGTTAATCTGCTTGTATACAGAGAGCACCATGTACTGAAAAACACCTGTGTTGTGCCATGTATAGAAATGTAAATGTATTCTCATCCGTTCTGTGTACTGCTTTCATCTTCATAGTGCTACATGTAACGTGATTCATGATCGGTATTGAAATGTATCCTGGAATGTAATGTAAACTTGGTTCTCATCTGCTCCATGTAATACCCTTATTTGCACGGTACTACATGTAATGTGATTTACGGATTGTACTAAACTGTACATTGAAATGAAATGCCGCTAGTGCATTGTATGGAACTGCTGTCGGCATCCAAACGAATTGTATGGAATTGCTGACTGCAAGCTACTGAACTATTTTTGAATGTATTGTGAAAATTTTATATGAATAAAGTATATTTTTGAAAAAAAAAGATAACAGTTGTCACCATTTCAATGATCTGCATCAGTCAGTATCCATCAGGACATGGTGGAGCTTCATGCCAAAGGATGGAATGTAATTCCAAAGAATGTTGTGTGTCTTCAGCTTGGGTTCGTATGCAGGGTAATGGGAGATTTCCAGCACCATCCATCTATTGGCCAGCAATTGGTTTGTGCAGGCCTGCCAAACTGCACACACGGAACGATCCTCGTATCGGAATGAGTACGCCTGAGGCCCATCTGATGTTGGGCCTAGGGTCGCATTTACATGAGCTGGGAGAGCTGCAAATGCCTCATGGGTGTCCCCAGGCAGTTTGCTGACAAATAAATTTTAATTTTGGGCTGTTGCCTCACCAGCAATGAGCGGGGGCTGGAAACTGCAATGGAGCCGAGAGGAACACAGCAGGCATGGCGCCTGTAAATGTAGCTCTTTGATGCACTCTGAAAGGATCTCCTTTGTCTCGGAGCCTGAGGGTACAGCATAATATATGCAGAGGAGCTGTCACCTCCTAGAAATGGGGAGGAGGTAGGGACTCACCACTGTTTATGTTATTGTCCATGAACAAAACCTAATCAGCTTAATGTTGTCGAGCTAATATGCCTAGTTGTAAAATAATAATGTGGGTAAATTGGCTACTGCAAGAAGAAATTAAATTCATTATCGGTAACCTTTGAGCGGTGCCATTGCAAATGGAAATTCCAAACAATCTAAATGTCGAATATGTAATTACAGGGCCTTGTGGTTAAATTGGAATTTTTGTTCTCATTTTTGTGGAGCCATTATGGACAAGCCAGTATGAAAACATCACAGATAGATTGCCAAACTCTTTGAAAGTTATATTTATGAAGCGGCAATTCAGCTGCTTGACAAGTATGCATGTGTAGATTTACTGGTCCCTTTTTGCTAAAAGAGGAAAACATTCTCCCCTCAGTGCAGGTATCTGTTAGTAAGCGAATTACATCCGCAGCGCTGTGCTGCTAAATCGATGTCTGTTACTTGAATGGACATCCTTGTCTATATTCAGCAATCAAACAATAAAAAAATAATCAGCACAACAAACAATTATTTAATTGAGATAAAATAGAAAATCACAAAAATGAAAGTGTGAACTAAAAACAGTAAATTCTGGAATAACAGCACTACTGTAGGGTACCTCACAAATTATTCAGTTATTTTTCTTCTCAGACACCGACTGACCAAATGTGCTATTCCAGTATTATCTGTTTTTATTTCAATTATTTGTATTTTTTAAGATAATTATTACTTTTTTCTCTCTTTCATGCTGAATGCAAATGTGATATGGTGAAGTCATGAATCTAAAGTGGTGTTTCGCAGACAATTTAAAGTCATTTAGCTGGATTGACAGTCCATGTTCACCTTTCTAGCTATCAGCATGTCAATTTCAGATCAATTTCAATAACAACCAAGCAACAACATATGTATACTTGGGACAATTTAGCAGTGCTGGCAAGTAACTGGAACATTGTAAATTTACTGTAGACTATTTTGGAGTAAGATTTATCTGTGACCTTTAGTGCAAATTGTTATTGATGAGTGTAAAGTTGAACTGCAAGCCTGAAATAACCTTCTCTGAGGAATACTCGCATTTGACCTAATTCAAACCACTGTGGTCTTGTATGCGCATGTCCCTTTTAAAATAGAATTTGCAAGGCTCGTGTGCCCCAGGTAGGGGAAGATGATCCTCTGTGGATTGCATTCCAAATGCCACCTCATTTTTCTATTGCCATTTAGGTTAATGGGCAGTTGGGCTTTTTTCCTGGACTTAAACCAACAAAGCTTTGAAAAGGACATTGTCTTCACGAGTGTTTCATGATTCTTTTTTTTACTTTGAGGAGGGAGAACAGTCTGAAGAAATCATTAAAAGAGTGTGGCGGCCTGTCAGGAACCACAAGAGCAGCTCAGTGGAGACTTTCCTGTCCAACCTTTCCCTCCTCTCCACTCACCAGCGTGAAGATGCCTGCTCTATGCTTGTTAGCTTTTTAGGACACCCGAGAAATCTATTTTGTAGCGCTATCCAATGGTACTTCTGTACACAGTGCTAACACAGTGTCTATTGTGGTGCAAATTAATATGCCTGTCACATTCAGCGGTGCAGTATACATGATTCTGTAGTAAATTCTAAATTAATGTTTATTAAGAATAAAACTCGAGATAAACTAACTGCAAAATTCAAATGAGAAAACCAATGAAGATTTGCATTATTATTAACTTCAAAATGAAATGAAAAGACCCAGGAAAAAAGCTTGAAAGATTGTGCAATAAAATAAATGAAAAGCTGATATTACATCATTTTCAAAGAGAAGCTAAGAATAGTGGGAGTACTTTCAATATTTCACAATCTTGACATTCCCACTGTGTAGCGGCACTCACAGGCAGTGCATCTTGGGAAATTGCAGTCTTTGATTTCCAAAAATACTCTCCCTGTGAGCACCAATACTTCCTGCCATCCACCCAGGCAAGTTTAAAAACATTAAGGGTCCAATTTTGGTGGAAGCTAAGTTCCACCCAAGTACCACCCAAAGGACCGCCGAAGTACTTGACGGTACTTTGGTTGGGAGTTTCGTAAAAAAGTCCTTGAAAGAACTGCCCAGTTGCAAAAAAGGGACTTACATTGTGAATCTGGGCGGCAGCGGGCAGGAGTTCCCAATCTCAGTGGCAAACGCAATCCTCGCCAAAGTGCTGCCGAGGATTGAGTCGGGCCCAGGGAGGGGAGAGCACATAGTAATAAAAATTGACACCAAAAAAAACACTGTAAGACCTTCAGGGGACCCCATACACATAAATTGCTGAAAAACAAATTAATAAAAGAAGTTCACTAACTTTTTTTTTGCAGGTCTTCTTACTTACCATTGGGGTTAGACCTGCCGTAACGCAATGGTCCTTCCCCCTGCTGCCGCCGACTCATGCCCGCACCGAACTGGCAGTTCGGCGGGCGGGAGGACACTTACATGCCTTGCGTACCAGCAGCCATCAGCAGGCCATTCCCAGCGGACCTTCCCTCTCGCTGGCGGGAGGCCTCCATGAAAATGGCACCGAGAGGAGACCGCCCAAAAAACCCAGCGGCAACGGACAGTGAGGCCACCAAGTTTGGGCCCTGTATATCTCATACAGGTGGTCATTATCTTGGTTCCACAGGCACCCACCATTTTACATTAGGTGCATAAGAATGTTTCAGCATTGGAAAAGATCATTCAGACCCCAGAAGCTCGCCTATTTCTTTTTAAAACAAGTCTCAGCTGCCTTCACACCATAGCCCTCAATATCTTTTCTCTTCTAATTGCTAGTTGAATTCATTTGGAGAGTCCGCTTCAGTGACCTTCCTGAGTAATTTATTCACAAGTCTATTACCCTGCTGACTCCTTTTTGCGCTTAACTTTGTAACCTTAATTTCTCTTTGCTCGTATCTGAATCTTGTGCAATGGTGAACAATTTGTCTGGATTCATTTTGTAAATTATTGCCAATTGAAATTTAAATATTTATAGTATTCAGGCCAATGACAGTGAATATTACTCCTAATTTTTGATCATGTGATTTAAAAAAAAATCTGATGTCAGTGAATGTAGCCTTGAACCAAAACACAGTACCTGTAAATAACTGAGCCCATTTTCACAATGATTCCCGCTGTTCAGAGTGAGTGTTAGTGGTGTGAAGGTGGGTCAATCACAGTGCCAGCATGCTACAACTTACATGGCTTCATTGTTGATATAAAAGGGAACTGCACTATCTGCTTGTTTTGCTGATCTTTGACAAATAGACCCTTGAGATTCCATACAGCGAAGTCCAAGTGAAATCTATGGTGAAGAGAATAATCCACTCTGAAATCTGAAATCAATAGTAATTGGAGCAATGTAGCATGCTGGTAGTTGATTGAGATCACCACACCAGTATCCCGCAGTTACACTCAGAGAATCAGCTTGAGCTACTTCAGAAACTACACTGAAATATTCAATTTAATCAAGATGATATTTTTTTGCTTTGTTTCCATTTTGACCCAGGAAACTTTCAAAGATGTGCATGTTTGACTTGCTAATTGAGATCGTGGTATAGCTCTGCCAGTCACATCTGCAGCTAGCCTGTTTATTGATATGATTATTATTTCATTAATCAACTGCACGTCCTCAAAGAAAGCCATGGTAAACTGCAGGGAGGCAAGCGCACCACAGCAACAATTCCGCTTCCCAGGGAATTCCAAAACTTCAATGGCTCTCTTTTTTGTAATACGCTCAATGAAAATGAACAGTCCTCACATTAGGATAGTCCTTTCAGATAAACCAATTAATTGAGCACCACACTACATCAAATAATATTTAAAAAAACACTGTATGGCAATCTATGTTGCATGCCAGACTCTCTACTTTCCCAATAGCTGTCTGGGATCTGACAAAGTTACGAATCATGTATGGACAAAAATGAATATGAATTTTTAAAAATCAATATTTTCTATTAATTTTTAGTTACTGGTCAGTTCATCAGCTATATACATATGTGTTAAAAAAGGGGAAAGGTAATACACCACAATGTAACCTGGCCATTATATAGTATGTCAAATGGAAATTTATATTTTGTGAATGCATAAACTAAAGGCATTTGGAATTCTCCTCATTATCTGGTGGATAAATGCATGAGCAAGAAACAGTGGAAAGGTCTATGTTCCATTGGCTTATCTCAGCTAAGATGACCCGGAGTGCGACTATTGCCCTCAATGCCCTTGGTTTTGGGAGCTGAAAAATCAACCAGATTGATTGATGATTATCCAGTGACTCTATGGGCTAGAATTTTGTCGGTGAAAACGGTAGTTTTACGCCAAAATTACCGTTTTTGCCGCGCTACCGTTTTTAGGCCTGAATTTCGGCCTTTACTTCGATAAACTCGGCGTTGCATGAGGATTCACGCCGCAAACCATGAGCTTCGGCAACTTTAGTCCGAGCGCTGCGAGAGAGGCCTTGGGAGGGGGAAAAACAAAAAAATTGCAAAAAACATTGACAAAATATTCACAAAATCCTTACCTACTAAATTGCTGAAAAAGAGTAAAAAAATAAAAACTTTAACTTACCTTTTTTGCAGGTCTTCATACTTACCGCTGCTGGCCCAACAGATTTGACCTGTCAGTATTCTGGGCGTGGCGGAGAGAGCCGAAAGTACGACGGTAACGCAAACCGCTACATTGCACATTGTTTCATGTCGGCGCACCTCTCCCCGACAGTATGTGGAAGCGCCACCACAAAGAGGTGCCTGAAGATCCCACCGACCAGGTTTTCGCCGCGGTGGGTCAAATCGCGGCGAAAACCCAGTCGCAAAGTCGGCGAAATTCTAGCCTTCACTTGGGTAAGGACAGGATTGGACTTGGCTGTTCTGTTCTCCATAGGCAAGTGGGCAACCACAGTCACTGCCTAGTCCCCAGCATGAATAATGACCACTTGGAGGGAGCACCAGTAAGCATTGGATTCGTACCCCAGCACATTTGTATTCCCCTTCAAGGGAAGAGCAGAGAAACAATTTTCTTTAAACATTAAAAGAAATATTTGCACACTGAAGACTGAAATCTAGCTGGACTTTGATGTGTACTAGTTTTTAAGTAAAACCTGTATAACGCACTGCAGTAGTATTGTATTATTCAGTAATTGTACTGATACCAATTTGACTACAACAATCTAATAATCTGACAAAAAAAATATTTCTTTACTGGCATCTGCAGTATACAGTTATCATGGAAACATGCAGTGACATTCCAGATCATACACACTCATGTTCCACTATCTATAACAAGGGCCCATACCTCTAATACAATTTTGCAATAAATATTCATATGATACTTATAGCCATTTCAAACAAGCATCAACTGCACTGGAAGACACTGTAACTTTACACTGTTTTCTTCAATCATTAATGCAGTGTTATGGATAAAGGATTGCAGGCCAAGCATGAATTAACAGTATACCAAGTAATTTTCATTGACTCCCATGGCAAAGAGATCCGAATCCATGAAGCACAACACTTCGAGGAAAGTCAGTTAAATGTTGACTAGAGTGTTGAAATACAAAGCAGAGTCCAAATATGCTTGATGCTTTACAGGAAGTGTGCTTTTATTAATATACTGAGGTGCTCCATCTGTCCATCTATAAGCTGCTAATAAAGATCTAGCAGGTGTAATGGTTCATCTACATTGGTGAAATTCAATGACACTTTGGATTAAAAGATAAAGAGGTATAGTTTGAACAGCAGGCCAATTCTGATTTCAAGAACCATTAGGATTAAGCTATTGCGAAGTGTCACTAAAATTGAGTCCATCCATTCAACCACCTCTACTGCTTTCCCCTTACCAACCCAGTGAAACCCCCTCACCCAAACAAGGCTCCCCCTTCCCTACCCCTGAACCCATGTCTTTTTCTCTCCTCGTGACCTCTCTGATATCATCCTGTTCATGAGAAACACCTGGTGTTGTTGACCCTATTCCCACTAAATACAGGAGGGGAAAACTTACAAAACCAGTTGCTCCAGGGAGACAGATGCTTCCCTGGAATTGCTGGCAGTCTCAGGGTCAAATCATGGTGATATGGTGCGGAAACAGTTCATCCAATTATAATTATACGAGTCATCAAGTTTATTTGTGTGAGATTATAATATAACAAGAGCACTAAGAATTATGATTAAAAATCACAAAAAAAATCAGGGCATGTCATTACTATCATGCTTTTTGATGGGTCTGATCATAATATAAGTTAATTATATCTTGCATCAGTGCAGGAACCAAACCAAATGCAAAGATGGAGACATTGGGACAACCTTTGTTTAGTAACATGGAATGGACAGTAAGCTTAGACGCAACACTCTGCTTTACTATCTGGCGATCATATTTCATGCAGGGTTCACTGTAATTGGGAACAGACAAAACTAATAAAAGAAAAGGTTCACAATGATATCAACAGGACCAGTCTGCATGTCAAAGCTGCTCACAATTAAAATCAGCATTTCATTGCCTTCTGATGGGTCAGTGCGAAATTGGACGATGCAGACCAGGATGTTCCCAGATGCAATACAAAGGGCTCAATTTTCCCCAGTGATTTGCGCTGTTTTTGTGGAGCAGGTTGCTTTTTTTGGTCTAAGTTAAAAAACCCAAGTTTCCCTGATCAATTTGCACCAGAGTAACTCAGTTAGTTACGATTTTTTTAAGGAAGTTTTTTTTCAGCCAAAGGCAGCGTAACCTGCCACTCACGCCAATTCTGGCCAGTTAGACAAGTTTGGCCAGCTGAGAGTAATTTCAGTTTTTCTTAGGGCCAGTATATGTAGCCTCTGTAGAAAAACCTTCTGGCGTGTTAAAGAAATCGGCACAGGTAAGTGCAGCAGATGGCCGGACAGCAGCAGCAGGAGAGGTAAGAGAGAGGGGGGGAGCCTTTCGGGTATAGTTAGGTGCGGGGATCTGGAGGGAGGAGGCCATTCGACCTGGGATAGGTGTGGGGGAGCGGACCGGGAGACCACTCGGCCTGGGATAGGTGCGGGGGAGTGGACCGGGAGGAGGCCACTTGGCCTGGACTAGGAGCGGGGATCGACACCGGCATTGGGCTGGGGGGGTGTTTAATAATTTAATGGAGGTAAGTTGCTGCAATGTATTTGTGCTTATGAAGTTGCTGCAATGTATTTTAAGATGCTTGTGCAGGTTGCAAGCTGGCTGTATGTTTCACTTTCCAGCCTCAACCCGCATTGTGTCCCCTGTTGCTGTGGCAACCCGATCTTTTTGGTGCAGATCAAGGCTCCACCCCCAAAACTAAAGGACAGGTTAGGCTGCGCCAAAATGAAGAAATCAAACGGAGAAACTTAGAACATATTTTTTTTGGTGTACTTGGGTCCCAAAAAAATGGGCGTAACTCTTCAAGTATGCCAAAAAACAGCTTTGGGGAAAATTGAGCCCATAGTCTGTGCTGAATTAGTCTATCTCTCGAGGGTGGTGATACATGTATTACAATTGTGGAAAGGGAAAAATCAGACAAGATTCCCACAACAGATGAATATTTAGTGATTCATGTTGAAATATATGTGTCAGCTGAGAGCAGAATTGAGGTTTGTCATGATGCCTCACTTGCTGAAATAGCTTGCGAACTTTCTACCTGGATCATGCTTGAAGAATAGCCACTTGAATGAGGTACTGGAGGGCGTTTGGAACTGATGGAACTGGAGCCCAGTATGCGTCAGCGGGGGACAATTTTCAACTGGCGGCTGCCCATTTTTCACTTGAAAGAAGGGCAACTGGCAAAGGAGAATTGAGGGGTAACCTCAGCTAATGTTCATCACAGGCTGGCCTGTAAATGGATAAGCAGCACGCCAGCCTATTTTGAGTGAGAGGCTATTTAAAATTGCAAATTGGTGTCCCACACTGTTGTAGGAGCTCTATTGCAATTTTGAAGAGCAAATGGCAAGCGTTGGTTATTTGCAACAGGCAGTGAGCCTAACCAACAGTCCGCAAAGGGTCTGGTGGAGGCCGATCCACAAAAGGGCACCAAACCTTTTTTTCTTTCCTCTTACTGAGGCCAGGAGGAGCATTCAGGAACACTGCAGTCCGATCCTCACCCATGCTTTCCTCTGGGATCGGCTTCTACCCTCCTGCCACAACCCCACCTGCTGGCCAACTCAGTGTAGACAAAGGGCCGATTGCTCAGCGTCCCACAGCCAGGGAGCTGCAGCACAGTGCCCACTTAGCCCCCGCAGCTTGCTGGCTGCATTCAAATCAGACCCGAATCTGAACATGTCTCAGGCCTCCTGACACCGGCCCCATGCCATTTTGGACGGAAGTCGAAAATTAACCCCCACCCACGCCCACTGCCCCCCCCCACCACGCCACCCCCCGCTCCCCCACAACCCCCAACAGCACCTCCAGGAAAGGGGAAAAACTGGACAGAATAAGTACATTTATATCTTCACCTGATTATTATTATAAATACGTACCTAAAATCTGGTGTGAACAGAATAAATGGTAAAGAGCTGTGGGCTATGGTTTATATCTCACTTAGGCTGATGACAGTAACTCACTTTGGGACATAAAATGCACCACATAGAACTTCATTTTCCATCTTTTATTTACCACATTAAACAACATTGATGAATGATCTATTTCACGGCATAACTTAGCAAGTATTTAGGTCACAATATAAACTGGCACTTGGCCAGCACATTTCCTTCCTTCTCTTTCTGCTCACAGCTTTCATAGAGCAGATCTACGAGGTGTTAGTCATTATTAATTAAAGCAATCAGCATCAGTTTCATGTGAAGTTAAGAAATAGAGTCAGCCAACCAGTGATGCCAATGTACTCGTGCCCGTCAATACATAGATTAAATGAAACAGACATAGGGATAAATAGTGGAATGGAAATGTTACCAAAATTCAGCAAGGTCGTCTTAAATTTGGGTTGTTAAGTTATTTCTGCACAGGCTTACATTATTGTCTTGACAAATGGGGGACTGATTTCCTCTGTGCACTGAAATCAAAGACTCCTTCAGAAAAGCAGCTTTACAATGTTATTATACATAGCACACAGAGGAAATCTTTTCCCATGATTACTGTGCCCTACTGAAGGAAAATAATGCACCTTTTATATTTATTCACAAACTTTCTACAATGACACGTAGTATTTATGTATACACAGCGTCTTCTTAAAATTGTCCTAATTTCCCTTCTCCAGTTCTTTAGTCAGAGTTAAACCCTGATATAATGGCCGGATTGTAAGAATTATAATTAAGTACTTTTTGGCTCAAAGTTATTATTATGCACTGTTGATGTTTTGGGACTTATAATGGGATTAAAGTTTCTTATAGGGTTATACTTAGAGATATTCCAACTATTTAAATTTTTATACAGTCTCATAAGTCAAAGAAAATTGGATGCGGTCTATTTAAAACTTGAACTAAAGAGAGATGGGTTCATTTTTGGGATGTAAAACTTAAAGATCTGCTTGTTGTAGTGACATCATATGTGATGTAATTACATCAATAAAATAGGAATTCATGTAGCACCCTGTCCCTTGCTGAAAAACTGACCGAAATAGCTGTTCCACCAGCTTTACAGAGATGGCAACAGCCCTTTAAGAAACAATACAAAATCCTTGTAAAGATTTATGAAACATTTTCAAAATATACACACACACAGGAAAATACTACCAAAGAATATTCACATCTTTTCACATCATTGTAATCTTGACTGAGAAGTACAGATCTATTATTTTCTAGTTTATTATAAAACTATTATGACCTTCATGCTTTTGCAGAATATAGATCAAGAAGCCTAAAAACAAAAATGGGTTGATCCACACTAATGGTTATGGAAGAGAAATTCAATTCAATATAAAATACAATTGAATACAAACACTGACCTGAATAAAATAAACTGTCACCTGAATCTCTTTGCCTCTGATATTTCAGACAGGATGATTGCACCATCGAGCAAACTCATTTTTGTGGGATATGCTTGTCACCCACTTCTACTATCTCTCTCTTGCTGGCCAGTGTGTTGCATGGACCATCTCATTCCTTCACTGAATGCTGTCAGAGTCTGAGCACGCTTTCTGCTCCATGTGATGTTGCCAGGTTACCTCTCCCAGGAGGGGAGCGAAAGACTAGGCCTAAGTGACCAATCGAGCCGGAGTTCAGAGTTCAGCTTCCAAGTGGAGAGAATAAAATCAAAGGCTGGTATTCATTATGAGCCAACTCATTATGTGCCAGTTAAGCCCAATATCCTTCCCTATCGAGCTTCATAAACGTTTTGGTTGTGTTCTGCGACAATGACCCAGTAAATTCTATCGACCCTCTGAGCATGCGCATTAACAACGCACAATTAAACACTAAGGCATTGACCCTTCTCTCTCAGACACTGCTTCATTTATCAAATTGAAACTAAAAGAACTAGATTTCACAAATTACAATTATTCTATTAATCATTAGTTTTATATTCAGAAAATATAGAAACAGTCAGGTTGCAGTTCTCGAGCATAACCTGCTGAATATTTAGTTGTGGTTATTGCACTATGCAGATGCTGTAACACAGAGCTCGTTGTCATGCACTGATTCCCTTTATGTATTGTCTAACTTCACATTAACATTTAATAACAAAACCTGTGGGGCTACTGCTTTATTAAAGGTAATAAAGAGAAATAACAAACCTGAGTGCTGATTTGATTGAAATGGCCAATCAAATTATTGATCCGAACTTTACCCTTTATGTACTGGTGTAACAGAAATGAAGACTTTCAGTTTAACAAGTTGTTGTTGACTGACTCAATATTAGAGTTTTGTATTCTTCCTCTCAAAACCTGCAAATTGGTAGCTTTAGCTCCATCTGCAGGTCAAGTCTCTCACAACAATATACACAGGTCCATGTGCACAAACATCACACACACAAAGGTGAACTTTAACCTTAAATAACGGGTGAGTTGGGGTCGTGTGGGAAGTTAAAGTGTTAAAAATCCGAATCCCGACCAGAACCCGCCTCCAAACTGCCCATTTCCAGTTTTAATGGAGGCGGGACGGGGGCAGGAAACCAACCCGCTCCCAGGAGGCGGGTCATCTATTTAAATATTAAAATGAGGCTGGAAGTCTCTGCTTTAACCTCCATTTTTGAATTTAACTTTAGCTGGTTGGTTTTTACAGGCTTCATGAAACACGCCAGCTAATGGAAGGCGAGGACTGCTGGATCTAGGATATAAGTGCCTTTATACTTAACTCCTCAATCCAGCATCCTTACCTAATCTACCCCCATGATCGGAGACCCTCCCCCACAAGGCCTACTATCGCCCCTCCCCACCATGCCCCCGATATCCTGGTGAGACCTCCCCACACCACATGCTCCTCTGGTCCCCGATCTTCATCCACCTCCCACCCCCCAATGCTGGTCTTGGCCCCCGATCATTCTCCTACCTCCACACCCCGTGTTGGTCCTGCTCCCGATCTTCACCCGAACATCACCTGCTCTTACCACTCTCCTCGTGCTCCTCGAGCCACCCCACGATACCTCCCTCCTCACTGCGGTCTAGTGCCGCAGGCCTACCCGCCCAGAGCCAGCCTCTCAATCTGGCTGGCTGCAGGAGGGAAACAGAGGTTTCCCATGCAAATCAGCCTCTGCTGTTAAAATCGGCAGGGTCTGCAGGAACGCATTCTCCTGGGTTTCCCAACTGCTTCAGATATCCCCACCTCCAACCCACCTTACCTAATAAAAGTCAGCCCATAATCTCTGTGAGGTGACATATACACACACTCAGATATCTCTCTCGCACACACACTGAGATGTTTCACACACACACACACACACACACACACACACACACACACACACACACTGAGATGTTTCACACTGTTATGTATGTAATAACTCGATAGACTGAATATTGTAAATTCACTCAGGTGAAAACCTGGCTCAACTTTATTTGGGCCCAAAGTGCCCACATTACATGGTGGCTTGCTTTATATATCTGGCCCGCACACACATGCGTAAAGCCCAATGACCTTCAACAGTGGCGCCCCCTGATGGCTAGTAATCCCAAGCATACATACATACATACATGACAACATCCCCCTTCAAGATCTTAGTAACAGTCTTTTTACAAGTTAAGACAGTCCGGGGCTTTCCGCTCACGAATTGATCGTCTCAGTTCAACTCCAGTTCTGGGCGAGCGTTCTGAGTCAGTTATGACTGGAGGGTGGGTAGCCGATCTGATGGGAGTGGCAATGACCATGTCAGAGATTGAAAGTCCAGATTCATTGATGATGGCGGAGTACTCTGATGAATTAATAAAGGTTGGTTGGTCACTGATGGTATCTTCCTCAACTTGTTCCAGTTCATCCGTGTGCCGCAGCTTTATCTGATCAACATGTTTCCTGCATGTTTGCCCATTCTTGAGCCTGACAATAAAGATTCTGTTACCCTCCTTGGCTGTAACAATACCAGCGACCCACTTGGGACCTTGACCATAATTTAGCACATACACAGGATCGTTATCAGAGATGTCGTGTGACACAGCAGCATGATCATGATACCACTGCTGATTTTGACGTCTGTTTTCAACATGATCATTCAAGTCAGGATGGACGAGAGAGCGCTTGGTCTTGAGACCTCTCTTCATCAATAGTTCAGCAGGGGAGACCCCAGTAAACGTGTGGGGTCTTGTCCTGTAACTAAGCAATATGCATGACAAGCAAGTCTGCAGTGAACCCTGAGTTACACGTTTCATACTCTGCTTGATTGTTTGGACAGCACGCTCTGCTTGACCATTAGATGTCGGTTTGAATGGTGCTGACCTCACGTGTTTAATACCATTGAGTTTCAGGAACTCTTGATACTCCAGGCTTGTGAAGTAAAATCCGTTGTCGCTCACAACAATGTCAGGCAGACCATGATGAGCAAACATGACACGAAGGCTCTCAATGGTAGCTGTGGATGTACAGGATTACATGATTATACACTCTACCCACTTAGAATATGCATCCACCACAACAAGAAACATCTTACCCAGAAAAGAACCCGCAAAGTCGATGTGGATCCTCGACCATGGTTTGGACGGCCACGACCACAGACTCAGCGGAGATTCTACTGGTACTTTGCTTAGCTGCATGCAAGTGTTGCACTGATGCTCACATGATTCCAGATCAGAGTCAATTCCAGGCCACCATACGTGAGACCTGGTGATGGCTTTCATCATGACAATACCGGGATGTGTGCTGTGTAGATCATGTACAAATTTCTCTCTGCCTTTCTTAGGCATAACAACACGATTACCCCACAGTAAACAATCTGACTGAATGGATAGTTTGTCTTTGCGACGGTTGTAAGGTTTGGTCTCATCACACATTTCCATAGGTATAGCAGACCAATCACCACTAAGGACACAATGTTTTACAACCGATAAAATTGGGTCCTGTCTGGTCCAGGTCCTAACTTGTTGAGCAATGACAGGGGTTCCTTCACTCTCAAAAGCATTCGTAACTAACAGTAGATCTTCAGGTTGTGGCATCTCCACCTCCGCTGTGGGCAAAGGCAGATGGCTCAGTGCATCGGCACAATTTTCGGTGCCAGGTCTATGGCAAATGACATAATCATAGGCAGATAATGTCAGTGCCCACCTCTGGATGCGGAACGATGCATTGGTATTGATACCTTTGTTTTCCGAAAACAATGAAATGAGTGTCTTGTGATCCGTTTCGAGTTCAAAACGAAGACCAAACAGGTACTGATGCATCTTTTTAACTCCATACACTCAGGCTAAAGCTGCATTTTCTACCATGCTGAAGACTCTTTCCGTCTTTGACAAATTTTTCAAAGCATACGCAACAGGTTGTAGTTTACCCGACTCATTAACTTGTTGGAGCAGAGAGTTGTTGATGCCAGTTCATTGGATATATTCAAGAGGGAGTTAGATATGGTCCTTATGGCTAAAAGGATCAAGGGGTATGGAGATAAAACAGGAAAGGGGTATTGAAGGAATGATCAGCCATGATCTTATTGAATGGTGGTGCAGGTTCGAAGGGCCGAATGGCCTACTCCTGCACATATTTTCTATGTTTCTATGTTTCTATGGAGCAAGCAGCCAACCCCATATGTTGAAGCATCACATGCCAATACTAGAAGCTTACACAGATCATAATGTACCAGCAACTTGTTAGAGCAAAGCAGACTTGTAGCTTTCTCGAAAGCTCTATCTTGAGACACAACCCAAACCCAGTTGTCGCCTTTTCTGAGCAGCATGTGCAGTGGCTCTAATAAAGTGCTCAATCTAGGTAAGAAATTACCGAAGTAGTTGAGTAGACCAAGGAACGAACACAGCTCCGTCACATTCTGAGGCCTGGGTGCATTTTTGATGGCTTTGGTTTTCGAGTCCGTAGGCCTGAGGCTCTCAGCATCAATCTTTCTCCCCAGAAATTTGACATCCGGTGCCATGAAGACGCACTTCGAACGTTTCAGCCTGAGTCCCACTTTGTCCAGATGATGTAGAACCTCTTCAAGGTTGTTCAGGTGTTCGGCAGTGTCACGACCTGTGACCAGAATGTCATCTTGAAACACGACAGTTCTAGGGACGGACTTCAGTAGACTCTCCGTGTTCTGAAATATGGCTGCAGCCGAGCGAATTCCAAATGGACACCTGTTGTAGATAAACAGTCCTTTATGAGCGTTGATGCATGTAAGTTTCTTCGATGTGTTGATGAGCTCCTGTGTCATATAGGCCAATGTCAGATCCAGTTTAATGAACGACTTCCCATCGGCTAGCGTTGCAAACAGGTCATCAGCCTTCAGTATCGGGTACTGATCCTGTTTCAAAAACCGGTTGATCGTGACCTTGTAGTCTCCACAAATCCTGACAGTTTCATCACTCTTCAACACAGGAACAATGGGACTGGCCCATTCGTTAAATTCGACCGGTGATATGACCCCTTCATGTTGGAGTCTGTCCAGCTCAATTTCAACCTTCTCCCTCATCATGTACGGAACAGCCCGAGCTTTGTGATGGACGGGTCTTGCACCCGAGTCCAGGTGAATCTGCACCTTGACTTCCATGAAATTTCCAATGCCCGGATCAAGCGAGGGAAACTAGCTCAGCACTTGAGCACATGAAGTGTCATCCACCGATGACAACGTTTTGATATCGTTCCAATTCCATTTGATTTTTTCGAGCCAATTCCTGTCGAACAGCATTGGACCATTTCCTGGAACGATCCGTAATGGTAGATCATGAACCACACCATCATACGACACCTTGACTACTGCACTGCCAATCACCGGTATGAGTTCTTTGGTGTAAGTATGCAACTTGGAATTGACTGGACTCAGCTTAGGCTTCACAGCTTTAGTGTCCCACTGAGATGACTCACACACAGACTGAGATGTTTCACAAACACACACACAAACACACACACACACACACACACACACACACAGACACTGAGATATTTCACAATCACAGACACACACACACACATCCACCGAGATGTTTCACATATACATACACACACACACTGAGATATTTCACACACATTAAGATATTGCACACACTCGCACACACACACTGAGACGTTTCACAAACACGCAGAAATAGGAGGATAGAGCAGATGAATGCGAGGCTGGAGAGATGGTGCAGGAGGGAGAGCTTTAGATTCCTGAGGCATTGGGACCGCTTCAGGTGGAGGTAGCACCTGTACAAGCCGGATGGATTGCACCTCAACAGAGCCAGAACCAATATCCTCGCTGGGGGGTGGGGTGGGGGGGGGGGGGGGGGGAGGCAGTTGCTTGTGCTGTTGGGGAGGATTTAAACTAGCTTGGCAGCGGGATGGGAACCTGAGGATAGATTCAGTAGGAAGGGGAGCAAAGCTGGAATTAGAAAGCAACAATGTAGAAAGTGAGTTTGAAGGACATAGAAACATGGAAACATAGAAAATAGGTGCAGGAGTAGGCCATTCGGCCCTTCTAGCCCACACCGCCATTCAATGAGTTCATGGCTGAACATGCCCCCTTCCTGCTTTCTCGCCATACCCATTGATCCCCCTAGTAGTAAGGACTTCATCTAACTCCTTTTTGAATATATTTAGTGAATTGGCCTCAACAACTTTCTGTGGTAGAGAATTCCACAGGTTCAACACTCTATGGGTGAAGAAGTTTCTCCTCATCTCGGTCCTAAATGGCTTTCCCCTTATCCTTAGACTGTGACCCCTGGTTCTGGACTTCCCCAACATTGGGAACATTCTTCCTGCATCTAACCTGTCTGAACCCATCAGAATTTTAAATGTTTCTATGAGGTCCCCTCTCATTCTTCTGAACTCCAGTGAATACAAGCCCAGTTGATCCAGTCTCTCTTGATAGATCAGTCCCGCCATCCCGGGAATCAGTCTGGTGAACCTTCGCTGCACTCCCTCAATAGCAAGAATGTCCTTCCTCAAGTTAGGAGACCAAAACTGTACACAATACTCGAGGTGTGGCCTCGCCAAGGCCCTGTAAAACTGTAGCAACACCTCCCTGCCCCTGTACTCAAATCCCCTCGCTATGAAGGCCAACGTGCCATTTGCTTTCTTAACCGCCTGCTGTACCTGCATGCCAACCTTCAATGACTGATGTACCATGACACCCAGGTCTCGTTGCACCTCCCCTTTTCCTAATCTGTCACCATTCAGATAATAGTCTGTCTCTCTGTTTTTACCACCAAAGTGGATAACCTCACATTTATCCACATTATACTTCATCTGCCATGCATTTGCCCACTCACCTAACCTATCCAAGTCACTCTGCAGCCTCATAGCATCCTCCTCGCAGCTCACACTGCCACCCAGCTTAGTGTCATCCGCAAATTTGGAGATACTACATTTAATCCCCTCGTCTAAATCATTAGAGGAAACAAGCAGGAAAAAAGGGTAAAAAAAACAAATTTAAAAGGTCTTTGTCTAAATGCACGTAGCATTCATAGAAACATAGAAACATAGAAAATAGGTGCAGGGGTAGGCCATTCGGCCCTTCAAGCCTGCACCACCATTCAATAAGATCATGACTGATCGTTCACTTCAGTATCCCTTTCCTGCTTTCTCTCCATTACAAAATAGATGAGTTGACGGCACAAATAGATACAAATGGGTATGATCTGATAGCCATTACAGAGACGTGGTTGCAAAGTGTCCAGGACTTAGAACTAAATATTCCAGGGGTATTTGACAATCTGGAAGGACAGGCAGAAAGGAAAAGGAGGTGGGGTAGCACTGTTAATAAAGGATGGGATCAGTGCGTTAGTGAGAAATGATATTGGCTCAGAGGATCAAGATGTTGAATCAGTTTGGGTGGAGATAAGAAATAATAAAGGGAAAAAGCTGGTGGGAATAGTCTATAGGCCCCCTAACAGTAGCTACACTGTTGGACGGAGTATAAATCAAGAAATAATGGAGGCTTGTAAAAAAGGAATGACAATAATCATGGGTGATTTTAACCTTCATATTGATTGGACAAAGTAAATTGGCCAGGGTAGCCTTGAGGAGGAGATCATAAAGTGTATCCGGGATAGTTTCCTTTACAGTACGTTGCGGAACCAACCAGGGAGTAGGCTATCTTAGATCTAGTACAGTGTAATGAGGCAGGATTAATAAATGATCTTATAGTAAAGGATCCTCTCGGAATGATGACCATAACATGGTTGGATTTCAAATTCAGTTGGAGGGTGGGAAAGTTGGTTCTCGAACCAGTGTCCTAAGCTTAAATAAAGGAGAATATAAAGGTATGAGGGCAGAGTTGACTAAAGAGGACTGGGATAATAGACTAAAGAATGGGATGGTTAATGAGCAGTGGCAGACATCTAAGGAGATATTTCATAACTCGCAACAAAAATATATCCCAATGAGAAGAAAAGACTGTAAGAGTAGGGACAACCATCCGTGGCTAACTAAGGAAACAAGGGAGGATATCAAACTGAAAATAATGTGGCCAAGACTAGTGGGAGACCAGAGGATTGAGACATTTTTAAAAGCCAGCCAAGAACGACTAAAGAAGTGATAAGAGAGGGAAGATAGATAATGAAAGTAAACTAGCACGAAATATAAAAACAGATAATAGGAGTTTCTACATGTACATAAAAAGGAAAAGAGTGGTCCCCTGGAGGGTGAGACAGGGGAATTAATAATGGAAAACAGGGAACAGGGAAACAGAAAGATTCCAAAGTGCCGCAGTACAGCGGGACCTGGGGGTACTTATGCATGAAACGCAAAAGTATAGTATGCAGGTACAGCAAGTGATCAGGAAGGCCAATGGTATCTTGGTCTTTATTGCAAAGGGGATGGAGTATAAAAGCAGGGAAGTCTTGCTACAGCTATATAAAGTATTGGCGAGGCCACACCTGGAATACTGCGTGCAGTTTTGGTTTCCATATTTACGAAAGGATATACTTGCTTTGGAGGCAGTTCAGCGAAGGTTCACTAGGTTGATTCCGATAATGAGGGGGTTGACTTATGAGGAAAGGTTGAGTAAGTTGGGCCTCTACTCATTGGAATTCAGAAGAATGAGAGGTGATCTTATCGAAACGTATAAGATTATGAGGGGGCTTGACAAGGTGGATGCAGAGAGGATGTTTCCACTGATGGGGGAGACTAGAACTAGAGGGCATGATCTTAGAATAAGGGGCCACCCATTTAAAACAGAGATGAGGAGCAATTTCTTCTCTTAGAGGGTTGTAAATCTGTGGAATTCGCTGCCCCAGAGAGCTGTGGAAGCTATGTCATTGAATAAATTTAAGACAGAAATAGACAGTTTCTTAAATGATAAGAGGATAAGGGGTTATGGGGAGCGGGTGGGGAAGTGGAGCTGAGTCCATGATCAGATCAGCTACAATCTTATTGAATGGCGGAGCAGGCTCGAGGGGCAAAATGGCCTGGTCCTATTTCTTATGTTCTTATGTTCTCACACACTGAGCTGTTTCACACACACACCACATTGATGAATGTATCGGTGCCGTTTCTTGCTCTCGTCCTGAACTAGAAAATTTAATTCACTTTGCATCCAATTTCCACTCTTCCCTCACTTTCACAGGGTCCATCTCCGACTCTTCCCTTCCCTTCCTCGAATTCTCCGTCTCCATTTCTGGGGATAGGCTTTCGACCAGTATCCACTATAAGCCCACTGACTCCCACAGCTACCTGGACTACACTTCCTCCCACCCCGCATCCTGTAAGGACTCCATTTCCATTCTCCCAGTTTCTCCGTCTCCGTCACATTTGCTCTGATGATGCCACCTTTCACACTTATGCCTCTGACAGGTCTTCCTTTTTCTTCAACAGAGGATTCCCCTCTGTCGTGGTTAATATGGCCTGTGACCGTGTCTGTTCTAATTCCCGGACCTCTGCTCTTAACCCTTCCCCTCCCTCTGAGAGCCATGACAGGGTTCTCCTTGTCCTCACTATTCACCCCACCAGCCTCCACGTTCAATGGATAATCTGTCGTCATTTCCACCACCTCCAGCATGATCCCACCGCCAATTACCTCTTCCCTTCTCCTCCCCTCTCAGCACTCCCTCTGTGATACCTTGGTCTATTCCACAGTCACCCCCAGCACCCCCTCCACTTCCCATGGCACCTTCCCGTGCAAGCACAGGAGATGCAACACCTGCCCTTTTACCTCCTCCCTTCCCACTATTCAAGACCCCAAATACTCCTTCCAGGTGAAACAGCGATTTACTTGTACTTCGTTCAATTTAGTATACTGTATTCGCTGCTCACGATATGGTCTCCTCTACATTGGGGAGACCAAGCGTCGATTAGGTGACCGTTTTGCGGAGCACCTCCTTTCAGTCTGTAAGTGTGACCCTGAGCTTCCGGTCGCCTGTCACTTTAATTCTCCACT
The DNA here is from genome assembly GCF_044704955.1 of Pristiophorus japonicus. Lineage (NCBI taxonomy): Eukaryota > Metazoa > Chordata > Chondrichthyes > Pristiophoridae > Pristiophorus > Pristiophorus japonicus. The sequence goes on along the minus strand of NC_091984.1, from coordinate 77,916,518 downwards.
GCATTCCCACTCTGACCTCTCTGTCCTCGGTCTCCTCCACTGTTCCAATGAAGCTCGACACAAGCTCGAGGAACAGCACCTCATCTTTCGTTTAGGCACTTTACAGCCTTCTGGACTCAACATCGAGTTCAAATTTTCAGAGCGTAACTGCTGCCAATCTTTGGCTCACCCCCCCCTCCTCCCACCACCGCCCCACCCCTTCCCCTCAGAGCCTGTTTCTTTCTTTTTATCTCCTTGTCTCTAATGGCAGCTGGTCATTATCCCACCATTCACACCCTATCTTGACTCATGTTTTTCTAACTCCTGTCATTACCATTTGAATTGGGGCCATCATTCCTTTTGTCTCTCTAATCTCTCCTGTCTTCCAACCTGTCACAGACCTTCCCTTTTGTTCTTTGATCCCCTCCCCCTTTCAATGCTTGTTAAGAATCTGTTCTTTTCAAACACTCTCCAGTTCTGACAAAGGGTCACCGACCCGAAACATTAACTCTGCTTTCTCTCCACAGATGCTGCCTGACCCGTTGAGATTTCCAGTACATTCTGTTTCTATTCCAGATTCCAGCATCCGCAGTATTTTGCTTTTGCACACATACACTGAGGTGTTTCACACACACACACTGAGACATTTCACAGACATACGCACACACACTAAAGCGTTTCACACACACTCACTGAGATGTTTCACACACACACACACACATCATCATCATCATAGGCAGTCCCTCGAATGAGGATGACTTGCTTCCACACCAAAAGGGATGAGTTCACTGATGTTTGAATGGAGGACCCGATATTTCAAAAATTCGTCGCATCTCCGCTACGATCTCTCGCCATTCATCTCTTGTCACATCTCAGCCACGATCTCTCACCACTCCTCCACCTCAATCATTCGCTACACCTCCGCCACGATCTCTCGCCGTTCACCCGTCCCGACCTTCTCTCTCCTCCACTGTGCTTGGGCCCTGCCAATGTTCCTGCCCACACTCCAAATGGCGATCTGGCCCTTGATGACGTCGCCCAGTCACTCACCTCGAAGTTGTTGCATACTTGGAACGGCTCGCACTGGAAGTTGTAGTGGTATGTCCACGATGTTGTAGGGCCCACGCTCCAGCTCTTTTATTCTCCCGACCTGCGGTGGTGTCCTCTCGCAGGTCGGGATGGCCCCCCACACACACACACTAAAGTGGTTCACACATACACACACACACAGACGTTTCACACACACACACACACAGATGTTTCTCACACACACACACACACACCACGTTTCACACACACACACACTGAGATGTTTCACACACACACACACAGACGTTTCACACACACACACACACACAGAAGTTTTTCACACACACACACACACACTGAGATGTTTCACACACACACCACGTTTCACACACACACACACACACACACAGACGTTTCTCACACACACACACACTGAGATGTTTCTCACACACACACACACAGACGTTTCACACACACACACACGTTTCACACACACACACTGAGATGTTTCTCACACACACACACACCACATTTCACACACACACACACACACACACAGACGTTTCTCACACACACACACACTGAGATGTTTCTCACACACACACACACCACATTTCACACACACACACACACACACACACACACGTTTCACACACACACACTGAGATGTTTCTCACACACACACACACCACATTTCACACACACACACACACACACACACAGACGTTTCTCACACACACACACACTGAGATGTTTCTCACACACACACACACACACACACACACACAGACGTTTCACACACACACACAGACGTTTCACACACACACACACACAGATGTTTCTCACACACACACACGTTTCACACACACACACTGAGATGTTTCTCACACACACACACTGAGATGTTTCTCACACACACACACACACACAGACGTTTCACACACACACACAGACGTTTCACACACACACACACACACGTTTCACACACACACACTGAGATGTTTCTCACACACACACACACACACACACAGACGTTTCACACACACACACACAGATGTTTCTCACACACACACACGTTTCACACACACACACTGAGATGTTTCTCACACACACACACACCACGTTTCACACACACACACATACTGAAATGTTTCACATGCGCGCACACACACACAAATGTAAACTCACATTGAGATGCTTCGCACACACACCGATATGTTTCATACACACACGGAGATTTTTTGTACTCACACACACACCGGGCTAGATATTCCATGATTTTTGCATGCTTAATGCCCAACTAACGTCCATTTTACCGTTGAAATGATGTATAACAACCAAATATCGCCCATTTAGCCACAAAATGGAAACTGACGGGCATTTTTCGGAAACTTATCGGCGAGCGTTACTTTCCCCATGTGTGTAATGCCGAGATTCACTATTAATACCTGTCCAATTTTTTTTGTCGTAAAGATCATATTTGCTGAAACTAGCGGCCATGAGATCGCTGAGCGTCACTTTCACCACCTCGCACACATATCGCCCACAATATCGCTCGCCCAAAAAACGCCCAGAAAAAGTGGAACTAACCGGAACTAATCACAGCGTTATGGACGCCATGTTCTACATCATGTCGCATCCTTTAAAAGGCTGCTGTGCTTCAACCTCGGCGGAGTTCGGATGTACTTTGGAGGTCGTTGAAGTTGATGTGAACATCTGTACAAACATCTTGACCATACTGTGACCGATTGGAATTGAAGAGGTGTCTTCATCGGGACATTCATTGTTTGTGACCAATCGATGGAAAACAGAGAGCTATTGCAATGGGGCCTGTCATTTCTCATCCTCTCTTGATGACCAATTACATGCTGCAAACTCGAGATGGGCGAAGGTACACTCCACAGCATTATGTGCCCAATGTAAGATGTGCCAGACTGATGAGGAGGACCAGACATTACACCCCCCGCAAGTACAGGGACAAGCGGTCTTACCTCGACTTGCCCGACACTATCTGCTGTCGGAGACTGCACTTCCACAAAGAGGTTATCACTGAGGTATGCCAGCTCATAAGGGCAGATCTGCAGCCTGCCAGAATCATCAGTACTGCACTGTCCGTCGAGGTCAAAGTCACTGTCGTTCTATGCATCGGGTTCTTTTCAGGCCACAGCTGGCGACATTTGCGGACTGTCTCAGCATGCCACACATTGCTGCATTAGACAGGTCACTGAGGGGCTTGATCGGCTTCCCTATGACCAGGGAGGCACAGAGTGAGAGGGCTCGAGGATTCTCCAGAATTTCAAACTTCCCCAAGGTGCAGGGAGCAATAGACTGAACGAACATCGTGATGTGGGCACCTTTTCAGGATGCAGAGGTTCTCAGGAACCACAAGAGATTCCATTCCCTGAATGTTGACCACCAGCAAATTATAATGGCAGTGAATGCTAAATTTCCGGGCAGCATCCATGATGCTCACATCCTGCGTGAGAGCACTGTATGTGACTTGTTTAACAATCAGCCACAAGGTCAGTGCTGGATGCTTGGTGACAAAGGATATGGCCTCGCCACCTGGCTGATGACCCCACTGCGTGACACCCACACCGAAGTTGAGAGGCAATACAACGAGAGCCACAGAGCTACTTGCAATATTGTGGAGAAAACCATTGGAGTCCTTAAGCAGCACTTTCGATGCCTGGACCACTCAGGAGGCGAGCTCCAATTCCACCCTTAGCAGGCAGCTCAATTCGAGGTGGTGTGCTCCATGTTGCACAACTTGGCTATCAGGAGGGGACAAGAATTGCCTGATGAGTCTGACAGTCCACCTCACCAGAGAGAGGAAGAGGAGGATGAGGAGGCGGACGCTGACATCGGCCCAGTCGATCAGGCTGACGCTGAAGCCATGCCCCCGCCCCCCTGTAGACTGCATGAAAGGGCCCATGGTGGCATGATAGCTGCAAGAGCCTTATGTCAGGAGCTCATCAAGAGCGCTTTGCCTGAAAGAACGTTGGTGTTATTTACAAGGCTGACACACTGCTGAGTGTCCAGGTCATACATCAATGGTGGGCATCACCTTGGTGACAGTTAAAGTTTAAGTTGATTGAAGTTAAGTGTGATTATACCCTTTGATGTTAAGGAATCACCAGCGTGCAACGGTGCAGCTATCTGAGCCAAAACAAGGTTTTGTTAAATAAAAAACATTTAAACCGAACAGTTGTCTGAAATCATCAGTATTTCTGTAAAAAACAACCCTTCCCACCTCGCTTCTCCTCCCAACCTCTATCCCTTCCCCTTACTGTCCTGACTCCAAACCGCCTGGCCGAGGAGCTCCTCAGGCGATGCTTCATTGGGAGGGGGGGCGGCGGGGGATGACGGCCGCACCACTGCTTGGACGGATATGGGAGAGGATGGTCCCGAGGTGGGAACGTGCTCCGAGCCAGAAGCAAGATGTTGCTGCTGGCTCTCATGTGTGGTTGGCAATGGGGGTGCGGCAGCTTGGAGTGCAGTGTCGAGCCCCGGGACCACTGGGAGCCCTCTGTCACCAGTGTTCCTGGCTACCACCTCCAGGGCCTCCACAATCCCTTCCATGTTATATCTTATTTGTTGGACAAAAACCCGGTGCCAACTATGTTCTTGGTGCTTTGTAGGCATTTTGCTGCTGGTGAATCTCCATCGTGCCTTCCACAACAGCCAGACAAGCAAACACCACAGCCACACACGCCTTCAGTGCCTCTCAGCTCCCTCTCTCTCTGTCTCCTCTTCTGCGCATGTCATGATGACTCTTGACCTCCTGAATCGCGGGAATCGAGAGTTGCCATGCCGTTGCTAAGGACGGTGACTTTACGTCAGAAGGTAAGCGAGATTTAACGCTACCGCCCATTTCATATCGCTCGCGGTAACGCCCAATTTCAAAAATGGAGACTAGGTGCTTTGAGAATGGACGAGAAGCTGGCGATCTGAAAACCCATTTTTACAGCCCACACTGGAAATAACGCCCATTTCTGGGCGATATGCACAAAAGTGTAAAATCTAGCCCACTGAGATGTTTCACACATACACAAACTGAGATGTTTCACACACACACACACACACACACACACACACACACACACTCTGAGGCATTTCACACACCAACTGAGGTGTTATACCCACCCACACAGAGATGTTTCACACATACACAAACTGAGATGTTTCACACACACACACACACTCTGAGGCATTTCACACACCAACTGAGGTGTTATACCCACCCACACAGAGATGTTTCACACACAAACAGAGATATTTCACATACAAACACACACACTGTGGTGTTTCACACACACACAGACACAGCTGTTTCACACACATATTGAGATGCTCCATAGACACACTGAGCAGTTTCGCACACTCACACTGAGATGATTCTCACAAACACACACACACTGAGGTGTTTCACACACATCCTCATCATAGGCAGTCCCTTGAAATCGAGGAAGACTTGCTTCCACTCTAAAGGTTAGTTCTCAGGTTGCTGTACAGCCCAATGTGGGAATTACAGTCTCTGTAACAGGAGGGACAGACAGTGGGGAGCCTGGTTTTCCGCACAATCCTTCCGCTGTCTACGCTTGGTTTCTGCATGCTCTTGGCGACGAGACTTGAGGTGCTCAGTGTCCTCCTGGATGCTCTTTCTCCACTTTGGGCAGTCTTGGACCAGGGATTCCCAGGTGCCGGTTGGGATGTTACACTTTATCAAGGAGGCTTTGAGGATGTCCTTGAAACGTTTCCTCTGCCCACCTGGGGCTCGCTTGCCATGTACAAGTTCCGAGTAGAGCGCTTACTTAGGAAGTCTCATGTCGGGCATGCGGACAATGTGGCCCACCCAACGGAGCTGGTCGAGTGTGGTCAGTGCTTCGATGCTGGGGATGTTGGCTTGATTGAGAACACTGACGTTGGTGTGTCTATCCTCCCAGTGGATTTGCAGGATCTTGCGGAGGCAGCACAGGTGATACTTCTCCAGTGCTTTGAGATGCTTGCTGTATATAGTCCACATCTCTGAGCCATATAGGAGGGTGGGTATCACTAATGCCTGTAGACCATAAGCTTGGTGCCAGATTTGCGGTCCTGGTCTTCAAGCACTCTCTTCATCAGGCGACCGAAGGCTGCGCTGGCGCACTGAAGGTGGTGTTGGACCTCATCATCGATGTCTGCCCTTGTTGATAGTAGGCTCCTGAGGTATGGAAAGTGGTCCATGTTGTCCAAGGCCTCATTGTGGATTTTGATGATCAGTGCTGTGTGGTGAGGTCAGGTTGGTGGAGGGCCTTTGTCTTACGGAAGTTTAGTGTAAGGCCCATGCTTTCGTATGCCTCGGTGAAGCTGTTGACGATGGCTTGGAGTTCAGCGTCTGAATGTGCGCAGACGTAAGCATTGTCCGCGTACTGTAATTCGATGATAGAGGATGGGACGACCTTGGATCTAGCCTGGAGGCAACGAAGGTTGAACAGGTTCCCATTGGTTCTATAGTTTAGTTCCACTCCAGCTTATTGAGCGTGAGATGGAGCATTGCAGCGAGGAAGATTGAGAAGAGGGTTGGTGTGATGATGCAGCCCTGCTTGACTCCGGTCCGGACGTGGGTTGGGTCTGTGGTGAATCTGTCGGTCAGGATCACGGCTTGCATGTCAACGTGGAGCAGGCAGAGGATGGTGACAAACTTTTGGGGGCAGCCGAAACGGAGGAGGACGCTCCATAGTCCCTCACAGTTGACTCTGTCAAAAACCTTTGTAAGGTCAAAGAAGGTCATGTATGAGGGTTGGTGCTGTTCCTTGCATTTCTCTTGTAGTTGTCGTGCGATGAAGATCATGTCCGTTGTGCCCCATAGTGGGCGGAATCACACTGTGACTCTGGGAGGAGCTCTTCAGCCACAGGGAGAAGACAGTTGAAGAGGATTCTAGCGATGACTTTCCCTGTGGCCGACAACAGGGAGATTCCTCTATAGTTGCCAAAGTTGGACTTGTCCCCTTTTGAAGATGGTCACTATTATGGTATCTCTGGGATCTCCCGGCATGATCTCCTCCTTACAGATGAGAGAGATGAGGTCATGCATTCGTGCCAATAGTGCTTCTTCGCCATACTTTAGTGCCTCAGGGAGGATTCCATCCGCTCCTGATGCCTTGTTGTTCTTGAGCTGATGGATGACCTTTTCTACCTCGTGCAGGGCTGGGGTTTTGCTGAGATGGTGGCGGGTAGCATGTTGTGGGATGCACACACACACACACACTGAGATGTTTCACACACACACACACACATATTGAGATGTTTCACACACACACTCAAACACACTGAGGTGTTTCACATAAACACACACAAAATGAAATGTTTCACACACACACACACACTGAGATGATTCTCTCTCACACACACACAAACACCGAGATGTTTCACACACACAGACAAACAGACTGTAGTGTTTCACACGGAGGCATTTCACACATACTGAGGTGGTTCGCACAGACACACAAACATACTGAGATGTCTCACACACACACACACACACACACACACAGAGGTGTTTCACACACACACACACACACACACACACACAGCAATTTCTCACACACACACTGAGAAGTTTCACACACACACTGAGATATTTCACTCACGCACACACACATATTGAGGTGTTTCACACACACACACACACTGAGATGATTCACACACACACAGATGTTTTACAAACACACAGACACACACAGACATTGAGATGTTTAAAAGCACACACACACATACACACACAAACTGAGAAGTTTCACACACACACACATAATCAGATGTTTCGCACACACACAAATACACTGAGATGTTTCACACACACGCACACACACACACAAATCGAGGTGTTTTGCACAAGTTCACACACACACACACACTTACATTGAGTTTTTACACACACACGGACATTGAGAAGTTTCACTCACACTCACACACACACACTGAGGTGTTTAACAAACACACACACACAGATGTTTCACAAACACACTTATTGAGGTGTTTCACACATACTGACACTCACACACACACACACTCATCATCATCATAGGCAGTCCCTCGGAATTGAGGGAGAGTTGCTTCCACTCTTAGCATGAGTTCTTAGGTGGCTGTCCAGTCCAATATGAGAACCACAGTCTCTGTCACAGATGGGACAGACAGTGGTTGAAGGAAAAGGGGGCGGGAAGTCTGGTTTGCCGCATGCTCCTTCCGCTGCCTGCGCTTGATTTCTGCATGCTCTCGGCGACGAGACTCGAGGAGAGCAGCGCCCTCCCGAATGCAATTCCTCCACTTAGGGCGGTCTTTGGCCAGGGAATTCTCAGGTATCAGTGGGGATGTCGCACTTTATCAGGGAGGCTTTGAGGGTGTCCTTGTAATGTTTCCGCTGCCCACCTTTGGCTCGTTTGCCGTGGACGAGTTCCGAGTAGGACGCTTGCTTTGGGAGTCTCGTGTCTGGCATGCGAACTATGTGGCCTGCCCAGCGGTTCTGATCAAGTGTGGTCAGTGCTTCAATGCTGGGGATGTTGGCCTGGATAAGGACGCTAACGTTGGTGCGTCTGTCCTCCCAGGGGATTTGTAGGATCTTGTGGAGGCATCGTTGGTGGTATTTCTCCAGCGACTTGAGGTGTCTACTGTACATGGTCCATGTCTCTGAGCCATACAGGAGGGTGGGTATTACTATGGCCCTGTAGACCATGAGCTTGGTGACTGTTTTGAGGGCCTGGTTTCAAACACTCTTTTTCTCAGGCGACCGAAGGCTGCACTGGCGCACTGGAAGCGGTGTTGGATCTCGTCGTCAATGCCTGCTGTTGTTGATAGGAGGCTCCCGAGTTAAGGGAAGTGGTCCACATTGTCCAGGGCCACGCCGTGGATCTTGATGTCTGGGGGGCAGTGCTATGTGGTGAGGACAGGCTGGTGGAGGACCTTCATCTTACTGATGTTTAGCTTAAGGCCCATGCTTTCATACACCTCAGTAAATACGTCGACTATGTGCTGGAGTTCAGCCTCTATATGTGCACAGAGGCAGGCATTGTCCGCGTACTGTAGCTCGATGACAGAGGTTGGGGTGGTCTTGGACCTGGCCTGGAGACAGCAAAGATTGAACAGGTTCCCAGTGGTTATGTAGTTTAGTTCCACTCCAGCGGGGAGCTTGTCAACTGTGAGGTGGTGCATGGCAGCGAGGAAGATTGAGAAGAGGGTTGGGGTGATGATGTAGCCCTGCTTGACCCCGGTCCGGACGTGAATTGGGTCTGTGATGGATCCGTTGGTAAGGATCATAGCCTGCATGTCGTCGTGGAGCAGGCGGAGGATGGTGACGTACTTTAGGGGGCATCCGAAATGGAGGAGGACGCTCCATAGACCCTCGCGGTTGACAGTGTCAAAGGCCTTTATAAGGTTGAAGAAGGCCATGTATAAGGGCTGGCGCTGTTCCCTGCAGCTGTCGCGCTGCAAAAATCATATCCGTTGTGTCCCGGAGGGGACGAAATCCGCACTGTGACTCCGGGAGGAGCTCCTTGGCCACTGGGAGAAGACGGTTGAGGAGGACTCTAGCGACGACTTTCCCAGTGGCTGATAGCAGGGAGATTCCTCTGTAGTTGCCACAGTTGGACTTGTCCCCTTTTGAAGATGGTCACTATTATGGTATCTCTGGGATCTCCCGGCATGATCTCCTCCTTACAGATGAGAGAGATGAGGTCATGCATTCGTGCCAATAGTGCTTCTTCGCCATACTTTAGTGCCTCAGGGAGGATTCCATCCGCTCCTGATGCCTTGTTGTTCTTGAGCTGATGGATGACCTTTTCTACCTCGTGCAGGGCTGGGGTTTTGCTGAGATGGTGGCGGGTAGCATGTTGTGGGATGCACACACACACACACACTGAGATGTTTCACACACACACACACACATATTGAGATGTTTCACACACACACTCAAACACACTGAGGTGTTTCACATAAACACACACAAAATGAAATGTTTCACACACACACACACACTGAGATGATTCTCTCTCACACACACACAAACACCGAGATGTTTCACACACACAGACAAACAGACTGTAGTGTTTCACACGGAGGCATTTCACACATACTGAGGTGGTTCGCACAGACACACAAACATACTGAGATGTCTCACACACACACACACACACACACACACAGAGGTGTTTCACACACACACACACACACACACACACACAGCAATTTCTCACACACACACTGAGAAGTTTCACACACACACTGAGATATTTCACTCACGCACACACACATATTGAGGTGTTTCACACACACACACACACTGAGATGATTCACACACACACAGATGTTTTACAAACACACAGACACACACAGACATTGAGATGTTTAAAAGCACACACACACATACACACACAAACTGAGAAGTTTCACACACACACACATAATCAGATGTTTCGCACACACACAAATACACTGAGATGTTTCACACACACGCACACACACACACAAATCGAGGTGTTTTGCACAAGTTCACACACACACACACACTTACATTGAGTTTTTACACACACACGGACATTGAGAAGTTTCACTCACACTCACACACACACACTGAGGTGTTTAACAAACACACACACACAGATGTTTCACAAACACACTTATTGAGGTGTTTCACACATACTGACACTCACACACACACACACTCATCATCATCATAGGCAGTCCCTCGGAATTGAGGGAGAGTTGCTTCCACTCTTAGCATGAGTTCTTAGGTGGCTGTCCAGTCCAATATGAGAACCACAGTCTCTGTCACAGATGGGACAGACAGTGGTTGAAGGAAAAGGGGGCGGGAAGTCTGGTTTGCCGCATGCTCCTTCCGCTGCCTGCGCTTGATTTCTGCATGCTCTCGGCGACGAGACTCGAGGAGAGCAGCGCCCTCCCGAATGCAATTCCTCCACTTAGGGCGGTCTTTGGCCAGGGAATTCTCAGGTATCAGTGGGGATGTCGCACTTTATCAGGGAGGCTTTGAGGGTGTCCTTGTAATGTTTCCGCTGCCCACCTTTGGCTCGTTTGCCGTGGACGAGTTCCGAGTAGGACGCTTGCTTTGGGAGTCTCGTGTCTGGCATGCGAACTATGTGGCCTGCCCAGCGGTTCTGATCAAGTGTGGTCAGTGCTTCAATGCTGGGGATGTTGGCCTGGATAAGGACGCTAACGTTGGTGCGTCTGTCCTCCCAGGGGATTTGTAGGATCTTGTGGAGGCATCGTTGGTGGTATTTCTCCAGCGACTTGAGGTGTCTACTGTACATGGTCCATGTCTCTGAGCCATACAGGAGGGTGGGTATTACTATGGCCCTGTAGACCATGAGCTTGGTGACTGTTTTGAGGGCCTGGTTTCAAACACTCTTTTTCTCAGGCGACCGAAGGCTGCACTGGCGCACTGGAAGCGGTGTTGGATCTCGTCGTCAATGCCTGCTGTTGTTGATAGGAGGCTCCCGAGTTAAGGGAAGTGGTCCACATTGTCCAGGGCCACGCCGTGGATCTTGATGTCTGGGGGGCAGTGCTATGTGGTGAGGACAGGCTGGTGGAGGACCTTCATCTTACTGATGTTTAGCTTAAGGCCCATGCTTTCATACACCTCAGTAAATACGTCGACTATGTGCTGGAGTTCAGCCTCTATATGTGCACAGAGGCAGGCATTGTCCGCGTACTGTAGCTCGATGACAGAGGTTGGGGTGGTCTTGGACCTGGCCTGGAGACAGCAAAGATTGAACAGGTTCCCAGTGGTTATGTAGTTTAGTTCCACTCCAGCGGGGAGCTTGTCAACTGTGAGGTGGTGCATGGCAGCGAGGAAGATTGAGAAGAGGGTTGGGGTGATGATGTAGCCCTGCTTGACCCCGGTCCGGACGTGAATTGGGTCTGTGATGGATCCGTTGGTAAGGATCATAGCCTGCATGTCGTCGTGGAGCAGGCGGAGGATGGTGACGTACTTTAGGGGGCATCCGAAATGGAGGAGGACGCTCCATAGACCCTCGCGGTTGACAGTGTCAAAGGCCTTTATAAGGTTGAAGAAGGCCATGTATAAGGGCTGGCGCTGTTCCCTGCAGCTGTCGCGCTGCAAAAATCATATCCGTTGTGTCCCGGAGGGGACGAAATCCGCACTGTGACTCCGGGAGGAGCTCCTTGGCCACTGGGAGAAGACGGTTGAGGAGGACTCTAGCGACGACTTTCCCAGTGGCTGATAGCAGGGAGATTCCTCTGTAGTTGCCACAGTTGGACTTGTCCCCATTTTTAAAGATGGTGTGCAACAACCATCCCACATTAAAAGAAATCACGCACAGGCATCTTCCATTCGTCTAACATGAAGTTCGGGACCTGCAACGTCAGGACCCTCATGGACAACCCCAACAGCGACAGACCGGAACGTCGCACTGCTATAGTTGCCCGGGTACTTAGACGCTTTGATATCGATATCGCCGACCTAAGCGAGACCCGGTGGGCAGGGGAAGGCCAGCTCAAGGAACAAGGTGGAGGTTACATCTTCTTCTGGAAAGGGAAACCAGAGGCAGAACGCCGCCTCCACGGAGTTGGGTTCGCCATCAAAAACAAGCTGGTCGACCGCCTCAAAGACTCCCCCTGCGGGGCTAACGAATGGCCCATGACGCTTCGACTCACCCTATCCTGGAACCAGAGCGCCACAGTCATCAGTGCGTATGCTCCAACACTCTATGCAACAGATGAGGCCAAAGAGGGTTTTTACTCCAACCTCGAAAAATCCTTGACCTGCGTCCCCGCGGACGACAAACTGATCCTCCTCGGTGACTTCAACGCCAGGGTCGGCAAGGACACAAACCTCTGGGGAGGTGTGATTGGCAGAGATGGGGTAGGGAAGCCAAATCTTGCGGTACCCTACACCTGACAAAATGTCTAGAGCATAATCTTGTCATCACCAACACCTTGTTCCGCCAGAGGGACAAATACAAGGCATCGTGGCAACACCATCGCTCCAAACACTGGCACCTGCTCGACTATGTCATCGTCCGAGCCAGGGATCGTAAGGATGTGCGCATCACCCGCGCCATGGCAGGAGCTGATGACTGCTGGACGGATCACCACCTAATCTGATCCATCATTGACATCAACATAGCCCCAAAGCGAAGGGAGCAGCAGAAGCAGTGTCACAAAAAAGTAAATGCCGGGCCACTTAAGGACCCAAATAAGGGAGCCCTTGAGAGTCAGCACCTCACAGCTAACCTGGTGTGCCTTGATGACCCCGAGACGCAGAATGCCCACAGTGCTTGGTCTACCCTCCAGGCCTCCATAACCAGTGCCTGCGAAGAGACACTCGGTCACTCAACCAGGAAACACCAGGACTGGTTTGATGAGAATGATCAGGAGATTCAAGAGCTAATAGATTGTAAGCGCAGAGCATTTCTGAGCCTTAAGCAACAACCCAACTCGGGAGCAGCAAAGCAGCATTACAGACGGGTCAAGGCTGAGGTCCAACAAAAAACCCAGGACCTAAAGAACAGGTGATGGATGGAGAAAGCACAGGAGATACAGCAGCTGGCTGACAGCCATGATGTGCGAGGATTCTACATTGCAGTCATGGTCACCTATGGTCCAAACTCCCAAGGCCCCACCCCGCTGCTGGTCAAGAACAGGGAAACACTCATCAAAGACACCGAGGCAGTCAGGGCCCACTGGAAGGAGCACTTCGAAGATCTCCTCAATCGAGACTCTGCCTTTGACTCAAGCGTTCTCGACTCCATCCCGCAGCATGCTAACCACCACTACCTCAGTGAGACTCCAATACTGCGCGAGGTAGAAAAAGTCATAAGACAGCTAAAAAAACAACAAGGCTATGCGAGTGGATGGAATCCCTGCTGAGGCACTGAAGTATGGCGGAGAGGCACTGCTGGCGCGAATACATGACCTCATCTCTTTCATCTGGAGGGAGAAGAGCATGCCGGGAGATCTTGGAGATGCAGTGATCGTGACACACACACTAAGATGTTTCACACACGCGCACACACACACAAACACACACTGAGATGTTTCACACACACGCACGCCGAGGTGTTTCACACACACATTCAAACACACTGTGGTATTTCGCACACACACACACACACACACACTCTGAGATGTTTCACACACACACACTCAAACACACTGTGGTGTTTTACATAAACACACGGAGGCATTTCACACACATTAAGATGTTTCGCACACACACACAGAGATGCTACACACACACCGAGGTCTCGATTTTCCACTTAGATCGTAAGGGCCCAACAAATGGGCGATGTTCCAGCCTTAGCGATGTTTCAGCTCTCAGGATCGCTGGAAGATCGCCCATTTTTCGGATCACAACTTTCGGCATTTTTTTTCCGGCGATGGCCCGGCGATAGCCCAGCGATAGCTCATTGATTGGGCCTTAGTGATGCAAAATGGGCCCCAGCAATGTGAAGGCAAGGCATTTGTGTGCATGCGTTTTTTTTGCAAAGAAATTTTCCCACGATTCGGGAGGTCAGGAGTCATCTGTGCATACGCAGAAGGCAAAGGGAGAGGAAGAGAGAGAGAAAGCTTTGCTGTGAAGAAGGTGCATTTGTCGTGGAAGTTGAAGATGCCCCAACAAAAATTCGGAGAGAGTGGGCAGGATGTGGGAAGGAGGGCAAAACCCTTTTCCAATGAGGTTTTGTTAATGAGGTGCACTCTCGGTGGAGCAACTAACCTGGGGTGGGTGTGGGAAAACTCCACCCTGGACATAGCGAAAAATTTGGGGTGAGATCGCCGATGTGGTGTCCTCGGTGTCCCACGAGCCGAGGGGATCAGACCAGTGCTGCAAGAGGTGGAACAGCTTGGTTGCTTCGGCAAGAGTAAGTATTAAATAGATTTTAAATTGTAATGATCCATTGAATATGTAAATTTGCCGGATTGAAATTAAGCTGGATATTTTTGCGTAGATTCCCTGCTAAGATTTGGACAGGGTTCTGAACCTGGGCTCTTTAAGTCTAATTTTGGCACTGTTTCGTTTTGGGTTACGTTGGTGGATGGGGCACGACTGAGCATTGAGGGATCCAGTCACCTTTACCCACACTGTGTCAGTCTCTCCAGCCGCTGTCAGTCACACAATGACCCAGCCTGGACTGGGGGAGAG
This sequence comes from Pristiophorus japonicus, assembly GCF_044704955.1. Lineage (NCBI taxonomy): Eukaryota > Metazoa > Chordata > Chondrichthyes > Pristiophoridae > Pristiophorus > Pristiophorus japonicus. Next base: position 77,901,355 of record NC_091984.1, on the reverse strand, counting down.
CTGCCCTGGCTCACTGTCTGCCCTGGGACACTTTGGGACATTAGCTCATGTCATTGCCGAGCTCACCAACTGTCCTGATTCCCACGGGCCCCAACCCCTGCCCCCCCCCAGGGGCCCTCATGGAGATTCTAGTGCAGATGTTTGTGTCAAGCATCAGATCCTAAACACGATCTTTATTATAACCATGCATCAATTGTGGCTACAAACCGTATTAGCATATAACGTTGGAAACTGTTGTCTTTCCGTGATAGTACCTAGTTAATTAGCTTATGCCATGCTCTTGTCACGTGTGCAGAGGAAGATATCTAAGAATCGGGCTGAGCGCAGGTGCACAGGAGGAGGCCCTGCCCATCTCAGCATCCTAACGGACCTTGAGGAATGTGCAACAGCACTTGTAGGCACCCATAGTCGCTCGGCCACCACCCGTGGTGGTGCAGATCCCTCCATTGTGTCACGTGAGTAATGCGTAAAGCAGTGGTAATTCAAAGTAATGTAACAGCATTTCATCATAATATATGAATGATGTCATGTTATGCATGCAGCTTCTGTACTACTCTCAGGTTAACAACATAGGAACATAAGAAATAGGACCAGGAGTAGGACATCTGGCCTCTCAAGCCTGCTCCGCCATCATAAGATCATGGTTGAATTCCACATAGATGTACTACCATATGATGTAATAATATGTAACGTCTCTCGGTTCCCAAATATTGCAGTACTGTTGCTCCTCCTACGTATGCCCGCACAGCGCAAGAATGTGCACCCTTCTGTTTTAATAAGCTCAATAAGCTCAATTGTGTTTTGCAGGTCCAACTCCACAGGCATAAAGGGAAGCCGCACCTGTCCCTGTCCCCTTACAGGTGGTTATCACCACGGGTGGTGAGGAGGAGACCACAGAGTGAGAGGAGGAAATGATGGAGACCGAGGAGGATGCCCTTTGCATCACGTCATCTGTTGTACCTGCGGCCACATCGTGGGCTTCGACGGAAGGAGTAGCAGGCCCAAGTGACTTGCAATAGGTGACTCCAAGGTGTACAGTGCCCATGCCGACCCCATGGAGATTGAGTCAGTGAGGTCAACACGCACTGCGACAGGCAGATCCCAAGGAGGACATGGCTGCACTGTGCAGTGAGAGCGTTGATCTGAGTCGAGAGCTCCTCCAGGTGTCCACGGTGATGAACAGGAACATTGCCACAATGTCCACTCGCATTTCGGAGGGTATTGAGCGCACGGTTGTGGCAATGGACCAGCAGACCGCCGCCATCAATGCTATCCAGCATGCGGTAGTGACGGGAGACGGCACTGAACTCCAAGGTGCCGTCCCACCAAATGCTAGCACAGATGCGAGTCAGGAGGAAGAACTTCCTTCTGGCTCGGAAGTTGTTTCGTCAGAAACGTCTTCTCCTCCACCCCCCAAGAGGATCCTGGTACTGTTCCCTCCCCCCACCCCCCACAGCAGCATGCCTTGAGGTCGTCTACTGCAAGTTGTGCAGGCACGCGTACTCTGGGATCAAAACGGGGGCCTGGAACACGGCGGGGGGGTGTAAGACTTGGAGGGAAGCATTGCCACAGGTAGGGAGGGGGGATTGTTATTGTTGTTATTATGAAAAATGTGTTGAATGTTCGGGTGTTGGGAGGGTGGGAGGGTGTTTGTTGAATTTTATTGTTGGGTGCTGTTGGGGGGGGGAGGCTGTTAATTTTTTAAATTATTAAAACATTTTATTTGAAATTTTACAATTGTCGTGCACTGTCTTCTAATAACGGTATAACATGAATACAGTTCTTGGAAAACAATGGCCAGGCCAGGCCAGGCAAGGATGAAACGTAACGCAACTGCAACTGTCACTGTAACTGTCACCATGCAAGTTCACATGACGCGTTCATTTATGAGCTGCTGACGCAAGAGTTTTACAGCTGCGTAACTCCCACGGGGCCTTTCCAGTCATGTGGGGATGGGGGAGGGCATAGGGTTCGTCGCCAGGCTGATTGTCCTTTCCGAGGTCCTCATCATCCTCCTCCTTGTCTTCCTCTTCTGCCTCCACTCTCTCCTGAGGTGGACCGGCGGTCCCATCTGGCAATTGTTGTCCTCTTCTTATAGCTAGGTTATGCAACATGCAGCACACCACATTAAACTCCGCGACCTGCTCAGGTATTGGAGGCTGCCTCCAGAGTGGTCCAGGCATCTGAAGCGCTTGCTCAGCACTGCAATTGTATTTTCGACGATATTGCGTGTAGCTATATGGCTTTCATTGTAGCACTTCTCGGCTTCCATCTGCGGATTACGCAGAGGGGTCATGAGCCAGCTGGCAAGGCCACATCCTTTATCCCCTAGCATCCAACTGTGACCTTGTGGCTGACTGTTAAACACGCTCTCATGCAAGATGTGCACGTCATGAATGCTGCCTGGAAAATTTGCATTCACTGCCATGATTATTTGGTTGTTGTTGTGTATGCAATAACTGAATAGACTGAATACTATAAACTCCGAACAGGTACAAACCTGGCTCTACTTTATTGGGCCCAAAGTGATTACATTACAAGATGGCTGCCCTTTTATACTTGGGCTGCACACACGTGACCTCCGACAGTGGCGCCACCTGGTGACTAGTAAACCCAAGCATATATACATGACAGTTGTGGTCGGCAACGAGCTGCACATTCAGGGAGTGGAATCCCTTTCAGTTCCAAAACACCTCCGCATCCTTTAAAGGTGCTCTCAGGGCGATGTGCGTACAGTCGATTGCTCCCTGCACCTTGGGGAAGTTTGCTATTCTCGAATCCTCTCGGTGTGTGCCTCCCTGGTTATAGGGAAGCTTATAAAGTCCATCCTGCGTGTGTAAAGGGTTTAGTCACCTAGCAATGTGTGGCGTGATGAGAGATAGCGCAAATGTCGCCAGCTGAGGCCGGAAAGGAGCCCGATGCGTAGAAGGCAAGTGCTGCAGGAACCTTGACCTCAACGGGCAGTGCAGTCCTGATGGTGCTGGCAGACTGCAAATCTCTGCAGATGAGCTGGCATATCTCAGCGATGACCTCCTTTCGGAAGCGCAGCTTCCTAAGGCACGTGTTATCGGACAACTTCAGATATGATCGCTTTTCCCTGTAACTGCGTCAGGTGTAAGGTCACCTCCTCCACAGCTGTCTGCCTTCTTCAATATATCTTCTCCCATCTTCAGTCTGCAGCATATGATTAGTGACCAATGCTGGTAGAGAAGTTACAGACCCCATCACTATTGCTATAAATAGCCTAAATTTGTTCTCAATAAATAGAAATGTGAGCAGATCAATAAGGTTCTTAAAATAACTCAGAAATTAATTCTCCTCATAAGCATCTTCTTCAAGCTTCCTCTGATGTTCAAAATGGCGTCCGTAGTGCCGAGTCCTACCGAACAGTGCCAGTCGGGTGCAGCTTTTCTCCAGCGATCTTCTCGGCGAGCGATCAACCCGGTGATGTGTGGGCAATGTGGCAAAAGTTGCGATGGGCGATCACCTCAGCGATGTCAAAATCTTGTGTGCTGAAAGTTGGGCCAGCGATCTTTGGGTGACATAATGGCCAACTTTCCAATTTTGAGGTGAAATGGGCGATAGCCTGCCTATTTGGGCGATAGATGGGCGATAGCCCAGCGATCATCAGGGGAAAGTCAAACCCCGAGAGATTACACACACATAGAAACATAGACACATAGGCCCTTCGAGCCTGCACCACCATCAGTAAGATTATGGCTGATCATTCTCTCAGTACCCCTTTCCTGCTTTCTCTCCATACCCCTTGATCCCTTTACCTGTAAGGGCCATATCTAACTCCCTCTTGAATATATTCAATGAACTGGCATCAACAACTCTCTGCGGTAAGGAATTCCACAGGTTAACAACTCTCTGAGTGAAGAAGTTTCTCCTCATCTCAGTCCTAAGTGGCCTACCCCTTATCCTAAGACTGTGTCCCCTGGTTTGGACTTCCCCATCATCGGGAACATTTTTCCCGCATCTAAGCTGTCCAGTCCCGTCAGAATCTTGTAAGTTTCTATGAGATCCCCTCTCATCCTTCTAAACTCCAATGTATAAAGGCCCAGTTGATCCAGTCTCTCCTCGTATGTCAGTCCCGCCATCCCGGGAATCAGTCTGGTGAACCTTCGCTGCACTCCTTCAATAGCAAGAACGTCCTTCCTCAGAATATGAGACCAAAACTGAACACAATATTCCAAGTGAGGCCTCACCAAGGCCCTATACAACTGCAGTAAGACCTCCTTGCTCCTATACTCAATCCCCTAGCTATGAAGGCCAACATACCATTTGCCTTCTTCACCGCCTGCTGTACCTGCATGCCAACTTTCAATGACTGATGAACTATGACACTCAGGTCTTGTTGCACCTCCCCCTTTCATAATCTGCCACCATTCAGATAATATTCTGCATTCGTGTTTTTGCCCCAAAGTGGATAACCTCACATTTATCCACATTATACTGCATCTGCCATGCATTTGCTCACTCACCTCACCTGTCCACGTCACCCTGCAGCCTTTTAGCATCCTCCTCACAGCTCACACCACCACCCAGTTTAGTGTCATCTGCAAACTTGAAGAATTTACACTCAATTCCTTCATCTAAATCATTAATGTATATTGTAAAGAGATGGGGTCCCAGCACTGAGCCCTGTGGTACTCCACTAGTCACTGCCTGCCATTCTGAAAAGAACCTTTTTATCCTGACTCTCTGCTTCCTGTCTGCCAACCAGTTTTCTATCCACATCAATACATTACCCCCAATACCATGTGCTTTAATGTTGCACACCAATCTCTTGTGTGGGACCTTGTCAAAAGCCTTTTGAAAGTCCAAATACACCACATCCACTGGTTCTCCCTTATCCACTCTACTAGTTACATCCTCAAAAAATTCCAGAAGATTTGTCAAGCATGATTTCCTTTTCATAAATCCATGTTGACTTGGACCGATCCTGTCACTGCTTTCCAAATGCGCTGCTATTTCATCTTTAATAATTGATTCCAACATTTTCCCCACTACTGATGTCAGGTTAACCGGTCTATAATTACCCGTTTTCTCTCTCCCTCCTTTTTTAAACAGTGGTGTTACATTAGCTACTCTCCAGTCCATAGGAACTGATCCAGAGTCGATAGACTGTTGGAAAATGATCACCAATGCATCCGCTATTTCTAGGGCCACTTCCTTAAGTACTCTGGGATGCAGACTATCAGGACCCCAGGGATTTATCGGCTTTCAATCCCATCAATTTCTCTAACAAAATTTCCTGCTTTATAAGGATATCCTTCAGTTCCTCCTTCTCACTAGACCCTCGGTTCCCTCATATTTCCGTAAGGTTATTTGTGTCTTCCTTCATGAAAACAGAACCAAAGTATTTGTTTAACTGGTCTGCCACTTCTTTATTCCCCATTATAAATTCACCTGAATCTGACTGCAAGGGACCTATGTTTGTTTTCACTAATCTTTTTCTCTTCACATATCTATAGAAGCTTTTGCAGTCAGTTTTTATGTTCCCAGCAAGCTTCCTCTCATACTCTATTTTCCCCTTCCTAATTAAACCCTTTGTCCTCCTCTGCTCTATTACAAAATTCTCCCAGTCCTCAGGTTTGTTGCTTTTTCTGGCCAATTTATATGCCCCTTCCTTGGATTTAACACTATCCTTAATTTCCCTCGTTAGCCACGGTTGAGCCACCTTCCCCGTTTTATTTTTACTCCAGACAGGGATTACAATTGTTGAAGTTCATCCATGTGATCTTTAAATGTTTGCCATTGCATATCCACCATCAACCCTTTAAGTATCACTCGCCAGTCTATTCTAGCCAATTCATGTCTCATACCATCGAAGTTACCTTTCCCCAAGTTCAGGACCCTAGTCTCTGAATTAACATTGTCACTCTCCATCTTAAGAAAGAATTCTACCATATTATGGTCACTCTTTCCCAAGGGGTCTCGCACAACAAGATTGTTAATTAGTCCTTTCTCATTACACATCACCCAGTCAAGGATGGCCAGCCCTCTAGTTGGTTCCTCGACATATTGGTCTAGAAAACCATCCCTAATACACTCCAGGAAATCCTCCTCCACCGCATTGCTACCAGTTTGGTTAGCCCAGTCAATATGTAGATTGAAGTTGCCCATGATAACTGTGGTACCTTTAATGCACACATCCCTAATTTCTTGTTTGATGCTGTCCCCATCCTCATTACTACTGTTTGGTGGTCTGTACACAACTCCCACTAGCGTTTTAAGCCCTTTAGTATTCCGTAGCTCCACCCATACAGATTCCACATCATCCAAGCAAATGTCCTTCCTTACTATTGCATTAATCTCCTCTTTAACCAGCAACATCACCCCAGCTCCTTTTCCTTTCTGTCTATCCTTCCTAAATGTTGAATACCCCTGGATGTTGAGTTCACAGCCTTGGTCACCCTGGAGCCATGTCTCCGTGAGGCCAATTACATCATATCCATTAATTGCTATCTGCACACACACACATTTTGAGGTGTTTTACACACACACACACACACACACACACACACTGAGATGACTCACACACACAGATGTTTCACACACACGTGCAACACATATAGTTTTCACACACACACATTGAGACTTTTCATACACACACCCATATCAAGATGTTTTGCACACACACACAAACAGATGTTTCACACACACAATCAAACACACTGTGGTGCTTTGCACACACATTGAGGCATTTTACACACATATTGAGATGTTTCGCACACACAGTGAGGTTTTTCACATACACGCACATACACACACTCACTGAGAAGTTTCACACACACAATGAGATGTTTCTTTCACACACACATAAATACATACTGCTGATTCACACACACACACACACACACACACACACACACAGAGATGATTCACGCACACACTCTCTGAGGTGTTTCACACACGCACCGATATCGAGGTGTTTTGCACACATGCACACAGACATTGAGGTGTTTCACATAAACACACGGAGGTATTTCACTCACACCGGTGTTTCAAACACACACACACACTGAGAAGTTTCAAACACATACATATTGAGGTGCTTCGCACACACACACACACTCACTGAGGTTTCACACACACACACGCAAACATAAGTTTCACAGAAACACATATTCAGATGTTTTGCACACATACAAACACACAGATGATTCACACACACACACACACACACACACTGAGAAGTTTCAAACACACACACACACAGAAGTTTCAAACGCACACATATTGAGGTGTTTTGCGCACACACATACACACTGAGGTGTTTCACACACACTCAGACACTGAGATGTTTCACAAACACACACAAACTGAGAAGTTTCACACACACACATATTCAAGTGTTTCGCACATACACAAACACACAGAGATGATTCACACACACACACACACGGAGGTGTTTCACACACACACATATGTTTCACACACAGAGATATTTAACACACACACAGAGATGTTTAACACACACACACACACATATTGAGGTATTTTGTACACTCATACACACTGAGATATTTAACACACACACACACACACAGAGATGTTTAACACACACACACACACACACACACACACATATTGAGGTATTTCGCACACTCATACACACTGAGGTATTTTGCGCACCCACACACACAGATGTTTCACACACACACACACACACACACGTTTCACAGACACACACATGGACTGAGAAGTTTCAAACACACACACTCACACACTGAGATGTTTTGCGCACCCACACACAGACACACTGAAGTGTTTCACACGCACTCACACACACACAGATGTTTCATACACTCACACTGAGATGTTTAACACTCACACACTCACTGAGATGTATCTCACACAGACACACATATTGAGGTGTTTCGCACACGCACACACAAACATAAACATACAGAGATGATTCACGCACATACACACACACATACACATAGAAACATAGAAATTAACAGCGCAGAATGAGGCCATTCTGGTCCATCGTGTTCGCACCGGCCAACAAAGAGCCACATGGCCATTGGTCAACAGCCCTAAAGGTTACATATAAAAGTATGAACAATGACGGAAAGGCAAAGAGCACCCAGCCCAACCAATCCGCCTCACCACAACTGCGACACCCCTTATACGAAAACATTCTATAGTCCACCCCAACTGGAGCCATGTGATCTCCTGGGAGAGACAAAAACTAGATAAAAACCCAGGCCAATTTAGGGAGAAAAAATCTGGGAAAATTCCTCTCCAACCTATCTAAGCGATCGAAACGAGTCCAGGAGATCACCCTGGCCGTATTCTATTCCCTGCAGTACTTACCATTATATCTGCGCCGACCAACAAAAAGCCATCCAGTCTAATTCCAATTACCAGCTCTAGGTCTGTAACCCTGCAGATTATTGCACTTTAAGTGCCCATCCAACTATCTCTTAAAAGTTGTGGGGGTTTCTGCATCCACCACCCTTCCAGGCAGCGAGTTCCAGATCCCCACAACCCTCTGCGTAAAGAAGCCCTCCCGCAAATCCTCTCCAAACCTTCCACCAACCACCCTAAAACTATGCCCCCTCGTAATAGACCCTTCCACCAATGGAAATAGACCCTTACTATCCACTATGTCCAGGCCCCTCAATATTTTGTACACTTCAATGAGGGCTCCTTTCAACCTCCTCTGTTCCAATGAGACAAACCCAGCCTATCCAATCTGTCCTCATAGCTAAGATTCTCCATTCCAGGCAGCATCCTAGTAAATCTCCTCTGCACCCTCTCTAGTGCAATCACGTCCTTCCTATAATACGGTGACCAGAAATGGACACAATACTCCAGCTGTGGCCTAACCAAAGTACTATACAATTTAAACATAACCTCCCTGCTCTTATATTCTATGCCTCGCCAATAAAGGCAAGCATTCCATATTCCTTCTTAACCACCTTATCTACCTGGCCTACTACTTTCAGGGATCTGTGGACAAGCACTCCAAGGTCCCTTTGTTCATCTACATTATTAAGTGGCCTACCGCTTAATGTGTATACCCTTTTCTTATTAGCCCTCCCAAAGTGCATTACCTCACACTTCTCAGAATTAAATTCCATTTGCCACTGCTCTGCCCACCTGACCAGTAGATTGATATCCTCCTGCAGCCCATGACTTTCCTCTTCATTATCAACCACACAGCCAATTTTAGTGTTGTCTGCAAACTTCCTAATCATACTCCCTATATTCAAATCTAAATCGTTGATATATACCACAAAAAGCAAGGGACCCAGCACTGAGCCCTGCGGAACCCCACTGAAAACATCCTTCCAGTCACAAAAATATCCATCAATCATTACCCTTTGCTTCCTACCTCACAGCCAATTTTGGATCCAGCTTGACACTTTGCCCTGTATCCCATGGGCTTTAATCTTCATGACCAGTCTACCATGTGGGACCTTATCAAAAGCCTTGCTAAAGTCCATATATACTACATTGTATGCACTACCCTCATCGACCCTCTTGATTAGCTCCTCAAAAAATTCAATCAGGTTAGTCAAACACGATCTTCCCTTAAATATTCTGTGCTGACTGTCCCTAATTAATCCTTGCCTTTCCAAATGCAGATTTATCCTGTCTTTCAGGATTTTTTCCAATAATTTTCTCACCACTGAGGTTAGGCTGACAGGCCTGTAATTACTCGGCCTATCCCTTTCTCCCTTCTTAAACAAGGGCACTACATTAGCAGTTCTCCAATCCTCTGGCACCGTGCCCAGATCCAAAGAGGACTGGAAAATGATGGTCAAGGCTTCTGCTATTTCCTCTTTTACTTCGCTCAACAGCCTGGGATGCATTTCATCCGGGCCTGGGGACTTAGCTACTTTCAAAGCTGCTAAACCCCTTAATACTTCCTCTCTCACTATATTTATTTCATCCAGAATATCACACTCCTCCTCGATAGCAGTATCTGCAATGCCCCTTTCCTTTGTGAAAACAGATGCAAAGTATTCGTGAAGAACCCTCCCAACATCTTCCGCCTCCACACAAAGATTACCCTCATGGTCTCTAATAGACCCTACCCTTTCTTTAGTTACCCTCTTACTCTTAATATATTTATAGAACATCTTAGGATTTTCCTTAATTTTACTGGCCAAGAATTTCTCGTGCTCTCTCTTAGTACACACACAAAAAAACTGAGACACTTCACATACAGACACACACACACTCTGAGATGTTTCACACACACACACATATTGTGGTGTTTTGCACACACACACAAACCCACACTGAGATATTTCACACACACACGAGATGTTTCTCACACACACACACATACACACTTAAGTAAGAGGTTTCACACAATGAAGTGTCACACGCAAGTGAAAAAACACTGGTGTGTGAGAATTAGTAACGTGAATGGACACTTTAGTTTGGCCCATACACAGACACAAAAAGAGGAGAGACAAATTAGATGAATGATGTGCCTGTTGATGCAGAATAAATCAGGATTCAAACGAATCTTCTGGATATTTGAGAAATCTTGACTTCATGGAGCTCACGGTTAGGAATATTCCATGTCACGGTAATCCAACATTTATAAAAAATAGGTCATATTCTCAATTTTATGCAATAAAAGTTAATAGGGGGGTGAAATTGGCAATCGCCCCGGTTGAGGGCAGTAACCTCTCCGGTGCCGGACTTTCTGCGCCCGGCACAGAAGTCCCGCCCTGAAAGCAAAATTTGTGTGACTGCCCCCCACAGGAAGTGTAATGCCATGTCATACACTCCACTTCCTTTCGGGCCAGGCTCAGGGGAGCTCTGCGGTTACATCGCGGAGAGCTCTGCGGCCTCTCCATGTAGCGCTGACATGTTTCAACACCTCTCCCCTTCCGTTAATGGGGAGGGACATTGCGAGCTCTGCAGGCCCTTTGATGACCTCCACTGGATCCCCAGGAATGCGCGGTGCTGTGGCCGCAGCCCGGCACCCAAACGGCGCTGCCCAATTTCTTTTGCTGGGTGAAAAGGGGTCGCCACGTTCGGCAATGACATTATTGACAGAGGTGCAGTGGCCCAGGACGCAACCAGCGAGGACGCAGCACTACTGCATTCGAGCCTCCGCTATATCCCACGCAATTCTGTGGGAGCTGGTAGCACCCGCCACCCCCCCCACCCGCCCCGGCGAAAACACTTTTGTGCCCAGTTAGCACCCCCTGGAGGCGCCAACGGGAGGCACACAACAGGGGAATTTCGCCCCCATTATTTTTATACACAAGACATAAATCACTTTCAAGTTGATTTCACACCATCAAATTCAACTAGTCAGTGATGTAAGAGAGGGAATTCCCCAGTAAATGAATGGTAGGTGAAAGGTCTTTTGTTATCATCCTCAATTTGTCAGCTCAAAAGTGTCAATCAGTTTGAAGGCATCCTCAGCAACCCACTCAAGGTGAAGAATTATACAATAAAGTTACCATGAAATAAATCATATCATTTTTGCATTGACTGCTGCTGCATTCAGAACAAGAAAAGAACCAGTGATACTAGTCAGAGCAGACAGCAGGGTCTGGCCACGGCAGATATTTGATGCAGCATCACCATTTAAAAAAAATACATTGACTGCTACTAAACTGAGAATTCTTATAGGGAGCTAATTTATCAACTGACATCAACACTAGAAAATCTCCCATGGTGTTCCTTACAATGTATCAGAGTTAATCTTACAATGACAGGAGCATTATACAATGGTACACCAAATGGATAATAATACAGCTCTTTCGTATTGAATTGCTCATGTATGGGAAAAAATCTCTCTCTCTCTTCCTGTATCTTTCTTTATGTTTGTAACAATATGCCCTACATATTGTCTCTGGTTTCTCCTGTAAGTAGATAATTTCAATCAGGAGTTTACTTTTACTGTCCAACATCTGCTCCGTGCTGCCCAATTTTACAGACTGATCCTAAAACAGACATTAGGCCCCTCATTTACATATGTAAGGAGCATAACATCTGTTGTCGGCATCCGACATTGGCGCCTGAAAAATTGCCTGACCCAATTTCGGGCTGGTCGTCTTTCCGACATCTTTGGGTCACAGGATGTTGGTCCCTGAAATTGGCCCTCGTTGCACCCATTTCATGCTCCATTGAGTCTGCATGAATACCATCCCTCCCTACGTCTCATGTGTGAATGCCTACAAGAAGTGTTTGAAACATGATAAGGATCCGACTATAGTCCCAGCTCATTAAGGATAACAGTTTCAATGGTTGACTCATTAGCTTTTGGGAGAGATCATTAACATACTATTTCTCTCTGTTTCAGTGACTGCAGACTGCCTTCATCTGTCAAGGTGACAGAAAGGATGCTGGACATTGGAGAATTAATTCTTAAAAATTCAAAACGCAGAAGATATTGAACTAGATTTTGCAGTGAAAATAATGGCGTGGTGGACAGCGCTCACCGTTATTTACCTGCAAATTAGACCGCAACTTCCGGTGACCGCACGTACGGAGTTAAACTGCGGAAATCCGGAAGTTGCTGTCCAATGTGTGAAGTTCCTCCATCGGCTTCCCCAAAACAGTACCTCACCATCTGGGTTCCCAGTCAAATACTTTGAACAACATCAAGTTACTGTACTTACCTTATGGATACGAACTAAAAGGAGGTGGGGTAGCATTGCTGGCTAAAGAGGAGATTAATGCAATAGTTAGGAAGAACATTAGCTTGGATGATGTGGAATCTATATGGGTAGAGCTGCAGAACACCAAAGGGCAAAAAACATTAGTGGGAGTTGTGTACAGACCTCCAAACAGTAGTAGTGATGTTGAGGAGGGCATCAAACAGGAAATTAGGGATGCATAGAATAAAGGTGCAGCAGTTATCATGGGTGACTTTAATATGCACATAGATTGGGCTAACCAAACTGGAAGCAATACGGTGGAGGAGGATTTCCTGGAGTGCAAAAGGGATGGTTTTCTAGACCAACATGTCGAGGAACCAACTAGGGGGGAGGCCATCTTAGACTGGGTGTTGTGTAATGAGAGAGGATTAATTAGCAATCTCGTTGTGCGAGGCCCCTTGGGGAAGAGTGACCATAATATGGTGGAATTCTGCATTAGGATGGAGAATGAAACAGTTAATTCAGAGACCATGGTCCAGAACTTAAAGAAGGCTAACTTTAAAGGTATGAGGCGTGAATTGGCTAGGATAGATTGGCGAATGATACTTAAGGGGTTGACTGTGGATGGGCAATGGCAGACATTTAGAGACCGCATGGATGAACTACAACAATTGTACATTCCTGTCTGGCGTAAAAATAAAAAAGGGAAGGTGGCTCAACCGTGGCTATCAAGGGAAATCAGGGATAGTATTAAAGCCAAGGAAGTGGCATACAAATTGGCCAGAAATAGCAGCGAACCTGGGGACTGGGAGAAATTTAGAACTCAGCAGAGGAGGACAAAGGGTTTGATTAGGGCAGGGAAAATGGATTCGAGAAGAAGCTTGCAGGGAACATTAAGACGGATTGCAAAAGTTTCTATAGATATGTAAAGAGAAAAAGGTTAGTAAAGACAAACGTAGGTCCCCTGCAGTCAGAATCAGGGGAAGTCATAACGGGGAACAAAGAAATGGCAGACCAATTGAACAAGTACTTTGGTTCGGTATTCACTAAGGAGGACACAAACAACCTTCCGGATATAAAAGGGGTCAGAGGGTCTAGTAAGGAGGAGGAACTGAGGGAAATCCTTATTAGTCGGGAAATTGTGTTGGGGAAATTGATGGGATAAATCCCCAGGGCCTGATGGACTGCATCCCAGAGTACTTAAGGAGGTGGCCTTGGAAATAGCGAATGCATCGACAGTCATTTTCCAACATTCCATTGACTCTGGATCAGTTCCTATCGAGTGGAGGGTAGCCAACATAACCCCACTTTTTAAAAAAGGAGGGAGAGAGAAAACAGGGAATTATAGACCGGTCAGCCTGACCTCAGTAGTGGGTAAAATGATGGAATCAATTATTAAGGATGTCATAGCATGCATTTGGAAAGAGGTGACATGATAGGTCCAAGTCAGCATGGATTTGTGAAAGGGAAATCATGCTTGACAAATCTTCTGGAATTTTTTGAGGATGTTTCCAGTAGAGTGGACAAGGGAGAACCAGTTGATGTGGTATATTTGGACTTTCAGAAGGCTTTCGACAAGGTCCCACACAAGAGATTAATGTGCAAAGTTAAAGCACATGGGATTGGGGGTAGTGTGCTGACATGGATTGAAAACTGGTTGTCAGACAGGAAGCAAAGAGTAGGAGTAAATGGGTACTTTTCAGAATGGCAGGCAGTGACTAGTGGGGTACTGTAAGGTTCTGTGCTGGGGCCCCAGCTGTTTACACTGTACATTAATGATTTAGACGAGGGGATTAAATGTAGTATCTCCAAATTTGCAGATGACACTAAGTTAGGTGGCAGTGTGAGCTGCAAGGAGGATGCTATGAGGCTGCAGAGTGACTTAGATAGGTTAGGTGAGTGGGCAAATGCATGGCAGATGAAGTATAATGTGGATAAATGTGAGGCTATCCACTTTGGTGGTAAAAACAGAGAGACAGACTGTTATCTGAATGATGACAGATTAGGAAAAGGGGAGGTGCAACGAGACCTGGGTGTCATGGTACATCAGTCATTGAAGGTTGGCATGTAGGTACAGCAGGCAGTTAAGAAAGTAAATGGCATGTTGGCCTTCATAGCGAGGGGATTTGAGTACAGGGGCAGGGAGGTGTTGCTACAGTTGTACAGGGCCTTGGTGAGGCCACACCTGGAGTATTGTGTACAGTTTTGGTCTCCTAACTTGAGGAAGGACATTCTTGCTATTGAGAGAGTGCAGCGAAGGTTCACCAGACTGATTCCCGGGATGGCGGGACTGACCTATCAAGAAAGACTGGATCAACTGGGCTTGTATTCACTGGAGTTCAGAAGAATGAGAGGGGACCTCATAGAAACATTTAAAATTCTGATGGGTTCAGACAGGTTAGATGCAGGAAGAATGTTCCCAACGTTGGGGAAGTCCAGAACCAGGGGTCACAGTCTAAGGATAAGGGGTAAGCCATTTAGGACCGAGATGAGGAGAAACTTCTTCACCCAGAGAGTGGTGAACCTGTGGAATTCTCTACCACAGGAAGTTGTTGAGGCCAATTCACTAAATATATTCAAAAAGGAGTTAGATGAAGTCCTTACTACTAGGGGGATCAATGGGTATGGCGAGAAAGCAGAAATGGGGTACTGAAGTTGCATGTTCAGCCATGAACTCATTGAATGGCAGTGCAGGCTAGAAGGGCCGAATGGCCTGCTTCTGCACCTATTTTCTCTGTTTCTATGTTTCTATGTAAACTCGCCAGAAAAAGTTAGTGTTTGTCCGATCTAGTGCAAGTCTTAATTACTGCCAAACAACCTTTCTGGCACTGAAAATTAACTTTTACAGATGTGGAGTCTCATTCCTTCAGCAATGAATTGTTGCTGAAGATTTGTTCTTTATTTCATTTTTTTTGTTTTTGTCTCTTTCATCTCTCTCTCTCTTAATCCAAGCTTTGCTTCCTTTTCTTTGGGGGGAATTTTCACCTGAAGTAAATGGCGGGAAGTTAAAGTATTAAAAATCTAAATCGCAACCCCAACCCACCTCCAACTCGCCCACTTTTGGGTTTTATTCAGGTGCAACAGGGTGCGGGCAGTTAACCCGCTGCCAGGAGGCGGGTTGACATTTTAAATATGATAATGAGGTCCTGAAGCCTCTGCTTTAACCTGCTGTGCAGGTTTTACAGTGTTTGGCCGTGAATCCCGTGCCTCGGGATTCCTAGTTGCTGCAGTGTGACGAGGGCAGCCTCAGGGAACAATCCTTTTTGCATAGTTGGCAGACAGGAATTTGTCGTGCAAAAGTCCATAGAAAGCTCATGGGCAAGTGCAAATCTAACATTCGCCGCTCACAGCAAAATCCAGCACAATATCATTTAAACCAACATTCCCTCTTAGGTCAAATGGTCAACACTCCCTAATTTTGACAATTCTTCTTTCCCATTCTCCAATTTTTTTTGCCTTCCATCTTTTCCTTCATTGTTGTATCACTTTGTCTGGCTGTTTCTCACAGCTTTTATGTAATTTTTCCTTTTCCCTTTGTCTTTTCTCCACTGTATCTTTCTAATTTCTCAGCCATTATTTCCTGTATTCAATATGTCACCTTTTCTCAGGCCCAATCTATGGAGAAAGAATCAAAACAACTTATACTAGATTGGAGGTGGGGTGTGGAGAGAAGATATCAGAAAGATTCTACAATATGGGTGGTTGAGAGAGAAGATATAGCTAAGCAGCGGGTATAGGGCAGGGTGCAAGTTCCCTTCGAAGCCTCGCCCCACCGTACTTAAACAACAGTGGCTCTGCACCCCAGCTTACAACTTCTGCTCTTCCACCTCTGACTGATCATGTCTTTCCCCCTCCCTCCACTCTACAACTATTTTGTAGAAACAATAATCAAGCGCCCCCTGGTTAAAGAGGGGTCACACTCCAAAAACTTTCAACCAAGTGCCCCCCTTTTTTTTGAGGGCACCAAAAACACAAATTATACAAGTGCCCCCTGGCTAAAAGGGGTGGGGGGGCACTAAAACCGACAAACTTAAACAAATTAAACTTTAGACATGTGGTTCAAATTAAAATTTGGTTGCCGGGGGTGATGATGCACTCCAGTCCCTCCAGTGCCCACCTCTCGTGGAAGGCCGCGAGCTTACTGGTGGACATCGCGTGCTCCATCTGCAGGGACACCCTGGCTCGAATGTAACCGCAGAAGAGAGGCAGGCAGTCGGGTTGAACGACCCCCTTGACCGCCGCTGCCTGGACCGGTTGATGGCCCCCTTGGTCATGCCCAGGAGCAGTCCATCGAGGAGGCCTTCTGTCATGTATGTACATGCTGTTTGTAGCCACCAGATGGTATCATTGTTGGAGGCCACTGAGCAGCACGCACATGGTGCTGCTCAGGTATAAAAGGCCAGCCATTTTGTGAGTCAGGCACTTTGGGACTAAATAAAGCACAGGCAAGGTCATACCTTGCTTAGTTAAACAGTACTCAGTTTGAACCTTCATTGCATAAATAACATTTGGTGACGAGAATACAAGTGCCTTTGTTTGCAAAATGAGCACAATTGGATTTTTAGAGCGATTCGTGGAGGGAGAAGATTGGGCAGACTTTGTGAGCCGTTTGAACCAGTACTTCGTGGCCAACAAAATGAAGGGGGTCGACGAAGCAGATCGGAGCCGGGCCGTGTTCCTCACTGTGTGCGGTTCAAAGATCTACGGCCTGATAAAGAATCTACTCATGTCTAGTGATCCAACAGAGAAAACATACAAGGAGTTGTACGGGAGCACCTCAAGCCAGATGACAGCATCATCATCTCGAGATACAAGTATTATACACACATTCGATTGTAGGGCCAGAGCGCGGTGGAATTCGTTGCTGACCTGAGACGTCTAGCAGGACCGTGCAAGTTCGGGATGGGATTGGCAGACATGCTGCAGGACTTCTTTGTTATCGGTATCAACCACGAGGTGATCCTGCGCAAACTTCTGGTTGTGGAGGAGTTGGATTTAAAAAGGGCCTTCCAGATCGTTCAATCATGTATGATGACGGACAGGAGTTTAAAGCAAATATCAGTGAAGAACCGAACCTCGGCAAGTACTGTAAATGCAATTGACTCGGCGTTCGGCACACCGGCACATGGCAGGGCCTATCCGGCTGAATTCACAAATGATTCGGCATTCGGCAGAGCAGCACATGGCAGGGCCTATCCGGCTGCGTTCGCAAAACTTGTGGCTGCCCAAAGTCCGCCAGCGGGAATGTATCCGACTTATCCGTGTTGCCGTTGTAGGGGAAATCATCGGCACCAGCAATGCCGATTTAAGCAATATAGTTGCAACGGCTGTCTGAGAGTGGGGCATCTCCAGCGCAAGTGTCCACAGATGAGCAAGCGAGCTGTGACACACCATGTGGAGGATGAGAGTCAGACTAGCGCGGATCCGGATACGCAATCCGAGATGCCAGAGGAGGAAGTGTATGGACTATACTCTTTCATAACCAAGAGTAAACCAATTTTGATTAATATGAAGTTTAACGGGATACCGGTATCGATGGAACTGGACACAGGGGCGAGTCAATCGGTCATGAACAAGAGGGCATTTAATAAGCTGTGAGATACTAAGACTGTGAGGCCCAGGTTGAGCCCTGTTAACGCCAAGCTGCGCATGTACACCAAAGAACTGATAAAGGTAATTGGCAGTGCACAAATTAATGTGTCGCATAACGGTGTGGTTCACGAGTTACCGCTGTGGATTGTTCCAGGCAATGGCCCAACGCTGCTCAGCAGGAGCTGGTTGGAGAAAATCAGATGCGACTGGAACGACATAAAGACATTGTCGTCAGAGGAAGATACATGTGCCCAAGTATTGAGCAAGTTCCCCGGGTATCGGCAACTTCACGGGAGCCAAGGTGCAGATCCACATGGACTCAGATGCAAGACCCGTCCATCATAAAGCTCGGGCAGTGCCGTATATGATGAGGGAGAAGGTCGAAATTGAACTGGGCAGACTCCAGCATGAAGGGATCATATCACCGGTTGAATTTAATGAATGGGCCAGCTCCATTGTTCCTGTGCTGAAAAGTGATGGCACAGTCAGAATCTGTGGAGACTTCAAGGCTACGATCAAAAGGGTTTTGAAACAGGATCAGTATCCGTTACCGAAGGCTGATGACTTGTTTGCTAGCCGGAGGGAAGTCGTTCACAAAACTGGACTTGACATTGGCCTATATGACACAGGAGTTGGTAGAGGCGTCGAAGAGACTTACGTGCATTAACACGCACAAAGGACTGTTTATTTACCACAGGTACCTGTTTTGAATTCGCTCAGCTGCAGTAATATTCCAGAGGAATATGGAAAGTCTACTGAAGTCCGTTCCCAGAACCGTCGTGTTCCAAGGTGACATCCTGATCACTGGTCGTGACTCCAAGGAATATATGAACAACATGGAAGAGGTTCTACTGCATTTGGACAGAGTGGGACTCAGATTTAAACGCTCGAAGTGTGACTTCATGGCACCGGAGATCGAATTCCTCGGGAGGAAAATCGCTGCTGCAGGCATCAGACCTACTGATGTGAAAACCAAAACCATCAAGAATGCACGCAAGCCGCAGAACGTGACAGAGCTGCGTTCATTCCAGGGTCTACTCAACTAATTTGGTAACTTCCTACCTAAATTGAGCACCTTATTTGAACCACTGCACATGCTATTGAGAAAAGGCATGAACTGGGTGTGGGGCACATCGCAAGACAGAGCTTTTGAGAAAGCCACCAATCTGCTTTGCTTAAATAAGCTCTGGTATATTATGACCCATGTAAATGTTTAGTTTTGACCTGTGATGCATTGTCATATGGAATTGGTTCACATGTTACAATAAGCCAATGAGTCGGGGAAACTGCAACCTGTCGCTTATGCATCCAAAAGTTTGTCTAAAGCAGAAAGAACCTATAGTATGGTCGAAAAAAAAGCTTTAGCGTGTGTGTACGGTGTTAAAAAGATGCATCAATACCTGTTTGGTCTGAGGTTTGAATTAGAGACCGATCATAAGCCGCTCATTTCGTTGTTTTCCGAGAGCAAAGGTATCAATACCAACGCTTCATCCCGCATCCAAAGGTGGGTGCTGACATTATCTGCCTATGATTATGTCATTCGCCACAGACCTGGCACAGAGAATTGTACCGATGCTTTGAGCCGGTTGCCGTTGCCCACACCGAAGGTGGAAACGCCACAACTGGCAGATTTAATGTTAATCATGGATGCTTTTGAGAGTGAAGGTACCCCTGTCATGGCTCAACAAATTAAGACCTGGATCAGCCCGGACCGAATATTATCGGTGGTAAAGGGTTGCATCCTCAAAGGGGATTGGTCTGCCATACCTAAGCAAATGTGCGAAGAGGCCAAACCGTACATTTGTCGCAAGGACGAACTGTCTATTCAAGCAGATTGCATATTGTGGGGTAATCGTGTTGTAATGCCTTAGAACGGGAGAGAGAAGTTTGTGCATGAGTTACACAGCACACATCCTGGTATAGTGATGATGAAGGCCATCGCCAGGTCCCACGTATGGTGGCTAGGAATTGATTCTGAGCTGGAAGCATGCATGCATCAGTGCAATACATGCATGCAGCTCAGCAAAGCAGCAGTGGAATCGCCACTGAGTCTGTGGTCATAGCCATCCAAATCTTGGTCCAGGATCCATGTAGCTTTTGCAGGTCCCTTCCTGGGCAAAATGTTTTTAGTGGTGGTGGATGCTTATTTGAAGTGCATAATAGAATGCATAATCATGTCATCCAGTACGTCCACGGCAACCATAGAGAATCTCAATGTCATGTTCGCGACACATGGTCTGCCTGACATAGTAGTGAGCGACAATGGGTCGTGCTTCACCAGTCAGGAGTTTCAGGAGTTTGTAAAACTTAACGGCATAAAACATGTAAGGTCAGCACCATTCAAGCCTGCGTCCAACGGGCAAGCAAAACGTGCAGTACAAATTATCAAGCAAAGCATGAGGAGAGTAACCCAAGGGTCACTGCAGACCCGCTTGTTTTGCATACTGCTGAGTTACAGGACAAGACCCCACACACTCACAGGGGTCTTGCCTGCTGAACTCATGATAAAAAGAGGTCTTAAAACCAAGTTATCTCTTGTACACCCAGATTTAAGTAATCATGTTGAATGCAGAAGACAGAGTCAACAAGGCTCCATGATCATGCAACTGTGTCACACAAGATTTCTGTTAATGATCCTGTATATATGTTGAATTATGATCAGGGTCCCAAATGGATCGCTGGTACAGCCATGGCCAAGGAGGGCAACAGAGTATTTATTATTAAGCTCAAGAATGGGCAAACTTGCAGGAAACACATGGATCAAACAAAGCTGAGGCACACAGACGAGTCAGAGCAGTCGGATGAAGAAACCGTCGATGACGAACTAACCTACCAGCAGCCTTCAGTGAACTCAAGGGCCATCAGTGAACCTGGAATTTCCATCATGGACTTGTTCAATAAAAATGGACTTGCAATTCCTGACATGGCCACTGCGACCCCCAACAAGTCAGCCATCCAGCCATCAGCCACAACAGACTCTGCACACTCACCCAAGGCCGGAAGTGAACTGAGACGATCAACCCGGGAGTGTAAAGCACCGGACCATCTCAACCTGTGAAAGACTGTGATAAGATCTCAGAGGAGGGTATTGTCATGTTTTTAGCCACCAGATGGTGTCATTGTTGGAGGCCACTGAGCAGCACGCACATGGTGCTGCTCAGGTATAAAAGGCCAGCCATTTTGTGAGTCAGGCACTTTGAGACTAAATAAAGCATAGGCAAGGTCGTACCGTGCTTAGTTAAACAGTACTCAGTTTGAATCTTCATAGCATGCATAACACCTTCCGACCTGCCCGATCCCCTCCACACAGGGTGCCCAAAGATCAGGGGCTAGAACCTCCACTTTTGTGGTTATCGCCAAAATGGGTGATATTTCCGGCATGGAGGGTAAAAAAGGGTTTTCAGATCGTCGGCTTCTCACCCATTCTCAAACCACCTAGTCTCCACTTTTGAAAATGGGCATTACCGCGACTGATGTAAAATGGGCGGTAGCGTTAAATATTTTTGACCTTCTGCCGTAAAGTGTGGCTGTCCTTAGCAATAGCATGGCAACGCTTGATTCTCGCGATTCTGGAGGTCAAGGGTCACCATGACATGCGCAGAAGAGGAGACAGAGAGAGAGGGAGCTCAGAGGGACCGAAGGCGTGTCTGGGTGTGGTGTGGCTGCTTTGGGAGAAAGGAGGGAGACTTTAGAGCTTCACAGCAAGTTGGCAAACAAAAGGTAGGTGTTACCAATCATATATTTGACTGAATTTGGCCTATGATGGAGGGAGAGGAGGAGGCATCACCGCCCTGTGGAGACTGAAGCTGGAGAGAGTAGTGAGCTGGAGAGGAGCACATTGGCGGGCGCAAAAGAGGTTCTCGGACGAGGCAAATGCATTCCCCCTGCAGGAGGTCGAGTTATGTTGGGGTGAATTGACACAGGGAGGGCGTGGGAAGCCCACCCCAAATGCATACCAGAAGATATGGACCGAGATAGCAGAGGTGGTCTCGTCGGTGACTAGCGAGGTGCGTGAGGGCAACCAATGTCGCAAACGATGGAACGACCTTGTGGGATCCGCAAGAGTAAGTATTACATTGATTTACATGTACTTATGTATTTATATAATTTGATTTGTAACAGTCATGAGTGACTATCAGCAGATGTGAGGTCTTGCACTTTTACCAGGAATGTTTACTCAAAGCCTGCGGTCATGGTGTACGTCTTTAGGTAAAGAATGATAATAATCATAATAATCATGATTACATCTGTCGGTTATGTGTTGTATCAGTGTCTGTGACAGTACCTAGCAATGATATCACGCAATGATCTCATGCCATGTCGTCCTGTCACTTTTTACAGAAGAAACTATCGATGATGAGGTCCGTGCAGAGGTGAACGGGTGTGGGGCCACCAGTCCCCAGTGACATCATTGGCAAGGAGGAGCGTGTGCTCGCACTTGTGGGGAAGCACCACCGGACAGCCACGGATGCATCTGCAGATCCTGAAGTGATGCCACGTGAGTAAAGCTTATACCATTGCGTCATGTAAAGTCTATGGCACCCACTCATATCTGAACAATCATATATGATAGATGATTTTTTAAATTGTCATAGAAATAATGCTGGTCTAATGAAAATCATTGCAATGCACAATGTGTTGATGGTGATGAAATGTGATGTTTGTGATGATTTTGAGAGCGGTGGTGCTTTTGTCGTGCATATGCTGTGTGTAGCGCTGGACTCACCTTGTGACCCTAGCACCCCCTTCTCCTCTAATAACCTCATTTGTGTTTTGCAGCTCAGCCAGCAGCGCAGTCCCAGGCAAGACCACAGAGGTCAGAAGGTGGGAGCGCAGGGCAGGAGTCAGCGGACCTCAGTATCTGGTGCTGAGGAGCTCAGATTCTCGCCCGTCAATCCGCTGGGTCTGTTCTCCACGGATGAGAGCGCAGACTTCAAAGAAGCTGCATCACCACGCTCCAGAAGCCATTCCATCCCATCTAGTGGTCCTCCGATCATTCCCGCCTCCACTCTGGAGGTACTGGCCCCAAGCACCTCGCCACAGGGCACCCCATTTGTCCCAGGACGGCGCTAGCCCCGCGGAGGCCTTGTGGACATGGCAGGTCTGTTCCACAAGCACGACAGGGGAGCAGAGAGATGGTACAGTTGTCCAGGAGGACTGTAGACATTGATGACCAGCTCATCGAAGCATTGGGGGGCATATCCCGACAGCTGGCCACCATGACCGAGTACATTCCGCGCATGGCGGAGGCCCTGGATGCGATAGCCAGGAACACTGCTGCCACAGGCCTCCCACTGGCCCCCGAGCGCAGTACTCTACATCTAGGTTCCGCATAACCACTGCGAATGACAGATAGGAGCAAGGACCAAGATCTTTCTTCTGCAGCAGAGAATGTAGCCCCCTCGGTACCCCTCGCTCCCGTACCCGTGCAATCACCGCATCTGCCTTTATCCCCCCCAATGAAGCACCGCCTGAAGAGCTCCTCAGCCAGGCGCCGTGGAGCGAGGAAGGGAAGGGGTAGAGGTGGGAAGAATAAGGGGAGGGTGGAAGGAAAGTAAGGTACATGGGCGCAGGTGATGGCTGTGTTATATCTCCATCTGGGTGTATGCAATTTGTTGTAATGTATGGAGGCTGGGGACCACGCTCCTGCTTTACCTTTGTATTCTGTGTTGTGGGACATGTTGAACATGTGATTTATATCAATGGTGGAAATAGTTGGGTGTTATTGGCTGTGATACTTATGATTTCAGACCAATGTTGGTATTGAATTTTTGTTATTGAACATAACCTTGTTGCGCATTGTCTCAGATAGCTGGACCGTTACACACTGGTGATTCCTTAACATGAAAGGGTTAAATACAACTTAACATCAATCAACATAAACTTTAACTGGCACAAGATGATGGGCACCATTGATGTCTGAGCTGCACACACACAGCAGTGTGTTAGCGTTGTCACTCACATCAGCCGCTCTGTCAGGGAAATCTTTCAGATATCAGCTCCACACGTAAGAGTGGGATTTAACAAATGCCAGCCACATCGCTGCCGTTCGTTCCGGTTAGTTCCACTTTTTCTGGGCGGTTTATTTGGCGAGCGATATTGTGGGTGACATGTGTGCGAGGTGGTGAAATTGACTCTGGGTGATCTCATGGCCGCTAGTTTGGGTAAATATGCTCTTTACGACAAAAAACAGTGGGTGGGCATTAATATTGAATCTTGGCGTTAATTCCATGCGGAAAGTAACACTGGGCGATATTATGAGCGTTGATTTCGCCCATTCTGTTGATTCTGCCCCCAAAAATTGGGCGGGCGGTAATATGTTTTCCCAGCGTGAAGCACAGGGGGAAAGTAACGTACGGTGATAAGTTTCCTAAAAATGCCCGTCAGTTTCCATTTTGTGCCAAAATGGGTGACATATGGGCATTATATGTAATTTCAGCGGTAAAATGGGCATTAAGTGGGCGTTAAGCATGCAAAAAAAGTGGAGATTCTAGCCCCAGGAGTGTGGGACTGAAGTGCAAACAGAATTTGAGGAGCAGCCCCTTCAAATATTGGAAGACGGGCTGCAACCTCATACATTCCACATATACATGGAACCCGGACTCCTCTAGACCGCAGAAATTACAGGCGGCCTGGGAGCCCATGATCCAGTTTAAAAACTTGTTGCACGGGACTGCCCCTCCACTCTACAATTGGCAATGGTACCTTCAGCCAACAAAGCCCTGCATTCTGGAATTCTCTCTCTAACCCTTTCTATCTCTATTCCTTCCCATCTTTAAAAGTTTCCTCAAAATCTCTCTCTTTGATCAAAGCTTCTATTATATCTGTAATGCACCTATGACTGACTTCATGAGGCAATGTGTTGTACTCAAACTGTACTGACCTTGGTCCTTTACTCGTAACTCCAGAGTGAGGCAACCACATGGTGGCTCACCTTTTATACAGCCCCTGCCACCAGGGCAGGAAACCCCGGTCTCCACCAGTTGCACCCTCTAGTGGTGCCAGCATGTAAAAAAAAAGTGTCAACCTTATTGATAGTACATCAGGTAAACAAGTCTCCATCTTATGCAACTGTACAGTGACTACACAGTGAGTATATCTATAGTCTACATATATAACAGCTTCCATTACTTCACCTCACTTCTTTCCTAACACGGAGTGATCATCACCCTCCCTTTACTCTCAAACAGATTGGAATGCTTTACTCCATTAAAGGCACTAGATAAGTTCATCTTTTAAGTGTTTATCTGTTACTTATTTGACTACTTGATGACCATAGCTAGTAAAACATTGTATTTTAGTTTCATGACCCACTGGCATCTGGCTGCACGTCCTCCACAGCCATGTTTCACAGGTGCCCATAGAACTGGAGAAAATGCAAAAAAGATTTACAAGGAAGTTACCAAAACTGAGAGGTTATAACTATCAGGAAAGACTAAACAGACTGTGGCTCTTTTCCCTAGACAAGTGATGTCTGGGGGGTGACCCACAAGAGGTCTTTAAATTAGGAAAGGATTTGATAGGGTGGACGTAGAGAAGATGGGGCCGAAATTACCCCTTTTTTTAAAGAGCCTTAACGGAGGCAGTAAGGAACTACCGCTCAGTCGGGGTGGAGGGACCGACATTTAGGAAATTGCCCTCCTCCCATTTTTGCAGCGGTGTAGGATACCACCCCGCTCACGTTTCTGCCCCGTGTCTGGGCGGCGTGTCTGCCCTTAAAGGGGAGGGCGCACCGCCGCAGCCGCTATTTTATTTTAAGTGTCGGCCGATTCCGAAGTCGGCCCGACAATGACGGCCACGGGTTTGGCTGGGCCGCCATCAGGCAGCTCGGTAACTCCTCTTGGGTACCAGGCCACTGGCCCTGCCAAAACCCTCCCTGGTGGCCCAGTGGGCACTACTGAAGTCTCTGCAGGGCTCATGGCGGCCCTCCCCTTTAACTGAAGTGGAGGGACATTGCTCAGCACGGTGCTCATGACACCATCCGACATCTGCTCTGCTCCCAATCGACTTCCGTCCCGCCGCCGCCCAAAACACCGCTCTGCCAGAAGAAACATCGAAAAGAGGGCAAAATCGCTCTACACACTGCCCAACGACTGGGGTGTTAAATCAATCAGAGAAAACAGTGCGTGCGCTCTGTTTTGGTCAGAGGGCAATTTCAGCCCCACTCGTGGGGGGACCAAAACTAGGGCTCATAAATATAAGATAGTCCCTAATAAATCCAATAAGTGATTCTGGAGAAAATTCTTTACCCAGAGAGTGATTAGAATGTGGAACTCACTACCACAAGGAATGGTTGAGGCCAATAGTATAGATGCATTATGGGAAAGCTAGATAAAAGTATGAGGGAGAAAGGAATACAGGATATGCTGATAGTATTAGATGAAGTAAGGTGGGAGGAGGCTTGTGTGGAGCATAAACACTAGCATAGGCCAGTTGGGCCAAATGGCCCGTTTCTGTGTTGTAAATTCTATGATTCCAGAATATAAAGCTGACCCTGATTCAACAATGCGGCGGTCTGTTCAAAAGATGCTGTTGACATGTGACATGAGCCTTAAAGATTATTGAATGGCTTTCATAATTTAGCCAACGACAGCTGTATTCTATTAATGTTTTATTAATCAAATAATCTAATATTTTTAACCTTACAATGTATCCAGCAGCACAAATAAATAATATTCTTACTGTACTGTCCCCGACCAGCAACAACTGGTGCTGGGAATTAGTTTTGTGCCAGTTAGGGGAAGAGGGTAAATGTGTACCCGAACAGACAGACACTCACTGATTACCATGGGAACTCATCTTATTAACACAGTAAAACAAGCCATATTGCTGGGAAGGGCAAGGTCTAGGGCTAGAACCTCCACTTTTTTTGCCTGCTTAATGCCACTTAACGCCCATTTTACTGCTGAAATAACGTATAACGCCCATATATCGTCCATTTTGGCACAAAATGGAAACTGGCGGGCATTTTTAGGAGACTTAGTGCTGAGCGTTACTTTCCCCATGTGCTTAAAACCGAGAAAAAATATTACCCCCGCCCACTTTTTTTGGGCGGAATCAGCAGAATGGGCGAATTCAACACCCATAATATCGCCCAGTGTTACTTTCTGCACGGAATTAACTCCGAGATTCAATATTAACGCCCGCCCACTGTTTTTTGTCATAAAGAGCATATTTACCCAAACTAGCGGTCATGGAGATCGGCCATCATCAATTTCACCACCTCGCACACACTTCGCCCACAATATCGCTCGCTCAAAAAAACACCCACAAAAAGTGGAACTAACCGGAATGAATCACAGCGTTATGGACGCCATGTTGTAGATCACATGTCACGTCCTTTAAACGGCTGCTGTGCTTCAACCTCAGCGGAGTTCGGATGTACTCTGCAGGTCGTCGGAGTTGATGTGAACATCTCTAAAAACAACTTGACCATACTGTGACCGATTGGAATTGAAGAGGTGTGTTCGTCGGGACATTCCTTGTTTGTGAGCAATCGGTGGAAAACAGAAAGTTACTGCAATGGGACCTGTCCTTTCTCACTCTCTCTTGGTGACCAAATATATGCAGCAGACTCGACATTGCCGAAGGAATGCTGCACTGCATTATGTGCCCAATGTACGAAGTGACAGACAGATGAGGAGGACCAGACGTTACACCCCCGGCATGTACAGGGACAAGCGGTCTTACCTCGACTTGCCTGACACCACCTGCCTTCGGAGACTGCGCTTCCACAAAGAGGTTATCACTGAGGTATGCCAGCTGATAAGGAGAGATCTGCAGTCTGCCAGCACCATCAGCACTACACTGTCCATCGAGGTCAAAGTCACCGCGGCACTGTCGTTCTACGCCTCGGGTTCTTTTCAGGCCACAGCTGGTGACATTTGTGGACTTTCTCAGCATGCCACACATCGTTGCATTAGACAGATCACTGAAGCCCTGTATGCACGCAGGAGGGACTTGATCAGCTTCCCTATGACCAGGGAGGCACAGAGTGAGAGGGCTCTAGGATTCTCCAGAATTGCAAACTTCCCCAAGGTGCAGGGAGCAATAGACTGTACGCACATTGCGATGCGAGCACCTTTTCAGGATGCTGAGGTTTTCAGGAACCGCAAGGGATTCCACTCCCTGAATGTGCAACTGGTTGTCAACCACCAGCAAATCATTCTGGCTGTGAATGCTCAATTTCCGGGCAGCATCCATGATATTCAGATCCTGCGTGAGAGCACTATATCTGACTTGTTTAACAATGAGCCACAAGGTCAATGCTGGAGGCTTGGGGACAAAGGATATGGCCTCGCCACCTGGCTGATGACCCCACTGCGTGACACCCACACCGAAGCCGAGAGGTGATACAACAAGAGCCACAGAGCAACTCGCAATATCGTGGAAAAAGCCATTGAAGTGCTGAAGCAGCGCTTCAGATGCCTGGACCACTCAGGAGGCGAGCTCCAATACCACCCTGATCAGGTAGCTCAATTCGTGGTCATCTGCTCCATGCTATACAACTTGGCTATCAGGAGGGGACAAGAATTGCCTGATGAGTCTGACAGTCCACCTCACCAGAGAGAGGAAGAGGAGGATGAGGAAGCGGACGCTGACATCGGCCCAGACGATCAGGCGGACGCTGAACCAATGCCCCCGCCCCCCTGTAGACCGCATGAAAGGGCCCATGGTGGCATGATAGCTGCAAGAGCCTTATGTCAGGAGCTCATCAATGATCGCTTTGCCTGAAAGAAGGTCGGTGTTAGTTACAAGGCTGACACATTGCTGGGTGTGCAGGTCATACATCAATGGTGAGCATCACCTTGGTGACAGTTAAAGTTTAAGGTGAATAAAGTTAAGTGTGATTATACCCTTTGATATTAAGGAATCACCAGCAGGTAATAGTGTAGCTATCTGAGCCAATGTGCTGCAAGGTTTTGTTAAATAAAAAACATTTAAACCGAATATTAGTCTGAAATCATCAGTATTTCGGTACAAACCAACACTTACTACCCGCCCCCCCGCGCAGATCCCCCCCCCCCCCCTTGCCCCCTACCACTTCTCCTCCCCACCTCTACCTTTTCCCCTTCTCATCCTGACTCCAAGCTGCCTGACCGAGGAGGTCCTCGGGTGATGCTTCATTGGGGGGGGGGGGGGGTTGACGGCCGAAGTGCTGCTTGGACGGATACGGGAGAGGACGGTCCTGAGGTGGGAGCATGCTCCGAGCCAGAAGCAGGATGTTGCTGCTGGCTCTCCTGTGTGGTTGGCAATGGGGGTGCATCACCTTGGGGTGCAGTGCGGCGCTCCGGGACCACTGGGAGCCCTCTGCCACCAGTGTTCCTGGCTACCAGCTCCAGGGCCTCCTCCATCCCTTCCATTTTATATGTTATTTGTTGGACAAAAACTCGGTGCCAGCTGTGTTCTTGGTGCTTAGTGGGTTTTTTGCTGCTGGTGAATCTCCCTCGTTCCTCCCACAACAGTCAAACAAGCAAACACCATAACCACACACACCTTCAGTCCCTCTCAGCTCCCTCTCTCTCTGTCTCCTCTTCTGCGCATGTCATGATGACCCTTGACCTCCTGAATCGCGGGAATTGAGCGTTGCCATGCGTTGCTAAAGACGGCCACACTTTACGGCAGAAGGTCAGCGAGATTTAACACTACCGCCCATTTCATATCACTCGTGGTAATGCCCAATTTCAAAAATGTAAACTAGGTGTTTTGAGAATGGTCGAAATGAAAACCCTTTTTACCGCCCACACTGGAAATAACGCCCATTTTTGGGCGATAAGCTCAAAAGTGGAGGTTCTAGCCCCGAGTCTTGAAAATATTTAATGTTGCAATAGGATCGGCAACTCGGATTCAGGCCGATAAAGTAAACAAGGCGGCAATGCTGCCTCTGCACACTCATCGAGGTGGGTTTTGACAGCCCTTTTGTGGACAGTCAGTTTCCACCACATCCCCGCACCCCCCCCACCTCCCCAACACCCCCCCAAAGGCCCCACCGTCCCCCAACACCCCCATCCCCCCAACACCCCCCTCTGCAAACACTCCCATCCCTGCAACACCCCGCCCCCTAACACCTGTAGTCCCCCAACACCTCCACCCCTCACAACACCCCCACCCACTCCAACACCCCCACAACACCACCACCAGCCCAACTCAACCTCCACCCCCCCAACACCCAACACCCCCGAACACCCCCACCCCACCAACACCCCCACCCCCCAATACCTCCAACACCCCAATCCCACCAACACCTCCACACCCAACACCCCCGACCCAACACCCCCAACCCCCCCCACTCCCCCACCATCCACCACCCTCCTCCCCAACACCCCCATCCCCCCAACACCTGCACCCCCCCCAACACCCCACCTCCCCCCAACACCTAACACCCCCCAACACTCCCACCCCCAATACTCCCACTCCCCAACACCCCAACAACACCACAACCTCCCAACATCGCCACCCTCCAAACACCTCCAACCCCCCCCAACACCACAACATCCCCCAACAGCCCCACAACATTACCACTCCCAACTCCCCCAAAATCCCAACCGTAACCCCTCAACACCCACATCCCCAACACCACCAACAACCCCCCAACACCTCCCTCCCCAACACCCCCAACAGCATCCCCCCAACAACCCCACCCCCAACAGCCCCACCCCCCAATACCACCACCCCCCCAACACTCACACCCCCCAATACCACCAACAATCCCCCAAGATCCCCACCCCCCAACAACAACCCCCCTCCCCAACACCCCCACTTGCCCCAACACCACCACCACCACCCCAATGCCCGCACCCCTCCAACACCCCCCCAACATCCCCACCCCCCACCCAACAGAAACCCCACCCCCAACATCACCACCCCCCCAATACCAGCACCCCCCAATACCCCCCACCAAACAGCTCCCCACCCTTCCCCCCAACACCACCACCGCCCTTCCTCCCCCCTACCCGCCCCACCCCGCAGCAGCATAAACATTATTGCCTACCTTTCTGGCTGCGAGTATCAAGCCCAGAAGTTTATTTATTTTCTTTGCTGGTTTGTACGTGTCCTCCCCAGTGATTGGCCAGAAAGAAAGTCTCACCCTAACTGACTGAAACAACTGAACAAGTTCCAGGTTTTCTGCTGATTTTTTGCTGTGGATTATCCTTTTTTATCCATAGGGTAGAATTCCATTTCTGGCAATCTTGGGTGATATTACACAGCTACCTCTTCATGCATGAAATAGTTTAGCAGCTGAGCTAAGGACTTCAACGTTGCTAACAAGATAAGTAGAATAAGGTACACAATGATTGCTCAGGTATAAAGTCTTTCGTATGTGATGCAGTTCACAACATTTTGTCCCCAGAAATACACTGGGGATCACAGTAATATTTCGTATATAAATGAAATGTGTGTGCGATGTGGCAGCTACAATGTAGCCATTGATTTGCTACACAGCGATCTATTAATTATCAAACTTTTTAAGACTAATAATTAAACAAATTAGGGAACAAATGGTTTCTGGGGAGGGGTTGAGGATTGATCTCATTAAGCAATAAACTAACATTTATAACTGGGTTTATGAATCAGAATCAGAGGTTGATACTAATTTTGAAGCAGCAGTCTGAGACTCGTATAGACAGACAAAAAACATTATTGTGCTGATAGCCTTTCAAACAATCAGCGAAAGCTGCTGTTTCTACCACCAAGCAAGTCATTAGCTGTCACACTGCATCACAGTAAGGAGTGGATATCTCCCCAGTGATTTTGAACTGTGGTATTTGAATAACATAACTAGTTGGCCCCAAAATTCCCCACAGGAAAATGTCAGAGAGCCGATTGCACCAGGTATCCGCTATTTCCAAGAATTTCCTGGTTGCTTTGTGAAGGGCAGAACCTCCATCTTTTCCGTAGAAGGCAAATTGCAGTCAGATCCAGACCTGGGACCCCCTAAACCTGGATTTCTCAGTCCTGAGGTTGTGAGGGGATGCAGGCTATCTGTGGTAATCAGCATGCTAACTAATTAGATGTGTCCTGGCCTCCACACTTAAGAATGTTTTTTTTAATTCATTCATGGGATGTGGCCATCGCTGGCAAGGCCACATTTATTGTCCATCCCTTATTGTCTTTGAGAAAGTGGTGGTGAGCCGTCTTCTTGAACCGCTGCAGTCCGTGTGGTGAAGGTATCCCACAGGGCTGTTAGGGAGGGAATTCCAGGATTTTGACCCAGCAACGCTGAAGGAATGGCAATATACTTCCAATTCACGATGGTGCATGACTTAGAGGGGAACGTGGAGATGGTGGTGTTCCCATGCACCTGCTATCCTTGTTCTTCTAGGAGGTGGAGGTCATGGGTTTGGGAGGTGCTGCTTAAATGCCTTGGTGAGTTGCTGCAGTGCATCTTGTAGACGGTATACACTGCAGCCACGGTGCACCGGTGGTGGAGGGAGTGAATTTTGAATGTAATGGATGGGTTGCCAATCAAGCGGTCTGCTTTGTTCTGGATAGTGTGGAGCTTCTTGAGTGTTGTTGGAGCTGCACTCATCCAGCCAAGTGGTGAGTATTCCATCGCACTCCTGACTTACAACATAAGAACATAAGAAATAGGAGCAGGAGTAGGTCATACGCCCCCTTGAGCCTGCTCCGTCTTTCAATAAGATCATGGCTGATCTGATCATGGACTCAGTTCCACTTCCCCACCCGCTCCCCATAACTCCTTATCCACTTATCGTTTAAGAAACTGTCTATTTCTTTTAAATTTATTAATTTAATTTAATTTATTTATTAATTGTCCCAGCTTCCACAGCTCTCTGAGGCAGTGAATTCCATAGATTTACAACCCTCTGAGAGAAGAAATTTCTCCTCATCTCGGTTTTAAATGGGTGGCCCCTTATTCTAAGATCATGCCCTCTAGTTCTAGTCTCCCCCATCAGTGGAAACATCCTCTCTGCATCCATCTTGTCAAGCCCCCTCATAATCTTAGATGTTTCGAAAAGGTCATCTCTCATTCTTCTGAATTCCAATGAGTAGAGGTCCAACCTACTCAACCATTCCTCATAAGTCAACCCCCTCATCCCCGAAATCAACCTAGTGAACCTTCTCTGAACTGCCTCCAAAGCAAGTATATACTTTCATAAATATGGAAACCAAAACTGGACGCAGTATTCCAGGTGTGGCCTCACCAAAACCTTGTAAAGTTGTACCAAGACTTTCCTGCTTTTATACTCCATTTCATAGAAACATAGAAACATAGAAAAATAGGTGCAGGAGTAGGCCATTCGGCCCTTCAAGCCTGCAATGCCATTCAATAAGATCATGGCTGATCATTCTTTCAGTACCCCTTTTCTGCTTTCTCTCCATACCCCTTGATCCCCTTAACCGTAAGAGCCATATCTAACTCCCTCTTGAATATATCCAGTGAACTGGCATCAACAACTCTCTGCGGCAGGGAATTCTACAGGTTAACAACTTTCTGAGTGAAGAAGTTTCTCCTCATCTCAGTCCTAAATGGCCTACCCCTTATCCTAAGACTATGTCCTCTGGTTCTGGACTTCCCCAACATTGGGAACATTCTTCCCGCATCTAACCTGTCCAGTCCCGTCAGAATCTTATATGTTTCTATGAGATCCCCTCTCATCCTTCTAAACTCCAGTGAATAAAGGCCCAGTTGATCCAGTCTCTCCTCATATGATAGCCCAGCCATCCCTGGAATCAGTCTGGTGAACCTTCGCTGCACTCCCTCAATAGCAAGAACGTCCTTCCTCAGACTAGGAGAGCAAAACTGAACACAATATTCCAGGTGAGACCTCAGTAAGGCCCTGTACAATTGCAGTAAGACCTCCCTGCTTCTATATTCAAATCCTCTAGCTATGAAGGCCAACATACCATTTGCCTTCTTCACCGCCTGCTGTACCTGCGTGCCCACTTTCAGTGACTGATGAACCATGACATCCAGGTCTCGTTGCACCTCCCCTTTTTCTAGTCTGACGCCATTCAGATAACATTCTGCCTTCGTGTTTTTCCCCAAAAATGGATAACCTCACATTTATCCACATTATACTGCATCTGCCATGCATTTGCCCACTCACCTAACCTGTCCAAGTCACCCTGCAGCCTCTTAGCGTCCTCCTCATAGCTCACACCGCCACCCAGTTTAGTGTCCTTTGCAATAAAGGCCAAGATACACTTGCTGTACCTGCATACTATCCTTTTGTGTTTCATGCACAAGTACCCACAGGTACTGCTGCACTGCGGCACTTTGCAATCTCCATTTAAATAATAACTTGCTCTTTGATTTTTTTTCTGCCAAAGTGCATGACCTCACATTTTCCAACATTATACTCCATCTGACAAATTTTTGCCTACTCACTTAGCATGTCTATGTCCTTTTGCAGAATTTTGTGTCCTCCTCACACATTGCTTTTCCTCCCATCTTTGTATCGTCAGCAAAGTTGGCTACGTTACACTCAGTCCCTTCTTCCAAGTCGTTAATATAGGTTGTAAATAGTTGGGGTCCCAGCACTGATCCTTGCAGCATCCCACTAGTTGCTAGTTGTCAATCAGAGAATGAACTATTTATCCTGACTCTCTGTTCTCTGTTAGTTAGCCAATCCTCTATCCATGCTAATATATTACCCCCAACCCCGTGAACTTTTATCTTGTGCAATAACCTTTTATGTGGCACCTTGTCAACTGCCTTCTGGAAGTCCAAATACACCACATCCACTGGTTCCTCTTTATCCATGCTGTTCGTTACATCCTCAAAGAATTCCAGCAAATTTGTCAAACATGACTTCCCCTTCATAAATCCATGCTGACTCTGCCTGACCGAATTTTGTTTTTCCAAATATCCTGCTACTGCTTCTTTAAATGGACTCCAACCTTTTCTCAACCACAGATGTTAGGCTAACTGGTCTATACTTTCCTGCTTTGTAGATGGTGCCTTGTAGAAGGTGGAAAGACTTTGGAGAGTTAAGAGATGAGACAATAGCTGCAGAATGCCCAGCCTCAGACCTGCTCTTGTTGCCACAGTATTTATGTGGCTGGTCCAGTTAAGTTTCTGATCAATAGTGACCCCCAGGATGTTGATGGTGGGAGATTCGGCGATGGTAATGCCATTGAATTTCAAGGGACTGTGGTTATACTCGCGCTTGTTGGAGCTGGTCATTGCCTGGCACTTGTGCGACACGAATGTTACTTCCTACTTATCAGCCCAAGCCTAAATGTCATCCAAATCTTGCTGCATGTGGGCATGGACTGCTTCATTACCTGAGGAATTGCAAATGGAACTGAACATTGTGCAATCAGCAGCAAACATCCCCACTTCTGCCCCTATGATGGAGGGAAGTTCATTGATGAAGCAACTAAAGATGGTTGGCCCTAGGATACTGCCCTGAGGAACACCTGCAGCGATGTCCTAGGGCTGTGATGATTGACCTCCAACCACAACCATCTTCCTTTATGCTAGATATGACTCCAGCCAGTGGAGAATTTTACCCCTGATTCTCATTGTCTTCAGCTTTACTAGGGCTCCTTGAAGCCACACTCAGTCAAATGCTGCCTTGATGTCAAGGGCAGTCACTCTCATCACATCTCTGGAATTCAGCTCTTTTGTCCATGTTTGGACAGTTGTAATGAGGTCTAGGGCCGTGTGGTCCTGGCAGAATCGAAATGGAGTATCAGTGAGCAGGTTATTAGTGAGTAAATGCCATTTGATAACACTGTTGATGACACCTTTCATCACTTTGCTGATGATTGAGAGTAGACTGATGTGGCGGTAATTGGCCAGATTGGATTTGTCCTGCTTTTTGTAGACAGGACATACCTGGGCAGTTTTCCACATTGAAGGGTAGATGCCAGTTTTGTAGCTGTACTAGAACAGCTTGGCTAGAGGCGCGACTAGTTCTGGAGCACAAGTCTTCAGCATGACAGCCGGGATGTTTTTGGGGCCCATAGCCTTTGCTGTATCCAGTGCACTCAGCCATTTCTTGATATCACATGGAGTGAATCGAATTGGCTGAAGACTGGTTTCTGTGATGGTGGGGACCTCAGGAGGAGGCCGAACTGGATCATCCACTCAGCACTTCTGGCTAAAGGTGGTTGCAAATGCTTCAGTCTTGTCTTTTCTACTCATGTGCTGGGCTCCGCCATCATTGAGGATGGGGATGTTCATGGAGACTCCTCCTCCTGTTAGTTGTTTAATGGTCCACCACCATTCACAACTGGATGTGGCAGGACTGCAGAGCTTTGAGCTGATCCGCTGATTGTGGGATTGCTTAGCCCTGTCAATGGCATACTGCTTCTACTTTTTAGCATGTATGTAGTCCTGTGTTGCAGCTTCCCCAGATTGGCACCTCATTTTTAGGTATGCCTGGTGCTGTTCCTGGCATGCTCTTCTGCACTCCTCTTTGAACCAGGGTTGGTCCCCTGGCTTGATGGTAATGGTAGAGTGAGGGATATGCCGGGCCATGAGGTTACAGATTGTGGTGGAATACAATTCTGCTGCTGCTGATGGCCCACAGCGCCTTATGGATGCCCAGTTTTGAGCTGCTAGATTTGTTCTGATTCTAATGCATTTAGCATGGTGGTAGTGCCACACAACATGTGGGGCCCGGCTTGGAAATCGGCGTGGTCCCGGCCTGCAAGACCATCACCAGGCCGGGACCATTAGAGGGAGCAGCGTGTGGTGCTGCAGGAGGGTGATGGCTGATTGCAGTGCGGGCAGGTACAGCAGGAGCGGCAAGGTCTGGGCGAAGGAGCGGCAAGACTTCATAGAGGGATGTGATCGGGGCCCAGGAGAGACGAGAGTTCGGGGCCCAGAAGAGGCGAGGGCCCAGGGGCAGCATGGGTCAGCCCACACTGCGATATGTGTGTGCACTAGGTCCGTGCATCAGAGCTGGTCTCC
This sequence comes from Pristiophorus japonicus, assembly GCF_044704955.1. Classification (NCBI taxonomy): domain Eukaryota; kingdom Metazoa; phylum Chordata; class Chondrichthyes; family Pristiophoridae; genus Pristiophorus; species Pristiophorus japonicus. The sequence goes on along the minus strand of NC_091984.1, from coordinate 77,864,278 downwards.
AGTAGTCTTGGTTAATCCTTGCCACTGGACCAAGATCTAGCTCTGTCAAGCCCATGTGGTGGCTGGTGTTTAACGGCCACCACACGTTAACAAATCCACGCACAAGCATCTTCCACCTTTCAAGATATAATTCGGGAGCTGGAATATTAGGTCCTTCATTGAAACACCTGTGAACTCATCCCTATTCAGCGTGGAAGCAAGTTATCCTCATTTCGAGGGACTGCCTATGATGATGATGAATGCCACACAACATGATGGAGGGTGTCCTCAGTGTGACTTTGTGACTGTGCGGTGGTCACTGCTATCAATGCTGTCATGGACAGATGCATCTGCGACAGGTAGATTGGTGAGGATGAGGTCAAGTAGATTTTTCCCTAACTTTGGTTCTCTCACCACCTGCCGCAGGCCTAATCTGGCAGCTATGTCCTTCAGGACTCGGCCAGCTTGGTCAGTAGTGGTGCTATCGAGCCACTCTTGGTGATGGACATTGAAGTCCCCCACCCAGTGTACATTCTGTACCCTTGCAACTCTCAGTCTTCTTCCTAGTTGTTATGTCTTTGGATGCTCTGATAATGACTCTACGATGCAAAGTATTGCACTTGAACTGTAGTGACCTTAGTCCATTTAATATAACTCCAGAGTGATGATCACACATGGTGGCCTGCCTTTTATACCAGGCCTGGCACACCTGTACAGGTAACCTACAAGTCTCCAACTGCAGTGCTCTCTGGTGGCACACCTTAGTGACCATACAGCTGGTGTACAAGTTTCCCATAGTAGTGCTCTCTGGTGGCATATCATATGTAATAGTACAAGCAGTAAACATGTCTGGATACATGACATCACTCTCCCCCAAGTCCTTAGTGCAAATCGTCTTCAACATTGACTGTGCTCTGGGCTTAGCTCTATCTGGTTGACTCTTGGAGGGTCGTTCCCATCTTGGATGAGTAGGTGGTGTTTCGTTGGCAGTAGGGGTGCTGGTGGATTCTGTTTGTGAATCCATGACCACTCCATTCTCTCCTGCACCCCCCCCCCCCACATATAGATTATGCAGGAGGCTCATTACATTCAAGTCCAGAAAAAAAAATTGCATTGACATTTTTACATTTGTGGTACAGTTGTGAGGCAAGTACATTTGACCGGTGAGATACATTCTTGATACATACTTGGAATCAATGTCAGCACTGGTGCGTGAGAACAAGCTAGTTCCAGAACTGCTGGATGATGTCCAGGTAGTCTGGTGGTGGCGCGGTGCCCAGTGCTGGCAGTGGGAATCCGGTTGGCTCAAGTTGCCTGCTCTCGGGTCCGTTGCCGTTGTTCCTAGCATCGTGCAGGTTCACAGATGCCTGTGACTTCCCTGTCCTTTCCTTACGCCCCGGATCGCTGCTGCTCCCTGAGGAGCAGTTATCTAGCAGTGCGCAGGGAACTGCTGACTCACTTGCCTGGGCGTTATTTGGTTTGGGATCCTGGCTGGTCCCGGTCCCATTTGGGAAAACCGTTGCGGGTGACCCTTTGTTCCCAGGTGTAGCCTTGCTGGCGATAGGGGCTGTGCTTTAGCACAATTTGCTCTTTCAGGCTCATGGCGGTTGGTGCCATTGGGTGCCTGAGAGGTGGAGCCGATCAGGGGCAGGGTATTGATACCGGTGCTGTTGCCCTCCTGAGATCGCTTGTTCTGCAGCTTGTATATATTAGCTGTTTGTGGCCATACTCCGTGGTACATCACTCTGGTCCCAGGGATGCAGGCTACAGCATTGGGTAGCCCGCTGGACTTGTGTGCTCCCGATGGGTGTTTGCCTGCTACGTTGTCTGAATACAGTTGAAAACCTACATCACACAACATTTCATTACTCATTGTAGATAAACTGTAGCTCCGATCGCAATTGCACGACTTTCCTTTGCTTATTACATGTATGAAACTCTGATCATCAATTACAAGCTTTACATTTAACTCACAGTTGCTATTACATTGAGTGAAAATGTGGGACTGTCCCTTTAAGTGTGGTGGGTTGCTGGCCTCCTTTAAGAGAGCCTTGCTATCTTTACCCCAATTCTCTTCTTCGCTTGGTACCACGTGTTGCTCCATCAGCGCTGCACCTCGTGGTCTGGCCGCTGCTATCTTTTCCTTCAGCGCTTCACCTTGTGGTTTGGGCGTCATCTTTCTTCCATCCACGATGTCGACTGCTGTGATCCTCTTCTACCCAGATTCTGCCACCGAGGCTGGGAAGTCGCCTTTGGATCCAATTTTCTTCCTCCGGAGTCCTGCCACTGGAGCCTGGAAGGTATGTTCGGATTGTCTCAGCTGGATCATCTCTGCACAGTCGTGCTGAGCGGTCTTTGCCTCGGGTGCTGTGCTGGCATGTTCTCTTTTGCCGGATCCAATCTCAGGTGGGGGCTTGCTTTGCCTCTGAGCACAGGGGATGTCGATCGCTGGAGGGATGAAATCCAATGGATCTTCTCCATCCACCTTCTTCCGAGTAGCGTTGGTCCATCACCTGCAACAATCCACAGTGGTAACTTGTGCACCGCGTCATCATGGAATACCTGAACATCCGCACTACCAACGACTGGGATAAGTTCATTGGTGTAGGTGAGCAGCTTTGCTTGAACCGGGAATAACTTGGGTCGTTCAGTTTGATTGCCCCATAGCCTCTCAAAAGATTCTTGATTCATTACTGACTGGCTCGCCCCCATGTCCACCTCCATGAAGACTGGAGCGCCGTTTATCTCGACTTCCATTCTCAACGGGGAACATTCTGTGGAGCAGGTAAACATTCTGTACACCTCATCGTGGGGCTGAGCTGCCTCTCTGACCTCCTCTTCATAATCCACGCTGGATTCATGGCCCTCTGCAGACTCTTCATCAACACGGTGAGTCCTATTTCTTTTACACATTCGCTGGAGGTGGCCCTTTGTTCTGCACCCTTTGCACACATAGTTCTTAAAATGGCACTGATGAGCCCGGTGATTTCCTCTGCAACGCCAGCATGGTCCGAACCGATTAGTCCCTCTCGGCGGACTCAGAGTTAAGGGACTCGGGGATCTATTCGCTCTCCCCTGAGGAAATTCACGTTCCATAGTCCAGCCTCGAAAAGGCGCCAGTCTGTATACAGTACTTGCCGGGTTTGAGTCCTGAGGATGAGTCATCCGCCTAGAGCCACAGGTCGAGGTCATGAATGCCTGGCTCATTGTGATGCTCTTCTGCAGTGTGACTGTGGTATCAGCAGACAGTAGCCTGTGAAGAAGGTCCTCATGGCCAATTTCAATGACAAAGATATCTCGCACCGCTTCGGTGAGGTGTTCGCCGAAATCACATGGTGCCGTCAGCCTCCTGAGGTCTGCAGCATATTTCGCGATTTCGGTGGGTGTAAAACCAGTGCCTGGCTGTGAGGATGCTTTCTTTGGGCTCGAGTTGTTCTTGGATCAGTGTTACAAGCTCCTCATACGACTTGGTCGTTGTCTTCTCTGGTGCCAGCAAGTTCCTGACGCAGCCATAGACAGTGGGCCCACAACTGGTGAGCAGGATAGCTCTGCGCTTATCAGCCAGTGTGGCCGGATCATCGCCTGCCAGGTCGTTTGCTTTGAAGACATGGTCGAGCCTCTCCACAAAGGCGTCCCAATCATCACCATCGGTGAACTGCTGCAACGTACCAAGGGTAGCCATTTTCATGTGAAGGTCCGTAACCTCATCGCCAATTGTTATGTCTTTAGATGCTCTGATAATGACTCTACGAAGCAATGTGTTGTACTTGAACTGTAGTGACCTTAGTCCTTTATTGATAACTTCAGTGAGGATCATACATGGTGGGTTGCCTTTTATACCAGGCCTGGCACACCTGAACAGGTAACCTACAAGTCTCCAACTGCAATGCCCTCTGGTGGCACACCTTAGTGACCATACAGCTGGTGTACAAGTTTCCCATAGTAGTGCCCTCTGGTGGCACATCATATGTAATAGTAACATAGAAATATAGAAACATAGAAAATAGGTGCAGGAGTAGGCCATTCGGCCCTTCTAGCCTGCACCGCCATTCAATGAGTTCATGGCTGAACATGCAACTTCAGTATCCCATTCCTGCTTTCTCGCCATACCCCTTGATCCCCCTAGTAGTAAGGACTACATCTAACTTCTTTTTGAATATATTTAGTGAATTGGCCTCAACAACTTCCTGTGGTAGAGAATTCCACAAGTTCACCACTCTCTGGGTGAAGAAGTTTCTCCTCATCTCGGTCCTAAATGGCTTACCCCTTATCCTTAGACTGTGACCCCTGGTTCTGGACTTCCCCAACATTGGGAACATTCTTCCTGCATCTAATCTGTCCAAACCTGTCAGAATTTTAAACGTTTCTATGAGATCCCCTCTCATTCTTCTGAACTCCAGTGAATACAAGCCCAGTTGATCCAGTCTTTCTTGATATGTCAGTCCCGCCATCCCGGGAACCAGTCTGCACTCCCTCAAGAGCAAGAATGTCCTTCCTCAAGTTAGGAGACCAAAACTGTACACAATACTCCAGGTGTGGCCTCACCAAGGCCCTGTACAACTGTAGTAACACCTCCCTGCCCCTGTACTCAAATCCCCTCGCTATGAAGGCCAACATGCCATTTGCTTTCTTAACCGCCTGCTGTGCCTGCATGCCAACCTTCAATGACTGATGTACCATGACACCAAGGTCTCGTTGCACCTCCCCTTTTCCTAATCTGTCACCATTCAGATAATAGTCTGTCTCTCTCTGTTTACCACCAAAGTGGATAACCTCACATTTCACATTATACTTCATCTGCCATGCATTTGTCCACTCACCTAACCTATCCAAGTCACTCTGCAGCCTCATGGCATCCTCCTCGCAGCTCACACTGCCACCGAACTTAGTGTCATTTGCAAATTTGGAGATACTACATTTAATCCCCTCGTCTAAATCATTAATATACAATGTAAACAGCTGGGACCCCAGCACAGAACCTTGCGGTACCCCACTAGTCACTGCCTGCCATTCTGAAAAGTACCCATTTACTCCTACTCTTTGCTTCCTGTCTGCCAACTAGTTCTCAATCCACGTCAGCACACTACCCCCAATCTCATGTGCTTTAACTTTGCACATTAATCTCTTGTATGAGACCTTGTTGAAAGCCTTTTGAAAGTCCAAATATACCACATCAACTGGTTCTCCCTTGTCCACTCTACTGGAAACATCCTCAAAAAATTCCAGAAGATTTTTGAAGCATGATTTCCCTTTCACAAATGCATGCTGACTTGGACCTATCATGTCACCATTTTCCAAATGTGCTGCTATGACATCCTTAATAATTGATTCCATCGTTTTACCCACTACCGATGTCAGGCTGACCAGTCTATAATTCCCTGTTTTCTCTCTCCCTCCTTTTTTAAAAAGTGGGGTTACATTGGCTACCCTCCACTCCATAGATACTGATCCAGAATCTATGGAATGTTGGAAAATAACTGTCAATGCATCCGCTATTTCCAAGGCCACCTCCTTAAGTACTCTGGGATGCAGACCATCAGGCCCTGGGGATTTATCGGACTTCAATCCCATCAATTTCCCCAACACAATTTTCCAACTAATAAGGATTTCCCTCAGTTCCTCCTTCTTACTGGACCCTCTGACCCCTTTTATATCCGGAAGGTTGTTTGTGTCCTCCTTAGTGAATACCGAACCAAAGTACTTATTCAATTGGTCTGCCATTTCTTTGTTCCCCGTTATGACTTCCCCTGATTCTGACTGCAGGGGACCTACATTTGTCTTTACTAACCTTTTTCTCTTTACATATCTATAGAAGCTTTTGCAGTCCGTCTTAATGTTCCCTGCAAGCTTGCTCTCGTACTCTATTTTCCCTGCCCTAATCAAACCCTTTGTCCTCCTCTGCTGAGTTCTAAATTTCTCTCAGTCCCCGGGGTTCGCTGCTATTTCTGGTCAATTTGTATGCCACTTCCTTGGCTTTAATACTATCCCTGATTTCCCTTGATAGCCATAGTTGAGCCACCTTCCCTTTTTTATTTTTACGCCAGACAGGGATGTACAATTGTTGTAGTTCATCCATGCGGTCTCTAAATGTCTGCCATTGCCCATCCACTGTCAACCCCTTAAGTATCATTCACCAATCTATCCTAGCCAATTCATGCCTCATACCTTCAAAGTTACCCTTCTTTAAGTTCTGGACCATGGTCTCTGAATTAACTGTTTCATTCTCCATCCTAATGCAGAATTCCACCATATTATGGTCACTCTTCCCCAAGGGGCCTCACACAATGAGATTGCGAATTAATCCTCTCTCATTACACAACACCCAGTCTAAGATGGCCTCCCCCCTAGTTGGTTCCTCGACATATTAGTTTAGAAAACCATCTCTTATGCACTCCAGGAAATCTTCCTCCACCGTATTGTTTCCAGTTTGGTTAGCCCAATCTATATGCATATTAAAGTCACCCATGATAACTGCTGCACCGTTATTGCATGCACCCCTAATTTCCTGTTTGATGCCCTCCCCAACATCACTACTACTGTTTGGAGGTCTGTACACAACTCCCACTAATATATTTTGCCCTTTGGTGTTCTGCAGCTCTACCCATATAGATTCCACATCATCAGTACAAGCAGTAAACATGTCTGGATATATGACACTAGTGATGTTCAACATGGAGGAGTACTGATTCACCAGCTGAGGGAGGGCAGTAGGTGATAATCAGCAGGAGGTTTCCTTACCCATGCTTTACCTGAAGGCATGAGACTTCATGGGGTCCGGAGTCAATGTTGAGGACTCTCAAGGCCACTTCCTCCCGGCTGTATACCACTGTGCTACCACCCTGGGTGGGACTGTCCTGCCGGTGGTACAGGACATACCTAGAGATGGTGATGGAAGAGTCTGGGACATTGGCTGAAAGGTATGATTCTGTGAGTGTGAATATGTCAGGCTGTTGTTGAATAGTCTGTGGGACAGCTCTCCCAATTTTGGCACAATTCCCCAGGTGTTGGTGAGAAAGACTTTGCAGGGTCGAATGGGCTGGCTGTGTCGTTGCCGTGTCCGTAGCTGGTGCCGTGGTTGATGCCGGGTGGTCCATCCGGTTTTAGTCTTTTTGTTTCTCGTAGAGGATTGTTACAACTGAGTGACTTGTTAGGCCATTTCAGAGAGTTGTTAAGAGTCAACCATGGTCACCATTACTGATACTAACTTTTTATTCCAGATTTGTTTAATTAACTAAATTTAAATTCCCTAGCTGCCGTGGTGGGATTTAAACTCACGTCTCTGGCTCATTAATCCAGGCCTCTGGATTGGTCATGCATTATCATCACTACACTACCATTCCCACCATTGAGGTGCAGACCACGCAAATGATCTGGACTACCCAAGAGCACCAAATATTTTTTTCCTAAATCTTGCCAGCCTCTCGGCCAGGGGAATATGCCTGGGGTCAGGAGGGACTGAGCCACCCACTCTGTTCCCCCACCCCTCACATTAATGACAGAGGCAAACAGCAGAGTTTTCGTTGGCATGGCAAAGGCAGATGGGTGCCCAATGTGGTGCATGCGCCTACCTGCCCAATGTCAATGAAGTGCATTCCCACTATCCCACAAATTCTGGCAGGGTCAGAGCTACAGAGCACCAGTAGGTATGATCCCAGCCCAACTGCTGGAGTCGCAGCCCACAGATTTTTGGCTCTAACTATTTTTAGAAACAGGAAGAGATCACCAGGGTGCAAAAGACGATTACTTTTCTGACAATCCATCTCCACAATTTCTCAGCACATCCTTCAATTCCCTTTCTCCCTTTAGAAATGCCTTTAATTGCCTCTTGAGTCTATGTCCACTTCTAAGACCACTCTTGGGGCTAGAACCTCCACTTTTGTGCTTATCGCCCAAAAATGGGCGTTATTTCCGGAGTAGACATTAAAAAAATGTTTTTACCATTGATTTCGCGCCCATTCTCAAAATACCTAGTTTACATTTTTAAAAATGGGTGTTACCGCGAGCCATATCAAATGGGCGGTAGCATTCATTTTTTTTTACCTTCTGCCATAAAGTGTGGCCGTCCTTAGCAACGGCATGGCAATGCTCGATTCCCGCGATTCTGGAGGTCAAGGGTCACCATGACATGCGCAGAAGAGGAGACAGAGAGAGAGGGAGCTCAGAGGGACTGAAGGCGCCTCTGGGTGTGGTGTGGCTGCTTTGGGAGGAAGGAGGGAGACTTTAGAGCTTCACAGCAAGTAGGCAAACAAAAATTAGCTATTACCAGCCACATATTTGACCGAATTTGCCCTATAATGGAAAGAGAGTAGGAGGCATCACAGCACGCTGTGGAGACTGACACTGGGGAGATCAGTGAGGTGTGAGAGGAGCACATTGGAGGCCGCAAAAGAACCAGGAGGTTCTTGGATGAGGCAAATGCCTCCCTCCTGCAGGAGGTCGGGATATGCTGGGATGACTTGTCACAGGAAGGGTGTGGAAAGCCCACCCCAAAGGCCTACCAGAGGATATGGACCGAGATAGCAACGTCAGTGACCAACGAGGTGCGTGAGGGCAACCAATGCCGCAAACGATGGAACGACCTTATGGGATCTGCAAGAGTAAGTATTACATTGATTTACATGTACTTACCTATTTATATAATTTGATTTGTAGCAGTCATGAGTGACTATCAGCAAATGTGAGGTCTTGCACTTTTACCGGGAATGTTTTACTCGAAGCCTGCGGTCACGATGTACGTCTTTAGGTAAAGAATGATAATAATCATAATAATCATGATTATACCTGTCGGCTATGTGTTGTATCAGTCTCTGTGACAGTACCTAGCAATGATATCATGCAATGATCTCATGCCATGTCATCCTGTCACCTTTTACAGAAGAAGCTATCGACGATGAGGTCTGCGCAGACGCGAATGGGTGGGGGGACCACCAATCCCCAGCGATATCACTGACATGGAGGAGCGAATCCTCGAACTCGTGGGGAAGCTCCCCTGGACAGCCACGGACGCATCTGCAGACCCTGAAGTGATGCCACGTGAGTAAAGCTTCCACCATTGCATCATGTAAAGTCTATAGATGTCACACCCTCTCATAACCGAACAATCATATACGATAGATGATTTCTAAAAGTGTCAGAGAAATAATGCTGGCCCAATGAAAATCATTGCAATGCACAATGTGTTGATGGTCATGAAATGTGATGCCTGTGATGATTTTGAGAGCGGTGGTGCTTTTGTCGTGCATATGCTATATGTAGCGCTTGACTCACCTTGTCACCCTAGCACCCCCTTCTCCTCTAATAACCTCATTTGTATTTTGCAGCTCAGCCAGCAGCGCGGCCCCAGACAAGGCCACAGGGGCCAGAAGGTGGGGGCGCGGGGCAGGAGTCGGCAGATGATCCTACTACATCTGCTGCTGAGGAGCTCCGATTCTCGCCTGTCAATCCGCTGGGTCTGTTCTCCACGGATGAGAGCGCGGATTTCGAAGAAGCTGCGTCGCCACGCTCCAGAAGCCATTCCACCCCAAGGCCATCTAGTGGTCCTCCGGGCATTCCTGCCTCCACTCTGGAGGTACCAGCCCCAATCACCTCTCCACAGGGCACCCCATTTGTCCGCAGGACAGCGCCAACCCCGCGGAGGCCTTGTGGACGCGGCAGATCTGTTCCATGACAACGGAGAGATGGTACAGTTGTCCAGGAGGACTGTAGACATTGATAACCAGCTCATCAAAGCATTAGGGGGGCATATCCCGACAGCTGGCCACCGTGGCCGAGTACATTCCGCGCATGGCGGAGTCCCTGGATGCGATAGCCAGGAACACTGCTGCCCGAGCGCGGCACACCACCCCTAGATTCCGCACCACCACTGTGAATGACAGATGAGAGCAAGGACCAAGATCCTGCTTCTGCATCAGAGAATGTTGCCCCCTCGGCACCCCCGTTCCCATACCTGTGCAACCACGGCATCTGCCTTCATCCCCCCCAATGAGGCACTGCCTGAGGAGCTCCTCAGCCAGGTGCCGTGGAGCGAGGAGGGAAAGGGGTAGAGGTGGGGAGAAGAAGGAGAGGGGGGAAGGAAAGTGAGGTGCATCGGCATAGGTGATGGCTATGCTATATCTCCATCTGGGTGTATGCAATTTTTTGCAATGTATGGGGGCTGGGGATTACACTCTTGCTTTGCCTTTGTAATCTGTGTTGCTGGACATGTTGAACGTGTGATTTATGTCAATGGTGGAAAAAGTGGGGTGTGGGCAGGGGTTGGGTATTATTGGCTATGATACTTATGATTTCAGACCAATGTTGGTATTAAACATTTGTATTGAACATAACCTTGTTGTGCATTGTCTGAGATAGTTGGACCGTTACACACTGGTGACTCCTTACCATGAAAGGGTTAAATACAACTTAACATCAATCAACGTAAACTTTAACTGGCACCAAGCTGATGGGCACCACTGATGTCTGCGCTGCACACAGACAGCAATGTGTCAGCGTTGTCACTCACATCAGTGCTCTTTTAGGCAAATTTTTCAGATGTTAGCTCCTCACGTAAGAGTGGGATTTAATAAGTGCCAGCCACACCGCTGGCGTTCGTTCCGGTTAGTTCCTCTTTTGTGGGCGGTTTTTTGAGCGAGCGATATTCTGGGTGATATGTTTGCGAGGTGGTGAAATTGATGATGGGCGATCTCCATGGCGGTTATTTTGGGTAAATATGCTCTTTATGACAAAAAACAGTGGGCAGGCGATAATATTGAATCTCGGCATTAGTCCCGTGTGGAAAGTAACGCTGGACGATATTATAGAAGTTGACCCTGGTGCAAGGGTCAAGGATGTCTCGGAGCGGGTGCAGGACATTCTAAAAAGGGAGGGAGAACAGCCAGTTGTTGTGGTGCACATTGGTACCAACGACATAGGTAAAAAAAGGGATGAGGTCCTACGAGACGAATTTAAGGAGCTAGGAGCTAAATTAAAAAGTAGGACCTCAAAAGTAGTAATCTCGGGATTGCTACCAGTGCCACATGCTAGTCAGAGTAGGAATCGCAGGATAGCGCAGATGAATATGTGGCTTGAGCAGTGGTGCAGCAGGGAGGGATTCAAATTCCTGGGGCATTGGAACCGGTTCTGGGGGAGGTGGGACCAGTACAAACCGGACGGTCTGCACCTGGGCAGGACCGTAATCAATGTCCGAGGGAGAGTGTTTGCTAGTGCTGTTGGGGAGGAGTTAAACTAATATGGCAGGGGGATGGGAACCAATGCAGGGAGACAGAGGGAAACAAAAAGGAGACAAAAGCAAAAGACAGAAAGGAGATGAGTAAAAGTGGAGGGCAGAGAAGCCCAAGGCAAAAAACAAAAAGGGTCACTGAATATAAAGGGGCTGCAGGAGGGGTCAAAACTAAAAATCATGGTTTAAAAACTAGGATTAAAACACTCTACCTAAATGCACGCAGCATTCGAAATAAAGTAAATGAGTTGACGGTACAAATCATTACAAATGGGTATGATTTGGTGGCCATTACAGAAACATGGTTGCAGGGTGGCCAAGACTGGGAATTAAACATACAGGGGTATCTGACGATTCGGAAAGATAGACAAGAAGGGAAAGGAGGTGGGGTAGCTCTGTTAACAAAAGGATGATATCAGGGTAGTTGTGAGAGACGATATTGGTTCTAATGAACAAAATGTTGAATCATTGTGGATGGAGATTAGAGATAGTAAGGGGAAAAAGTCACTGGTGGGCGTAGTTTATAGGCCTCCAAATAATAATTTCATGGTGGGGCGGGCAATAATCAAGGGAATAATGGAAGCATGTGAAAAAGAAACGGCAGTAGTCATGGGAGATTTTAACCGACATATCGATTGGTCAACTCAAATCGCACGGGGTAGCCTGGAGGAGGAATTCATACAATGCTTACGGGATTGTTTCTTAGAACAGTATGTAACAGAACCTACAAGGGAGCAAGCTATCTTAGATCTGGTCCTGTGTAATGAGACAGGAAAAATAAACGATCTCCTAGTAAAAGATCCTCTCGGAATGAGTGATCACAGTATGGTTGAATTTGTAATACAGATTGAGGGTGAGGAAGTTGTGTTCAGAAACAAGCATACTATGCTTAAACAAAGGGGACTACAGTGGGATGAGGGCAGAGTTGGCTAAAGTAGACTGGAAACACAGACTAAATGGTGGCACAATTGAGGAACAGTGGAGGACTTTTAAGGAGCTCTTTCATAGTGCTCAACAAAAATATATTCCAGTGAAAAAGAAGGGTGGTAAGAGAAGGGATAACTAGCCGTGGATAACCAAGGAAATAAAGGAGAGTATCAAATCAAAGACCAATGCATATAAGGTGGCCAAGGTTAGTGGGAAACTAGAGGATTGGGAAAATTTTAATCAACAGCAAAGAATGACTAAAAAAGCAATAAAGAAAGGAAAGATAGATTACGAAGGTAAACTTGCGCAAAACATAAAAACGGATAGTAAAAGCTTTTACAGATATATAAAACGGAAAAGAGTGACTAAAGTAAATGTTGGTCCCTTAGAAGATGAAAAGGGGGATTTAATAATGGGAAATGTGGAAATGGCTGAGACCTTAAACAATTATTTTGCTTCGTTCTTCAAAGTGGAAGACACAAAAACCATGCCAAAAATTGCTGGTCGCAGGAATGCGGGAAGGGAGGATCTTGAGACAATCACTATCACTAGGGGGGTAGTGCTAGACAGGCTAATGGGACTCAAGGTAGACAAGTCCCCTGGTCCTGATGAAATGCATCCCAGGGTATTAAAAGAGATGGCGGAAGTTATACCAGATGCAATCGTTATAATCTGCCAAAATTCTCTGGACTCTGGGGAGGTACCAGCGGATTGGAAAGCAGCTAATGTAACGCCTCTGTTTAAAAAGGGGGGGCAGACAAAAAGGCAGGTAACTCTAGGCCGGTTAGTTTAACATCTGTAGTGGGGAAAATGCTTGAAACTATCATTAAGGAAGAAATAGTGGGACATCTAGATAGGAAAAGTGCAATCAAGCAGACGCAGCATGGATTCATGAAGGGGAAATCATATTTAACTAATTTACTGGAATTCTTTGAGGATATAACGAGCATGGTGGATAGAGGTGTACCGATGGATGTGGTGTATTTAGATTTCCAAAAGGCATTCGATAAGGTTACTGCAGAAGATAGAGGTACGCGGAGTCAGAGGAAATGTATTAGCATGGATAGAGAATTGGCTGGCGAACAGAAAGCAGAGAGTCGGGATAAATGGGTCCTTTTCGGGTTGGAAATCGGTGGTTCGTGGTGTGCCACAGGGATCGGTGCTGGGACCACAACTGTTTACAATATACATAGATGACCTGGAAGAGGGGACAGAGTGTAGTGTAACAAAATTTCCAGATGACACTAAGATTAGTGGGAAAGCGGGTTGTGTAGAGGATACAGAGAGGCTGCAAAGAGATTTGGATAGGTTAAGCGAATGGGCTAAGGTTTGGCAGATGGAATACAATGTCAGAAAGTGTGAGGTCATCCACCTTGGGAAAAAAAACAGTAAAAGGGAATATTATTTGAATGAGGAGAAATTACAACATGCTGCGGTGCAGAGGGGCCTGGGGGTCCTTGTGCATGAATCCCAAAAAGTTAGTTTGCAGGTGCAGCAGGTAATCAGGAAGGCGAATGGAATGTTGGCCTTCATTGCGAGAGGGATGGAGTACAAAAGCAGGGAGGTCCTGCTGCAACTGTATAGGGTATTGGTAAGGCCGCACCTGGAGTACTGCGTGCAGTTTTGGTCACCTTACTTAAGGAAGGATATACTAGCTTTGGAGGGGGTACAGAGACGATTCACTAGGCTGATTCCGGAGATGAGGGGATTACCTTATGATGATAGATTGAGTAGACTGGGTCTTTACTCGTTGGAGTTCAGAAGGATGAGGGGTGATCTTATAGAAACATTTAAAATCATGAAAGGGATAGACAAGATAGAGGCAGAGAGGTTGTTTCCACTGGTCGGGGAGACTAGAACTAGGGGGCACAGCCTCAAAATACGGGGGAGCCAATTTAAAACCGAGTTGAGAAGGAATTTCTTCTCCCAGAGGGTTGTGAATCTGTGGAATTCTCTGCCCAAGGAAGCAGTTGAGGCTAGCTCATTGAATGTATTCAAATCACAGATAGATTTTTAACCAATAAGGGAATTAAGGGTTACGGGGAGAGGGCGGGTAAGTGGAGCTGAGTCCACGGCCAGATCAGCCATGATCTTGTTGAGTGGCGGAGCAGGCTCGAGGGGCTAGATGGCCTACTCCTGTTCCTAATTCTTATGTTCTTATGATTTTGCCCATTCTGTTGTTTCCGCTCAAAACAAGTGGGCGGGCGGTAATATTTTTTCCCGGCATTAAGCACATGAGAAAAATAACGCTCGGCAATAAGTCTCCTAAGAAAGCCCGTCAGTTTCCATTTTGTGCAAAAATGGACGATATATGGGCATTATACGTCATTTCAGCGGTAAAACTGGCGTTAAGTGGGCGTTAAGCATGCAAAAAAAGTGCAGGTTCTAGCCCCGGTAACTTATTTCTCAAGTCTCATTGTGTCCACTCAATTTTCTTTCTTCTTCTATTTAAGATGCTGAAATTGCTTGGGAATGGCACCACGGGCACCAGCAGCCCTTCAGTGCCTTGCCTCAGTCACCAATTTTCATGTGGCACGAGGCAATGAGCGTTTGGAGACTCTTCATAATGTTGGCCACCTGGCTGATTTTTCACAGGGTACTGGTTGAAGGATTTAAGACATGGTGGGGGAAATTTTAGGTCCAAAAAATGGGTGGGTTGGAGTCGGGCGGGAAGTTAAAGTGTTAAAAAACTGCATCACATGCAGAACCCCTCTCCAACCCGCCCACTTCCCCTTTTACCAGAGGCGAGACAGGGGGCAGGCAGCCAACCTGCTCTCAATGGTGGCTCATAGAAACATAGAAACATAGAAAATAGGTGCAGGAGTAGGCCATTCGGCCCTTCGAGCCTGCACCGCCATTCAATGAGTTCATGGCTGAACATGCAACTTCAGTACCCCATTCCTGCTTTCTCGCCATACCCCTTGATCCCCCTAGTAGTAAGGACCACATCTAACTCCTTTTTGAATATATTTAGTGAATTGGCCTCAACTACTTTCTGTGGTAGAGAATTCCACAGGTTCACCACTCTCTGGGTGAAGAAGTTTCTCCTCATGTCGGTCCTAAATGGCTTACCCCTTATCCTTAGACTGTGTCCCCTGGTTCTGGACTTCCCCAACATTGGGAACATTCTTCCTGCATCTAACCTGTCTAAACCCATCAGAATTTTAAACGTTTCTATGAGGTCCCCTCTCATTCTTCTGAACTCCAGTGAATACAAGCCCAGTTGATCCAGTCTTTCTTGATAGGTCAGTCCCACCATCCCGGGAATCAGTCTGGTGAACCTTTGCTGCACTCCCTCAATAGCAAGAATGTCCTTCATCAGGTTAGGAGACCAAAACTGTACACAATACTCCAGGTGTGGCCTCACCAAGGCCCTATACAACTGTAGCAACACCTCCCTGCCCCTGTACTCAAATCCCCTCGCTATGAAGGCCAACGTGCCATTTGCTTTCTTAACCGCCTGCTGTACCTGCATGCCAACCTTCAATGACTGATGTACCATGACACCCAGGTCTCTTTGCACCTCCCCTTTTCCTAATCTGTCACCATTCAGATAATAGTCTGTCTCTCTGTTTTTACCACCAAAGTGGATAACCTCACATTTATCCACATTATTCTTCATCTGCCATGCATTTTCCCACACACCTAACCTATCCAAGTCGCTCTGCAGCCTCATAGCATCCTCCTCCCAGCTCACACTGCCACCCAACTTAATGTCATCCGCAAATTTGGAGATACTACATTTAATCCCCTTTTCTAAATCATTAATGTACAGTATAAACAGCTGGGGCCCCAGCACAGAACCTTGCGGTACCCCACTAGTCACTGCCTGCCATTCTGAAAAGTCCCCATTTACTCCTACTCTTTGCTTCCTGTCTGACAACCAGTTCTCAATCCATGTCAGCACACTACCCCCAATCCCATGTGCTTTAACTTTGCACATTAATCTCTTGTGTGGGACCTTGTCGAAAGCCTTCTGAAAGTCCAAATATACCACATCAACTGGTTCTCCCTTGTCCACTCTACTGGAAACATCCTCAAAAAATTCCAGAAGATTTGTCAAGCATGATTTCCCTTTCACAAATCCATGCTGACTTGGACCTATCATGTCACCTCTTTCCAAATGCACTGCTATGACATCCTTAATAATTGATTCCATCATTTTACCCACTACCGATGTCAGGCTGACCGGTCTATAATTCCCTGTTTTCTCTCTCCCTCCTTTTTTAAAAAGTGGGGTTACATTGGCTACCCTCCTGGATAGGAACTGATCCAGAGTCAATGGTATGTTGGAAAATGACTGTCAATGCATCCGCTATTTCCAAGGCCACCTCCTTAAGTACTCTGGGATGCAGCCCATCAGGCCCTGAGGATTTATCGGCCTTCAATCCCATCAATTTCCCCAACACAATTTCCCGACTAATAAGGATTTCCCTCAGTTCCTCCTCCTTACTAGACCCTCTGACCCCTTTTATATCCGGAAGGTTGTTTGTGTCCTCCTTAGTGAATTCTGAACCAAAGTACTTGTTCAATTGGTCCGCCATTTCTTTGTTCCCCGTTATGACTTCCCCTGATTCTGACTGCAGGGGACCTACGTTTGTCTTTACTAACCTTTTTCTCTTTACATATCTATAAAAACTTTTGCAATCCGTCTTAATGTTCCCTGCAAGCTTCTTCTCGTACTCTATTTTCCCTGCCCTAATCAAACCCTTTGTCCTCCTCTGCTGAGTTCTAAATTTCTCCCAGTCCCCGGGTTTGCTGCTATTTCTGGCCAATTTGTATGCCACTTCCTTGGCTTTAATACTATCCCTGATTTCCCTTGATAGCCACGGTTGAGCCACCTTCCCTTTTTTATTTTTACGCCAGACAGGAATGTACAATTGTTGTCGTTCATCCATGCGGTCTCTAAATGTCTGCCATTGCCCATCCACAGTCAACCCCTTAAGTATCATTCGCCAATCTATCCTAGCCAATTCATGCCTCATACCTTCAAAGTTAGCCTTCTTTAAGTCCTGGACCATGGTCTCTGAATTAACTGTTTCATTCTCCATCCTAATGCAGAATTCCACCATATTATGGTCACTCTTCCCCAAAGGGCCTCGCACAACGAGATTGCTAATAATCCTCTCTCATTACACAACACCCAGTCTAAGATGACCTCCCCCCTAGTTGGTTCCTCGACATATTGGTCTCGAAAACCATCCCTTATGCACTCCAGGAAATAGGCTCACCTATTTAAATATTATAATGAGGCTGGCATGCCTCAGATTTAGCCAGCATTTCAAAGTTAACAGTGGCTGGCCGGGTTTCGTGGGCCTCGGAAGTAAGTCTTTACATTTACTTCCTGGATCCAGCATCCCTGCCTAACCCATCCCCCTTTCCATCTTGCTGGCTGCGGGTGGGAAACAGAGCTTTCAAATGCAAATCAATTCTCCCGGGTTACCCGACCGCTTCTTATTCACCCCACTCCCAATCTGCCTCCCAATTAAAATTCCATCCATTAAGACCAGAACTGGGTTTCACCCATTCTAGCTCCAGAGATTTGTTTAGTAATCTGTCCTTCTTACCATTTCTTTTCTTATTCTCACTGCTATCGTGCATCAATGCCTCCCTCCCCCATTTCTATCTACATAATGTTTAAAAAAAACCTTCTTACAGCTGAGAAATACCAATTCAAGTCCCTGTACTGGGTTTGTATCGTCTCAAATATTTCTTTGAATATTTCCCACTGTTTGTCTTTAGGTTTACTCTTCAACAGTTTAGCCGAGCTTACTGTGACCAATTTATTTCTCAGTGCTATAGAGATGTGTCCCCAGTCTCCAATTGTGTGGGATTACTTTACACTAAATGCATATCCTGTAGAATAATAATAGCTGAGAACAGGGAGGTAAATAATGAAATTTAAGATTTATTTGGTGGTGTTATTCTCTTGTTAAATTATTGATATGTAAATTCAATCTTTTAATATGTTTATTGGGCTTATTTTGTATGCATGTACTCAAGCTTCATCATATCTAGTAACCTCAATAAAATATTTAACGGTTATAAATGAAAGTCTCCAGTATAAACAGGACATATGAACATATGCTTTTTATAACTATTAGAAAGTCATTTCAAAGTTGCCTGCCCTTAAGCTGGCTAGTTGGTATTAACAAAGCAAAGTGCTATTTTTTAACCATAGCATTTCAGAATGATCCTTTCAGAACAGTAATTCTTGATATTATTTTTCCAGATTGATAAAAAAATATAAGACTTCAGTTTCTCTCAGCTGCACACATATCAGTTTCCCCTAATAGCAACACAAGTTTTATATAAACCACATTATAGGATTCTATAAAATGACATGGATTTGGCCATCAGTTTCTAGAAATTAGGTCAGTGAAACCATCATCAGTTCATATTTCTTTTCCACAATAAGCTACTGAAAACCTTTTTGAGATTAATTGATGGGATGGATTTTTTGTATTAGTGCTCCAAGTGCAGAGCCTCATGTAACGTGTCTGGAATTTAGCCACAGAGATCAGAAACCCCATGTGATTTTCAATCCAAATTAATGGGAAAACTGACTGAAAATTGTACCCTCTCCCCAGATTGACTGATCGATCATGAATAGGATACTTCTGCCAGTAATGATAAATCCTTTGTCCAGATTGAAATTGAAGAAAGCACAATAGTTCCAAGAGACAACATATGCGGTGTGTGTCTCAACAAAGGAAAATAAAATACTTGCTGCAAAAAACAGTGCATTACCTTTAAAAAATATATCATCAGCAATTTCCAATAAGAAAAATAATTATTCAGGTTTCAGCGCTGAAAGAAGCACAAGTTTGTTGCACAATGCAACCACACAGTCAGTTTGATGGCTGTTATTATCACCTCTTTGCAGAATTTCTACAACTAACACAAGACAGTTAACTCCACTTAAATGAAAAACTGCTGAATGAATAACTCTTTCATGAATAGAGATTGAAAATCATATTTCATTTAATGCCAGTGTATTCTCCTAAGTAAGGGTAAGCTCTTCTTGGATTGCCCACAGCAGTACCATCACTACTTCTCACAGTTAGAAGTGTTGTATGAGAATAAAGAGTCTGACTGGATACTGTGAGCGCAAAGTAAAGTGTGACCTTAGTCTTTTATTGCAGGTCTCCAGAGTGACTCTCCAGCCTGTGAGGCCTCCTTAAGTACCTGTGCTCCTAAGGGATTGTGGGATCCCTTGGGACTCCAGGGGTTGAGCCCTCTGGTGACTGTACAAGGTATATACAAGTTCACATACATCACAACACTCACCCCCAAAATCAACAGTGTAACTATTTACAAGGTGAGAAAATCTTGGGCCTTTCTTTGCCTGGTTGATCGTCTCGGTGCAAATGCTGGTTTTGGTGAATCATTTGTTGGGCCCTCGCTGGGCTGCTGTGCAGTTGGCCTTGCTGGGCTGCTTGGTGTGGTGAGTCCTGCTGGGCTGCTGCGGGTGATGGGTTCTGCTTCGTGGCCAACCGCAATGTCGGTTGCCACTGGTGTGTATGTTGGGGGGTCAAAGAAGGTAGGGTCCAAAGTGGGTTGCTCAAGATAGTCCATGAATCTGAGTTTGATTTGGTCCAAGTGTATGAGTCCATTTGAAAGTTTGACCCGACACATCCTGCTCCCCTCTTTGGCCACAATAGTGCCAGGAAGCCACTTGGGACCTTGTCCATAATTCAATACAAATACAGGATCATTGATTTCAATTTTGTGTGACACATTTGCGTTATCATGATATCTACTTTGTTGAAGCCGCTTGCTATCTACCTGTTCATGTAGATCAGGGTGAACTAACGAGAGCCTTGTCTTGAGTGCCCTTTTCATGAACAGTTCAGCAGGTGGAATCCCAGTGAGCGAATGGGGTCTCGTGCGGTAGCTAAGCAGAACTCGGGATAGGCGAGTTTGCAGTGAGCCTTCAGTTACCCTCTTCAAGCCCTGCTTGATAGTTTGCACTGCTCTCTCTGCCTGACGATTGGATGCTGGTTTGAACGGGGCAGATGTAACATGTTTGATCCCATGAACTCTTTGAACTTGGCACTGGTAAAACATGGCCCGTTGTCGCTCACAAGGACATCAGGTAGTCCATGCGTGGCAAACATGGCCCACAGGCTTTCAGTGGTGGCAGCGGATATGCTTGCCGGCTTTATCTCACATTCAATCCATTTGGAGTACCCATCTACACCCACAAAGAAAATTTTACCCAAAAACGGGCATGCATAGTCGACATGGACCCTGGACCACGGTTTGGAGGGCCAAGACCATAAACTTAGTGTCCCTGGGTGCATTGCTTAACTGTGAGCATGTGTTACATCTGTGCACGCAGCTCTCTAAGTCCATATCGATACCGGGCCATTACACGTGGGATCTGATTATCGCTTTCATCATTATGATGCCTGGGTGAGTACTGTGGAGGTCACTGATGAAAATGTCACTGCCCTTCTTGGGGACCACTACCCGATTGCCCCACAGAAGGCAGCCTGCCTGTATAGACATTTCACATTTGTGCCGCTGGTACGGCTTTATCTCTTCCTGCATTTCCAATGGGACACTGGACCAGCTCCCGTGAAGCTCACAATTTTTTACTAGGGACAGTCCAGGTTCTAATCTGTCGGGCTGTCTATGGGGTGATTGCTCACTCTCGAATGCTTCCATAACCATGACTAAATCTGCGGGCTGCGCCATTTCCACCCACGTGATGGCAATGGCAGCCTACTGAGAACATTGGCACAGTCATCTGTGCCTGGCCTGTGGCGGATGACATAGTTGTATGCGGACAACGTGAGCGCCCATCTCTGGATGTGGGCTGATGCATTTGTATTTATCTCCTTACTCTCGAAAAACAGGGATATTAATGGCTTATGGTCTGTTTCCAATTCAAATTTTAGCCCAAACAGATATTGATGCATTTTCTTTACCCCATAGACACACGCTAACGCTTCTTTTTCAATCATACTGTTGGCTCTCTCAGCGTTAGACAGACTTATGGATGCATAAGCAACCGGTTGCAATTTCCCAGATTCATTAGCTTGTTGCAATACACACCCGATGCCATATGACGACGCATCACATGCTAGTACCAAACGCTTACATGGATCATACAACACAAGCAATTTGTTTGAGCATAACAATTTTCTCGCTTTTACAAAGGCATTTTCTTGGCTTTTACCCTATACCCATTCATCTCCTTTACACTGTAAAGAGTGCAGTGGTTCTTACAGTGTGCTGAGACCCGGTAAGAAGTTACCAAAGTAGTTCAGGAGTCCTAGAAACGACCGCAGCTCCGTCACATTCTGTGGCCTCGGTGCATTCTCGATTGCCTCCGTCTTCAAATCGGTGGGCCTGATGCCGTCCGCCGCGATTCTTCTCCCCAGGAACTCCACTTCAGGTGCCAGGAAAACGCACTTCGAGCATTTCAACCTGAGCCCCACGTGGTTGGTTCGACTAAGAACCTCCTCCAGGTTCTGCAGATGCTCGACTGTGTCCCGACCTGTAATCAAGATGTCGTCCTGGAAGACCACCGTGCGCGGGGCCGACTTCAGTAAGCTTTCCATGTTCCTCTGGAATATCGCCGCGGCTGATCGAATTCCAAACGGGCATCTGTTATAAATGAAGAAATCTAAGTGCATGTTGATGCAAGTGAGGCCCTTCGATGATTCCTCCAGTTCCTGCATCATGTAGGCCGAGGTCAAGTCCAGCTTCGTGAACGTCTTTCCTCCTGCCAGCGTAGCAAAAAGGTCATCGGCCTTTGGTAGTGAGTATTGATCCTGCAGGGAGAAATGATTGATAGTTACTTTGTAATCACCACAGATTCTGATGGTGCCATCTCCCTTGAGGACTAGAACAATCGGACTGGCCCACTCATTGAATTCGATCGGCGAAATGATGCCCTCTCATTGCAGCCGGTCCGGCTCGATCTCTACCCTTTCTCTCATCATGTACGGTACTGCTCTCGCCTTGTGATGGATTGGTCGCGCCCCTGGAACTAGGTGGTTCTGCATTTTTGCTCCTTGGAACTTCCCGATGCTTGGTTCAAACAGCGAAGGGAACTTGTTTAAGACCTGGGCACACGAAGTGTTGTCAGTGGACGAGAGTGCTCGGACGTCGTCCCAATTCCAGCGTATCTTTCCCAGCCAGCTCCTGCCGAACAACGTGGGACCATCACCCGGTACCACCCAGAGTGGTAGCTTGTGCACCGCTCCTTCGTAGGAGACCTTTACAGTAGCACTGCCGATTATGGGAATCAGTTCCTTTGTGTAAGTTCTCAGTTTCATGCGAATGGGAGTCAAGACTGGCCTTGAGGCCTTGCTACACCACAATTTTTCAAAAGTCTTTTAGCTCATAAGGGACTGGCTCATGCCCGTGTCCAGCTCCATTGACACTGGGAGTCCATTTAATTCAACCTTCAGCATTATTGGTGTGCACCTATTATACCTCTGCCTCCTTGATCTAAGGCTCTGGTTCATCGTGATCTGCCATGGATCTGTCCTCCTCTGCAACATGGTGGTTTGCAGGATTAACAGGATTTGCAGCTCGCCTGCACATTTGTTGGAGGTGTCCCATTGTTCCACAGCCCTTGCAAATGTACCCTTTGAAGCAGCATGAATGGAAACGATGATCACCCCCGCAGCGCCAACAAGGTCTTAATGGTCCTGCATTCATCACCCTTGATGGTGGACTCTGAGACATCTGCAGACGTGCAGCTGCAGGCATGTGGGGCCTGCCCTGTATATTGCGATTTGAAAACAGTATCACTTTGTTCGCAGTACTTGTAGCAGCACTCGTGTGCTGAGAGATTTGCTTAGTATTGTCACTGGTGGGAATGAACGCCTGGGCTATCGCTGTGGCCT
Organism: Pristiophorus japonicus; assembly: GCF_044704955.1. NCBI lineage: Eukaryota > Metazoa > Chordata > Chondrichthyes > Pristiophoridae > Pristiophorus > Pristiophorus japonicus. Next base: position 77,841,286 of record NC_091984.1, on the reverse strand, counting down.
TAATCAAGGTTGGGGTCTCTACCGTCAAAAGTTTGCGAAGTATCACTTCATGGCCAATGCCAAGTACGAAAAAGTCTCTGAGCATGTGCTCCAAATATCCTTCAAATTCACAATGTCCTGCAAGGCGTCTTAGCTCGACGACATAACTCGCCACTTCCTGGCCTTCAGACCTTTTGTAGCTGTAGAACCAGTACCTCGCCATCAGAACGCTTTCCTTTGGGTTCAGATGCTCCTGGACCAGTGTGCACAAATCATCGTATGATTTCTCTGTAGGTTTCGCTGGAGCAAGCAGATTTTTCATGAGGCCATATGTTGGTGCCCCGCAGAAGGGGAGGAGAATCGTCCTTCGTTTGGCAGCGTTTGCTTCTCCTTCCAGCTCGTTGGCCACGAAGTATTGGTCGAGTTGCTCCATGAAGGTTTCCCAATCATCTCCCTCTGAGAATTTCTCCAGGATGCCAACTGTTCTCTGCATCGTTGGGTTCGTCATCTGTATCTCATCACCAGTTGTTGTATAAGAATAAAGAATCTGACTGTATACTGTGAGCTGAAAGTAAAGTGTGACCGTAGTCTTTTATTGTAGGTCTCCAGCCTGTTAGGCCTCTTTAAGTACCTGTCCTCCCAAGGGATTGTGGAATCCCTTGGGACTCTAGGGGATGAGCCCTCTGGTGGCTGTACAAGGTAGATACAAGTTCACATACATAACAAGAATAACATAAGAAATAGGAGCAGGAGTAGGCTATTCGGCCCTTCGAGCCTGCTCAGCCATTCAATAAGATCATGGCTGATCTTCGACTTATGACTAATTCTCAGAAGGGTATCTCAGTGTCGTGAGGTGATTACTAGACTCATTGTCTGTAATCTTTCACTCTCGTCCTCTGTCATTATAAGAGTGAGATTATTACTCGCTTAAACTTTACATTTTCTCCTCCTCACCCAATTGGTTCATCACCTCTTCATCTGGATAGGTGCAGCTATTTCCACAGGCACATGGCAGTTCCCATGGTAAATGGCAGCTGCATGTTACAATGACAGCCCCTTATCCGAGCTGGTTCTTCTTTCCATAAATGAATAATGTACAAATATAACCTAACAATTCGTAACCTATTGCAGCCCTGACACACCGACTCTAGCCACGACAAATGCTGCTTTCTGTTCTTGCTTTATCCTGCACTACTCCAAATTTTAGGCATCCAAATTTTGATTCTCTCTATTTCCATTATCCCACCCACATCTATTGTTTCTTAATAAAACATGTCTCACCACTTTGACTCTTCTTCCTTCAAATTTATCTCTTACACTTTATTCTGCTGCTTCTAATCCAAAGGAGCACATTTGCTTGTTTCTTATGATTACATCCAAAGCTTAACTCTTTAGAATTTATCAACTTTTTGTCAAAATAAATCAAGTCTATGAACATTAACTTAGACTTTGCTGAAATCACTATTCTTGATGACTTCAATGGCTCTATATCTCTTTGGCCAACACCAGTGCTGAGTCCTGCTACCCTGAACAAGCTCAAACACTTTAACAATCAATTTACCATATTCTCATTTAGCCCAGTAATTCACCTTGCCCTAGCCTTTTTACTTTTTTGAAATCAATTGTACTGGAACAAGCTAAATGAATACTTTTGAAAACAGTAACTTATCATGAAGCAACAGTAACACAGAACATCAGCAGTCTCCATACAATACACCAAAAAAAAAAAGATTGTTGTACTCAGTTAAATTTATGAAGCCCTTACCCGTCCTGGAGCTTTAGTTGGTATTCAATCCACTGGGAGTCTGCCCTTAATGGTTGCTGATCCCTTCTCACCTACACCAAAAATATCAGTATCAAAATCCATCTACTGCCTGGCCAACAGGTCGCGTACATGACATTTCCTATACACGCTACTCCTGTAAACTCAAAGGCATTTCATTGAAATTATCGGATAATTCAAATTAATTTTAACCCTAAATGCTCATTTTCCTACATTGTTTATGTTGTTTTGATTCCATTTATTGGTGAATTATCAGGAGGCTAATCAAGTATTTTGGAAAACTCACTTTTATAAACTCTTATTTTCTTCATTCAGCAAGTATGCCTTTGTCTTAGGCCAAGTGGATAATATTAACTTGGCGTGAATGGCTGTATTTTATGCAGTTTGTGTGAGGGAAAGGGGTGGGAATACTGACAGCAGATGAGCCCCAAACTAAGTAAAACTCCAAATCAAACCCAATCAGCATCCGAGAGAAAGATTTCAGATGTGACCCTTCAAAAGTTCTGATGAAGAGTCACATTGAAACATGAAACTATCTATTGCTTTAATGCTAACTAACCAGCTGTGTATTCAAATAAATTCAGGATTGAAAATCAGCAACAGCAGCAAAAATTTGCATTTATACAGCAGCTGTAACATTGAAAGTGTGTTGGTAGATAAGGAACAGAAACTTAAGCGATGAAGGAAAAGATAGGAGGGGTGACTGACAGCATGGCTGAATCTTTTGACAAGGTATTGAAAGGTGGAGAGGCAGAGGGATTTAGGCAATGAGTTCCAAAGAGTAGGAAGAAAGTAGGGGCAGAGCTCCACAATGATGTAGATGTGGAAATCAGCAATCTTGGTGATAGATAAGATGTGGGGTTTGAGGCTCAGCTCAGAATCACAGGACACCAAAGTCTGAAGGCAGCTAAGGCTATGCACCAATGCTGGGATGAGGGAAGTGTGGGATGCACAAAAGGTCTGAGTCAAAGACCAAAGGGCATAAAGGCTGGAGGAAGCTGCAGAATTAGGATGAGATGAAATCATGGAGGGATTTGAAGATAAGAATGCAGATTTTGAACTGGAGGTGGGGTGGGGTGGAGATGGAATTGATGTAAATCAGAGAGCACAAGGATGATAGGTGATTGGGACTTAGTGCGCGACAAAATAAAGGTGGCTGCAGTGGAACAAGTTGGAGCTGATGGAGGGCGAAGTTGAGAGATGAACAAGGAGGACATTGATGAAATTGAGTCTACAGATAACAACGGCATAGATGACATTTTCAGTGGTGGAGGATTAAGGTAGGGGCAGAGCTCCACAATGATGTAGATGTGGAAATCAGCAATCTTGGGGATAGATAAGATGTGGGGTTTGAGGCTCAGCTCAGAGTCACACAAGACACCAAAGTCGGAACAATTGACTGGGGCAAGGAATGACATCATAGAGAGTTTATGTGATGGAGGCTGGAAACAATGGCTTTGGTTTTACCCATATTCAGTTCAAGATGGTTGTGATATATTCATGATTTGATGTTACTCAGACAATCTGACAGCACAAAGATGGTCATGGGATTGAGAGAGATTGTGGAGTGTGTGATGTATGTAGCACACAAATCACTGACTCCACACGGTCTGGTGTTGTAATAACTGCAGAGACCTTGGTCCTTTATTGTTCAGCTCCAGAGTGCCTCTCAGGTGTGGTGGGCAGCCTTTTATACTGCCTCTTGCAGGTACTTTCAGGTCTCCCACCACAGCGCCCTCTGTGGTGCACCATTGTACTTATATTATACATTTAATGTACCTGGACAATACACAACAGAGAGGTAGAGCTGGGAGTCTTTGGCATATATATATATCTTTAGAAGCTGGCTCCCTTGCTATGGAAGATGTCACCAAGGGGCGGCATGTAGATAACAAAGATGAGAGACCTAGGATAGAACATGGGGGATTCCAGGAGGTGATAATGCAGGGGAAGGGAAGAGAAGCTATTGCTAGCCGCTTTCAGATAGGTAGAAGTAGATCTATGAAAGGGCAGTCCCACTGAGTCCAAAATGAGAGACGATGGAGGATGATGATGTGGTCAGCCATTTCAAACACTGCAGAGAGGTTGAGGAGGACAAGGACTCCCAAATCAAATCTATCCAATTTGGAATGGTACCCTTCTCATGCATGGCTCCACCTTACCGGATTTACGTGTGCATAATGCCACAGTCTCAGTCACAACAATGTAGGTCTGTCTCCCTGACTCCCCCAGTCAGCAAGCTTTCCTGTCTCACACCATCTCTGCTCAGCTTCATTTGGGCTTTGATACACCAGTCAACCTCTCCCATAGTCAGCGCAGACATGATGGACTGAAATGGACTCCTTCTGTGCTGCAAATTTCTATGTTTCTATAGTCAACAATCATCAGAAAACAATTGATAAAACTTGGACCCTTGATGGACCATATGGTTGCATTTGTAAGGCCTTTCTTATTTAAGGGCGAACATTGTGCTGGAAAAAACACTAGGTGACACAAAAAAAACACAAATGCTAGAAACCATAATTTTAAAAAATCTGAATATGCTTGAAATGCAGAGGAGACGAATCAATGCCTAATAGGGAAACCTAGGTAAGGTTCCAGGTGCAACCTATGATCAAAACTCAATTCAAAATATTTGGGCTAGAAATTTCGAAGCATCCATTTGGGGCGCTAACTTTTGAAAAGTAGCGCCAGGCGCTAATGATTCTGTCCTGTCGGGAAATCCAGCTGTAGCACTCCAAGAGGGAAGTGGAACGCCAAATCAAGCACTGACCATTTCTCTTCGGGTGCTAAAGTCCGAGAGCGGGACAGTAGCGGCAGAGTACTGAACAATTTAGAGCGCATTGCTAACGGCATCAGAGGCTGCTTCCCTTGCTAAAAGGGCCAATGATGTTGCACAACCTACTTGTCGGCAGTTCTGGTTGCAATGCGGCCTGCGCGACCACCATTCACTCCCACAAGGTGGAGGACTTGGACATCTTGCAGCAATCAAACATCAAAAACTGTGAGCAGGCACCAGACTGGTGTAAATGTGGCCATCTGAAGACATAATCAAGCCCCTTCCCCCCTCCCCCTCCATCACCGGCCTACCTGAAAATTATTCCCTTTAATTTCCACTCCCCAAGCGGCCAGCTGAGTTGACAACGTCTCCTCTTGCTGCCGTTGTTCATGCCCAGCAATACAGCAAGCTGCGAGAGTCAATTTCACATCCGGGGCGGTAACGGGGCGCTGCGCACTTTATGACATCACTATCTGCGAGGTGCTAGAGGCCCAGGCAGTAAGAGTTAGCGCCAGACCGGCACAGATGTTAACGGGCGTCACTGCATTTGCCCCACCTGTTCGCTAAACCCTTCGCCCCCCCTCCCCCCCCCCCCAGGCGCTAATGAGAGGCGCTAAACAGCCACATTTCTCTCCCTTAATCTTTGTCCCTTCTTCAATTGCGAACCGATCTGCTGTGCATTTCCAGCATCTTCTAATTTTAGTACACTAGTTATACAGGTTGAACCTCCCTCGGGACCTGGCCTGTTCTGGATAAAGGATTTTTCTGGACTAGTGATGGTCACGTTAAATTGGATGGTACAGGTACTGAGCAAGGGAATATCGGGACTGGCTGGCTTGTGGCTGGGAGTGCGGCAGAGAGATCATGGGGGGGGGGGGTGGATCGCGGGGTCAGTCCAGCGATTGCGGGAGTCAGCAACGAAGAAGGACTTCAATTTGTTCATGTCGGAGCGGCCGGGAATGGTTCTGCACGAGGGCTGGTTCCGGATAAGGGACTTCTGGATAAGGTAGGTTCAACCTGTATTTGTTTTCTTTGCTTAGATTTTCATAGTTGACGCAAAAAAGTGAAAATGTTGCAGATTTTGTCTCTCGTACATAAGTACAAGAGGAAATGAGGTGAAATATTAGCAGCTGCATAAATACTATGAGCAAATAGTTCACAAATTCTGCAAACAAAACCTTTGGAGAACCCGACAGTGTTATTTCTCATAATTACTTGTCCCCTTTCCATCGAAGTCAATACAAGCAACATGAAGAGTATCTAAATGCTTGTTTACAACCAGGAGGACTTTCATTTACATCACAAGTGATTCCCACACAGCAAGAAATTTAAAAGTGTTGCAATTTTTATTTTACTTTACAAACTGTTAGGTCAATTTTTAATTTCACCTCTTCTCCTGAACCTTCCCAACGTTTCACAGGTATCAGATCCTCTCTGCTACCTAGTCCCATTGACAGTGAGTGTCAACAGGTAACGGTTGAGTGGGGGGGCGGGGGGGGGGCGTGAGGGGGAAGAGAGCTTGATTGTGCCTTCAGATGGCCACATCTACACATTTCCCAGCAAGGTGTTTATTATGTGCAGTACCTTGAATATCTGTGACTCAGCAGCACAGAAACTGATCCAGAAGATACCACTGGCCACAGAAGGTTTTTCTTAGTTGCTTTTTGCGATTTCTTTGAAGACCTCACAAAAAATGGCCATTTTCCATTCATCTTCTGAGTTAACACGGAGATCTTGTGCCCCTGCTCCTGCATTAACTTGAGAAACTGAATGTACGAATGTCAGCTCTTTGACCCGATTTTGCCACCAAACTCTAAATTTCATGATCTGTATTAGATCCAAAGAGGAGTTATACAAAGTTGCCAGAAAAAGAAGCAAGCCTGAGGATTGGGAGCAGTTTAGAACTCAGCAAAAAAGGACCAAGAGATTGATTAAGAGGGGAAAAATTGAGTATGAAAGTAAACTTGCAAGGAACATAAAAACCACTGCAAAAGTTTCTACAAGTACGTAAAAAGAAAAAGATTAGTGAAGACAAATGTAGGTCCTTTACAGAGAGAAATGGGAGAATTTATAATGGGAAACAAGGAAATGGCAGAACAATTAAATAAATACTTCGGTTCTGTCTTCACGGAAGAGGACACAAATAACGTCCCTGAAATGCTAGGGAACCAAGGGTCTAATGAGCAAGAGGAATTAAAGGAAATGATTATTAGTAAGAAAATAGTGCTGGAGAAACTACTAGGACTGAAGACCGATAAATCCCCAGGGCCTGATGATTTGCATCCCAGAGTACTAAAAGAGGCATTGGTTGTCATTCTTCCAAAATTTTATAGATTATGGAATAGTTCCTGCAGATTGGAGGGTGGCAAATGTAACCCCACTATTAAAAAAAGGAGGGAGAGAGAAAACAGGGAACTACAGACCGGTTAGCCGAACATCAGTAGTAGGGAAAATGCTAGCGTCTATTATAAAGGATGTGAGGGAGGATGTTTCCCCTGGCTGGGAAGTCTAGAACAAGGGGTCACAGTCCCAGAATATGGGATAGGAAATTTAGGACCGAGATGAGGAGAAATTTTTTCACTTAGAGGGTGGTGAACCTGTAGAATTCTCTACCACAGAAGGCTGTGGAGGCCAAGTCACTAAATATATTTAAGAAGGAGATAGATAGATTTCTAGACACAAAAGGCATCAAGGGGTATGGGGAAAAAATGGGAATATGGTGTTGAGATAAAGGATCAGCCATGATCATATTGAATGGCGGTGCAGGCTCGGAGGGCCAAATGGCTTACTACTGCTCCTATTTTCTATGCTTCTATGCCCTCACAGAATTTCTCTAAAACTGGCTATTTTCTTTCTGGTTTGTCACCTCATCTACCCTGCTCCACTCCAGATCCTGCTTTGCACTCGCAACTTACACCTGTAAGTAGGCTTTCAGTCACATCCCTAAAGAGATTAATCCAAAACAAATCCTTTCTTCTGAATGTAGCGGCATGATGCATGCATTAGTAATCACACCCATTATGGAAGGCGGGATAAATCTTGAATTTTCCTATACGTCTTCCTGATCAGTTGAAATCATCACCTTGTTTTTTTATTTGTAGGAGGTTGCATGCAGCAGGAGGGAGATAACTTGCGGTTTGAATGACTTTGAGGAGGCCACCCTCCAAATCATTGCCAAAAAGGCCAGAGAGGGAATAGTGAATGGTGAAATAAGAAATCTCACCCAGAGTTATTACAGTACAATCATTCTCATACTCTTCTCACCCTATTTGCTCCCTCACGACTACCAAAACATATGTGCCACAGGACCATGTGATTCAGTCTACTGTAAGTTATATTTCAAGGATTGCCAAGATAACAGCATTGTAGCCTATGTTCCTGTTCTCTTTCTCTAAGTGCACCATCAGAACTGTGCCAGAGACAACACCTGGCACCACCTCATAGTATTTGGTGATATTCATTTCTAATCTTGCAAGCACCAACTTGGACACATTACTCTTAACGATTTACATAACAAGGTGGAGAAAGTAACACCAGGTAAAGCACAGAGCACAGCTGACCAGGAGTAGGTGAGTATGGTACAGAAGCAGGAACCGATTGTTTGATGGGCAACTCACATCTGCCCTTATACAAAAGCAAAATACTGCGGATGCTGGAATCTGGAAAATAAACAGAAAATGCTGGAAATCTCAGCAGGTCAGGCAGCATCTGTAGGGAGAAAGCAGAGAAAGGGTCGATGACCCTTCGTCAGCACTGGAGAGTGTTTGGAAAGAACAGAATCTTAACAAGCATTGAAAGGGGGAGGGGAAGAAAGAACAAAAGGGAAGGTCTGTGATAGGTTGGAAGACAGAAGAGATTAGAGACACAAAAAGGATGATGCCCAAATTCAAATGGTAATGCCAGGAGTTAGAAAAACATGAGTCAAGATAGGGTGTGAATGGCGAGAAAGTGACCAGCTGTCATTAGAGACAAGGAGAGGGGGTTGGTGGTGGGGGGAGGCGGGGGGGGAGCCAAAGATTGACAGCGGTCATGCTCTGAAATTTTTGAACTCGGTTGAGTACAGAAGGCTGTAAAGTGCCTAAATGAAAGATAAAGTGCGGTTCCTCGAGCTTGCGTTGAGCTTCGTTGGAACAGTGTAGGAGACCGAGGACAGAGAGGTCAAAGTGGGAATGAAGTGGAGAATTAAAGTGACAGGCGACTGGAAGTTCAGGGTCAGACACGCATACCACATCTCCCTTGACTGTTGGAGTGTTGTGTTGGAGAGGGGCGGTTGTGTTGGGGGGTGGGGGTGTTGGGGAGGGGCGGTTGTGTTGGGGGGTGGGGGTGTTGCGGGAGCGGTTGTGTTGTGGGGGTGGTTGTGTTGTGGGGGTGGGGGTGTTGGGGAGGGGCGGTTGTGTTGAGGGGTGGGAGTATTGGGGGGTGATTGTGTTGGGGGGTGGGGGTGTTGTGGGGTCGGTTGTGTTGTCGGGGTGCAGGGGGGCGATGGTATTGAGGGGGGACAGAGCCTCCTTTGAGCCCAGAATGGTGATTGGAGGTGAAACCAAACACCCTTCATCAGCGGGAGGCCATTGCCTACATCTATGTGGTGCTGGTGCATGAATTCACTGCAGGCAAACATGGAGCATATGGTAACTCATGAGCATCTGTAGTCATTGGCAGATGCCATAATACCAGTTGTTGAATTTTCATAAATACTCAGACCATTGCCTGAGGTCTTCAGATCTTGATCAGAGTGGGCGCTCTTCCAGTTTTCATATTTTTGCAGATCGCATCGAGAAAACCAGTAGTCAGGGTCTCAATAGGCATGGTGAGGCAGTACCCAGTAGCAAAGATTTGGTTGGAGATGGCTCAGATGAAGTTGCAACTTCTCAGGCCATAAGGAAATAACAATTAGGAGCAGTAGGTCATTCGGCCCCTCGAGCCTGTTTCGCCATTCAATAAGATCATGGCTGATCTTCTACCTCAACTCCACTTTCCTGCCCTATCCCATATCCCTTGAGTCCCTTAATATTCAAAAATCTATCGATTTCTGTCTTGAATATACTCAGAGAGTGAGCCTCCACAGCCCTCTGGAGTAGAGAATTCCAAAGATTAACCATCCTCTGAGTGAATGTTTCACCTCATCTCAGTCCTAAATGGCCGACCCCTTTTTCTGAGACTGTGACCCCTGGTTCTAGACTCCCCAGACAGAGGCAGTAATGGAGCTTAAGGTTCCCTGCATTTACCCTGTCTAGCCCTGTAAAAAATATGTATGGTTTCAATAGATCACCTCTCATTCCTCTAAATAAAAGAGCATAAGAACATGGAACATAAGAAATAGGAGCAGGAGTAGGCTATACGGGCCCTCGAGCCTGCTCCGCCATTCAATAAGATCATGAATGATCTGATCATGGACTCAGCTCCACTTCCCTGCCCTCTCCCCATAACCCTTTATTCCCTTATCGCTCAAAAATCTGTCTATCTCCACCTTAAAAATATTCAATGATCCAGCCTCCACAGCTCTCTGGGGCAGAGAATTCCATAGTTTTACAACCCTCTGAGAGAAGAAATTCCTCCTCATCTCAGTTTTAAATGCGATAAGGCAGTTTATTCTGAGACTATGCCAAGGTAGTGATCCACATAAACCCGGACACCAGGCCAGTACACCACAAGGCCAGAGCGGTGCCGTACGTGATGCGAGAAAAGACAGAATGCGAATTAGACCGCCTGCTGAGGGAAGGCATCATCTCGCCAGTTGAATTCAGTGACTGGCCAAGCCCGATCATGCCGGTGCTCAAAGCGGATGGGTCGGTCAGGATATGTGGCGATTACAAGGCCACCATCAATCGGGTGTCATTCCAAGACCAGTACCCGCTACCGAGAGCGGAGGACCTCTTTGCGGCGCTGTCCGGCGGCAAACTTTTTTCAAAATTGGACCTGACCTCAGCTTACATGACCCAGGAGCTGGCAAGTGGGTCGAAGAAGCTGACCACCATCACGACACACAATGGGTTGTTTGAGTATAACAGATGTCCGTTCGGGATTCGTTTGGCCGCCGCGATCTTTCAGCAAAATATGGAAAGCCTCCTCAAGTCGATTCCAAGGACGGTGGTTTTTCAAGATGACATCCTAATCACAGGTCGCGATACTGAAGAACACCTCCACAACCTGGAGGAGGTGCTACGCAGACTGGACCGGGTAGAGCTGCGACTGCAAAAGGCGAAGTGTGTCTTCTTAGCTCCAAAGGTAGAATTCCTGGGGAGGAGGGTAGCAGCAGATGGGATCAGATCTACTGCGTCCAAAATGGAAGCGATCCAGAGAACACCCAGACCCTGCAACACGATGGAGCTGCATTTCTTCCTGGAGCTCCTGAACTATTTTGGGAACTTTCTTCCCAAATTGAGCACGCTGTTAGAGCCGCTATACATGCTCCTACGCAAAGGTCGCGATTGGGTCTGGCGGGACAGCCAGGAAAGAGCTTTTGATAGAGCATGCAATTTGTTATGCTCCAACAAACTGTTAACGTTATATGACATGTGTAAGAAACTTGTGTTAACGTGCGATGCGTCGTCCTATGTGGTCGGGTGTGTGTTGCAGCATATGAATGCCAATGGTCAGTTAGTCGGTAGCTTATGCCTCCAGAAGTCTGTCCCAGGCAGAAAGGGGCTACGGGATGGTAGAAAAGGAAGCACTAGCATGTGTATATGCGGTAAAAAAAATGCACCAGTACCTGTTTGGCAGGAAATTTGAGCTGGAGACAGATCACAAACCCCTAACGTCCCTTTTGGCCGGCAACAAGGCCATAAATGCGAATGCATCGGCCCGCATACAGAGGTGGGCACTCATGTTAGCCACCTATGACTAAACAATTCGGCACAGACCGGGCACTGAAAACTGCGCCGATGCACTCAGCAGGCTCCCACTAGCCACCACTGAGGGGGCAACTGAGCATGATTCTGAGATGGTTATGGCTGTTGAAGCTTTCGAAAGCCAAGGCTCACCTGTGACAGCCCGACAGATTAAAGTCTGGACAAATAGAGACCCGCTACTGACTTTAGTTAAGAAGTATGTCCTGAATGGGGACTGGGCAGCCACGTTCGGGGCATGCCCTGAGGAATTTAAACCGTTTCATACGCGCAAGGATGAACTCTCGATTCAGGCCGATTGCCTACTGTGGGGAAACCGAGTAGTCATGCCCCAGATGGGCAGAGAGGTGTTTATCAGAGAACTTCACAATGAGCACCCGGGCATTGTCATGATGAAGGCAATTGCCAGGTCACACGTTTGGTGGCCAGGGATAGATGCAGACCTGGAACTTTGTGTTCGCAGGTGCAACACGTGTGCTCAGCTGGGCAATGCACCCAGGTAACCCCCCCCTTAGCCCCTGGTCCTGGTCTTGGCCCGCCAAGCCATGGTCACGCATCCATGTGGACTACGCAGGTCCTTTCATGGGAAAAATGTTTTTGGTTGTAGTAGATGCCTACTCCAAATGGATTGAGTGTGACATTTTAAATTCAAGCACATCCTCTGCCACGGTAGAAAGTCTACGGGCAATGTTCGCCACCCATGGTCTACCGGATGTCTTGGTCAGCGACAATGGCCCGTGCTTCAGAATTCCAGGACTTCATGGCAGGCAATGGAATCAACCATGTCAGAATGGCACCTTTCAAGCCGGCCTCAAACGGCCAGGTGGAACGAGCAGTGCAGATAATCAAACAGGGAATGCTCAGAATCCAAGGGGGTTCCCTACAAAGCCGTTTATCACGCCTTCTGTTGGCCAATAGATCCCGACCACACTCACTCACAGGGGTTCCACCCGCAGAGCTGCTAATGAAAAGGACACTCAAAACCAGGTTATCCCTTATACACCCTACTATGAAAAAAATCATTGAGAGCAGGCATCAGTCACAATGTGACTACCATGACAGGAATGCGAGGGCGCGATATATTAATGTCAATGACCCTGTTTTTGTCTTTAATTACGCTGCAGGGCCCAAATGGCTTGCAGAAGAGGGGAATAGGGTTTTGGTAGTTAAACTGCCAAAATCTGCCGCAAACACGTGGATCAAACTAAAAGGAGGTTTAGCAACCCCATAGAAGAAGCAGAGGAAGAACACGACGTAGAGTTTACTCCACCACAGGTGACCGAGCACCGGAACCAAGTGGAGGAGAGCCCAGTCACTGTGGGCAGTCCGGACAGGCCTGAGGCACCGCAAACAGCAGACACTCAGGCCAGCGCCCAACAACCGGAGCCCCAACTCAGACGCTCTACAAGGGTAAACCACCACAGAAACTTAACCTGTGATCCCAATAAGACTTTGGGGGGGAGGTGATGTCAGGTATTCAACTATCATTGTAACCCATGTATAAGCTGACCTAAGTTGTACACCTTGAGAACATTGACCACAAGAGGCGAACTTGTGGGAGACACTCCTAACCTGGACTTTCAGATATAAAATGGGAAGTTCCACCCACCTTCATCACTTGAGGTCTAGGTAATAAAGGTAACTGGTCACAGAGTGACCTTCTCTCAAGTATGGGCCTCGTATGCATTTATACTGTATAGCAAGGACATATCAACTTCTTTAGTGATAGTGATTGTATTAAGTTCCTCCCTCTCTATAGCCCCTTGATTATCCACTATTGGGATGTTTTTATGTCTTCTACCATGAAGATCGATACAAAATATTTGTTCAAAGTCTCTACCATTTACCTATTCCCCATTTATTAATTCCCCAGTCTCATCCTCCAGGGGATCAACATTTACTTTAGCCACTTTTTTCCTTTTTATGTACCTGTAGAAACTCTTACTATCTGTTTTTATATTTTGTGCTATTTTGCTTCCATAATCTATCTTCCCTCTCTTTATTATGTTTTTAGTCATTCTTTGCTGGCTTTTAAAAGCTTCCCAATCCTCTGGCCTCCCACTCATCTTGGCCACTTTGTATGACCTTGTTTTCAATTTGATGCCATCCCTTATTTAATTAGTTAGCCTTAGATGATTATCCCTTCTCTTCCAGTCTTTCCTTCTCATTGGAATATATTTTTGTTGAGAGTTATGAAATCTCTCCTTAAATGTCTGCCACTGCTCATCAACCGTCCCACTCTGTAATCTATTTTTCCAGTCCACTTTAGCCAACTCTGCCTTCATATCTTTGTAATCTCCTTTGTTTAAGCTTAGGACACTGGTTTGAGATCCAACTTTCTCACCCTCCAACTGAATTTGAAATTCAACCATGTTATGGTCACTCATTCCTAGAGGATCCTTTACTAGGGGATCGGTTATTATTCTTGTCTCATTATACAGTACCAGATCTAAGATAGCCTGCTCCCTCGTTGGTTCTGCAATGTACTGTTCAAGGAACCTATCCCAGATACACTCTTTGAACTCTTTCTCAAGGCTACCCTGGCCAGTTTGCTTTGTCCAATCAATATGAAAGTTAAAATTGCCCATGATTATAGCCGTTCCTTTTTTACAAGCCTAGTCTGCTCAATCTCTCCTCATAGGACAATCCCTCCATCCCAGGAACCAGTCTGGTGAACCTTCATTGCACTTCCTCAATGGCAAGTATATCCTTTCTTAGGTAAGGAGACCAAAACTGTACAAAATACTCCAGGTGCGATCTCACCAGTGCCCTATATAATTGCAATAAGATGTCTTTACTCTTACACTCTTGTACTAAAGCCCAACATATCATTTGCTTTCTTAATTGCTTGCTGTACCTGCATGTTAATGTTCAGTGATTCATGTACAAGGAAACCCAGGTCCCTCTGAAGACCAACATTTCCCAACCTCTCACCATTTAAAAAATACTCTGCTTTTATATTTTTCCTACCGAAGTGAATAACTTCACATTTCTCCACAGAGGAAAACACGTCAGACCATGTACTGACGTGGATAGAGAACTGGTTGGCAGACAGGAAGCAGAGAGTTGGGATAAACAGGTCCTTTTCAGAATGGCAGGCAGTGACTAGTGGAGTGCCGCAGGGCTCAGTGCTGGGACCCCAGCTCTTTACAATATACATTAACAATTTAGATGAAGGAATTGAGTGTAATATCTCCAAGTTTTCAGATGACAATAAACTGGATGGAAGTGTGAGCTGTGAGGAGGATGCTAAGAGGCTGCAGAGTGACTTGGACAGGTGAGGTGAGTGGGCAAATGCATGGCAGATGCAGTATAATGTGGATAAATGTGAGGTTATCCATTTTGGGGGCAAAAACACGAAGGCAGAATATTTTCTGAATGGCGGTAGATTAGGAAAAGGGGAGGTGCAACGAGACCTGGGTGTCATGGTTCATCAGTCATTGAAAGTTGGCATGCAGGTACAGCAAGCGGTGAAGAAGGCAAATGGTATGTTGGCCTTCATAACTAGGGGATTTGAGTATAAGAGCAGGAGGTCTTACTGCAGTTCTACAGGGCCTTGGTGAGGCCTCACCTGGAATATTGTGTTCAGTTTTGGTCTCCTAATCTGAGGAAGGACATTCTTGCTATTGAGGGAGTGCAGCGAAGGTTCACCAGACTGATTCCAGGGATGTCTGGACTGACATATGAGGAGAGACAGGATCAACTGGGCCTGTATTCACTGGAGTTTAGAAGGATGAGAGGGGATCTCATAGAAACGTATAAGAGTCTGACGGGAATGGACAGGTTAGATGCGGGAAGAATGTTCCCGATATTGGGGAAGTCCAGAACCAGGGGACATAGTCTTAGGATAAGGGGTAAGCCATTTAGGACTGAGATGAGGAGAAACTTCTTCGCTCAGAGAGTTGTTAACCTGTGGAATTCCCTGCCGCAGAGAGTTGTTGATGCCAGTTCATTGGATATATTCAAGAGGGAGTTAGATATGGCCCTTACGGCTAAGGGGATCAAGGGGTATGGAGAGAAAGCAGGAAAGGGGTACTGAGGGAATGGTCAGCGATGATCTTATTGAATGGCGGTGCAGGCTTGAAGGGACAAATGGCCTACTCCTGCACCTATTTTCTATGTTTCTATGACCTGCCTACTGGCCATTCCATTGACTGTGCATGTGTACAGGACCAGGCAACACCCACAGCTGCAAACATTCTGGAGAAAGTAGCTGGACTGCTCATGGACATAGAGAGCCACTTCACTCTCGAGACACTCCTACACAGCACATAGCTATCTCTCTGACTCACAGCTATCTCTGACTCCTATCCAAGGAGAGCACATAGTTTAGGGGCTACAACTAAACAGCGTACAGTGTCACCAAAGGGCTATATGTGGGTGTTAAATACTCGACATAAACACATTTAGGGCAATAAAATTTGGTTGCAGTTAATTCCAACTGTCCAGTTTAATGATTATCCAGCTGAAGAAAAATGCTATTGTTTGCTGGGAAAACAAAACATCAGTTACTTGCTTGACATGTTTGTACACTGCAGACTGACCGATGTTGCTCATTTTCCACATGGCACACCAGAATGAACCCAAGTCCTAAGAGATAAGTTTTGTGGTGACTTTGACAACAACCCAGCAGTGCCGTATTTGTGCTGGAGTTTGGCTGGAGGTCAGATTTCAAGATGAAACACAACTCAGTCAGTCTCTTTCTCTCTCATGAATCATTGTCCACAATTACAATGTTCCCAGGTAAGCGTACTCAGTCTGAAGATAAGAGCCCCGAATTTA
Source organism: Pristiophorus japonicus (assembly GCF_044704955.1). Classification (NCBI taxonomy): domain Eukaryota; kingdom Metazoa; phylum Chordata; class Chondrichthyes; family Pristiophoridae; genus Pristiophorus; species Pristiophorus japonicus. The sequence continues at coordinate 77,825,118 of NC_091984.1, read as the reverse complement.
GTCTGATCCACCTGGCGAGAATGGTGTGGGTTCAACTCAGATGTGCAGTGTACACCCCCCGCCCGATTTTACACTCCAGTGACCTCTTGACCTTCTTTCTGGGCGGGTTAGTTTAAAATTAGGACTATGGATTCTGCAGTAATGGATAGTGTGTGCTGTCTGCCGCTGCTGCACTCTCATCTGCCTGGTATACTCTTTTGATCCTGCCTTTCCTCCTCCAAATAGCCCAAGTTTAAAGGTATTCTCATACCCATGATGTAAATGTAAACAGCAGCATCTGAAAATGGTAGTGAAAAGATTCTTGGTACAAATAACATGAAAATAAAGTGGGGCCTAAAATAAATATCCCAATAAAAACTTGTGACTTTATTTTTCTGCTGTCGACTCTAAAAAATCAAACTGTAAAAATGGCAACCTCACAACCTGTTTTATATGGGCAGGGTGAATGTATGCCACATTCCCAGCATAAATCATGGGAAATTGCACATGCATTCATTTGAATTCATTTTAATGCCATTACAATATTTAAATTAAGCTCTCATAAGTTTTCAGCCAAGTCCTGCCCAACCAGAAGATGTCAGGCTGCGCAATAGATATCCCACAAGCACAATCTCCACCCTGTCTGGTGACATAAACCATTGGCAAATTGACCCTATAAACCTGTATTGGAAAAAATCCTGTTAAAATCAATGGAAAGGTGTAATGACAAATGACCACCAGAGGGCAGCAGGCAATATCATCGGGAAGTGATTATTTGGAACAAAGAAAGTGCATTTATACGGCGTGTTTCACGTTGTTCAAATGTCACAAAGTGCTTCACAACCAATGCATTATATTTGAAGTGCAATCACTGCAAACATGACAGCCAAATTGCACACAGCAAGGATCTACAAACTGCAAATAAATATTTTTTTGTTAGACTAGACTTTTTTGAAAGGGTGAGGGGAAGGTTGTTTGATGGAGGAATATTGGGCATGACATTGGAAGAACTCCCTGCTCTTTGAATAGTGCCATTTTGTATCCAGCAGACTTGGTTTAACATCTCATCAGAAAGATGACACTTCTAACAAAGCAACACTGCCTCAGTTTTGTCAGGCTAGTTCATGAGCTCAAATTTGTAATTCAACCCACACTTAAAACCGACAGTAATACTAACTTTGTGATGATTTAGTGACATACTTAGGGCTGAAATTCACCCCGTTATGAAATGTTCCTAATGGAGTTGTTTTTTTTCAGTAATTTCACAATTCAAAGTCATGTTTTCATCAGCAGGTTAATTATGGAGAAAAAGACATTGTCCAGTCTTTTTTGATCCCTTATTTTAGTATCTTGTAGTAAGGCAGCCATACGCATATGTAGAATCCAGTCTGAGACAGGGGCAGATGTAGCTCTCCCTGAAAGTATCAATTCTATTGTCTTTTAGTTTGAGCAGTTACCAAAGGTTAATATAATCAGAAAATATAAATAAAATTGAAAGAATATTTTATCCTTCAATGCAAAAAACATACGTGAGGTATCTGTGTTTTGATGAATCTCTAGGTCAATCAGTCTGATCAACGAAGAAGGAATCTCTCTCAGAAACAACAGAATTAAGAAGAGGAGGCATCTGAAAATAAAAATAGTCTAGGAACCATTATCACAGATTCCAACCTTACAACTGTCACTTTAGTTAAAGGAGGCGACTCTACCCACTGCATTGACGGATCTGCCTCAGACATGGGTGATTATATCTGTTGGCAACTGGCAGTTGTTTATGTGCTTGAATAATACATTAGCATCACATTACACAAACATCCATGTGCTTCAGGCAAAACCTTTCATCTCTCTCTGGTGTTAATGCTGACAAACCTTTTATTTTCTTTCTTCTTACTGAATTAACATTAAATAAACATATTCATAGAATCACAGAAATTACAGCACAGATGTGGCCATTTGGCCTCTGCTGGTGCTGAATCCCCATTTATCCATTCTAATCCCATTTCTCTATGCCTTTTGTGATATATTTTTATAGTCTTCATTTTCAACTAATTGACAATTCCCCTTTAAATGATGTTTACGATAAAGCATTCCATGTTCTAACAGCCTCTATGCAAAACAATTTCTTCTAAATTCTACCTTTATTCGCCGAGTAATAATTTTGAGACTATGACCCAAGAAATTCCTCAGAGCTGGTTCCGTCCTGCCGGAGGTGCAACAGAAATTGAGTTTTTAATCTAGTTGCTAACCATAAATTCTCAAAAATATGTGGAAACTTGGCTATAGTTCAGATCACACCACTGCTTGGTGCCTGGTTATTTTTCTTTCTATGAAGTGCTATATAATGATTTATTATGTTAACGGTGCTATAGATGTGCAAGTTGCTGTTGAATCAATGCTGAGGGAAATTGTTCGGGCTATGATCGTTTAAGCTTACAGTGACAACAGGAAATAAGATTTGTAGATAGGAAGTACACGCAGATGTACATAAATATTATATCTGTGTGCATATTCCAGGAACATAGGAATAGGCTATTTAGGCCCTCGAGCCTGATCCAGCATGCAATGAGATCATGGCTGATCTGCGACCTTACTCCATATATCTGCCTTTGCCGCATATCTTGTCTACAAAACCTTACTTCCTGCTGTCCCTTTTCATCGTCCTTTTGTATTGACTTTGTTTCATTATAAATTCCTATGTTCACACTTAATCAGAAATTATCTATGCAAAACTGTCACCCTGTAATTGCACAATCTGGACACCAGGTGCTGCCACTCACTACTGCCAGCCAAAAGGAAATAGGAAAAAGGACAGGGAGAAGAGCAGAAGGTGACAGAGACAGAATCAAAAATAGTTATGGAGATAAAAGAAGAGAGGGGGGGGGGGAGGACATGAGATGAGAGAGAGAAGAGGAAAGCAGAAGAGGAGAAGATTGAGAAACAGCAACACAAAGACAACAGAGACAGGTAAGAGATATATTCGCTCACCTACCATGTGTAATTAGACAGGAAATTGATCAGTATCTTATTAAAAATCTTATGGCTGTTTGTCCTTCCTGTATGAAATAAAAATAATCAATGGGAAATAGTTTTCCTCTAATAAGCAGTTTATCAGGGAGTTGACTTATGAGGATAGGTTGAGTAGGTTGGGCCTATACACATTGGAGTTCAGAAGAAATTAAAACTAGGGGACATAGTCTCAGAATAAGGGGCCGCCCATTTACATAAGAACATAAGAAATAGGAGCAGGAGTAGGCCACCTGGCCCCTCGAGCCTGCTCCGCCATTTAATAAGATCATGGCTGATCTGATCATGGACTCAGCTCCATTTCCATGATCGCTCCCTATAACTCTTTATTCCCTTATCGCTCAAAAATCTGTCTATCTCCGCCTTAAATATATTCAATGTCCCAGCCTCCACAGCTCTCTGGGGCAGAGAATTCCATAGATTTACAACCCTCTGAGAGAAGAAATTCCTTCTCATCTCAGTTTTAAATGGGTGGCCCCTTATTCTGAGACTATGTCCCCTAGTTTTAGTTTCACCTATGAGTGGAAATATCCTCTCTGCATCCACCTTGTCGAGCCCCCTCATTATCTTATATTCGATAAGATCACCTCTCATTCTTCTGAACTCCAATGTATATAGAGGCCCAACCCAACTCAACCTATCTTCATAAGTCAACCCCCTCATCTCCAGAATCAACCTAGTGAACTTTCTCTGAACAGCCTCCAATGCAAGTATATCCTTCCTTAAATACCGAGACCAAAACTATACGCAGTACTCTAGGTGTGGCCTCACCAATACCCTGTACAGTTGTAGCAGGACTTATTTGCTTTTATACTCTATCCCCCTTGCAATAAAGGCCAACATTCCATTTGCCTTCCTGATTACTTACTGTATCTGCATACTAACTTTTGCAGGTCCCTCTGTACTGCAGCACTTTGCAATTTTTCTCCATTTAAATTATAATTTGCTTTTCTATTTTTTCTACCAAAGTGGATAACACCACATTTTCCCACATTATACTCCATCTGCCAAATTGTTGCCCACTCACTTAACCTATCTATATCCCTTTTCAGATTTTTTGTGTCCTCCTCACAATTTGCTCTCCCACCCATCTTTGTCTCATCAGCAAGCTTGGCTACATTACACTCAGTCCCTTCATCCAAGTCATTAATATAAATTTTAAATAGTTGAGGACCCAGCACCAATCCCTGCGGCACTCCACTAGTCACTGTTTGCCAACCGAAAAATAACCCATTTATCCCAACTCTCTGTTTTCTGTTAGTTAGCCAATATTCTATCCATGCTAATATATTACCCCCAAATCTGTGAACTTTTATGTGGTACCTTATCGAATGCCTTCTGGAAATCCAAATACACCACATCCACTGGTTCTCCCTGATCCACCCTGCTCATTACATCCTCGAAGAACTCCAGCAAAGTTGTCAATCATGATTTCCTTTTCATAAAACCATGCTGACTCTGCTTGATTCAATTATGCTTTTCCAAATGTTCCGATAGTGCTTCCTTAATAATGGATAATAAAACTGAGATGAGGAGGAGGTTGTAAATCTATGAAATTCTCAGCTCCAGAGAGCTGTGGAGGCTGGGTCATTGAATATATTTAAGGCAGAGATGGACAGATTTTTGAACGATAAGGGAATAAAGGATTATGGAGAGCAAGCAGGGAGTGGAGCTGAGTCCATGATTGGATCAGCCATGATCTTATTAAATAGCGGAGCAGGCTCGAGGGGCCAGGTGGCCTACTCCTGCTCCTATTTCTTATGTTCTTATGTTCTTATGTTCTTATCAACTCATATCTGGCTTTGGCTCACCAAGTATTTTATCAGTTTTTCTTCAAAAACATTGGTGAGATGCACATACATGTGTAAGGCACAAATATCCAGTTGAGATTTAAAGGGTTGTGCTATTGTACAGCAGTGTTGGGTATATGGGCACACCCCTAAACGTAACATGCTTGAAGCAGGAGTGACTAGCACCACTTTACCCAACAACAACAACAACAACAACTTTTTAAGGCTTTAAACCTGAGCGCCGAATTAAGAAAAACACCTTTGAATGTTGGATGTAAAAACAGTTAACAAATGGAGACCTGGTATAAATAATTAACAACAAGTAACAACAACTTGTATTTATATAGCGCCTTTAATGTAGTGAAACGTCCCAAGGCGCTTCACAGGAGCATTATGGTATTTTTAAAAATTTGACACCGAGCCGCATAAGTAGAAATTAGCGCAGGTGACCAAATGCTTGGTCAAAGAGGTAGGTTTTAAGGAGTGTTTTGAAGGAGGAAGGAGATGTAGAGAGGTGGAGAGGCTTAGACAGGGTGTTCCAGAGCTTGAGGCAACAGAAGGCACGGCCACCATTGGTTGAGCGATTATAATCAGGGATGATGAGAAAGAAAGAAAAACTTGTATTTATATAGCATCTTTCACAACCGAACAACTTCCCAAAGCAGTTTAAAGCCAATGAAATACTTTTGAAGTTAGTCACTGTAGTGTAGGAAACATGGCAGCTATTTTGTGCACAGCAAGGTCCCACAAACAGCAATGTGACAATGACCAGATAATCTGTCTTTTAGTGATGTTGATTGAATATATAAGGCAAATAGTAAGCTTGCAAAATCCAAATTATTTTGTTTGCTGAAATGCATAGAAGGCTGTCACAATGAGTGTGTACTTTATCATTTCTCTTCCCCTCACACACAGCCTCACTGTTTATAAAAACACTCAATATAAAGATTACCTGAGAAAAGTTTTTGACATTTTTTCTCTAGTTTTTTTCTTCAAATAATTTTGAGCAGCATCTATGCAGAAATTGCTAAGAGCCAAAAAGAAATATTTCATCAAGATGGAACTGATGCATCCTGGGAAACTGGGTATTTGTACATGCTTAAACTGCACAATAGTCTGCATCATATCTTAATTTTGCACTTCATACTTTAAATGTGTCCAAATTATAAAAAAGCATCCAACACATTTTGCTGATACTTGAGTCAATTTGTCAAATTATCCGTGTGGATTTGTTGAAATATCGACAGACACAAAAAGCTACCTGTCGAAAATTAGGAATCCACAAGAAACCAATTAATCAATCTGTTCAACTTTTTTCAAAGATACTAATCTGGAACCAGCAACCACCAAAAAAACAAACAACAAAATTGCTCAAATGCATTTTTCAAAGTTAGTTTAGATTCTATCTTGCTTTTCAACTTGCCGCAGGGCAGCACCTCAGAGAAGCACACGCAAGAGAAAGATGGCACACAAATAGATTCACAAGGGTAGCCACTTGGGTGTTTTATTCAATGTTTCTGTAAAGTTTCCATTAGTGTGATTTCACACATAAAAGTCTTTCCTGTCTTGGACAAATTTGTGTGCACCTTTGAAAGTGGCTTAGTGAGTTGCAGTGAATGGTGAGACACAACGTTACCTCCAGCAATGGTGGTCAGTGTGCAAGGAATGGCCTGGTCATTGTAGGAATCCTTCATGGTGTTGCTGTGGGGTGGTGGGTGGCACAGTTTGTGGCAGCCATATGGGTGTACTGCATAAAGTTAAATAAATCTGGCTATGATGAGCAAATCCCTGGCCACCCGGGCAGCAATGTGCTCGGGTGCTGGTGGGATCTCCCCTAACTCCTCCTCCTCTTCCTCCTCCGAAGAGGCTGTGCGCTCAATGCCTCGCTCCTCATACAGCACTAATCCTTGCTGCAGTGCTATGTTGTGCAGGGCACAGCAGACCACAATGATTCAGGAGACCCTGGGTGGTGCATACTGAAGGGCTCCTCCAGATCTGTCCAGGCATCTGAAGTGCATTTTCAGCATGTCTATTGTCTGCGCTATGACACATCTGGTGGAAATGTGACTTCCATTATATTTCTCCTCATTCTCAGTACAGCCTCCTCAAGGGTGTCATGAGCCATATCTTCAGTAGACAGGCAAGTGGACAGCCATTGTCTCCAAACAGCCAGATGGAAAGTCTGTTTGGAGGAGCAAAGAGCTGGTGGACTAGCGCAGGATGAAAGAGTCATGGCAGCTGCCAGGGAATTTGGCGCACACATGCATGATGATCATCCTATGATTGCGGACGAGCTGCTCATTGAGGGAGTGGAAGACCTTGTGGTTGACAAAGACATCTGGGTTATGATGGGGTGTCCTGATGGCCACCTGTGTGCAGTCGATGATGCCTTGCACCCGTGGGAAGCCAGCCAGAGTCGCAAAGCCGATGCCCGCTCAGTAACACTGGCTTCATCAGTGGCAAAGTTGATATAATTAGCTGATTTGTCAAAAAAGGCATCGGTGACCTGGGCGATGCATCTCTGTGGGTGGCCGACTGCAAGATGCCACAAATGTCTGCTGCAGATCCCTGGAAAGAGCCTCAAGTGAAGAAGTTGAGGGCGCTGGTGACTTTGACAACCACTGGTAAGGTGTGTCCACCAGGTCCTCTGGGCTCTAGGTCTTGCTCCAGCAAGGTGCAAATGTCTGCGATGAGCTGGCGCAATAGCCTGAGCCTCCTGTGGCACTGCTGCTCAGTCATGTTGAGGAAGCACATCCTCTATCTGTGTACCGTGTTGGGGGTACCACCTTTGATCTCTGTCCTGTGCAGCATTAGGTGGTTGAGGAGAAGGTTGGTGGTGTTGTTGGTGCTGTTGGTGTGCCTGGCGATGCTGGTGTTGGGGCTCATCATGCTCTGTGATTCTGAGGGCCAAGGTGAGACATTATAGACGGCATCCATGCTGATATAACAGATGGCAGGTCAAGTAGAGATGACAGAAGCAATCTGTCAATGGTGTAATAGGTTCTAACAATGAGGTGACACTGGATGGCGACTTTGCTGGAAACACGCAGCTTATAGAACAACAACAACTTGTATTTATATAGTGCCTTTAAACATCCCAAGCCGCTTCACAGGAGTATTATGAGACAAAAAATTTGGCACCGAGCCACATAAGGAGAAATTAGGGCAGGTGACCAAGAGGTAGGTTTAAAGGAGCATCTTGAAGGAGGAAAAAGAGATAGAAAGGTGGAGAGGTTTAGGCAGGGAGTTCCAGAGCTTAGGGCCTAGGCAACAGAAGGCACGGCCACCAATGGTTGAATGATTATAATCAGGGATGCGCAAGAGGGTAGAATTAGAGGAGCGCAGACATCTTGGGGGGGGTTGTGGGGCTGGAAGAGATTACAGAGATAGGGAGGGGCGAGGCCATGGAGGGATTTGAAAGCAAGGATGAGAATTTTGAAATTGAGGCGTTGTTTAAACGGGAGCCAGTGTAGGTCAGCGAGCACAGGGGTGATGGGTGAGCGGGACTTGATGTGAGTTAGGACACGAGCAGCCGAGTTTTGGATCACCTCTAGTTTACATAGGATAGAATGTGGGAGGCCAGCTAGGTGTGCATTGGAATAGTCAAGTCTAAAGATAACAAAGGATGAGGGCTTCAGCAGCGGTTGAGCTAAGACAAGGGCGGAGACGGGCACTGTTATGAAGGTGGTAAAAGGTGGTCTTAGTTAAGCTGCGGATGTGTGATCAAAAGCTCATTTCACGATCAAATATGACACCAAGGTTGCAAACAGTCTGGTTCAGCCTGAGACAGAAGTTGGGGAGAGGGTTGGAGTCAATGGCTAGGGTACAGAGTTTGTGGCGGGGACCGAAAACAATGGCTTCGGTCTTCCCAATATTTAATTGGAGAAAATTTCTGCTCATCCAGAACTGGATTTCGGACAAGCATTCTAACAATTTAGAGACTGAAGAGGGGTCGAGAGAAGTGGCAGTGAGGTAGGGCTGGGTGTCATCAGCGTACATGTGGAAACTGATGCTGTGTTTCCGGATGATGCCCCCAAGGGGCAACATATACATGGGAAATAGGAGGGTGCCAAGGATAGATCCTTGGGGGACACCAAAGATAAAGGTGCAAGAGCAGAAAGAGAATCCATTGCAGGTGATTCTCTGGCTATGATTAAATAGATAAGAATGGAACACCCACCCAGCTGGATGACGGTGGAGAGGTGGAGAAGGATAAAGTGGTCAACCGTGTCAAAGGCTGTGGACAAGTCAAGGAGGACGAAGAGAGATAGTTTTCTTTTGTCACAGTCACAAAGGATGTAATTTGTGACGTTGATGAGAGCCGTTTCAGTACTGTGGCAGGCGCGGAAACCGGATTGGAGGGATTCAAACATGTAATTGTGGGAAAGGTGGGCACGGATTTGGGATGTGACTACATGTTCAAGGACTTTGGAGAGGAAAGGGAGGTTGGAGATGGGGCGGTAGTTTGCAAGGACAGAGGGGTCGAGGGTTGTTTTTTTGAGGAGAGGGGTGATGACGGCAGATTTGAGAGAGAGGGGAACAGTACCTGAGGAGAGAGAACCGTTAACAATGTCAGCTAACATGGGAGCCAAAAAAGGAAGTTGGGTGGTCAGCAGTTTGGTAGGAATAGGGTCAAGGGAGCAGGAAGTGGGTCACATGGACAGGATGAGCTTGGAAAGGTCATGAGGGGAGATTGGAGAGAAACTGGAGAAAGATGTGAGGTCAGGGCTAGGGGGTTCCTTAGAGGAAATTTAGCCCAGTGGGCTAGGGGAAGGAAGGGAAGAAGCTTGTAGAAAGCAAAATCTGTGCTGGCAATGCAGTTAGCAACAGCATCAGCGGTGCGGTGGGAGTTTTATTGTATTTACATGCGGAGCACTAATCAGCTGGAGCAATGGCCACTCATCCGCCTCAGGTTGACAGACGTGGTTCCAGAACTACATGATTGCCATGGTCAGCCAGGGAAATGTGAAAAATAGGTTTAAAAAAACTCTTAAGGGTCTGACAACCACCTGATAATGATTTAAATTAGCTCTCCCGCCTCTGCTGTTTGGGTCACTGCTGTGACAGCAAGTGTGCCCAAGGGAAAGGTGCGTGGGGGCGGGATAATGGCGGGTTTCCGACCCGCTCCAATATATTGTAAATTCCCCACCCGACCTGCCTCCGATCACGTCCGCACAGACCCCAGAGAGTCAGGCCATAGAGAAGGAGAGAGGGGAGAGAGAAAGAGATACGATATTCTGAGTTTTCATTGGTTAACAGCAAAGTTTTTCTAAGGCTTCACTTATACACAATCTCATTATAGCCCTGAAATTTATGTAAATACATCTAAATATGTCTCACAACAGATTTGTCATCTTTTACCCTTGGTCCACTATATGAGCTGTTCAAAGATTTAAAATGAGCATTGGAGGCTTCTATGCTGTTTTCTGCAGAATCATTTTTAAAGCTGGGATGATCATTCGTTCTGAAAGCTGTTTTTCGCCGCAATGCTGTTTCTGTATTCTTGCTTCTGCCATAATAATAAGCTATTTTTTTCAAGCTGCTGTTACTATCCTTTTGGAATAAACATGGCACGTTAAATTAACAAGTATTTCATTTTTAAATCGCAGATCCCCACAGCAACCATGGACACCAGAAACACAGAGTTGCTAGGGTACAACTGATGGGAAACCTATCATATGACGTTTTTCCCTCATTTGCATGGTATTAGAATACACCAGCCCATATTAGGGCAGACAAATTCTATGTCCCCTGTCACTTGCAGCAACAAATTCCAGAAATGGTGAGAGTGAACTGGGAGTCACTTTGGGACCAATTCCCCACCCTTGCCCGCTAGAATTATGCCAGATAGTCTTGACAACACAGAAGTGATTCTGGGATCTGATTGAATGCTGGTGAGATATTCCTAGGATTTGATTGGTTCCTGGTTCTGTAATCTGATTGGTTAAGCTCCAGGGATGTAATGTGGGATTAGTTGAAGGGGATATGGTCTCTGATCTGATTGAAGGGATTCCACAATATGTGAAATAACATTCACAGAGAAAGAAGATTCTTACAAATAGAGAAATAATTATTACTTCTAATGAGTATCATTGGTAGGTCTCTTTATAGGGAACAGCTAGCACATATTCACCATTCTGCTGTGCAATATAATTGCCTGACATAGGGTGTGCTGGGATGCCCAATTCAAGAAGGCAACCAAATATGCATTGTATTATGTGAAATCATTTTTGTTAAAAGCTTGTAGAAAGCAAGCTTTTTCTCACATCACAAACCAATTTCCAACTTTATTAAAACTTTCTATAGTTTAGAAGAATGCCACGATGGTACATTAGTATGGATAGTAAAGCAGCTCATGAAGGAGGACCATAAGTTCAAACTAAACTCCAGAATGGCCATCTATTCCCATTTCTCAACAAGTGTTCCATCTTGCTCCCTTGCAGCACATTTTTCACAATTTAACCGTAGCTCACCTACTAATAGAGAACCGGAAGAACTTCCTGTAAGAATCGACTCCAATTTGCTGACCTAACTTATTTATATCTTCAAAGTTAATTGGAAATGAGATTATATGAGAAATTTGGAGCTCTCCATTTTTCAACTGGCTGTGCAGGTTAGGTATCATCAGACCGACATGGCACCGTGCTATCAGAGCCCAAGAAGGCTTCTGATACAGTAAAGCTCCGTATGATGTGTAATAAGCTAAAGGAGTTAGTTAATCTGGCAGGGTCATACACTGGTTTCACTCACATCGAGATAACAAACATCAAAGGGCCACATTCTCCTACTTAAGTCCAGTCAGAATTGGCATCTCTGAAGAGTCGGCCTTAGCTCGCCTACTTTCATTTATTATCTTTAATTACTTTCCTCAGGTGCATTCATACTTCAAAGTCGTATTACATGCTGGTGATAGTCCTACAGTACCTTCACAAATTTGATAATTAACTGCTTTAAAAAAAATACTGAGGGTAAAGTTAAAGTATTTCATAGGCTAACCAACAGCCAACTTCTCAAACTATAAATCAAATTTAGAAGCCCAATTTAGTGTTTTGTCAAAGAATGATCCAAAGTCATTGATGTTTGTGGCACTACCCCAAAGAATGTTAATTCTGTCAAATATCTCTCTGCAATCAGCCGTCACAATATTTCCAAGCCACATTAATTTGCTACTTTCCCAATTTTCTCCCTTCATCCTCTGAGGCACTGATTCAGTCCATGCCTGCTACTTACCACCAGTCAATTATCTTTTGCATGTCTGAGCCTAGACGGTGAGAATCAGCAGGCTATTCAATCACTGAGACATCAGAGCCAAGCTCCATTCCATTCTCACCTGATGCCCAAACAGGTGCACCTTCCTGCAAGAGCCACTGGATGCTAATTAGAACTTGAAAAGCTGGCTGATATTTTCCTTCCTCATCCCAAGGTAGCTAAAGCCAATTAGAACACCCCGACCAAATGCAATAAAAAGCTGTGTGCTGTTAAAAAGCTTTAATTAGCCAAAAATAAACTAAATATATTGCTGGAATGTTTACTTGTGGTATTGTCCAGGAGAAGAGACCTTTCTCATCAATGACTTTACAAATTTGAATTAGTCAAAAAATATATAATATGCCACTCTTAAAGCAGCATCAGATAGCTTATAGCAGCTCTATTTTCAAGAATATATATTTTTAAATTGAGAAACATATAGAGAAAGCTACAGTTACAATATTTAGTGGCTTTATTTGATTGAGTTGGAGGAAGCAGTTAACTACTGCAACATTTGCAAATACTAGATAAAATAAACAGAACAGCAAATATACAACAGATAGCACAAGGACACCAAACAATCAAGTGGGTTCAGCTGATATGTGAATGAAGCTCAACCACGAAGATTGTGTAGTGTATTTTCTGAAACTTCCTTCATTAATGTTTTTCCCATCCACTTTTCTGTCTTCCTCTCCTCAAAGTGGTGACTCATATTAGGATATCATTTTGTGGTTGCCAGCAGATGTCCAACACTTTTACCTCACAGACATTCTTCTTTGTCTTTTTTTTTTAAAATGACATTTTTCTCTCAACCTTGTACAGAAAACTTTATAAACCCCTCTGCCAGACCCACAGTCCTCCAAATGAATACTAAAAAGTATGGCAAGTCAGCTGTATCCTCACCAAGTCTATAACTATCTCTCATGAAGTGTCCTCGCTGGGGAATAGTTTTACAGGGTGACTTCCAGTGCTTCAGCCAATTCGTCATTTGGTCAACAGACTATTTGACCATAAGAGACATCACAGTCAATGCTTCTCCAACCCAAGGGTGCCAAGCTCATTTGTCGGAGCCTCATCATCACCCTGGCTGTGATCAGCCAACTCTGCACAGAGTGGTGATCAAACCCAGGACTTTCCTGCTATGAATGGCTCAGCTGATCTTGGCTTAAATTCACTGAGCATTCAAGGAACTACTTGAGCAAAATACCAGAGGAAAATTACGCTTTAAAGCGTCAACATCTTCAGTGGAGGAAAGCAAGGGATCAGAGGGAAGGGTAGGGGAGAAAATTAGCGAAGAACAGTGGGGCAAAAAATTAACCGGCTCATTAGAAAGATAGCTTGCTACTTGGTGAATGAGGCTTTTTCAATATCACTCAGATTAAGAAAGTGGTATGCTTTTCAAATGCTTTAATTCAACTAAATATATTGCTGCAATGCTTAATTATGGTATTTTTCCAGGAGTCGGTTTTTATAAGCAACTTTACAAATCATAATTAGTCAGTAAATTACAGTATGACGACACTAAAAACAGGATCAGATAGTTTAAAGAGCCCTATCATCAAGAAAGTATACTTTATAATTGCGAAATATTAGTGAAGGACCACATCCCAAAGTACACAAAACTGCCACGGTTACATAGAGTATTAGGGAAGAGGAGCGAAGAATGGGGTCTGGATGCAGAGCTGTGCCATTGTTGCGTGGGCACTTGCAGCTACTATGTCATCATCATAGGCGGTCCCATGGACAAGGATGACTTGCTGCCACAGGAGTTCACAGATGTTTCAATGAAGGACCCGATGTTCCAGTCCTGAACGCCAATTCAAGGCGTGGATTTTTTTAACGTATAGTGACCATTGCACACCAGCCACCACACGGGCCTGACAAAGCTAGGCCTTTATCCAGTGGCAGGACGACTGGAGACCTGCTCTGCTGCATGGGTCTAGTGCGCACACATATCGCAGTGTGGGCAGGCCCGTGCTGTCCCTGGGCCTTCGGCTCTTCTGGGCCCTGTACCCTCATTCGCCGCACCTCCGCCATGATCTCCCGCCGCACCTCCGCACCAAACATTTGCCGAATCTCCATCACAATCATCCACCAAATCTCAGTCACGATCCCTCATCACTCCTCCACCCCTATCACTCGTCGCAGGTCCGTCACGACCTTTCCGCTCCTCTGCTTTACCAGGGCCCCGCCGATGCTCCTGCCCATGCTCCAAACGGCGACCTGGGTCCTGATGATGTCACCCAGTCGCCCATCTCGAAGTCATTGCACATTTGTGTCAGCTCATGCTGGAAGCTGCAGTGGCATTACCAGCTCTTTTTATAGCCCCGTCCTGCGGAGATATGGCCCACAATGTCCCAGGGCCCGGCGGTCCAGCTCTTTTTATAGCCCATTGTACTATGTAACATAGTGCTGGCACACCAAGTAACAGCAGCAGTCTGCTGCATGCTGAAACTTTACTCCACCTCATTGCAGGCATTCTGCAATATTAGCCTTTAGGGCCGGTGCCATGCAGTGGCACAGAGAGAATTCTCCTTCCAATCACCTATACAGCATCATTAACTTTAGCAGTCATTAAACTGGAGGTTTGATGCTGGGGTGCTTTGTCACTTGCCTGCACGGCTCATGACTGAACCTTGGGTTCCCATTCCCTTCATTTTTGATTGCCAATATTTATCCCCTTCCCCCTGCAACCTTGACAAAGACTACTAAAATTTGAGAAGTCTTTTGAACCTTTCCAAAGAGCTTCACAATTTTTGACACCCTATTTTGACACTCTCCTTTAATTGTCACTTTGTTGAATTAAGAAATAGGAAAGGATTTAAGACTGTAGTGGGAGTTGCGTATAGACCTCCGGTAGCAGCTGTGAAGAGCTAGATTGTATAAATTCAAAAACTAGACGAGCATGTAGTAAAAGCAGAGTGGTTTAATGGGGGATTTTAACTTTCATATAGATTGGGATAAGCAAATTAGCACCTGTCAGAAAGGTAGTGAATTTCTTAAGTGTGTCCAGGATAGTTTTCCACAACAATATATCCGAGAGGCAACAAGGGGGCATGCCATATTAGATTCAGTAATGAGTAATGAGCGAGATTTAGTTAACAGCCTAACTGTGCGTGATCATTTATCGGATTGCGATCATAATATGATTGAGTTCAACATAGCGTTTGAAAGGGAGAAACGTGAAACAGCTACCAAGATTCTAGATTTAGGTAAGGCCGACTTCAACAGGATGGGGCAGAGACTGTCCAAGGTAAACTCGGCAAATCTGTTAATGGGTAAAAGGACAGAAGATCAGTGAGAGATGTTTAGAAAATAATTAATGTGGTTCAGAACCAGTTTGTATCCCTGAAGGGCAAGAGCTGTACTTGTCAAAAACCAGCCATGGACGACTAAAGAGATAAGGGACAGCATAAACTAAAGGAAAGGGCGTACACAAATGCAAAAAGTAGCTCAGATCCTGGCGAATGAGAAAGATACAAAGAACAGCAAAGGGTCACAAAACAGATAGTTAGAGCTACAAAAAGGGAGTAGGAAAAAAAACCTGCAAGGGAATCAAAATCAATACGAAGAATTTTTACAATTATATTAAGAAAAAGAGGGTGGTTAGAAGCAATGCTGGCCTCTTAATAACTGAAAGCGGTGAGATTGTCAATGACAATGGGGAAAAGGCGGACATATTGAATAACTACTTTGTGTCAGTATTTAGAGTAGAGGAAGAGGATAGCATGCTGGAAATCCCAAAGAAACTAATACTGAATCAGGGACAGGGACTCAATGAAATTAACGTAAGTAGAATAACAATAATGAAGAAAATAATGGCAGTGACAAATCTCCACGATCAGATGGTTTCCATCCCACATTGCATATGCCATAACTATAAGCTTCCAAGTTTAATTCACTGCTACTGCTCTTCTAGGAATGCCCACCTTGAAGAAGTTCTGCTCTTCTCTCAGACATGATTTCCGTTTGTCTCTTTTACCTTGTTCATCTTCTTTGCTTTCTTATCCCTTCTCGTGCTTGATGAAGTATCTGCCAAGACTCACTTTCACAGCCACATCGCTTTCCTCAGTAACTGTCTCCACCTCAGATTTAATCCATGTGGATTCCAACAGAAATTCCACCCTTCATGTTTTGGATCCACCCAGGATTACAGATATCTCCGAGATATTCAATGTTCTGTAAGATTACTAATCTTCAGAAAAGCACAGAAGGAGGCCATGAACTAAAAATGATTTAATACAAGCTTTTGGAATGAAACTGGATACTGGGAGCAAAAGGGCGCCAGCCTTAGGGCAGGTGTTGACTCACCCCAATTAAGGACATTCTGTGGTCAGGAACCAAATCTGACTTTATGCATAACAACAACGGAGTTGTTACATGAGGCCAAGGGTGGAGAAAAACAAGCTCACTGGACATGCCAAGTCTGCAAAAAGATGGGACAATAAAGGAATCAACACAGGTGCACATTTTTAGGGAACGAGGTGTTAAGATGAGGAATCATTTTGAGTCTCGCAGACTCCATGTGCAACCTGGGAACAGAAGGGACCATTATTGCAGTCAATCTACCAGGATCACCACAAAGCAATGTATCGATACAAACACTTTATCAGAAACCGCTATGGCGGGAGATCAGTCAAAAGATGGATATAAATATAAGAGCTAGAAGCAGCTTAAAACATAAAAGGACATGTAAGAAGAACAGACAGCAGGAACAGATGGACGTGGATGGAGGGTACCCGTACAGCTACACATACACCCACCACCAGTCATCCATCATCGTTCGGCGAGGTAATGGAAGCATGATACCGAAGCGAGGTACAGAACATACACGGAAGGAACAGCACTGCAGAGAACGGCCAGAATAATAACCAACCGGTCACGGAACTAACGATCACGAACTTACAAGCTGCAACTAGGAAGGGTGACTGTATGTCTCTAGTCGATTTCTCTCAAAATACTGCGTGCAGTTTTGGTTTCCATATTTATGAAAGGATATACTTGCTTTGGAGGCACTTCAGAGATGGTTCACTGGGTTGATTCCGGGGATGAGGGGGTTGACTTATGAGAAAAGGTTGAGTCGGTTTGTGCCACGTGCTGTCCTTTTCCCCTATAAGTTCCAAGGTCAAAGAATCAGGGTAGAGTGTAAAACAAGTACACGCCCTACATTTCCTCCAACCACTGCTCTTTTCTCCTTCCTTTCATGTGTCAAGGATCGTAAACTTCAACAATTTTTAGACACCAACACCCCTCCGGAACCTTCTTCCCCCAAACTTCCCTCTGATCTCATCCCTTCTTCTAATCTCAACCCCTGCCATGTTTTCATTATCCCCTCTGACCTTTCCCTCTCTGACCCTGAACGATCAGTCCTCAGCAAAGGCCTGAGCTTCATCCCCTTACGCCCCTACCTTAATGAATTTCGAGCTCGGCACGATGCTGAGCTCTTTTTCTGCTGTCTTCGTCTCCTTGCCCATTTTTTCGGCCAGGCGTCTTCACCCCACACAGTTGACCCTTTATCCCATTTTCAGAATTCTCGCTTTACCTGGATCCTTCCCTCTGGCCTCTTACCCTCTCTAGATCGTTTCATTGCAAACTGCCAATGGGACATCAGCCGTCTCAATTTTTCTGCTCCCCTCACTCACTTCAACCTTTCTCCCTCTGAACTTGCAGCTATCTGCTCGCTCAGATCCAACCCCAACCTTGTCATTAAACCTGGTGACAAGGGTGGCGCTATTGTTGTTTGGCGAACCGATCTCTACCTTGCAGAGGCTGATCGCCAACTCTGACACCACCTCCGACCTCCCCTGGACCAAGACCCTGCTACTGAATATCAAGCCATAATTTCCCAGACCGTCACTGACCTCATCTCCTCTGAGCCACCACAGCCACCAACCTCATAGTTCCCCAACCCTGCACAGCCTGCTTCTATCTCCTTTCCAAGATCCAGAAACAGGACTGCCCCAGTAGACTCATTGTTTCAGCCTGTTCTTGCCCCACAAAACTTATTTCTTCCTATCTCGACCCTATTTTTTCTCCCTTTGTCCACTCTCTTCCCACATACATCTGCGACTCCTCCGACGCCCTCAGTCATTTTAACAGTTTCCAGTTTCCCGGCCCCAACCGTCTCCTTTTCACCATGGACGTCCAATTTCTCTACACTTCCATTCCCCACCAGAATGGTCTGAGGGCGCTCTGCTTCTTCCTCGAGCAGAGACCCAACCTGTCCCCATCCACCACCAGCCTCCTCCACCTGGCTGAACTTGTTCGCACATTGAACAACTTGTCCTTTAACTCCACTCACTTCCTCCAAATTAAAGGTGTTGCTATGGAAACCCGCATAGGTCCTAGCTATGCCTGCTTTTTCGTGGGATATGTGGAACATTCTTTGTTACAGTCCTACTTGGGTCCCCTCCCTCAACTCTTTTTCTGGTACATTGATGACTGTATCGGTGCCATTTCCTGCTCTCACCCTGAACTTGAAAATTTCATTCACTTTGCATCCAATTTCCACCCTTCCCTCACCTTCACAGGGTCCATCTACGACTCTTGCCTTCCCTTCCTTGTCTTCTCCGTCTCCATCTCTGGGGATAGGGTTTCGACCAGTATCCACTATAAGCCCACTGACTCCCACAGCTACCTGGACTGGACATCCTCCCACCACACATCCTGTAAGGACTCCATTCCATTCTCCCAGCTTCTTCGTCTCTGTCACATCTGCTCTGACGACGCCACCTTTCACACTAGTGCCTCTGACATGTCTTCCTTTTTCCTCCACAGAGGATTCCCCTCTGCTGTAGTTAACATGGCCCTCGACCGTGTCCGTTCTATTTTCTGCAACACTGCTCTCACCCCTTCCCCTCCCTCTCAGAACCACGACAGGATTCCCCTTGTCCTCACCTTTCATCCCACCAGCCTCCACATTCAATGGATCATCTTCTGCCATTTCCGTCACCTCCAGCGTGATCCCACCACCAATCACATCTTCCCCTCCCCTCCCCTCTCAGCATTCCGAAGAGACCGCTCCCTCCGCGATACGCTGGTCCATTCCGCAGTCACTCCCAGCACCCCCTCCACTTCCCATGACACCTTTCCATGCAAGCGCAGGAGATGCAACACCTGCCCTTTTACCCCCTCCCTTCCCTCTATCCAGGGCCCAAAACACTCCTTCCAGGTGAAACAGCGATTTACTTGTACTTCTTTCAATTTAGTATACTGTATTCGCTGCTCACGATATGGTCTCCTCTACATTGGGGAGACCAAAGGCAGATTGGGTGACCACTTTGCAGAACACCACCATTCAGTCCGTATGTGTGACCCTGAGCTTCCAGTCAACTGTCACTTTAATTCTCCGCTCCACTCTCACTCTGATCTCTCCGTCCTCGGTCTCCTATACAGTTCCAATGAAGCTCATATCAAGCTCAAGGAACAGCACCTCATCTTTCATTTAGGCATTTCACAGCCTTCTGGACTCAACATAGAGTTCAACAATTTCAGAGCGTAACCGTTGCCAATCTTTGCCATCCCGCTCCCCGAGCCTGATTTTTTTCTTTTTCTCCTTGTCTCCAGTGGCAGCTGGTAATTATCCTGCCTTTCACACCTTATCTTGACTCATGTTTTTCTAACTCCTGCCATTACCATTTCAATTCAGCCCAACATCCCTTTTGTCTCTCTAATCTCTCCTGCCTTCCACTCTACCACAGACCTTCCCTTTTGTTCTTTCTTCCCCTCCCCTTTCAGTTCTTTCCAAACACTCTCCAGTTTTGACGAAGGGTTGTCGACCCGAAGCATTAACTCTGCTTTCTCTCCACAGATGCTGCCTGACCCGGTGAGATGTCCAGCATTTTCTGTTTTTATTCCAAATTCCAGCATCCGCAGTATTTTTCTTTTGTATAATCTTCCAAATTTCTCTCGATTCAGGAACTGTTCCTTTGGATTGGAAAATTGTGCATGTCACTCGCTTTTTAAGAATGGTGACAGAGGGAAACCAGGGAATTGTAGACCAGTTAGCCGAACGTCTATCGTCGGGAAATTGCTAGAGACTAAAATTAAGGACGGGTGACTGAACACCTTGAAAATTTTAAGCTGATCAGAGAGAGCCAGCATGGATTTGTGAAAGGCAGGTCATGCCTGACAAACCAGATTGAATTTTTTGAAGAGGTAGTGCACAGGGGAATGTCTATAGAGATTATTTATATGGACTTCCAGAAGGCATTTTATAAAGTCCCACATAAGAGACTGTTATCTAAGGTAGAATCCCATGGAATTGAGGGCAAATTATTGACCTGGTTAGGAAATTAGCTGAGCGGCAGGAGACAGAGAGTAGGGATGATGGGTCAGTACACAAATTCTCATGATTTGACCAGTGATGTCATGCAAGGATCTATGTAGGGGCTCAACTATTCACAGTATTTATTAACATTTTAGATGATTGTATAAAAAGTCATATATCGAAATTTGCCGATGACACAAAGATAGGCGGCATTGTAGGCAGTGTAGATGAAAGCCCCCCACCTCAATGAATTTCAATAAAATTATAAAGGGATTATTGATAGATTATGTGAATGGGCAAAAATGCGGCAAATGGATTTCAATGTAAGCAAGTGTGAGGTCATTCACTTTAGACCTAAAAAGAATAGAACAGGGTACTTTCTAAAGTGTAAAGCTAAAAACAGTGGAAGTCCAAAGAGATTTGGGTGTCGAGGTGCATAGAACATGAAAATGTCATGAACAGGTAAAGAAAATAATCAAAAAGGATAATGGAATGCTGGCCTTTATGTCTAGAGGACTAGAATACAAGGGGGTACATCATCATCATCATCATCATAGGCAGTCACTCGGAATCGAGGAAGACTTGCTTCCACTCTTAAAATGAGTCCTTAGGTGGCTGAACAGTCCAATACGTGAACCACAGTCCCTGTCACAGGTGGGACAGATAGTCATTGCGGGTAAGGGAGGGTGGGACAGGTTTGTCGCACGCTTTTTCCGCTGCCTGCGCTTGATTTCTGCATGCTCTCAGCGATGAGACTCGTGGTGCTCAGCGCCCTCCCGGATGCACTTCCTCCACTTAGGGCGGTCCACTTAGTACAAATTATGCTGCAGCTATACAAAACCTGGTCAGACTACACCTGGAGGATTGGCTCCACATCTTATGAAGGCCTTATTGGCCTTGGAGGGAGTGCACCGTAGGTTTACCAGAATGATACCTGGACTTCAAGGGTTAAGTTATGAGGAGAGATTACATAGATTAGGGTTGTATTCCCTAGAATTTGGAAGGTTAAGGGATGATCTGATTGAAGTTTTCAGGATATTAAGAGGACCAGATAGGGTAGATAGAGAAACTATTTCCGCTGGTTGGGGACTCAAGACTAGGGGGCACAAGCTAAAAATTAGAGCCAGACCTTTCAGGAGTGAAATTAGGAAACACTTTTACACATAATGGGTGGTAGACGTTTGGAACTCTCTTCTGCAAATGGAATTAGTTCACAGATCAGCCATGATCTCATCGAATTGCGGAACAGGCTTGAGGGGCTCAATGGCCTACTCCTGTTCCTATGTTCCTATGTTCCTTTAAAATTCACTTACAAACAATTCGCCCCTTCCAATATTAATGTGCTCCTAGCACTTGGAGCTATGCATGTTCGATAATGGCATGGAAATCCCGGGCTCTCCGGGTCCGTATGGAGCGTGTTTGGACCCGGGAAGGCATCAGAAAAGCCGGTTTTCAGCGCACAATGCGCATGCGCCGAAAACCGGCTTTTCCGATCTGTCAAGTTTTTGGCTTAACAGATCCTCCGCATCTTGGGAGCAAGGACATTTGCCAACACGGGATTGTAGGATTTACCCATATCTTGCCCAGCAAATGTCCTCAAAACTCTTGCGCCTGATAAAAGCAGGCGCATAGCCTACTACTATGAATGAGAATATACTGCACCTGATTGGCTGCCCAAAGCCATGTGACTTCAGCTGCAGGCCTGCGCACGTCCCTATGTGCACGTGCTGTAATGCGCAGTCAGAGGAGGCCTCCGGACCGGGTTCTCGCGTGGGTGCAGCAGCTTCAGGTGTTTGCGCTTCTTTTCTCTATATTCCATTCGAACGCCCACGGGAAGGAGAAACCTGGATTTCTGGGCCAATTGATCTCGAAATTGGGTGAAACCGGCATTATTCACTTGTGTCAGTGCAAAATCAGTTTCCAACCGTTGTGGTATAAACTGCGCCTACATCAGAAAATCTTCCCTTGACCATGGACATCCTTTGCTATGATGGACGCTACTCCACCTATTTTAAATCGCGAGGAAAAGTACTGCATAAATACTCCTTTATTACCAACCAAAAGTAATTAAGCAAAACTGCAGAATATTCATCAATCCCTAGACCTTGATTACTCAACCTTGCAAAGAAAACCATTATCTTGTGTCAAGGAGCCTCAGTCTGTAACTATCTGTATGACTTCTTCCCACTCCCAAACAGATTCAATCAGTGACTCTTTATAGTTGCTATGGGCTCAAAATTGGCCCACCCCTTTTTTGGGAAGCCTTCATGGAGCAACTCGACCAATACTTCATGGCCAACGAGCTGGAAGGGAATGAGAACGCTACCAAACGAAGGGCGATCCTCCTCACCATCTGCGGGGCAACAACCGATGGCCTCATGAAGAATCTTCCTGCTCCAGTGAAACCAACAACCAAATCGTATGAAAAACTGTGTACGCTGCTCCGAGAGCACCTAAATCTGAAGGAGAGCATTCTGATGGCAAGCTATCGATTTTATACATGTCAACAGTCTGAAGGCCAAGAAGTGGCAAGCTATGTCGCCGAACTAAGGCACCTTGCAGGACATTGCGAATTCGGTGGATTCCTGGAGCAAATGCTTGGCATTGGTCATGAGGTTATCCTTCACAAACTATTGACTGTTGAAACACCGAACCTGAGCAAAGCCATAACGATAGCCCAGGCATTTATGTCCACCAGCGATAACACCAAACAAATTTCACAGCATAAAGATGCATCGGCAAGTACTGTACATGAAGTAACGTCGTTTTCAGACAGGAATGCATATGGTAGAATGTACACACCTGCAGCTGCACGACCTCAGATGACTCAGAGTCCGCCATCAAATGTGAATACGAGGCAATTAACACCTTGTTGGTGCTGCGGAGGTGATCATTGAGCCCATCAATGCCGCTTCAAACACTATGCGTGCAAAGGCTGTTGAACAATGGGACACCTCCAACGACCGTGCAGACGAGCTGCAAACCACCATGTTGCAGAGGAAGACCGATCCATGGCGGATCAAACTGAACTTGAGATTCGAACCAAGGAGGCAGACGTGTACGGGGTACACACCTTCACCACGAAATGTCCACCGATCATGTTAAAAGTTGAAGTGAACGGAATTCCAATATCAATGGAATTGGACACAGGTGCGAGTCAGTCTATCATGAGCAAAAAGGCCTTTGAGAGGCTATGGTGCAACAAGGCACAAAGGCCCAAGCTGAGCCCTATTCATACCAAGCTGAGAACTTACACTAAAGAGCTAATCTCGGTAATTGGCAGTGCAACAGTAAAAGTCTCCTATGATGGAGCAGTGCATGAACTACCACTATGGATTGTACCAGGAGATGGCCCCACACTGTTCGGCAGAAGATGGCTGGGAATAATCCGCTGGAACTGGGACGACATCTGAGCGCTTTCGTCCATCAATGACGCCTCATGTGCCCAGGTCTTGAGCAAGTTCCCGTCGTTGTTTGAGCCAGGCATCGTAAATTTCTCTGGGGCGAAGGTGCAGATCCACTTGATTCCCGGTACATGACCCATCCACCACAAGGCACGTGCGGTGCCATACATGATGTGAGGGAAAGTGAAGATCGAGCTGGACAGGCTGCAATGAGAGGGCATCATCGCGCCGGTTGAGTTCAACGAGTGGGCCAGTCCGATTGTTCCAGTTCTCAAGGGCGATGGCACGGTCAGAATTTGTGGGGACTATAAAGTAACGATTAACTGTTTTTCGCTGCAGGACCAGTACCCGCTACCCAAAGCAAACGACCTATTTGCGATGCTAGCAGGAGGGAAGATGTTCACCAAGTTGGACCTGACCTTGGCCTACATGATGCAGGAGCTGGCGGAATCTTCGAAAGGCCTCACCTGCATCAACACGCACAAAGGTCTGTTCATCGACAATAGATGCCCTTTTGCAATTCGATTGGCTGTGGCTATTTTTCAAAGGAACATGGAGAGTCTGCTAAAGTCAGTTCCGCGCACCGTGGTTTTCCAGGACGGCATATTGATCACAGGTCGGGACACCATCGAACACTTGCAGAACCTGGAAGACATTCTAAGTCGGCTAGATCATGTGGGACCCAGGTTGAAATGCTCGAAGTGTGTTTTCCTGGTGCCAGAGGTCGAGCTCTTAGGGAGAAGAATCGCCGCAGACGGCATCAGACCCACCGACGCCAAGACGGAGGCCATCAAGAATGCACCGAGACCACAGAACGTGATGGAGCTGCGGTCGTTCCTGGGACTCTTCAATTATTTTCGTAACTTCCTACCCAGGTTAAGCATCTTGCTCGAACTGCTACATGTGTTGCTACGCAAGAGAGATGACTGGGTATGGGGGAAATCACAAGAGACTGCTTTTGAGAAAGCCAGAAATCTGTTATTTTCCAACAAACTGCTTGTTCTGTATGACCCATGTAAACGTTTAGTGCGAGCTTGCGATGCATCTTCGTACGGGTCAGGTGTGTGTTACAACAAGCAAATGAATCGGGAACATTGTAACCGGTCACTTATGTGTCCAGGAGTTTGTCCAAGGCCGAAAGGGCCTACAGCATGATTGAAAAAGAAGCTCTGGCATGCATTTACGGGGTGAAAAAAATGCACCAGTATCTGTTTGGACTTAAGTTCAAGTTAGAAACTGACCATAAGCGCTCATATCGCTATTCTCAGAGAGCAAAGGTATTAATACCAATGTATCTGCTAGCATCCAAAGATGGGCACTCACGCTGTCTGCATATAACTATGTAATTCGCCACAGACCAGGCACAGAGAACTGCGCTGATGCTCTCAGTCGACTACCATTGCCCACCACTGGGGTGGAAATGGCACAGCCTGCAGACTTGCTCTTGGTGATGGATGCATTTGAAAATGAAAAGTCATCCGTTACGGCCCGCCAGATCAGGACCTGGACCAGCCAGGATCCTTTATTGTCCCTTGTAAAAAAACTGTTTCCTCCATGGGAGCTGGTCCAACATCCCAGCGGAGATGCATGAAGAGATCAAGCCGTTCCAGCGGCGCAAAGATGAAATGTCATACAGGTGGACTGTCTTTTGTGGGGTAATCATGTGGTTTTGCCTAAGAAAGGCAGGGAAACGTTCATACGCAACCCACCCAGCTATAGTAATGATGAAAGCTATAGCCAGATCCCATGTGTGCTGGTCTGGCATCGACTCAGATTTGGAGTGTTGCATGCGCCAATGCAACACTTGCTCTCAACTGAGCAATGCACCCAGGGAGGTACCACTAAGTTTGTGGTCATGGCCCTCCAAACCGTGGTCTAGGATCCACGTTGACTTCGCTGGCCCGTTTCTAGGCAAAATGTTTTTGGTTGTTATGGATGCTTATTCAAAATGGATTGTGTGTGTAATAATGTCTGTGAGCACGTCCACTGCCACCATCGAAAGCCTACGAGCCATGTTTGCCACGCATGGCCTACCTGTTGTCCTTATTAGCGACAATGGGCCGTGCTTCACCAGCGCTGAATTCAAGAAATTCATGACCCGCAATGAGATCAAGCGCGTCACATCTGCCCCGTTCAAGCCCACATCTAACGACCAGGCAGAACGGGCAGTCCAAACCATCAAGCAAAGCTTGAAACGCGTGTCGGAAGGCTCCCTGCAGACCCGCCTGTACGGGTGTCCTGCTCAGCTACCACGCCAGACCCCACTCGCTTACCCGGGTTCCCCCTGCTGAATTGTTCATGAAAAGGGCACTCAAGACAAGGCTCTCTCTAGTCCATCTGATCTCCATTATCATGTCAAGGGCAGGCGGCATCAACAAAGCATGTACCATGATCGTGCAAATTTGTCACATGATATTGAAGTCAATGACCCTGTATTTGTACTCAATTATGGACATGGTCCCAAATGGCTTGCTGGCACTGTCGTAGCCAAACAAGAGAGTAGGGTGTTTGAGGTCAAACTTGAAAATGGACTAACTTGCAGAAAGCATTTGGACCAAACCAAACTGCAATTCACAGACAGCCACGAGCAACCTGAAGTGGACACCACCAACTTCGACCCTCCGATACACACACAAGTGGCAACCGACATCACGATTGACCACAAAGCTGAACTCATCATCCCCAGCAGCCCAGCAAAGCCAGCTGTGCAGCAGCCCAGCGAAGGCCCAACCAACTCACCTGCACATGTGTTTGTACCAAGACGTTCAACTAGGGAGCGGAAAGCCCCAGATCGCCTCACCCTGTAAATAAGTGTACTATTGACTTTGGGGAGGGAGTGGTGTTATGTATGCAGCACTGCCACCAGAGGGCTCATCTGTTGGAATCCCAAGGGATCCCAGCATCCCTTGGGAGCACTCCATATAAGCAGGCCTCCCATGTTGTGCCGGCACTCTGGAGTCAGAACAAAGAGACTAAGGTCACACTTACTCAAGTCTACAGTACTCAGTCACATTGACTTATTTGAGACATAAGAGTGACCATTTGTCGAGCCTATTTACTTGGTGCTATTGTGAAAGAAGAACATGAGTGATGGAGGAACACTGAGACAATATCATTTATTGAAGTAGACTTTATTTAGATAATATGGGCTCAATTTTGGCCCAGTATAATCATTGTAAACTAATAGTTGTTTAAATTAATTGTGAGATTAGGGCAATTTAATTCAACCATCTGTTACTTCTTTTATTTTTGTAGTTTAAGCTTCCATGAATGCTTCTATTGTATAGTAAATTAACTTTGCAAAGTTTGTCATATGATGTCCTGTATAGCTGTTTGATCCTATTCACATTCTTTAGTCAAGTCATTAAGTTCTGCTGGCCTACCGATGTACCTACCTGCGCTGATTTCTTAACTCTCCGCAAGGGTTTTCACAAGTGGCCATATATGCTGGCCTAAGTAGATTTGGAGTAACTATTAGCTTGCCAAAGTGGCCTAAATAGCCAAAATTGGCAGAGGTGGCTGGTAACGCCCCCTTTTGAGAAAAGCTAAACTAAATTTTAAAAATTGGAACTTACACTGGCGCAAATTGAATGTGTAAAATGGGATTTTTAAGATACTCCAGAAAAATCAAGTTGCTCCAAAAAAGACGGAGCAACTCCTGGCCAATTTTAAGCCTTATATAACAATCACAGCATAGAATATACAGCTTCCTTTTGAAAGAAAGGAAGTCTTGGACTTATATAGCGCCTTTCACAACCACTGGACGTCTCAAAGCGCTTTACAGCCAATGAAGTACTTTTGGAGTGTCATCATCATCATAGGCAGTCCCTCAGAATCGAGGAAGACTTGCTTCCACTCTTAAAATATGAGTTCTTAGGTGGCTGAACAGTCCAATACGAGAACCACAGTCTCGGTCATGGATGGGACAGATAGTTGTTGAGGGAAGGGATGGGTGGGACTGGTTTGCTGCACGCTCTTTCCGCTGCCTGCGGTTGTTTTCTGTACGCTCTCGGCGATGAGACTCAAGGTGCTCAGCGCCCTCTCGGATGCGCTTCCTCCACTTAGGGTGGTCTTTGGCCAGCGACTCCCAGGTGTCAGTGGGGATGTTGCACTTTATCAGGGAGGCTTTGAGGGTGTCCTTATAACATTTCCTCTGCCCACCTTTGGCTCGTTTGCCGTGACGGAGTTCCGAGTAGAGCACTTGCTTTGGGAGTCCCATGTCTGGCATGCGAACAATGGCCTGCCCAGTGAAGTTGATCAAGTGTGGTCAGTGCTTCAATGTTGGGGATGTTGGCCTGGTCGAGGACTTAATGTTGGTCCATCTGTCCTCCCAGGGGATTTGTAGGATATTGCGGAGACATCGTTGGTGATATTTCTCCAGCGACTTGAAGTGTCTACTATACATAAGAACATAAGAAATAGGAACAGGAATAGGCCATACGGTCCCTCGAGCCATTCAATAAGATGATGGCTGATCTGATCATGGACTCAGCTCCACTTCCCCTCCCACTTCCCATAACCCCTTATCCCCTTATCGTTTAAGAAACTGTCTATTTCTGTCTTAAATTTATTCAATGTCCCAGCTTCCACAGCTCTCTGAGGCAGCGAATTCCACAGATTTACAACCCTCTGAGAGATGAAATTTCTCCTCGTCTCTGTTTTAAATGGGCGGCCCCTTATTCTAAGATCGTGCCCTCTAGTTCTAGTCTCCCCCATCAGTGGAAACATCCTCTCTGCATCCACCTTGTCAAGCCCCCTCATAATCTTATACATTTCGATAAGACCACCTCTCATTCTTCTGAATTCTAAGGAGTAGAGGCCCAGCCTACTCAATCTTTCCTTATAAGTCAACACCCTCATTCCTGGAATCAAGCTAGTGAACGCTCTCTGTAATGCCTCCAAAGCAAGTATATCTTTCGTAAATCAAAACTGCATGCAGTATTCCAGGTGTGGCCTCACCAATACCTTATATAGCTGTAGTAAGACTTCCCTGCTTTTATACTCCATCCCCTTTACAAAAAGGCCAAGATATCATTGGCCTTCTTGATTACTTGCTGTACCTGCATACTATCCTTTTGTGTTTCATGCACAAGTACCCCCAGGTCCCACTGTACTGCAGCACTTTGCAATCTTTCTCCATTTAAATAATAACTTGCTCTTTGATTTTTTTTCTGCCAAAGTGCATGACCTCACACTTTCCAACATTATACTCCATCTGCCAAATTTTTGCCTACTCACTTAGCCTATGTTCTTTTACAGATGTTTTGTGTCCTCCTCACACGTTGCTTTTCCTCCAATCTTTGTATCACATCAGCAAACTTGGCTACGTTACACTCAGTCCCTTCTGCCAAGTTGTTAATATAGATTGTAAATAGTTGGGGTCCCAGTACTGATCCCTGCGGCACCCCACTAGTTACTGGTTGCCAACCAGAGAATGAACCATTTATCCCGATTTTCTGTTCTCTGTTAGTTAGCCAATCCTCTATCCATGCTAATATATTACCCCCATGTCTCTGAGCCATACAGGAAGGCGGGTATTACTACAGTCCTGTAGACCATGAGCTTGGTGGCAGTTTTGAGGGCCTGGTCTTCAAACACTCTATTCCTCAGGTGGCCGAAGGCTGCACTGGTGCACTGGAGGCGGCATTGAATCTCGTCGTCAATGTCTGCTCTTGTTGTTAAGAGGCTCCTGAGATATGGGAAATGGTCCACGGTGTCCAGTGCCGCGCCGTGGATCTTGATGACGGGGGCAGTGCTGTGCGGCGAGGACAGGCTGGTGGAGGACCTTTGTCTTACGGATGTTTAGTGTAAAGCCTATGCTTTCATATGCCTCAGTAAATACGTCGACTATGTCCTGGAGTTCAGCCTCTGTATGTGCGCAGACGCAGGCGTCATCTGCGTACTGTAGCTCGACGACAGAGGTTGGGGTGGTCTTGGACCTGGCCTGGAGACGGCGTAGGTTAAACAGCTTCCCACTGGTTCTATAGTTTAGTTCCACTCCAGCGAGGAGCTTGTTGAGTGTGAGGTGGAGAATGGCAACGAGGAAGATTGAGAAGAGTGTTGGGGCGATGACGCAGCCCTATTTGACCCCGGTCCGGACATGGATTTGGCCTGTAATGGATCCGTTGGTAAGGATCACGGCCTGCATGTCATCGTGGAGTGTAGTCACTGTTGTAATGTTTAATAGGAATAAAAATCTTATCCCTAGACCTATGTAAGACTTGTTCACTTTAAATCTTTTTCTTCAATTCTGTGCAAGTCAACTAGCCACACAATAGTATTCAAAATCATGAATAAAATGTCAAACTGAAATTGTGCCAATTCAATCAGTGAATCTTTATCATCACTTTATTACACTGAGGAATGGAATCTCAGTTACCATGATAAACATTTTTTATAGTTCTGTTATCCTGATGGATATTATTTGCAATTAGCAAACAAAAGAGTTTCTTCATACACATTATGCATAATAATGGTCATATTTGCAGAATTACCACAATCTAAGGTTAACTCCAGTTCAGACAAGAACAGGAGCAATAATAATTTATTTTTCTGACAGCCATCGCATTTCCTCAGTTAAATCAGTGTGAGCAGTATTGCATTAATCCAATTCCGAGTGAATACGAGTCAGCAACAGGCATTCCTTCAAATGGAATATAATATGATGCCACTAGGACAGCAGTACAAAGTAGCTGTAAGTAAGTTGAAAATGATGAGGTTATTATCTTGTCAAAAAAAAAGGCATACAAGAACTTACTTATACACATTCATTTCCAGCTGAAGCCTGGAAATGGTGCAACAATATGCAAGACTATAAGAATTTTTAGCAACAGGAAAAGCTGATTAAACTGAACATGCTTATCTGTACTTTTGATAAATCTTTAAACAGCCTATCTATGGGCTCAATTTTCCCCAGTATTTGCGCCGTTTTTTTTTGAGCAGGCTGCTTTTTCTGGTCTAACTTAAAAATCCCCAATTTCCCCAATCAATTTGCACCAGGGTAACTCAGTTACGAATTTTTTAAGTCAGTTTTTTCAGCCAAAGGGGGTGTAACCAGCTACCTACGCCACTTCTGGCCATTTAGGGAAGTTTGGCCAGCTGAGAGTTACTCCAGCTCTGATTAAGCCAGTGTATGTGGCCTGTCCTGAAAAACCTTCCCTAGAGTTAAGGAAATCGATGCAGGTAAGGAAAGCGGTGCAGCTGATGCCCGGACACACTGAAAGAATTGAAAAACACATAGCAGCAACTTACCTTCAACCTCGCCCAAAGGCTGTCCGGTCCCATTCTCGGTCCCCACACACAGGAAGGCTGTCCGGTTCCATTCTCAGTTCCCGGTTCACACACACAGTCCGGTCCCATAAGAGAGCGAGAGAAAGAGAGAAACTGGCGATCAAGAATAGGATCGCCTTCGGGCGGGGTTCGCCTCAGCTCGCATTGTGTCCCTGGTTACCATGGCAGCCCGATCTTTTTGGCACAGATCAAGGCTCCACCCTCCTCGGGTTAGGCCGCGCCAAAATGAAGAGATCCAACCGGGAAACTTACAACACTTTTTTTTGGCTTCCTTGGGCCCCAAAAAATTGGGCGCAACTCTTCAAGTACGCCAAAAAAATGCTCTGGGGAAAATTGAACCCAATATCTCCCAGTCCCTTCTCTCTCCTGAAACAAATCTAATTGTCTCTTGGATCTGTTTAAACCAGCTGTGTCAAAAATCTTCCTTGGTAATTCATTCAACAAGTCTTTAGTGTAGATCTTGACTTTGTGAAATCGTGTAAAACGGGTGATAGTGAGTTGAAGCCCGTTTTACATCTCTCCCGATTATTGGACTGGATTTCTCAGTTTCTAACCCACCCGGAGTGCCGGGGGGGGAAGGGGGGGGTGGGGGGCAGTAGATTACGGGAAACCCGGAAGGCTGGACAGGATGCTGCAGCAACGGGTAGGTGCTGGGTACAAGGGGCGAGAGGATTCCGATGCCCGACCAGGGCATTGAGTTCGATCCGAGGGGGCTCGGATCCCCCACCCCGGGGAGGAGCAGGCTGCTGGTGGGTGAGCTTGGGGGGCCGCGAATAAGCACTCACGGCCCACATGGATTGCTCCCTGAGACTGTGCTTGCCTTGCTGCAGTTACCAGGACCCCTGAGCCCCAGGAATCCCGGCCAGCCACAGTAAAACCTGCACAGCAGGTTAAAGCAGAGGCTTTAGGCCTCATTATCATATTTAAAATGTCAACCCGCCCCTGTCCCACCTGTGTAAAAGTTGAAAGTGGGCGGGTTGTAGGCTGGTTGGGGTTGGGATTTCGATTTTTAATACTTTAACCACCCCCATGCTCTTAGCCCACCCGTTTTGCATGTTAAAATTCCTCCCCATTATTACCATTGAAGTAAAAATCAAGAGAGAAGTAAAATGTACTGCCGCCGTGTTATCAGCCGATTTACACGATTGCGTAAAGTCTAGATCTACTCCTTTGTGTTTGATTAATTTCTACCCAACTTCCTCCCATGTTCTCCTGAAAGTGTCTCATTCTGTCGGAGACCTCCACAGGCACCAGCTGTTCTTTGGTACCTGCCCAAGGCAGTGAACGTTTGCAGCCTTTTCATTGAGAGGCCACAGGTTGTTTTTTCACGAGCACAACCAATTATTATTTTCAAATTGATGCGAGTTCGTGATTGAAAGTTTTAACTGGCAATACAGTGGTTGAAATGAATGACATGCCCGAGATTGACATTCCAACGTAGCAAGGTGGATCCAAGCTGAACAACTTGTTCACATTCGAAAAGACCAAAATAATAGATAGGAAAAAAGCTAATTTTGAAGGGATGAGAATGGAACTAGGGAAGGTAAACTGGAAAAAAATGCTGATAGACAAAAATATTTAAAACAGTGATCAAGAGTTCAGGAGAAATACAAACTAGCCAATAATGAAGCACACGGATGAATAAAGACAGATGGGTAAAATTGAAACTAAAGAAAAAGGCATACTCTTAGTTCATAGACAATAAAGGAGAGGATGACAAAAGGGAATACAAAAAAAGGTTAGGAAAGCAAAGAGGAACTACAAAATTAAATTATCAAGGAATATAAAAATAATCAGTAAAGTATTCTATAGACGCATAAAATAACAAAGGAAAAATCTGGTTAAGGATAGGACCACTAAGGGATGCACGCTAAACTTACAGGTAATGACAGCAAAATAGCAGATATATAGGGCCCAAGTTTCGGATGTCCTCCCAGAACGGTGCATTCCAAGAGGCCCGCCTATTTTTTAGAATAAAAAAGCACCTAAAACTTACCTCGCAATTCTCCGAGTCCAGCAGGCCTGTTTCACAGTCAACGTAGCGCAGCACAAGCAGCTGGGGACGGAGCTACAGCCCTAGGCCAAAACGAGTGTCGGCAGGTACGCGTGTGCGCAGTGGAGTCTGCGCGCATGCACAGTAGCTCCTGGCCCTGCCAGCGCATCCTGTCTCCGGGCGACCCTATCCCTGGCCGAAGGGACGTTGTGATGTTCACCGCCCCTATCCCGGGATGAGTGGCCTGCCTGCCTCACCGTCCCTCGCCTCGTCACCAGTGCCCTTACCTCCCCGGTGGCAGGACCCGCCCGAACTGCAACGCTTTGGTGGTGGGCCCCGCCCGAACTCCTCCTCAGTGGCGGGGCCCGCCCAAGCACCTCCTCGGTGGCGGGGCCCGCCCGAACTCCTCCTCGGTGGCGGGATCCGCCCGAACTCCTCCTCGGTGGCGGGGCCCGCCCGAACTCCTCCTCGGTGGCGGGGCCCGCCCGAACTCCTCCTCAGTGGCGGGATCCGCCCAAGCACCTCCTCGGTGGCAGGACTCGCCTGACCAGCAGCTCTGCAGTGGTGGGCTCCACCCGAACTACTTCCTGATGGCTCTTCGGCAGGCTCCCGGTGCTGCAGTAGGTGGGTAGAAACTTTAAATGTTTTATTTATTTATTGATTTATTGGTTGATTTATTGATTTATTTATCATTTATTATTGATAATGACTCTTTATTGGTAAAAGTGAAGTGTTTAATGCTTTGTAAAGACCCCTAACTTCCCTCCCCCCACCCCCATTTCTCGCTATCTGCGCCTAATTTCTAATGTATAGGCAAGGTTTTTCTGAGCGTACAAAAATCGACACTTACTCTGTTCTAAGTTAGTTTGGAGTAACTTTTCACTGTCTAGACTTGCAAAACAGGCATAAGTGGCTGGTAACACCCCCTTTTGAAAACTAAAATGAAACTATTCTAACTAACTAGAACTGGAGCAAACTAAATGCTGAGAATTGCGATTTCTAAGATACTCCAGACTGAACTAGTTCCTCTAACAAAATAGGAGCAACTCGAGCTGAAACTTGGGCCCATAGAATAGTTACTATGCCTCAGTAGGAAGACGAACAAGGTGGGCATGACATTAGAAGAAGAGATCAAAAATGATATAATGACATTTAAGATAGAAAGGGGGAGATAATTGATGAACCAATCAAACTTAGAGAGAATACAATCCTGGTCCAGATGGATTGCATCCATCCATATTAAAAGTAAGGGAGAGATTGCAGAGGCACCATTACAGATATATGTAAAGGTTCATGAGAAAAGGGAATAAGCGGACAGCTAATGTGATTACTAAAATTAGTGCATTATTTATGCTGTATCAGAGATATTAATAATATATTTAATAAACAGCACATAATATACAAATAATATAAATAACAGGGACAGTTCAACATTACTGTATCCCCTTTTGCTTCATTTTAGCTCCTTTAATCCAATATTTGAATAGAGCTCTCATTTCAGAATCCTACATTGTGCAGTGCTAAAAATACACACTTATGAAATAGAAGAATACTAGAACTACACAAACACATGCACATTAAACTATCCAACTATCCTCACAGCTAAAACCCCAATGGAAAAAAATCCCCATCTATATCATGATGCAATTCAAAAAACTCGATGAGCAAGAGTCTAGTGTTGAAATGACAAATTTAGTACAGGGCACACTTCAGAATCTAAAATAAGGAATGCACAAGGAAAGACAAATACATTTAAACAAAAATGTTTGCCCATTGCCTAAATATAACCATGAATTTCCAGATGTATTTTGCGTTTATACTATAGGTATTCAAACAATGATGAGACTGTTTCAATTTGGCTCAGTAGGGCGAATCTTCGTCTGCCTACTGCCCCATTTCGCTGAAAAATGGGGCAGTAAATGTTAGAATATTGACGATTACTAGTTGATTCCCATCAGACCTTGCCTTGTGTACAGCAAGTTAAAATGTCTTTGCAACATACTAGCTGAGCTGTTTTGGAACAACGGTAAAGAGGCAGACTTTTACAGATAAGAGGAGAGGACGATAACAAGCTTGCAAGTCAGAGATGGCAGTCGAAGGGATTAGAAGTTGGTAGTGTCATATCAGCTTAGTGGAATAATAAGGACAGAGTTGCATAAAGTGCAGCTCAAGGCAGCCAAATAATATAAAAGTGTCCCCTCCAAAGGTTAGAGCGTTTGGGACAGTTGAAGGTCAATTTGCCTTAACGGTAGCTCATGAAGGTCAAGTCTGATCATCTTGAACTTTGGAGAAAACAGATTGCTTGTTGTCTAATGTAATACTGTACAACATTGAATCAGAACAATACTGTTATTAGTCATTGTATATTATATCTTGTGTCAAAAACCACTTGGGCCTGAATCACACAGAAGTTATTGTTGCAAGACTAACAACTCTTTGTTGCGAGCGGAATCCTGGGAAATCCACTAACAGTTAGCAGACTTGTTTTTTTAAAACCACCTCCCACTGGCAGCTGAGGCCAACTGACTCAATTTTCTAGAGGGCCTCAAAATAGGCAGCCAGCACTTGAAACCAAAACAGGCATCAGTCGTACTGAAATATATAAACCGGGGTCCTAAACAGTTTCTAGGACCCTAATGAAAGTTTGGTGTTCCACTAGCAGAGAGCTTGTGGAACTGAGCAGATGGCAGTTGAACCAACAATCCTTAAAAGGGCAGGTTTATCTGAAACACCCAAAACAAACTGCAACACTGATAGTTGTGAAGCTAGAAGCAGCCTGGAATACATGGTTGAAACCTGTTATATGGCCAGGATACCAGTGGAGCATTATTCTAACACAGCAAAATGGATCTGGGATTGCCTCCCCCCACCCCACTTAAAGGCTTATACTCTGGTTCGACCCACACAACCCCCAGCCCCACTCCCCGGACCAGTGAGCTGAGTGCTGACAACTCATCAATTCTATTCTAATGAGGTCCGACAATGACACTGATTCGGGCCTTCCGCTGGTGTAGGTGTAGCAAACCACCCGCATCCAGCACCCGTCTGATTTTCACCATAGTCGATAATCGCCCACCCTCTGGACAGGGACAGATTGGGATATAGTTCCGCAGATTTACCACTCCTGTCACCCCTACTCGATAAAGTGTTGACCAGGGCAAGACTGACCTTGACTGAGATGGCCCCCTCCATGTCGCGTAGTCTGGCAACGCCCTTCATCCATGCATAAACACGACTAATTGTACAGGTTACCACAGGGCTGTGCATTGAACCACATCCCAGCAAGTCACTGCCTTCCGTAGGGCAGAAATAAACACTCATTTGTCAATAGAATCCTTACAGGTTCTCTCAGGACAGTTTGCTTGAGAATGATTCGATCGGAAAAGCCGGTTTTCGGCGCATTTGCATTGCGTGCTGAAAAACGGCTTTTGCGCCGCCTTCCCGGATCCGTACACACTCCGTACGGACCCGGGGAGGCCGTAATTTCAGGCCCAGTATATTCTCCATAATTGTGAAAAAACATTGCATTTGAGTTTCTTTTAAAAGGGGCAATATCATGATATTGTATAATAAACTTTGGATATCATTTTCTCCAAAGTGCACGCTCATTTTTTACACATCAAAAATCTGAGCTTCTTCTCAAATGGAAGTTGTCCGTTTTAGATGCTTTTATTGCAATGTTTATTTTTAGTGTCTCCATTTCCACTAATGGCCCAGATTTTGTGGTGTGTAATAATGGCGAACTGTCATATTTTGCCCTCATTACCCCTCTGAAACTGCCCGTAACTTCAGGATTTAGCGCTTGCCCACCTAAATGCAGAAATCCTGAAGTTGCGGTCTCTGCTCAGATACAGACTGCATTGTGGATCCCCATAGCTGGCAATCTGATAAATAAGTGAAAAGGGAACTGGTATTCTTGTAGAGCCAACATATTCCAGGTGGGACATTTAAGCAAAATGACCTTGTTGGTGGCCAAGCCCTCCTGATCTAGCCTGCTGGATGGCTCATCTAGATCATTTCTAAACATTTTCTTTTTTTTTAAATGAAAGGTCACAGACCTAAAACATTATCTGTTTCTCTCTCCACAGATGATTCCTGATTTGTTGAGAGTTTCCAGCATTTTCTGTTTTTATTTCAGATTTCCAGCATCCGCAGTATTTTGCTTTGGTTGAGGAATGTTAATAAGTTTACTATTTGCAAGACTGGTGCATATGTGCCAACACAATAGTAATTTTCAACCCACTGTAGAAATTGGTACTGGATGAAAGATAAATATATATTCTAAAAATGTATTGAAAAATCACCTTCTGGCTCTCTGCAGTTCTCTGGTGCCAGTTCATGGTCATGACAATTGTAACTGTAAATAACAAGTCATTGGAATTACCGAGTCATACAATCTTTGACAACACATTCTCTCAGTTGTACAATGTCGTGGCACAATTGTGTATCTTTGATTGAAGAACAATGCTGTACGTGCATGAACAATAGAAATCCTCTAATAGGGGGCTGCAAGTAGTACACTGAATGAAAAACAGAAAAGGAAGAGCAGCGCATGTATTATGCCAAAAACCACATGGGGTTCTGACCTAAACCGAGGCTGTTGGCCAGATGACCAGAGACAAAAAAGCACACGAGCAACCTTACAACTCAACAACTCCTTGAAAAAAACTGCAACTGAGGCAGGTCACTTCAATACTAGTGAGAACAGTACCAAAGCAGGCACAGCATGGATATCTGATGCTGTTGATTAATTATAGGTAATATAGCTCCATTATAACCCCAGTGCCAATCTGCCAGGTGTGGCGCATGCTCCAATGTGATTGCAAAACCCCTACATCACATGACCTAAACAGCCCGTTAATACAGAATCTTGGTCACTTATACCCTCCTATTCTTGCACTGGGTCGCTACTATTATGAGAATATTTCAGTCCTGGGAATGTTGTTAGACTCTGTTTTTACCCTTCCTCACAATGCTCTTACAATAATCCTTTGAATGTTGCCTCGTCATTCTTTTTTCTCCCCCGTCCCCCTAGATTTTGCAATTCCTCGTTCATTTCTCTCTTCTTTGCTTTGATCCTTTATCGTGTTCTTTTCCTAACCTCACAACTAATGAACTCTTCTGTCTTCTTTCGTCTTCCCTTCCTCTTACAATTTAGTGCTTTTAAAACCCAAATTTGATGTCACCTAATCTATTTTTTGATTTACCTCATCTTCTCTCCCTCATCTTTTCCACCTTGGTGGTGTCCTGCATAATGGGGCTTGACCCTTTACTCAGGTTTCTCATTTTAAAAACAAACTCCCCATGGCTTTGCTAACTATTCAACTGGCTAAGTAGTTATTGCTCCTAATATCGCTCAGGATCACTCACTGCCATTCAGCAGCTAATGATTTGTAACAAGATTTTAAAGTGTTAGTTATTTTACCATTGAGAAGCTATGTTGCCATGAAGCCTATTCATTACAATTGACTGCTATTAAGCACCCACATATCAATCACAAGGCATCTGTATGCCAACCATATTTATGCTGTTAAACAAGAGAGCTGTAGAATGTGTACATTATATGAGACTACATGAGTTACGGCAGTTAATGAGAACTCTTAAAAATGGTCAACTGAGTTCCCCAATTGCTTAATTGGTAAATGCACTACCTAGTGCCGTACTGACCAGGAAGGTTCCAGGTCTGTCTCTGAGGCCGGAATTTTCTAGAGTGTCAGCAGGCAGGATCAGTGGTGGGTCGGGTGGGAAAGGGTTTGTTATTTGACAACGGGTTTCTGGCCCACTGCACCTTTCCCAATGTCGGGTCTGTCAGTGCTGAGCAGAACCAATGACCCAATTAAACACATTACAATGTACTTAACACACCCTTGACAGGCTTTTTTAACTTACCTTTTCACTTTAACCTCATGGCCACGGGAACCATGCTGTTCGGGGACCAGGACTGTCAACCTGAGGTGGGAGTTCAGTGGCTTCAAATGTACAGTAAAAGCTCCCACCTGACAGATCATCACTTTCCTCAGCCACAAGCAGTTTCTCAGTCCATTTCCCGCACAGATTCTTCAGGCTTGCCACTTTCCACACTCCATCCAATCTCACCTCATTGGAAGAACTCTTTCACCATTGGCAGATCGCTTTTGTCATCTTTATTTCACCTCTCATCTATTCCATCAACATGGATGCCCTTTATACTGTCTCACCTTGGTCTTCAGAATCTGACCACGATCACCGCCAACACTAACAGCACCAGGCACACCAGCAGCCCCAACAACAACACCAACCTTCTCTGTAATCACCTGATGCTGCACAGGACACAGGGCATCAGCACCTGAGACATTGCTGCCTGGAAGCCAGGAATGGCCTCACCACGGCCAGATTTACTTCGCTTGATGCTGTACACTCTGGTTGCCACATGATGCGTCAGGTTGGCACCACCCCACACCAACACCATAAAGCATCCCTACAATGCCCAAGCCATTCTTTTCACACTCATCACCATTGTGGGGGGTACCGTTATGACTCACCATTCACTGCAATTCACTAAGCCACGTTCAAAGGTGCACACAGATCTGTCCAAGAACGCAAAGTGTTGAAAATAAAGATTTCACTGATTGACAGCACATTAACAGAAACTTTGCATGAACATTGAATAAAACACCCAAGTGCCTACCCTACTGTGTTGTTAGTTGGTATGGTTGCACTAGGATGAGGGTGAGTGTGAGGGGTGGCTAGTGAGATGGGGATGTGATAATATAGCTAGAGAGAGATGGATGGGTGGAAGTGCAAGGTAAGTTGGTGTGAGTAAGGATGTGCAGGACTAGGGTAGGGAAGGCAGAGTGAAGGTGATGTGATCAGAGGCACAGCGGATGAAGGCGAGTGTGACTTTGTGCTTATGTTTCGTGATCTAGTGAGATTACTAGAAGGTTTGCACCACTGCACCCTGGTCCTCCTGACGACATCCCTGCTTGTGCACTCCTGTACAACGTGCAACCAGGCTGTGTTGGTCTCCCAGGGAGGTCTCTTCCACCCATTGGATGGGAAGAGGACCGCCCAGCCTGCTGTAACTCTCTCCATAAGCATATGGAAGGAGTCATGGGAGAGCCTGGGTGCAGCCCTGCACTTCTGTGCAGTCATTGTCAGTGTTTGAAGCCCTGCATCTCAATGCTGTAGAACACTGACAGCACAAATATCAAAAGAAAGTTGGCCATGGTCATTTTAAGGAAACTGGCTGATGAATGACATCACCAGACCCGCTTCCTCTAATTGGACCAGGGAATGCACTGGGCGGGCTTAACAAGCCCCATTAACGCAAGTTCATTTTAGGCAGTGGGATGGAGCCAGCAGCGAGGCCATGACCCACCACCGACATCTTAGGCAGTCCTTCAGTCGAGGATGACTTGCTTCCACACTAAAAATGAGTTCTCAGGTGACTGATGAAAGCATCATTTTAAAGTGGAAGATGCCCGTGAGTGAATCCTTTTAACGTGGGGTGGCTGTTGCACACCAGCCACCACACGGGCTTGACAGAGCAAGATCTTGGTCTAGTGGAAAAGGGATCCAAGATGACTGGGGCCGAGTGCACACATACAAACATACTCTGACTGTCCTCCTTCCTCCTTCCCACAGGACCTCTCTCCCTGTAATTCATAGAATGCAGTGTAGGCCTCACGACCTCGCTATTGGCCCGTGCTGCGCCTTCCCTTGGCCTCGACCCTGCTGTTGGTCCATGCTGCTCCACCTCTGGGCTCCGACCTCTCCTATCCTCCGTGCCTCATCCATCCTGACCACCTCTCCTCTCCACTTCCGACCTCCGGACCTCGCCTGTCCCGACCTCCGGACCTCGCCTGTCCCGGCCTCCACTCCCGACCTCGCCCGTCCCGATCACCGGACCTCACCCGTCCCGACCTCCGGACCTCACCCGTCCCGACCTCCGGACTTCACCCATCCCGACCTCCGGACCTCATTCATCCCGACCTCCGGACCTTGCCTGTTCCGACCTCCGCTCCCGACCTCCAGACCTTGCCTGTCCCGACCTCCGCTCCCGACCTCCGGACCTCGCCCGTCCCAACCTCCGGACCTTGCCTGTCCCGACTTCCGCTCCCGACCTCCAGACCTCGCCTGTCCCGACTTCCGCTCCCGACCTCCGGACCTCGCCCATCCTGACATCCGGACCGCGCCCGTCCCAACCTCCGGACCTCACCTGTCCGGACCTCGCCCATCCCGACCTCCGGACCTTGCTCATCCCAACCTCCGGACCTCGCCCATCCCAACCTCCGGACCACGCCCATCCCAACCTCCGCTCCCGACCTCCGGACCTCGCCCGTCCCGACCTCCGCCCCCGACCTCCGGACCTCGCCCATCCCGACCTCCGGACCTCGCCCGTCCCAACCTCCGCTCCCGACCTCCGGACCTCGCCCGTCCCCACTTCCGGACCTCACCTGTCCGGACCTCGCCCTTCCCGACCTCCGGACCTCGCCCGTCCCAACCTCCGGACCGCGCCCGTCCCAACCTCCGCTCCTGACCTCCAGACCCCGCCCGTCCCAACCTCCGGACCTCACCTGTCTGGACCTCGCCCGTCCCGACCTCTGGACCTCGCCCGTCCCGACCTCCTCCCCCGACCGCGCCCGTCCCGACCTCCGGACCTCGCCCGCCCCGACCTCCCGACCTCCGCCCCCGACCTCCGGACCTCGCCCCACAATTCTGGGTTTAGGTGTGTGAAGTGCATGTGCCTAAATATGGCGCTTGCACACACATCCCCAGGAGAAGGGCCTTCGCCGGTGGAGATTTGGGCTATTTGCCCAACTTCTGTCCAGCGACTATCCTACAAACGGAACTCACCATTGCTATCAATGAGAATCGCGCTGTACCTTGCAGTGGTATGCTCCTTTTATGGTTCCGACCTGCCGCTGATGGTTCGTCACAGGTCAGGGCCTCGTGTGAGCCAGTCCGGGTGGGAGACGGCTGTGAAGAGGGAGACTGGATTGGACGTCACCATAACCCAGGTCGGTGATTGGTGCCTGGGCAGGTGCAGCAGGAGCGGTGAGGTCGGGATGAAGGAGCGGCGAGAGATTGTAGAACGATGTGATCAGGGCCCAGGAGAGGTGTGAGTTCGGGGCTCAGGCGTGGCCTCAGGGGCAGCACGGGCCAGCCCACACTCCGATATGTGTGCGCACTAGGTCCGTGCAGCAGAGCTCGTCTCCAGTCGTCTTGGTTAATCCTTGCCACTGAACCAAGACCTCGCTTTGTCAAGCCCGTGTGGTGGCTGGTGTGCAACGGCGACCACACATTAAAAAAATTCATAAACAGGCATCTTCCACCCATCAATATGTAGTTTGGGACCTGGAATATCAGGTCCTTTATTGAAACTCATCCCTTTTTGACGTGGAAGCAAGTCATCCTCGATTCGAGGGACCACCTAAGAAGAAGACAATGAGAATACTCCATTTTCATTGGTGGTCCAGGCCCACATGATCCCAGGATGCCCGTACGCTCCTGGGATTTGTGGGCCTCTGCGCTAGGCTGCGCATCTAGGCCTCAGAGCCGAAGTGCTCAGTTCTCTCGGACCACCAGGTACTTTCGTTAAAAAAATTTTGGTCGGAGGCATCCGCCCGTGGGAAGCCTCCGATCCCAATTTCTGGGCCATTAACTTTGATCCTCTCTCGACAGATGCTGCCTGACCTACTGAGTAATTCCAGCATTTTATGCTTTTAATTTCAGATTTCAGCATCCGCGTTATTTTGCTTTTGTACGATTACCATTATTGCCCATTACAAAGTCACCATTTTCAGCAGGTTAAACGTACCGGCTATTTTGGAGAGAAACAGGTGTTCAAAGCACGTTATGGTGAATGACCTATTAACCACCTCGGGGAGGCAGGTTACAGTTTGCACTGACTGCAGTAACATACATATTCACGAGCAGTTCTCACCTCGTTAATGTGCAATTACTTTGTACACTTAATCCCCTCCGAAATAGAAAGGGATTTATTGAAGCACTGAAGCATGCCTTGAAACATGAAACAGTGAATTTGCAAGTGCAGTGAACTCTTGTTACATTTAATAATAGTCTGGGCAAACTATTGTTGAAAACATAAATTGTCCGCCATGTATAGCGAGCAAATCACATTTGCACAATTGCACCTGTTATATGCGGTGAGAACTATACCACTCATATAGAGGAGTCGGGTAAAAATCATACAGTAATTAAGTGATAGCACAGAAATAAATATCAGGAATTTCCTTGATTTTTATCCCCCCCGATTGGTCACCATAACTTCAGCGGAATAGTTTGTTAGACGGTAAAACTGGGTTTCTGCTGAAGGTTTAATGCCTGATTGAGAGAATCTCTAAGGAAGATCCCAGTAACAATAAGGTGATAGCATATAAATAAACTGTAGCAATTAACAAGTCTCAGGTGGGATTAGAACATAAGAAATAGGAGCAGGAGTAGGCCAATTGGCCCCTCGAGCCTGCTCCGCCATGCAATAAGATCATGGCTGATCTAACCTTGGCTTCAGCTACACTTTCCCGCCCGCTCCCCATAACCCTTTACTCCCTTATCATTCACAAATCTGTCTATCTCACCTTAAATATATTCAATGACCCAGCCTCCACAGCTCTGTGGGGGAGAGAATTCCAAAGATTCATGACCCTCTAAAAGAAGAAATTCCTTCTCATCTCCATTTTAAATGGGTGACCCCTTATTCTGAGACTATGCCACCTAGTCCTGGATTCCCCCACGAGGGGAAACATCCTCTCTGCATCTACCCTATCCAGCCCATTCAGAATCTTATACTTTTCAATAAGATCACCTCTCATTCTTCTAAACTCCAAGAAGAAACTTTTATTTCCATAAAGTAATGTAAGAGACTCTAATCAAAAGCAGAGTTGTTTACCTCTTTTAAAAAGTAGCTGGAGAAATATCTGAAATAAAAAAGAAAAAATTGCAAATGTTGGAAATCTGAATAAAAAACTGAAAATGCTGGAAATAGACAGCAGATCAGTCAGCATCTGTAAAGAGAAAGGACAGATTATGATCTTTTCAGATTGTGTACTCCCTGAAGAAGGTTACAAACCCAAAATGTTATATTTTGTATTTTCTCTATCCAGATGCTAACAGACCTCATGTGTATTTCCAGCATTTTCTGGAAAAATTGCTGTTTGAGAAGAGAATTGATATTATAAGGATAGGTATGTAATAAGGTGAACGAATAGTGTGCAATGTTTCTGAGGAGGGTTGGATGGAGGACAGTGGTTTGTGTGGAATAGAGGAGGATGTGGGTGAAAGAATACTCTGCAATATTACTCTCTTTCCTTTGGAGTTCACATGGCATTTCTCCAGAAATCTTCCTCAGGAGACTAAATAGGTTGCATAAAATTTGTGGTGGAGTACATTGTACATAATCTGTGGAAAGAATGGACTTGATGGCCTG
Source organism: Pristiophorus japonicus (assembly GCF_044704955.1). Lineage (NCBI taxonomy): Eukaryota > Metazoa > Chordata > Chondrichthyes > Pristiophoridae > Pristiophorus > Pristiophorus japonicus. Next base: position 77,780,693 of record NC_091984.1, on the reverse strand, counting down.
AATGGCCACATCTCTATCCATGCTTTCTTATGTTCTTATTTCCTAGGTAACTAATAACAACTTTATTCTTCAGTCAGCGGTTATTGTGTCTGAAAAGAGGGAAAAAGAAAGAAAGACTTGGATTTATATAGTGCCTTTCACGACCACCCGACGTCTCAAAGCCTTTTACAGCCAATGAAGTACTTTTGGAGTGTAGTCACTGTTGTAATGTAAGAAACACAGCAACCAATTTGTGCTCAAGCAAGCTCCAACAAACAGCAATGTGATAATGACCAGATAATCTGTTTATTGATGAAGGGTCATCGACCTGAAACGTTAACTCTGTTGTTCTCATAGAAACATAGAAACATAGAAACATAGAAATTAAGTGCAGGAGCAGGCCATTCAGCCCTTCGAGCCTGCATCACCATTCAATAAGATCATGGCTGGTCATTCAACCTCAGTACCCCTTTCCTGCTTTCTCTTCATACCCCTTGATCCCTTTGGCCGTAAGGGCCATATCTAACTCCCTTTTGAATATATCTAACGAACTGGCCTCAACAACTTTCTGCAGTAGAGAATTCCACGGGTTTACCACTCTCTGAGTGAAGAAGTTTCTCCTCATCTCAGTCCTAAATGGCTTACCCCTTATTCTTAGACTGTGACTCCTGGTTCTGGAACTCCCCAGCAACGGGAACATTCTTCCTGCCTCCAACCTGTCCAGTCCCGTCAGAATGCTATATGTTTCTATGAGATCCCCTCTCATCCTTCAAACCTCCAGTGGATACAATCTCTCCTCATATGTCAGTTCTGCCATCCCGGGAATCAGTCTGGTGAACCTTCGCTGTACTCCCTCAATAGTAAAATGTCCTTCCTCAGATTAGGAGACCAAAACTGAACACAATATTCTAGGTGTGGCCTCCCTGCTCCTATATTCAAATCCTCTAGCTATGAAGGCCAACATGCCATTTGCCTTCTTCACCGCCTGCTGTACCTGCATACCAACCTTCAATGACTGATGTACCATGACACCCAGGTCTTGTTGCACCTCCCCTTTTGCTAATCTGTCACCATTCAGATAATATTCTGTCTTCCTGTTTTTGCCACCAAAGTGGATAACCTCACATTTATCCACATTATACTGCATCGGCCATGCAGTTGCCCACTCACCTAACCTGTCCAAGTCATCCTGCAGCCTCTTAGCATCCTCCTCACAGCTAATACCGCCACCCAGCTTAGTGTCATCTGCAAACTTGGAGATATTACATTCAATTCCTTCATCTAAATCATTGATGTATATTGTAAATAGCTGGGATCCCAACACTGAACCCTGCGGCACCCCACTGGTCACTGCCTGCCATTCTGAAAAGGACCCGTTTATTCCGACTCTCTGCTTCCTGTCTGCCAACCAGTTTTCTATCCACGTCAATACATTACCCACAATACCATGTTCTTTAATTTTGCACACTAATCTCTTGTGTGGGACCTTGTCAAAAGCTGTTTGAAAGTCCAAATACACCACATCCACTGGTTCTCCCTTGTCCACTCTACTAGTTACATCCTCAAAAAATTCTAGATGATTTGTCAAGCATGATTTCATAAATCCATGCTGACTTGGACCGATCCTGTCACTGCTTTCCAAATGCACTGCTATTTCATCTTTAATAATTGATTCCAACATTTTCCCCACCACCGATGTCAGGCTAACCGGTCTATAATTCCCTGTTTTCTCTCTCCCTCCTTTTTTAAAAAGTGGTGTTACATTAGCTACCCTCCAGTCCATAGGAACTGATCCAGAGTCAATAGAATGTTGGAAAATAATGACCAATGCATCCACTATTTCTAGTGCCACTTCCTTAAGTACTTTGGGGTGCAGCCTATCCGGCCCTGAGGATTTATCGGAATTCGATCCCATCAATTTCCCTAACACAATTTCCTGACTAATAAGTATTTCCTTCAGTTCCACCTTTTCGCTAGACCCTCGAACCCCTAGTATTTCCGGAAGGTTATTTATGTCTTCCTAAGTGAAGACAGATTTGTTCAATTGGTCTGCCAGTTCTTTGTTCCCCATTATAAATTCACCTGATTCTGGCTGCAAAGGACCTATGTTGGTCTTCACTAATCTTTTTCTTTTCACATATCTATAGAAGCTTTTGCAGTCAGTTTTTATGTTCCCTGCAAGCTTCCTCTCATACTCTATTTTCTCCTTTGTCCTCCTCTGCTGAATTCTAAATTTCTCCAATTCCTCAGGTTTGCTGCTTTTTCTGGCCAATTTATATGCCTCTTCCTTGGATTTAACACTATCCCTAATTTCCTTCATTAGCCACTATCCCTAATTTCCTTCCCCGTTTTATTTTTACTTCAGACAGGGATGTACAATTGTTGAAGTTCATCCATGTGATCTATAAATGTCTGCCATTGCCTATCCACTGTCAACCCTTTAAGTATCATTTGCCAGTCTATCCTAGTTAATTCATGTCTCATACCATCGAAGTTACCATTACCTGTCCTTAAGTTCAGGACCCTAGTCTCTGAATTAACTGTATCACTCTCCATCTTAATAAAGAATTCTATCATATTATGGTCACTCTTCCCCAAGGGGGCCTCGCACAACAAGATTGCTAATTAGTCCTCTCCCATTACACAACACCCAGTCTAGAATGGCCAGTTCTCTAGCTGGCTCCTTGACATATTGGTCTGGAAAGCCATCCCTAATACACTCCGGGAAATCCTCCTCCACCGCATTGCTACCAGCTTGGTTAGCCCAATCTATATGTAGATTAAAGTTGCCCATGATAACTGCTGTACCTTCTCCACAGATGCTGCCTGACCTGCTGAGATTTCCAGCATTTTCTGTTTTTATTTCAGATTCCAGCATTTTGCTTTTGTAATCTGTTTATTTGTTATGTTGATTGAGAGATAAATATTGGCTCAGACACTGGGGATAACTCCCCTGCTCTTCTTCGAAATAGTGCCATGGGATCTTTTACATCCACTTGAGAGAGCAGACAGGGCCTCAGTTTAACATAGAAACATAGAAAATAGGTGCAGGAGTAGGCCATTCGGCCCTTTGAGCCTGCACCACCATTCAATATGATCATGGCTGATCATGCAACTTCAGTACCCCATTCCTGCTTTCTCTCCATACCCCTTGATTCCTTTAGCTATAAGGGCCACATTTAACTCCCTTTTGAATATATCTAATGAACTGGTCTCAACAACTTTCTGTGGTAGAGAATTCTACAGGTTCACAATTCTCTGAGTGAAGAAGTTTCTCCTCATCTCTGTTCTAAATGGCTTACCCCTTATCCTTAGACTGTGACCCTTGGTTCTGGACTTCCCCAACATTGGGAACATTCTTCCTGCATCTAACCTGTCCAATTTCATCAGAATGTTATATGTTTCTATGAGATCCCCTCTTATTCTTCTAAATTCCAATGAATATAAACCTAGTCGATCCAGTCTTTCTTCATATGTCAGCCTGCCATCCCAGGAATCACTCTGGTGAACCTTCGCTGCACTCCCTTAATAGCAAGAATGTCTTTCCTCAGATTAGGAGGCCAAAACTGTACACAATATTCAAGGTGTGGCCTCACCAAGGCCCTGTACAACTGCAGTAAGACCTCCCTGCTCCTACATTCAAATCCTGTAGCTATGAAGGCCAACATGCCAATTGCCTTCTTCACCACCTGCTGTACCTGCATGCCAACTTTCAATGACTGATGTACCATGACACCCAGGTCTCATTGCACCTCCCCTTTTTCTAATCTGTCACCATTCAGATAATATTCTGCCTTCCTGTTTTTGCCACCAAAGTGGATAACCTCACATTTATCTATATTACACTGCACCTGCCATGCATTTGCCCACTCACCTAACCTGTCCAAGTCACTCTGCAGCCTCTTAGCATCCTCCTCACATCACACACTGCCACCCAGTTTAGTGTCACCTGCAAACTTGGAGATATTACATCCAATTCCTTCATCTAAATCATTAATGTATATTGTAAATAGCTGATCTGTCTAATCCAAAAGCTGGCACCTCCGACAGTGCAGCACTTGCTCAGTATTGCACTGTAGTGTCAGCCTAGATTTTTTTATGCTCAAGTCCCTGGAGTGGAACTTGAAACCACAACCTTGTGACTCAGAGGCAAGAGAGCTACCCACTGAACCCTAGGGAAGGAAGAACCCTACTGGTGCACTGTCTAAAGGAATGCAAAAAATAATTTTCTCTTCCCAATTAAAAGGATTAATATCTGTAAACTAGACGTAATCAAGTATCTCCTTGACACCTTATTCCATAAGTTTTCTTTGAGAATTGTATTATTACATGGCTTTCAATTTCAATCCTCTACAATCAATATTTTCTCATCTTTAAACCCTATTTATGTTGTTAGAACTATTTCCACTGGAGCATTCTGGAGTACTTTTGGTGACCAACAGCAACACTGGAGAAACAGCATATGTTTTAAAGTCACATTTGCAATGTTAAATTCACATTTGTTGGGCTGCCTGAGGTCAGGATGTCAACTGGTCTTAGCAATGATCACTTACCTCATATGTGCCTCCTCATTTATATTGTAGCACTGCTTCTAAAGGTAGAGCTTCCTGCAAATGCAGTGCTGCATAAAAGAAAGAAAGTACAAAGTTGCATTTATGTAGCGCCTTTCACAAACTCAGGGCATCCAATGAATTGTTTTTGGAGTGTAGTCACTGTTGTAACATTGGGAAATATAATGAGGTATAATGGAATATAATGAGGTATTAAACTAACCAAGAACTGTTCAACCATTAGTTTGAGTTTGATTAAACTGTATCATGATCCAAAGTACTTATTTTCTAATTTATTATCTACTATTTGCTACCATAGCTGTGTTATTTATGTAGTTATTATTTTGTGAGGAGACTGCTCATTTGGGATTTGTCTCGTGGTAATTATTTATCCTGGTAACTATCAAACAGCTCATTAAAACACTTGTGAACAATTAATCACCACATTTAATACCAGAGACTGAGTTGACACCTCAGAATGGGTCACAACTGTCAAACCTGCTCATAGTCTGTTTTCTAATAGGCAAATGTTGCAATAGAGCTGAGATTTATAACTTTTCTCATTGAATTTCTGATTTAGGATTATATAGAATTACATAGAATATACAGCACAGAAACAAGCCATTGGACCCAACTAGTGATGACGAATGAATTCTCGTCCCACTCCTGCACCGTTACCTCTGGTGTCTCCCAAGTGTCTATCCTTGGCCCCCTCCTATTTCTCATCTACAAGCTGCCCCTTGGTGGCATCATCCAAAAACACAGCATCACTTTCCACATGTACGCTGATGACATCCAGCTCTACCGCACTGCCACCTCTTTGTCTGCTTGTACGACATCCAGGATAAGCAGACATTCCCTCCAACGAAATATTGGGAAGACTGAAGCCATTGTCTTCAGTCTCCTCCACAAACTCCGTTCCCTAGCCGACCGACTCCGTCCGTCTCCCTGGAAACAGTTTGGGGCTGAACCAGACTGTTCCGAAGCTTGGTGTCATATTTGACCCCGAAATGAGCTTCTGTCTACATATTCTTCTCTGAGACCGCCCAACCCTCATCCATACCTTTCTTATCTCTAGACTTGACTATTCCAACACAATCCTGGCCAGCCTCCCACGTTCTACCCTCCGTAAACTTGAGGTCATCCAAAACTCTACTGCCCGTGTCCTAACTCACACCAAGTCCCGCTCATCCATCACCCCTGTGCTCGCTGACTTACAGTGGCTCTCGGTTAAGCAACGCCTCGATTTTAAAATTCTCATCCTTGTTTCAACTCCCTCCATGGCCTCACCCCTCCCTATCTCTGTAATGTCGTCCAGCCACACAACCGCACCTCCCCCCCCCCCAACCAGTTGCCTAGGCCCTAAGCTCTGGAATTCCCTTCCAAACCTCTCTGCATCTCTTTCCTCCTAAAAACCGACCTCTTTGACCAAGCTTTTGGTCATCTGCTCTAATATCACCTTATGTGGCTCGGTGTCAAATTGTGTTTGATAACGCTCCTGTGAAACACTTTGGGACATTTTACTATGTTAAAAGCGCTATATAACTACAAGTTGTTGTTGTTGATTCATACCTCACAATCATAGCTTCACCTCACCCTCTCACACTTACCACTGTTTAAATCCTCACACTCACATCTCATAGCTTGCACACAATGCCAGCAATTCAACCATGGCAGGCACATCACCCAGACACATTGCACCACACTCACTGACACACTTCCCTTTCTCTTGTAGGCAAAGGTAGTGCAAAACCTGTGCCAGCAGCAGCTAACAGGTGGGAGCAGGCATGCCTGCAGATCCTGACCCAGCTGGAGGAGATGGTGCTGGATATCAATGGAGTGACCGTCACTAAGGCTATGCCGATCGACAAGGCTGAAAGCATCGATGACGAAAACATGCTCAGACTTAATCCTCCTTCTCACATCCCACTTCCCCCTCATCCCGCAATCTCTTCTCACTTACAAGCTGCTGATGATGTAAACATGTACATCTTGCTTCCCCCCGCCCCCTTACCTCACCATGACCCTATCCTTGTAACTTTCTCCTTACAGATATCTAAGAACTCCAACCAGTCCAAGCAGCCCAGCCTGTGCAGGAAGAAGAAGAGGAAAGTGATAGAGAAGAAGACACACCATCACCCGATCTGACACTCACAGGCACCAGCTCAGAAAATGGCACAGCACGAAATTTAGAAGGTAGTAGGAAGCGGGGATCTGCACGTGGTGAGTCACCGGGCAAGTGTTCCTTGCAGCCAAGGCAGGCGGAAAAGATAGCGCTGGAGGGCGATGTCTCGCACAAGCTCTGCTGTAGAGGACTCAGATGAGGACTACGATGGTGCAGCCTTCAGAGGAAGGGTGCATGACATGGACAGAAAAATGCTTGGTGCATTGGCAGGCCTGCCAGAGAGCCTGTTGTCACAGTCAAGGAGCATGGAGAAGTCCGGCTCCAACATTGCACAGGGCTTTGCGCGGAGCTTGGAACCTAGAATTTCCAGGTTTGAAGTGATGGGCAACTCTATTAGCACACTTATGGACCCAACCATGGTGCTGAGTGTGATGGGTAATGTTTCAGCTTTCACTGCAACACAAATGAAAGTGACCCAATGTTTGAGTGCTGCAGTAGAAGCTCAGACTTCTGTCATGCAGGCTCACGCTGCTGCCATCATGGCTGGGTTTACCAGTGTGGAAAGGGGCTTGCAGGGTATCACAGTAGTACAGCAATCTGTCCTCCAACAGATTATTAGGATTGTTGAGGCGTCACCCCAGGGGAGTGTCGTTGGCTCCGTGGAACACGAACCTGCTGTCCTCTCTCAGGATGACAGCATTTGTACTTCCACCACTGCCCTTGTTGTTGCCCATCAGCCAGCCAGACTAGACTGCTGCCGACCATGCTCAAATGATGCAAGCTACAGCCGGGCCTTCTAGGCCAAGAGCTGCTCAAGGTCGTCCTGCAAGGCCACCTGCAATCTCACCCACTGGAAGTCAGCAGCCTTCCACCAGCCATGCTGTAGCCACTGGTGTAGCACATCGTAGGAGCACTAAAGTAGGAAAAAGCACACGAGAACAAGCACTAAGTGAATGCACAGGGTGATTACTAGACTTTTTTTATATAGTTTTGGAATTAATCATTTATAAGTTATGTTTGGAATGTTTGTTTTGTGGTGGCTCTCGTTTCAGCTTTGTGCCCAGAAAGATGCTGTGATGTTCTGTTACAGAGCAATGGTAAGATGGGGAAGTGTTGAATAACGAGGGTCTGGGATTTCAGGGGAACTGGAGTCTGATGAGGCGCTCACGGACGGCCCGTCCGGAACATGGATTTGCAGGCTGCCTCCTCCATTCCTCCTCCTCCTGAGGTGGCCGTGCAGCCCTTGGTGGCAAGAGCAGTGCCCTCATGCACTGGCCAAGATGTGGAGGATGCAGCAGATCACCACAAATTGGGACACCCGCTCCGGCGAGTACTGGAGAGCTGCTCCCGAGCGGTCTGCTCGAAGATGTTCCTAGTAGCAGCATGGCTCTCATTATATGATTGCCGGCCACGGGAGGTGGGGTTGCCGAGGGGAGTCATGAGCCAAGTGTAGAGCGGATAGCCCTTGTCAGCTCGCAGTCACCCTCGGTTTTGACATGGTGGCTGGAAGATTGCTGGCACAGCGGACTGGCGCAGGATGAAGGCATCATGACTGCTGCCAGAATACCGGGCATTCACCATCATGCTGGGCATGGTCGTACACAAACTGGCGTTCAGCTTTGCCTGTTTAGGAGCAGGCATTGATTGGAGCGGCGACGTTCAAAATAGCAGGTCTTGTGTCAAATTATCGTTACACGCTGACTGAAGTCACGATCTGCTTACTCTGCATTCTGCTGGTGGACTCACGTCCCACCCATGACATCACCCTCACAAAGGGGGCGAACAGCGCAGGCTGCACCAGAAGTGGGCGGAAATGAGCAGAAGCCTTTTTTTCCAAAATGGCGTTAACTTCGGGCGCTAAGGCACCACATTTCACAGCCCTCGGGTCCAAAATTCAGGTGCCCCAGAAAGCTGGCGCACCCAGGAGTTTTTAAACTGATACTCACCGCTGGAACTCTTGGTGCAGTGAGTCGATCCAATTTCAGGACTTTGAATTTTTTTGAGCCTTAGACTCAAAGCCAGGCTGACTGGCTGAAAATGGGTCAGTTGGGCCGTCCGTCGCTGTCAATCAACACGGCGGGGGATCGACAGATTGAGCTGAAAATGGATAGGCAAGTATTTATTTTATTTTTATTTGACGGCCCAATGGGGTCCAGACCAAAAAATCCCCGACCTGAATTTAAATCGGGTGGGCTTGTTGACCCCAGAGTGGCGGCCATTCGATTTTTAGAAATGGCCGCCGCAAATGGGCATTAACGGGTCTCTGAGACCCTGAATTTCAGCTCCCTAGTATCTAAATGGGCATATCCAAATAGTGTAGGCAGTAAATTCATTACCCAATGTCATATGGAGCCGGGTTTGATCCTAGTTTGTGTATAGTTAGCTGATCTTAGCTGGGATGGCTGTACAGTGACAATTAATCACTGTGCTACTTGGCTGGTAAGGGTGGGGAATCCAGCCAGAATTCCTGCTCCTGATCACTATTCAGTTATCCCTGCTGAAAACTGCCTGTGGCTGAGAGCAGGATTTGGCATGGCTGTGACATCTCAGACAGATAAATAGGCTGCTGGCACTGCTCATGCATGAACAATAGGCATGTGGTGAGGTTCTAGAGAGCAGCAAAGACATCACATTCAGGGGAGAGATGCAGGGGGCTAAACTTTGCTACATTACAAAGTATTACAAAGTATTTTCAGCACAAAAGCAGGCCATTCGGCCCAACAGGTCCACACAAGCCTCCTCCCACCCCTCTTCATCTAACATCATCAATATATCCTTCTATTCCTTTCTCCCTCATGCTTATCTAGTGTAGTGTAATTTGTCATAAATTAAACAAAGAGGCAATACCAGCTTTAGATACCCGTTTAAAGTCAAACTATTATAGAACATTATGATTTGTACTGTTTTTTCTCCTTTTGTCTGTTTTGGTTCATTTAGTGAATACTTCCTTTTAGACAGAAAGAGCTGATAACATCATCAGGAGTATGGTTACTACATCCAAATCTGCTTTATGACTATCTCTGCTGATGACCCCACTTCAGTGATCCAATAGCCTGCCACCACTTGTTGTGAAAGTTCACACATTAAATCTGACCACCTGGAGATGGTATTAGAAAGGTGCCTTTGGGCCAGGAGTAGAGTAAATCTGACAGGGCATGCGAGGACACACTGCATTCCTAATTGGGATGGCTGGACAGGTGGAGAGTGCTTGTGAAGATTTGTGCAATGGGTAAGTATATTTCAAAAGTCCAGGAATGAAAGGAATGTGCTGTTGTGTATGTATAAAATAAGTATACTCCCTGTACACTCAATGTGCAGTTACATAAGACTACTGGATGTATCTTCACACTGTATACACTAATGCTTGTACCACCAGAGGGTGCAACTGGTGGAGACCTAGGGGTCACCTGTACACCACAGGTAACCAGGTATAAAAGGGAACTCACCATGCTGTACCCTCACTCAGGAGCTGTAATAAATGGACTAAGGTCACCACAGTTCAAGTACAATACCTTGCCTCGTGGAGTCATTACTAGAGTGCTTACAGACACAATAACTAGCAATGAGATTACGAATTTCCACGCGAAAATGGCTAACCTTGGCACGTGTCAACAATTCGACAATGGGGAAGATTGAGAGGCCTTTTTGGAAAGGCTCGAACACTTTTTCATTGCAAATGACCTGGCGGGAGACAACCCGACCTCGCTGGCTGATAAGCGCAGAACCATCCTGCTCAGCAGTGGTGGGCCCACTGTCTATGGCCTCGTCAGGGACCTGCTAGCCCCAGAGAAGACAACAACCAAAACATATGCGGAGCTCGTAACGATGATACAGGAACAGCTCAAACTTAAAAAGAGAGCATCCTCACAGTCAGACACCGGTTCTACACCCAACGGCAGCCCAAAGGCCAAGAAATCGCAAAATATGCTGCATACCTGAGACGATTGGCTGCACCATGTGATTTTGGTGACCACCTCACCGAAGCACTGCAAGACATCTTCGTTATTGGAATCGGCCACGAGGGCCTTCTCTACAGACTGCTTTCTGCGGACACCATGGTCACTCTGCAGAAGGCAATTAACGTGAGCCAGGCTTTCATGGCCTCGGCCTGCGATTCCAAGCGGATGGCTCACCCCCAGGACTCTAACCCGGCAAGTACTGTGAACTGACTGGCGCCTTTTAGAGGCAAGGCTGCTGCAAGCAGTCTCTCTCAGGGAAGAGAGAACAGAACCCCGAGTCCGCCACAAGGGGCCAACTGGCTAACCCCATGCTGACACTGTGGAGGAAATCACAGGGCCCACCAGTGTGGCTACAAAGACTATAGATGCAAAGGCTGCAACATGAAGGGCCACCTCCAGCGAATGTGAAAGAGAAATTGTACTCACTGAGTTGAAGAAGAGTTGGCCGATCATCCGGACTCCAGCGACGATGAAGAGAGAGTCCATGAGGCAGCTCAGCCCCACGATGAGGTGCACGGAGTGTTTACCTTACCACCGAGAATTCTCTGGTGAAAATGGAAGTCGAAATCAGCGATGTTCCAGTCACGGTGGAGGTGGACACAGGGGCGAGCTAGTCACTGATGAATCAGGCGGATTTTGAGAAACTCTGGGACAATCCAGTTGAACGACCTAAAATGATCCCTATCCAAGTGAAGCTGCTCACCTACACAAATGACACCATCCCAGTCGTTGGTAGCGTGGATGTCCAGGTGTCCCATGACGGCGCGATGCACAAGTTACCTTTGTGGATCGTTGCTGGGGATGGTCCAATGCTACTAGGAAGAAGATGGATGAAAAAGATCCGTTGGAGCTGGGAAAACCTCCTGTCCCTGGCGATCAATGTCCTCCGCGGCCCTGAAGTTGGATCCAGCACAGCACCTGAAAAACCAGCCGCTCAACTTGACTGTGTGGAGGCGACATAGACCGCTCAACCCAACGGCGAGATGATCCAGCCCAAACGACCCGACTGCACCTCCCAGGCTCCAGTGGCAGGACTCCGGAGGAAGAAAATTGGCGCAGAAGGCAACTTCCCTGCTTCCATGGCAGAACCTGGGGAGAAAAGGATCACCGCAGCCTACCTTGTGAACCACGAAGTGAAACGCCTGAAGTAAAGATGGCGGCGGCCAGACCACGAGGGGCAGCATTGATGGAGCAACACGTGATGCCGAGCAGCGACCCGGATTGGGGTAAAGATTGCAAGGCTCTCTTAAAGGAGACCGGCAACCCGTCACAATTAACGGGACAGTTCCACTCTTTATACAGCGATGCCGGTGATAACGTAAGAGATGTAACTGACAAATTCAAGTTTGTAAATGTAGCTAACCATAATAAGCAGGGCAATTGCAGTTGGAACCAATGGATTATGACAGTAAATGAAGTAATGATGTGCAGTGCCGGGTTCTACATGCATGCTGACAAAACCAAGGGCAACCTCCCGTCAGAAGCACCCAGGTCCAGCTGGCTACCCGGTCATATAGCCTGCACCTTCGGGACCAATGTGATGCCCCATGGAGCATGGCCACACACAGAGGGAGCATATCAGCTGCAGGGCCAGCAATCAGCGGATGGCAAAGGCACCACTACCGGTACCCTGCCCCGGATCAGCTCCACCTCTCTGGCCACTAGGGCCAGTACCGGGAGCAAGAGGCTAGCACCCTCCAGCTCTCCCAACAGGACCTGGGATGACCAGACTCCCACTATCGCTGAAGGGCAGCAAAGAGACACCACAGCCCTCAAAGGAGGACAGGGAGGCAACACACTCCTGTGGCTCTGCCCACCACTAGGCAACGGCAAAGGCCCTGAGACTCAGCCAGGTGAGCGATCTGAGCCCACCCAGCTGGCAGGGAGCACAGCGCCACCATCAGACAACCTGGACACAGTCCAATTACTTTGGAACTAGCATCTTCACCCACCTGCACCTACCACAACCCAGGGGCAAGACTGTGATACCACGTATGTACCTTACCTGTAAAATGTGCTTGTTCCACTACTGCAGAACCCAAACAGTGATGTAATTAATCCTATGTTTTCTTTTTGTTCTTTCTTTCTGTACATGTATGCACATGCAGGTGTTGAGCCACACTCATGGTCTATGTATGGGGGGGAGGGGGGGGGGTGAATGTATGTAGCCATGGACACACATGGATCACACACAGAACCCACTCAACCCCCACCGCAACCTCAAACCGTCTACTGCTGACCATTTCCCAATGTTGTGGCAATAAGGAATTGGGGGTCAACAGGGAGAGAGCCTAGCCAAAGCATAGACAAGGTATAAGGGCTTTGGGCACTCAAGTCTAGGGCCAGAGCACACAATGCAAAGGCCAGTGGCACAAGACTTAGGGGAGAGTGATGATGTGTATGTATTACATAAGTATACTCCTTGTACACTCAATGTACAGTTACATAAGACTACTGGATGTACCTTCACACTGTATACACTAATGCTTGTACCACCAGAGGGTGCAACTGGTGGAGACCTAGGGGTCACCTGTACACCACAGGTAACCAGGTATAAAAGGGAGCTCACCATGCTGTACCCTCACTCAGGAGCTGTAATAAATAGACTAAGGTCGCCACAGTTCAAGTACAATACCTTACCTCATGGAGTCGTTACTAGAATGCTTACAGACACAATATGTGTGAGGGATCAATTTGATCTTTCAACATCGAGGTGTCAACAAATTTGAAAAGTAGATGTAACTGTCAAATCAGACCAAAACACTTTAAATAGTACTAAGCTTCGGAGGTCACTTCATAAAAATTGCTCTGCAAACATATTACATTATTTCAAGCACATAGTAGAATTATACAAGTAATATACAGCCTTATTGTCACATGCAGTATCATCCTATCCAAAAAACAAGGTTTTTCTGTTGTGTCAAGCCAAAAAAAGGACTACTTTATTAAAAAAAAAATCATGAAAACTGTACCTCTTTAAAGATTTCTTTCATCTGTTCCTTACTGGGAAAGTCTTTTGGTAGGATGTCTTATTTTACCATATCTATTTCATTCATCAAGACTTGCACATTTGTAAGATTTTAAACACAGAGGGAATAGTAAAGTGAATCAATGTCATTTGAGCAAAAGTTGGTGCACTCTGAAAAGAGCTTCATGTTAGTTGAAGGATTAGTAAGTCAGTTCAAAGCATCCCTGAATGTGATTTTACACAGTAGCCTGATATGGCCTGCTGTATGTACTTATGATTTTTGGAGAGCGCAGTAGGTGACTACACTAATGGAATGAAAATATCCTCTCACTGCTGGCTGTAAGGGTCCAGCATTAAATTGTCTCAACTCAGGGCTAGACTTTCCTCTTCATTTTCGGCGGTTTTCTTGGCGGTACAGCTCCTTTTTGGCGGAAAACCACCTGGTGAAAGTTTCCTCTTCATTTTTTAAAGAGTACCGCCGACTTTTTCAAAATACCGCTGGGGAGCAGACCGCCCACGTGCACCGCCGAGAAAACCGCCACGGTCCAAGTTTTGCCTCAACGGTGACCCATACGTAAGATCAAAAAAATCGCCCACGAAAAGTTGCTGGAACAGGGCGGTAGGTAAGTATTCCTGCAAAGAAAGGTAAGTTAAAGGTTTTTTTATAATTATTTTAAAATTCTTTCATGACGATAAAGTTAAAAAGGGTCTTGAGAAAGTTTTCAAAATTGTTATTTTTTGTTTCATTGAAAAAATATTTTTTGAGTTTTCCCCCCTCCCTGGGCCCAACCACAGCCTCGGCCTAAATTTTGAGTACTACTGTTCGTTCTGGTAAGAACTGCCCATTTTGCCAAGTTTCGCATTTAACCGCCGAGGATCTACGTGTAAGATCCATTTTCTTGCCGGGCGGTATTTTTTCCCTTTTTTATGGAAGTTTTCACCAGCGTTATTTGAAGAATCTAAGCAGTCCTTTTGGGTGGCAATCCGGTGGTGGGGGTTTTTAGGGCAATTAGGACAATTCTAGCCCATGGTTACTGTGGGGATGAATTACTGCCTGGTTTGCAGCGAGACAAAAATTTGAAAAAAAGGCCTACCATTCATTTGCTGTTTGAAGCTTGCCGATGCAATATTGGAGTGAGCCTTGATTTAGGCATCCAGAATTCCCACCAAAACAGAGGTGAAGGTCATTCATATATTTAAATCAGGATTGTAAGATGAAAATCACCTCCCATGAGTCCACAGAACTAATTGACACCAAACTGATAATCTCACCTGGAGAGGCCAAATAATGAAAAATGACAGGTTGGTACCATGTGGGCACTGCAGAGGATGGGAGTTAAGGCACATTCTTGGGGCAGCGCAGAGTGAGCTTTGTTTTGTCTCTAACCTGTGCTTTACCTGACCTAGAACTGCTTGATGTCAACACGGGTTGCAATTAGTGAAACTGTTCCATTCCCTGAAACTGACATCCCTCATTTCAATGAACACAAGAATTCATTAAAAGGCAAAATTATATATTTTGGGTAGGAGCTACAACTTTTGACACATCCCCTGAAAGAAGGCCATGTAAATAGTTCTACTGCCTGGAAGCCAGTGTAAAGATACCAATTTTGGTGGAACGGCTGGTAATATCCCAAGTTCAGTAAATATGATAAATACTGGGCACTTCCTTAAGTTAGTGACCAAAATAATTACAACTAACTTTATTTTGAGATGAACAGGTCTCTCATTTACTGTAATAAGAAATTACAGAGAGGTGCAAGAATTATCGATTAGTGATAATAGAGGACTTCAACTATCCTCATATAGACTGGGATAGTACTAGTGTAAAGGGCAGAGAGGGGGAAGAATTTCTGAAATGTGTTCAGGAGAACTTTCTTCATCAGTATGTTTCCGGCCCAACAAGGAAGGAGGCATTGCTGGATCTGGTTCTGGGGAATGAGGTGGATCAGGTAGAGCAAGTGTCAGTAGATGAACATTTAGGAAACAGTGATCATAGTATCATAAGGTTTAGATTAGCAATGGAAAAGAACAGGGAGCAATCTAGAGTAAAAATACTTAATTGGTGGAATTTCAGTGGCATGAGAACGGATCTAGCCCAGGTAAATTGGAATCAAAGATTGGCAGGCAAAACTGTAGTAGAACAATGGGCTGACTTTAAAGAGGAAATAGTTCAGGTACATTCCCACGAGGGGGAAAGATAGGGCAACCAAAGCCAGAGCTCCCTGGAAGATGAAAGAGATAGAGAGTAAGATGAAACAGAAAAAGAGCGCATATGACAGATGTCAGGTCGAGAATACATCTGAGAATCAGGCTGAATATAGAAAGTTCAGAGGAGAAGTGATAAAGAAAATAAGAGGGGCAAAGCAAGGTTATGAGAATAGAATGGCAGCTAATATAAAAGGTAATCCAAAAGTCTTCTATAGGAATATAAAGAGTAAATGGGTAGTACGAGGAGGGGTGGGGTTGATTAGAGACCAAAAAGGAGAGCTACACATGGAATCGGAGGGTATGGCTGAGGTACTAAATGAGTACTTTGCATTTGTCTTAACCAAGAAAGAAGATATTGCCATAGACATAGTAAAGACAGAAGTAGAGGAGATACTGATGGGATAAGAATTGATAAAGACAGGGTACTAGAAAGGCTGGCTGTACTTAAAGTAGATAAGCCATAGCACCGAATGGGATATATCGTAGGACACTGAGGGAAGTGAAAGAAGAAATCGCAGAGGTACTGGCCATAATCTTCCAATCCTCCTTAGAAATGAAGCTGGTGCCAGAGGACTGGAGAATTGCAAACGTTGCACCCTTGTTCAAAAAAGGGTGTAAAGATAAACCCAGTAACTATAATTCAGTTTAACCTCGGTAGTGGGGAAGCTTTTAGAAACAATAATCAGGAACAAAATTAACAGTCACTTAGACAGGTGTGGATTAATTAAGGAAAGCCAGCACGGATTTGTTAAAGGCAAATCGTGTTTAACCAACTTGATCGAGTTTTTTGATGAGGTAACAGAGGATTGATAAGGGCAATGCTGTTGACGTGGTGTACATGGATGTCCAAAATGCGTTCGACAAAGTGCCACATAATAGGCTTACCAGCAAAGTTGAAGCCCTTGGAATAAAAGGGACAGTGGCAGAATGGATAAGAAATTGGCTAAGTGACAAGAAACAGGGAATAGTGGTGAATGGTTGTTTTTCAGACTGGAGGAAGGTTTACAGTGATTTTCCCCAGAGGTCGGTACTAGAACCACTGCTTTTCTTGATATAGATTAATGACTTGGATGTGGGTGTACAGGGCATAATTTCCAAATTTGCAGATGTTACAAAAATTGGAAGTACAGATACATAGAAACATAGAAACATAGAAAATAGGTGCAGGAGTAGGTCATTCGGCCCTTCGAGCCTGCACCGCCATTCAATGAGTTCATGGCTGAACATGCAACTTCAGTACCCCATTCCTGCTTTCTCGCCATACCCCTTGATTCCCCTAGTAGTAAGGACTACATCTAACTCCTTTTTGAATATATTTAGTGAATTGGCCTCAACAACTTTCTGTAGTAGAGAATTTCACATTTTATCCACTCTCTGGGTGAAGAAGTTTCTCCTCATCTCGGTCCTAAATGACTTACCCCTTATCCTTAGACTGTGACCCATGGTTCTGGATTTCCCTAACATTGGGAACATTCTTCCTGCATCTAACCTGTCTAAACCCGTCAGAATGTTAAATGTTTCTATGAGATCCCCTCTCATTCTTCTGAACTCCAGTGAATACAAGCCCAGTTGATTTAGTCTTTCTTGATATGTCAGTCCCGCCATCCCGGAAATCAGTCTGGTGAACCTTTGCTGCACTCCCTCAAGAGCAAGAATGTCCTTCCTCAAGTTAGAAGATCAAAACTGTACACAATACTCCAGGTGTGGCCTCACCAAGGCCCTGTACAACTGCAGTAACAGCTCCCTGCCCCTGTACTCAAATCCCCTCGCTATGAAGGCCAACATGCCATTTGCTTTCTTAACCGCCTGCTGTACCTGCATGCCAACCTTCAATGACTGATGTACCATGCCATCCAGGTCTCGTTGCACCTCCCCTTTTCCTAATCTGTCACCATTCAGATAATAGTCTGTCTCTCTGTTTTTACCACCAAAGTGGATAACCTCACATTTATCCACATTATACTTCATCTGCCATGCATTTGCCCATTCGCCTAACCTATCCAAGCCACTCTGCAGCCTCATAGCATCCTCCTCGCAGCTCACACTGCCACCCAACTTAGTGTCATCCGCAAATTTGGAGATACTACATTTAATTCCCCTCGTCTAAATCAGTAATGTACAATGTAAACAACTGGGGCCCCAGCACAGAACCCTGCAGTAGCCCACTACTCACTGCCTGCCATTCTGAAAAGCACCCATTTACTCCTACTCTCTGCTTCCTGTCTGACAACCAGTTCTCAATCCACGTCAGCACACTACCCCCAATCCCATGTGCTTTAACTTTGCACATTAATCTCTTGTGTGGGACCTTGTCGAAAGCCTTCTGAAAGTCCAAATACACCACATCAACTGGTTCTCCCTTGAGAACTCGACTGGAAACATCCTCAAAAAATTCCAGAAGATTGGTCAAGCATGATATCCCTTTCACAAATCCATGCTGACTTGGACCTATTATGTCATCTCTTTCCAAATGCACTGCTATGATATCCTTAATAATTGGTTGCATCATTTTACCCACTACCGATGTCAGGCTGACCGATCTATAATTCCCTGTTTTCTCTCTCCCTCCTTTTTTAAAAAGTGGGGTTATATTGGCTACCCTCCACTCCATAGGAACTGATCCAGAATGATGAAAAATGACTGTCAATGCATCCGCTATTTCCAAGGCCACCTCCTTAAGTACTCTGGGATGCAGTCCATCAGGCCCTGGGGATTTATCGGCCTTCAATCCCATCAATTTCCCCAACACAATTTCCCGACTAATAAGGATTTCCCTCAGTTCCTCCTTCTTACTGGACCCTCTGACCCTTTTTTATATCCGGAAGATTGTTTGTGTCCTCCTTAGTGAATACCGAACCAAAGTACATGTTCAATTGGTCTGCCATTTCTTTGTTCCCCGTTTTGATTTCCCCTGATTCTGACTGCATGGGACCTATGTTTGTCTTTACTAACTTTTTTCTCTTTACATATCTATAGAAGCTGAAATCTGGAATCCTCGGGACTGAGTCCATGCCGATTTTTGGGTTTTTCCGGATTTCAGACAAGAAAACCAATAGTCTGAAATCCAGAATTCTCAGGACCAAATTTTGGGTTTTGCCAGATTTCGGACCTCACTGCCCTCGCCGCTCCTCGCCGCTCGCCGAAAAGTCTGGTTTTCAGACAATTCCGCTATTCGGAATTCTGGATTCGGGATATTGCACTTGTATAGTGAACAGTGAGGCAGATAGTGATAGTCTTCAAAAGGACATAGACAGGCTGATGGAATGGGCGGACATGTGCCAGATGAAATTTAACACAGAAAAGTGCAAAGTGATACATTTTGGTAGAAAGAATGAGGAGAGGAAATATAAACGAAAAGGTACGATCCTAAAGGGGTGCACGAACAGAGAGATCTAGGGGTATATGTGCACAAATCGTTGAAAGTTGAAGATGGCAGGGTAGGTTGAGAAAGCGGTTAAAAAGCTGACCGCACTTTAGGAAGGGTGTGAAAGCCTTGGAGAGGGTGCAGAAAAGATTTACGAGAATTATTCCAGGGATGAGGAACTTCAGTTATGTGGATAGACTGGAGAAGCTGGGGTTGTTCTCCTTAGAGCAGAGAAGGTTGAGAGGAGATTTGATAGAGGTGTTCAAAATCATGAGGGGTCTGGGCAGAGTAAATAGAGAGAAACTGTTCCCATTGGCTGAAGGATGGAGAACCAGAGGACACAGATTTCAGATGATTGGCAAAATAACCAAAGGTGGCATAAGAAAAATAATTTTTACACAGTGGGTGGTTAGGATCTGGAATGCACTGCCTGAAAGGATGGTCCAGGCAGACTCAATCACTGCTTTCAAAAGGGAGTTGGAAAGGAACCAGAAAGAAAAAAATTTGCAGGGCTATGGAGAAAGGACAGGGGAGTGGGACTAGCTGAGGTGCTCTAACAGAGAGCCAGCATGGGCTCCATGGGATGAAAGGCCGCCTTCTGTGCTGTAACCATTCTATGATTCTATGATACGTTAGATATAAGTTGATTAACATGATGGAACAAATGCAGCATTTTTTTTAAATGTTGCTGCTGGTGGTGCTGACTGGGCAAATAAAAATCTTCAAAGGTTTCACTGAACAATTACAGTATAGCGATACACAGAAGATTGCTGCATAAGCTCCAAGTGCACCATCCTGCATCCTCATCCACCTTCCTGCATTCTCTGTGTTAAAATCTAGGCTCATAGCACCATGTTTTCAGACACCCGGTTATTCGATTTCTAATGATAAAGAATGACTACTGTTGGGCGCTGTAGCGTAAGATAATTTCACTTTTACGGATTGTACCTAATCATTGGTTTATATGTCCAGTGAGTGAACAATAAGAGCATAAAGAACATAAGAATTAGGAGCAAGATTGGGCCATATGGCCCTTCAAGCCTGCTCCACCATTCAATAAGATTGTGGCTGATCTTCAACCTCAACTCCATTTTCCTGCCCAATCTCTTCCTCCCTTGATTCCCCTAGAGTCAAAAATTCTATCTATCGCAGCCTTGAATATACTCAATGATTCAGCATCCACATCCCCTCGGTTTAAAGAATTCCAAAGATTCGCAACCCTCTGAGGGAAGAAATTCCTCCTCGTCTCAGTCTTAACTGCCAGTCCCTTTATCCTGAGACTATGCCCTCTACTTCTAGTCTCTCCATCCAGGGAAACAACCTCTCAGCATCTACCCTGTTAATTCCCCTCAGAATCTTAGATGTTTCAATAAGATCATCTTTCATTCTTCTAAACTCCAGAGAATACAGGCCCAATTTATTCAATGTCTCCTCATAGGCCAACTCTCTCATCCCAGTGATCAATCTAGTGAACCTTTGTTGCACCACCTCTAAGGCAAAAATATTTTTTCTCAGATAATGAGACCAAAACTATGCACAGTACGCCAGGTGTGGTGTCCCAAAGCCCTGTACAATTGTAATAAGAGTTCCTTACTCTTGTACTCCAATCCCCTTGCAATAAAGGCCGACATTCCATTTGCCTTTCTAACTGCATGCTGTACCTGCATGCTAATAATTTGTATCGGTCTTCATAATAGAAGACACTAAAACATCCCAATAGTGGATAATCAAGTGGCTTTTGGGAGGGAGGAACTTAATACAATCACTATCACTAAAGAAGTAGTACTCGGTAAAATAATGGGACTAAAGGCAGACAAGTCCCCTGGCCCTGATGGCTTACATCCTAATGTCTTAAAAGAAGTGGCTGCAGAGATAGTGGATGCATTGGTTGTAATCTACCAAAATTCCCTGGATTCTGGAGAGGACCCCTCGGATTGGAAAACCGCAAATGTAACACCCCTATTTAAAAAAGGAGGCAGACAAAAAGCAGGAAACTATAGACCAGTTAGCCTAACATCTGTCGTTGGGAAAATGCTGGAGTCCATTATTAAGGAAGCAGGAGTGGGACATTTGGAAAAGCATAATTCAATCAAGCAGAGTCAGCATGGTTTTATGAAAGGGGAATCATGTTTGACAAATTTGCTGGAGTTCTTTGAGGATGTAACAAGCAGGGTGGATCAGGGGGAACCAGTGGATGTGGTGTATTTGGATTTCCAGAAGGCATTCGATAAGGTACCACATAAAAGGATACTAACTGATGTTCACGGGGATGGGGTAATATATTAGCACGGATAGAGGATTGGCTAACTAACAGAAAACAGAAAGTCGGGATAAATGGGTCATTTTCCGATTGGCAAACAGTAACTAGTGGAGTGCAGCAGGGATCGGTGCTGGGGCCTCCAATATTTACAATCTATATTGATGACTTGGATGAAGGGACCAAGTGTAATGTAGCCAAGTTTGCTGATGAGACAAAGATGGATGGGAAAGCAAATTGTGAGGAGGACACAAAAAAATCTGCAAAGAGATATAGACAGGCTAAGTGAGTGGGCAAACATTTGGCAGATGGAGTATAATGTTGGAAAATGTGAGGTTATCCACTTTGGCAGAAATAATAGAAAAGCAAATTATAATTTAAATGGAGAAAAATTGCAAAGTGCTGCAGTACAGATGGACCTGGGGGTCCTTGTGCATGAAACACAAAAAGTTAGTATGCAGATACAGCAAATAATCAGGAAGGCAAATGGAATGTTGGCCTTTATTGCAAGGGGGATAGAGTATAAAAGCAGAGAAGTCCTGCTACAACTGTACAGGGTATTGGTGAGGCCACACCTAGAGTACTGCGTACAGTTTTGGTCTCCGTATTTAAGGAAGGATATACTTGCATTGGAGGCTGTTCAGAGAAGGTTCACTAGGTTGATTCCGGAGATGAGGGGGTTGATTTATGAAGATAGGTTGAGTAGGTTGCGTCTATACACATTGGAGTTCAGAAGAATGAGAGGTGATTTTATCGAAACATTTAAGATAATGAGGGAGCTCAACAAGGTGGATGCAGAGAGGATATTTCCACTCATAGGTGAAACTAAAACTAGGGGACATCGTCTCAGAATAAGGGGCCGCCCATTTAAAACTGAGATGAGGAGGAATTTCTTTTCTCAGAGGGTTGTAAATCTGTGGAATTCTCTGCCCCAGAGAGCTGTGGAGGCCGGATCATTGAATATATTTGAGCTGGAGATAGACAGATTTTTGAGCGATAAGGAAATAAAGGGTTATGGGGAGCGGGCAGGGAAGTGGAGCTGAGACCATGATCAGATCAGCCATGATCTTATTAAATGGCGGAGCAGGCTCGAGGGGCCAGGTGGCCTACTCCTGCTTCTATTTCTTATGTTCTTACGTTCTCATGCTCTAACTTTCTGTGTTTCCTATATGAGGACACCTAAATCTCTCTGAACACCAACATTTAATAGTTTCTCACCATTTTAAAAATATTCTGTTTTACTATTCCTCCTACTCCATCTGCCACTTTATTGCCCACTCACTTAATCTTTCCGTATCCCTTTGCAGGCTCTTTATGTTCTCCTCACAGCTTACATTCCCGCCTAGCTTTGTATCATCAGCATTGCACTCGGTCCCTTCATCGAAGTCATTAACATAGATTGTAGATAGCGGAGGCCCAAATACTGATCCTTGCAACACCCCACTAGTTACAGCCTGCTAACTGGAAAATAACCCGTTTATCGCTACTCTCTGTTTTCTGTCCGTTAACCAATCCTCTATCCATGCGAATATATGCCCCCAACCCATGAACATAAAAACGATTCTTGAAATATAGGCAGAAATAGCAAAACTTGGGATATAAATCTTTAGTTGAAAATGTGCTATTAAAATGTAGAGATATCCATGTCATTTTTCAAGCTTAACTAAAGCTTTTGTATGCACTCCTAGAATTGAAATGACATTACACTATAAAGATTTCTTTTTACCCTTTGGGCATCCATTGAGAGCAGAAAAATCACTGAATGTGCATTATTTACATCAAATACTCACCAATACTGACTTGCCTTAATCAACCTTTTAAAATGCATTTACTTCCATTTTCAGGTTATTAATCGTCACAAAACATTATTGATGCGTGAAAACTTGTCAACCTTTCAGAATTTTAGCCGGTATATAAACATTTTTGTGGGGACTGATTGTGTTTTTCAAGAAAATGAGTAGAACTAAGGTCGAAAGATTTGACAATATACCCTGTGTAGAGAATTTCATTGCCAAACCCAGGGCCAGCTTTCTGCTTCCAAACAGCTTAATCAATTGAAAGTTTATGGTGTTACTATTGGTACACTGAAATTTATAAACAGTATCAACAGATTTGAATATTTTTTTAAATCTTAATCTATATTAAAACTTGACATTTGCATACTCTTCCTGTCTACAAACTATTATTGCAAGATCTCACTTTTTGTCATACTTTTGTGTCCGCGCTCTCCATTATAAATGTTGATTACCACATTTATGATGGAAATGACCAATGTGAACTTGTCACCTTGCAACTCCACCCACCCACCCGAAGTGCTGCTGTCGCACCTCAGTTTTGCATCTCCCTGTTCAGAAATATTTATGCTCCAATTAACTCTACTTCTCTGTCTCCCAAATTTCTGTAAGTTTTGCTATTTAACTATAAATATCAAATCAAAACGTGATGTAAAATAAGGACAGAATGTATGAATTTAAAATGGGGTCAGAATTAGGTTTACACACCAGATCCATTTATTCCTCACCCTCTAACCCTGCTTTACCTCAAGACTACAATTGGTCTTGACCCTGGCACAGGAGATCAATAAAATAATTTAACAAGTATTGCGATGTAGGTATTAAAGATACTGTGGCATTATATTTTAAGAAGAGCAGAGAATTTTGTTGATTCTTTTGTCAATCAGCACCTTCAAAAATAAACCAATTTAGTATTCATCTCATTTCTGATTATGGGATCTTGCTATGCAAACTGGCTACTGTAGTTAACAACGGGCATTGCACTTTAGAGTTATTTGTTATGCGTGATGTGCTTAGATTCTTTTCTGAGACACTATTTACATGCTGTTTTTTCTCTCTTTGTTTAAAGAGCCGAATGAATCATGCCTCCACCCCAATTTTCTTTTCACCAATGAAAACAAATTCAGCTCTGCAAATCCCTTCTCACAATTTAGAGCTCTATGACCTGGAATCATTTTTTTTCACTCTCCTCAGTGCTCTTTTGAAAATACATTATAGAAAACCACACTTAACATTCCAAATGTAGTTTCAGCAGAATCTATACCAGAATAGATTGGAACAGCAGTCAAATACCCTAAAGATGTGTCCTAGTATTCGATTAGCCTGGTTAGTGAGAGCTTTGTATTGACAGAAAACTTGTAGTAAATCATCAGTAATCACACAAAAAAATATGCTCCTCTATCTTTGCTAAAGGACATTCCTTCATTCTGTGCACAATTATTTGATGTTTCTTCTTCCAATTAGCGTTACTTTACATCTATCTTCGATAAAAATCACTCACTCCTGTTTAATTGGTGCAGGTTTTTTTGAAAGCTGTTTATCTCCCTTACTTCAGCTGCATATGTTTGGTATTAGCACCAAATCCCAAGAAGTTCTCTTTCTGAAGACGTTGATGACCAGTATGATGAACAATATGAAAGGACGTGTTCAAGTAACTACATTAAGCTAAGCTTAAACCAATGGCAGTCTATTACTTTCACTGAGCAAGTTGCGTTATTCACCTTACTTAAAGGTCACCTTAAATCTAATTTTACTAGCAGCAATAGTTTTGGGGAATGATGCACCCTGTAAACTCTACCCCTGTTATATTGTGACGGACGCTCAGTGCACATGCAGGCAGGAGCTTATCAGTTTCTCATAGTTTCTGATGTAAAAGATATTTTATTTCTTGTTGCATACAAGAGAAGATGACCATATTCAGGATTTCATTCCCGTTAACAAAGAAGCTGCAGATTGATTGTTATTTTTATTTCTGTTTTGATAAAAGCACTTCAATCCTGAGTCTGTGCTGAGTTAGCTGAGCTCAGCCTGGGTGGAGATTGGGATGTTTCAATTGGCCTCAGTGTAACTGGCTCGGGAGAGGAAACATCAAGCAGCTAGGTTCCTGCTCCTGACTGCTTTTCAACACATGTCCTTCTGGAAAGTTCACATTGGCTCCCGGTGCACCAACACCTCGATTTTAAAATTCTCAACCTTATGTTCAAATCCCTCCCTGGCCTTGCCTTTTCCCATCTCTATAACCTCCTCCAGCCCAACAACACTTTGAGAACTCTGTTCACCCAACCCTGGCCCACTTGTGCATCCCCCACGTCCTTCGCCCCACCATTAGCCCTCTCTAATCCTCTCTCCTCCTTTAAGTCGCTCCTTAAAACCTCAGCTCTTTGACCAAGTTTTTGGTCACCTGTCCTAAAGTTTCCATTGGCTGCGATCCCTTTTTTCTGATTATGATCCTATGAAGTGCCTTGAGACGTTTTACTATGATAAACGCATTATATAAATGTAAGTTACTGTTGTTGTTGTAATTCATTACTTACAAAAAATTGTTTCTTAAAAATGTCACATAAAATAAATAAGATTGTGGGGTCACTGAGCCACTTTACATGTGATACTAAATGTACAGTGGGCAACATTTCTAAATTTCCTTTGTTATTAAAGAGAACGTGTGATAAGAGATAGCACCTGCAAAAGAAAGAAAGATTTGCATTTATATAGCGCCTTTCACAACCTCAGGACGTCCCAAAGCGCTTTATAGTCAAGAAGTACTTTTGAAGTGTAGTCACTGTTGTAATGTTGTAGTGATCATTTCATAGGGCTTCTTTAAACGTGTTTATAATCTTATACTTTATTTATTTTACAGAACCCTTTCAGGAAAGAATTCTGCTGGTCCAGTTTCCAATTTTGCTGCTCTTCAAAACAGCCTGTTTGCATTATCCCAATTTCCCCGCTCTTCTTCCTTGCTCTTCGAAAGGCAGTTCCTAGACCATGAGTGCCAATAGGATTCAATCCGAAGTCCTTTACCAGGTTGGTTCTTTCCATCATAGCCCAGGGCCGCTAAGACCCTTCATGTTGTCTCAACTGTTACTCTGCCTGAGGTTACCTAACTGAGCTCAGAGGAGAACCAAGCCTGGCCTTCTATTGTCTCAGTAACACAGCGGGTGATGATTTTACTCACTAAAAACATAAGAACTACAAGATGCTTTTTACACAGGCGAGGGAGGCAGTTAAAAACATGGCCCGCCACAATGCAAGTCACTGAATCACGGTATTCCATTATCCTGTTAAGGATTTAAAGCAGTTTCAACATCACTGCCATTATCAGCAAACGCACATTGTAAATGTGGCGTCAGGTATGAGTTTTAGTTTCCCAGCATTGGACAATGTTATCATTAAACCGGGATCAATAAACCACTGAATTACAGTACTCTGCTCTATATAAAAGTTTAAACTCTGAATTTTAATTAAAACCAAAACAAAGTGAAGCTCGGGTAATTCAAATGTTGTTGTTTCCCCAGGGTGCTGTAAAGTTATTACCTCATAAAACTTAACACTACATTTCAAATCTGTAGATGTTGAGCTTTTTAATCATTGCTGTATGACAATCATTTTCTTCATTAGGTGAGGAGCTATCTAATCACAATACAATTCCTTCCTTATTCTAGTTGTACAAAATCTGTGATTCTGATTCTGAATGCCCATTAATTGCTATCTACGGCTGGTTATTTTTACCAGTTCAGCTCATGGTGATGCCCTACTTAAAATATGTGTGAAATTTTAGACACTTCACCTTTTAAAGAGGAAAGTGATGAAGATATTTTGAGGGTCTAAAGTTAAGCACACAGAACATGCTACCCTGGTGGCACCATCAGAAAGAATTGAGTCAGCTTCTATTCAACTGATAACACTTAGCTTTTCCTCTCTACTTTCTCCATCAAGGCAAAGGCTTCACCTTTCAACTGTTTGTTTGACATCTAGACCCAGGTAAGTCAAAGTTTCTTCCAGCTTAATGTAGGCAAAACTAAGCACTATGGTTGATTTCAGCAGTATGGGCCTGTGGTTTGGTTCCATCAATCTCCCTAGCTGTGATCTCAAGCTGAATCAGGAGGAGCAGTACCTCAGAAAACTATTTACCCCAGCTTAGCCTCTTCTCCCACAGTTACGCCATTACTTCGACCTTCACAACATTGCAAGCCTCCACCATGAACACACATCCCGCCTCACCCCACTACCCCAGCAAAAGGTCATGAGTATAACTCTGAAGTGCCAGTGGAAGACGCAGGCAGGAAATAAAGCACCTGGTAAAAAGAAAATTAATTTCTGACTGAAGTTGGCAGAAAATTATTCAAGTAGATCCTGGTATATCCAAGAATTTACAGTAACAAAGATGAGTTGGGGATGTCAGATCAATTCTAATGTGTATAAATATAAACAGGAAACGTGAAATGTGTACCCACTGAATGGATGTACATTAGCAAAGGTGAAAAAAGAAAACGACTTAGATGTAGTTACTGACCACACATTGACAGTGCAGTATATTTGTAAAGCGTGCACTCCCATGTTCCGCCACCAGGGAGCGGATCCCCTGAAGTCCCAAGGGATCCCAGCATCCCTTGGGAGCACTGTAGATAAGCCGGTCCCTAAGGCCTGTTCCTCGCTCTGGAGTGTCTTAATAAAGACTGAGGTCACTGTTACTTTAACCTCCCTGTGTGCAGTCTCATCTGAGTTAGGAACACAATAACTGGTGACGAGTATACGAATCCAATGCAAAGATGCAGCAAACTGTGGGCATCCTGGAGAAGTTCTCGGAGGGTGAGGACTGGGAAGCCTATGTCGAACGGCTAGACTAGTACTTTGTAGCCAACGAGCTGGACGGACAAGGAAGCGCTGCAAAAAGGAGAGCGATCCTCCTCACGGTCTGCAGGGCACTGACCTACAGCCTCATGAAGAATCTTCTGGCTCTGGTGAAACCCACAGATAAGTCATATGAGGAGCTGTGTACACTGGTTCGGGAGCATCTTAACCCGAGGGAGAGCATGCTGATAGCGAGATATCGGTTCTACACATGCCAGCGATCTGGAGGTCAGGAAGTGGCGAGCTACGTCGCCGAGCTGAGGCGACTTGCAGGACAATGTGAGTTTGATGGCTACCTGGAGCAAATGCTCAGAGACTTTTTGTACTGGGCATTGGCCACGAGACCATCCTATGAAAATTTTTGACTGTAGAGACACCGACCCTCAGCAAGGCCATTGTGATAGCACAGGCGTTTATGTCCACCAGTGAACAAATCTCTCAGCACACAAATGCTAGCAATGTTCATAAATTAACTGGAACTGTGTTTGCGAGCAGAAATGTGCAGGGCAGAAACCACGAGTCTGCAACTGCCAGCAGGCCTCAGGTGACCCAGATGATTCAGAGTCTGCAATAAAGGATGAATGCAAGGCAATTCACACCTTGTTGGTGTTGTGGAGGCTTCCATTCAGCCTATTCATGCCGCTTCAAAGGGTATGTTTGCAAGAGCTGTGGAATAATGGGGCACCTCCAATGAGCTTGCAGACGAGCTGCAAGGTCTGCAAAACCTGCTAACCACCACGTGGCAGAGGAAGATCGGTCCATGGTGGATCAAAGCAATTTCGAGCCTCAGAGAGGAGGCAGATGCTGAAGTACACCGGGTGCACACATTTTCAACGAAATGTCCACCTATAATGCTAAATGTAAAATTGAATGGCTTACCCATAGCCATGGAACTGGACACTGGCGCTAGCCAATCCATCATGAGTAAAAAGATGTTTGAGAGACTGTGGTGCAACAAGGCACTCAAACCAGCCCTGAGCCCTATCCACACGAAACTGAGAACGTACACCAAAGAGCTTATCACTGTCCTGGGCAGCGCCATGGTCAAGATCACCTATGAGGGCACGGTGCACGAACTGCCACTCTGGAGATTGTCCTGGGCGATGGCCCCACACTGCTTGGAAGTAGCTGGCTTGGCAAAATCCGCTGGAACTGGGATGACATCCGAGCGCTATCACATGTCGATGAGGCCTCATGTACCCAGGTTCTTCACAAATTTCCTTCCCTTTTTGAGCCAGGCATTGGAAACTTTTCCGGGGCAAAGGTGCAGATCCACTTGGTCCCAGAGGCACGACCCATTCACCACAAGGCACGAGCGGTACCTCACATGAAAAGGAGGTGGGGTAGCATTGCTGGTTAAAGAGGAGATTAATACAACAGTTAGGAATGACATTAGCTTGAATGATGTGGAATCTATATGGGTAGAGCTGCAGAACACCAAAGGGCAAAAAATGTTAGTGGGAGTTGTGTACAGACCTCCAAACAATAGTAGTGATGTTGGGAAGGGCATCAAACAAGAAATTATGAGTGCATGCAATAAGGGTACAGCAGTTATAATGGGTGACTTTAATATGCACATCGATTGGGCTAACCAAACTGGAGCAATACAGTGGAGGAGAATTTCATGGAGTGCATAAGGGATGGTTTTCGAGACCAATATGTCGAGGAATCAACGAGGGGAGAGGCCATCTTAGACTGGGTGTTGTGTAATGAGAGAGGATTAATTAGCAATCTCGTTGTGCGAGGCCCCTTGGGGAAGAGTGACCATAATATGGTGGAATTCTGCATTACGATGGAGAATGAAACAGTTAATTCAGAGATCATGGTCCAGAACTTAAAGAAGGGTAACTTTGAAGGCATGAGGCGTGAATTGGCTAGGATAGATTGGCGAATGATACTTGAGGGGTTGACTGTGGATGGGCAATGGCAGGCATTTAGAGACCGCATGGATGAACTACAACAATTATACATTCCTGTCTGGCATAAAACTAAAAAAGCGAAGGTGGGTCAACCGTGGCTATCAAGGGAAATCAGGGACAGTATTAAAGCCAAGGAAGTGGCATACAAATTGGCCAGAAATAGCAGCGAACCCGGAGACTGGGAGAAATTTAGAACTCAGCAGAGGAGGACAAAAGGTTTGATTAGGGCAGGGAAAATGGAGTACGAGAAGAAGCTTGCAGGGAACATTAAAACGGATTGCAAAAGTTTCTATAGATATGTAAAGAGAAAAAGGTTAGTAAAGACAAATGTAGGTCCCCTGCAGTCAGAATCTGGGAAAGTCATAACGGGGAACAAAGAAATGGCGGACCAATTGAACAAGTACTTTGGTTCGGTATTCACTAAGGAGGACATTAACAACATTCCGGATATGGGAAGGGTCAGAGGGTCTAGTAAGGAGGAGGAACTTAGGGAAATCATTATTAGCCGGGAAATTGTGTTGGGGAAATTGATGGGATTGAAGGCCGATAAATCTCCAGGGCCTGATGGACTGCATTCAAGAGTACTTAAGGAGGTGGCCTTGGAAATAGCGGATGCATTGACAGTCATTTTCCAACATTCCATTGACTCTGGATCAGTTCCTATCGAGTGGAGGGTAGCCAATGTAACCCCACTTTTTAAAAAAGGAGGGAGAGAGAAAACAGGGAATTATAGACCGGTCAGCCTGGAATCAATTATTAAGGATGTCATAGCAGCGCATTTGGAAAGAGGTGACATGATAGGTCCAAGTCAGCATGGATTTGTGAAAGGGAAATCATGCTTGACAAATCTTCTGGAATTTTTTTAGGATGTTTCCAGTAGAGTGGACAAGGGAGAACCATTTGATGTGGTATATTTGGACTTTCAGAAGGCTTTCGACAAGGTTCCACACAAGAGATTAATGTGCAAAGTTAAAGCACATGGGATTGGGAGTAGTGTGCTGACATGGATTGAGAAATGGTTGTCAGACAGGAAGCAAAGAGTAGGAGTAAATGGGTACTTTTCAGAATGGCAGGCGGTGAGTAGTGGGGTACCGCAAGGTTCTGTGCTGGGACCTCAGCTGTTTACACTGTACATTAATGATTTAGACGAGGGGATTAAATGTAGTATCTCCAAATTTGCGGATGACACTAAGTTAGGTGGCAGTGTGAGCTGCGAGGAGGATGCTATGAGGCTGCAGAGCGACTTGGATAGGTTAGGTGAGTGGGCAAATGCATGGCAGATGAAGTATAATGTGGATAAATGTGAGGTTGTCCACTTTGGTGGTAAAAACAGAGAGACAGACTATTATCTGAATGGTGACAGATTAGGAAAAGGGGAGGTGCAACGAGACCTGGGTGTCATGGTACATCAGTCATTGAAGGTTGGCATGTAGGTACAGCAGGCGGTTAAGAAAGCAAATGGCATGTTGGCCTTCATAGCGAGGGGATTTGAGTACAGGGGCAGGGAGGTGTTGCTACAGTTGTACAGGGCCTTGGTGAGGCCACACCTGGAGTATTGTGTACAGTTTTGGTCTCCTAACCTGAGGAAGGACATTCTTGTTATTGCGGGAGTGCAGCAAAGGTTCACCAGACTGATTCCCGGGATGGCGGGACTGACCTATCAAGAAAGACTAAATCAACTGCGCTTGTATTCACTGGAGTTCAGAAGAATGAGAGGGGACCTTATAGAAACGTTTAAAATTCTGATGGGTTTAGACAGGTTAGATGCAGGAAGAATGTTCACAATGTTGGGGAAGTCCAGAACCAGGGGTCACAGTCTAAGGATAAGGGGTAAGCCATTTAGGACCGGGATGAGGAGAAACTTCTTCACCCAGAGAGTGGTGAACCTGTGGAATTCTCTACCACAGAAAGTTGTTGAGGCCAATTCACTAAATATATTCAAAAAGGAGTTAGATGTAGTTCTTACTACTCGGGGGATCAAGGGGTATGGCAAGAAAGCAGGAATGGGGTACTGAAGTTGCATGTTCAGCCATGAACTCATTGAATGGCGGTGCAGGCTAGAAGGGCCGAATGGCCTACTCCTGCACCTATTTTCTATGTTTCTATGTTTCTATGAGGGAGAGAGTGGAAATCGAGCTGGACAAGCTGCAACGTGAGGGCATCATCTCCCCAGTGTAATTCAGCGAGTGGGCCAGCCCGATTGTTCCAGTACTCAAAAGTGATGGCATGGTCAGGATTTGCAGCTATTATAAAGTAACTATTAATCATTTCTCGTGACAGGACCAATAGCCGCTACCTAAGGCAGATGACCTATTTGCGATGGTGGCAAGAGGCAAGACATTCACCAAGCTCGACCTGACTTCGGCCTACATGATGCAGGAGCTGGAGGAGTCTTTGACGGGCCTCACCTGCATCAACATGCACAAGGGACTGTTCATCTACAACAGATGCCGTTTGGAATTCGGTCGGCTGCAGCAATCTTCCAGAGAAACATGGAGAGCCTACTCAAGTCGCTACCATGCACGGTGGTTTTTCAGGACGACATATTGGTCACGGGTCGGGACACCGTCGAGCACCTACAAAACCTGGAGGAGGTCCTCCAGTGACTGGATCATGTAGGGCTGCGGCTGAAGAGGTCGAAATGTGTCTTCATGGCAACAGAAGTGGAGTTTTTGGGGAGAAAGATCGCAGCGGACGGCATTCGGCCCACAGACGCCAAGACAGCGGCTATCAGGAATGCGCCCAGGCCACAGAATGTCACGGAGCTGCAGTCGTTCCTGGGACTCCTCAACTATTTTGGTAACTTCCTACCGGGGTTAAGCACCCTCTTAGAGCCCCTACATGTATTATTGCGTAAAGGTGAGAACTGGGTATGGGGAAAAAAACAAGTAATTGCTTTTGAGAAAGCCAGAAACGTTTTCTGCTCCAACAAGGTGCTTGTATTGTATAACCAGTGTAAAAGACTTGTGCTAGCATGTGATGCATCATCGTATGGAGTCGGGTGTGTATTACAACAAGCTAACATTGCGGGGAAGTTGCAACCTGTCGCCTATGCCTCCAGGAGCTTGTCTAAGGCTGAGAGGGCCTACAGCATGATTGAGAAAGAGGCATTAGCGTGTGTGTTCGGGGTAAAGAAAATGCATCAGTACCTGTTTGGCCTTAAATTTGAGCTGGAAACCGATCACCAGCCCCTCATATCCCTGTTCGCTGAAAACAAGGGGATAAATACTTATGCCTCAGCCCGCATACAAAGGTGGGCACTCGCGCTATAAGCATATAACGTTAACATCCGCCACAGGCCAGGCACCGAGAACTGTGCGGATGCTCTCAGCCGGCTACCATTGCCCACCACGGGGGTGAAAATGGCGCAGCCTGCAAACTTGTTGATGGTGGCGCAGCCCGTAGACGTGTTGATGTTCATGGAAGCGTTTGAAAATGATAAATCACCTGTCACGGTCCGCCAGATTAGGACTTGGACCAGCCAAGATCCTGTGCTGTCCCTAGTAAAAATACTGTGTACTGCATGGGAGCTGGGCCAGCATCACCGTTGAAATGCAAGAGCTAATCAAGCCGTTCCAGCGGCGAAAGGACGAGCTGTCCATTCAGGCAGACTGCCTGTTGTGGGGTAACCGCGTAGTGCTACCCTAAAAGGGCAAGGAGACCTTCATCTCGGATCTCCACAGCACACACCCGGGTATAGTAATGATAAAAGCGATAGCCAGATCCCACGTGTGGTGGCCCAGTATCGACTCTGACTTAGAGTCCTGTGTACGGCAATGCAGCGTGTGTGCTCAGGTGACAACGCGCCCAGAGAGGCACCACTAAGTTTGTGGTCCTGGCCCTCCAGACCATGGGCGATGATCCATGTCGACTATGCGGGCCCGTTTCTCGGTAAAATGTTCCTGGTGGTGGTGGGTGCTTTTTCAAAATGGATTGAATGTGAAATAATGTCGGGAAGCACCGCCACCACCACCATTGAAAGTCTGAGGGCCATGTTTGCCACCCACGGCTTGCCTGACATACTGGTCAGTGACAACGGGCCATGTTCCACCAGTGCCGAATTTAAAGAATTCATGACCCGCAATAGGATCAAACATGTCACCTCGGCCCTGTTTAAACCAGCCTCCAATGGGCAGGCAGAGCGAGCAGTACAAACCATCAAACAGAGCCTTAAACGAGTCACAGAAGGCTCACTCCAAACCCGCCTGTCCCGAGTACTGCTCAGCTACCGCACGAGACTCCACTCGCTCACAGGGGTGCCCCCGGCTGAGCTACTCATGAAAAGGACACTAAAAACCAGACTCTCGCTGTTCACTCCAACCTGCATGATCAGGTAGAGAGCAGGCGGCAGCAACAAAATGTAAACGATGGTCGCGCCACTGTATCACGGGAAATTGATCTGAATGACCCTGTGTATGTGCTAAACTATGGACATGGTCCCAAGTGGATCGCGGGCACGGTGATAGCTAAAGAAGGGAGTAGGGTGTTTGTAGTCAAACTAGACAATGGACAAATTTGCAGAAAGCACCTGGACCAAAGGAGACTGCGGTTCACAGACTGCCCTGAACAACCCACAGCAGGCACCACCTTTTTCGAGCCCACAACACACATCCAAAGGATCGTCGACACCACTCCGGACCAGGAAATCGAACCCATCACACCCAACAGCCCAGCAAGGTCAGGCTCACCTAGCAGCCCTGCAGGGCCAACAGTACGCCAGCCCAGCGAGGGCACAGCCAGCACAGACATTTGTACCGAGGTGGTCCACCAGGGAAAGAAAGGCTCCCGACCGTCTTTCCTTGTAAATAGTTTTCACTTTGACTTTGCGGGGGGCGTAATGTTGTGTATCTGTAAAGCATGCACTCCCATGTTCCGCCACCAGGGAGCGCATCCCCTGAAGTCCCAAGGGATCCCAGCATCCCTTGGGAGCACTGTATATAAGCCGGCCCCTAAGGCCTGTTCCTCACTCTGGAGTGTCTTAATAAAGACTGAGATCATTGTTACTTTAACCTCCCTGTGTGCAGTCTCATCTGTGTTAGGAACACAATAGGCAGCATCCAATTAATTTTGAACCGGGTGTCAACGTGAGGAAATAAATACTGGGTGCACCTCGGGGGTGTTTGATTTTGTCAAATTAAATTATTTTTCAGCTTCATTTGAATGTGGTGTAATTTTCAAAAGAGGATTGGTGCATTCCAGAAAATTCAGAAAAAAATTACAAGGAGAATTCTGGTATTTATAAGTTGAGGTTATAAAACTTATGAAAAAACATTTGCAGAACTATACTTGCATTCATTGAAGAAAAGAAAATTGGAAATATATAAACCGATGTATTCAAGAAGGGGCTAGGGATGAGCTGTCTAATTATAGAACTGTAAACCTCACATCAATTGTGAGAAAATTGCTTAGGGCAGTATAAAGGATCATCTCAAGAGCACAGATTAACAGGAACCAGCCAGTATCGCTTTAAAAATGGGAGGTCATCTTTTGCCAAATCTACTAGATTTTTTTCGATTAAGTTATTGACCTCGTGGATTAGAGTGACACAGTGAATGTTATTTACCTGGATTTTAAAAAGGTGTTTAACCCAGTCCAACGTAAAAGACTGCACAAGGTTCAGGCCCATGGGATAGATAGAAATATGCTGAATTGAAAGCCTAATAAATGTGAAGACATCTGGCTGGGAGTTAGTGGTATGCCATAGAGACTGACTCCATCGAAAAGCGTATAACACATAAGAGGTGATTCTGTGATCCATCAGGGAGTATGGATCGGAGATAGTGTAAGGAAAAATGCTCTAAAAATTGCCTCAACTGTGTTCTCAAAATGAAGTTTTAGCAGTCACACAAAACAAAAGAAAAACTGATACAAAATAAAATCATGGATACTCATGTCACACAAGTTCACCTCATAGAATTACCGTAAAATGTTGTCAGGACAACATGTTAGAAGACACAAATACAGCTTGTTAGGTGAAATTACTCTTTTTCTCAGGCCTACTTATTAATAGAAAGAAATACTTTTCTAGCACCTCTCCAACCTCAATTTCAAAAGTACTTCAATAGTTGTACAATGCTTTAAGACACCTTGAGGTTGGGAGAGGTGCTAGAAAAAGTATTTCTTTCTATCTAATAAGAAGGCTGAGAAGTTAAAGGAGTGAAATTATCACCTAACATGTCTGGATTCTGTTTCTTCTTTAACTTGAGGTCATCACAATTCCCTAAAATTCATTTTACGGTAATTGACACTGAAAGAGGTGAACTTGTGTGACATGGGTCACTCAGATTGGTTAAAGGCAACACTGAGGAGACTTAGAAAATCAAGAATATGTAAGATGGTGTTTTTACATTAATTTTTTTTAAATAGTTAATATTAAGTAAAATGTGGTATTATTAAGTATTCTAGTATAGGAGTTCACTGTCTCTTGTGTATGCATAAAAGTGTCTGTGTATAAAGTTGGAAAGTACATCTCTAGGCAAAGTCACCTCTTCTTCTGAAAGGACAAGAGGGAGTGTGAGAGATAAAGTCGAGAGTGAGAAGTTACAGATGTTAAAAGATTTATTGCTGTGCCAGCCAGATATATTAAGTATGTGTCTTAGAGGTACAAGATGTTTCCCTGCAATTAAGTGAAGTGAGATTTGAGCTAACTATTCCAAGTACAGATACCAGCAAGTAAGATGGATCAACACAAGAAAAGAGGATCGAGGAGGGAATAGATATTACATCTATGGATGAAGGTTCATCACTCTGACATCCCAGGAGGGTAACACCATTATTCCAGAGGAAGGTAAAGAAACCAGCTCTACTACATCAACTCAGAAAGACAAAGTCCTGTATGTTCCTGGAATCATTTGTATAGCTGCAAGCATAACAGTAATAAGCTGAACTAATTACACTTCAATGGACTTGCTCTGTAATATTAACTTCTCACCAATGTAAGGAGTCTAACCATCATCATCATAAACTACTAATATAAAAGCAAAATACTGCGGATGCTGGAATCGGAATTAAAAACAGAAAATGCTGGAAATCTCAGTGGGTCAGGCAGCATAAACTATCTCGCCAATTTATATCAATCTCGGGCACTGAACAAAAGTCAGCTTATAACCAGCAAGGCAGTTAATGCTGAATTGAAGTAATCTGACTGTACTGACTTTGTAATCGGTTGTTATTCATTCAATCAGATTGCAAATTATTTAATAGATAGGCTATCAGTGCAAGACACACCTCTGGAGAGAGGGGAATCTCCCATCCCTTAGTTTTATTGTGTTGGAGTCAAATCACCACTTTTATGTTCGACCTTTTTCTATGCACCCCACTATTACTCTCTATGGCATACCAGTCAGATGTCTTGCCATTTATTACTACCCATTGCTCTCTTTCAACGAGACATTTTTTTTATCCAGTTCAGTACATTTCTAACTGTTCAATGAGCCTAAACCTACATTGAAGCTTCACAGAGAGGGAGCTGGAGTGGGGAGGACAGAAAAGAGACTTCTCATTTAGTGCTTTTAAGAATTAATCTACACTTTCCTGACCTTAAAACTAAACTTAGACTGAGCAATGACTGGTTATGGCACATCAGCCTTACAGAAACATTGCACTTTTTGTGCATGTGTTGTGGTGCAGACTAGGCCACGCAGTGACTCAGAAGAGTTACTGTGTGATTGGCACAGAACACTGATTTTTAGCTGGCTGGGTTGGATGGTAAATTATTAGGTGAAGGTACGTCCAAGATTGAGCTCATGCATGGGGGCACCAGAAAGATGATAGACTGTGTAAGTTTGTAATTTTCTTTTCCTGAATCGTTGATTTTATTCATGTGTTTATTATATTCTAAATTTTATATTTCGAGTCATATAATGGCTTTCCTAGCTGTAATATTATTCTTTAATTTTTTTCGTGAAATGTAATTGAGGGAAAATGTTTTGCATAACATGACTGATGAATTACGAAAGCATTACAGAAATGGAAAATAACCAATTCAAAAGAAGAAAAATATAGAGACAACACTTAACCCGCGAAGATAAGTGTTATCGTGGTACAGCAGTCATGAAGTAGATGATAGACTTTGTCATGCACGAGAAATCTTATTATAAAAGA
Organism: Pristiophorus japonicus; assembly: GCF_044704955.1. NCBI lineage: Eukaryota > Metazoa > Chordata > Chondrichthyes > Pristiophoridae > Pristiophorus > Pristiophorus japonicus. The sequence continues at coordinate 77,742,617 of NC_091984.1, read as the reverse complement.
TATAGGGTTAATTCATTTGGACTGACAGGAAACCAAGCATCCTTTATGCACCTTCCCAGTCCCAGGATTAAACTTCCCAGCTCCCAGTGCTTGCCTTTTTCTGCAGCCAATTCCCCATTATTACTAGAAGGCAGCACCTGATCAAAGATATTCTAATTTTTTTAGATCCTGGCAGATAGATTCCAGGCCACAATACAGTCAAACTAGAGCCAGAGTGGCATCATCCTCCAGCCTGCAACAGCTGCTGCACATATCTTGCTTTCTTTATTTCACTGACAATTTCTTGTACGATAAAAAAGGAATTAAATTTATTCCTAAAGGATGAAAAGCAATGTTTAATACACAATTAATTCAAAGTCAGGTTGCTAAGCTTTATAATCCAGTTTACTAATGTTACATTCCAGGTTCTCTGTGCATTTCATTTTGTTTATAAAAATCTAGCAAAATACAACATATAATGTGAATATATATTTGATTTAGTTTAACTTCAGTTCTTACTCTAGATTCTGCTTCTCCCAGTTCTGAGCATCACCACAAGTATTCACCTGTTTTTTGTGAATGTGGTGTAAGGTGCCCTTTTTATCCTTTGTCTTCGACTCTGATCATAATTAGAGGCATATGATCTCAATGCACCAACAGTCTGATCTATAACATAATCTTTAACATCCATCAGTGAGTGGAGAGCATTCCATTCTTTTCCTTTGCTGATTACAAACATGCTTGGCAAGAGGTGAACGACAGTGAGATTAAGGATGTAGCTAGCAGCTAAACTGATTTTAACTCATTAATTTCAGAGAGCACAAGCATAAGGTCTGGGAGCAAGTTCATATGCCTGTTGCCTGCACACAAAAGGAACAATCTTAACCCTGTCTACCCGGTGGAGGGCAGGTGATTAGTTAAAATTGGCCAAGAGACTTGTCACGGTTCACTTCCCACGGTCTTCAATTTTAACTCTTCTGAGCAGGCGGCAAGGACACCAGCCGGAAACCAACGGGGTCCTTCTTTAAATATGCAGATTAGGATCCAATGATGTCATCAGGGGCCCGACTGCTATTTTATCTGGTGGCCTGAGCAAAGAGCTATTGTGGTATTCATCCCCATATGAAGTTAGTGGGAAAATGGCTGGAGGCCAGAAGAGGCAAGTAAAACATTTTTTTTTTAAACTTTCCTTGGGACCAGGAGGAGTCGAAGTGCTCCTTTGGGCCCCACAAGGAAAGTTTAACCCTTCCCTGCCCTTGGGCTCCCCCTTTCCAATCACAAGCCCCTCCCTAAACCCTGTGATTGTTCCTTCAGCCCTGACCTGTGGACTCCTGCTGCCTGAGATTCTGGTCCCGCCTATCAGCCAGCAATCACTTCATCCTGGTTTCAGGTGGACAACTGACCAGGGCACTCCAAAAAAAAATGTCCCCCATAAATTTAACAGCAGAACCAATGCCTGCACAGATTGGTATGTTTTGCACTTAATCTTACGCCTAAAAAATGGGTGCATTTCTTCACATTCTGCCTCCTAGTTTTTGTTGAGTTAATTGATCTCAGACTCTTGAGGAGCGTGGGATCGATTTTGTGATGCTAAATTTATCCACAGCACCCGGGGGAGGGGAAAATAGCAACTATGGTCCCCACTCCTGATCACTGTTCAGCAATTTCTGAAGGAATGTGTATGTGCTTGAATATTGGGTGAGGACAGAATCAAGTGCAGCTATATTGCCATCTCCCATGGTCAAATTTCCCATCAACATTCACTGTCGAGGTTCACACACAAAGTATGGCAATTTGGACAAAAATGGAGGACTACAAGAATGATGGCCCAGGAAAGTACAATATCCTTTGGATAATAATGGTTGGTACATTATTATTGCCAAATCCAATATGCCAGACAAAGTTACCATTCAGAAGGCATACACTATGCAAACAAATGTAAAGGAGTTTTGCAACTGAACCTATAAAGGAACCATAATGAAAATAGTCAAAAGTAAAATCAGTTGTGGAGCATGGAAGTAAACAAGGGAGGAGTCAGAAAACAGTTTGATAATTGACAGAAAATCATGCAGAGATGTAAATTTGTACTTGGACATGAAGATCATCAGAAGGAAATAGGAGAAAATTGGAAAAAGAGAAACATTGAATGGCATATGTTACCTGCTATGTTGCCAGGCAACAAATGGTCCCTACAAACATCCCGACGATGTGTTCTAACAATACTGCCACCGCCCCCTATTCCCCCCAGAGAAATAAACTAGTGCATATCTGAAGAGAGATATTTTAAGCAAAGTATTATAAAATATATTTTGACAGGTCTGACAAAAAAATTATTTAAATTATTCAATTTCACCTGAAAAGGCACAAATTGATCATTCATTTAAAGAGGGATCTGATCTCTGGCTTTGTAAAGATGAGGATGTACCTCTTTTCCCCAGTAGTCCATTCAATGTTTTCCTTAATAATGGTGGTCTGCCTTACAACTAATTAAATGCATGTCTTCATAAGAAGTAAAGTAATAGACTGACACAGTATTGGTTTGTGCTGACGCTGATGAAATTTCCAGGCTTTATGCTTGAAGAGATTTTTAATTTAAAGTTTACAGTTTAGCTGCTGGCAGAGTACAGTGCTTGAAAGCTGCTCTGGTTTTCAGTTTATGTTTGAAGGGAGTAATATCTGAATTTTTTGGGATACATTTTTGGGAATTAAGGAATATGGGGATAGTGCAGGAAGGTTGAGTTGAGATAGAAGATCAGCCATGATCTTATTGAATTGCTGAGCAGGCTCGAAGGGCCAAATGGCCTACTCCTGCTCCTAATTCTTATGTTCTTATTCCAGTCACCAGCTGCTGCCTCACATTGAACTTCAAAAATCCTACAGTTCGATTCCAGTACCAAATCTGAAGGGCAGCCAAACCATCAGAGATAATTGACTTATGCTAATCGGGAATAATCAAAGGCCGAGATTTTCCTTACCTCGGCGGGTCCTGACCCCGCTGCTGGCTCCATCCCACTCTGGAAAATGATTTTACGTTAATAAGGCGTGTTAAGCCCGCCCAGCTTGTTTCCGGGCCCAATTAGAGAAAGCAGGTTTGGTGACATTATTTATGACGCGTCATCAGCCGGTTTCTATAAAGGGACTATGGCCAACTTTCTTTTAACATTTGTGCTGTCAGTGTTCTACAGTACTGAAGTGCTGCAGAACACTGACAATGACTGCACAGAGGTGCAGGGATGCACCCAGGTTCTCCCATGACTCCCTCCATATGCTTATGGACGGCGTTAGAACATGCAGGGAGGTCCTCTTCTTTTCCAATGGGCGGAAGAGACCTCCCCAGGAGACCAACACAGCCCGGTTGCATATTACAGAGGAGGTCACAAGCAGAGATGTTGTCAAGAGGACCTGGGTGCTGTGGTCCAAACCTTTTCAAATGATCTCACTAGATCACAAAATGTTAGTACAAAGCCACACTCCCCTTCATTCTGCTATGCCTCTCATTGCATCACCTTCACTCTGCCTTCCCTATCCTAGCACTCCACATCCTTACTCACACCAACTTACCTTGCACTTCCACCCAACCCTCTCTCTCTATCTAAATTATCACATCCCCATCCCACTAGTTACCCCTCACATTAACCCTCATCCTAGTGCAATCATACCAATTAACAACACACTAGGTAGCCACTTGAGTGTTTTATCCAATGTTCATGTAAACTTTCTGTCAATGTGCTGTCAATCATTGAAACATTTATTTTCTAGTCTGGGACAGATTTGAATGCACCTTTGGAAGTGGCTTAGTGAGTTGCAATGAATGGTCAGACATAATGTAACCCCCCGCAATAGTGATGAGTGTGAAAGGAATGGCCTGGTCATTGTAGGGATGCTTTATGGTGTTGGTGTGGGGTAGTGCCAACCTGGTGCATCATGTGGTAGCCAAGGTGTACAGCATAAAGTTAGGTAAATCTGGCCATGGTGAGACCATCCCTGGCCTCCCAGGCAGTAATGTGCTTGGGTACTGATGCCCTCTGTCCTTTTTCAGCATCAGGTGATTGCAGAGAAGGTTGGTGTTGTTGTTGGTGCTGCTGGTGTGCCTGGTGCTACTTTTGATCTCACTCAATCAGCTCCGCTGGGCAGGCCGCATAGTTCGCATGCCAGAAACAAGACTCGCAAAGCAAGTGCTCTACTCAGAGCTCCTTCACGGCAAACAAGCCAAAGGTGGGCAGCGGAAACATTACAAGGACACCCTCAAAGCTTCCCTGATAAAGTGCGACATCCTCACTGACACCTGGGAGTCCCTGGACCAAGACTATCCTAAGTGGAGGAAGTGCATCCAAGAGGGCACTGAGCACCTCGAGTCTCAACTCCGAGAGCATGCAGAAATCAAGCGCAGGCAGCGGAAAGAGCGTGTGGCAAACCAGTCCCACCCACCCCTTCCCTCAACGACTATCTGTCTCACCTGTGACAGAGTCTGTGGCTCTCGTATTGGACTGTCCAGCCACCAAAGAACTCACTTCAGGAGTGGAAGCAAGTCTTCCTCGATTCTGAGGGACTGCCTATGATGATGATTATGGTGCTACTGGTGTTGGAGGTGATCGGATTCTGAGGACCAAGGTGAGATAGTATAAAGGGCACCCATGTTGATGGAATAGATGGCAGGTGAAGTAAAGTTGACATAAACATTCTGTCAATAGTGAGAGAGTTCTTCCAATGAGGTAAGAGTGGATGGAGAGTGGAAAGTGAAAAGCCTGCAGAATCTGTGCTGGAATTGCACTGAGAAACAGCTTGTTTGTGGCTGAGGAAAGTGATGATCTGTCAGGTGAGAGCTTTTACTGTACATTTGAAGCTGTCAAGTAATCAGCTGGAGCAATGGCTACTGAACTCCTGCCTCAGGTTGACAGTTGTGGTACCCAAACATTGTGGTTCCCATAGCCATGAAGTTAAAATCAAAAGGTAAGTTTTAAAAAGCCTGATAATGATCTGTCAACGAGATGCTAATGAGTTTAATCGGGTCGCCCACCGTTGCCTGTCGGGTCTGCTCAGCGCTAACACACCCGACATTGGGAAAGGCATGTTGCAGTGGGTTGACAGCATGTTATCGACCCGCCACCAATCTCACCTGCTAACCCTCCAGAAAATTCCAGCCATAGACATTGAATGTCCATTATCCTCGGCACTGTAGCAGATAAAAACAAGATGGGCTGAATTTTCCATTGTGGTAATGGGCACGATCGGTGCGGGGAAAGTTGTTTTTTTTGACAGAGGATCAGGAACCTGCTGTCAACTCGCTCCCATGCACCTTTCCCATAGGCGCATCTGTCGTCATGGAGCTAACCCAATCTGCAGCGGCAGGGGGACCCAATTGAAATCAGTGAGGTATTTTACAGGCAATTAAGAGCCTTTTTCTCCTTTTTATTAAATTTCTCTGAATGGCCACGGGATTCACACAGCTCGGGAACCATGTCTGCCAACCTGAGGTGTGAATTCCGTGGCCATTGTTCCACCTGATTACTTGACAGCATGGAAAACAAACCAAAATAAAACCCTGTTGATTACATCAGCTAACAGATTGATGGAGATTCTGTTCTACTTGAAAAGCTACTGGCAAATGTTAATTCAGAAATTCCTGAAGGGATGTAAATGGTCAGGAAAATATACTTTTTATTGGTCATTATTGGCTGTTGTCTTCCAACTCAACAGTAATTGCAGTGAATTGATCTGCACAATAACAAATGACATAAACCATTTAAATACATTTTTGCATTGTTTCTGATCAGGTTTTTCTCACAGTATACTGTGATTGTCCAGTTACACATTAAATCAATTCATCAACCATAATAGTTTCATTGTCATCACTCATTTCATTGGTTCAAATTGCTTTCAGTCCCTGAATACGACTAATTTAATTTTTCAGTCTGAGACTTTAGGGTGAATTTCTGCAGAGGTTCTCTCACTTATCCATTGTTATCTTCAACAGAAGAGCTGCAGAAATCCCAGAACACATTGTAAGCACCACTTACACTGTTTGTCATGGATTCCGCAGCTCTTCTGCTGAACTTGCATAAGATTGTAAATCCGACCCCTTTACAATTACATTTCAAATCTGTTTAATTTTATGTCTTACCTATACACATCTTTCATTTGTGCCATTTGCTGATACAAAAGTCTATAGATTTGTGACTAAAACACCAATAACTTCCCAATTAATGTACTTTCTTATTATGTTCTTAATCGTATTTGCAGATGGAGACATATTACTTAATGATAAATATTTCTTTATCACTCATCACATATTGAAAAGTAAAGATTCAACACCCACTATGTTCGATTAAACTTAAAATTTAATGTGGCCAGGGTCCCTTTGAGGGTTTAATGTGGCCAGGGTCCCTTTAAGGATCAGGGCTTAAAATGCATCATGAGTGACATCACCAGACCCGCTCCATCTAACTGGGCTGGGTAATGCGCTGGGCGGGCTTAATAGGCCCCGCTAATGTAAGTTCATTCTATGCAGCGGGGTGGAGCCAGCAGCAGGGTTGTGACCCGCCATGGACACCACCCGCACCAGACCCATCAAGATAAGGAAAATTCCGGCCTGTGTGTCTTTCCCTCAGTACTACACTGGAGATGGGGGCTATGAAAATGCACTAATGCTCCCTGTTTAGTCAGAAAAGTCACATATTTTGGCCAGGTGAATTGGATTTTCATTTCTACTGATGAATTATGAAGAAACCAAAATTTTTATCTTTAAAGTCAATGAGGTAGTTTTAAAAAAACGGAACAACTTGCATCTATATAGTGGTTTCTTGATTATACAGCTGGGCCGCGATGGCTGAAGGCACGACTGCCAACTGTGGGGCGAAGCGAGGGGGGTGCACTAAAGGCCAGGTCAGGGGAATAGAGAGTTTGGAGCGGGGGTGGCGGGGGAAGGGTGGGAGGAGTGGAAGTTGTAGGGCTGGAGGCAGTTGCATAGGGAGGGTCGGGCCAAAAACACAAAGACACAAAGCTTTTTTGATATACTGGGTGGGGAAAATCATTGGATGTATTCAAGTACATTGTTAAAACAATTTATAATTTTGAATGAAAATTTGATGTGATTAATTGAAGCACCAAAGTGCTGTGTATTAGGAAAAGGTTGAGAAACCAGGGAAACATGGATTTGCACCTTCAATCTTCCCACGTCCGGTGGTCTCTACCTTAACTATACCACCATAAGGAGTTACCATATTTTCCAACCAGGAGTTACACAAAGCTCATTGAATTGTTGATAGATTTCTGGAACAATGAGTTAAAGCAAAATCTCATTGCTGCATTATACCCAGTCTACAAGATTGCAAGTTTGCTGCAGCAAAATAAATAACTTTTTGTCAACCTCTATTGCCACCTTTTTAAGTATCAGATGATTTAACATCAGTAATGTCCCTGAAATGGCCGCCTGTGATGCTTGTAAACTTTGTAAACTTTTTAATGCTGCAAACTTAAGTACCCTACACTTAAGAAGAGGTTTTCATAGTTTTGGTGTAATTAAACAACCTTGGTCAACAAAAGAGGCGAGATATTGTATAAAACTAAAAGAAAGGTCTTCCACAAATGCAAAGCATAGTGGAGATCCCGCAGACTGGGAGAGATATATAAAGAACAACAAAGGGATGCAAAGAAAGGAACATATGAACAGGATTCAGTCCCTTCAGCCTGTTCTGCCATTCAATTAGATTATGGCTGGTCTGTATCTTAACTCTATTCACCTTTTATTCCGTAACCCTTCATACCCTTGCCTAACAAAACCTAGCAATCTCAGTTTTGACATTTTCAATTGATCCAGCCTTTTTTGCAGGGAAGAGAGTTCCAGATTTCCACTACCCTTTGTGTGAATAAGTACTTCCACACATCACCCCTGAACTGCCTAGCTCTCATTTTAAGGCTATGCCCTTTGTTCTGGACTCCCCACCAGAGGAAATAGTTTCTCACTATCTACCCTAACATATTCTTTAATCACCTTAAACACCTCAATTAGATCACCCTTTAAACCTCTATACTCATGGGAATACAAGCCAAGCCTATGCAACCTGTCCTCATAATCTTTTCGCCTTAGTGTCATTCTGGTAAATCTGCGCTGCACCCCACTCCAAGGCCAATATATCCTTCCTGAGTCCACAACAAGAGGGCATAACCTTAAACTTAGAGCTATGCATCTGTGCTTTCCTCCCCCCGCTCTGTAAAGCACCGTGAAATATTTCTATGTTGGATGAAATCTATAAATGTGATCCTACAGATAAGCTCATCTAAAGATACTTGACCTAAAATTGAAAACCAAAGGCTGCAATGAAGCAACAAGAAATCTATGCTGAATGTTATGAATGACAATAAAGTGAATATAAATTGATTGATATTTGAAGAATGCATTTTCTTCAAAAAGATCTAACAAAAGACACAGTAGTGTAAATTGGATTAAATTGCATCACAGGACTTGTGTACAATTTTATGCACAGTTCTTCTGCATCTCCAAACAGTAAAATATTAGCCAAACACATATTCAGGACAAAGTTGCCCCTTTAAGAAATCTGCTTATAAAAGTGCAAGTGCATAAAGCAAAATCAGTGTTAGTATTACTAGAATATTCAACCCCTCTTACTGTAGTTTGAGAATCCATCTTTGCTAATGAAACATTAGGCAAATGAGACAGTACTTAGATCAGATTAAATGATTTATGGGTTTAACTTGATGCAGTCAGTGACAGAATGTCAAACATGCAAACTTGAAGACCTGCAGTCAATTCTTCCAACCTGCCACAGTGGCCAATGTAATAAGTCTTTCCATTAAGGAGATGAGGAGGATAACTATACAGTATTACTAAATTGGATGGGTTTTCGGAGAACTTGTACTGGAAGATGTGGCCAATTCATGCAAGATTTCATCGGAGCTCTTTCGGAAACCACAAAAGCACATTGGAAAAAACTACCCCAATAACCCATCCAACTCCGTGATGCATTGGCCCTGAATTTGCGGCCTCCACGGGCGCATACGAGGTGTGCACATGCCGATAGGGGCCTCGCAAGTTCCGGGTTTAGGCAGGCACTGCGCTTGTGCTGAAACCCAGAACTTGCGATCTGTCATGAATCCTCCTGATAGATCTCATGCATCTCGAAGAAAAGGGCCTCTGCGGGCGGAGAGTTGGGCTATTTGCCCATGAAATTCTTCTGACTGATAAAAGCAGGCAAAAGACTTTTAAAGGACAGAAAAATTAAAAATATTTCAATAATTTAAATATTTTAAAGCCTGTGAAATAAGGTAAATTTATTTTTAGACCGTTTAAAATATGTAAATTTATTTTTGTTTTAAATAATGAAATTCCATTTTGATTCGTTTTAAATGTGATTTTTTTAAATGATTTATTTTAAGTGTTTGTGTATTTTTGGGACTATTCCCATTCATACTTGTGGTGATTCCAATTCAGCACAAGTATGAACAGGAATACCCCCAGTTTGATTGGTTAGCCGGCTCACGCCTACGTCCCAGGGATATGTTCGCAGGCCTTTGCATGGAGGCCCAGGACCACAAGTCTCCGAACCTCCTGGACCACCAGGTAAGTTCATAGATATTTTTCAGGTCGGAGGCATTCGCCCACGGGAAGCCTCTAACCACAATTTTTGCACCATTATGTAAGAATTATGAACGAGCATTAATATTTTAATAAAAAATACATATTATGGAAAGATAGCTGTCTTCACAATTGTGTGAATGCTTTTACATTCATTAATGTAGTAAATTGGAGTAGCATCAATCTGCTAGAGTTATTTGGTATCTGTGCTTTTTCATTGCATGCATTAGTTAATTGATTTTTTTAAATTGCCTTATTTTGAATGGTAGATGATGTAGGAGAAACCACATTACTGCAGTATAAAGCCTGCTCCTGATCTAAAAGAGTCAGCATGAAGCAGGCCAGACTGTTGTTGTGAAGACTGACTACCTGGGCACACACAGTGGGTGTGGAGGTGAAAAGGGTTGCCAGTTTGATCATAAGGTGGGCTTATTGAAAAAGTTATGGTTATATTCTAAATCTATAGGGGAAGAGATGTTAATCCCGAAAAGAGAAGGGAGAACTGGGTAGCTCATTTGGTAAGGCACTGCCATTTAATTTTGTGGTCAAGCTTCAAATCTGGCCTAGACTGATGGGATGAATGTCTCTTCTCTGCTGGCTATAATTTGGGCAATCTCAGTCCATGGGCCTATAGCACAGAAATGTCCCTAGATTGGTACTAATTGGCAAGAAATTGATCACACCAGAGAAGCCATAGGTTGGCTGGTGCAGGACAAGATGCTTTTCCGAGGTTCATAGAATTTTACAGCACAGAAGGAGGCCATTCGGCCCATCATGCCTGTGCCAACTCCCTGAAAGAAGTATCAATTAGTCCCATTTCCCTGCTCTTTCCCATAGCCCTCTGAATGTTTCCTTAGCAGAGATCGAATCCCTTTTGAAAGTTACTATTGAATCTGCTTCCACCACCCTTTCAAGCAGTGCATTCCAGATCATAACAACTTGCTGTACAACATAAATTCTCCTCATCTCCTCCTACACCCCCTTACCCCTGGCTTTTTTGACAATTATTTTCAATCTGTGTCTTTTAGTTACTGACTCGCCTGCCATTTGAAATTGTTTCTCTCTCTCTACTCTATTGAAACCCCTCAAAGTTGTGGCAGAGCAGATCAGTTAATGGTGAAACCGGGTGCTCAAAATAGAACAAAGTTCAACTCTCCCAGCTTAAGATTGCACATAAAAAAAGTGTCTCTTGGGAGAATATCACAAATGTTTGTTTAATCATTGGTACTCGCACTCTTAACAACATGTAGCAATCCCTATCCTCGTTGCATGCTTTATCATTTCTAATACAAGAGCGAGATTCGTAACATGTTTGTGTTTCATTTCATACTGTGATAGAGGGAATCCAGAACTTTGTACATTACATTAAGCATACACCTTACTATCACATGCAAAATGCATTGTCCCCAACTGTAGTATCACACTAAGGGTGGGGTGTATTTGTACAACTCTGAACAAAACTGCTATAGGCCCTAAAAATATTACTTGCTTGAATTGTTTGCAATTTAATAGTGCTGTTCAAAAAAAACAAAAGATTTTAATCTTTGGTGCCGTTGACTGGAAGTTAGGATTTTGGATTTGAAACTTGCTAATGGATAAAATGGAACTTGTCATTTCTAGCAGAAAAGGCATTGATGCAGAGAAAATCAAATGTCAATTTTGTAACCACTGGAAAAGAGCAGCATGTGATTTTCAAATACTCTGAAAAATCAATGTAAAGGTCAGGTTCTGCTGTGATATTATATTATTGTATCATACAGAGTGGGGGTTCATTCAAAATACCAGAGATGGACTTGATGCTCTTGATGTTCAGTGGAGATTGATAATATAATGCATGTTAGTGTTTCCGAAACAAATATTTGCCAATTTTGCTCGGTTTCCCCTCACAAAAATCTTGTCCTGGAAATGCTATCCCATCCCAGATATGATTTCACAGGCATTAGCTGCATTTCTGGATTGCAGCCAAGTAGCTATTCCTCCCATGTGAACCTAGACACTGAGTGACATTAGGTGAAGTGACCACTAGGACTTCAGCAAGACACAATCCTGTCTACGTCTGATATCCACAAGCAAACACACATGCACAAAATGTTTCAGCAGGCTGTCCCTTGGATATAAATCCAAAAGGAATATCTGGCTGATATTTCCCTTATTAATTGAGGAACTTCAAGAATGACTGTATCACACCTAACGGTGCCCAGGCTGAGATCAGTGAACACGGGATTGAGCAGAAGTCTGGATCACGCTGAGTAGTGGATTCGCTACTAAAACAATAGATCCATTCAAATTATTGAAAAGCAAAGGATTGGCATATGGGGATTTCCATTTGGCTACCACAAGTAGGAGAAAGAAAACGCAAACCAAGGAGTTCTGGAAAAGGTACGGGAAATACATTTTGAAGACTGAAACAACCCAGAAGGAGACATACAACTTGGTGGCAGACATAAGTCACTACAGCCATCTTGCATCTCACTTGTGATTGGCAGTACAACTGTCTCTCAATTGCCAGTCTGAGAACAATTGGCGGAGATTTCTTTCTTATTGACTTAGAAAGGTGGAGGGTGGAGAAGAGGGATGGATTTGCAGCAAATGTACTGTGTTCGAATACAGTGCACTCTGGAGAAATTAAATATCTTCCACTCTGCACAAATTAATGTATTTTCAATAAATTTATGTAAACATGAGAGGATGTTAATGACACTGCGTGCATGAAATAAATAATTAAAAAGCATTCGTAAAAATACATGTATTCGTTGTACAAAACTGTGCAGAAATCCTTTCATTTTATTTGTGTACCTTTTGCAAATAAATGCCACTTTAAATGCCATATATGTTTGTTAATTGGCGCCATGTTTCCAAGCTCAAAGCGCCACGTGGAAAACTAAAACAATTTGATTTCATCATTTAACCTTCAGTTACAAGAGGGTTTGACAGAAGGTGCTGAAGAAATCTATCTCTGGGAATGGTTAATCCTGCTGCCCTCCTTAGCAAATAAAATCTACATCGGGCTAATGTGCTGTGACTATTCTTTAATGGTTGCATTTGCATCAAATTATATTTACAGTCCTGAATATCAATACATTTTACAATCCATAAATACCACAATTCGGAGCTGCAAAATAGAAAGCATTGAGGATTGTTAGTCTAATGAATAATAAATATCTCAACTATAAATATAGTAAGTTATTTGATTTCAATACTAATGTACAAAATTAGATAACACTATTTGTATTCAAATTAGCACTTGATTCATGAAAGAAATGAAGAAAACCATGAAGAATTGAACCAATGCTTTTAGCATTGAACTTAAAATCCATTTTACAAAAAATAATGTTCATCCTTTACTATGGGCTCAATTTTCCCCAGTGATTTGCGCAGTTTTTTTTTGGCCTAAGTTTAAAAAACCCAAGTTTCCCCCATCAATTTGCACCAGCGTAACTCAGTTAGTTTTATTTAGGTAAGTTTTTTTTTCAGCCAAAGGGGGCGTAACCTGCAACCCACGCTAATTCTGACCATTTAGGGAAGTTTGGCCAGCTGAGAGTTACTCCAGTTCTTCTTAGACCAGCATATGTGGCCTCTGCAGAAAAGCCTTCTGGAGAGTTAAGGAAATCGGCGCAGGTAAATGCACCAGATGCCCGGACAGCAGCAACAGGAGAGGTGAGAGAGAGAGGGGGGGAAGCCTTTCGGGTATAGTTAGGTGTGGGGACCGGGAGGGAGGAGGCCATTCGGCCTGGGATAGGTGCGGGGGAGCGGACTGGGAGGCCACTCGGCCAGGGCTAGGGGTGGGGGAACAGACCGGCAAGCCACTCGACCAGGGCTAGGGGCAGGGGAGCAGACCGGGAGGCCACTCGACCAGGTATAGGAGCGGGCATCAGCACTGACCTCGGGAGGGAGGAGGGGACTTTAATAATTTAACGGAGGTAAGTTGCTGCAATGTATTTTAACGTGTTTATGAAGTTGCTGCAATGTATTTTAACGTGTTTATGAAGTTGCTGCAATGTATTTTAAGGTGCTTGCGCAGGTTGGGAGCTGGCTGTATGCTTCACTTTCCAGCCTCAGCCCGCATTGTGTCCCTGGTTACCGTGGCAACCCGATCTTTTTGGCGCAGATCAAGGCTCCACCGGCAAAACTAAAGGACAGGTTCGGCTGCGCCAAAATGAAGAAATCAAACGGGGAAACTTAGAACATTTTTTCTGGTGTACTTGGGGTTCCACAAAAGGGGCATAACTCTTCAAGTACGCCAAAAAAAACTTTGGGGAAAATTGAGCCCCATGAATTAGATTGATACTTAAAGCATGTGAGTGATTATGAATGAGAAAAATGAACTGCACAGAGAATAGTTCTGATGTCCCATATACATTTTTGGGGGCAATGTGACCAAATATGTTAACACAAGAATGTTTTGAAACAGGAAAAGATTGTGTGCTGGAAATTCCCCAACCTTGAGCGGGTTTTTTGGTGGTATTTTGTCATTTTGGGTGGACAACAGTGCAGCGGGAAATTCCCTGAAGTTTTGCACCGGCGGTTTTGAAATACCGCTGGGGAGCAGACCGCCGGTGTGCAAGATTGGAAAAACTGCTTTCGCCCGATATTTGGCTCAGCGGTGACCCGTAGACAGGACAAAAAAAACAGGGAAAACCTATCGGTACAGCTCTTGGAATGGCGGTAGGTATGAAAGCCTGCAAAAAAGGTAAATTAAAGTTTTTTTATTTTTAAATTATTTTGCAGCATTTGCTCAAAAAGGGTATTGTGCATGTTTTGTGAATTTTTTTATTTTTTGTTTTTTGGAAAAAAACATTTGGTGTTTTCCCCCCCTCCCTAGGCCCAACTGGCAGCGGAATTGGCCTCGGAGAAAAGTAGCAGAAAATTTGCGGTTTGCACCGTGAATCCTCGTGCAATGCTGATTTTTCCCAGGGGATGCATTTTTTCCTCAATTTTAGGCCTCAATATCATAATGGAGTCATAACGGTATTTTTGGCGGAAAAAAAACGCTATGACCAAAAGATGAATTTCTAGCCCGAAATGTTCCACAAATCCATCCCTTTTTCATTGATCTCAACATCACTTATCCACCCAATCCTACAATCGCTTCTCCCTTCAGAAATACTTTGGGTTGCCATTTGAACTGGTTTACACTGTGCTACTCCTGTACAATATTCCTAAATATCAAACCTTTGTGCAGCATAGTTCTGCTGGACTTCACTTCTTACTCTGAATGTTTAACTTGTGTCTTTAATATTTGAGCACTTTGCCATAGTTAACAATGCCCCTGGAACAGCTATGTCAAAGCTCCTTCACAATTTTGAAAACTTCAATTAGGTCACTTTAAAATCTTGCCATTTCTGAAGAAAGCAACCCTAACTTCCTGAATATTTCTTCATAATTCAGCTCCCTCGTAAGTTAGCTGCTTACCTCGGTCCCTTTCTTTGAGGTGTCCCTTCTCAAGTGTAATAATGTCAAGGGTAATAGGACAGCTGACAATTGAGAAAAGAATATTGGGGTTCCACATTTGGTAAATATCGCCTGATTGCTGCAGTAAAAGTGTAATAGTGGACAAGAAGTTGGGTGGTTCTGTGAGTTCATTCACGAGCCTGCAATTTAAACTGTGGGACACTAGTTAGGAATGTTTGGTTAATATGTTTATGCAAAATACTTTTGCTGCTATTTTAGTGAAGGTGTTAACCATCTAAACTTATGAAGGCCTCTGCTAAAATAACTGAAAAGAATTTCAAACAAATGTGTTAAATTAAATTTTTATCCTGGTATCACAGAGTAATTTCTGTTTCTTTGTTGAATGACCGTGCCCATCAAGGTGAGGGATTTTGAACTTAGGTATAACATGGAGCAAATGGGGAGAAAAGCTCCAACAACATACCTCCGCTCTAATCTCAGAAGAACCTCATAGTGCACCAGTGTGATATTCTTCCATTTTGTACACCAACCATCCTTGTGATCTCCTTGACCAAGACCGCCATGTTAGTGCCAAATTAGGGTCATGGACCAAAGTCCGCAAGAAGCTAGATTGGGACTGCCATTTTGATTTTATACAGGATCATAGGGCCCAAGTTTCCACAGGATAAAAAACGGGCGCCCCTCCGAGCTGGGCGCCCGTTTTTCGCGCCTAAAACGGCGCCAGAAAAAAAACACGCTATTCTCGAGCGTTCTGCAGCTCCTTGTCTGTTTGGCGCGGCGCCCAGGGGGGGCGGAGCCTACACTCGCGCCGATTTTGTAAGTGGGAGGGGGCGGGTACTATTTAAATTAGTTTTTTTCCTGCCGACAACGCTGCGCGTGCGGGTTGGAGCATTCGCGCATGCTCAGTGTGAAAAAAAACATTGGCACTCGGCCATTTTTGTAGTTCTTTGTAGCTGTTTAATTTTTGAACATTTTTTAATAAAATCACATTGCCATCAGCACTTGCAGCCTTCTCACTGTCTCCTTCCCCTCCCTCCCCTCCCCTGCGCGGCAACAAGCCGCTGTCTCCTTCCCCTCCCTCCCCTCCCCTGCGCGGCAACAAGCCGCTGTCTCCTTCCCCTCCCTCCCCTCCCCTGCGCGGCAACAAGCCGCTGTCTCCTTCCCCTCCCTCCCCTCTCTCTACGGCAACAAGCCGCTGTTTCCTTCCGCTCCCTCCCCTCTCTCCGCGGCAACAAGCCGCTGTTTCCTTCCCCTCCCTCCCCTCCCCTGCGCGGCAACAAGCCGCTGTCTCCTTCCCCTCCCTCCCCTCTCTCCGCGGCAACAAGCCGCTGTCTCCTTCCCCTCCCTCCCCTCTCTCCACGGCAACAAGCCGCTGTCTCCTTCCCCTCCCTCCCCTCTCTCCACGGCAACAAGCCGCTGTCTCCTTCCCCTCCCTCCTCTCCCCTGCGCGGCAACAAGCCACTGTCTCCTTCCCCTCCCTCCCCTTCCCTGCGCGGCAACAAGCCACTGTCTCCTTCCCCTCCCTCCCCTTCCCTGCGCGGCAACAAGCCACTGTCTCCTTCCCCTCCCTCCCCTCTCTCCACGGCAACAAGCCGCTGTCTCCTTCCCCTCCCTCCCCTCCGCGGCAACAAACCGCTTTCTCCTCCCCCCCCCCCCCTCCCGCTCAGCGGCATGAACGGCTTTCTCGCCCCCCCTCCCGCTCAGCGGCACGAACGGCTGCAGAATTCTCCCTGGCTGAAGCACTTTCACACAGGTAGGAAGATGGTTTATTTAATCTTTTCTTTGCTTATAAATGTTTATTCAGGTTGGATTTATTTATATAATATTTGTATAAGTATAAATAAGGATTTATTATAGAATTTAATGAGTTCCTTTCCCCCCCCCCACCTCGTTCTGGACGCCTAATTTGTAACCTGCGCCTGATTTTTTAATGTGTAGAACAGGTTTTTTCAGTTCTATAAAAATCTTCACTTGCTCCATTCTACTTTAGTTTGGAGTACGTTTTCACTGTGGAAATTTTGAAATCAGGCGTCAGTGGCCGGACACACCCCCTTTTGAAGAAAAAATTATGTTCCAAAGTAGAACTGTTCTACCTGACTAGAACTGCAGAAAAAAAAATGTGGAGAATTGCGATTTCTAAGATAATCCGTTCTCCACCAGTTGCTCCTAAAAATCAGGTGCAAATCATGTGGAAACTTGGGCCCATAGAGAGGAAACGTTCTTTCCCATTGAAGTGGCTGGATTTGAATTAAGATAAAAGTATAGTGTGGAAGAAAAATAATTCTTGGCAGTTAACAAACGTGCAAGTTCCAAAAGACAGTCAGTGCTCAAAAGGGTTAATCTGTGCCGTTTCATTTCAGTGATAATCCTACAGGATCTTCACATGGTGATGTATAATAGGAAGAAATCAACTGCTGATGTAACACAAAATGGCTAGTACTGTGGAAATTTACGCAAGATGTGCAGGGCTTCTTTGCAAAGGCTGAGATCAAAACTGTTCTCACAATCACTTAGACTCCACACACTAATTCAGAGCAAATGGATTAATTGGTTCATTCTCTCCCACTACTGGTACATGAGTCCAACGAGATGCATTTCAGGTGCTCTCAACCTGGTTGCTGTTAAAAAACTGACAAAAGGAAAATCAGCAATCTCAGTCAGAGACTCCACCATAGGATATGGAAATGCCACATTGGTGTTCTGGGAACACTTCTGAAGTGAAGTTTAAAGCATGTTGCTCGGGCAAAGGTGCTGATTTTATTCTGTGTCTAGTTATACTATTTATGACTTTGGAGTGCTTAGTGCCGACACTGGCTGCCAAAAATGGAAAACATGTCCACGCCTATTCACTGACAACCATAAGTTCTAAAATAATGTTTTTTAAACTTTTGGAAAAAAAAAGGGAAGAAATAAGTATTGGAAATGTTTTAGTTTAATGCTGTTTAGTCAGTCAATGACTGAAATGACTGGCAGTATTAGAAACCCCTTGATCCCTTTAGCCATAAAGGCCATATCTATCTCCCTTTTGAATATATCCAATGAACTGGCATCAACAACTCTCTGCGATAGAGAATTCCACAGGTTAACAACTCTCTGAGTGAAGAAGTTTCTCCTTATCTTGGTCCTTGGTTATTCAGTAATGTAATCACATGCATAATTAAGTTAGTTACTGAATGAGACATGCATACCATGTATAAAACATTAGTTTGAAATGTGCTCATTTTCAGATGTACTTTTGACAAGACATTAACATCACATAAAAGAAATGTTACAGTGAACTATTGATCCATACTGGGAGTAAACATTGTGCCAACATTGTACACAGGATCAGCGATGTTTTTAAGGACTACGGTTGTTTAGTATCGCAAGCAGATGTGAGAGTAAGTTTGGCAACCAATTTCTATTCAAAGTCACAGTGTCCTAGCTTAAAAATTCTAAGTAGCAGTGATGGAAAAAGTGAGGAGAGATTGGTGAGGAAGGTGGGGGTGTGGGAAGGGAAGAGAATGGTGATAATTAAGTAAATGAAATGAAAACATTTCATCAACATGGAAATGCAAGAGGGTGAATCACAGCACTCAAAATGCACTTACTTCTAAAGGAAAATCCATTAAGGTAGTTTTATTATGAACTGTTAATCTTGCTAATACTATAGGTTGTTAGGGATATAAATAATAGCATGTATTAAACATGACCAGGGAGTTTGATGTGGATTATTTTTACCGTATGTTTGCTTTAACATTACAAATATGCTGAATTACAAATAATGACAGTATCATTAACCACAAAGCATTGGCATATGTTTTCTTCATAGGAACATAAATGGAACAAGAAATCAGACTTCCATAATGCAAACAAACTATTATTTCAATAATATTATTTATAACAATATAGAATTCTGCAAATAGTTTGTGACATTTACAGCATACTTGTTGAAATAGTTTAACATATAGTGCACGAACAAATAAAAATTAAACAAAAGCTCCTAACTTGTATAGAATTCCATAGTGTACAGTCTTGAATCAATGTCATAACTTCCTCCCCAATGCACTGTACAACAAAATCTCCCCTGGGTATTCCCAACTTGAGCTAATTAACTACACAACTACAACTGTGAAAATCATAATTTTAGTAATTGTAACAATGGGTGGCTGAGTGGCTCAGAGGGTTAAATTAACACTGGCCTTTCAACCCTGGAACCTGGTTTGGAATCCTGCCCAGAATGGTTGGATAACGCTCCTTGCTCTCTCTCTCTCTCTCTCTCTCTGCCTCTTATTAGAGACCTAAATGAAATAAGTTTCATCAGTATAAACCCAACCAAGCTCCTCATGGGCATGGGTTAATATCACACTGTTTCCCACAAATCAGTATTAGTTTGCATTCTCGTGCGGAAGGACAGCTGGTACAGTGACACTCACACTGGTGCAGTGATACTTACACTGGTGCAGTGACACTGGGCCCAATTTTGGCCATGACTTGCTCCAATTTTTTTTGGAGTAAGTTGTTTTTTCTGCCGTAAGTTTAAAAAAAACACAATTTTCCCCAATAAACTTGCTCCAGAGTAACTCAGTTAGGTACGATTTTTTTCAGTTGAGTTTTTTTTCAAAAGGGGTCGTTCCCAGCCACTTACACCAGTTTTGGCCATTTATGCCACTTTGGCCAGCAAAAACTTACTCCAAATCGACTTAGGTCAGCATATGTGGCCAACTCTGAAAAACATTGCAGGCAGTTAAGAATTCGGTGCAGGTTAGTACATTTAAAGCACCAAGACTTACAAAGCACAAAAATAAACATTCAATAACAAATAAAAAAAATACAAGGAAGCTGAGAGGACTGCACCAAGACTTACAAAGCACTAAACAAACAACAAAAAGTAATAATCAATCAATCAATAACAAATAAAAAATAGAAGTTCTACCTTCATGCCAGAAACAAGTTTTTTTTTTAAGTCTCCCCCCGCCATCAAAACACTCCTCACTAAACAAAGCACAACCATCAATAAATAAAAAATAAAACTCAAGTCCTACCTCGGCCCGGGAAGTCAGCGGGCCAGCCGGCCTGTGCGGGAGGTCACTCGGCCAGGGATAGGGGCTGCGAGCATCGGGTCTTGCTCACAGCCTGCAGGACACACGCTGGGAAGGCGAGGAGCATGCGCGCATACTCCACTGCGCATGCGCGCAGCTGATGGCAGTGTTTTCTGCGCTGGGCTATTGCTCCTCCCCCCCACTTCACTATCTACGCAACACTGGGACACTGGAGACTCGGCAGAGCAGGCAGGATGGGGCCACTTTTTTCCGGCGCCGTTTCAAATGCGCAAAGTCGGCGCATTTAGGGTAAGTGCGCCGAAAAAAGGCATTGGGGAAAATTGGGCCCACTCACACTGGTGCAGTGACACTGACACGGTGCAGTGACACTGACACTGGTGCAGTGATACTTACATGGTGCAGTAGAGGATTCTTTTCTGTAGTTTCAGTTAGGATTGTGGTTGAAGTAGAGTAGAGCGACCTTTATTTTGCAGAGGTTGTGCTTGATGCTGACACTGGGTGGCAACAGTGGAAAAATGTTCTATTTCTTACCAATGTTATCTTCCACCATGTTAAAAAAGAATCACCTGAACAAAAAAGTTAGATTAAAATAGAAACAAAATTCTAGATGAGTAGTAGAGCTGTAGTTACGACTGTCTGTGCAAAGTGCGACAGTTATGGGTCCAGGTCTTCGTGGTGGCTCATGCTGACATTTAACTCAATACCTATAGCTCATTAGTTTTGACAGATCACAGGATGAAATATTTTACATAAATTTGGGGGAGATGGGAAGATAATGAAGTAACTAAAATGAAAACATTTCATCGACATGGAAATGCAAAAGGATGTATCACAGCTTTTCCTGGGTCTATGCCCAGGTGCACTGGATTGCAAATATAACAACATTGGATGAGTCACAGCACACACCTGTAAAGGAATCGGACCAATTTTCTGTCCACTAATGTAAAGGGGTCTCGGGTTCAAACTAATAAAACATGAATTTAGTCAGGAAGTTCTTCACAAAAGGGGTCATCATGTGAAATGGACTCCTGGGTAGGGCAGTGACGGCAAACACCATGCACCCTTTGACAAGGAAAACAATGCTGCAGCGAGATGTGTGTAGGTTCATTAAGGATGTGTCAAATGGACTTCCTCTTCCAGATTTATCTTATCTGATATGTAATGATAGTCAAGTGATTTGATTGTACATTTCTTCACAAAGTAAAATTGATTGAAAACTGAGTGAAATTAGTCTTGACTCATGATTGATCATTATTTATTTTATTCTGTTCGGAACCTTGGTGTCATATTTGACCCTGAAATGACCTTTCAACTACATATCCGTAGCATAATTAAGACCGGCTAATTCCACCTCCGTAACATTGCCCACCTTTGCCCCTGCCTCAGCTCATCCGCTGCCAAAGCCCCCATCCGTGTCTTTGTTACCTCTCGACTTGACTATTTCAACACACACATGGCTGGCCTCCCACATTCTACCCTACTAAACTAGAGGTCATCCAAAACACATATGTCAATGCTTTGTGGTTAATGATACTGTCCTAAGTCGCACCAAGTCCCGCTCACGCATCACCCCTGTGCTCGTTGACCTACATTGGATTCTGGTTAATTCTCATATATATTTTCAAATCCCTCCATGGCCTCACCACTCCTTATCTCTGTAATCTCCTCCAGCCCCACAAACCCCCGAGATATCTGTGCTCCTCTAATTCTGCCCTCATAAGCATCCCTGATTATAATCGCTCAACCATTAGTGGCTTAGTCCCCAAGCTCTGGAATTCCCTGCCTAAACCTCTTCACCTCTCTACCTCTCTTTCCTCCTTCAAGACTCTCCTTAAAACATACCTCTTTGACCAAGCTTTTTCGTTACCTGTGCTAATTTCTACTTATGCGGCTTGGTGTCAAATTATTATGTCATAATACTCCTGTGAGGCGCCTTGGGACGTTAAAGGCGCTATATAAATGGATATGCTTATTTGTTCTGCAAAAATGGCCAACATGCTCTACCCTTTGTTTTTGATTGGTCCCCTTGGAGAATAAGCCACATCCTGACGTTTCACAGGAATGTGTAACTGGAACCACCCATCCCAAGGTCTCACTGACTTTGCAAATTGTAACTCGATCCACTTTGACTTTCTAGAGTGACAGAGGACAGAGTTCCCCAGAAGACAGTAAGGGCCAGCCAAAGTGCCTTACCCCAGTCCAAGTCCATGCCTCTCCCAGCTGAAGTGCCTTACCCCAGTCCAAGTGCATGGCTCCCTCAGACGAAGTGCCTTCCCCCAGTCCAAGTACATCCCTCCCCAACCGAAGGGCCTTACCCCAATCCAATTACATCCCTCCCCCAGCCAAAGAGTCTTATCCCAGCACATGCATCCCTCCGCCCCCCACCACAGATGGGGCATTTTGCACGGATTGTTAACAGGTTTATTGGGTATGAAGTGAATAGTGACAGTGTCGTGACTTCTGGATTTCATCCACTCCAACGATGTCCCTTGTAGAGGGTTGGAAGAACGTGATCCGTTTCCCCCCCACCCATGTCACAACCCCGCCCCCCCGTGTCTCAAACCCCCCACCCATACCTTAAACTCCCCCCCACCCGTGTCTTAACACCACCCCCGTGTCTCAACCCCTCTCCGTGTCTCAAGCCTCACCCACCCGTGTCTCAAACACCACCCCCCCCACCCGAGCCTCTCTCTTCCCCGCCAGTCTCTCCCTCCCGCCCCCGCCTCTCTCTCTCTTCCTCCCCCCCCCACCCCCCAGTCTCTCTCTCTCTTCCCCCCTCAGCCTCTCACCCTCGCCCTCAGCCTTTCTCCCCCGACCCCCCCAAAGCCTCTCTCTTGCTATCACCGCTCCCGGGTCCAGGACTGCCGCTTGGCCCAAGGCTGGCTGTGGGGGACAGAGTCAGAGTCGGGGCCGGAGCAGGCAAAGAAAGTCGGAGCCTCAGGTCCTGCTTCTAGGCATCACACACATGGAATGATTCGGGCCGGGAGGGTGAGGCAGAGCTTGACAGGGGCGGGGCTTGTCGCCTGTCTGTCAAAAAAAGTGCAGGACGGGCAGGAAGGGGCAGGGCTGGACTGACTCCTGTCTGTCAAAAAAAGTGCAACACACATAGCTACATTGTATAGAAATACAAGTTGTTGTTATTCAACAGATCAATCAGCTCTCAAAAGCTACCATCAAAACACTCAATTTTGCTTTACATAAGGTGTAAATGAATTCAACCAAATAAATATGAACTGGCACAGTTAAATCAACTGACAAGCAATCCTTCACATTGTCGCTTTCAGTCATATATTCGGACTACTTTGCTCATTACCTTATTTAATAGGATTTCACCTTTTTGATTGTTCAGTTCACTCATCACTCATGGCAGGTTTTAGAAAGTGATAGCCTTTGGCTTGCTGTAGGGTGTTCTCATCTGAATTTGCCATTATGTGAGGACACAATCACCTAATTTTTCTGCACTCATTGCAAAAAATTACTTGCTGAAATATGCATCAGCTCAAATACTAATAACATGGGAACTCAATTTGTTAGTTGAAGCTATTATTTTTCATCATTAGATTTCATATAAGTTGGATGAGATTCTGGAATAATTATAAGCCAAAGTCTTCGAGGCTTTCTTTAAAGCGCTAACCAGTGAAGGGCAACACAAAAGCAGAGCAGTAGAATCTGAAAACCTGCCGTCTGGATGCAATTAACTATTCACTAATTCCACTTATACAAAAATAGCAATGTCTGGCATGTACGCTTTTGTGTGCTTATCAGGGAGCAAAATGACAGGAATTAAAAATTTTCTTTAACAATTCACAAAATGAACAAGATTTATGATAGAAGGATAAAGCAGTCAGAATTTCTACATTTTCCCCCTGGTAAATATTAAATAATTATTGTTTGCATAAAAGATCTCATTTACTGTTGAACTATCTAAATAGGTCAACAAGAGAAAAAAAATATTATCATATCATAGGCAGTCCCACAGAATCGAGGAAGACTTGCTTCCACTCTAAAAGTGGCTGTACAGTCCAATTCAGGAATTACAGTCTCTGTGACATGTGGGGCAGACAG
Organism: Pristiophorus japonicus; assembly: GCF_044704955.1. Taxonomy (NCBI): domain Eukaryota; kingdom Metazoa; phylum Chordata; class Chondrichthyes; family Pristiophoridae; genus Pristiophorus; species Pristiophorus japonicus. The sequence continues at coordinate 77,718,527 of NC_091984.1, read as the reverse complement.
TGGTTGAAGGAAAGGGTGGGTGGGGAGTCTGGTTTGAAACACGCTCCTTCCGCTGCCTGCACTTGGTTTCTGCATGCTCTCGGCAACAAGACGCGAGGTGCTCAGTGCCCTCCCAGATGCTCTTCCTCCCTTTAGGGTGGTCTTGGGCCAGGAATTCCCAGGTGTCGGTGGGGATGTTGCACTTTATCAAGTAGGCTTTGAGGGTGTCCTTGAAACGTTTCCTCTGCCCATCTTGGGCTCGCTTGCTGTGTAGGAGTTCCGAGTAGAATGCTTGCTTTGGGAGTCTTGTGTCAGGCATGCAGATGATGTGGCCCGCCCAACGGAGCTGGTCGAGTGTGGTCAGTGCTTCGATGCTGGGGATGTTGGCCTGAGCAAGAACACTGACTTTGGTGCGTCTATCCTCCCAGTGGATTTGCAGGATGTTGTGGAGGCAGCGCTGGTGATACTTCTCCAGTGCTTTGAGATGTCTGCTGTATATAGTCCACATCTCTGAGCCATATAAGAGGGCGGGTATCACTACTGCCCTATAGACCATAAGCTTGGTGCAAGATTTGAGGTCCTGGTCTTCAAACACTCCCTTCCTCAGACAACCGAAGGCTGCGCTGGCACACTGGAGGCGGTGTTGGACCTCGTCGCGATGTCTGCCCTTGCTGACAGTAGGCTCCCGAGGTATGGAAAATGGTCCACATTGTCCAAGGCCGCGCCGTGGATTTTGATGACCGGGTTGCAGTGCTGTGTGGCGGGGTCAGGTTGGTGGAGGACCTTTGTCTTAAGGCTGTTTAGTGTAAGGCCCATGCTTTTGTACGCCTTGGTGAAGATGTTGACGGTGGCTTGGAGTTCGGCCTCTGAATGTGCGCAGACGCAAGCATCGTCCACGTACTGTAGTTCGATGACAGAGGATGGAACGACCTTAAAATAACATGATTGCTAAATAGTTTTCATTGTTGAAATAGTGTTATGCTTTACAATATAGTAATGACTCAACCCAGTAAATAGATTGGGATTAGAAGACTGATGGCTGTACAATATTATCGTATCATGTTGTCTCATATGATTACTTATGAAATTGTAATATTGATGGACTTACATTTTACAGATCAAGAGCCCTATTTTTGTACTCGTGGGTGTAGAGGCACTTCATTCAGGTTTGTATTGCGAACAGTATCTGGTTACTGCCAAGTTAATCACTTCCTGTTTGATCACTGGCTCCATTTTTTAAACTCAATAAGCTAAAAGCTAAATTATTCACTCACTGGAAATCCTTAATTAATAATAATAAGATGGTTTAGGTTTGAAAGTCACGAGGATGCAGGAGTTGTTGGGCTGAAAGCCTCAGCTAGTGACTCTGCTAAGTATCATCCAAATTTATTGTGTCTTTGTGTACAATATGAATGTAAATTTGTTTGAAGCCATTAAACTTTAAATTGTAAAATTGCTCGAGTCATTCACAATGTGATACAAATATTTGGAAATGGAGAAGAATTTGCAGTCAACATTAGAGGCAAGCTTGGCAGAGGTACTCCTGTCTTTGATGAATGCAAGTCTTTAGATTTTGCAATCCAATATGGTAATAAGTGTGGGATAGGATAAGCAGGATGTTGGGCTGGATTTTCAGTGGAGGCATCTTAGGGCACTAATGGCAGTGGGGTGGTACATTTTGTGGGGGGAAATGGTTTGCGTCAGCATCCACAAAATTCAGCTGCTGGGCCCTGAGTGTGGAGCGGAGCACTAAGGGAGGTGGGGAACACCTCACTTAGGCGCTAGGCCAGGTGAGCAACTGAAAATCTGTTGCTAAAGAGCCGGCTTTGGAGTGCCCTAAAAAGAAATCATGACACAAAACACAGAAAACATTCTCAATTTATTACCGACCCCAAATAAAGATAAATCGCAAAAAGAAAACAAAAAAAATCACACTTACCTCATGTCATGTATCTCACATTACTGTATATAACTGTATCTTACCATGCTATACATGACTATAACTGGATATGACCTGTAACAATAAGCATACCTTACCACCAGGGATGCACTTGCAGGAGACACTCCATACCTGTCCCACTGAGGTATATAAAGGGAGGTCTCAGGCAAGTGCAGCACTGGAGAGCTGGAATTAAAGGTGCAGGTCCTGAGTGACTATGACTTCAGCATGTGTCTTATGTAAATCAGTACATTCAAGTCAGGACTTAACAGTGGCGATGAGTTACGGGATCATAGAATCCACAGAATGGCTACCAACAGCTCAGATGAGAAATACAATGCTGGAGATAATTGGGATGACTTTATAGAAAGGCTCCAGCAAAGCTTTGTGATGAAAGACTGGCTGGGCGATGATAAGACAGACAAGAGAAGAGCCCATCTCTTGACCAGCTGTGGCTCGAAAACATACGCTTTAATGAAAGACCTGCTGGCACCCAAGAAACCAGCAAGTCATTTGAGGAGTTGAGCACACTGGTGAGAGACCACCTGAAGCCAGCGAGCAGCCTACACAGGTTCTACAACTACAGACGCTGTGTGGGCCAAAGCATAAGGGATGGTTTTCTAGACCAATATGTCGAGGAACCAACTAGGGGGGAGGCCATCTTAGACTGGGTGTTGTGTAATGAGAGAGGATTAATTAGCAATCTCATTGTGCGAGGCCCCTTGGGGAAGAGTGACCATAATATGGTGGAATTCTGCATTAGGATGGAGAATGAAACAGTTAATTCAGAGACCATGGTCCAGAACTTAAAGAAGGGTAACTTTGAAGGTATGAGGCATGAATTGGCTAAGATAGATTGGCTAATGATACTTAAGGGGTTGACTGTGGATGGGCAATGGCAGACATTTAGAGAACGCATGGATGAATTACAACAATTGTACATTCCTGTCTGGCGTAAAAATAAAAAAGGGAAGGTGGCTCAACCGTGGCTATCTAGGGAAATCAGGGATAGTATTAAAGCCAAGGAAGTGGCATACAAATTGGCCAGAAATAGCAGCGAACCTGAGGACTGGGAGAAATTTAGAACTCAGCAGAGGAGGACAAAGGGTTTGATTAGGGCAGGGAAAATGGAGTACGAGAAGAAGCTTGCAGGGAACATTAAGGCGGATTGCAAAAGTTTCTATAGGTATGTAAAGAGAAAGAGGTTAGTAAAAACAAACGTAGGTCCCCTGCAGTCAGAATCAGGGGAAGTCATAACGGGGAACAAAGAAATGGCAGACCAATTGAACAAGTACTTTGGTTCAGTATTCACTAAGGAGGACACAAACAACCTTCCGGATATAAAAGTGGTCAGAGGGTCTATTAAAGAGGAGGAACTGAGGGAAATCTTTATTAGTCGGGAAATTGTGTTGGGGAAATTGATGGGATTGAAGGCCGATAAATCCCCAGGGCCTGATGGACTGCATCCCAGAGTACTTAAGGAGGTGGCCTTGGAAATAGCGGATGCATTGACAGTCATTTTCCAACATTCCATTGACTCTGGATCAGTTCCTATCGAGTGGAGGGTAGCCAATGTAACCCCACTTTTTAAAAAGGGAGGGAGAGAGAAAGCAGGGAATTATAGACCGGTCAGCCTGACCTCAGTAGTGGGTAAAATGATGGAATCAATTATTAAGGATGTCATAGCAGCGCATTTGGAAAATGGTGACATGATAGGTCCAAGTCAGCATGGATTTGTAAAGGGGAGATCATGCTTGACAAATCTTCTGGAATTTTTTGAGGATGTTTCCAATAAAGTGGACAAAGGAGTACCAGTTGATGTGGTATATTTGGACTTTCAGAAGGCTTTCGACAAGGTCCCACACAGGAGATTAATGTGCAAAGTTAAAGCACATGGGATTGGGGGTAGTGTGCTGACGTGGATTGAGAACTGGTTGTCAGACAGGAAGCAAAGAGTAGGAGTAAATGGGTACTTTTCGGAATGGCAGGCAGTGACTAGTGGGGTACCGCAGGGTTCTGTGCTGGGGCCCCAGCTGTTTACATTATACATTAATGATTTAGACGAAGGGATTAAATGTAGTATCTCCAAATTTGCGGATGACACTAAGTTGGGTGGCAGTGTGAGCTGCGAGGAGGATGCTATGAGGCTACAGAGTGACTTGGATAGGTTAGGTGAGTGGGCAAATGCGTGGCAGATGAAGTATAATGTGGATAAATGTGAGGTTATCCACTTTGGTGGTAAAAACAGAGAGACAGACTATTATCTGAATGGTGACAGATTAGGAAAAGGGAAGGTGCAACGAGACCTGGGTGTCATGGTACATCAGTCATTGAAGGTTGGCATGCAGGTACAGCAGGCGGTTAAGAAAGCAAATGGCATGTTGGCCTTCATAGCGAGGGGATTTGAGTACAGGGGCAGGGAGGTGTTGCTACAGTTGTACAGGGCCTTGGTGAGGCCACACCTGGAGTATTGTGTACAGTTTTGGTCTCCTAACTTGAGGAAGGACATACTTGCTGTTGAGGGAGTGCAGCGAAGATTCACCAGACTGATTCCCGGGATGGTGGGACTGACCTATCAAGAAAGACTGAATCAACTGGGCTTGTATTCACTGGAGTTCAGAAGAGTGAGAGGGGACCTCATAGAAACGTTTAAAATTCTGACGGGTTTGGACAGGTTGGATGCAGGAAGAATGTTCCCAATGTTGGGGAAGTCCAGAACCAGGGGTCACAGTCTAAGGATAAGGGGTAAGCCATTTAGGACCGAGATAAGGAGAAACTTCTTCACCCAGAGAGTGGTGAACCTGTGGAATTCTCTACCACAGGAAGTAGTTGAGGCCAATTCACTAAATATATTCAAAAGGGAGTTAGATGAAGTCCTTAGTACTCGGGGGATCAAGGGGTATGGCGTGAAAGCAGGAAGTGGGTACTGAAGTTTCATGTTCAGCCATGAACTCGTTGAATGGCGGTGCAGGCTAGAAGGGCTGAATGGCCTGCTCCTGCACCTATTTTCTATGTTTCTATGTTTCTATACCCGACTTCGTGGCGGAACTTTGGAGGCTGGCTAGTTCATGTGAGTTCCCCGATGAACTAAGGAGAGAAGTACTGAGAGACTTTTTTATTGAAGGAATAAGCCACGCAGGCATATTCCGAAAGCTTATAGAGACTAAGAACTTGACTCTAGAGGCAGCAGCACTGGTCGCACAGACGTTCTTGGCAGGCGAAGAAGAAACGAGGCTGATCTATACTTCGTGTACGACAACCAACGAGGCACCGGAACAAGGGGTTCACATTGTGAAACAAACCACTACCCCCACACACAGACAAAGGCAGGAGAGCAGGCCTTCAACAGCAGACAGTGGTGCCAGAAGCCATCAAAATCAAGGGCCACATGAACGGCCGGTCACACCTCATCAACCCACAATGTGAGCAATCAACAACAGATTGAGAGAAGCTCAAGGGAGATCAGCCAGACGCAGCTCATCCTTCGGAAACAATGGAAACGGTCTGTGTTGGAGATGTGGGGGAAGGCACTCAACCAGGGTGTGTCGATTTCAGCATGCTTTTTGCAGAAACTGCAACTACACAGGGCATCTGGCTCGCATGTGCAGAAAAACAGCAGCTTGGCTGGTATACGAATCGGAAGGGTCGGAAAGCAGACCAGAAGACGGTTGGAACAGTACACGGGACGCCGAGGTATAGCGGGTTAACACAATCAATGTCCACTGTTCTTACACCAAGACGCCTCCTATTATGATGAGGGTTCGACTCAACGGGATACCCGTCAACATGGAACTAGACACGGGGGCCAGTCAATCCCTCATGAGCATTCAACAATTTGAACAGCTGTGGCCGCACCAAAGCAACAGACCAAAACTCACAAAGATCGACACCAAAGTAAGGACCTATACTAAATAAATTGTCCCAGTCCTTGGTAGCGCCATGCTCTCAGTCACACACAAAGGGATGGTGCACCGACTTTCCCTGTGGATTGTCCCCGGGGATCTCCCAGCCCTGTTGGGGAGAAGCTGGCTAGCAGAACTTAATTGGAAATGGGATGATGTTCACGCCATGTCATCAGAGGAACGGATCTCCTGCTCAACAGTTCTAAGCCGTTTTGAACATCTCTTTCAGCCAGGTGTGGGCACCCTCAAAGGGGCTAAACTTAGAATCTACATCACACACAATGCCAGACCGGTCCATCACATGGTTAGAGCTGTGCCTTATGTGATGAGGGAAAAGATTGAAAACGAACTGGACCGGCTTCTGCGGGAAGGCATAATTTCTCCCGTGGAATTCAGCGACTGGGCAAGCCCCATCGTCCCCATCATGAAGCCTGATGGATCCGTGCGAATCTGTGGGGATTACAAGTCTACCATAAACAGAGTCTCCCTACAGGACCAATACCCGCTGTTCAGAGCGGAGGACCTATTTGCCACGTTGGCTGGAGGAAAACTTTTCTCGAAACTAGATCTCACATCTGCGTATATGACGCAAGAACTGACCGAAGAGTCTAAGCTACTCACCACCATCAACTCACATCGAGGCCTTTTTGTGTACAATCGATGCCCATTCGGCATCAGGTCAGCAGCTGCTTTATTCCAGCGCAACATGGAAAGTCTGCTCAAGTCCATCCTGGAGACGGTTGTGTTTCAAGATGACATACTCATCACGGGCAGGGACACCGACTCTCATCTCCGCAATCTTGAGGAAGTACTAAGTCGATCGGATCGGGTAGGCCTAAGAGTTAAGAAACCCAAGTGTCTGTTTCTCGCGCCTGAGGTTGAATTTTTGGGCAGAAGGATTGCCGCTGATGAAATCCGCCCAAGCGAATCCAAAACCGAAGCAATTCGCCTGGCACCCAGGCCTCGGAATGTCTCGGAACTGCGTGCCTTTCTCGGGCAACTCAATTACTTTGGGAACTTTATGCAGAACTTGAGCACGCTGCTAGAGCCTCTCCATGTGCTACTCAGAAAGGGGTGCGATTGGTTTTGGGGGGACACCCAAGAACGCGCCTTCAATAAGGCACGCAACCTTCTATGTTCCAAGAGTGTTTTAGCCTTTTTTGACCCAGGTAAAAAGTTAGTCCTTACGTGTGATGCGTCAGCGTACGGGGTCAGGTGCATTTTACAGCACATCAATGATGCGGGTAAATTGCAGCCTGTTGCTTATGCCTCCAGATCACTTTCGCGGGCGGAGCGCGGGTACGGTATGGTTGAGAAGGAGGCGCTCGTGTGCGTGTATGGTGTCAAAAAGATGCACCAATACATATTTGGGGCCAAGTTTGCATAAGAAACTGACCACAAACCCCTCACGTCCCTACTATCCGAGTACAAGGCAATCAACGCCAACGCCTCGGCGCGCATTCAGCGGTGGGCACTCATGCTAGCGGCTTATGACTACACGATAAGGCACAGACAACTGTGCCAACGCGCTTAGCAGGCTACCGCTGGCGACCACAGAAGCGTCCGACGAACAGGACTGTGAGATGATCATGGCAGCCAATGCCTTTGAATCCGCAGGTTCGCCCATGATGGCTCGCCAAATCAGAGCCTGGACGACCAGCGACCCCACGTTATCTCTAGTTAAAAGATGCGTTTTAACCAATGACTGGGCAGAGGCTCGCGATGCCTGCCCCGAGGAGGTCAAACCCTTCCATAGACGCATGCATGAACTCTCACTACAGGCAGACTGCCTGATGTGGGGCAGCCGAGTAGTTATGCCCTTACGAGGCAGGGAGGCGTTTGCCCGGGAGCTCCATCGCGAGCACCCGGGGATTGTCCTTATGAAGGCCATAGCCAAATCTCATGTCTGGTGGCCTGGCATTGACGCGGACTTGGAGCTCTGCATCCGTGTTTGCACCATTTGTGCCCAACTCAGTAATGCCCCCAGGGAGGCCCCCCTAAGCCCCTGGCCCTGGCTTACCAAACCTTGGTCGCGGGTGCATGTAGACTATGCGGGCCCATTCATGGGCAAAATGTTCCTCGTAGTCGTTGATGCATTTTCAAAATGGATCGAGTACACCATTTTAAACTCAAGCACCACCTCCACCACTGTGGAGAGCCTTAGAACCATGTTTGCAACGCACTGCATTCCTGACATATTGGTCAGTGATAATGGTCCGTGCTTCACCAGCACAGAATTTCACGATTTTATAGTTGACCACGGTATAAACCACGTTAAGACGGCACCTTTCAAGCGGGCCTCCAATGGCCAGGCGGAGCGAGCAGTGCAGATCATTAAATAAGGCATGCTCAGAATCCAAGGTCCCATGCTGCAGAGCCACCTGTCGCGACTGCTGTTGGCATTCAGATCCCGTCCGCATTTGTTGACTTGGGTTCCCCTCACGCAATATTGATGAAACAAACCTTGAAGACCAGGCTCTCGTTAATCCTCCCAGACATGCATGAAATTGTTGAGGCTAAGCGTCAAAAGCTAACTGAGTACCATGATCAAAATTCGAAGGGAAGGTGGAATGAGATAGGGGACAAAGTGTTTGTACTAAACTATGGCCGGGGTCCCAAATGGCTTGCAGGGACAGTAACAGACAAAGAGGGAAACTGGCTACTGGTTGTACAAATGAACAATGGCCAAACCTGCCGGAGGCATGTAGACCAAGTAAAAAGTAGATTCACTGATAACACTGAAGAACCAGAGGCAGATTACAATGTGGAACTCACACCACACCTGGTGGACAGATAGGTGGAACAACCTGAGGAAAGGGCAGTCTCAACAGACAGCCCAGGCGAGATACCAGCAATCACACCGAACGAAACAGACAGCCCAAGCGAGATACCAGCAATCACACCGAATTAAAAACAGGCACCAAGGCAAACAACTGAACCACAACTAAGACGCTCCATGCGAGAGCGCAGACCACTTGAGAGACTGAATCTATAAAGGCAATAAGACCTTGGGGGAGGGTGATGTCATGTATCTCACATTACTGTATATAACTGTATCTTACCATGCTATACATGACTATAACTGGATATGACCTGTAACAATAAGCATACCTTACCACTAGGGGTGCACTTGCAGGAGACACTCTATACCTGTCCCACTGAGGTATATAAAGGGAGGTCTCAGGCAAGTGCAGCACTGGAGAGCTGGAATTAAGGGTGCAGGTCCTGAGTGACCTTGACTTCAGCATGTGTCTCGTGTAAGTCTGTACATTAGAGTCAGGACTTAACACCTCATGCAGTTGTTCCTTCCCTCACTGCCCCGCAACAGCTCTGACCACCAGCGTTCCCTGGCGATCTCACTACGGGACGCTACGGGGCCCGCTCCAACCATATTTCCCAACGCTGTCAAAATCGGGGACATTGCACACTGGCGCGATGCTTCCGGGCCGTACTGCGCAGTGCCGCTTCAAAACCGGCACCAAATGTCCCGGCGGGGTGCTGGAAGCTGGCCGCCCAGGCGGTAACCATTTCCAGAGCTACTGCTGCCCCTCTGGGGTGCTAACAGAGACAGAGTCAAAACAAAAATCCAGCCCATTGCCTCTTTGATAAACAATCTGGCAGTGATACAGACCCCGGCAATTTATCCTTGTCCCCACCTCTAAGGCATGGAGGGTTAAATTTTAGTCTTCAACACGTGGATGGTAATCTGTTGGTGAAGAATGCCTGCGTGTTGTAAAAACCTGCCCGATATTCATTTCACTGAAATCAATGGAGTGAAAATCAAATGGGCTTTGCAATTTTTGCTTTTTGAAAAACAAATCCTTTTGCTTGTACCATCATACCTTTTGTCATATAATCACTCCTGCACTCCACCCTCTCACAGACCTTTCATTTTGTTCTTTCCTCCCCTTCCACACCACCCCCACTTTTCCCTGCCCCTGGACTTCCTTAAAATCTGTTACATCTCTAACTTTTCCAGTTCAGTCGAAAGTTCATTGACCTGAAACGTTAACTCTGTTTCTCTCACTACAGATGCTGCCTGAACTGCTGAGTATTTCCAACATTTTCTGGGTTTTTTTCCAGATTTTCAGTATCCGCAGAACTTTGCTTTTGTATTGGGCCTTTCAATGGATGGGTGATCCGCTCTACAAATTACTGCCCAGGCAGTGACAACAAAACTTTACCCCCGAGCCTTTCACTGTCCCTATCCCTGTATTCTACTCCAGCCCCACAAACCCCCACCGCTCCTCTAATTCTGGCCTCTTGAGCATCCCTGATTTTAATCGCTGAACCATTGGTGGCCGTGCCTTCAGCTGCCAAGGTCCTAAGCTCTGAATTCCTTCCCTAAACCTCACCGCCTCTCTACCTCTGATTCCTCCTTCAAGATGCTCTTTAAAACCTCTCTCTTTGACCAACCTGCCCTAATTTGGTTGGCATACAGGTACAGCAGGCGGTTAAGAAAGCAAATGGCATGTTGGCCTTCATAGCAAGGGGATTTGAGTACAGGGGCAGGGAGGTGTTGCTACAGTTGTACAGGGCCTTGGTGAGGCCACACCTGGAGTATTGTGTACAGTTTTGGTCTCCTAACCTGAGGAAGGACATTCTTGCTATTGAGGGAGTGCAGCGAAGGTTCACCAGACTGATTCCCGGGATGGCGGGACTGACCTATCAAGAAAGACTGGATCAACTGGGCTTGTATTCACTGGAGTTCAGAAGAATGAGAGGGGACCTCATAGAAACGTTTAAAATTCTGATGGGTTTCGACAGGTTAGATGCAGGAAGAATGTTCCCAATGTTGGGGAAGTCCAGAACCAGGGGACACAGTCTAAGGATAAGGGGTAAGCCATTTAGGACCGAGATGAGGAGGAATTTTTTCACCCAGAGAGTGATGAACCTGTGGAATTCTCTACCACAGAAAGTTGTTGAGGCCAATTCACTAAATATATTCAAAAAAGAGTTAGATGAAGTCCTTACTACTAGGGGGATCAAGGGGTATGGTGAGAAAGCAGGAATGGGGTACTGAAGTTGCATGTTCAGCCATGAACTCATTGAATGGCGGTGCAGGCTAGAAGGGCCGAATGGCCTACTCCTGCACCTATTTTCTATGTTTCTATGTTTCTATTTCTCCTTGAGGCTCGGTGAAAAATGTTTTATAATGCTCCTGTGAAGCGCCTTGGGACATTTTACTACGTTAAAGGTGCTATATAAATACAGGTTGCTGTTGTTGGCAAACTATTCTTTGCTCTAATACCCAGACATTAGAGTGCTAGCTATGCTTTCATCAACCCCACTATCTAAATGGCCGGTCTCTAATATGAATGTAATTCCGTGCTGTGCTATGTTTTTGTGCACTTGTGTCTTTAATTGATGGTATGACCATGAAAATAAATCTTGGCCTATAATATGGGTAATGGATGAAGATTGGATCCCTTGCTTTGCTGAAGCTTTTTTATTGCCTGCAATGAGTGCAGTAATTTAACCATATAGAAAATTGCATTAAATTTCCTGTGTGAATTATGAGCATTAAAAAGATATCCTGCAAACTGGAGCTTAGAAGCTCTTGGCAATGCTGGATCACCCTTATTAGACAATATGGATATAATGTGGTGATAAAAGTGTAGTTGGCACTTGCGTGCAATTTGTGGGTTAATTTGCATGACACCGCATTAGGCAGTATGATTGATAGAGGCAACACTGGTAAAAGAGATTCCTTCAAATAAATTACTATTCATTAAAAGTTCTGCCTAATCTTTCTTGCCAATACTGCCTCATAGCCCCTCCCCCCCCCATCCATGCTAGCAGAGAGTCCTCCTCACAAACACAAAAAGCAGGCTGCTTATTCTCATCCTTATCCATATTATTAAAAATCTACAGGGGTTTTTTGCATCATAGTGTAGGGCATCCTCAGAGCAATACAGGCACTTAAATCTTTACATGAGTAGACTAAAGGAGCAAACAGATGTATGTGCTTGGTTAAATCAATGCTCAACTGGCACTTAAGGATTGATCTCGAGTTCTGGTTTTAATCAGTAATTGTGGTTCAGCCAAAAGCCAATTCTGTAATTGGTTATCCTGCTCAAACAACTAAGGCATGCATAACTAGTTCAAGATAAAAGCAGGAATCATGTTTTGGCCACCTCACAGCTATCTAAGGGATTCAAGACAGGTGCTAATAATGCAGGGCCTGACGAAGGCCGGATTGGAAAATCTATGCCAGTAATTATTGATGACATCATTAGTGATTAATAAATAAATACAATATGCTTGTGTCACAGTAGAGGCTGAACTTACTCCTTTGGAATAGCCCTCCTGATCTCAGCAATCAATTGACCTTGATTTGCTGCCCATTTTTCCAAATTTCAAAGTAAGCAAGGAAAAGTTACTTGTACACACGATACAAAATAATAGATACTCATAGAATGAATTGCATGCACTTACAGGGCCCCTTGTTAGTATCTGGGCTCAGCACTGGCATGTTTATATTCCTTATTTTAAATGAGCTGAAACACTTAAAAGACAATGTTGTTGTTGTTTCTAGCTTAAGAATATTTAGGACAAAAGGCCGTACTAACTCCAACAAATTCCAGATGGTAAGCAATATTAGATAAAAGCCCAATATATCAGATCTGTAGTCGATAAATAGCAATACTTCTGGTTTTCCTGAGCAGGGCAGTTGCTAACAACTAAAGGATCAGTTCACAGTAAAAGATCTTGTATCAACGATGGGAAGTACCCAATTCAGCCAGTGTGTGATTAATCCCAATTTATATCCACAGTCAAAATATTGATTCTGGTTCTCTGATGATCAATCATTTTGTTTAAAAAAAAGACGAATCAACGACCTTTCTGAATTGGACCATAATCTTGTTTGTAGATTGTGCTGTTGAATCGTATGATGGTTCAGTGAGCTGCAGCATTCGCTTATCATTGAAACCCACAACATGGATCATACTACTTTGACTAGCGGGCAAATCTGACCCAATTTCATTTAAGCATTCAGACGCTCATTTATCACAATAAGCAGATTCAAGCAAATGCAGCTGTACAGATATTGTTCCACATTTCTGCATCTTAGATTTTTTTTCATTGCCGGTGCTTTTAGTGTCCCCCTTCCCTTTTATAGGGGGCACTGGGGAAAATTGTGATTTTAGTGCCCAAAAAAAAAACCAAAAAAAAAAAGAAAAACACAAAAAAAAAATCAAAAAAAGGGGGGAAAAAAAGGGCCTTGAAAATGTCTGGAGTGTCACCCAGGTCGGGTGGCACCGTTTATTGTTTTTATGTTTTCACAGGTGAACTCAAAAGAGTTTCTGCATCTTAGATTTTTTTTCATTGCCGGTGCTTTTAGTGTCCCCCTCCCCTTTTATAGGGGGCACTGGAAAAATTTGATTTTAGCGCCCCAAAAAAAAAACCAAAAACCAAAAAAAAAAAGGGGCCTTGAAAATGTCTGCTGTGTTGCCCAGGTCGGGTGGCATGGTTTTAATGTTTTATGTTTTTGCAGGTTAACTCAAAAGAGTTTCTGCATCTTGGTTAGGAGAGGTTATTGGGTAATGAGCCAGATTAACTTATGAAGCTTGAGATATAGCCTCGCTCATACACCTTTAACAGTTGTGATTTTTTTTTTCAGTACCCTCGTATAAAGCATCACTGGGATTATTATATTCTCTGCCACGCTGGAATACTAAATGATGCCTGCTCAGCCACTCAGTGAATTTAGCCATTGAAAATATGGAAATATTTATTGCCAGGACTTCAGCTCAATGTTAAACAGCAGTCCACAGTGTCACTCATCTGGTAAAGATGTTCTCATTTGTATATTACATGGGATATATGACACACAAACAGGCCATTCGGCCCAACCAGTCCATGCTGGCAACAGAGCTGCAATACTAAGTAAAATAATGCATTAGTACTATAAAGATTAGATTAAAAATTTGCTATTTGCAACATACCACAGCAAATACTAATAGTGAATAACAGAAAGATAACAATATCATGCACACTTCTAAGTGTTTGGTTTGGCATCAAGTTTACTTCTGTGGGGGAGGGAATCAGAAAATGCTCAATTAACACAAGTCAAAAATATTTAAGCATCATCACCATCAATAGTGCATGTTTAGCAAATCTTTTTTTCAGTTTGTCTATCAAAAAAGATACCTGCCCCTCTTTTCTGCTGTGTCAACAGGCACAACTAGTAACTATTCTGCATCTCCAAAATTGCAACCAATCCCCTTATTTAAAAAAAAAAGGTTTAATGGTTTAGCCGGAAAAAAATGGAGAGAAATGTGAATTACCAGTTTCAATTTCCAAGATAGGAAGTGGAGAGAACTCTTAGAATTAATGTGGCAGTCTGTAGCCTGACCTTGTTTCCTTGACAACACAAGATCCAATATTAAAAGCGAAGGAGATTCACTACTGCATTTAACATCTGATTCCCTTGCCCCATGTAGATTTTTTACATCTTTTGAAGTTAATGTTAATATAAAAATAATTTTCATTCACTGAAAGTAAACTTTTTAAATTATAAAATCTATCTATTTCTATTATATTCCTCTTTTAATTAAATCATTGTTCAATAGAGCTGAAAGTCCTAAAATGATGCGATATTTTGCTTGTGCCAATGTGAGAATGTTTGAACACCAGATGGGATTATATCAGTCCTGATCTAAAGACACACCAGTTGAAGGGAATGCCTATATCCAAATTGAACATCTTCCTGACAAATTTAAGGATCGGAGACGTGCATTGGAAGTGTGAAATCTAAGTGGGAAGGAAATGGTACTCAACTCATTTCAGCTAGAGTATAGAAACATAGGGACTGGAGCAAGCCATTCAGCCTCTCGAGCCTATTCCATCGTTCAATTAGATCATAACTGATCTTCATCTCAACTCCATCTACCCGTCTTAACATCCTTGCCTAAACAATAATGTATCAATCTCAGTTTTGACATTTTCAATTGACCTAGCTTTAACAGCTTTTTGGGGAAGAGTGTTCCAGATTTCCACTACTCTTTGTGTGAAGAAGTGCATCTGACATCACCCCTGAATGGTTCGGCTCTATTTTAAAGGTTAATAGGTTTAAATTATGAGTACTGGACACCCACCAGAGGAAATAGTTTCTCCCTATCTACCTTATCAAATCCTTTAATCATCTTAAGCACCTCAATTATATCACCCTATTATTAGTGTCAGCTGTGGCTCAGTGGGTAGGGATCTCCCCCCCCCCCCCCCACTCGGGAGTGGGCAGATTGGAAGGCCTCCTCGTGGTACTGCTCCTGGGCACGGCCAAGGGGGCCATCAGCCAGTCCAGGCAGCGGGCGGTTGAGGGAGTCCCAGGGACACCCTGCCTCTCTTCTGCAGTTGCATCCAAGCCAGGGTGTCCCTGGAGATGAAGCACACGGTGTCCACCGGTACGCTCGCGGCCTTCCGCGAGAGGTGGATGCCGGAGGGACTGGAGTGCATCATCACCCCTGGCAACCAAATTTTAATTTGATCATTTAAGTTTAAAGTTTAATTTGTCGGTTTTAGTGCCCCCCCCTTTTTTAGCCAAGGGGCACTTGTATAATTTTGTTTTTTAGTGCCCTAAACACCCGCGCCCCTCTTCATCATAAGGTTGTGGGTTCAAGTCCTACTCTAGAGACTTGAGCACAAAAATCTAGGTTGATACTCCTGAGGGACTGTTGTGCTGTTGGAGATGCCATCTGTCGGATGAGACATTAAACCGAGGCCCTCTGCTCTCTCGAGTGGATGTAAAAGATCCTATGATACTATTTCGAAGCGTTATCCCTGGTGCCCTGGCCAATATCTATCCCTCAATCAACAAAATGTACTTTATTGGCTGTAAAATGATTTGAGATATCCGGTGGTCATGAAAGGCTCTATATAAAGTCTTTCTTTCTAACCCTTTAATCTTCTTCTCTGTTCCAGGGAATATAAACCTAGTTTATGCAAAATGTACTCATAATTTAAACCTGTTAGTCTTGTATCATTCTGGTGAGGTTGATCTATGAGGCAAGATAGAATAGACCTTTATTCTCTGGAGTTTAAAAGAATGAGATGTGATCTCATTGCAACATATAAAATTCTTAGAGGGCTTGTTAGGGTAGATGCGGAGAGGCTGTTTCTCCTGGCTGGAGAGTCTACAGCTAGAGGGTGATAATCTCAGCAAAAGGAATCGGCCATTAGGACTGATGAGGAGAAATTTCTTCACTGAGGGTTGTGAATCTTTGTAATTCTCTACCTCCGAGGGCTGTGGGTGCTCAAGCGTTGAGTATATTCAAGACAGGGATCAATAGATTGATGGACACTAAGGAAATCAAAGGATATTGGGATAGGGCGGGATAGTAGAGTTGAGATAAAGTATCAGCCACGATCTTATTGAATGGCAGGGCAGGCTCGGGGGGCCATGTGGCCTACTCCTGCTTCTATGTTTTATATTCTTATGTAGCATAACTTCCAGCCCTCCTGAGATAAAGGTCAACATTCCCTTAGCCTTTTTAAAAAAAAATTTCGTACCTGGCTACTTGCTTTTAGTGATTTCTGTACTTGGATCCCTAAATCTCTCTGCTCATTCACAGTTCCTAGCTTTTCACCACTTAGAAAATACTTTGATCTATCTTTCTTAGGTGCAAAGTGGATGACCTTACACTTTCCCACATTTAACTCTATCTGCCACAGTTTTGCCCACTCACTTAATCTATCAATGATCCTTTGCAACTTTCAGCTCCCATCTACACTGTTTACTGTGCCACCTAACTTACTCTTGTCAGCAAACTTAGATATACAGCTCTCTATTCCTTCATCCAAGTCGGTTACAAATGTCATGGGAAACTGAGGTCCCAGTACAAATTCCTGGGGAATATCACTAGTCACATCTGTCAATTGGAGTACATATCCATCATTCCTACTCTCTGTCTCCTACCTCAACAAATATCCTATCCAAGCCAATAGGTTGCCTCCAATTCCATGCACTCTCACTGTCGATAATAGTCTCTTATGTGGAACCTTGTCAATGCCTTCTGCAAGTCCATATAAATAACATCCATGGACACTTCCTTGTCTACCACATTAGTTATCTCCTCAAAAAATTCAACCAGGTTAGTTAGATTTAACCTTTACAAATCCATGCTGGCTCTCTCTGATCAGCTCATATTTCTCCAAATGCTCAGTCAGTCACTCTATCCCTAATAACAGATTCTAGTAATGTCCCCACAACCGACGTTAGACTAATAGGTCTGTGATTTCTGAGTTTATTTTTCTTGCCCTTCTTAAACAGTGGAATGACATTGGCAATTTTCTAATCCAAGAGGACAATTCCTGAATCGAGAGAACTTTGGAAGATCATGACTAACAAATCCTCACCTACTTCCTCACCTACTTCTTTTAAGGGATGGAAACCATCAGGTCCTGAAGATTTGTCTATCTTTAATCCCATCACCATTTTTTTTTAGTTATATTGAACTTAGTTAGAACCTTTCCTTGATTTATTTTTATCTTCATCCTCTACTGTGAAGACTGAAACAAAGTGACTATTTAGTAAGTCTGCCATTTCCTTAATTATAATATCGCCTGCATCTGTCATTAAGGTACCTACATTTCTCTTGGCTAACTTCTTTCTTTTAATACATTTGTAGAAACGTTTAGTGTTGTCCTTGATATCATTTGCCACCTTTTTTCTCATTTTGCAGCTCTTACTACTTTCTTAGTATCCCTTTGCTGTTCTTTATACATCCCCCAGTCCTGAGGATCTCTGCCGTTCTTTATATATCCCCCAGTCCCGAGGATCTCTGCCGTTCTTTATATCCCTCCCAGTCCCGAGGATCTCTGCCGTTCTTTATATCCCTCCCAGTCCCGAGGATCTCTGCCGTTCTTTATATATCCCCCAGTCCCGAGGATCTCTGCCGTTCTTTATATCCCTCCCAGTCCCGAGGATCTCTGCCGTTCTTTATATCCCTCCCAGTCCCGAGGATCTCTGCCGTTCTTTATATATCCCCCAGTCCCGAGGATCTCTGCCGTTCTTTATATCCCTCCCAGTCCCGAGGATCTCTGCCGTTCTTTATATATCCCCCAGTCCCGAGGATCTCTGCTGTTCTTTATATCCCTCCCAGTCCCAAGGATCTCTGCCGTTCTTTATATATCCCCCAGTCCCGAGGATCTCTGCCATTCTTTATATCCCTCCCAGTCCTGAGGATCTCTGCTGTTCTTTATCTTCGTATAAGCCCTTTCTTTTAGTTTCATACTATCTCTCATTATCAGGGGTTTCAACTATTCCTGTAATCAATTTGATAGATATTTAGGCATGTTTCCAGTCCCACAAAGTGTGGAAGGTTCGTAAGATAAGAGAAAAGAGTGAGGAAAAAGCTTGCATTTATATAGCACATTTCATAGCCTCAGGATGTCCCAAAGCAATTCATAGCCAATATATTTTTAAGTTATTTCTGTTATGTAGGTAATTAGTCGTTAACTTGTACACAGCAAAGGAAAACTATTGGCCAGGACACCAGAAGAACAATCTGCTCTTCTTCGAATAATACTATGGGATCTTTTATGTCCATGTGAATAGGCAGATGGGGTCTCGGTCGATTATCCCACCTGATAGATGGCATCTCTAACAATGCAATGCTTTCTCAGTCCTTCACTGGTTTCACAAAGGCAGAATGTTATCTGAATGGCAGAAGATTAGGAAAAGGTGAGGTGCAATGAGACATGGGTGTCATGGTACATCAGCCATTGAAAGTTGGCATGCAGGTACAGCAGGTGATGAAGAAGGCAAATGGTATGTTGGCCTTCATAACTAGGGGATTTGAGTATAAGAGCAGGGAGGTCTTATTGGTGAGGCCTCACCTGAAATATTGTATTCAGTTTTGGTCTCCTAATCTGAGGAAGGACGTTCTTGCTATTGAGGGAGTGCAGTGAAGGTTCACCAGACTGATTCCCGGGATGGCAGGACTGACATATGAGGAGAGACTGGATCGACTGGGCTTGTATTCACTGGAGTATTCGAAGGCTGAGAGGGGATCTCATAGAAACATATAAAATTCTGATGGGACTGGACAGGTTAGATGCGGGAAGAATGTTTCCGATGTTGGGGAAGTCCAGAACCAGAGGACACAGTTTAAGGATAAGGGGTAAGCCATTTAGGACTGAGATGAGGGGAAACTTCCTCACTCAGAGAATTGTTAACCTGTGGAATTCTCCACCGCAGAGAGTTGTTGATGCCAGTTCATTGGATATATTCAAGAGGGAGTTAGATATGGCCCTTCTGGTTAAAGGGATCAAGGGCTATGGAGAGAAAGTAGGAAAGGGGTACTGAGGTGAATGATCAGCCATGATCTTATTGAATGGTGGTACAGGCTCGAAGGGCTGAATGGCCTACTCCTGCACCTATTTTCTATGTTTCTATGTTTCAAGAACTGGTGTGGGGCTTGAACCCATTACTTTTAACTCCTGAGTACTACCATTGAGTCAAGCCAACACTAAAAAGTGGTAAATAAACCTCATTGAGTAGCAAAATCATACTATGTATTCAGAAAAATAGGAATGAAATATTAGATGGGATCAGAGAATCTGGGAAGATGGCCTAGGGGCAAAGTTTTCACAGACCATCATTTTAAATTTAACTGTGGGCGGGTGGGTTTCCCAGGACTCGGGGAACTCGCCAGCTAAAGGGAGCCGAGGACTGCTGAATATAGGATGCAAGTACCTTTCCACTTATCTGCTGGATCCAGCGTTCCTGTCTCGCCAACCCCATGCGATTGGAACCCCCCACCCAACCCTTCCAATCTCATTACCACATCACTCCCGCTGCCCGAGGCCTCTGACCTTTGACCCCTGCTCTGGCCCCCAGGCACTACTGCCACCTCCGCCCCCACCCCAGCCCCCGGCCTTTGATTCTCGGTCCAAGATCATTCTATGGCCTTCCGACCACTTCACTCCCCCCACCCCCAGCCCCCAATCAACCTCCCCCACTCCTGCCCCAATCTTCCTCCTCCGGCCTCGATCCTCTTTTGACCTCCCCCCTCCTCTCTGCACTCGCAGGTCTACCCACTCAATAACTAGCCAGCCAGCCCCTCCATCGAGCTGGCTGCAGGCGGGAAACCCGAGCTTTGAAATGCTAATCAGGCCTTGCCTTTAAATTCAAAAGGTCCTGCAGGAATCCCATTCTCCCGGGTTTTCCAACCGCTTTTCAGCCCCCTCACTCCCTACCAGCCTCCAAATTAAAATTCTGGCCAGTCTGTCTGTGTCCTTTCGGTACCTCCTGTCTATTATAATCTCACCTGCATCTGTCTTTAATGCGGACACACACCCTTTTACG
Source organism: Pristiophorus japonicus (assembly GCF_044704955.1). NCBI lineage: Eukaryota > Metazoa > Chordata > Chondrichthyes > Pristiophoridae > Pristiophorus > Pristiophorus japonicus. The sequence goes on along the minus strand of NC_091984.1, from coordinate 77,698,396 downwards.
ACTAAGAATAAGTGTTTACTAATAATAACATTGATTCTGTGTATGTATAAATGTTAAAAGTGTAGATTATACAGAAAGGCTGCCGTGTTGAAACAAAATGGAAGCTCACAGACCTCCAGCATGGTTTATGTGTATTGTGTTAATTGGAAAGCAATTAACCTAATCAAGAAATGGCTGGGCCAGTCCAGACAGCCACGTGTGTGAGGAGAGCCAATAAGGAACTGCCCTGGAACCAAGGTCCAATCCTGAGGCTTTCGGAGGAACAATAAACTTAAGCGATATAAAAAAGCAACCAAAGACTGCTCTGTCTCTCTTCTCTCGTGGACACACGGCAAAATGCCTGCTCAAAGACTAGCAAAAACAGCAGGCCGTGTGTTCATCCAACCAGGGGGAAGTAAAATATATCTTTTTTTATAACCTCATTGTATCTCTGTTGTAACTAAAATAGATCTGTAGGGTAACTACGACTGTTGATAGATGTGCATGTGTGTGTGTTTTTAATGAACTGTTCTAAATTGTTTTAAAAGAATCATCTCGCTGTCAATTAAATGCCAGAGATCTAGAAATCTTACACCACTCTCATTCCTTCAATATATTTATTAAAACTTTTGCTGTTAGTTTTGATAACTTTCCATTTTTGCGCCTCTTATTACTTGCGTTGTATTCCTTTGTTGCTTTTTATAGTTCTATCAGCCTGCTGAATTTCCACTTTTCCTTGAATTTGTGTAAGCCTTTTATTTTAGCTAGGCACTGTTTCTTACCTCATTTGTTGATCAGGATTACTTAACTTCACAAGTGGAGCTTTTTCATAACAACAGAGAAAATATGTGCAGGAGTAGGCCATTCGGCCCTTCGAGCCTGCACCATCATTCAATAAGATCATGGCTGATCATTCCCTCAATACCCCTTTCCTGCTTTCTCTCCATACCCCTTGAGCCCTTTAGCCGTAAGGGCCATATCTAACTCCCTCTTGAATATATCCAATGAACTGGCATCAACAACTCTGCGGCAGGGAATTCCACAGGTTAACAACTCTCTGAGTGAAGAAGTTTCTCCTCATCTCAGTCCTAAATGGCCTATCCCTTATCCTTAGACTGTGTCCTCTGGTTCTGGACTTCCCCAACATCGGGAACATTCTTCCTACATCTAACCTGTCCAGTCCCGTCAGAATCTTATATGTTTCTATGAGATCCCCTCTCATCCTTCTAAATTCCAGTGAATACAAGCCCAGTCGATCCAGTCTCTCCTCTTATGTCAGTCCTGCCATCCCGGGAATCAGTCTGGTGAACCTTCGCTGCACTCCCTCAATAGCAAGAACATCCTTCCTCAGATTAGGAGACCAAAACTGAACATAATATTCCAGGTGAGGCCTCACCAGGGCCCTGTACAGCTGCAGTAAGACTTCCCTGCTCCTATATTCAAATCCACTAGCTATGAAGGCCAACATACCATTTGCCGCCTTCATCGCCTGTTGTACCTGCATGCCAACTTTCAATGACTGATGAACCATGACAACCAGGTCTCGTTGCACCTCCCCTTTTCCTGTTAATGGTAGTGCAAAATACTTTTATGAATACTTCACACGGTTTACCCATTAATAGTTCAGCCCAATTTACCGTGGTCAATTTATTTTTCATCCCTTTGAAGTTTGCCTTGCTTAAATTTAAAACCCTGGTTTGTGTCTTTTCCTTCTCCCTCAAAACTAATGTCAAATGTAACCATATTATGATCACGTTTTGGAAGATGTTTCCTTACCATCAAATTGGAAACTAATTCTGGTTCATTATACATCATCAAATCCCATATGGCTTGTTGCCTTGTTGGTTCTAAAATATATTGTTTTAGAAAACTGTCTAAAATATATTCTAGAAATGTATTGTCTTCACTACTTGAGCTATTTTGCTTCTCTCAGTTTATGAACATTAAAATCTCCCATTATAACCACGTTGTTTTTGCTACATGCTTCCTGTAATTATACATCCCTCTATTACATCATTACTACCATAAGTTCTGTCGACAACTTCTACCAGAATCCTGCATCCTTTTCTGTTCCTTAACTCTACCATAGTGTTTCCACTGTCTGATCACCCTTCCTGAAATCTTTTCTTTCTACTGCGGTTATTGTGTTTTTTATCAATATTGCTACTCCCCTCTCCTTTCTTAATTTCCCTGTCTTTTCTAAAGATCCTATAGCCTGGAATATTTAGCTCCCAAAAATATTTTATGATGTCTCAACATTTGACATCTGCATGTGCTTTACGAGGGATGGGATGTACAAATCTATCTAGTGAACAGATAGCCACCTGCTATTAGCATTGTCCTTTGTGTTAGCTTAATTATCAACTCCATTATGGTTATAGAAGCTCCGCAGTTTCAAGTGAATACCTCTTTGAAGCAATTTATGCAGAGAAGCTTTTATGTGTGTCAAGTAGGTGCCGTGATTCTGACAATTGGCCCTGGAGGGCAAAAGTCTAAAATCGAATTCTAAACAGCAATGTTTATCTGTGAAGAAAACTCATTTGGGAATTTTGTCAAATTATAATTACAAGCCCGTTTCCAAATGGCTGCTGTCAACGAACAGATTCCATAATCAAAATCAGCATCTAGGAACTACACCCGAAATGTTAACTCATTTGTTCTCTCCACAGAGCCTGACCTACTGAGTGTTTCCAGCAATTTCTGCATTTGTTTAAGAGGTTTTGACACAGCTAAAATATACTCGCTACCATTTCCTGAACACTCAATAGAGCAATGATGGGGGAGTTGGTACAAGGTATACTAATCATTTAGAAGATGTGTCAGTCTGGGATTTGTAACCCAGCCATTGTTCTTAATTCTGTATTTGGGTTATTCTGAAATGAATGCACATTGTCATTATAAATCAGGAGTGAGGCACTCTAGTAACAACAAAAAGCAAAACAAAGTGTAGATGCTGGAAATCTGAAGCAAATGTAGAAATTGCTGGAAACACTCAGTAGGTCAGGCTCTGTGGAGAGAACAAATGAGTTAACATTTCGGGTGTAGTTCTTAGATGCTGATTTTGATTATGGAATCTGTTCGTTGACAGCGGCCATTTGGAAACGGGCCTTGTAATTATAATTTGACAAAATTCCCAAGTGAGTTTTCTTCACAGATAAACATTGCAGTTTAGGATTCGATTTTAGACTTTTGCCCTCCAGGGCCAATTGTCAGACTCACAGCACCTACTTGACACACATAAAAGCTTCTCTGCATAAATTGTTTCAGAAGTATTCGCTCAAAACTGCGGATCTGCTATAATCATAAGCGAGTTGCTAATGAAGCGAACACAAAGGACAATGCTAATAGCAGGTGGCTATCTGTTCACTAGATAGATTTGTACATCCCATTCCTCATAAAGTACATGCAGATGTCAAATATTGAGATATCATAAATATTTTTTGTCTGATGGATATTTTGAAAATAAAAGCAGCTGAAATGCTAACTTGTCTGTTCTCTCCACAGATGCTGACTGACCTGCTGAAAGCTTCCAGCATTTTCTGTTTTTGTTTCAGATTTCCAGTATCTGAATTTTATATAAACACAGAAAATGCTGGAAATACTAGCCACCGACTCCATCCCTCTCCCTGACAACTGTCTGAGGCTGAACCACACCGTTCGCAACCTTGGTGTCGTATTTGACCCCGAGATGGGCTTCCGACCAAATATCCGCACCATCACCAAGACCACCTATTTCCACCTCTATAACATCGCCTGACTCCACCCTAGCTCAACTCATCTGTTGCTGAAACCCTGATATCCATGCCTTTGTTGCCTCTAGACTTGACTATTCCAATGCTCCCCTGGCCAGTCTCCCATCTTCCACCTTCCATAAAGTATAGCTCATCCTAAACTCTGCACCCCGTATCCTAACTCGCACAAAGTCCCGTTCACGCATCACCCCAGTGCTCGGTGACCTACATTGGCTCCCGGTCCAGTAATGCCTTAATTTAAAATTTCTCATCCTTGATTTCAAATCCCTCCATGGCCTCACCACTCACTATCTCGGTAGCCTCTTCCAGCCTTACAAACCTTCACTGGAGTTCAGAAGAATGAGAGGGGACCTCATAAAACGTTTAAAATTCTGATGGGTTTAGATAGGTTAGATGCAGGAAGAATGTTCCCAATGTTGGGGAAGTCCAGAACCAGGGGTCACAGTCTAAGGATAAGGGGTAAGCCATTTAGGACCGAGATGAGGAGAAACTTCTTCACCCAGAGAGTGGTGAACCTGTGGAATTCTCTACCACAGAAAGTTGTTGAGGCCAATTCACTAAATATATTCAAAAAGGAGTTAAATGTAGTCCTTACTACTAGGGGGATCAAGGGGTATGGCGAAAAAGCAGGAATGGGTACTGAAGTTTCATGTTCAGCCATGAACTCATTGAATGGCGGTGCAGGCTAGAAGGGCCGAATGGCCTACTCCTGCACCTATTTTCTATGTTTCTATGTTTCTATATCTCGCCACTCTTCCAATTCTGGCCTCTTATGCATTGCTAATTTGAATCACTCTAAAATTGGTGGCCGTGCCTTCTGCTGCCTAAGTCCTAAGCTCTGGAATTCCCTCCCTAAACCTCTCCACCTCTTTTTCCTCCTTTAAGACACTCCCTAAAGCCTACCTCTTTGACCAAGCTTTTAGTCAGCTAATATCTCCTTAAAGTGGCTCAGTGTCAAATGTAGTTTGATAATGCTATTGTGAAGTGCCTTGAGATGTCTCACTATTTAAAGGTGCTATATAAATGGAAGTTGTTGTTGTTTATCTGTGATTGAATTAAATAAATATTGCTTGGTGTTGTGGATTTATTTCTAAAATATTTTTGAAAGGTTATATTACAAAATATTTTGAATCCAGTTACGATTCATTATCTGTGGCTAATTAACTAAATTCTGCTCCCAGATCACGACTGGGGACAACTTCCATTTTGAGAAAATCAAACAAATTATTTCCCAGAGTCTTTAAACTTTGGAACTCCGATTGCCTTCCCGAGTGTTCCTTTCCTTCTACAATCCAATCGGGTTGTTAAAAGCCCAATCACTACTCTTCATTTATCTCATTGCTTTCTTCTCTTTTTCAACCTTGGTGCCAGCCTGCACAAAGGGCTTTGCTCTTCCTCTAGGTTTCCCAGTTTAAAAAACTGACCCCATTTCTGGCACTGCTGTGGCATTATGATTAAGATAATGTGATCATCAATTTCCAGGTACTGTGCATGCCCATGCACACACTGAGTTGACCTCGCTGTAATACGGGAGATTAACTTGTTTACACAGTTTTCTGGTGGTCTGGACATATTGCTCACATGGACCAGAAATTCCAGGGCCACAATATTGGTTGCCAGATGCCAACAAAAGGCTGCTGGCTTTATGCCAGGTGATTTTTCAGCACAAGGGTGAGGTCCATAGGGTGGAGTGCAAAAGGCTTTTATTTATTTATGTAAAATGTGACCCTCTGTACGTTGGTGCTCCAATGCATTAATGCACAGCACCACCTCTTGTGGAATTGCAACACTAAAGTGCAAGATATATAAATGCCTCATGTCTTTTGGCATTCTGTACAATTCGTCATTGTGGATTTTATCTAAATTTTTAATTAAAGTCAATTAGATAAATCAATTAATATGTGGCATAATTCCTTAATTTGTATAGACGTGGACTTAAAGATAATAGTAACCAAGGCTATCTAATGTAGCTTTAGAGAGAGAGACTTGCATTTATAAAGTGCCTTTCATGACCTTAGGATGCCCCAAAACACTTTACAGCCAATGAAGTGCTTTTGAAGTGTAATCACCATTGTCGTGTAAGAAACACGGCAGCCAATTTGCACACAGCAAACTCCAACAAACAGCAATGTGATAATGAACAGATAATCTGCTTTTGTTATGTTGATTCGGTGATAAATATTCCACATGATGAAATATTGGCCAGGGTAGTGGAGATAACTCCCCTGCTCTTCTTCGAAATAGTGCCGTGGGATCTTTTACGTCCACCTGAGGGAGCAGACGGGGCCTCGGTTTAACGTCTCATCCGAAAGACGGCACCATGTCAGACACAGCTTTCTAGAAAATACATTCAAAAGACAATGGTTATCAATAGCAAGAAAGAAAGAAAACCTGTGCAAACAATACTTAAACATTAATCAAGAGAGTCGGACAAAAATGCAATTGTGCATTTCATGCCTTAAAAGTTACTAAAACAGAAAATCAAGCATCAATTCGCAAAAACATAATATAAATCTTAATGGTGCAAAAGGGGCTCAAATGGGTTTCAGGAGTGGGAGACTGTGGAAACTGAAACAGGGCTTTAGAAGGAGATAGGAGTTGAGGTATGGGAGAGGATTAGGAGGCAGCAATTGGAGCCAAAGAGCATTTGGAATTAAGCCCTGGGAAGCTGCAGTTAGGACCTGGCAGAAGTTGGGGGTCAAAATCCAGGAAGCAGTAGAGGCTAATTGGGCAGAAATTGGGGCCACGTGGTAATAAATCATTAGCAGAAACTCGCCATGTTGATTAACTCGATCTGGGGTTGAGGCCAGTTTTGTGGGTAGGGCCGGCTTACAACACAATGGCTCAGAATTTATGGTCAGCGGTGAAGCAAAGGCATTCGCCGCTGGCCCTGAAGAAAGCTGCCCAGAAAGACCTCATGATAGGTGGCCAGAAAGTTGCCTTTTTTGATGTGCAAGTGGTTTCAGAGCAGTGTAATGGGAATTCTCTTGCGCGATCTGTTATGATGGCAATAAGCTGTCTAAGCAGCCAATCGCATTGCAGAATTTGCACAAACAGGGAATCATGAAATGAGAACCTGCTTTTATTCTTTTAAAAATGTTAGCGAGCAAAATAAAGATTCAGACTCTCACATGGGGGATAAGGTAGAACCTGAAATATCTTAAACAAACTTATTTTGTTCTCCTGGGTTTCCCGACTTCTTCCTAGCCCCTCCACCCCACCCCTGTTGCCAACCCGTCTCCCGATTAAAATTCCGGCCTCTATTTCTGTAACCTCCTGCATCCCGACAACTCCAAACCTTCCGTTCCTCTGACCCTGGGTTTTTGTGCATCCCCCTCCGTTCACTTCACCACTCTTTGCCTTTGGCCACTTGGCCTCATTCTCTTGGAACTCCTTCCCTAAAACCTTTTACCTCTACACTTCCCTCTCCTCCTTCAAGACCCTCCTTAAAGCCCACCTCTTTGACCAAACATTTGGTCACCCCTCCTAATAGCTTGTTTTCTGGATTAGTGTCTATCTTTCTGATTATAACTCGGTGAATTACTTTGCAACTTTATTTACATTAGTTGTTGGTGGTGGCTATTTAATCAAGCGTCACTGCACGCCACCATCAGTTCTCTAGTCACTGCTACCCAGAATAAATATTCATTAGTATAACCATGGTGTTTCCCTTTAACTTTTCACAAAAACTCCATGTGCTGATTTAATCTTTTTCCTTTTGTTATTCATACTCATTTTCTTAAAATGTCATTATATTCTCTCAGATCTGTCCAATTCTCACTTTTCCCTTTGGGGCTGTCCCAGTTCTGTCCCTCTCTTTATTTATTTTGTCTTTCTTTCCCAATTTTAGCTCTGTCCTAGTTTCTGTTCTTCACTTCCTCTCTCAATTCTTCGCACAACTCCAGCATGGTTTCTGCCTTCGGCTTTGGCCCAGCTCCATCATGTTCTGTTTCCTTATTTGTTTGGCCTCAGTTCAGTCCAGCTTTATTACAATCACTTTCTTCTCTTGGCATTGGTATCATCATCATCATAGGCAGTCCCTCGAAGCGAGGATGACTTGCTTCCATGCCAAAAAGGGATGAGTTCACAGGTGTTTCAATGAAGGACCTAATATTCCAGATCCCGGACTACATCATGAAGGGTGTAAGATGCCTGTGTGTGGATTTTTTAACATGTGGTGGCCGTTGCACACCAGCCACCACACGGGCTTGACAGAGCTAGGTCTTGCTCCAGTGGCAAGGATTACCCAAGACTAACTGGAGACCAGTTCTGCTGCACAGACCCTCGCCTCTTCTGGGCCCCGGTCACTTCCCTCTACTGACTTTTGCCGCTCCTTCACCCCTCCTGCTGTGCCAGCCCGCACTGCAATCAGCGACCTGGCTTCATAGCCATCGCCCTCCTGCAACAGCACGCGCTGCTCCCTGCAGTGGTATGCCACCACATGCTGCTCCCTCCAATGGCCCCGGCCTGATGGTCTTGCAAGCTGGAACCGCGCCAATTTCCGGGCTGGGCCGCCGCACGCTGCTCCCTCCAATGGTATATTTCTACCACAGTCTTCCTTTTCTGGTTTTGAACTTTATTCCTTTGGCTATGGCATGGCTCTATTATGTACCTCTTTTAATCTCCTGCCTTATTCACTATTCTACCTCCTTAATTTACCCTCTCAGCTTGGGCTGGTTGCTGTTTTATTTATTTGATTCTACCCTAATCTACCACATACGTTTTAAATTCCACCTGTTGAGAGCTAACACAGTAGCTGTGTTAAAAAGGTAACAGAAAAAAAATGGCATAAGAGGCGTGTAATAGACGGAGTGAAAAAAAAGAAAAGTTATAAAGTAAATGAAATAACAATAACTACTGAAATAATTAACAATAAGCAATGGCCCAAAATTTGTGGGCGGATGCCTCCAACCTGCAAAAAATCTACGAATTTACCTAGTGGTCTGGGAGGTTCAACGACTTGCACTCCTGGTCCTCTCCACGTAGGCCTGCGTAGAGGCCCACGTATCCGAGGAAAGCAGGCGCTTCACAAGTGCCCCTGGGATCACGTGGGCCGGCCCAACTAATAAAAGAAGGGAATCCCCATTCATAAACTTCCATAAGTATGAATGGCGACCACTTAGAAAATACATGAACACATGAAATAAATAAATAAAAATTACATATTTAAAATGAATTAAAATGCCATTTAATTAAATATTTCAAACAAAAATTTAATGTTTTGAAAAAAAAATTTTTTAATGGGGCTAAAAATAAACTTACATTAATGGACAGGGTTTTTAATGTATAAATAAGTGATAAAATTTTATTTTTCTATTTTTTAAAAACCCTTACGCTGGGAGAAGAGTCCTTATGCCTGTTTTTATCAGGCGTAAGAATTTCAAGGTCATTCGCTGGGCAGAAGTTGGACAAATAACCCAACTCACCACCCACGGAGGATCTTTTCTTTTGGATGCGTGTGATTTGACAGATTGTATGCAGCTCGGGAGCGAGAACAGTTGCATGCGCAAGATTGTGGTATTTACCCATATCTTGCCCAGCAAATAATAAGAACATAAGAACATAAGAAATAGGAGCAGGAGTAGGCCATACGGCCCCTCGAGCCTGCTCCGCCATCTAATACAATCATGGCTGATCCGAGCATGGACTCAGGTCCACTTCACCGCCCACTCCCCATAACCCCTTATTCCCTTATCGTTTAACAAACTGTCTATTTCTGTCAAATTTATTCAATGTCCCAGCTTCCACAGCTCTCTGAGGCAGTGAATTCCATAGATTTACAACCCTCTGAGATAAGAAATTTCTCCTCATCTCAGTTTTAAATCGACGGCCCCTTATTCTAAGATCATGCCCTCTAGCTCTAGTCTCCCCCATCAGTGAAAACATCCTCTCTGCATCCACCTTTTCAAGCCCCCTCATAATCTTATACATTTCGATAAGATCACCTCTCATTCTTCTGAATCCAATGAGTAGAGACCCAACCTACTCAATCTTTCCTCATGTCAACCCCCTCATCTCTGGGATCAACCGAGTGAACCTTCTCTGAACTGCCTCCAAAGCAAGTATATCCTTTCGGAAATATGGAAACCAAAACTGCACACAGTATTCCAGGTGTGGCCTCATCAATACCCTGTATAGCTGTAACAAGACTTCCCTGCTTTTATACTCCATTCCCTTTGCAATAAATGCCAAGATTCCATTGGCCTTCCTAATCACTTGCTGTACCTGCACACTTTTGTGTTTCATGCACAAGTACCCCAGGTCCCGCTGTACTGCAGCACTTTGCAATCTTTCTCCATTTAAATATTAACTTGCTCTTTGATTTTTTCTGCCAAAGTGCATGACCTCACACTTTCCAACATTATACTCCATCTGCCAAATTTCTGCTCACTCACTTAGCCTGTCTATGTCCTTTTGCAGATTTTTTGTGTGGAATTTTTATGATGGAAACAAAACTAAAACAAGTCAAAAACACAATCAAAAGAAGAAATGAAGTATGCATGGAAAACAAATAGTCATTACATTAGCAAACATGATATCATTGTATATTGTAACTTCATGTAAAATATGAGTAAATATTTGTAAAATTAGCCATTATATACTCATGTCTAATTCAGTTTCATGAAGGCTTTTGCTACACCTCTTCCAACGGTCAGTAATGTTCTTAAAGCCCTTAGGGCTAGAAATTCCACATTTAAGAATAGCACCGTTTTTTGGCGCTATTTGCAAACAACAGATGATTTTTTTATGCCGAAATAGCAGCAAAAAAATAAGGCCTAAGTTTCGCTAAAAGTTTTTAAAATTTTGGCGTAGAGTTAAACTACCACTGTTTTTAAGGTTTTTGAAGCTAAATGTTTTCACATTAAAAATAACGCCCGTTCTGCGCATGCACAAAAAAAACCCTCCCGTTCTGTGCATGCCCAACATTCGAAGCATATACTTGAGGCTCTTTAAAAGTTAAATTCCATCTGCATGTCCACAGCTCTGGGTAATGATATGGTGAATGCAGCTCAGTTCGGTCAGACTATTTTTTCTATCAATGTACTACAAACATGGTGTAAATATCAAATATTTGTGTTTGTTAAAGTGTTCTAAATGCAAGATTTTATACACTGCTGTGGTTTGTAACCAAAATGACATCCATTACATGGGGTTATGGCTTAAGGTGGTTGAGGAAGTTGCAGCAGCAAAGTGTGAAAACATTGAACAGTACATGTTTGAACACTGTCACACTGCTGCGGAGAGGCAACAAGAGGAGGCACTCAGAACACCTGATGGCTAGCCAAGAGCTTATTGACCTAGAGCATAAAGAAGGGCAACCAAGTGTAAGCTAGGAAACTGCAGAAAATTATAGATTTTTAAAATTCTCACTGACCCGATTATGGATGGCAGAGATTTCGGCTACCACTGAACTGTTCATGTCCCGTCTCCGCTGCTCACCGGGCTCGGCGCACTGGCCGGCAGGATCGCCCCCTCGGCTGGACACATGAGCTCAGCACTCGGCTCCCACCTCCCCCCAGACAAGTACTCTTATCACATCCGCTGTCACCACTGTCAAATTCTTCTTAATCTTCACCTTTGGAATTGGAGTCATCTGGCAGTTTAAGAATGGGATTGGGGCAACCCTATCCCAGGCTTGTTGTTACCGGTGTAGTACAGTGTGTCCAGGACTGCAGAGTTGGGCTTTTACAAGGCACCCAACTTTTATCATCAAACTGCAACTGTCAGGTATAATGCACAGGATTGTCTTTCAACAGTGAGAGGCCATACAATTTGAGCTTAATTCCAGTAGCAGGAGTGTAGACATTTTTGTCGAACATGGAATTGCAAACTCAAATTAAATCTCCAAAACTTTTCCCAATTCCTTGGATGTTTATGTTCATAAATCATCTGTTCTGCCTTCATATTAAGACTGCCCCAAGGAAATACCAATACAGGCACTGCAGCTTGAACAAAGTGTTCAGCCCCCTTAAACAATGATTTTTCAAAACTCCGAGAGTTTGTTCAGTACATTTCTACAGAAGCTCCGTTTCCCAAGATGGCGCCGTTAGCGCCGATTTCGATGGGACTCGACTAGATAAGACAAGCTTTTTCAAATCGATATTTAGCACTGTCCTTAAAAATGTCCTTATTGGCGAAACTCTCAAAAATGGCGTGATCGTTGGTTTTGACGCCAAAGAAATGGTTCTCAAACAAATCGGCCCTTATTTTTTAACAACGGCGTTACACCACTGGCGAAACTAGCAAAATGGCCTTAAATTTATTTAGCTCCAAAAAAACTTTTAGCTCCAAAAAATGTTAAGGAAAACCCAAAGATATTCTATAAATATATTAAGAGCAAGGGGTAAGTAAAGAAAGAGTAGGGCTTATTAGAGACCACGAGGGTAATCTTTGTGTGGAAGTGGAAGGTGTTGGTATGGTTCCTAATGAATACTTTGAATCTGTTTTCACAAAGGAAAGGAGCAATGCAGATATTGCTATCAAGGAGTGTGAAATTCTGGATGAAAAAAATTAGTGAGAGAGGAGGTATTAAGGGGTTTAGCAGCTTTGAAAGTAGATAAGTCCCCAGGCCCAGATGAAATGCATCCCAGGCTGTTGAGTGAAGTAAAAGAGGAAATAGCGGAAGCCTTGACCATCATTTTCCAGTCCTCTTTGGATTTGGGTATGGTGCCGAAGGGCTGGAGGACTGCTAATGTGGTACTCTTGTTTAAGAATGGAGAAAGGGATAGGCCGAGTAATTACAAGCCTGTCAGCCGAACCTCAGTGGTGGGAAAATTATTGGAAAAAATCCTGAAAGACAGGATAAATCTACATTTGGAAAGGCAAGGATTAATTAGGGACAGTCAGCACGGATTTGTTAAGGGAAGATCGTGTTTGACTAACCTGACTGAATTTTTTTGAGGAGGTAACCAAGAGGGTCGATGAGAGTAGTGTGTACGATGTAGTGTATATGGACTTTAGCAAAGCTTTTGATATGATCCCACATGGTAGACTGGTCAAGAAGGTTAAAGGGTAAAGTGGCTAGTTGGATCCAAAATTGGCTTTGAGGTAGGAAGCAAAGGGTAATGATTGATGCATGTTTTTGTGACTGGGTTCCTTGCTTTTTGTGGTATATATCAATGATTTAGATTTGAATATAAGGAGTATGATTAAGAAGTTTGCAGATGACATTAAAATTGGCTGTGTGTTTGATAATGAAGAGGAAAGTCATGGACTGCAGGAGGATATCAATCTACTGATCAGGCGGGCAGAGCAGTGGCAAATGGAATTTAATTCAGAGAAGTGTGAGGTGATGCACTTTGGGAGGGCTAATAAGGAAAGGCTATACACATTAAGCAGTAGGCCACTTAATAGTGTAGATGAACAAAGGGACCTTGGAGTGCTTGTCCACAGATCCCTGAAAGTAGCAGGCCAGGTGGATAAGGTGGTTAAGAAGGCATAGGGAATGCTTGCCTTTATTGGCTGAGGCATAGCATATAAGAGCAGGGAGGTTATGCTTAAATTGTATAATACTTTGGTTAGGCCACAGCTGGAATACTGCATGCAGTTCTGGTCGCTGCATTATAGGAAGGACGTGATTGCACTAGAGAGGGTGCAGAGGAGATTTAATGGGATGTTGCTTGGAATGGAGAATCTTAGTTATGAGGACAGATTGGATAGGCTGGGTTTGTTCTCATTGGAACAGAGGAGTTTGAGAGGAGACTTCATTGAGGTGTACAAAATATTAAGGGGCCTGGATATAGTGGATAGCAGGGGCCTATTTCCCTTGATGGAGCAGTCGATTTTGAGGGGGCATAGTTTTAAGGTGGTTGGTGGAAGTTTCAGAGGGGATTTGAGGAGGGGCTTATTCACGCAGAGGGTTGTGGGTGTCTGGAACTCACTGCCTGGAAGGATGGTGGATGCAGAAAACCTCACCACATTTAAAAGGTGCTTGGATGGGCACTTAAAGTACCATAACCTGCAGGGTTACGGACCTGGAGCTGGTAATTGGGATTATACTGGATAACCTCTTGTTGGCTGGCGCAGATACGATGGTAAGTACTGCAAGGAATCGAATACGACCAGGGTTATCTCCTGGACTTGTTTTGATCGCCTGGATGGGTCGGAGAGGAATTTTCCCAGATTTTTTTCCCCATGTGGCCTGGGTTTTTATCTGGTTTTGCCTCTCCCAGGAAATCACATGGCTCCGGTTGGGTTGGAATGTAGAATGTTTTAGTGTAAGGGTGTAAGGGGTGTTGCAATTGTGTAGGGCGGACTGGTTGGGCTGGGTGCTCTTTACCTTTCCGCCATTGTTCATTGTTCATTGGTTTATATATAACCTTCAGGTCTGCTGACCAAGGGCCGTGTGGCTCTTTGTCGGCTGGCACAGACACGATGGGCCGAAATGGTCTAATTCTGCGCTGTAAATTTCTATGTTTCTATGTTACGGTGGTGAATTTCTAGCCCTTGGTCTCCTCTGCATCATTAGTAGAATAGTATGTGGTACAGATTTGATTTTTTACTTCAGAATAGCAATATGAGCATTTCAAATAAAAAGATAGATGACGCAAAAGAAATGTAAGAATATAATTTAATCCTTGGTCTTTGTCAACGGAATTATGGTTTTACAATGTCAATGCACCCCTCCAATTGGATTGCACTCTTGCAACTGTTTACATAAAACTATATGTACAATTTTCAATGCAAAACACCTTTCATTTTTCTCTGAATCACAGTGAAAAAATATGAATGAATAGTTTTGTAGTTTTTAAAGGAATGTTACAAACAAACAAGTACAGAGGAGGGTGCTTTATGTATAGATTGATTACCATTCCGGATGAAGATGTTGTTGCTTAGAATCTATTCCTGCCTCTCCTCATTGTTCAGTGGGGTCCACTGTTAAGTGCTTAGGTATGGATGTCAGGTGAGGACTGCAGTAGACTCAATAATGGCTCCCCAAGTAAACAGATTCCGAACACTTAAGGGTAGATTTCCAATTGGTTCCACCTGATAAATGAGAGAAAAGGGGCATTGGGGGGAGAGCTGACTTAACCAATTGATGGGACCTTTAATTTTCCGGTTGGACTTTCATCAAAACGTGCCAGAATTGGCCATCGATTTCCCAATGACAAATTTTAAATAAGGCCTCAATGACAATGGCCCGTAATTTGCGGTCAGCGGTGAAGCAAATGCATTTTGCCGCTGGCCCTGAAGTAAGCTTCAAACAAAGATCTCGTGATCTCTGCAGCGAAAGGTTCATCTTTTGCTTACATGTAGTTGAAATCAATGTATGTTAATGAGAATCCCGTGGTGCAAACTGCTGTGACGTCAACAAGCTGTCTAAGCAGCCAATCACAATGCAGAATTCTCACAGACCAAGAACCAGGAAGTGAGTCAGTTCCTTTTATTCTAATTTTAAAAAATATTATAAAGAGCAAAACAAAGATTGGGGCTCTCACATGTGGAAAAGGCAAACCTGAAATAAAGATGAACAAACTTTAAAAGTATATATATTTTTAAGTTTCTTAAAATGTTTTATGATTATTAAAATGGAGAAATTTGACACTCCACAAAATTACATTTAGTTTTTCATGTCCATAGCATTTCTTTAACAGTCAATACGCTGTTAAAAAGCCAGTTACACCTAATCCAAAAGGGTCTAACTTTTAATGGGGTATTTAGCAGCGGTATTACCGCGGAAGAGGCAAAGTTTTTGTCAGTTTCCACGATTTGACAGATTTCGCTAATTGCCGACTATGAGTGCAGCCAGTGTCAGAGCAGTGGGGGAGGGGCACAGTGCAGAGCAGCCAGTGTTGGAGCAGTGGGGGAGGGGCACAGTGCAGAGCAGCCAGTGTCGGAGCAGTGGGGGGGGGGCACAGTGCAGAGCAGCGAGTGTCGGAGCAATGGAGGAGGGGCACAGTGCAGAGCAGCCAGTGTCGGAGCAGTGAATGACTGACTGCAACTTCTGGATTTCCACGTTAGGCTGTGCATGTGAGGCACCAGTGGAAATAGTTTCTCCTTTATCTGTTCTATTGAATCATTTTAAACACCTCAATTAAATCAACCTTCTATACTCCAGGGAATACAAGCCAAGTTTATAAAACCTGTCCCCATAATTTAACCCTTTAAGTACTGGTATAATTCTGGTGAAACTGAGCTGTTCCCCCTCCCAGGTTAATATATCTTTCCTGATCTTCAGTGTCCAAAACTAAATGCAGTACTCATTGCGGGGTCTGACCTAGGTTCTATACAACTGATACATAACTTCCTCCCATTTATATTCCAGCTTCCTTGAGATAAAGGCCAATATTCCATCAATCCTTTTTGATTGATTTTTGTACCTGTGCTTTTAGTGATTCGGATGAACTATTTGAACTGTCTCCCTTCTGCACATGCGCCCATCCGCAGCACCAATCCATCCTCCGATCCGTAAACCAAGTTGCCTCCACTGTGCCGAGCCTCCAAGCAACCCCGAGCCCTGAGCAGCCCCGCACCACCACGTTGCCTCCACTGCAGCTTCGAGGCCCGGGCAGTGCCGAGCCTCCGATCCATCTGGTCCCAAAAGGGCCCCGCGGGCGGCTGAGAGCTGCGGCGGGGAGCGGGGCTGGAGAAGTGGTGAGTGGCCGAGAGGGAAGTGGAAGAGAGAGAGAGATTGGGGGAGAGAGAGAGAGAGAGAGAGAGAGAGAGAGAGAGAGAGAGAGACGAGGTGGGCGCGAGGCGGGTGGGGTGGGGGGGGCAGGGGGCGGGAAGAGAGAGAGTGAGACTGGGCGGGCAGGGGGGAAGAGAGAGAGAGAGGCTTGAGGGGATAGAGGGAGACTGGAGAGAGAGAGAGAGAGAGCCTGGGGGTGGATGGGTTGGGGGAGGGAGACACGGGTGGGGGGCAGGGGATCGGAGGGGAGAGAGGCAACTCATGTTCTTACAACCCCCTACAAGGGACATTGTTGGAGTGGATGAAATCCAGAAGTCACGACACTGTCACTATTCACTTCATACCCAATAAATTAACAATCCGTACACAATGCCTCGTCTATGGTGGGGCGGGGGTGAGGTCATGCATTTGTACTGAGGTAAGGCACTTTGGCTGGGAGAGGGATGCACTTGCGCTGGGCTAAAGCACCTTGACTGGTGGAGGGATGTGTCCTTTCTGACTTCTGACGTCAAAATGGATCATGTTACAATGTTCAAAGTGAGGCTGGGAGGTTCCATTCACACATTCCAGAGAAACTTCAGGGTGTGGCTTATCCTCTAAGGGTCCAATCAGCAATAAGTCATGTGATAATGGAGAGCCAATCAGAGAAACAGCTGCAATTCAGTTAGTACACATAGATGCATCCTTTGTGATTTGATTTAAAGAAAAAAAGATTTGCATTTATATAGCGCCTTTCACAACCAGCGGAAGTCTCAAAGTCCTTTACAGCCAATGAAGTACTTTTGGAGTGTAGTCACTGTTGTAACAATATTGAACTTACTCTTGTTTCAGAAAGAATACAGTCAGCCATTACCATCTAATTTCGGATGTGTGTCATTTAAACAGATTGGTCTGGGATTTGCGATGGATAATGATGGCAAACTGTCAGTATTCGCCGTCGTTACCCCTGTTGTAATATGGGAAGCGGCAGCCAACTTGCACACAGCAAACTCCCAGAAACAACAATGATAATGACCAGATAATCTATTTAGTACCGAGATGAGGAGAAACTTCTTTACTCAGAGAATTGTGAACCTGTGGTATTCTCTACCACAGAAAGTTGTTGAGGCCAATTCATTAGATATATTCAAAAGGGAGTTAGATGTGGCCCTTATGGCCAAAGGGATCAAGGGGTATGGAGAGAAAGCAGGAATGGGGTACTGAAGTTGCATGATCAGCCATGATCATATTGCATGGTGGTGTAGGCTCGAAGGGCCGAATGACCTACTCCTGCACTTACTTTCTATGTTTCTACGTTTCTAAAATCTGTTTTTACTATGTTGCTTGAGGGATAAGTATTTGGCCTTCTCCACAATGGGATTTAGTGGGCATTCTCTTGTTTGCAATTTTAATGGTGGCGAAGGAAGTGGAGCAGTGCAGGATGGAAGAAACAAGATTGAGGCAGCATTTGAGGTGGATGTGCCCGACAAAATATAACCTCCATCATCCATAGATTGTCAAGTCCTTGAATTGGCAGGTTAAGTGACAGGACAAGGAATCAAACAACTTGTCCCTGAAAGATCCAGAACAAAGCACAATGCAACAAAAGACACACTTTCACCAGAAGCAATGAAGAATTATCACTTTATGCTATCTAAACATACAAGTCATGTTTTTCTTTCCAATTTTTTTCCTTGCTCGATTAAGATCCAGAGCTTTTATCTCAGATGTGTATTGAGAGTTATCTGGTTTTAGCCAGGTTGCCACAACAATTGGTCCTTATGGGCAAATAAAAATCAACCAACATGAGGGTTATGGTGATCCTAATAGAATTGCTTGATCTTCCTTCCTCCCCCTCAGAGATGCAGGGGAAGGAACTTGTTATTTCTCGAGGAGGAGAGGGGAGGTCTGTGGTGGAAGGGGCACACATGGACTGTGGATAGAGTGGGCTCGTTGGGCCAATTCATCGTTTCTCACTCGAGACTTTCTTGATCACCACTCAAACACCCCTGCTTGAAAATGCATGTATGTGGACATGAGGAAAAGACTGGGCTCAGCTATGATGTCCTGTTATCAGATATCCTGTTAAAATCGATGTCCAGGTTCACACAACAACGGCCTGATGGGCGAGGTGCTGAAATGTACCCCAGCATTCAGGATTGAAAGAAAGAATAGGGCAGAGAAAATAAGAGCATAATGATAAATATATCATTCTGACAAACTAAATGTCTTTCTAAAATGTTGCTATTGGCCAATAACTAGGGGGTGATTTTAACAGGTATGTGGGCCAAAAAACAGGTATGTGGGCCATTAAAATCACCCAGGTTAATTACTCGCCGAAAAGCTACTAAGATTTCACAGTTCGGAATTTTAACTTGTTCTACTGAGCAGGCAGCAAGGACATCCGCCCAAAGCTAGTGGGATCTTTCTTTACAGATACACTTTGGGTCTTCCTTGCACCTTCCTCGCCAGGTGAAACTCAGTCAGGACCTGCCGGGAAGAAGAAGAAGAAACCGGAAAAGGTCCGTTTTTTCTCTTTCCTTTTTTGGGGCCCGGAAGAGCAGGAGTGTGCGGCAAAATTTATGGGCCACTGTGTTAAGATTGTCACTATTGTCATGTTGAATGCTGAGCCAATAAGACTGTAACTGGAAGGACTCAGAGTTTCAGTCACTGGGAAGCCAGTAACACCACTTCATATTTACTCCATCATCAACTACCTGAAGACACAATACAGCACAAAAATTCAAACTAATAGATTTGTTCATGTATTAAAATGTAGAGCACCTTTTTATGATTTGAGTGACTGCTATGATCCAGAGATTAGTTCCCTGATGGCAACAGTTTCAAATTGAATTCTAAATAGCAAATGTGCAAGAGGGGGGAAATTCATTTGGGAATCTTGTTCAATTAAAATTTTAAATTCCACCAACATCATACACATAACATTGGTTCAGGGTCAGAACCATTGCAGCCTTTCTCTTGGGCACTTTACAACCGCAGTTAATCTTATTTTTTTTTTAAGTGCAAAAATCATCCAGTTCTTATTCATATCAGCCCAGTACTGTATCAGAGGACATAGCCAATGGGAATGAGGAGAACGTTATTCATTGCCATGGCAACTTGCCTGAATAGTGAATATTCTCAGTTCCTGACATTTGTAACAATATTGAACTTTACTCTTGTTTCAGAAAGAATACAGTCAGCCATTACCATCTAATTTCAGGATGTGTGTCATTCAAACAGATTGGCCTGGGATTTGCGATGGATAATGATTGCTGTCGGTGTTCGCCGTCGTTACCCCTCTGAAACTGACCGTAACGTCAGGATTTAGCGCATGTGCACCTTAGTGTGGAAATCCTGTAGTTGTAGTCCGTCATTCACTGCTCCAACACTGGCTGAGCTGGAGACACCCTCCCCCATAACTGGCAATGAGTGAAATCAGTAGAACTAACAAAAACTTGAGCTTTTCTACATCAATATCCCTGTTAAACATCCCATTAAATGTTAAGCCTTGTTGGAATAGATGTAACTGGGATTTTAACAGTGTATTGACTAGTAAACAACTGTTCTGCCCTGAAATATTAATTTTTATATTTGTGGAATGTCAACTTTCTCCATTATGATAAAAATTATTTGAATTTTTTGAAGTTTGTTCATGATATTTCATCTTCTACTGTAACCCCACATGAATGTCCCAATCTTTATTTCGCTCTCTGTTTAAAAAGTGAAGTGTAATGTCTGTGAGTTTGTAATGTTTGTAGCGCCACACTGTGGATGTGGATGTATTGTGTACTGCAACGACAGAGTTAATAATAAACAGAACCAGGCATGTTCCGGAAGCTTCCGACAGAGCTGCCTGCCATGTTAGAAGCTATGTGTGCTTGTGGTCTGTGAATATAGTCTGTGGCAGCGAGATGGGATTTTTCGGATGATTTAAAGCTGAAATTTTGTTGGTGAAGGATTCAGCCAGCCGACAGAGAGACTTTGGGAGCTTCTCGGACTTTGGAAAAAGCTACAAAATCCAAGGTAAAATATAGTACACGGTGTGAACAGCTAGAGATTAAGATGGCAGCACCCGTAGGTGTAATGGGACATTTGGGTGAATATAGACACGACGGGGAACATTTTAAAGCATATGTGGATCGGCTAGAAATGTATTTCACTGCAAATAACATAATCGAAGTTCCAGAGAATGCAGTCCAGAATCAGGCGATATTGGAACGGAAGCGAGCTATCTTCTTATCTACAGCTGGACCAGAATTGTATGAAACACTGATAAATCTGCTTGTGCCTGCCGAGCCAAAGGACACAACGCTTAAAGAGATTTTAACGAAGCTGGAGCAGCATTATAACCCCAAACCGTTAGAAATTGCTGAAAGCTATCGTTTCGGGATATGGAATCAAAAGTCTGATAAAAGTATCAGTGATTACATTGTAGCATTAAAAAAGCTATCTATTCACTATAATTTTGGAAACTTTCAAAACCAAGCATTGCAAGATCGTTTTATTTGTCGGGTGAAAAATGATGTGATCAGAAGAAAGTTATTGACGACGGATGACTTGACTTTTGAGATTGCTTGTTAGACAGCGAGGTCAATGGGCATGGCTGAACAATACTCCTGAGAATTTCATAATAATTACGGTCGTCAGTCAACCGAGGTGAATCACCTGCAGGTTCAAAATAAAAGGCGGTTGGGGCCCAAAGTCTCAGAAACTGGAACTACTAACAGAGCGTCGAAGTCATGCTATAGATGCCTGGGACAACACATTGCTCAAAGTTGTCCATATGTGAAGGCAGAGTGTTTCTTCTGCAGAAGACTGGGCATCTTGCGAAGTCATGCCGACTGAAGGGTAAACCAGCTTTAAAAGCTATGAGTCCAGTGTTAAAAGCTATGAGTATAAATCCCCAGAGACTACATAGCATGGAAGAACAACAACAGGACAAGGAGATGTTAGAGTTACACGTCATCAGGAGCACGAGGTTAACGGACAGCGTTCGGAAAGTATCAAAATCCACAAAGATGTTGCGGGATTCAAGATACCAATGGAAATTAACACGGGTGCATCCTTGAGTGTAGTTCTGGAGTCGCTATACTGCGAAAAATGATGTGATTTCCAACTGGAGAAATCCAAGATAGAACTGCGAGGCTACTCGGGAGAGAAAATTCCTGTGGTAGGTCGTATCACCGTACCGGTGAAATATAAGGATCAATTTCAGAACTTGCCTCTAATAGTAGTGAAAGGAGACAAGCCTGCCTTACTAGGAAGAAATTGGTTGAGCTCACTGAAGCTGGATTGAAGTGAGATTTTCCGTGTGGAAGCGAGATTTTCATCAATGGATGAGGTTATCAAGAAGTATCCGAAGGTGTTCTGCGAAACGGGTAGTTCAATCCAAGGCTTCAAGGCAACTGTCAGGGTACAGAAGGACGCTAGATCGGTTTACTACAAGCCACTTTCCGTACCATATGCACTCAAGGAGAAAGTTGAGCAAGAACTCAAAAGACTAGAGACTGAGAACATTATTTGTAAGATTGATCGATGTAATTGGGCTACACCCATTGTTGTTGTACCTAAGTCCAATGGTAAGGTAAGATTGTGTGGTGATTATAAAGTAACGGTAAACCAGGTTCTAGAGAGTAATGTCCCTAATACATTGCCAAATATAGAAGATTTGTTCACAACACTGACAGGTGGTCAGATCTTCTCAAAACTGGATCTTACGAATGCCTACTTACAGCTAGAACAAATGAGGAGTCCAGGTCATGCTTGACAATAAATACTCATCTAGGCCTATATCAATGTAATAGGTTACCATTTGGAGTGTCTTCCACCCCTGCCATATTCCAAGGGGTGATGAACCAGATTTTGCAAGGTATTGAAGGGGTAGTATGTTATTTGGATGACATGCTAATTTCAGCACCAAATAGGCAAATTCATAATAACATATTGAATGAAGTACTCAAACGGCTAGAGAAACACAGCGTACGAGTGTCTGCTCGTAAGTATGAACATAAGAACATAAGAACACAAGAATTAGGAACAGGAGTAGGCCATCTAGCCCCTCGAGCCTGCTGCGCCATTCAAAAAGATCATGGCTGATCTGGCCGTGGACTCAGCTCCACTTACCCGCCCGCTCCCCATACCCCTTAATTCCCTTATTGGTTAAAAATTTATCTATCTGTGATTTGAATACATTCAATGAGCTAGCCTCAACTGCTTCCCTAGGCAGAGAATTCCACAGATTCACAACCCTCTGGGAGAAGAAATTCCTTCTCAACTCGGTTTTAAATTGGCTCCCCCATATTTTGAGGCTGTGCCCCCTAGTTCTAGTCTCCCCCACTAGTGGAAACAACCTCTCTGCCTCTATCTTATGAGTTATTTAAAAACTCAGTGGAGTACTTAGGGTACGGAGTAGACAAAGATGGTTTACATCCGACCATTGGAAATCTGGATGCAATCAGAAATGCAACCAGTCCCAGGAATGTCACTGAACTTCGTTTATTCTTGGGTCTTTTGAATTATTATGGGAAGTTCCTACCAAATTTGGCTACAGTATTACATCCACTGAATGAACTATTGAAAAAACTAGTCTATTGGAAGTGGTCAAAAGAATACGATACAGCATTCAAGGAGTGTAAAAGCAAATTGGTAGAGAGCACCATGTTAGTTCACTATAACATATCTAAGGAGATTAAGCTAGCATGTGATGCCTCGCTGTATGGAGTTGGGGCAGTGATCTCTCATGTGTCACGTAGTGGGGAGGAGAGACCAATTGCTTTTGCTTCACGCACTCTCAGTGCCAGTGAGAGTAATTATGCGCAAATTGAAAGGGAAGCTTTGGTATTAATTTTTGGGATCAAGAAGTTTCACAAATAGTTATATGGTCATAAGTGTTATATATGTGAACTTGTATTTACTCTGTACAGCCACCAGAGGGCTCATCCCCTGGAGTGCCAAAGGATCCCATAATCCCTTGGGAGCACAGGTATTTAAGGAGGCTTCATAGGTTGGAGAGGCACTCCGGAGACCTGCAATAAAAGACTAAGGTCATACTTTGCTTTGAGCGGCAGTTGGCGAGAGGTGGGAGCAGCGTCGGAGTAGCCTTTAAAAGGCGTGCTTGTGCAGCTACAGCGGTAGAGAAAGCAAAATAGAAGCAGAAAGGAATCAAAAAGTGACATCACAGCCAATGGGGTAAGTGATTGGCTGGGGATTGGTGAGTAGCTTTTCTTTTTATTTTTTATATCAGTAAGTGAACTGTAACATTGTTATTACCAATTTAAGGATATCTAAGGGTTAAGGCATGGCAGGAGAGGTCGGTCACGTGATATGCTCCTCCTGTACCATGTGGGAACTCGGGGACACTTCCGGTGTCCCTGGGGACTACGTGTGTGGGAAGTGTATCCGCCTCGAGCTCCTGACGGTCCGTGTTGCGGAATTGGAGCTGAGGGTGGATTCACTCTGGAGCATCCACAATGCTGAGAATGACACGAGTATCACGTGTAGTGAGTTGGTCTTACCGCAGGAGAAGGGTCCACAGCCAGATAGGGAATGGAAGACCAGCAGGAAGAGCAGTGCAAGAAAGGTAGTGCAGGGGTCCCCTGTGGTCATCCCCCTGCAAAACAGATACACCGCTTTGAGTACTATTGGGGGGGATGACTCATCAGGGGAGGGCAGCAGCAGCCAAGTTCATGGCACCGTGGCTGGCTCTGCTGCACACGAGGGCAGGAAAAAGAGTGGGAGCACGATAGTGATAGGGGATTCAATGGTGAGGGGAATAGATAGGCGTTTCTGCGGCCGCAACCGAGACTCCAGGATGGTATGTTGCCTCCCTGGTGCAAGGGTCAAGTATGTCTCGGAGCGGGTGCAGGACATTCTGAAATGGGAGGGAGAACAGCCAGTTGTCGTGGTGCACAGTGGTACCAACGACATAGGTAAAAAAAGGGATGAGGTCCTACGGAACGAATTTAAGGAGCTAGGAGCTAAATTAAAAAGTAGGACCTCAAAAGTAGTAATCTCGGGATTGCTACCAGTGCCACGTGCTAGTCAGAGTAGAAATTGTAGGATAGCACAGATGAATACGTGGCTTGAGCAGTGGTGCAGCAGGGAGGGATTCAAATTCCTGGGGCATTGGAACCGGTTCTGGGGGAGGTGGGACCAGTACAAACCGGACGGTCTGCACCTGGGCAGGACCGGAACCAATGTCCTAGGGGGAGTGTTTGCTCGTGCTGTTGGGGAGGAGTTAAACTAATATGGCAGGGGGATGGGAACCAATGCAGGGAGACAGAGGGAGACAAAGAGGAGGCAAAAGCAAAAGACAGAAAAGAGATGAGGAAAAGTAGAGGGCAGAGAAACCCAAGGCAAAGAACAATAAGGGCCACTGTACAGCAAAATTCTAAAAGGACAAAGGGTGTTAAAAAAACAAGCCTGAAGGCTTTGTGTCTTAATGCAAGGAGTATCCGCAATAAGGTGGATGAATTAACTGTGCAAATAGATGTTAACAAATATGATGTGATTGGGATTACGGAGACGTGGCTCCAGGATGATCAGGGCTGGGAACTCAACATCCAGGGGTATTCAACATTCAGGAAGGATAGAATAAAAGGAAAAGGAGGTGGGGTAGCATTGATGGTTAAAGAGGAGATTAATGCAATAGTTAGGCAAGACATTAGCTTGGATGATGTGGAATCTATATGGGTAGAGCTGCAGAACACCAAAGGGCAAAAAACGTTAGTGGGAGTTGTGTACAGACCTCCAAACAGTAGTAGTGATGTTGGGGAGGGCATCAAACAGGAAATTAGGGATGCATGCAATAAAGGTGCAGCAGTTATAATGGGTGACTTTAATATGCACATAGATTGGGCTAGCCAAACTGGAAGCAATACGGTGGAGGAGGATTTCCTGGAGTGCATAAGGGATGGTTTTCTAGACCAATATGTCGAGGAACCAACTAGGGGGGAGGCCATCTTAGACTGGGTGTTGTGTAATGAGAGAGGATTAATTAGCAATCTCATTGTGCGAGGCCCTTGGGGAAGAGTGACCATAATATGGTGGAATTCTGCATTAGGATGGAGAATGAAACAGTTAATTCAGAGACCATGGTCCAGAACTTAAAGAAGGGTAATTTTGAAGGTATGAGGCGTGAATTGGCTAGGATAGATTGGCGAATGATACTTAAGGGGTTGACTGTGGATGGGCAATGGCAGACATTTAGAGACCGCATGGATGAATTACAACAATTGTACATTCCTGTTTGGCGTAAAAATAAAAAAGGGAAGGTGGCTCAACCGTGGCTATCTAGGGAAATCAGGGATAGTATTAAAGCCAAGGAAGTGGCATACAAATTGGCCAGAAATAGCAGCGAACCCGGGGACTGGGAGAAATTTAGAACTCAGCAGAGGAGGACAAAGGGTTTGATTAGGGCAGGGAAAATGGAGTACGAGAAGAAGCTTGCAGGGAACATTAAGGCGGATTGCAAAAGTTTCTATAGGTATGTAAAGAGAAAAAGGTTAGTAAAGACAAACGTAGGTCCCCTGCAGTCAGAATCAGGGGAAGTCATAACGGGGCACAAAGAAATGGCAGACCAATTGAACAAGTACTTTGGTTCGGTATTCACTAAGGAGGACACAAACAACCTTCCGGATATAAAAGGGGTCAGAGGGTCTAGTAAGGAGGAGGAACTGAGGGAAATCTTTATTAGTCGGGAAATTGTGTTGGGGAAATTGATGGGATTGAAGGCCGATAAATCCCCAGGGCCTGATGGACAGCATCCCAGAGTACTAAGGAGGTGGCCTTGGAAATAGCAGATGCATTGACAGTCATTTTCCAACATTCCATTGACTCTGGATCAGTTCCTATCGAGTGGAGGGTAGCCAATGTAACCCCACTTTTTAAAAAAGGAGGGAGAGAGAAAGCAGGGAATTATAGACCGGTCAGCCTGACCTCAGTAGTGGGTAAAATGATGGAATCAATTATTAAGGATGTCATAGCAGCGCATTTGGAAAATGGTGACATGATAGGTCCAAGTCAGCATGGATTTGTGAAAGGGAAATCATGCTTGACAAATCTTCTGGAATTTTTTGAGGATGTTTCCAGTAAAGTGGACAAAGGAGAACCAGTTGATGTGGTGTATTTGGACTTTCAGAAGGCTTTTGACAAGGTCCCACACAAGAGATTAATGTGCAAAGTTAAAGCACATGGGATTGGGGGTAGTGTGCTGACATGGATTGAGAACTGGTTGTCAGACAGGAAGCAAAGAGTAGGAGTAAATGGGTACTTTTCAGAACGGCAAGCAGTGACTAGTGGGGTACCGCAAGGTTCTGTGCTGGGGCCTCAGCTGTTTACATTGTACATTAATGATTTAGACGAAGGGATTAAATGTAGTATCTCCAAATTTGCGGATGACACTAAGTTGGGTGGCAGTGTGAGTTGCGAGGAAGATGCTATGAGGCTGCAGAGTGACTTGGATAGGTTAGGTGAGTGGGCAAATGCATGGCAGATGAAGTATAATGTGGATAAATGTGAGGTTATCCACTTTGGTGGTAAAAACAGAGAGACAGACTATTATCTGAATGGTGACAAATTAGGAAAAGGGGAGGTGCAACGAGACCTGGGTGTCATGGTACATCAGTCATTGAAGGTTGGCATGCAGGTACAGCAGGCGGTTAAGAAAGCAAATGGAATGTTGGCCTTCATAGCGAGGGGATTTGAGTACAAGGGCAGGGAGGTGTTGCTACAGTTTAACAGGGCCTTGGTGAGGCCACACCTGGAGTAGTGTGTACAGTTTTGGTCTCCTAACTTGAGGAAGGACATTCTTGCTATTGAGGGAGTGCAGCGAAGATTCACCAGACTGATTCCCGGGATGGTGGGACTGACCTATCAAGAAAGACTGGATCAACTGGGCTTGTATTCACTGGAGTTCAGAAGATTGAGAGGGGACTTCATAGAAACGTTTAAAATTCTGACGGGTTTGGACAGGTTGGATGCAGGAAGAATGTTCCCAATGTTGGGGAAGTCCAGAACCAGGGGTCACAGTCTAAGGATAAGGGGTAAGCCATTTAGGACCGAGATGAAGAGAAACTTCTTCACCCAGAGAGTGGTGAACCTGTGGAATTCTCTACCACAGAAAGTAGTTGAGGCCAATTCACTCAATATATTCAAAAGGGAGTTAGATGAAGTCCTTACTACTCGGGGGATCAAGGGATATGGCGAGAAAGCAGGAAGGGGGTACTAAAGTTTCATGTTCAGCCATGAACTCATTGAATGGCGGTGCAGGCTAGAAGGGCTGAATGGCCTGCTCCTGCACCTATTTTCTATGTTTCTATGTTTCTATGAGCTCAGATTATTCAGTCTGACTCTTCATACACAACAACTGCCGACGAGATACAGATAGCGAACGCAAAGATGCAGAGAACAGTGGGCATCCTGGAGAAATTTTTGGAGGGAGATGAGTGGGAAACTTTTGTGGAGCGATTTGACCAATACTTCGTGGCCAACGAGCTAGATGGGGAAGAGAGCACTGCCAAACGAAGGACGATCCTCCTCACCATCTGTGGGGCATCAACGTATGGCCGCATGAAGAATCTGCTCACTTCAGCGAAACCCATGGAGAAATCGTACGACGATTTGTGCACACTGGTCCGAGAGCATTTGAACCCGAAGGAGAGCGTTCTGATGGCGAGGTACCGGTTCTATACCTACAAAAGGTCTGAAGGCCAGGAAGTGGCGAGTTATGTCGCAGGACATTGCGAATTTGAAGGACATTTGGAGCAAATGCTCAGAGACTTTTACGTATTTGGCATTGGCCACGAAACCATACTTTGCAACCTTTTGACTGTATAGTCCCCAATCTTGAGTAAGACCATAGCGATAGCCCAGGCATTCATTGCCACCAGTGGCAACATGAAGCAAATCTCTCAGCACACAAGTGCTGCTACAAGTACTGAGAACAAAGTGATATTGTTTTCGAATTGTAACGTACAGGGCAGGTCATACATACCTGCAGCTGCACGTCCGCAGATGACTCAGAGTCCACCATCAAGGGTAATGAATGCAAGGCCATTAACACCTTGTTGGTGCTGTGGGGGTGATCATCGGTTCCATTCATGCTGATTCAAAGAATACGTTTGCAAGGGCTGTGGAACAATGGGACTCCTCCAACGAGTGTGCAGGCGAGCTGCAAAGCCTGTTAAACCTGCAAACCACTATGTTGCAGAGGAGGACAGATCCACGGAGGATCATGACGAACCAGAGCCTCAGATAGAGGAGGCAGAGGTACACGAGGTACACACATTCACCATGAATTGTCCCCCGATAATGCTGAATGTTGAACTAAATGGACACCCGGTGCCAATGGAGCTGGACACGGGTGCGAACCAGTGCAACATGGGCAAAAAGACTTTTGAAAGGTTGTGGTGCAACAAGGCCTCAAGGCCAGTCTTAACTCCAGTTCGCACGAAACTAAGAACTTACACGAAAGAACTGATTCCTGTAATCGGCAGAGCTACTGTAAAGGTTTCCTCCGATGGAGCGGTGCACAAGCTACCACTCTGGGTGGTACCGGGCGATGGTCCCATGCTGCTCGGCAGGTGCTGGCTGGGAAAGATACGCTGGAACTGGGACGACGTCTGAGCGCTATCGCCCGCTGACGACACGTCGCGTGCCCAGGTCTTAATCAAATTTCCTTCGCTGTTTGAACCAGGCATTGGGAAATTCCAAGGAGTAAAAGTGAAGATCCACCTAATTCCAGGCACGCGATCCATCCATCACAAGGCAAGCGCAATACCGAACATGATGAGAGAAAGCGTAGAGATCGAGCTAGACCGAATGCAAAGAGAGGGCATCATTTCACCGATCAAGTTCAGCGAGTGGGCCAGTCCTATTGTCCCAGTCCTCAAGGGAGACAGCACCATCAGAATCTGTGGCGATTACGATCTAACTATCAATCGTTTCTCCCTGCAGGACCAATACCCACTACCAAAGGCCGATGACCTCTTTGCAATGCTGGCAGGAGGAAAGACGTTCACGAAGCTGGATCTGACCTCAGCCTACATGATGCAGGAGCTCGAGGAATTATTGAAAGCCCTCACTTGCATCAACACGCACAAAGATCTTTTTGTTTATAACAGATGCCCGTTTGGCATCTGATCAGCGGCGGCAATATGCCAGAGAAACATGGAAAGTTTACTGAAGTTGGTCCCGCACATCGTGGTCTTCCAGGACGACAACTTGGTCACAGGTCGGAACACAGTCGAGCACCTGCAGAACCTGGAGGAGGTTCTTAGTTGACTCAACCACGTGGGGCTCAGGTTAAAATGCTCGAAGTGCGTTTTCCTGGCACCTGAAGTAGAGTTCTTGGGAAGGAGGATTGCGGCGGATGGCATCAGGCCCACCAACGTGAAAACGGAGGCAATCGAGAACACACTGAGGCCACAGAACGTGACGGAGCTGCTGTCATTTCTGGGACTCTTGAACTACTTTGGTAACTGCTTACCGGGACTCAGCACACTGCTAGAACCACGATATGTCTTACTGCAAAAAGGGGACAAATGGGTTTGAGGCAAAAGCCAAGAAAATGCCTTTGTAAAAGTGAGAAAATTGTTATGCTCAAACAAATTGCTTGTGTTGTATGATCCATGTAAGCGTTTGGTACTAGCATGTGATGCGTCATCATATGGCGTCGGGTGTGTATTGCAACAAGCTAATGATTTTGGGAAACTGCATCCAGAAGTCTGTCTAAGGCTGAGAGAGCCGACAGCAATATTGAAAAAGAAGCGTTAGCGTGTGTCTATGGGGTAAAGAAAATGCATCAATACCTGTATGGGCTAAAATTTGAATTGGAAACTGACCATAAGCCACTTATATCATTGTTTTCCGAGAGTAAAGGGATAAATACCAACACATCGGCCCGCATCCAGAGATGGGCGCTCATGTTGTCCGCATACAACTACGCCATCCGCCACAGGCCAGGCACAGAAAACTGTGCCAATACTCTCAGTAGGCTGCCATTGCCCACCACGGGGGTGGAAATGGCGCAGCCCGCAGATCTAGCCATGGTTATGGAAGCATTTAAGAGTGAGCAATCACCCGTCACTGCCTGGCAGATCAAAACCTGGACAAGCCAGGACCCCTTATTATCTCGAGTCCAAAGCTGTGTGCTTCAAGAGAGCAGGTCCAGTGTCCCAGTGGAAATGCATGAAGAGATAAAGCCGTTCCAGCGGCGCAAAGATGAAATATCTATACAGGCAGACTGACCTCTGTGGGGCAATCGAGTAGTGATCCCCAAGAAGGGCAGAGACACCTTCATCAATGACCTCCACAGTACCACGGTTCTGTCTTCACGAAGGAAGACACAAATAACCTTCCGATTGTACTTGGAGACAGTAGGTCTAGTGAGAAGGAGGAACTGAAGGATATCCCTATTGGGAGGGAAATTGTGTTAGGGAAATTGATGGGATTGAAGGCTGATAAATCCCCAGGGCCTGATAGTCTGCATCCCAGAGTACTTAAAGAAGTGGCCCTAGAAATAGTGGATGCATTGGTGATCATTTTCCAAAAGTCTATCGACTATGGATCAGTTCCTATGGACTGGAGAATAGCTAATGTAACAACCCTTTTTAAAAAAGGAGGGAGAGAGAAAACAGGTAATTATAGACCGGTTAGCCTGACATCAGTAGAGGGGAAAATGTTGGAATCAATCATTAAAGATGAAATAGCAGCGCATTTGGAAAGCAGTGACAGGATCGGACCAAGTCAGCATGGATTTATGAAAGGGTAATCATGTTTGACGAATCTTCTGGAATTTGTTGAGGATGTAAAAGCAGAGTGGACAAGGGAGAACCAGTGGATGTCGTGTATTTGGACTTTCAAAAGGCTTTTGACAAGGTCCAGCACAAGAGATCGGTGTGCAAAATCAAAGCGCATGGTATTGGGGGTAATGTCCTGACGTGGATAGAGAACTGGTTGGCAGACAGGAAGCAGAGAGGCGGGATAAGCGGTCCTTTTCAGAATGGCAGGCAGTGACTAGTGGAGTGCCGCAGGGCTCAGTGCTGGGACCCCAGCTCTTTACAATATACATTAATGATTTAGATGAAGGAATTGAGTGTAATATCTCCAAGTTTGTGGATGACACTAAACTGGGTGGCGGTGTGAGCTGTGAGGAGGATGCTAAGAGGCTGCAGTGTAACTTGGACAGGTTAGGTGAGTGGGCAAATGCATGGCAGATGCAGTATAATTTGGATAAATGTGAGGTTATCCATTTTGGGGGCAAAAACATGAAGGCAGAATATTATCTGGATGGTGGCAGATTAGGAAAAGGGGAGGTGCAACGAGACCTGGGTGTCATGGTTCATCAGTCACTGAAAGTGGGCATGCAGGTACAGCAGGTGGTGAAGAAGGCAAATGGTATTTTGGTCTTCATGGCTAGGGGATTTGAGTATAGGAGCATGGGGGTCTTGCTGCAGTTGTACAGGGCCTTAGTGAGGCCTCACCTGGAATATTGTGTTCAGTTTTGGTCTCCTAATCTGAGGAAGGACATTCTTGCTATTGAGGGAGTGCAGTGAAGGTTCACCAGACTGATTCCCAGGATTAGCGGACTGTCGTATGAGGAGAGACTGGATCAACTGGGCCTTTATTCACTGGAGTTTAGAAGGATGAGAGGGGATCTCATAGAAACGTATAAGATTCTGACGGGACTGGACAGGTTCGATGCAGGAAGAATGTTCCCGATGTTGGGGAAGTCCAGAACCAGGGGACATAGTCTTAGGATAAGGGGTAGGCCATTTAAAACTGAGATGAGGAGAAACTTCTTCACTCAGAGAGTTGTTAACCTATGGAATTCCCTGCCGCAGAGAGTTGTTGATGCCAGTTCATTGGATATATTCAAGAGGGAGTTAGATATGGCCCTTATGGCTAAGGGGATCAAGGGGTATGGAGAGAAAATAGGAAAGGGATACTGATGTAATGATCATCCATATTATTGAATGGTGGTGCAGGCTCGAAGGGCCGAATGGCCCACTCCTGCAACTATTTTCTATGTTTCTATGGGCCCAAGTTTCCACAAGAAAAAAAACGGGCGCCCCTCCGAGCTGGGCGCCCGTTTTTCGCGCCTAAAACGGCGCCTAATAAAATCCTCGGTAGTCTGCACCTACTTACAGGTCCTCTGGCCCTTGGCGCAGTCAGCACGAGCTGTGGGGGGGCGGAGCCAGGTCCCGGCGCTGAAAACAGTGCCGGGACCTCTGCACAGGCGCGCTACAGTCGGCACGCAAGTGCAGTAGCTCCAGGCGCCGAACTGTGTGGGAGGGGCCCGAAGCACGCAGCCCCTAGCCCTGGCCCAATGGCCTCACTGGGGCTCCTCCCACGGCCAGCTCCTGCTCCCCGCCTGACCAGATCCGACACTCGCTCCCCCTCCCCCACCCGCCGACCAGACCCGATCCGACCCGACACCCGCTCCCCTCCCGCCCCGAGCCCCGACACCCGCTCCCCCCCCCCGCCCCGAGACCCGACACCCGCTCCCCCCCCCCGCACCGACCCGAGACCCGCTCCCCCCCCCACTGACCCGACCCGCGCTCCTGTTCCCCGACCCGACGCCCCCCCCTCTCTCTCTCTCCCTCCCTCTCTCTCTCTCTCCCTCTCTCTCTCTCTCTCCCCCTCCCTCTCCCTCCCTCCCCTCCCTCTCTCTCCCTCCCCTCCCTCTCTCTCCCTCCTCTCTCTCTCTCTCCCTCCCCTCCCTCTCTCTCCCTCCTCTCTCTCTCTCCCTCTCCCCCTCCCCTCTCTCTCCCCCCCTCTCTCTCTCTCCCTCCCTCTCTCTCTCTCTCCCTCTCTCTCTCTCTCTCCCCCTCCCTCTCTCTCCCTCCCTCCCTCCCCTCCCTCTCTCTCCCTCCCCTCCCTCCCTCCCCTCCCTCCCTCCCCTCTCCCTCTCTCCCCCCCCTCTCTCCCCCCCTCTCCCCCCTCTCTCTCTCCCCCCCCTCTCTCTCTCCCTCCCTCCCCCCCCCTCTCTCCCTCCCTCTCTCTCTCTCTCCCCCTCCCGCTCAGTGGCACGAACGGCTGCAGAATTCTCCCTGGCTGAAGCACTTTCACACAGGTAGGAAGATGGTTTATTTAATCTTTTCGTGGCTTATTAATGTTTATTCAGGTTGGATTTATTTGTAGAAGTATAAATAAGGATTTATTGTCGAATTTAATGAGTTCCCTTCCCCTCCCCTCCCCCCCACCTCGTTCTGGACGCCTAATTTGTAACCTGCGCCTGATTTTTTAATGTGTAGAACAGGTTTTTTCAGTTCTACAAAAATCTTCACTGGCTCCATTCTACTTTAGTTTGGAGTACATTTTCACTGTGGAAACTTTCAAATCAGGCGTCAGTGGCCGGACACGCCCCCTTTTGAAGAAAAAATTCTGTTCTAAACTAGAACTGTTCTACCTGACTAGAACTGCAGAAAAAAAAATGTGGAGAATTGCGATTTCTAAAATAGTCCGTTCTCCACCAGTTGCTCCTAAAAATCAGGCGCGAATCATGTGGAAACTTGGGCCTTATGTTTCTATGTTACCCACCCAGGCATCATAATGATGAAAGCAATAGCCAGATGCCATGTGTGTTAGCCCGGTATCGATGCGGCCTTAGAGTCCTGCGTTCACAGATGTAATACATGCTCGCTGTTAAGCAATGTACCCAGGGAGGCGCCGCTAAGTTTATGGTCTTGGCCCTCCAAACCGTGCTCTCGGCTACACATCAACTATGCAGGCCCGTTCTTGGGTAAAATGTTCCTTGTGGTTGTAGATGCATACTCCAAGTGAATTGAATGTGTGATAATGTTGGCTAGCACGTCCTCTTCCACTACTGAAAGCCTGCAGGCCATGTTTGCCAGTCACGGCTTACCCGATGTCCTGGTGAGCAACAATGGGCCATGCTTTACCAGTGCCGAGTTCAAAGAATTCATGACCCGTAACGGGATCAAACATGTTACATCTGCCCCGTTTAAACCAGTATTCAATGGTCAGGCAGAGAGTGCAGTGCAAACCATCAAGCAAGGTTTGAAGAGGGTAACTGAAGGCTCACTGAAGACTCACCTATCCTGAGTCCTGCTTAGCTACCGCACGAGACCCCACTCACTCACTGGGATCCCACCTGCTGAACTGCTCATGAAAAGAGCACTTAAGACAAGTCTCTCGTTAACTCACCCTGATCTACATGAACAGGTAGAGAGCAGGCGGCTTCAACAAAGTGCATACCATGATAGCGCAAATGTGTCACGCGAGATTGAAATCAATGATCCTGTATTTGTATTAAATTATGGACAAGGTCCCAAGTGGCTTCCCGGCACTGTCATGGCCAAAGAGGGGAGCAGGGTTTTTTGGGTCAAACTTTCAAATGGACTCATTCACCGGAAACGCTTGTACCAAATCAAACTCAGATTCATGGACTATCCTGAGCAACCCATCTTGGACCCTACCTTTTTTGACCCCCTAACATACATACCAGTGACAACCAGACCACGGTTGATCACGAAGCAGAACCCATCATCCACAGCATCCCTGCAGGGCCCAACACTCCAGGCAGCCCAGCAAGGCCAGCTGCACAGCAGCCCAGCAAGGGCCCAATAAATGATTCAACAACACCATCAACCAGGGCAAGAAGGGCCCCAGATCGACTCACGTTGTAAATAGTTGCACCATTGACTTTGCGAGGGAGTGCTATTATATATGTGGACTTGTATTTACTCTGTACAGCCACCAGAGGGCTCATCCCCTGGAGTCCCAAGGAATCTCATAATCCCTTGGGAGCACAGGTATTTAAGGAGGCTTCACAGGTTGGAGAGGCACTCTGGAGACCTGCAATAAAACACAAAGATTACACTTTGCTTTGAGCTCAGTGTTCAGTTTGACTCTTTATCCATACACAACAGTAAGTTTACCATTGTTATGGGCCATAAGCCCGTAACAGCAATCTTCCATCCAAAGTCCCCAGTTCCAACATTAGCTGCAGCCCGAATGCAGAGATGGGCTTTGAATTTGTCAGCATATACATATGATATTGAATACAGACGATCAGCTGATCACAGTAATGCTGATGCAATGTCTCGATTGCCTTCCCCATCACAAGTTGCACCAGATAGGGAAGAAGTGTTTTATTTTTCATACATTGATGAACTGCCAGTCACAGCTGAAGAGATTGGTAGAGCAAACAAACATGACCCAGTTATGTCAAAGGTGTATGATTATATTGCAAATAGATGGCCAAACCATGTAACAGACAAAGATATTCATCCATTCTTCATTCGTAGGAATGAATTATCAGTCAATAAAGATTGTATCATGTGGGATGCAAGAGTGGTTATACCAAATAAATTCAAGTCCAAATTATTAGGAGACCTCCATGACCAGCACCTGGGAATGTGCTTGACCAAGAGTTTTGCACACAGTTACTTATGGTAGCTTGGTCTAGATAAAGATATAGACTAGATGCGGGAAGAATGTTCCCAATGTTGGGGAAGTCCACAACCAGGGGACATAGTCTAAGGATAAGTTGTAAGCCATTTAGGACTGAGATGAGGAGAAACTTCTTCACTCAGAGAGTTGTTAACCTATGGAATTCTGTACCACAGAGAGTTGTTAGTCAGTGTACGACATGTCAATCGGTAAGCAAGCAACCACAATCAGTACCATTACAGCCATGGAAATGGCCTCCCAGGGTGTGGCAAAGGCTACATATTGATTTTGCTGAGTTAGAAGGACAACAATTGTTCATTGTGATTGATTGCCATTCGAAGTAGGTTGAGGTGTTTCCAATGTGGAAAATAACAACAACTAAAACATGACATTTTGCAAAGTTTATTTTCTTCATTTGGCCTCCCAGAAGAAATTGTTTCGGATAATGGTCCACAATTTAGTTCCAAAGAATTTGCACAGTTCACAAGCAAAAATGGTGTGAAACATACCAAGGTTCCACCATACCACCCTCCTCGAATGGTGCAGCAGAGCACACTGTACAAATTGTAAAACGTGCCCTCATCAAACAAATGTTAGATCCAAATCCAAGGAAACTAAAGTTGTC
Source organism: Pristiophorus japonicus (assembly GCF_044704955.1). Taxonomy (NCBI): domain Eukaryota; kingdom Metazoa; phylum Chordata; class Chondrichthyes; family Pristiophoridae; genus Pristiophorus; species Pristiophorus japonicus. The sequence goes on along the minus strand of NC_091984.1, from coordinate 77,662,014 downwards.
ATTGGATCACAAATTGGCTAATTTTTTGATTACATGTCGTAATACTCCTCATACAACTACTGGTAGAACACCAGCAGAGTTATTTCTCAAATGACAGCCAAAAACCAGATTCTCATTGTTAAAGCCAAATTTGGCACAGTCTGTAGAAGAGACACAATTAAGACAGAAAGAGAATCATGATAGAGGTAGAATAAACGAGAGAAGTGTGAAATCAAACCAGAAGGTGAGAGTGAAGAACCATCACCATAAATGGTTTAAGTGGTTACCAGGAAGAGTGGTGAAGATATGTGGTCCTCGCACATATTTGGTCAAGATGTTTGATAATGTACAGGTTAGGTTTGTTCATATTGATCATATTTTACCTACAGACATGGAAGGAGTTGAAGGTGAGAATGATTCAATTATTTCTGACTCATCAGATAGTTTTGATATACCAGTAGCAAATCCTACATCTAATGTACTGGAAACAAATCCAAGAGAAAATCAGAATGTAAGTTTGAGTCCGAGTCAGGAAAACAAACAGCCTGAAGTTAGAGTATGTTCAAATGAAAATCAAGGACATTCCATGGAGGAAAACGTTCCTCAGGATGAACCTCGAATGAGTTTAGATTCGACACTATGTTTGGAAGGTTCTGTTCGAGAGCGAAGGTATCCTCTTCGAAACAGAAAGCAAGTGGTTAAGTTAAATTTGTAACTATGGCAAAATAAGTCTATAGCCTGTGTCATGTATAAGCATGCAAGTTATGGATGATGTTGTTATAATAACTTCTTCATTAAGGAGGGAGAAGTGTAATGTCTGTAAGCTTGTAATGTTTGTAGCTCGACACTGTGGATGTGGACGTATTGTGTACTGCAACTGCAGAGTTAATAATAAACAGAACCAGGCATGTTTCGGAGGCTTCCGACAGAGATGCCTGCCATGTTAGAAGCTGTGTGTGCTGTGCTCTGTGAATATATCACATGAAGCTAATCAGTGCTTTTCATTTCCTGGTTTGCTGTCGTGTCTGTGTGAATCCTTCCATGTCGTTGGCTTTTTAGACAGTTTGATGATGTCACTGCAGCATCGTACTAGGAATCATAGAAACATAGAAAATAGGTGCAGGAGTAGGCCATTCGGCCCTTTGCGCCTGCACTGCCATTCAACAAGATCATGGCTGATCGTTCACCTCAGTACCCCTTTCCTGCTTTCTCTCCATACCCCTTGATCCCTTTAGCCGTAAGGGCCACACCTAACTCTCTCTTGAATATATCCAATGAACTGGCATCAACAACTCTCTGTGGTACAGAATTCCATAGGTTAACAACTCTCTGAGTGAAGAAGTTTCTCCTCATCTCAGTCCTAAATGGCTTACAACTTATCCTTAGACTATGTCCCCTGGTTGTGGACTTCCCCAACATTGGGAACATTCTTCCCGCATCTAACCTGTCCAGTCCTGTCAGAATTTTACATGTGTATATGAGATCCCCTCTCAGCCTTCTAAACTCCAGTGAATACAGGCCCAGTCAATCCAGTCTCTCCTCATATGTCAGTCCTGCCATCCCAGAAATCAGTCTGGTGAATCTTTGCTGTACTCCCTCAATAGCAAGAACGTCCTTCCTCAGATTAGGAAACGAAAACTGAACACAATATTCCAGGTGAGGCATCACTAAGGCCCTGTACAACTGCAGTAAGACCTCCCTGCTCCTATACTCAAATCCTCTAGCTATGAAGGCCAACATGCCATTTGTCTTCTTCACCACCTGCTGTACCTACATGCCAACTTTCAATGACTGATGTACCATGACAGCCAGATCTCGTTGCACCTCCCCTTTTCCTAATCTGCCGCCACTCAGATAATATTCTGCCTTCGTGTTTTTGCCACCAAAAGTGGATAACCTCACATTTATCCACATTATACTGCATCTGCCATGCGTTTGCCCACTCACCTAACCTGTCCACGTCACCCTGCAGCCTCTTAGCGTCCTCCTCACAGCTCACACTGGCACCCAGCTTCGTGTCATCTGCAAATTTAGAGATATTATACTCAATTCCTGCATCTAAATCATTAATGTATATTGTAAAGAGCTGGGGTCCCAGCACTGAGCCCTGCAGCACCCCACTAGTCACTGCCTGCCATTCTGAAAAGGATCTGTTTATCCCAATTCTCTGCTTCCTGTCTGCCAACCAGTTCTCTATCCACGTCAGTCCATTACCCCCAATACCATGTCCAAATACACCACATCCACTTGTTCTCCCTTGTCCACTCTACCAGTTACATCCTCAAAAAATTCTAGAAGATTTGTCAAGCATGATTTCCCTTTCATAAATCCATGCTGACTTGGACCGATCCTGTTACTGCTTTCCAAATGCGCTGCTATTTCATCTTTAATAATTGATTCCACCATTTTGCCCACTACTGATGTCAGGCTAACCGGTCTATAATTCCCGTTTTCTCTCTCCCTCCTTTTTTAAAAAAGTGGTTTTACATTAGCTACCTTCCAGTCCATAGGAACTGATCCAGAGTTGATAGACTGTTGGAAAATGATTACCAATGCATTCATTATTTCTAGGGCCACTTCCTTAAGTACTCTGGGATGCAAACTATCAGGCCCCGGGGATTTATCGGCCTTCAATCCCATCAATTTTCCTAACACAATTTCCCGCCTAATAAGGATTTCCTTCAGTTCCTCCTTCTCACTAGACCCTCGGTCCCCTAGTATTTCCGGAAGGTTATTTGTGTCTTCCTTCGTGAAGACAGAACCAAAGTATTTGTTCAACTGGTCTGCCGTTTCTTTGTCCCCATTATAAATTCACCTGAATCTGACTACAAGGGACCTACATTTGTTTTCACTAATCTTTTTCTCTTCATATATTTATAGAAACTTTTGCAGTCAGTTGTTATATTCCCAGCAAGCTTCCTCTCATACTCTATTTCCCCACTCCTAATTAAACCCTTTGTCCTCCTCTGCTGAATTATAAAATGCTCCCAATCCTCAGGTTTGCTGCCTTTTCTGGCCAATTTATATGCCTCTTCCTTGGATTTAACACTATCCTTAATTTCCCTTGTTAGCCACAGTTGAGCCACCTTCCCCATTTTATTTTTACTCCAGACAGGGATGTACATTGTTGAAGTTCATCCATGTGATTTTTAAATGTTTGCCATTGCCTATTCACTGTCAACCCTTTAAGTATCATTCTAGCCAATTCATGTCTCATACCATCGAAGTTACCTTTCCTTAAGTTCAGGACCCTAGTCTCTGAATTAACTGTGTCACTCTCCATCTTAATAAAGAATTCTACCATATTATGGTCACTCTTCTCCAAGGGGCCTCGCACAACAAGATTGCTAATTAGTCCTTTCTCATTACACATCACCCAGTCTAGGATGGCCAGCCCTCTAGTTGGTTCCTCGTTTTTGCTGCGATTTGACCCTCCATGGCGAAAACCCGGTCGGCGGGATCCTTGGGTACCTCTTTGCTACGCCGCTTTCACATACCACGGGGGAGAGGAGTGCCGGGGGGTAATGCTGCACACTTTTGTCTCTCTCGGGACCCATACGCCATGTCCAGAATACTGACAGGGTCACACCCGTTGGTGCAGCCCTGCCAGAAGCAGTAAGTATGAAGACCTGCAAAAAGGTAAGTTACATTTTTTATTTTGTCATTATTTCTCAGCAATTTAGTCGGTGAAGGCTTTTTTGAATGTTTTGTGAATGTTTTTTGCAGTTTTTCTTTGTTTTTCCCCTCCCAAGGCCTCTCTCGCAGCACTACCGGCCCTGGACTAAAGTTGCCGAAACTTGCAGTTTGCACCGCGAATCCTCTTACAATGCTGACTTTACCGACGGAAAGGCTGAAAGTTAGGCCTAAAAACGGTAGCGCAGTGAAAACGGTAATTTTGGCGTAAAACTACTGTTTTCGCTGAAAACTGAAAATCTAGCCCCTAATGTTTTTGCCACAGAGGTTGTGAGATTTCTGTGGCAGCTATCTTCGAGGTCAGCGGTGATCACTGTCACATCACCGCTGACCACAAATTACAGGCCAATAAGTGTACAAAATGCTTGAATTGCTTAGACTGCTTTACTGGCCACCATAAAATTTCATCTACAATGAGCTAACCTTACACAATACAATTCGACAAAACTATTATTCTGTCTTTTGCTTTTACCGATAGTACAGTCTGACCTTTCCTGTCTCATTCCCCGAGCTCCAAATATATTGGTCAACAATCTACTCATCGTCCTCCCCGCATCCATATAGTGTTGAACTCAAGGCATCGATTTTGGCGGGTGAGTAGTGGTGTGAGGTAGAAATTCACCTCCTGCTTCAAAGAAATTAGGCCAGGGGTGTTTTAACTCCCAGGACTCATTTGAATCCCAGTAGCTACCTTCCCACCCATTCTGCCGACATCAGGTAAGTGGCAGACTAGGCTGTTGGGCTGTCCTGCAACAATCAGGACCAGGGGGAGGAGTGGGGGGGGGTTGGGGTGAGAGCATGGCAAGGGAGGCCCAAGTTTTACTTGTGCTGCTGGGAAGAGCATTCCTGCTCCATCTGTCCCAAGAACAATTGTACCCAAGCAGTTATACACTATTTTTTTTTACAAATGTGTTCACGGGATGTGGTCCTGGCTGGCAAGGTCAGCATTTATTGCCCGCCCCTACTTGCCCATGAGAATGTGGTGGTGAGCGTCATATATAGTTTGTTAATAAAAGTTGTACGTCAACATCTCTTATCAGGCATATGCCGAGGAACTCCACGGAGATCAATTTGCAAGCAACAGACCTTCCAACCCGTAGGAACAAGGGAAGAGAGGTTTCAAAGCCACACCAGGAGCCAGGACTGGGAGAAGTTCCTTAATAGGGCTCACCACTGTAAAGTCTCTAATGTGTGTGGACTCAGATCATTGCACAAAGGAGAAGATTTCTTCTGTTCACTTGGTTTAGCAAAACCATAAATGCATTTATAAAAATAGGTTGATAGTTTTGCTACACTGAACGCGCAGAGATAATCTTCACCCAATGTTTACAGATTCACATAATGCTGTTACCAAGTGCGCTCCTCAAACGTTCGTGCCTTCTTAACGTTCTTAAATTGTCTCAACTATCATTTCAATAAAGTAACAGCAGGCTTAACTAATATCTACATCCACTATATCTTCTAGAATTTACAAGATCATGTAGTCCAGGTCTGAACATTGCCAGAAATCTCATGACTGAGAACATTTTGATTACAAACAGACACACATTGGGAACTAAACAGCTGCGACTTTTAATACATGGATTTGGCTTCACAATTAGGAAGCACCATCTCCCGAGTAACAGCATGTGCTGCATGGCTCCTGCCATCACCTACATAGCACAGTTAAAATGTTTGAAATCTGTTACAATCCTCATCCCGTTGAATAAACAGGAGCTCCATATGGGCAGGATAATAAATGTTGTGATTAATCTTTTACACAAAGCCATTTTAGCATAATCCAGCTTTAATATTAAAGATTTTGGAAAAAATAACTATTGGAGCAAAAAGCTGCTACTTTAAGTAAAATATTACTTCAAAGTAGATCTAAAAATATTGCAGCGAATTCCAGATTTGTCTTCATTCTTTTCCTTCATGAGTGAATAGACCAGATTTTTCCAAGTGAATATTCAGACACCTAAGCTGTCATCCTGAGGTGTACAACTATGTGTTTAATTAGGCAGTGCAATGCAAGAGAATTTTGAAGATGCATCACATAATTCTTAAATCACATATTAACATGGCACTGCATATTAATTGTGCCCCAAGAAACTAACATTTTCACTGACTAGTTACTGAAATTAACTTTAATGACTGTTTAAAAATGGTAATTAGGTCATAAACGTAAGCTGTGATGTAAAGGGGTCATGACTGAATACTGCAGTATGGTAGAATGATAGTGGTTATCGACTGCACCAGGACTTAGTAAGGTATGAGCTAGGGACTTGTTAATCTGATACATTTTCTGATAAAGCACCACCTCATGTCAACAATACTCACTCAATGATTCCTTCTGCCAATGCATCACCATTTCATAAACTGAATGACTAAGAGATATGGAATAAGAACATGTATTAGTTTTAAAAACAGTAAAAGGCAATTTGGTCCAGTAATTAACCCCAATCACAACAAATCTGTTCCTCTTTGATGTCAACTTAACTGACTCATCTTTTCACGTTCCCCAATCCCTTCTCTTCCCAGAAATGTATCTAATTGTCTCTTATCCACAAGTAATGCTGTGCACTACCATGGTAACTTACACCAGAAATTTATTGCGCTTTGAGAGATGAAACTACATAGGATTACACAGGACATACGGCACAGGCCATTTGGTCCAACCAGTCCATGCCAGCGTTTATGCTGCACTCGAGCCTCCTCCTGTCTTTCCTCATCTAATTCTATCCGCATAACCCTCTATTCCCTTCTCTCTTATATGCTTGTCTAACCTCCCCTTAAATGCATCTATAAATTACATCTTTTTACTCCAATTTTCTAATTTTGTGCCCCTTGGGATTTGAGCCATTTGTCATGTCAGAAGTTTTCTTGGATCAAGTCCTGTTCATAATTAGGTCAATGCAAAATCTCTTTTAAAAAAAAAAGCCCAATTTCCTTCGCCCTTCATCATAACTTAAGTCCAATGGCAAAAAAGGGATAAATAATGAAAGATTTCAGAAAATTAAAATCCAATAAGTCCAAAAAGGAAACGGAGGAAATGTGCAAGGCTGTTGACAATGTGCTTTCAATCTACTTGAAGCATTGTGCCCTACTCAACAACCTTTCCACAATGAAACCAAGGAAAGCTATATAGTTATCCAAAAGACCTTGATCTGAATAAACAATGTTTTTTACATTTACATATCTCCAACTCTTCCTATTTTTGTGTTTGCATGTTTTTTTCTCTCTCTCTTCCTGTTTGATAATATCATCTTGGTTGATGTTAGAATAATTCATTTCACAGCATGAAAAGATGCTGGCAAATGGTGCAGGAGTTCATCTTTCACTTAGCTTTATGAGCAAAAATAGACACGCTGCGCTCACTAGAGAACCAGGGCACCTTAATAGCTTTCTATTTTAGAGTACTGCAGTAAATTTAAGGGGCTAGAGTTTTCTCATTTTTTGCATGCTTAACGCCCACTTAACGTCCATTTTACCGCTGAAATGATGTATAACGCCCATATATCGCCCATTTAGCCACAAAAATGGAAACTGACGGGCATTTTTCGGAAACTTATCGCCAAGCGTTACTTTCCTCATGTGCGTAACACTGGGAAAAAATAATACCGCCCGCCCACTTTTTTTGGGCAGAATCATCAGAATGGGTGAAATCAACGCCCATAATATCACCCAGTGTTACTTTCTGCACGGAATCAACGCCGCGATTCAATAATACCGCACACCCACTTTTTTTTGTCGTAAAGATCATATTTGCCAAAACTAGCGGCCATGAGATCGTCCAGCATCACTTTCGCCACCTCGCACACATATCAGCCATAATATCGCTCACCCAAAAAAATGACAGAAAAAGTGAAACTAACCGGAAATAATCACAGCGTTATGGACGCCATATTCTACATCACGTTGCATCCTTTAAAAGGCTGCTGTGCTTCAACCTCGGGGGAGTTCAAATGTACTCTAAAGGTCATTGGAGTTGATGTGAACATCGGTACAAACATCTTGACCGTACTGTGACTGATTGGAATTTAATAGCTGTCTTCGTCGGGACATTAATTGCTTGTGACCAATCGGTGGAAAACAGAGAGCTATTGCAATGGGGCCTGTTCTTTCTCACCCTCTCTTAATTACATGCTGCAGACTTGAAATGGATGAAGGTACACTCCACAGCATTATGTGCTCAATGTAAGATGTGCCAGACTGATGAGGAGGACCAGACGTTACACCCCCCGCAAGTACAGGGACAAGTAGTCTTACCTCGACTTGCCCGACACCACTTGCCTTTGGAGACTGCGCTTCCACAAGGTATCACTGAGGTATGCCAGCTGATAAGGGAAGATCTGCAGCCTGCCAGCACCATCAGTACTGCACTGTCCGTCGAGGTCAAAGTCACCGCGGCACTGTCATTCTACGCGTCGGGTTCTTTTCAGGCCTCAGCTGGCAACATTTGCAGTCTGTCTCAGCATGTCACACATTGCTGCATTAGACAGGTCACTGAAGCCCTGTACGCATGCAGGAGGGACTTGATCAGCTTCCCTATGACCAGGGAGGCACAGAGTGAGAGGGCTCTAGGATTCTCCAGAATTGCAAACTTCCCCAAGGTGCAGGGAGCAATAGACTGTATGCACATTGCGATGCGGGCACTTTTTCAGGATGCAGAGGTTTTCAGGAACCGCAAGGGATTCCACTCCCTGAATGTGCAACTGGTTGTCAACCATCAGCAAATTGTAATGACAGTGAATGCTTAATTTCTGGGCAGTATCCATGATGCTCACATCCTGCGTGAGAGCACTGTAACTGACTTGTTTAATAATCAGCCACAAGGTCAATGCTGGATGCTTGGTGACAAAAGATATGGCCTCGCCACCTGGCTGATAACCCCCCTGCGTGACACCCACACAGAAGCCAAGAGGTGATACAATGAGAGCCACAGAGCCACTTGCAATATCGTGGTGAAAACCATTGGAGTGCTGAAGCAGCGCTTTAGATGCTGAGATCACTCAGGAGGTGAGCTCCAATACCACCCTGAGCAGGTAGCGCAATTCATGGTGGTGTGCTCCATGCTGCACAACTTGGCTATCTGTGGAGGACAAAAATTGCCTGATGAGTCTGATAGTCCACCTCACCAGAGAGATGAAGAGAAGGACGAGGAGGCGGACACTGACATTGGCTCACACAATTGGGCTGACACTGAAGCTATGCCCCCACACCCTGTAGACCACATGAAAGGGCCCATGTGGCATGATAGCTGCAAGAGCCTTACGTCAAGAGCTCATTAATTAGCGCTTTGCCTGAAAGAATGATGGTATTATTTACACGTCTGACACACAGCTGGGTGTGCAGGTCATACATCAATGGTGTGCATCACCTTGGTGACAGTTAAAGTTTAAGTTGATTGAAGTAAAGTATAATTATACGCTTTGATGTTAAAGAATCACCAGCGTGTAACAGTGCAGCTATCTGAGCCAATGCGCAACAAGGTTTTGTTAAATAAAAAACATTTAAACCAAATATTAGTCTGAAATCATCAGTATTTCTGTAAAAACCAACCCTTCCTACCCCGTTTCTCCTCCCCACCTCTACCCCTTTCCCTACCCCTCCTGACTCCAAGCCGCCTGGCCGAGAGCTCCTCAGGCGATGCTTCATTGGGGGGGTGGGGGGGCGGGGGGAAAGTCGGCTGATCCGCTGCTTGGACGGATACGGGAGAGGACAGTCCCAAGGTGGGAACGTGCTCTGAGCCAGAAGCAAGATGTTGCTCCTGGCTCTCATGTATGGTTGGCAATGGGGGTGCGGCACCTTGGGGTGCAGTGCCACGCTCCGGGACCACTGGGAGGCCTCTGCCACCAGTGTTCCTGACTACCAGCTCCAGGGCCTCCTCCATCCCTTCCATGTTATATCTTATTTGTTGGACAAAAACTTGGTGCCAACTATGTTCTTGGTGCTTAGTAGGCTTTTTGCTGCTGTTGAAACCCCCTCGTGCCTCCCACGACAGCCAAACAAGCACACACCACAGTCACACATGCTTTCAGTCCCTCTGAGCTCCCTCTCTCTCTGTCTCCTCTTCTGCGCATGTCATGGTGACCCTTGACCTCCTGAATCGTGGGATTTGAGCGTTGCCATGTCATTGCTAAGGATGGCGACACTTTACGGCAGAATGTCAGCGAGATTTAACGCTACCGCCCATTTCATATCGCTCGCGGTAACGCCCAATTTCAAAAATGGAGACTAGGTGCTTTGAAAATGAGCGAGAAGCCGGCGATCTGAAAATCCAATTTTACCGCCCACGTTGGAAATAACGTCCATTTTTGGGCGCTATGCACAAGAGTGTAAAATCTAGCCCAATGTGTTTTAACTCATTACATTGTGACTCACATACAGAATGTACCCAAAAATCTGTACAAAATGACTGATTATGATAGGTGTAATTTATTATTAATTCTGTTACAAAATGGATGGTGCGTATTTTTCTACAGGACACAAGGCAAAGGAACATCAGAGCATTAATTACCCAGGTTGTTCTTGGATGTATCCTAGAAGTGGCAAAACAGCATCTGAAGAAGCCTCGGAACCAAGTGCCAATCAACCCTAATGTTGGGTAATGGTTCATAGCAAATATAGTTCCAGGCAAAGGAAGAAAAGGTAACTTTAAAATATAAACAAGAGATTAAATTCAGATTCAAAAATTGTATGAGGAATGATACAAAGAAAGCACAAGAGGAGAATTAATCATTTATAAAGACATTAGAGTTCAAAGAAGGGTGACTAGTTTCAATTCAGTTTCAAGTGGATGGAAGTTCACAATAAATACAGTTCCTAATCCAGCACGAACTACACCTTACACAGAAAAGCCATAACTTATGGTCCAGTAGACAGTGCTCCATAAATATAATGCCATTTGCCTCTACATCAACAGAGTTGACATGAAGAAATCATTTTAACAGTGCATTGCCTTCAGGAAAGAAAAAGATTTGTAAATGTTTCTTTGAGAGAGAACCAGAAAAACTGCAGGATATTGTTACAAGACATCATCTGCAAGTAATGCAGCGCTCGGTTTCAAAAATAATTTGTGTCATTACCAGATGGGTCTGTAAACCAAAAAACATTTGCCAGACTCTTTTAAAATGTATTCTTGTGTAGGGAAATGGATGTTGTTTGGATTAGAAAGTTATGTTCCGTTCTTTCATATGGTTACCACAGGCACCATAAGAAGGTACATTTCTTTGTATTAGTTATTATGAGTTACTTCGGGCCCAAGTTTCGGCCTCAGTTGCTCCTGATTTTTTGGAGCAACTGGTTTAGAATGGAATATCTTAGAAATTCAAACTCTCGGCATTTAGTTTGCTCCAGTTCTAGTCAGTTAGAACAGTTTCACTTTGGAACAGAATTATTTTTTCAAAAGGGGGCGGGTCCAGCCACTTACACCTGTTTTCAAAGTTTCGGCAGTGAAAACTTACTCCAAACTAACTCAGAATTGAGTAAGTGAAGATTTTTGTACGCTCGAAAAAACCTTGTCTACACTTTAGAAAATCAGACGTAGGGAATTGGGGGTGGGGGGGGGAGGTTTAAAGGGAAGTTTACAAAGATTAAACACTTCAGTTTTACAAATAAAGAGCCATCATCAATAATAAATGATAAAAACATCAATAAATCAACCAATAAATCAATCAAAAAAAATTAATAAGAAATAATTTGTTTTTTTAAATCAATAAATAAAACATTTTCTACTTACCGACTGCAGCACCGGGAGCCCTCCAACAGCGTGCTGGGATGCCCCCCTCTGCCCCCCCCCCCCCCTCTGTCAGTGTCTCTATCTCTGTCTGTCTGTCTGTCTGTCTGTCTGTGTGTGTCTCTCACTCTCTGTTGTCAGTGTCTGTGTTTCTGACAGCGAGGAGAGGGGGAGGAGTGGGGTAGAGGGAGAGAGGGGGGGCAGGGGGAGGGGAGGGAGGGAGGCAGAGGGGGAGGGAGGGAAGGGGAGGGATGGGAGGGAAGGGGGAGAAGGGTGGGGGGAGGAGAAGGGGAAGAGGTGGGGAGGAGAAGAGAAAGGGGGGAGAGGAGAAGGGGAAAGGGGAGAAGGGGAAAGGGGGGGAGAGGAGAAGGGGAAAGGGGGGGAGAGGAGAAGGGGAAAGGGGGGAGAGGAGAAGGGGAAAGAGAAGGGGGAGAGAAGGGAAAGGAGAAGGGGGGGAAAGGAGAAGGGGGGAAAGGAGAAGGGGGGGAAAGGAGAAGGGGGAAAGGAGAAGGGGAAAGGAGAAGGGGAAAGAAGAAGGGGGGGAAAGGAGAAGGGGAGGGAAAGGAGAAGGGGATGGGAGAAAAGGAGAAGGGGGGAAGGAGAAGGGGGAAAGGAGAAGTGGGGGGAAAGGAGAAGGGGGGTGGGAGAAAAGGAGAAGGGGGGGAAGGAGAAGGGGGGGGAAAGGAGAAGGGGGAGGGAGGCTGAATGGGCCGGGCCCAGCCGGGCCCAAGACTTCGGGCAGGGCCCGTCCCCAGCACCAGATTTACAGGTAGGTGGCGTTGGGTCGGGTCGTTCCGGGGTCCGGGTCGGGAGCGCGGGTTGGGTCGGGGGGAGTGCGGGTCAGGGTCGGGAGTGCAGGTCAGGTCGGGGTGGCGGAGGGAGGTCAGGTCGGGTCGGGTCGGGTCCGGGGGCAGGTGGGGGGGTGGTAGGGAGCGGGAGTCGAGTCGGGTCGGGAGGAAGCAGGAGCTGGGCGTGGGAGGCAGCCTTATGCATGCAGCCCCAGTGAGGCCATTCGGCCAGGGCTATGGGCTGCGTGCTTCGGGCCCCTCCCACACGGTTTTGGGTGCCTGGAGCTACTGCACACGCGCGCCCACTGTAGCGCGCATGTGCAGAGGTCCCGGCACTGTTTTCAGCGCAGGGACCTAGCTCCACCCCCCACAGATCGTGCTGCACCACGCCCGGCTCCAGAGGACCAGCAGAGAGCCGGAGAATCTAAGTTTTTTTTAGGCGCACTTTGTGACGTAAAAAACGGGCGTCCAGGTCGGGGCTGCACCGTTCTAGGCGCGGCCCGAAACTTGGGCCCTTCATTAGTAAGATATTCCCTTTACTTTTTCAGGTCCTCCAAGCTAACACTGCACACAACATTCCTCAACTATAAGCATGAGAACCATACCCTCGTTCATGTTATCCTTCAGCAAAGCACTGGGAGGTAGACATAACAGGTAAGTTTGGAAGCTTCCAGTAACGAAGATGAGAGAAGTCAAAACCCTCTACTATGCTTAATGAAACAGCAGGTTAGTTTTCCAGTGCAATGCTGTTGTAAAAAAGTTGGCATATTATTGGGCATCCGAAATCCTGATATACAATGCTTCGTACAGTGAGCACTAACTCGTAAAGTTACATCCGCCACCTCTCTTGATTGAACTGAAAATATTTGATGCTATTATAGGGACACAAAAAGATAAGGTCCATTTTCTCGTAGTGTCATCTCTCCCATAACATACGTACTTAAATAAAAAGTTAAATTGTTAATTAAATAATGGTTCGAGACCTTTTTGGCTTTGGTCCATTTATCAACATTAGTTAAAACATTGATTTTTCACCGTGTTTGCTGTTATTAATGGAACAACAATGTAATGTAACTGCAAGAACCAATGGGGCTGAAATTGGTCATCCGGCCATTTCTCGCCGGTATGTCGATGGTATGTCGTTTCATTCTGCCGGGTATCGCTGAGGCGGAGTGTGCGCAATTTTCATCAGTTTTTTCTTGCCGATATGCCAAGCGGAGTGTAGCTGGCGGTGTGTGAGCAGTGAGTCCTTTTCACTCAGGAATCTTCGGGTCCCGAGTTCTGTGCACACGCTTGCTGCTGTGAAGCTCCGCCCCCCCCCCCCCCCCCCGAGAGACACAGACCAGAATCAACAGGGACTGCTGGCCTGAGAGCAATGTGCAGATAAGTGTCGGGGGGGTGGGGGGTGGTCGCTTCTTGGGGGTGGGTCGCTTCTTGGGGGAAGATTGCCTCTTGGGGGTTGATTGCTATTTGTGCGGGAAGATTGCTACTTGGGGGGGATCGCTACTTGGGGGAGATTGCTTCTTGGGGTAGATCACTATTTGGGTTGAGATCGCTCCTTGGGGGAGATCGTTATTTGGGTTGAGATTGCTACTTGTGGTGAAATCGCTACTTGGGGAGGGGGAGATTGCTTCTTGGGGGGAGATTGCTATTTGTGGGGGAGATCGCTACTTGGGGGTGACATCGATACTTGGGGGTAAACATCGATACTTGGGGGTAAACATCGCTATTTGGGGGAGATCGCTACTTGGGGGGAGATCGCTACTTGGGGGGAGATCGCTACTTGGGAGGAGATCGCTACTTGGGGGAGATCGCTACTTGGGGGAGATCGCTACTTGGGAGGAGATCGCTACTTGGGGGAAATCGCTACTTGGGGGAGATCGCTACTTGGGGGAGATCGCTACTTGGGGGAGATAGCTACTTGGGAGGAGATCGCTACTTGGGGGGAGATCGCTACTTGGGGGAGATCGCTACTTGGGGGAGATCGCTACTTGGGGGGAGATCGCTACTTGGGAGGAGATCGCTACTTGGGGGGAGATCGCTACTTGGGGGAGATCGCTACTTGGGGGAGATCGCTACTTGGGGGGAGATCGCTACTTGGGAGGAGATCGCTACTTGGGGGGAGATCGCTACTTGGGGGAGATCGCTACTTGGGGGGAGATCGCTACTTGGGGGAGATCGCTACTTGGGGGGAGATCGCTACTTGGGAGGAGATCGCTACTTGGGGGGATATCGCTACTTGGGGGAGATCGCTACTTGGGGGAGATCGCTACTTGGAGGAGATCGCCACTTGGGGGTAAACATCGATACTTGGGAGGAGATCGCTACTTGGGGGAGATCGCTACTTGGGGGTAAACATCGATACTTGGGAGGAGATCGCTACTTGGGGGAGATCGCTACTTGGGGGTAAACATCGATACTTGGGAGGAGATCGCTACTTGGGGGAGATCGCTACTTGGGGGTAAACATCGATACTTGGGAGGAGATCGCTACTTGGGGGAGATTGCTACTTGGGTGGAGATCGCTACTTGGGAGGAGATCGCTACTTGGGGGTAAACATCGATACTTGGGAGGAGATCGCTACTTGGGAGGAGATCGCTACTTGGGTGGAGATCGCTACTTGGGAGGAGATCGCTACTTGGGAGGAGATCGCTACTTGGGGGAGATCGCTACTTGGGAGGAGATCGCTACTTGGGAGGAGATCGCTACTTGGAGGAGATCGCTACTTGGGAGGAGATCGCTACTTGGGAGGAGATCGCTACTTGGGAGGAGATCGCTACTTGGGTGGAGATCGCTACTTGGGTGGAGATCGCTACTTGGGAGGAGATCGCTATTTGGGTGGAGATCGCTACTTGGGAGGAGATCACTACTTGGGGGAGATCGCTACTTGGGGGAGATCGCTACTTGGGAGGAGGTCGCTACTTGGGTGGAGATCGCTACTTGGGGGGATATCGCTACTTGGGGGAGATCGCTACTTGGGGGAGATCGCTACTTGGAGGAGATCGCTACTTGGGGGTAAACATCGATACTTGGGAGGAGATCGCTACTTGGGGGAGATCGCTACTTGGGGGTAAACATCGATACTTGGGAGGAGATCGCTACTTGGGGGAGATCGCTACTTGGGGGTAAACATCGATACTTGGGAGGAGATCGCTACTTGGGGGAGATCGCTACTTGGGGGTAAACATCGATACTTGGGAGGAGATCGCTACTTGGGGGAGATTGCTACTTGGGTGGAGATCGCTACTTGGGAGGAGATCGCTACTTGGGGGTAAACATCGATACTTGGGAGGAGATCGCTACTTGGGAGGAGATCGCTACTTGGGTGGAGATCGCTACTTGGGGGGAGATCGCTACTTGGGAGGAGATCGCTATTTGGGTGGAGATCGCTACTTGGGAGGAGATCGCTACTTGGGGGAGATCGCTACTTGGGGGAGATCGCTACTTGGGGGGAGATCGCTACTTGGGGGGATATCGCTACTTGGGGGAGATCGCTACTTGGGGGAGATCGCTACTTGGAGGAGATCGCTACTTGGGGGTAAACATCGATACTTGGGAGGAGATCGCTACTTGGGGGAGATCGCTACTTGGGGGTAAACATCGATACTTGGGAGGAGATCGCTACTTGGGGGAGATCGCTACTTGGGGGTAAACATCGATACTTGGGAGGAGATCGCTACTTGGGGGAGATCGCTACTTGGGGGTAAACATCAATACTTGGGAGGAGATCGCTACTTGGGGGAGATTGCTACTTGGGTGGAGATCGCTACTTGGGAGGAGATCGCTACTTGGGGGTAAACATCGATACTTGGGAGGAGATCGCTACTTGGGAGGAGATCGCTACTTGGGTGGAGATCGCTACTTGGGAGGAGATCGCTACTTGGGAGGAGATCGCTACTTGGAGGAGATCGCTACTTGGGAGGAGATCGCTACTTGGGAGGAGATCGCTACTTGGGAGGAGATCGCTACTTGGGAGGAGATCGCTACTTGGGAGGAGATCGCTATTTGGGTGGGGATCGCTACTTGGGAGGAGATCGCTACTTGGGGGAGATCGCTACTTGGGAGGAGATCGCTACTTGGGGGAGATCGCTACTTGGCAGGAGATCGCTACTTGGGTGGAGATCGCTACTTGGGTGGAGATCGCTACTTGGGGGGAGATCGCTACTTGGGGGAGATCGCTACTTGGGGGAGATCGCTACTCGGGGGGAGATCGCTACTTGGGAGGAGATCGCTACTTGGGGGTGACATCGATACTTGGGGGTAAACATCGATACTTGGGAGGAGATCGCTACTTGGGGGGAGATCGTTACTTGGGTGGAGATCGCTACTTGAGAGGAGATCGCTACTTGGGGGAGATCGCTACTTGGGAGGAGATTGCTACTTGGGTGGAGATCGCTACTTGGGTGGAGATCGCTACTTGGGGGGATATCGCTACTTGGGGGAGATCGCTACTTGGGGGAGATCGCTACTTGGAGGAGATCGCTACTTGGGGGTAAACATTGATACTTGGGAGGAGATCGCTACTTGGGGGAGATCGCTACTTGGGGGTAAACATCGATACTTGGGAGGAGATCGCTACTTGGGGGAGATCGCTACTTGGGGGTAAACATCGATACTTGGGAGGAGATCGCTACTTGGGGGAGATCGCTACTTGGGGGTAAACATCGATACTTGGGAGGAGATCGCTACTTGGGGGAGATTGCTACTTGGGTGGAGATCGCTACTTGGGAGGAGATCGCTACTTGGGGGTAAACATCTATACTTGGGAGGAGATCGCTACTTGGGAGGAGATCGCTACTTGGGTGGAGATCGCTACTTGGGGGGAGATCGCTACTTGGGAGGAGATCGCTATTTGGGTGGAGATCGCTACTTGGGAGGAGATCGCTACTTGGGGGAGATCGCTACTTGGGGGAGATCGCTACTTGGGGGGAGATCGCTACTTGGGAGGAGATCGCTACTTGGGGGGATATCGCAACTTGGGGGAGATCGCTACTTGGGGGAGATCGCTACTTGGAGGAGATCGCTACTTGGGGGTAAACATCGATACTTGGGAGGAGATCGCTACTTGGGGGAGATCGCTACTTGGGGGTAAACATCGATACTTGGGAGGAGATCGCTACTTGGGGGAGATCGCTACTTGGGGGTAAACATCGATACTTGGGAGGAGATCGCTACTTGGGGGAGATCGCTACTTGGGGGTAAACATCAATACTTGGGAGGAGATCGCTACTTGGGGGAGATTGCTACTTGGGTGGAGATCGCTACTTGGGAGGAGATCGCTACTTGGGGGTAAACATCGATACTTGGGAGGAGATCGCTACTTGGGAGGAGATCGCTACTTGGGTGGAGATCGCTACTTGGGAGGAGATCGCTACTTGGGAGGAGATCGCTACTTGGGAGGAGATCGCTACTTGGAGGAGATCGCTACTTGGGAGGAGATCGCTACTTGGGAGGAGATCGCTACTTGGGTGGAGATCGCTACTTGGGAGGAGATCGCTATTTGGGTGGAGATCGCTACTTGGGAGGAGATCGCTACTTGGGGGAGATCGCTACTTGGGGGAGATCGCTACTTGGGAGGAGATCGCTACTTGGGGGAGATCGCTACTTGGGAGGAGATCGCTACTTGGGTGGAGATCGCTACTTGGGTGGAGATCGCTACTTGGGGGGAGATCGCTACTTGGGGGAGATCGCTACTTGGGGGAGATCGCTACTCGGGGGGAGATCGCTACTTGGGAGGAGATCGCTACTTGGGGGTGACATCGATACTTGGGGGTAAACATCGATACTTGGGAGGAGATCGCTACTTGGGGGGAGATCGTTACTTGGGTGGAGATCGCTACTTGGGAGGAGATCGCTACTTGGGGGAGATCGCTACTTGGGTGGAGATCGCTACTTGGGTGGAGATCGCTACTTGGGAGGAGATCGCTACTTGGGTGGAGATCGCTACTTGGGAGTAGATCGCTACTTGGGGGAGATTGCTACTTGGGTGGAGATCGCTACTTGGGAGGAGATCGCTACTTGGGGGTAAACATCGATACTTGGGAGGAGATCGCTACTTGGGAGGAGATCGCTACTTGGGTGGAGATCGCTACTTGGGGGGAGATCGCTACTTGGGAGGAGATCGCTATTTGGGTGGAGATCGCTACTTGGGAGGAGATCGCTACTTGGGGGAGATCGCTACTTGGGGGAGATCGCTACTTGGGGGGAGATCGCTACTTGGGAGGAGATCGCTACTTGGGGGGATATCGCTACTTGGGGGAGATCGCTACTTGGGGGAGATCGCTACTTGGAGGAGATCGCTACTTGGGGGTAAACATCGATACTTGGGAGGAGATCGCTACTTGGCGGAGATCGCTACTTGGGGGTAAACATCGATACTTGGGAGGAGATCGCTACTTGGGGGAGATCGCTACTTGGGGGTAAACATCGATACTTGGGAGGAGATCGCTACTTGGGGGAGATCGCTACTTGGGGGTAAACATCAATACTTGGGAGGAGATCGCTACTTGGGGGAGATTGCTACTTGGGTGGAGATCGCTACTTGGGAGGAGATCGCTACTTGGGGGTAAACATCGATACTTGGGAGGAGATCGCTACTTGGGAGGAGATCGCTACTTGGGTGGAGATCGCTACTTGGGAGGAGATCGCTACTTGGGAGGAGATCGCTACTTGGGAGGAGATCGCTACTTGGAGGAGATCGCTACTTGGGAGGAGATCGCTACTTGGGAGGAGATCGCTACTTGGGTGGAGATCGCTACTTGGGAGGAGATCGCTATTTGGGTGGAGATCGCTACTTGGGAGGAGATCGCTACTTGGGGGAGATCGCTACTTGGGGGAGATCGCTACTTGGGAGGAGATCGCTACTTGGGGGAGATCGCTACTTGGGAGGAGATCGCTACTTGGGTGGAGATCGCTACTTGGGTGGAGATCGCTACTTGGGGGGAGATCGCTACTTGGGGGAGATCGCTACTTGGGGGAGATCGCTACTCGGGGGGAGATCGCTACTTGGGAGGAGATCGCTACTTGGGGGTGACATCGATACTTGGGGGTAAACATCGATACTTGGGAGGAGATCGCTACTTGGGGGGAGATCGTTACTTGGGTGGAGATCGCTACTTGGGAGGAGATCGCTACTTGGGGGAGATCGCTACTTGGGTGGAGATCGCTACTTGGGTGGAGATCGCTACTTGGGAGGAGATCGCTACTTGGGTGGAGATCGCTACTTGGGAGTAGATCGCTACTTGGGAGGAGATCGCTACTTGGGTGGAGATCGCTACTTGGGTGGAGATCGCTACTTGGGAGGGGGAGATCGTTGTGGGGGGAACAGATCGGTGTGGGGGGTGGGAATGAGACTGGGGGGTGGGAGAGACAGATGGGTGACAAATAAAAAAATGTTCACAGGTGAAGATGCATACTGCCGACTGAAGATCGACTTAAAACCACCTTTTCCAGGGCGGTCTGCAGGGTCGGTGGTATGGTGGTGGTAAATCATCAATTTGGCAATTTTGGGCAGTATGTCGGCGATGCGCATGGGGGGACAGTATGCATACTGCCCAGCGGTGTGTCGCTGATGAATTTCCCACTGGGCGGTATGTGGGCGGCATATTGGTATTTTTCGATCAATTTCATGATTTTGGGCGGTATGTCGGCGATCCACGGCGGTATGTCCAACAATTTCGGGCCCAATGTATGAATCAGGATAATTCCATTATGATAAAAAGTACAATAGAATAATTGTTAAATCTTTGCTGCACCAAAGATTTGTTACAATATTACACCCATTTTTAAATTTGTGCTTAAACTGCCATCTGGAATATTTGATTTTAAATGTTAAGCTTTTTTCAGTACCACCACAAATGGCACTTGATTATATGCAACATAAGAATGTTAAAAATGACTGACTGCTTACAGATGTGCTGCTTACAATCTGATTATGAATATTAAACTACTGACTGAAAACTAAAGTGGAACTTTTTTAGAAATTGCTTATCCAGCACTGTAAAAATCAGGTTGAAAGTTCATCAAAATTCATGGTACTTCCAATATTTTTTTTTACAGTTTCCACTTAACTGTGTACAAAAATTTCAGCTGAACTTATGCAAACCAAAAGTCTCATTCAGCCTTTATGTGCAAAAATAATAAAAGGTTTCCAATCTGTAGAAAAGTATTGATGACTGTCTAATATCAATTGCTGTGATGCAGGTCTTCTACAATGTATATATTATGGGCAAAGATAGAAGTTTTCAAATCAGCTGAGAACCATTGTAAATCCCCTCCCGTGTTTGCCCATGGCATTGGTGACCCCATTGCATGAAATTAGAATGCCTTTGAGCATCAAAGGGAAAGGGAATATTTGGAACACATCTGTACAACACAAGGTGAATTCAGTTTACTGTATTCCTTTCATCTGCACCTTTAATACATTTTTGAATTATTCAGGAGTGCTGACCTGTCGGTGGTCTCCAAAGGTCAGACAAGACCTCTAATCTCAATCAAAATGCTTTTTCTTTAAACGCACAAGAGCTAGCCCACCAGTGTCCCAAATAGGGCAGCAGGGGAAGCAGAATTCTTATTAGAGGCAGGAGTGTCACATTTTTGAATCTTTTGACCAATTTTCCACAGAAAAGATTTGAAAACAGAGGTACTTTCAAACAATGGCCTAGAAATTCAGGCGGCCCCAATATTGGGCCTCGGGCCTCATCCCCATGAGGTGTGCTGCGGACAGTAACCAGCAGCTCACCAGCGAGGTCAGGTGGAAGATCGGGCCACTATGGAGAGATTAAAGAGCCATACATGTAAAGGACACAAGTATCCAGTTGTGCTCACAAGGGGAGACAAACATTACATTCTGTATTATGTTAACCTACAATTGATGGGTAATACAAGCGTATCCTTAATGCAACACAGATCGCTTACAGGAGTGACAAGCACCACTGCGCCCCAGAGAATATCTAAGGTAAGACCCTAAACTTGCAACAAAGACAGCAAGCTTAACCTGCAAAGTGAGCAGCCAGAATACAAATATTGTTCAGGTCATGCCACTATTACCACTTAAACCTGTTGATATCAAACAAGGCACAATATTAACTCGCCCTTGTGAAACAAGGATGACGCAATCCAAGCCCTGAGGTACAAGAATCCGTACACTTCCAGTTTATGTCACAAACTGAATCTGCTGCTGCATTCCAACCCTATTACCATGATGATTCTAAATAATTTCTATGTTGCACTTACTCAAAAGGTTTACATCATAATTTTTAGAACTGTTCTAAATGTACAAGAATTACACTGTCAAGCTGAGGCATTACAGAGGATATTTTCTGGGGCAATTTAAAGACAAAAGGAGTAGATTTCAGGGCCAAAATTGCCCCGCACTGGGCTTGGGGCACTCATTTCGCTAAAATGTTTTTTTTGCACCGGTGCTTTGCTGGCCCCAGTGCAGATTTGGACTCTTTGATTAAAAGAAAGGCCACCTGCGGAAGCACAGCGTTCCCCAGGCGTTCATGGTGCGCAACGCTCAGCACCGTGATCAGCACAGCAGCGCCACGCTGGTGACATCAGCGCAATGTGGATGTGCCGTGTCATATTGACATGTCACAACGACCTTCTTCTCTTTTTAAAGGGGAAGGCCACTGCGAACTCTGCCACCTCTTTAGTGGTGCCCACTGGGCCACTAGGGAGGATATTGGCCTGGCCAGCGGACTATCACCCAAGAGGGGGTGCCGGTCTGCATGGTGACGATCCGGCCACACCAGCGGCCACCGTTGCCGGGCCGACTGAAAAGTCGTCCAACAGAAAAAAGATGGCGACCGCGTGCTACCACCTCCCCTTTAATGGCAGCCGGGGAACATAGAAACATAGAAACATAGAAAATAGGTGCAGGAGTAGGCCATTCGGCCCTTCTAGCCTGCACCTCCATTCAATGAGTTCATGGCTGAACATGCAACTTCAGTACCCCATTCCTGCTTTCTCACCATACCCCTTGATCCCCTTAGTAGTAAGGACTTCATCTAACTCCTTTTTGAATATATTTAGTGAATTGGCCTCAACAACTTTCTGTGGTAGAGAATTCAACAGGTTCACCACTCTCTGGGTGAAGAAATTCCTCCTCATCTCGGTCCTAAATGGCTTACCCCTTATCCTTAGACTGTGTCCCCTGGTTCTGGACTTCCCCAACATTGGGAACATTCTTCCTGCATCTAACTTGTCTAACCCCGTCAGAATTTTAAACGTTTCTATGAGGTCCCCTCTCATTCTTCTGAACTCCAGTGAATACAAGCCCAGTTGATCCAGTCTTTCTTGATAGGTCAGTCCCGCCATCCCGGGAATCAGTCTGGTGAACCTTCGCTGCACTCCCTCAATAGCAAGAATGTCCTTCCTCAGGTTAGGAGACCAAAACTGTACACAATACTCCAGGTGTGGCCTCACCAAGGCCTGTACAACTGTAGCAACACCTCCCTGCCCCTGTACTCAAATCCCCTCGCTATGAAGGCCAACATGCCATTTGCTTTCTTAACCACCTGCTGTACCTGCATGCCAACCTTCAATGACTGATGTACCATGACACCCAGGTCTCTTTGCACCTCCCCTTTTCCTAATCTGTCACCATTCAGATAATAGTGTGTCTCTCTGTTTTTACCACCAAAGTGGATAACCTCACATTTATCCACATTATACTTCATCTGCCATGCATTTGCCCACTCACCTAACCTATCCAAGTCGCTCTGCAGCCTCATAGCATCCTCCTCACAGCTCACACTGCCACCCAACTTAGTGTCATCCGCAAATTTGGAGATACTACATTTAATCCCCTCATCTAAATCATTAATGTACAGTGTAAACAGCTGAGGTCCCAGCACAGAACCTTGCGGTACCCCACTAGTCACTGCCTGCCATTCTGAAAAGTCCCCATTTACTCCTACTCTTTGCTTCCTGTCTGACAACCAGTTCTCAATCCATGTCAACACACTACCCCCAATCCCATGTGCTTTAACTTTGCACATTAATCTCTTGTGTGGGACCTTGTCGAAAGCCTTCTGAAAGTCCAAATATACCACATCAACTGGTTCTCCCTTGTCCACTCTACTGGAAACATCCTCAAAAAATTCCAGAAGATTTGTCAAGCATGATTTCCCTTTCAGAAATCCATGCTGACTTGGACCTATCATGTCACCTCTTTCCAAATGCACTGCTATGACATCCTCAATAATTGATTCCATCATTTTACCCACTACTGATGTCAGGCTGACCGGTCTATAATTCCCTGTTATTTCTCTCCCTCCTTTTTTAAAAAGTGGGGTTACATTGGCTACCCTCCACTCGATAGGAACTGATCCAGAGTCAATGGAATGTTGGAAAATGACTGTCAATGCATCCACTATATCCAAGGCCACCTCCTTAAGTACTCTGGGATGCAGTCCATCAGGCCCTGGGGATTTATCGGCCTTCAATCCCATCAATTTCCCCAACACAATTTCCCGACTAATAAGGATTTCCCTCAGTTCCTCCTCCTTACTAGACCCTCCGACCCCTTTTATATCCGGAAGGTTGTTTGTGTCCTCCTTAGTGAATACCGAACCAAAGTACTTGTTCAATTGGTCCGCCATTTCTTTGTTCCCCATTATGACTTCCCCTGATTCTGACTGCAGCGGACCTACGTTTGTCTTTACTAACCTTTTTCTCTTTACATATCTATAGAAACTTTTGCAATCCGCCTTAATGTTCCCTGCAAGCTTCTTCTCGTACTCCATTTTCCCTGCCCGAATCAAACCCTTTGTCCTCCTCTGCTGAGTTCTAAATTTCTTCCAGTCCCCAGGTTCGCTGCTATTTCTGGCTAATTTGTATGCCACTTCCTTGGCTTTAATACTATCCCTGATTTCCCTTGATAGCCACGGTTGAGCCACCTTCCCTTTCTTATTTTTACGCCAGACAGGAATGTACAATTGTTGTAGTTCATCCATGCGGTCTCTAAATGTCTGCCATTGCCCATCCACAGTCAACCCCTTCAATATCATTCGCCAATCTATCCTAGCCAATTCACGCCTCATACCTTCAAAGTTACCCTTCTTTAAGTTCTGGACCATGGTCTCTGAATTAACTGTTTCATTCTCCATCCTAATGCAGAATTCCACCATATTATGGTCACTCTTCCCCAAGGGGCCTCGCACAACGAGATTGCTAATTAATCCTCTCTCATTACACAACACCCAGTCTAAGATGGCCTCCCCCCTAGTTGGTTCCTCGACATATTGGTCTAAAAAACCATCCCTTATGCACTCCAGGAAATCCTCCTCCACCGTATTGCTTCCAGTTTGGTTAGCCCAATCTATGTGCATATTAAAGTCACCCATTATAACTGCTGCACCTTTATTGCACGCACCCCTAATTTCATGTTTGATGCCCTCCCCAACATCACTACTACTATAGTTTATAGGTCTGTACACAACTCCCACTAATGTTTTTTGCCCTTTGGTGTTCTGCAGCTCTATCCATATAGATTCCACATCATCCAAGCTAATGTCCTTCCGAACTATTGCCTTAATTTCCTCCTTAACCAGCAATGCTACCCCACCTCCTTTTCCTTTTATTCTATCTTTCCTGAATGCCAAGAAGCTGTCAGTGGCATCTCCCACACCAACCTCGCGTCTGCTGTGCATGTAAATAAACAGACTAACTGAAACAGGAGTAATGTAACTTATTGTGTCCTTTATAGCAACTCCCTCAAAATGGTGTCCCAAAACCAACATGAACCAGCATGTTTACAGCAGCGTGTGAATAGCTCCCGCAGGGTCCTAATTCCTGTCTAGTGAGGGTTCATGTAACAAACAAATAGAGTATGAACACAAGATATTTCCCTCTTTCTGAAAACAGTCTATGAACAGACAAAGTCCTTCAGATAGCCAGGCCGTGTTCTGATACGCTGAGATCGGCGTGGAGCTTGTGGTGTTTGATTGAGGTTTTCAGTTGGGGAATAGAACGGTGTCTTTGTTCCATCCTGCTGGTCTTTTGGCCTGTGAGTTGGGATCAGTCTATGAGCGTTCCATCGAGTTCCATCATTGAGCTCATAGATGTGAGGGCTGAACTTTTGCCCGATCTGTTTTGGAGGCGAAAGTGAAGATGCGAGCTTATGACTACAGTTTGGACGCTTAACTCTGACCCAATCTCCGTTCTTCAGTTGGGGCTTTTGAGCGCGTTGCCTTGTGTCAGTGTATGACTTCGCTTGTCGTTGACATTCCAAAATCTGGGATGCGAGTGTGGTTATCTTCGCGCTAGGTTTGGCTGGGGATTTAAGAATGTTCAGTAGCCAGTGAAGATTCCGCCCAATCATGAGCTCATTTCCCCATTAGCGAGTGCTATGTTGAATGGTATGTGTGGAGAATGGTTTGAACCGCTCCGTCAAATATTTGGCCTACTTCAAGGTTGGTTTTCAAACCCTCTTTGATGACGCGGTTAAATCGCTCAACAACTCCGTTGCTTTGAGGATTGTACCGAGCAGTAAGGCGATGCTCGATAGCATGATGAGTGAGGAAATCTGCGAACTGATCAGACTCAAACTGTGGTCCATTGTCAGTCATTATGACCTCTGGGAGGCCCCACTTCATGAACATATGCTGCAGAATAGTGATGATCGTTGATGAGGTCACTGAATTTGTAGCGATTTCTGGCCATTTGGAATGCAGGTCATGTACTCCAACAAGGAAATGCTGGTGCTGTGGAGCTGCTTCAACTGGACTGAAGATATCCAACTGAAGTTGTTGCCATGGTCTTTCTGGCCATGGAATGGGCTTCATTGGCGCTGGCGGATGTTTGTGGCATTTTCGCTCAGACTGTATACTTTGTAGTGTGAGACGAACTCCTCGATGCAAGTGTCCATCCCAGGCCACCATACTGAATAGCGACATCTCTGCTTCATGCGGAAAATGCCAGGGTGTCCATCGTGTGCCAATGAGAGAACGCGCTGTTGAAGTGACTTGCGAATTACTGTCCTATCACCACAAGCAAGGCAGCCATCGTTCTAAACGGAAAATTCATCGCGAAGTCTGTGGAAGGTTTTCAGCTCTTCCGGAATTTGCTTAGGCACTTAGTCTGGAGGAAGTGGCACATGTGCTGGAACATAGCTTCACTCGGTTTTGAGTTCGTCACAGGAGACAAGGTTTCTGATGGACTGAATGATGATCGATGTAACATATGTGTCATCATCTGTGAACAAGTCAACACCAGAGTCCGAAGCAGGTGTTGAGCAGCTGAGCATGTAAGCTATGTGGTTGCGACTGCCAGCAATGTACTGGAAATCAAAGTTATACTGATGAAGGTGATCTGACCATCGACTGATTCGTAGTGGTCTGTCCCCAGATCCAGTTGTAGCGAGTAGAGGGTTAGCGCTTGGTGATCCGTACAGAGGGTAAATTTCCTGCCATTGTGGTAGATGTCTGCAAGCTTGTAATGTTTGTAGCGCCACACTGTGGATGTGGACGTATTGTGTACTGCAACTGCAGAGTTAATAATAAACAGAAACAGGCAGATTCCAGAGGCATCTGAGAGAGCTGCCTGCCATGTTAGGAGCTGTGTGTGCTGTACCCTGTGAAGATATCACATTTGGCAATGAGATGGGATTTTTCGGATGATTTAAAGCTTAAATTTTGTGGTGAAGGATTCAGCCAGCCGACAGAGAGACTTTGGAAGTTTCCGTCTTTGGAAAAAGCTACAAAAATCCGAGGTAAAATACAGCACACAGTGTGAACAGCTAGAAATTAAAATGACAGGTGTAATCGGACATTTGGGGGAATATAGACACGACCGGGAACATTTTAAAGCGTATGTGGATCGGCTAGAAATGTATTTCACTGCAAATAACACAATCGAAGTTCCAGACAATGCAGTCTAGCACCGGGCTGTGTTGGAACGTAAGAAAGCGATCTTCTTATCGGAGGCGGGCCCAGCATTGTAAGAAACCCTTGTAAATCTGTTTGTGCATGACGAGCCAAAGGACACAACGCTTAAAGAGATTTTAACGAAGCTGGAGCAGCACTATAACCCCAAACCGTTAGAAATTGCTGAAAGCTATCGTTTAGGGATTCGGAATCAAAACGCTGATGAAAGTATCAGTGATTACATCATAGCATTAAAAAAGCTATTGATGCACTGTAATTTTGAAAACTTTCAAAACCGAGCATTACGGGATTGTTTTGTTTGAGGGGTGAAAAATGATGCGATCAGAAGGAAGTTATTGATGATGGATGACTTGACTTTTGAGATTACTTGTCAGACAGCGAGGTCGATGGGCATGGCCGAACAATATTCCCGAGAATTAAATAATGATTACGGTCATCAGTCAACCGAGGTAAATCACCTGTAGGTTCAAAGTAAAAGACGGTGGGGGCCCAAAGTCTCAGAAACTGGAAATTTTAACACAGCGTCGAAGTCATGCTATAGGTGCCGGGAACAACACATTGCTCAAAGTTGTCCATACGTGAAGGTAGAGTGTTTCTTCAGCAGAAAAACTGGGCATCTTTAGAAGGCATGCCGACTGAAGGGTAAACCAGTTTTTAAAGCTATGAGTCCAGCGTTCAAAGCTATGAGTAGAAATCCCAAGAGACTACATAGCATGGAAGAACAACAACAGGACGAGGAGATGTTAGAGTTACACGTCATCAGGAGCACGAGGTTAACGGACAATGATTCGGAAAGCATCAAAATCCACATAGATCTTGTGGGGTTCAAGATATCAATGGAAATTGACATGGGTGCATCCGTGAGTGTAGTACCAGAGTCACTATATCGTGACAAATTGCATGATTTTCAACTGGAGAAATCCAAGATAGAGCTGCGAGGCTACTCGGGAGAGAAAATTCCTGTGGTAGGTGGTATCACCGTACCGGTGAAATATAAAGATCAATTTCAGAACTTACCTCTAATAGTAGTGAAAGGAGACAAGTCTGCCTTACTTGGAAGGAATTGGTTGAGCTCACTGAAGCTGGATTGGAGTAAGATTTTCTGTGTGGAAGCGAGATTTTCATCAACGGATGAGGTTATCAAGAAGTATCCAAAGGTGTTCTGCGAATCAGACAGTCCGATCCAAGGCTTCAAGGCGAGTGTCAGGGTACAGAAGGATGCTAGATCGGTTTACTACAAGCCATGTACCGTACCAGATGCAGTCAAGGAGAAAGTTGAGCAAGAACTCAAAAGACTAGAGACTGAGAACATTATTTGCAAGATAG
This sequence comes from Pristiophorus japonicus, assembly GCF_044704955.1. Taxonomy (NCBI): domain Eukaryota; kingdom Metazoa; phylum Chordata; class Chondrichthyes; family Pristiophoridae; genus Pristiophorus; species Pristiophorus japonicus. Next base: position 77,633,620 of record NC_091984.1, on the reverse strand, counting down.
AGTGATGTAATTGGGCGACACCCATTGTTGTTGTACCTAAGTCCGATGGTAAGGTAAGATTGTGTGGTGATTATAAAGTAACCGTAAACCAGGTTCTAGGGGGTAATGTCCCCAATACATTGTCGAATATAGAAGATTTGTTCACAACACTGACAGGTGGTCAGATCTTCTCAAAACTGGATCGTACGAATGCCTACTTACAGCTTGAACTAGATGAGGAGTCCAAGTCATGTTTAACTATAAATACTCATCTAGGCCTATATTAATTTAATAGGCTACCGTTTGGAGTGTCTTCTGTCCCTGCCATATTCCAAGGGGTGATGAACCAGACTTTGCAAGGTATTGAAGGGATAGTATGTTATTTGGATGACATACTAATTTCAGCACCAAATAGGCAAATTCATAATAACATATTGAATGAAGTCCTCAAATGGCTAGAGAAGCACAGAGTACGAGTGTCTGCTCAGAAGTGTGAGTTATTTAAAAACTCAGTGGAGTACTTAGTGTACAGAGTAGTATAAGATGGTTTACATCCAACCGTGGAAAAATTGGATGCAATTAGAAATGCACCCACTCCCAGGAATGTCACTGAACTTCGTTCATTCTTGGGTCTTTTGAACTGTTATGGGAAGTTCCTACCAGATTTGGCTACAGTATTACATCCACTGAATGAACTATTGAAAAAACAGGTCCATTGGAAGTGGTCAAAAGAATGCGATACAGCATTCAAGGAGTGTAAAAGCAAATTGGTAGAGAGCACCATGTTAGTTCACTATGACATATCTAAGGAGATTAAGCTAGCATGTGATGCCTCTCAGTATGGAGTTGGGGCAGTGATCTCTCATGTGTCATGTAGTGGGGAGGAGAGACCAATTGCTTTTGCTTCACGCACTCCCAGTGCCAGTGAGAGTAATTATGCGCAACTTGAAAGGGAAGCTTTGGCATTAATTTTTGGAGTCAAGAAGTTTCACAAATACTTGTATGGTTATAAGTTTACCATCGTTACAGACCATAAGCCCCTAATAGCAATTCTCCATCCAAAGTCCCCAGTTCCAACATTAGCTGCAGCCCGAAAGCAGAGATGGGCTTTGATTTTGTCAGCATATACATATGATATTGAATACAGACGATCAGCTGATCACAGTATTGCTGATGCAATGTCTAGATTGCCTTCCCCATCACAAGTTACACCCGATAGGGAAGAAGTGTTTTATTTTTCATACATTGATGAACTGCCAGTCACAGCTGAAGAGATTGGTAGAGCAACCAAACGTGACCCAGTGATGTCAAAGGTGTATGATTATATTGCAAATGGATGGCCAAACCAGGTAACAAATAAAGATACACATCCATTCTTCATTTGTAGGAATGAATTATCAGTCGATAAAGATTGTTTCATGTGGGGTGCAAGAGTGGTTATACCAAATATATTCAGGTCCAAATTATTAGGAGACCTCCATGACCAGCACCTGGGAATGTGCTTGACCAAGAGTTTTGCACGCAGTTATTTATGGTGGCCAGCTCATGATAAAGATATCAAGTACATCGTGAGTCAGTGTACGACATGTCAATCGGTAAGCAAGCAACCACCACCAGTACCATTACAGCCATGGAAATGGCCTCCCAGGGTGTGGCAAAGGCCACATATTGATTTTTCTGAGTTAGAAGGACAACAATTGTTCATTGTGATCGATAGCCATTCGAAGTGGGTTGAAGTGTTTCCAATGTGGAAAATAACAACAAATAAAACATTGGACATTTTGCAAAAATTATTTTCTTCATTTGGCCTCCCTGAAGAAATTGTTTTGGATAATAGACCACAATTTTGTTCAGAAGAATTTGCACAATTCACGAGCAAAAATGGTGTGAAACATACCAAGGTTTCATCATACCATCCTGCTTCGAATGGTGCAGCAGAGCGCACTGTACAAATTGTAAAATGTGCCCTCATAAAACAAATGTTAGATCCAAATCCAAGGAAACGACAGTTGGCATTGGATCACAAATTGGCTAATTTTTTGATTACATATCGAAATACTCCTCATGCAACTACAGGTAGAACACCAGCAGAGTTGTTTCTCAAATGACAGCCACGAACCAGATTCTCATTGTTAAAACCAAATTTGGCACAGTCCGTAGAAGAGACACAATTAAGACAGAAAGAGAATCATGATAGAGGTAGAGTAAAAAAGAGAAGTGTGAAATTAAACCAGAAGTTGAGAGTGAAGAACCATCACCATAAATGGTTAAAGTGGTGACCAGGAAGAGTGGTGAAGATATGTGGTCCTTGCACATATTTGGTAAAGATGTTTGATAATGGACAGGTTAGGTTTGTTCATATTGATCATATTTTACCTACAGGCATGGAAGGAGTTGAAGATGGGAATGATTCAATTATTTCTGACTCATCAGATAATTTTGATACACCAGTAGCAAATCCTAAATCCAATGTACTGGAAACAAATCCAGGAGAGAATCAGAATGAAAGTCTGAGTCCGAATCAGGAAAACAAAGTGCCTAAAGTTAGAGTGAGGGCATCAAACAGGAAATTAGGCGTGCATGCAATAAAGGTGCAGCAATTATCATGGGTGACTTTAATATGCATATAGATTAGGCTAACCAAACTGGAAGCAATACGGTGGAGGAGGATTTCCTGGAGTGCATAAGGGATGGTTTTCTAGACCAATATGTCGAGGAACCAACTGGGCGCGAGGCCATCTTAGACTGGGTGTTGTGTAATGAGAGAGTATTAATTAGCAATCTCGTTGTGCAAGGCTCCTTGGGGAAGAGTGACCATAATATGGTGGAATTCTACATTAGGATGGAGAATGAAACAGTTAATTCAGAGACTATGGTCCAGAACTTAAAGAAGGGTAACTTTGAAGGTATGAGGCGTGAATTGGCTAGGATAGATTGGCAAATGATACTTAAGGGGTTGACAGTGGATGGGCAATGGCAGACATTTAGAGACCGCATGCATGAACTACAACAATTGTATATCTCTGTCTGGCGTAAAAATAAAAAAAGGGAAGGTGGCTCAACCGTGGCTATCAAGGGAAATCAGGGATAGTATTAAAGCCAAGGAAGTGGCATACAAATTGGCCAGAAATAGCAGCAAACCCGGGGACTTGGAGAAATTTAGAACTCAGCAGAGGAGGACAAAGGGTTTGATTCGGGCAGGGAAAATAGAGTACGAGAGCAAGCTTGCAGGGAACATTAAGACGGACTGAAAAAGCTTCTATAAATATGTAAAGAGAAAAAGGTTAGTAAAGACAAACGTAGGTCCCCTGCAGTCAGAGTCAGGTGAAGTCATAACGGGGAACAAAGAAATGGCAGACCAATTGAACAAGTACTTTGGTTCGGTATTCACTAAGGAGGACACAAACAACCTTCCGGATATAAAATGGGTCAGAGGGTCTCGGAAGAAGGAGGAACTGAGGGAAATCCTTATTAGTCGGGAAATTGTGTTGGGGAAATTGATGGGATTGAAGGCCGATAAATCTCTAGGGCCTGATGGACTGCATCCCAGAATACTTAAGGAGGTGGCATTGGAAATAGCAGATGCATTGACAGTCATTTTCCAACATTCCATAGACTCTGGATCAGTTCCTATGGAGTGGAGGGTAGCCAATGTAACCCCACTTTTTAAAAAAGGAGGGAGGGAGAAAACAGGGAATTATAGACCGGTCAGCCTGACATCGGTAGTGGGTAAAATGATGGAATCAATTATTAAGGATGTCATAGCAGCGCATTTGGAAAGAGGTGACATGATAGGTCCAAGTCAGCATGGATTTGTGAAAGGGAAATCATGCTTGACAAATCTTCTGGAATTTTTTGAGGATGTTTCCAGTAGAGTGGACAAGGGAGAACCAGTTGATGTGGTGTATTTGGACTTTCAGAAGGCTTTCGACAAGGTCCCACACAAGAGATTAATGTGCAAAGTTAAAGCACATGGGATTGGGGGTAGTGTGCTGACGTGGATTGAGAACTGGTTGTCAGACAGGGAAGCAAAGAGTAGGAGTAAATGGGTACTTTCCAAAATGGCAGGCAGTGACTAGTGGGGTACCACAAGCTTCTGTGCTGGGGCCCCAGCTGCTTACATTGTATATTAATGATTTGGACGAGGGGATTAAAGGTAGTATCTCCAAATTTGCGGATGACACTAAGTTGGGTGGCAGTGTGAGCTGCGAGGAGGATGCCATGAGGCTGCAGAGTGACTTGGTAAGTTAGGTGAGTGGGCAAATGCATGGCAGATGAAGTATAATATGGATAAATGTGAGGTTATCCACTTTGGTGGTAAAAATAGAGACAGACTATTATCTGAATGGTGACAGATTAGGAAAGGGGGAGGTGCAATAAGACCTGGGTGTCATGGTACATCAGTCATTGAAGTTGGCATGCAGGCACAGCAGGCAGTTAAGATAGCAAATGGCATGTTGGCCTTCATAGTGAGGGGATTTGAGTACAGGGGCAGGGAGGTGTTACTACAGTTGTACAGGGCCTTGGTGAGGCCACACCTGGAGTATTGTTTTGGTCTCCTAACTTGAGGAAGGACATTCTTGCTATTGAGGGAGTGCAGCGAACGTTCACCAGACTGATTCCCGGGATGGCGGGACTGACATATCAAGAAAGACTGGATCAACTGGGCTTGTATTCACTAGAGTTCAGAAGAATGAGTGGGTATCTCATAGAAACGTTTAAAATTCTGACGGGTTTAGACAGGTTAGATGCAGGAAGAATGTTCCCAATGTTGGGGAAGTCCAGAAGCAGGGGTCACAGTCTAAGGATAAGGGGTAAGCCATTTAGGACCGAGATGAGGAAAAACTTCTTCACCCAGAGAGTGGTGAACCTGTGGAATTCTCTACCACAGGAAGTTGTTGAGGCCAATTCACTAAATATATTCAAAAAGGAGTTAGATGTAGTCCTTACTACTAGGGGGATCAAGGGGTATGGCGAGAAAGCAGGAATGGGGTACTGAAGTTGCATGTTCAGCCATGAACTCATTGAATGGCGGTGCAGGCTTGAAGGGCCGAATGGCCTACTCCTGCACCTATTTTCCATGTTTTGATGTTTCTATTTTTCTAAATGAAAATCAAGGCAATTCCGTGGAGGAAAACGTTCCTCAGCATGAGCCTCGAATGAGTTTAGATTCGACACCATGTTTGGAAGGTTCTGTTCGAGAGTGAAGGTATCCTCTTCGAAACAGAAAACAAGTGGTAAAGTTAAATTTGTAAATATGGAAAAAAAATAAGTTTATATCCTGTGTTATGTATAAACATCAAAGTTATGTATGCTGTTTGTTGTAATAACTTCTTCATTAAGGAGGGAGAAGTGTAATGTCTGTAAGCTTGTAATGTTTGTAGCTCCACACTGTGGATGTGGATGTATTGTGTACTGCAACTGCAGAGTTAATAATAAACAGAACCAGACAGATTCCGGAGGCTTCCGAGAGAGCTGCCTGCCATGTTAGGAGCTGTGTGTGCTGTACTCTGTGAAGATATCACAACATGCATAGATGCAAGCAAGTGCTTCGCGTTCCCCTGTAGAGTATTTACGTTCTGCAGATGAGAGTGTGCGAGAGGCGAAGGCTACTGGGGGTTCCAGGCCATCAATCCATTGTGAGAGCACAGCACCCATGGCGGTGCCTGATGCATCCACGGTGACATACGTAGTGGCATTCGGATCAAAGTGCGCGAGGATAGGATGGGATGTGATTTTCTCCTTAAGCGTGGTGAATGCCTGAGCCTGGGAATCTGTCCATCCCAAGGGAGGTCCTTGTGCAGCAACTTGCGAAGTGGTTCGGCAATGGGCACGTATTGCGGGACAAACTTCAGATAGAAGTTACAAGTGCCGAGGAATGATGAAAGTTCTTTGAAGTTGGTAGCCTCCTGCATTCGCTGGATCACGTCAATGTTGTCAAGCGGCGCCTTGTGCTGTGACTCTGTAGCCCAGAAAGTTTATTTCTCCAGTGGCAAATGTACACTTATCGGCATTAAGTGTAATGTTATGTATAGCAAGTCTATCCATAACTACGTGAAGTCGCTGGTCATGTTCTTCCATTGTCCGTCCATGGACGACAATATCGTCAAGCAGATTGAGGGCTCCCTCTATGCCTGCTAGCATAGTAGTGACAATCTGCTGAAATGCACTTGGTGCAGAAGCTAATCCGTACGGCATGCATCGATACTGATACAGTGGTTTGCTGTCCTCCGCTTGGGGTATTTGCAGATAACTGCGGCACATGTCGAATTTCATAAAAACTATTGAGCCGTAGAATTCTGAAGACAGTTTGTCGATGGTAAAAAGAGTTTACTTGTCGGCGATGATGGCCTAGTTGATGTCTTTCAGGTCGATGCATAGACGGATCTCCCCATTTTTACGCCAAGCAATGACTAAGTTCGAGATCCAGGGTGAGGAGTCGATGCTCTCAATTATTCCCTGAGATTCCCTGGGGTGGCACCTCAGCAATCTTAGCAATCTGTTGGAGGACAAATTGCTGGCCTGTTGCGATACCCTGCAAGCCCCTTTTGACACACATAAACCCAACCATGATGCCAGCAGTCTGAGCTTGCGTGACAGCAAGCTGAATCTGCAGGAAAGCAGTCTGTGCTTCCACTGCAGCACTGAGATGTTGGGTCACTTCCACCTTTGCTGCAATGGAAGCCGCAACATCGCCCATCACACGCAGCATCATGGCTGGGTCCACAAGGTCTCTTCTGGATCTGTCCATCATTTCCAGCCTGGAAATCACGGGCTCTAAGCTCCATGCAAAGCCCCATGGAATGTTGGACTCCTCCATGCTCCTTGACACTGACAAGAGGCTCTCTGGCAGGCTTGCCATTGCAGCTAGCATTTCCGTGTGCATGCCCATCATCTTCTTCTGAAGGCCGCCCCATCAAGGTCATCATCTGAGTCCTGTGCAGCAGAACTCATGCGTGAACTCGCCCTATTGGGAACTGGCGCCCAAGCTACCCTTCCTCCCTAGCCTTGTTGCAGCCCAGTCGTGCCCGGGACCTCATCATGTGCAGATTCTGCCTCTAAACTATCCTCTATATTCTGCGCAGTGCCAGTTTCTGAGCCAGTGTCTGCAAATGTCAGATGCAGTGCTGATGTGTCTTCATCTTCTTCTTTTTCTCCCCTCTCCTCCATAGATTGAGGAACAGACTGGCCTGCTGACAGTTCTTGGGTATCTAATTGCACAAAGGCACAAGAGGTGGGCTGTAGTGAGGTTGGGCGGGTGGAGCAAGATATCCATGCGTACAGCATCAGCAGCTTCTAAGAAGAGATTATGGGATGAGGGGGAATTAGGATGTGACCATCATTGTTAGCATTGGTTTTAATTTCCCCCATTGGCACAGCCTTGGTTTCTGTCCCTCCACGATGTTGTGAGCCACCTTGGCCTGCTAGAGAAAGGAAAGTGTGTCAGTGATTGTTGTACAATGTGTTTGAATGATGTGCCAGTCATAGCTGAATAGCAGTCAGTGTGTGGGTGTGAGTATTGAGTGTGGTCAGGTTGTGAGAGTGAAGTGAAACCATGATTGTGAAGTATGAGTGGTGATAGCTGGAGTTTGTTGGTAGGTGAGTAATGGAGGTGTGGTGCATTGAGCAATGTGTAAGGCTTGTAGTGCAGATGGTGGGATATGGCATTTGCTGAAACCTTCACTCACCTTGACCAGCCGTGTGAGGTCATGAAACTTCTTTCGGCACTGGATTCAGGTCCTTGGCACGACACTGTTGGCGGTGATGTAGATAGCTATCTCCTGCCAGAGGCTTCTACTGGTAGCCTTTGATGGGTTCCTGCCACCCTGCGGGAACAGGGCACTCTGTCTTCCCTCAACTGCCCCGACCAAGGCCTCATGTGCAGCATCGAAAACCTCTGGCTCTTTCTTTGTATTGTTGCTGTGCCATGGCTTCAGTCTGCAATCACAGTGACGTGCTGCTGCATCAAAGCACCTCCTCTTTTATGCAATGGAGAGAGCCTAGGCCAAACATTACTGGTCATTAGACAGCACCCGATATTGGTCCCCCGTTGAAAATTAAGCCAATCAGTAGTGCGTTTAGCGCTGAGGTCAGCGCTGCAATTATAATGATGACGCAGCACAAGTTTCATGTGCTGTCTGGACCACTTTCAACAAGTGCAGGCAAATAATGCTGGCCCTTGACATCGCCCATTTTCAGGCCTAATCAAATTTCTAGGCCCTAGTTTTTAAAAAAAATTTCTCCTTCAAAGTCCCACACCATAATAAACAAATCAACAAATCATCCTGGTTAACTTGATTAATTCACTTTAGAATCTTGAAAAATTTATTCAGATCATCTCAAAGTTTTCTCTCAGATAAAAAGGCTAATTTTCCTTAACCTAGTCTTGTCAGTGCCGGAGAATTGGAGGACTGCTAATGTAGTGCCCTTGTTTAAGAAGGGAGAAAGGGATAGGCCGAGTAATTACAGACCTGTCAGCCTAACCTCAGTGGTGGGAAAATGATTGGAAAAAATCCTGAAAGACAGGATAAATCTGCATTTGGAAAGACAAGGATTGATTAGGGACAGTCAGCACTGATTTGTTAAGGGAAGATCGTGTTTGACTAATCTGATTGAATTTTTTGAGGAGGTAACCAAGAGGGTCGATGAGGGTATTGCGTACGATGTAGTATATATGGACTTTAGCAAAGCTTTTGAAAAGGTCCCACATGGTAGACTGGTCATGAAGGTTAAAGCCCATGGGATACAGGGCAAAGTGGCAAGTTGGATCCAAAATTGGCTTGGAGGTAGGAAGCAAAGGGTAATGATTGATGGATGTTTTTGTGACTGGAAGGATGTTTCCAGTGGGATTCCGCAGGACTCAGTACTGGGACCCTTGCTTTTTGTGGTTTATATCAACGATTTAGATTTGAATATAGGGAGTATGATTAAAAAGTTTGCAGACAACACTAAAATTGGCTGTGTGGTTGATAATGAAGAGGAAAGTCATGGGCTGCAGGAGGATATCAATCTACTTGTCAGGTGGGCAGAGCAGTGGTAAATGGAATTTAATTCAGAGAAGTGTGAGATGATGCACTTTTGGAGGGCTAATAAGGAAAGGGTATACACATTAAGCGGTAGGCCACTTAATAGTGTAAATGAACAGAGGGACCTTGGAGTGCTTGTCCACAGATCCCTGAAATTAGCAGGCCAAGGTGGTTAAGAAGGCAGACAGAATGCTTGCCTTTATTGGCCGAGGCATAGAATATAAGAGCAGGGAGATTATGTTTAAATTGTATAATACATTGGTTTGGCCACAGCTGGAGTATTGCGTGCAGTTCTGGTCGCCGTATTATAGGAAGGACGTGATTGCACGAAAGGGTGCAGAGGAGATTTACTAGGATGCTGCCTGGAATGGAGAATCTTAGTTATGAGGACAGATTGGATAGGCTGGGTTTGTTCTCATTGGAACAGAGGAGTTTGAGAGGAGACCTCATTGAGGTGTACAAAATATTGAGGGGCCTGGACATAGTGGATAGTAAGGGTCTATTTCCATTGGTGGAGGGGTCTATTACAAAGGAGCATAGTTTTAAGGTGGTTGGTGGAAGGTTTAGAGGGGATTTGAAGGGGGGGGCTTCTTTATGCAGAGGGTTGTGGGGATCTGGAACTTGCTGCCTTGAAGAGTGATGGATGCAGAAACCCTCACCACTTTTAAGAGATGGTTGGATGGGCACTTAAAGTGCTGTAACCTGCAGGGTTACAGACCTCGAGCTGGTAATTGGAATTAGACTGGATGACCTTTTGTTGGACGGAGCAGATATAATGGTAAGTACTGCAGGGAATAGAATACGGCCAGGGTGATCTCCTGGACTCGTTTCGATCACTTGGATGGGTCGGAGAGGAATTTTCCCAGATTTTTTCTCCCTAAATTAACCTGGGTTTTTATCTGGTTTTTGCCTCTCCCAGGAGATCACATGGCTCCAGTTGGGATGGAGTGTAGAATGTTTCAGTATAAGGGATGTCGCAGTTGTGGTGAGGCGGATTGGTTGGGCTGGGTGCTCTTTGCCTTTCGGTCATTGTTCATAGGTTTATATGTAAACTTCAGGGCTGCTGACCAAGGGCCGTGTGGCTCTTTGTCGGCCGGCGCGGACACGATGGGCTGGAATGGCCTCCTTCTGCGCTGTAAATTTCTATGTTTCTATGTAAGTTAATGCCTGAAATTGTCTGCACTGTTTATTGCTGTGTTTTCTCAGGGACAATAATATCCTTGCTATGGCCGGGTGATCGGAACTGCAGACAGTGCCCCAGTTGAATATCTGATACAGCAACACTCTCTTTGATTTGTATTCTATCCCTCCATTTTACAGCAATTGATGAAGCAGTTTAAATGGGATTTTCAATTCATTCATTATGCATAAAGGGAAATAACTAGTTATGCTGTGAAAATGGACTCAGAGAGCAAATCTGATAAATTAGAACGATATGGGCTTAAATTATTGCTCATCTGTGAGATTTGTTTTTTTATGTTTAACTGAAGGGTCAGATTAAACGATTGCAATTGCAGATATATTCTGAAACCCCGCCAAAACCTCCTCAAGGCTTATTCAGGGCTACCAAACCCTTTTCTTTTTCTTTAATGAAAGATGTTTTAACCCTTAAGGCATGATGGAGATATTAAGTGTGATGTGAAGCTATAATAAATATTCATAACCTTTTCTCTATTTTATAAGCCGCATCTTAATTTCAATCCACAGACTTTTAAAACCCATGCTTGGTATCACTTACCTCGTGGTCGTTGGTTTATCTCATCTTCTCTCCTCTTATTCTGCACCATAAACCTTCACCTAGGTTTCTCGGTTGAAAAGTAAACTCACAATACAGGGCTAGCATCCAGTATAACTCCTTCTCCCCGCTATCACAAGTACACAGTTTCTAGTATCTAGAGACAGATCTAGCGACTCGATGGCACTTAATCCGCAGACTCTGGGGTCAACTGTGGCTCAGTGTGACACTCTGAGTCAGAAGGGTTCAAGTAGAACTCCAGGGACTTGAGCACGTAAATCTAGACTGACACTCCAGTGCAGTACTGAGGGAGTGTTGTACTGTCGGAGATGCCATCTTTCAGATGAGACATTAAACCGAAACCCCGTCTGCCCTCTCAGGTGAACATAAAAGATCCCATGTCACTCTTTCAAACCCGGTATCCTGGCTAATATTTATCCTTCAATCAACATAACAAAAACAGATTATCTGGTCATTATCACATTGCTGTTTGTGGGAGCTGGCTGTGGACAAAATGGCTGCCGTGTTTCCCACATTACAACAGTGACTGCACTACAAAAGTACTTAATTGGCTATAAAGTGCTTTGAGACGTCTGGTGGTCGTGAAAGGCGCTATATAAATGTAGGTCTTTCTTTCTTTCATACTCTGAGTATGCATCGACTGTGGGGTACCTCCCCCACCACTAATGACTGTCAGAAATCGTAGCGGGCATCATGCCTGTTGATTTTCCAACATGTGCTGGCAGCATGTGAGCTTCCATGTCACCAACACATACTCGGGAAATTAACTCCTTTATGTCTATTTATCTTGGGAGAGGCTAATTAACCCAAATCAATTGTTCATATACAGAATCTAGTCATCCAGGCAGTCATACCACCAACTTGGGAATGTCAAAATAACCCAGACAGTCAACATTACAAACCGCATTGGAACAGATACATGAGTCCACACATTCTTCCGAATAAAATCACATGTTCTCAAGAAATTACAGCATTTTGTATTAAATGAGGATAAGAATTTTTTCCTAAATATATGGGGGCTGAGCTTTATTGTGGCACTTCATTTTGGACACTGACGAGGCAGCAGAGCAGGGGTGGGCAATTATTTGGGCTGGAGGGCCACTTAATATTATTTAAATATTATTATTACTTAAGTTATTATTTAAATGGAGAAAGATTGCAAAGTGCTGCAGTACAGAGGGACCTGGGGGTCCTTGTGCATGAAACACAAAGGGTTAGTATGCAGGTACAGCAAGTGATCAGGAAGGCCAATGGTATCTTGGCCTTTATTGCAAAGGGGATGGAGTATAAAAGCAGGGAAGTCTTGCTACAATTGTACAGGGTATTGGTGAGGCCACACCTGGAATACTGCGTGCAATTTTGGTTTCCATATTTACGAAAGGATATACTTGCTTTGGAGGCAGTTCAGAGAAGGTTCATAAGGTTGATTCCAAAGATGAGGGGGTTGACTTATGAGGAAAGGTTGAGTAGTTTGGGCCTCTACTCATTGGAATTCAGAAGAATGAGCAGTGATCTTATCGAAATGTATAAGATTATGAGGGGGCTTGACAAGGTGGATGCAGAGAGGATGTTTCCGCTGATAGGAGAGTCTAGAACAAGAGGGCATAATCTTAGAATAAGGGGCTGCCCATTTAAAATCGAGATGAGGAGAAATTTCTTCTCTCAGAGGGTTGTGGATCTGTGGAATTCGCTGCCTCAGAGAGCTGTGGAAGCTGGAACATTGAATAAATTTAAGACAGAAATAGACAGTTTTTATGAATGATAAGGGAATAACGGGTTATGGAGAGCGGGCGGGGAAGTGGACCTGAGTCCATGATCGGATCAGCCATGATCGTATTAAATGGCGGAGCAGGCTCGAGGGGCCGTTTGGCCTTCTTCTGCTCCTAATTCTTACATTCTTATGTTCTTATGTTAACAAGTTTTGATGAGCTTTCGAGGGCTGCACACCAAAGTTCCCCCCAAGGTACGCGGCCGTGCAGTCACGTACCAATCACGAGGTCCTGCCCAGGTTGCTCGCCAGCTCCTGCCACTGCAAGAGATACCATGTATGCAACGAATTTAAAGGAACTGTGCACGAAAAAAAGTTAGAGGGAATATTGCCACACACATGAGGCAAATTGTATTAACAGCTACCATTAAAATTTGTGCTGTAATGGTCAATCTTTATGTTGTATTGGAACTTGGGATTTGGGTATAAGTCTGTTCTCTAACTTTTTTTCTGCAAGAAATGGGATGTATACTCCAGTTCCTAAGTTGCTGGACAAGCATTTGTATTTATGCCGTGACCCAGACTAAGGTCAGAGAGCAGTTGAAGAATGTGGTGAAATATTCCTTTACTCTAATTGTAAAAATTCATTAAATGATGAGAATTGAAGAATTTCCAGCATCAGAATTCAATCCTACCTCGTATTCTCTCCCCACTCTCCCCCCCGGGGTCTGTGATACACACACAGTGATTCTGGTCTGCTCTCACTCGGGGTCTGTGATACACACACAGTGATTCTGGTCTGCTCTCACTCGGGGTCTGTGATACACACACAGTGATTCTGGTCTGCTCTCACTCAGGGTCTTTGATACACACACAGTGATTCTGGTCTGCTCTCCCCTGGGGTCTGTGATACACACACAGTGATTCTGGTCTGCTCGTCACCTGATGATTCCTGTCACATCCCAGGGTCCCTGCCGGAATGGGTCTGGGAATTTCAGTGTTGCTCCCTGCCGAGCGAGTTTGCCATTGACCAGTCTGAAAATTACAAGATCAAAATTTCCCCTCTTACCCACAGCACTCTGTGGCCCTACAACTAATTTGTTGTCATCTGTTAAAACATAAATCGTTAACTCAAATGCCCCCTGATTAAAGGAGGGGCAGGGCACTAAAACAGAAACTTTCAAACAAGTGCCCCCTTGTTTTTTTTTTGAGGGCACCAACACACAAATTATACGTGCTCCCTGGCTAAAAAGGGAGGAGGGTGCACTAAAACCAACACAATAAACAAATTAAATTTTGGACATTAAATCAAATTAAAATTTGGTTGCTGAGGATGATGATGCACTCCAGTCCTCCGGTGCCCATCTCTTGCGGAAGGCCGCGAGCGTACCAGTGGACACCGCGTGCTCCATCTCCAGGGACATCCAGGCTCGGATGTAACCGCAGAAAAGAGGCAGGCAGTCGGTCTGAATGACCCCCTCGACCGCCCGCTGCCTAGACCAGCTGATGGCCCCCTTGGCCATGCCCAGGAGCAGTCCTACCAGGAGGCCTTCTGACCTGCCCGCTCCCCTTCGCACGGGGTGCCCAACGATCAGGAGTGTGGGACTGAAGTGCAACCAGAATTTGAGGAGCAGCCCCTTCAAATATTGGAAGAGGGGCTGCAATCTCGCACATCCAATAAAAACGTGGAACACGGACTCTTCCAGACCACAGAAATTGCAGGCGGCCTCAGAGCCCATGAACCGACTTAAAAACTTATTGCACGGAACTGCTCTGTGCAATACCCTCCAGGCCGAGTCCCCAATAAATAAAGGGAGGACTCCCGTGTGGAGAGCACTCCACTGGGTCTGTGGCCCTAAGTTCCTGGGCTGTTGCAGTCCCTGGTAAATTGCTCACCAATTGCCTAATGAGCAGAGGGTGTTAAGTTAGCAAATAAATCTTTAAACTAATTTACCAATTAACAGATAGTATAAATAATCAGTGTTAAATAACTAAATGTGAGATAATTAAAATGGTGAAAAGTAAACACAAATTAGTTTTGCATTAATTATTTTGGTGGTAATGAATGACTGGTTAACAGGTATCTGTATTTAATTGTGTTCATTATTGTACTAATTACACAGCTAATAATAACAGCACACTGAGTTATTTATTGAACTCTATTTTTTACTCGAGCTCAACTAATTTACCAATTGCAGACTGTTTACTACCTTAACACACACCCTGCTCAGCAAGCGATTGGTGAGCAATTTAAATTGTGCTCATTAACGTCTATTGAACTTTCTGGATTTGCAGGACTAAATCATCATCGTCAACGGCAGTCCCTCAAAATCGAGGAAGACTAAATACCGGAGAAGTGTGCACTCAAATCCCGTATTGGTAAAAGCTTTATTGATCTCATCGTGCAGATGTTTGAGCTCTTCTATTTCTGTCAATTCTCTCAGCTACATTCCTCTCCGAAGAAGGCTTTTGTGTTGATTGTGTCCTTTCATCTGTTGGCCCTGGATTTCTTGTGAAGCCAGTCCCACATAGTTTAGGACAACAGACTTGGGTCACATTTTTGCTTTATCTTTTTGGTGGTCAAAAATTGCAATGTACTTTCGACCAGGACAGACCAACTGCAGTTACAATTGGTATAGAAGTTCCTTATTTAGTCGGGAAGGAAAGATATGGAGACCAGCGGCTGAGGTGGACAGAAGGTGGACGGAAGTCGCGGATTGGGCCACGGCCCTCCTTAGTGGGGGGCCTTTTACCAATGACAGCGCGGCCCCATTACTGGAGGAGAGCGGTGAGTGCAACAGCAGGGAGGGCACAGGCCCATCGCCCCACCCCCAGCCCAGGCTGCCGTGGAGACAATGACTCGCCTCCTGACATCACGTGGGGCGGACGTTCGAAGCTCAAAGTCTTGACGCACTGTATAGAAGCCATTGACGGGCTGGATATGGCTCACAGGCTATATTGTGCCCGCCACTGCAGCAGAGGCTGGGACATGAGGCAGAAATCAGTTCCATTGGATTCCTGCTACTTTTGGGCCCACTGAATTCTCCAGTCAGGCTTGGGGCAGGTGTCTCAAGCTCCTATCTGAAACATTAACATATATAACAGGGGGTGGGGGAGGGCACTGTGTCACTTTCCAGCTTGTGGTGACTCCAGATGCGGGAAGAATGTTCCCGATGTTGGGGAAGTCCAGAAGCAGGGGACATAGTCTTAGGATAAGTGGTAGGCCATTTAGGACTGAGATGAGGAGAAACTTCTTCACTCAGAGAGTTGTTAACCTGTGGAATTCCCTGCCGCAGAGAGTTGTTGATGCCAGTTCATTGGATATATTCAAGAGGGAGTTAGATATGGCCCTTACGGCTAAAGAGATCAAGGGGTATGGAGAGAAAGCAAGAAAGGGGTACTGAGGGAATGATCAGCCATGATCTTATTGAATGGCTGTGCAGGCTCGAAGGGCCGAATGGCCTACGCCTGCACCTATTTTCTATGTTTCTATGTTTCCAGATGCCAAGCACCCTGCACACCCATTGAAAGCGGGCAGGAGGAACAGCCTTCAAAAGGTGGACACATTTTAGTCAGTGTTTCTGATCCTTTAAAGGCCCCGTGGTATGTTGTTTTTGTTTCCACCTTTCAAGAGCCTTTGTGCCACTTGGGATTATTTATTTTTCTGTTCCGAGCTATCAAGGGTTTTTCCAAAAAAGGTGCTCCAAACGGACATGCTCAGAATAGAAAATCTGCAGAGGATGCAAGGCCAGCTAAAGGTGCACTGTGACCTCCTCACCAGCACCCACATCTGCAGAGAGAAACTACACAACTCTCTTTGGCAGAGGTCATAAGAACATAAGAAATACGAGCAGGAGTGGGCCATACGGCCCCTCGAGCCCGCACCGCCATTCAATATGATCATGGCTGATCCGATCATGGACTCAGGTCTATCTCTCTGCCCGCTCCCGATAACCCCTTATTCTCTTATCGTTTAAGAAACTGTCTATTTCTGTCTTAAATTTATTCAATGTCCCAGCTTCCACAGTTCTTTGAGGCAGTGAGTTCCACAGATCCACAATCCTTTGAGAGAAGAAACTTCTCCTCATCTCTGTTTTAAAATGGGCAGCCCCTTATGCTAAGATTTTGCCCTCCAGTTTTAGTCTCCCCTATCAGTGGAAACATCCTCTCTGCATCCACCTTGTCAAGCCCCCTCATAATCGTATACGTTTCGATAAGATCACCTCTCATTCTTCTAAATTCCAATGAGTAGAGGCCCAACCTACTCAACCTTTCCTCATAAGACAACCCCCTCATCTCTGGAATCAACCTTGTGAACCTTCTCTGAACTGCCTACAAAGCAAGTATATCCTTTCGTAAATATGGAAACCAAAATTGCACACAGTATTCCAAATGTGGCCTCACCAATACCCTGTACAACTGTAGCAAGACTTCCCTGCTTTTATACTCCATCCCATTTGCGATAAAGGCCAAGATTCCATTGGCCTTCCTGATCACTTGCTGTACCTGCAAACTAACCTTTTGTGTTTCTTGCACAAGTACCCCCAGGTCCCGCTGTACTGCAGTACTTTGCAATCTCTCTCCATTTAAATAATAACCTGCTATTTGATTTTTTTCTGCCAAAGTGCATGACCTCACACTTTCTATCATTATACTCCATCTGCCAAATTTTGCCCACGCACTGAGCTTGTCTATGTCCTTTTACAGATTTTGTGTGTCCTCATCACACATTGCTTTTCCTCCCATCTTTGTATCGTCAGCAAACTTGGCTACATTACACTCAGTCCCTTCTTCCAAGTTGTTAATATAGATTGTAAATAGTTAGGGTCCCTGCGGCACACCACTAGTTACTGTTTGCCAACCCGAGAATGAACCATTTATCCCAACTCTCTGTTTTCTGTTTGTTAGCCAACCCTCTATCCATGCTAATATATTACCCCCAACCCTGTGAACTTTTATCTTGTGCAGTAACCTTTTATGTGGCACCTTGTCAAATGCCTTCTGCAAGTCCAAATACACCACATCCACTGGTTCCCCTCTATCCACCCCGCTCATTACATACTCAAAGAATTCCAGCAAATTTGTCAAACATGACTTCCCCTTCATAAGTCCATGCTGACTCTGCCTGACTGAATTTTGGTTTTCTAAATGTCCTGTTACTGCTTCTTTAATAATGGACTCCAACATTTTCCCAACCACAGATGTTATGCTAACTGGTCTATAGTTTCCTGCTTTTTGTCTGCCTCCTTTTTTAAATAGGGGCGTTACAGTTGCAGTTTTCCAATTTGCTGGGCCCTCCCCAGAATCCAGGGAATTTTGGTAAATTACAACCAATGCATCCATAATCCCTGCTGCTACTTCTCTTAAGGCCCTAGGATGCAAGCCATCAGGTCCAGGGGATTTATCTGCCTTTAGTCCCATTATCTTACTGAATACCACCTCCTTAGTGATTGTGATTGTGTTACGTTCCTCCCCCCCCCCCCCCCCCCCATAGCCCCTTGACTATCCACTGTTGGAATATTGTTAGTGTCCTCTACCGTAAAGACTAATACAAAATATTTGTTCAGAGTTTCTGCCATCTCCATGTTCCCCATTACTAATTCCCCGGTCTTGTCCTCTAAGTGACCAACATTTGCTCTAGCCACTCTTTTCTTTTTTATATACCTATAGAAACTCTTGCTATCTGTTTTTATATTTCGTGCTAGTTTACTTTCATAGTCTATCTTCCCTTTCTTAATCATTTTTTTAGTCATTCTTTGCTGGCTTTTAAGCGCCTCCCAATCTTCTGTCCTCCCACTCGTTTTGGCCACATTGTATGCCCTTGTTTTTAATTGGATACCGTCCTTTATTCCTTTAGTTAGCCACGGATGGCTCTCTTTTCTCTTACACCCTTTCCTCCTCACTGGAGTATATTTTTCTTGGGAGTTGTGAAATATCTCCTTAAATGTACACCACTGTTCATTAACCGTCCTACACTTTAATCTATTTTCCCAGTCCACTTTAGCCAATTCTGCCCTCATACCTTCATAGTCGCCTTTATTTAAGCTTAGTACGCTGGTTAGAGATCCAACTTTCTCACCCTCCACCTGAATTTGAAATTCAATCATGCTATGATCACTCATTTCAAGGGGATCCTTTACTAGGAGATTGTTTATTAATCCTGTCTCATTACACAGGACCAGATCTAGGATAACCTGCTCCCTGGTTGGTTCCGTTACATACTGCTTAAGGTACCCGTCCCTTGTGCATTCGATGAACTCTTCCTCATGGCTACCCTGACCAATTTGATTTGTTCAATCAATATGGAGGTTAAAATCATCCATGATTACTGCTGTTCCCTTTTTACAAGCCCTCACTATTTCCTGGTTTATGACCCACAGAGTTTCTACTTTTAGGGGGCCTATAGACTGCGCCCACCATGACTTTTTCCCCTTATTGTTCCTTATCTCCACCCAAACTGTTTCAACATCCTGTTCATTTGAACCAATATCATTTCTCACTATTGCAGTGATTCCTTTATCAATAGAGCTACCCCACCTCCTTTTCCTTTCTGCCTGTCCTTCCGGATTGTCAAATACTCCTGAATATTTAATTCCCAGTCCTGGTCACCTTGCAACCACGTCTCTGTAATGGCTATCAGATCATACCCATTTGCCTCAATTTGTACAGTCAACTCATCTATTTTGTTACAAATGCTACATGCATTTAGACAAAGAGCCTTTAAATTAGTTTTTTGATCCTTTTTTCCTGCTTGTTTCCTCTCTCGTGTTATTGGAAGCTCCTTTTCCTAAACGGACCCTTGGCATTACTCGGAGATGTGAATGACTGACCATTCTATTGGAAGGTTCTTTGAAAGCACCCCAATCACAGCAGGTCACATTATGCCTGGTGCTGCATGACTGAAGGCATGTTGGCAGAATCAGGAGCTCACACAGTTTGTTCGCTTACAACTGTCAAGGTGCCAGCCATTTCCACAGGCCCTGCAGGGCAAAAAAATAGCCGAGAGCGACTGTAGCAACCTTCCATCTCGGGGTCTGGGTCAACAGAAGGGCAGCTGCCGAGCTGTATCATGTGCTGTCAGAGCACCTATAGTTACCATGCATCAGAGCTTGCACTTGTGCAGCGGCAGCTACCACCAGCTGCAGCCTGAAACTCAGCTGCACTTTCTTGCAGGCCTGCTGCAGTGCTAACTCCTAAGAGGGTTCTGTGGAGTGGGACAGAGGTCAACTCTCCTCGTAAGCATTTCATGTAGCAGCACCTGCGCTTCAGCAGCAAAGAGCTACAGGACTGTGCAGATGTGTGGCTGCACCGAGGGATCTTCTCCCTTAATCTGGGCCTGCCACTTCTCGATTCCTTGCCCCTTCAGCCTTGACACACCACTTTAAATTTGACGTGCACGCAGTTTTTCTGCCCTATGAGTGGTGATGTCCCCACTGAGTTTGCACCTGGAGTTGTGAATATTTATGCAAATAAAGTTAGACCAGGTAATTGAATGCTATTTATACTGGGAATTCAGGTGGGTCTTAAAGCAGTGCTAACAAATCAGAACTAAATGACATCTAAAGAGAAAAATCACCCCCCCCCGTGTTCATTAAAAAAATTGTTGGCATGCTGTAATAAAATATTTTGTAGCTTTAAATCTCATGTTCATATAGTTAATTGTTCCATAA
The DNA here is from genome assembly GCF_044704955.1 of Pristiophorus japonicus. Taxonomy (NCBI): domain Eukaryota; kingdom Metazoa; phylum Chordata; class Chondrichthyes; family Pristiophoridae; genus Pristiophorus; species Pristiophorus japonicus. The sequence continues at coordinate 77,613,481 of NC_091984.1, read as the reverse complement.
TTCCTTAGCAATAATAACTTTTGAGTTATTCCTCATTATTGACAGCTTGTGAAATTAGACACTGCAGATCCTGGAAAAATTAATGGCAGTTATTAGCAACCATTTATTTTCTCTTTCTTTTTGGAAAAGAGATCGTTGGGGACAATTTTCACCAAAGTAAATCAGCTGCAAAAAAAACTTGCCTCAGATAAATTTACCAATAATGAACCATGATAGAAAAGCGTGTTGTGATGGAAAGGAATGCAGACACATTTTTTCCACATGTCAGCTGTGGCTCAGTGGGTAGCACACTTGCCTCTGAGTCAGAAGTTTGTGAGTTCAATTCCCACTCCAGGGACTTGAGCACATAAATCTAGGCTGACACTCTAGTGCAATGCTGAGGAGTGCTGCACTGTCAGAGGTGCTGTCTTTTGGATGAGATATTAAACGGAGGCCCCGTCTGCCCTCTCAAGTGAATGTAAACGATCCCCATGGCACTATTTTGAAGAAGAGTTATCCCCAGTGTCCTGGACAATATTTATTCCTCAATCAACATAACAAAAACAGATTATCTGGTCATTATCACATTGCTATTTGTGGGAGTTGGCTGTCACGTTTCCCACATTACAACAGTGACGACACTCCAAAAGTACTTCAATAACTGTAAAGTGCTTTGAGACATCTGATGGTTGTGAAAGGTGCTATATAAATGTAAGTCTTTCTTTCTTTCTTTATTGCACTACTAGCAAATCTGCTTGTGAATATGCCGTTTTATAATAGCAAGGTGTTACGCCATGTAACACAAATCAGGGGCCCTCATTCACATCAACTGAGTGTGTCAAATTTCATTTTATAATTAAATATTCTGTCATTTATTTTGCTGTTCGTTTTGGGGGGAAATCAAATTCTACGGATCTGTTCACCTGTCCATGAAAACCCGAAATCAGTACCTTTATTACATGGTGTCTTGGGATTTTTAAACCAGTGTTGTTCCCCTGTTTTTCTCTAATGCTGTTCCTCCCAGTGTAACTGGATCCCAGGATCTAGCAATTGGTTTGCGCTGGCCTGCCGATGCAGACTGTGGACAGAGGACAATCCAGAGCTGTAACAGGTAGGCCCAAGGCACACCTGATATTGGGCCTCGGGCCTCATTTAAATGAGACCGGCGAGCTAGGGACACATGTAGGCCTGATTTTCCTGAGTGAAGCTGGTGCCAGTTACCTTAGTGCAAGCCAATCTTTCAGTTTGGGGCTCAAATACTCCTGGGTAAATTTTTACCATTGGTCAGTTTGATCCTGAATTCTTCACTGTATTTATGAATATAAGAGCATAAGAATTAGCAACAGGTGTAGGCCATATGGCCCGTCGAGCCTGCTCCACCATTTGATAAGATCATGGCTGATCTTCGACCTCAACTCCACTTTCCCACCCGATCCCCATAACCTTTGATTTCCCCTGGAGTCCAAAAATCTATCTCGGCCTTAAATATACTCAATGATTCAGCATCCACAGCCTTTGGGGTAGAGAATTCCAAAGATTCACAACCCTCTGAGTGAAAAAATTCCTTATCATCTCAGTCTTAAATGGCCGACCCCTCATCTTGAGACTGTGCCCCCTAGTTCTAGGCTCTCCAGCCAGGGGAAACAACCTCTCAGCATCTACTCTGTGAATCCCCCCCTCAGAATCTTATATGTTTCAATGAGATCATCTCTCATTCTTTCTAAACTCCAGAGAGTTATAGCCCCAAACTACTCAATTAAAATCTTTTAACTTCTTCATCCTATCAAAAACTTTCAATAAGCAATATATATAATTTATTGAAAGCTTTAGAAAAGGTATATGATTACATTGATACTAGAACCTGCACCTCCCATTTAAAGGGAAAAAAATGTTTTCTTATTTCCAAGCTGAACTACACGTGAATCCAATTTCCTCAGTTTAAAAAAAGTGATGGAAATGAATGCTCCAGTCTGATCATTTAATCTTCCTAGCCCACAAATCTGAGGGATGGCACCAGTTTGGAATACAATGCAATGAAATAACTGTCATCCCCTAATACCATCAAGCACTTCATGATAACAGAAAGCACAAATTAGGTGTGCTCAAACAAAGAATCAGAAGAGCATTCTTTTCAACCCCACGTACTCTCCAGTTCCCACAGAAAGCTTTGCTGATACTATCTACAGAAAGTGCCAAATTAAGAGCTTGGTGATTTGGACATATCTTGAGGAAACTACCAGAATTAGGAATGGGCAATCAATTCTTTATGACTCTTGACTACCATCAGAGAGGGAAAATTTTTATTACATTGATTTGGGCTGGATTTAATTTATATATTGCCAGTCAATATCATTGTGTGTAACTGACTGTTCCATAACATCTACAATTACAAGTGTGTGTGAGTGGTGGGGGTGAATCGGTCATTTAAAAGTTCTGGAAAACAAAAAAAAAACCTACAGAATTAAACTATTTTCTCATAGATTTCATATATTTGCAGTAATTTCCTATTGAATACAGTACTATTCATGGAACTGTTATTGTACGTGCTATTGTTTTTAAATACTCACAACACAAGCTAGAATGCCCTATTTTCGCCTACCCTGACTTAGACATGTGTCCTTCTGTTACACTTAAATAAAGGATTTTGTTTTATCAATTGAGTGCAATTGCCACCTTTAACCTTTCAAACATATACTTCAGATGGAAAGCTTAAATGACTAACAGAGTACTGTACCTTATCTTCTGGCTCAGTAAAACTCAAACACATGTCTTTGAATCAGACTCAAATATATGACAAAAGGCAAGTAAATCTCTTTTTAAAACCATGAACTGGATCAATCTACAGGCTTATAATGAAGCATGCCTTGCCACTTCTCATGCCTAGCAAGTAATTACTTGCTTAGCTGTAACAAAGAATAATTTACACACGTATAGTTTGGTCACTATAAACTCAATAATTCTGGTAATTGTTTGGGGAAGGAGATTATGCTTGAAATTTCTAATCATATAATAGGCATGGAAGAATTTATTGCTATCAGTACTGAAGATCAGTGTCGCATTAAACATTTCACGTCATTGTCCAAAAGATTGATTATATTATTAAATTGGTTCTCTCGAAATTAATACCGTAAAAATGGTTTTCTCCTTGGTGCTGGTTAATGTGAGTGAAAGTTCCAAAGTACAGCAGTGTTGTACTTTCTCAAACATTTTGTTTTATTAACTGCACTCCAGAAAAATAGCCCACCCTTACCAAAGACACTAATGACATGTATTTCTTCAGCTTTATTCTTTGCAATTTTAGTGAATATTGTGCCCATCATCTTAGCACTGGAAAACGAAAAAAACCTCAAGTACTCCTATGTAAGGTAGAGCACACATGGATGCAATGTAGAGCTTCCTCCATTCAACCTTAACAATTTGCTTTAGCCCAATACACCGCATAAAAGCATCAATATCCAGCAGGTCTACAAGTATCTGAAGAAAGAAAATATAGCTTAGCATTTGGGGTGTTGATCCTTCTGTTGCGGGTCAGGCTTTTCCTCACCATCCTACTCATATTTACAACTGGGCTATCGTTTCACTAATCAGGCTGAGGTTCTTATGAACTGAAATATGTACCCTTTGTCGTGTTTGAGTAACATAGTACAGGTCTAACAATGAACTCCAAATTACAGTAAATTGCTTACTGAAGAATGTGTGAAATTTCCATCACATTCTCTGGTCACCTCCTTCCCTCCCTTAAAGGGAAGGGCCAATGCTGAGGTCATTGCAGGCTAAGGCTGGGAATGGTCGGCGACGGCACCTGTGATCTGCGAAGGGCAGCCCCAAGCTCACTAAGAAAGTGCAAGGCTGATCAGTCGCAGCCTGGGGAAAAAAAAATCAAAAAACAGCACTATGAGGACATAAATAAAATCTAGCCTACCTGACCACCACTGCCTTTAATTACTGCTTCCCAAGCGGCCAATCGAGGTGACAACGCCTCCTGCAGCTGCCGTTGTTGAAGCCCGGCGATGCTGCAGGGGGTGAAAACAAAGTTTACATCCGGGGCGATAATAGGGTGTTGCGCACTGGATGACGTCACGATCTCTGGGACACAGAAGATCGAGGCTGTAAGTTTTAGCACCAGCGCTAATCCTCCGTGCAAGTTCGCGGGCATCGGTAATTTCGCGCACCTGGCCAGTAAGCCATTCGCGCCCTGTTATCGCCCCCTGAGGTGCAAAATAAGTCCATTTCTCCCCCTTAAGCTTTTGAGTACAAGCTAAACTATTTGCACAGATTTATTTATGGATAAAATAAAATGCAGATATGCAATGATATTCAGGTTAATACCATTTATGGGGTAGAATTTAAAATTTGCTGCCCAGGTATAAATTTGGCATTGCAGATGGACGCTCATTATAGAAACTGTCTGATTTTCATTTATATAACGGGAGATCAATCCAGAAAATCAATTTGACATCCTTGTGGCCAGTTTAAAATTTACCCCAATGAGGGAATTTGGACCAGTTTATAATGGGTCATTAAAGTGTTTCTTAGTAAGAAGGCATGTGTGGAACTAAGCCTATTAAAAAGAATTGTAGAGTTAGACCAAGTTACCAATGCTTCATCTATAAACACTCCAACAAAAATGAGTGACTGAATTTTCCCTCTGACCCCCCATTGAACTCAGTTTATCTAGGGCTCCTTGATGTTAAAAGCAGCTATTCTCGCCTGTCCTCTGGCATTCAGCTCTTGCATCCATGTCTGGATCAAGGTTGTGACAAGGTCAGGAGCCGAGTTGTTCCAGGGGAACCCAAACTGAGCATTGGGAGCAGCTTACTGGTGAGTGCTTGTCACATGATAGCACTATTAATTGCTTCTTCCATCACTTTGTTTATGATTCAGGGGAGGTGGATAGAGTGGCAATTGGATGCATTAGATTTTTCCTGCATTTTGTGAATAGGATATACCTGGGCAATTTTCCACATTGGTGGGGTAGATGCCAGTGCCATAGCTGCACTGGAATAGTTTGGTTAAGGACCAAATAATTTTGGTGCATAGGGGTCTTCAGTACTATCAGGGCGCATAGCATTTGCTATAGAAATATAGAAACATAGAAAATAGGTGCAGGAGTAGGCCATTTGGCCCTTCGAGCCTGCACCATCATTCAATATGATCATGGCTGATCATGCAACTTCAGTACCTCATTCCTGCTTTCCCTTTAGCCATAAGGGTCACATCTAGCCAGTCTACTTAGCTGGTTAATGCTACTTAGAGTAAACCTAATTGACTTGACATTGGCTTCTATGATGGTGGGACCTCGGTTGGAGGCGGAGTAGGATTATCCATTCAGCACTTTTGGCTTAAGACATTTGAAGTTCAGCCTTGTCCCTTGCACTTGTGCCTGGTTCCTATCTTTGTCATCTTTTCATCCTCTAATCGAAAGGTTTTTACAACTCCAAATTAGTGCCAGCTATTACTTTCTGATTTATCTCATCTTCTTTCCTACTCTTCTCAACACTGATAATATCCTATGCAAAAGATTTGGTCTTTCACATAATTAAATCAAAGCTCCAAATTTAGGGTGACCTTACATTTAATTAGAAGCCAAGATAAAAGTATCAGGAGCCTCCAATCATAAAACAAACATGATTGATGTAGTTGGCTTTATTTGGAACCTGAATACTTAAAATGAAGCAGACTTTAGCTGGTAAGAAGATTGCACAAGCTTGCATTAGCATGTGAGAAATAGTTCTTCGGTTTGTGTTCAACATCATTTATGATGCATCAAAATGTTAATGCCTCCTACATGAAAAACTCTGCTTCTTTTGAAAGTATCTTCAAAAAGTCCATCTACATGAGAAGATGTACAAGAAATTTCTGATGATTTCAGGATAGTTTGTTTTAACCATCAAAATTCCATGAATAAATATCAAACCATTCCAGAGAACTACAATTATGTCAATTTTCAAACATTTTGCCTGCAAATATTGAGTGATAAGGACATCATTAATAGTATTAACTTAAAAGATTACTGAATGCAATCATCAGAAATCTGGATTAACATCAGCAGAGTGCAATCATTAATTCAGGAATAATGTAGCATTAACTGTATATGTTAATTCAGCTCTTTTACACTGTCAGGCTTAGCAGCCTTCCAAGCTGGTCCTCCTAATGATAATTGACACTCGCTGTTCAAATACTTTGAAAATTTGCAGAAGTGGACAGAATTAGAAAATTAACATTAGTAACAGATTGGGTTTTTGAAAGAAGTCCCAGTGTTGAAACTCCCTCTTTAAGACAAGGGTTGTACTCCAGACAATGCTACTATAGACCAACACTCATTGTTTTGTTGCTTACCAGTCAGTATTATTCTAGTTTCAATTGCCAGTATCATTGCTGCTAGCATGACAACATTAACAGCCTAAGGTAATTTACTGTTAACAGAATGAAGATGCCTTCATCATTCAATAATCAGCCTGAAATATGAGAAAGAGCCCCTCCGGGACTTTAGACCAAATGAGGATTCAATTCAACATGCATTTTGACCTTTACTATAAATGATCTAATTCACTCCTACCGAATAAATATGATACACACACACATACTATAATTGTTGAGACAGAAATCAATGTAATTCTTAAACTAGCACATCCCTTACAGTGCAGCTGATATTTTATTTAATACATAATTTTATGCTTTGGCTACTTCCAGTCATAGCACGGCAGCATTTATATAATCCTGTGTCCTTTTTATTTTACAGAAGTATTTTAAGAAAATGCAGTTTTTTAACACCTTATTTAATACGTATTTACTAAGGCGTACAGAAGCATGGGCCTTACGCTAAACATCCGTAAGACAGAGGTCCTCCACCAGCCTGTTCTCGCCGCACAGCACTGCTCCCCAGTCATCAAGATCCACGGCGCGGCCCTGGACAATGTGGACCATTTCCCATACCTCGGGAGCCTCTTATCAACAAGGGCAGACATTGACGACGAGATTCAACACTGCCTCCAGTGCGCCAGTGCAGCCTTCGGCCACCTGAGGAAAAGTGTTTGAAGACCAAACCCTCAAAACTGCCACCAAGCTCATGGTCTACAGGGCTGTAGTAATACCCGCCCTCCTGTATGGCTCAGAGATATGGACCATGTACAGTAGACACCAAGTCACTGGAGAAATACCACCAACCATGTCTCTGCAAGATCCTACAAATCCCTTGGGAGGACAAATGCACCAACATTAGCATCCGCGACCAGGTCAACTTCCCCAGCATTGAAGCACTGACCACACTTGATCAGCTCCACTGGGCAGGCCACATAGTCCACATGCCAGACACGAGACTCCCAAAGCAAGCGCTCTACTTGGAACTCCTTCACGGCAAAATGAGCCAAAAGTGGGCAGAGGAAACATTACAAGGACACTCTCAAAGCCTCCCTGATAAAGTGCAACATCCCCACTGACACCTGGGAGTCCCTGGCCAAAGACCGCCCTAAGTAAAGCAAGTGCATCCGGGAGGGCGCTGAGTACCTTGAGTCTCATCGCCGAGAGCATGCAGAAATTAAGCGCAGGCAGCAGAAGGAGCATGCAGCAAACCAGTCCCACCCACCCCTTCCCTCAATGACTATCTGTCCCACCTGTGACAGGGACTGTGGTTCTCGTATTGGACTGTTCAGCTACCTAAGGACTCATTTTAAGAGTGGAAGCAAGTCTTCCTCGATTCCGAGGGACTGCCTATGATTACTTCCCTATGATGATTAGACTTCTCATGTTGTGGAACCTATCAATTCATATTGCAGGCAAATATTCCAGCACTGGAACAATATACATGTAATTCTGGGCCCTGCTTGGTGACTGCAGAAGGTCGGTACAGATTGGTAATGAGAAAGCCACACCACTGACTTGTATGGTAAAGCTAAATCTCAAAAGCAACCAGAAAAATTGTTAGCCTCTGTCTCCAGAGACAGTATTTATAATTTACTCCATTGAAGTATAGATTCCTCCACAGGTATTAATGAAAATTATCTCTTTACATGGGCCTGAGCTTTCTGGAATGGGCATCATTGCTAAAGCTAGAGCTGCTGTTGGCAACAGTCTTGTTCTTGGGCCATTAGAGGTGCACCACGGTTAGGGCAGAGTCCCAATTGCTTAACAATGATTACTGCAAATTAATCCCTTCCTTCTCCAAAAAAGTAACATCATCCAGAAATTATATTCATAATTCTTCAGCTAAATGAATTTTTCATTCATTTTAAATTTTAAGATAACCCATTATGTGACTTTTTAATGCAATAATTGTAATCTTTTTCCTGTTCTTTTTCCCTAATCTCCAAAAGTTTGTATTTACTGCTCCAATCTGGCATTTGCCTCTCAAAATGAAATTTCTCAATTACAGGCACCTTGGTTCCTGTTTGGCTCTGTGCTACAGCAGCAGATTGAGGTTCTCTGTCGAACTGGGCAAGATTCAGACATTGGTTCCCAAAAATATAACAACTCATCTTTTCACTCCCTCATATTTTGAAGTGTTGAAATTTTGCAAAATAATTGGCAGAGAAGAAAAGAGATAGAAAGAAAATTGTATTCAAAGCAGACAATGAAAAAGTGCACTTTCACTTTTTTTTTTAAATGTCCAATTTTGCCTTATTAATTTCTCATCCTTGTGAAGCTGCATATAGATGCATACTCCTGTAACTGACACGCCAAAGGCTTATAATGAATTCTGGATCGCTCTACCTGAAAAGGTGGTGGAAACTGATTCCATAAATAATTTTAAAAGGGAGTTGGACAGGTACTTGAGGAAAAGGAACTTACAGGGGCCGAGGTAGAGGGGGCGTGGGACTAAACATGAGTGCCCTTTCAAAGAGCCTGCACAGCCATGCGGGGCTGACTGGCCTCCTATGCTGTAAGTTTCTATGATTCTAACTTTACCGGTACTACTGGTTTACAAACCAAAGCTTCTATTGGTAATGATTTTTAGCTGGTCAATTAGTAGTTTATTCCTACTGCAGATCAGCTCCTAATTCTAGTCGGGTTCTGTCCCCAACAGCCTGTCAAACTCATCAGCTACTATATCACTGTAAAGTGTACACCAGGAATAAAAGAAAAATATTGACCTGTAATTTACAGTCAGCGGCAAAGCAGAGGCATTCCCCGCTGGTCCCGAAGAAAGCTGCACCACAGAGATCTTGTGATCGTTCAATTGGTTTCAGGGATCTGAAATGGGGATTCCCATATCAATGCTGCAGTAATGTCAACAAGCTGTCTAAGCAACCAATCACATTGCAGGATTCTCACAGGAAATGAGAAGCTGCTTTTATCTGGACTTTTAAAAAATGTTGGAGAACGCAGCAGTGTCGGAGCAGTGATTGCTGCGTTTCGATGAGCATGCGCTGAGTCCTGAAGTTGCGCTCAGTTTCAGAGAGGTAATGATGGTAAACGCTGGTAGTTCACCGTTATTACCCACTACAAACTCTGGGCCAATGAATCAAATGATAATTACTAAATATGTAAAGGTTTTTAATGTCTCCATTGCAGTGAGAAGATGTATCTTTGCCAGGACCTTTCTTGATTATTTATTTTTTTAAAGTCAAATGGGTAGAATATCTTTTCGTAGAATGATACAGCACAGAAGGGGGCCATTCAGCCATTCGAGCCTGTGCCGACTCTTTGGTAGAGCTATCGAATTAATTCCACCACCATGCTCTTTCCCCACAGCCCTGTAATTTTTTGCAGTCAAGTATTTATCTAATTCCCCTTTGAAAGTTACTATTGAAACTGCTTCCACCACCCTTTCAGGCAATGCAAAAAAAGTTTCCTCATGTCATCTCTGATTCTTTGGCCAATCACCTGAAATCTGTGTCCTCTGGTTACTGACCCTTCTGCCATTGGAGATAGTTTCTTAATTACTCTATCAAAAGCGTTCATGATTTTGAACATCTGTGTCAAATCTCCTCTTAACGTTCTCTGTTATAAGGAGAACAATCCCAGCTTCTCCAGTATCCACATAGCTGATGTCCCTCATCCCTGGAACCATTCTTGTAAGTCTCTTCTGCACCCTCTCTAAGGCCTTGACATCCTTCCAAAAATGTGATGCCCAGACTTGATCACAATACTCCAGCTGTGGCCTAACCAGTGTTTTATAAAGGTTTAGCATAACATCTGTGGCAGGTCAGGGCCTTAAAAGGAACATACCACTCCAAGGAGCAGCATGAGCTAGTGCAGGAGGGTGACGGCAGTGAAGAGGACGACTGGATTGGACATCATCATAACCCAGGTCGGTGATTGGAGCGTGGGCAGGTGCAACAGGAGCGGCGAGAGATTGCAGAGCGACGTGATCGGGGCCCAGGAGAGGCGAGGGCCCAGGGACAGCACGGGCCAGCCCACACTGTGATATGTGTGCACACTAGGAGCTAGACGTTTCCTAAAGGCCCTCGATGCTCGATTGCCCACTGAGAAGAACCGCTAACATTTGGTGAGAAAAGCTGATAAGAATTTCCATTTTTATGTTTAAAGTAAGTAAAACTAATCGCCCGGTGAGAAAATGGGTGTTGCACACTCAATGTCGGCGGTTTTTTCGACGGGTAAGTGGAAAGTTAGCAACATGGGTGGTCGTTACCGGAATGGATGGTAAGTACTAAAATTTAGTCCGAGGCTGCGGTTGGGCCTAGGGAGGGGGGAAAACTTTAAAAAGAAAATTTCATTAAAAAGATATAAAAACATACAAAGCATTCCCAAGACAGTTTTAAACCTAATCGCCGTTGAAAATTTATTTTTAAATAAATAAAGAACCTTTAACTTTCCTTTCTTTGCAGGGTACTCACCTACCGCCCTGTTTAAGCAGCTTTTACAGGGCGGTTCTCTCGGCGATCTGGACGTCGGCAGTTGAGGCCAAACTTACGCCCTGGCGGTTGTTCTTGGCGTTGCACGTGGGCGGTTTGGTCCCGGCGGGCATCTTCAGATGTGGGCGATACCATGAAGAAACTTAAGTGGAACCTCTCGCTGGGCGGAAAAACAGCTGTACCACCGAGAAAATCGCCGACAATGAAGCCGAAAGTCTAGCCCATGGTCCGTGCAGCAGAGCTGGTCTCCAATCATCTTGGGTAATCCTTGCTACTGGACCAAGACCTAGCTCTATCAAGCCGGTGTGGTGGCTGGTGTGCAACGACCACCATATGGTAAAAAAATCCACGCACAGACATCTTCCACCCTTCAACAAGTAATTCGTGACCTGGAATATTACGTCCTTCATTGAAACACCTGTGAACTCATCCCTTTCCGGCGTGGGAGTAAGTCATTCTCGATACGAGGGACTGCCTAAGAAGAAGAATGAATTCTTAATCCCTCCTTGAAATCTGTTCACGTGCAACTGAAAAGGCTTATATAGAAATTAAAATGATTTCATTACAGATGTTGAACTGTCATTAATGGCAGACGATCGCCGGAATCCCCATAGAATTGGCGCAATCAGCTTCTGCTGAGGTTACTGTGGGTGATCATGGAACCTCCGTAGGAATTCTGTCCTATGTGTTCTGGAAATTATTGGGAAATGTTTACATTTTCTGTCAATTGAAAGTGTTATTTCCTTAAATTTGTTGCATTATGATTTATGAAAATGACTGCTCCATCCTTCCATTGCTAACTTGGCATTCACCAGTGATTTTCAGGACTGGAGATTAAGAAAGGTCAATGTCAATCCTTTAATTGTCAGTATAAATATACAGTGCCACTGGAATTAACAGCCCTATTATTCCAATATGCTGGTGGTCCAATGGCCATTTTACAATATAGTGTAGAAGAAATGACAACATTTCACATCCTGAGATACTGAGCAAGATTATCAAAAGGAAACATCAGCAATGAAACAGTTTGGAATGCCCCTCATTGTGTGGTACGGAGTGAAGCCCAAATCCAATCCTCTGTATGTGCTGATCTCAACCAAGGCAAAACTACAATTAGTGTCAGCATCATGGGCTGAAGGTAGGGGGGAAACAATCAACAAAGTTCACCCTTATGATTTCTAACCAGTGACCCATACTGCAAAGTGAACATAAGATAGGATGAGACTCAGCTGTGATATCCTCCACAGCTGGAAATCTTGCCTATACTCACCTGTGTATAAAACAAACACTTGGGCCCCCAATTTTAACTCCAAATGGATTTCCCGATCAGGCCGGAGTTAAAAATTACAGTCGGGTCTCAATGATGTCATCGGTCTGCAACATGCATGTGTAACGAAGGACCCTGTTGGCTCCAGGTGTGTGTCCTTGCTGCCGAATCAGGAGAACAGGTTAAAATTGCAGATGTTGTGATTGTTATGTATGTAACACTTGGCAACCTGTGTCACACCATCACCAGAAGGCCTACCTGTTGGAGTCCCAAGGGATCCTAGCATTCCTTGGGAGCAAGGTATATAAGCAGGCCTCCCACGCTGTACCAGCACTCTGCAGTTTAATTAAAGGAGCTAAGGTCGCACTTGTTCATTGCATACAGTACTCAGTTGCATCACTTATTATGAATGTAACAATTGCCGAATGTAACAAACAACCACGCGAAAAGGCAAAGAACTGTTGGTATCCTGGAGAAATTCTCAGAAGGGCCGATTGGGAGGCCTTCGTGGAGCGACTTGACCAATACTTCGTGGCTAACGAGCTGGAAGGGGATGGGAATGCTGCCAAACAAAGGGCGATCCTTCTTACCGTCTATGGGGCAACAACCTATGGCCTCATGAAGAATCTTCTAGCTCCGGTGAAGCCAACAACCAAATCATACGAAGAACTGTGTACGCTGGTCCGGTAGCACCTAAATCCGAAGGAAAGCATTCTGATTGAAAGGTATCGATACTACACGTATCAGCGGTCTGGGGCCAGGAAGTGGTGAGCTACGTCGCCGAACTAAGGCACCTTGCAGGACATTGCGAATTTGATGGATTCCTAGAACAAATGCTAAGAGACCTTTTTGTACTTGGCATTGGCCATGAGGTAATCCTTTGCAAACTATTGACTGTTGAAACACTGAATCTGAGCAAAGCCATAACGATAACCCAGGCATTTATGTCCACCAGCAATAACACCAAACAAATTTTGCAGCACAAAGAGGTTTCGGCCAGTACTGTACACAAAGTAAAGTCATTTTCGAGCAGGAATGCATATGGCAGAACGTACATGCAGGCAGCTGCACAACCTCAGATGACCCAGAGTCCGCCATCAATCATTAATGCGAGGCAGTTAACACCTTGTTGGCGCTGTGGAGGTGATCATCGGGCCCATCAATGCCGCTTCAAACACTATGCATGCAAAGGCTGTAGAACAATGGGTCACCTCCAGTGAATGTGCAGACGAGCTGCAAACCCTGCAAACCATCATGTTGCAGAGGAAGATCGATCCATGGTGGATCAGGCTGAACTAGAGACTCGAACCAAGGATGCAGAAGTGTATGGGGTATACACCTTCACCACAAAATGTCCACCGATCATGTTAAAAGTTGAACTGAACGGAATTCCAGTATCCATGGAACTGGACACGGGTGTGAGTCAGTCCATAATAAGCAAAAAGGCCTTCAACGGGCTGTGGAGCAACAAGGCACACAGGCCCAAGCTTAGCCCCATTCACACCAAGCTAAGAACTTACACCAAAGAGCTGATCCCTGTTATTGGCAGTGCAGAAGTAAAAGAGTAGTGCACGAATTCCCACTATGGATTGTGCCAGAGGATGGCCCCACACTGTTCGGCAGAAGCTGGCTGGGGAAAATCCGCTGGAACTGGGACAACATCCGAGCACTTTCGTCTGTTGACGATGCCCCATGTGCTCAGGTTCTGAGCAGATTCCCGTTGTTGTTTGAGCTGGGCACTGGAAGTTTCTCGGGGGCGAAGATGCAGATCCACTTGGTTCCCGGTACCTGGCCCATCCATCACAAGGCACGGGCAGTACCATATGTGATGCGAGAGAAAGTGGAAATTGAGCTGGACAGGCTGCAGCGAGAAGGCATCATCGTGCCGGTGGTGTTCAACGAGTGGGCCAGTCTGATTGTTCCAGTTCTGAAAGGTGATGGCACGGTCAGAATTTGTGGGGACTATACAGTAACGATTAACTGTTTTTTGCTACAGGACCAATACCCATTACCCAATGCAGACGACCTATTTGCGACCTTGGTTGGAGGAAAGATGTTCACCAAGTTGAACCTGACCTTGGCCTACATGAGCTGGAGGAATCTTCGAAAGGCCTCACCTGCATCAACACGCACAAAGGTCTGTTCATCTACAACAGATGACCATTTGGGATTCGTTCAGCCGCAGCAATTTTCCAACGGAACATGGAGAGCCTGCTAAAGTCGATTCCGTGCACCGTGGTCTTCCAGGACAACATACTGGTCACAGGTCGGGACACCATTGAACACTTAAAGAATCTGGAAGAGGTTCTAAGTCGGCTAGATCATGTGGGACTCAGGTTGAAATGCTCGAAGTGTGTTTTCTTAGAAAGAAGAATCATGGCAGACGGCATCAGACCCACCGATGCCAAGACAGAGGCCATCAAGAACACGCCGAGACCACAGAACGTGACGGAGCTGCGGTCATTCTTGGGACTCCTCAACTATTTTGGTCATTTCCTACCCAGGTTAAGCACCTTGTTAGAACCCCTACATGTGCTACTGCACAAGGGAGAAGACTGGGTATGGGGGAAAATCACAAGAGGCTGCTTTTGAGAAAGCCAGAAATCTGTTATGTTCCAACAAACTGCTTGTTCTGTATAACCCATGTAAATGATTAGTGCTAGCTTGCAATGCGTCCTCATATGGGGTCGGGTGTGTGTTACAACAGGCTAATGAATCGGGAACATTGCAACCGGTCACCTATGCATCCAGGAGTTTGTCCAAGACAGAAAGGGCTTACAGCATGATTGAAAAAGAAGCTCTGGCGTGCGTTTACGGGGTGAAAAAAATGCACCAGTATTTGTTTGGTCTCAAGTTTGAGCTATAAACTGACCATAAGCCGCTCATATCGCTATTCTCAGAGAGTAAAGGGATTAACACCAATGCCTCTGCTCGCATCCAAAGATGGGCACACACGCTGTTGGCATACAACTATGTAATCCACCACAGACCAGGCACAGAGAACTGCGCTGATGCTCTCAGTCGGCTACCATTGCCCACCACCGGGGTGGAAATGGCACAGCCTGCAGACTTGCTCATGGTGATGGATGAATTCAAAAACGAAAAGTCACCCGTTACGGCCTGCCAGATCAGGACCTGGACCAGCCAGGATCCTTTACTGCCCCTGGTAAAAAAACATAGTCCTCCATGGGAGCTGGTCCAGCGTCCCAGCGGAGGTGCAGGAAGAGATCAAGCCATTCCAGAGGCGCAAAGACGAAATGTCCATACAGGCGGACTGTCTTTTGTGGTGTAATCACGTGGTTTTGCCTAAGAAAGGCAGGAAAACGTTCATACACGAACTACATAGTACCCAGCCAGGCATAGTAATGATGAAAGCTATAGCCAGATTCCATGTGTGGTGGTCCAGCATCGACTCAGACTTAGAGTCATGCGTGCGCCAATGCAACGCTTGCTCTCAACTGAGCAATGCACCCAGTGAGGCACTGCTAAGTTTGTGGTCATGGCCTTCCAAACAGTGGTCTAGGATCCACGTTGACTTTGCGGGCCCGTTCCTAGGCAAAATGTTTTTGGTTGTTGTGGATGCTTATTCAAAATGGATTGAATGTGTAATAATGTCTGTAAGCACGTCCAATGCCACCATTGAAAGCCTACGAGCCATGTTTGCCACGCATGGCCTACCCGATGTCCTTGTAAGCGACCATGGGCCGTGCTTCACCAGTGCTGAATTCAAGGAATTCATGACCCGCAATGGGATCAAGCACGTCACATCTGCCCCGTTCAAGCCCGCATCCAACGTTCAGACAGAACGGGCAGTCCAGACCATCAAGCAAAGCTTGAAACGCATGTCGGAAGGCTCCCTGCAGACCCGCCTGTCCCAAGTCCTGCTCAGCTACCGCACCAGACCGGGGTTCCCCCAGCCGAGCTGCTCATGAAAAGGACGCTCAAAACAAGGCTCTCTCTTGTCCACCCTGATCTCCATGATCACGTCGAGGGTAGGCGGCATCAACAAAGCATGTACCATGATCACGCAAACGTGTCACGCGATATTGAAGTCAATGACCCTGTATTTGTACTCAACTATGGACTTGGTCCCAAATGGCTTGCTGGCACTGTCATAGCCAAAGAAGGGAGTAGGGTGTTTCAGGTCAAATTGGCCAATGGACTAACGTGCGGAAAGCATTTGGACCAAACCGAATTTCGGTTCCCAAACAGCCACGAGCAACCCGAAGAGGACACCACCAACTTCGACCCTCCAACACACACATACAAGTGGCAACCGACATCATGATTGACCACGAAGCTGAACTCACCATCCCCAGTAGCTCGGCAAGGCCAGCTGCCCAGCAGCCAGCGAAGAACCAACCAACTCACCCACACCTGCATTTGTACCAAGACAATCGACAAGGGAGCGAAAAGCCCAGATCTTCTCACCCTGTAAATAAGTGTACTATTGACTTTGGGAGGGAGTGATGTTATGTATATAACTCTTGGCAACCTGTATCACACCACCACCAGAGGGCCTACCTGTTGGAGTCCCAAGGGATCCCAGCATTCCTTGGGAGCAAGGTATATAAGCAGGGCTCCCACGCTGTACCAGCATGCTGGAGTTTAATTAAAGGAGCTAAGGTCACACTTGCTTATTGCATACAGTACTCAGTTGTATCACTTATTATGAGCGTAACAGCGATCATGGCAGCTTTCGGACAGGCTAGACCCAGGGCGATTTTAACTGTCCACCATCAGGTTTCTGTTGAGCGAGTAGAGTTAAAAATCCTTGGTCAGATCACCAAATGTTGCTGGCAACCTGTCTTCCAGGAAATTCAGCATCTTTCAGAAGAGGAGAGCAAAATTGGGGGGAGGGGGAAGCAGCGAAGCATTTAATACACGCGATTTGTATTCACACCTTCTGTAATATAAATGTGCAATGTTACAAGTAAGTATTTATATCTGTCCATGTTCTTTAATTCAATCATGAGGAAATGAGGAGATTACTCTAGATCACAACTAAGCACTTTCAACAAACACTGCACATTCCTTATAAATCTTTAATCCACTCAAGGGAATGAACGGTTTATAGGAGCCAATAGGTTAAAGATTTATATAAAATTTTATATATCAGTAACCTATTGATTCTGAAATTCCCCTCCCCCATGTGGACTTTTTTAAGCTAACAAAAATCCATGTACACATTAAACTTCCTTGTTGCCAAGGCAACCAGACACTTAAGGGAAATTTCAGTACATATACATACTTTATGTCCTTTTTACGATATGCTCTTAGAACTACTAATAACTTAGGGGTGTCAAAGTGATTTAATATTTGTATTACGCTGTGCCATCTCACATCAAAATCAACTTGCACTTATATAGCATCCTTAACATAGAACAATGCCTCATAGTAATTCACTAAAGGAGAAATGGGTGGAGACAAAGCAGGAATTAGGACAAGAGTTAGGGAAGATGCCCAAGAAGTGGTCAAAAAAATAGGCTTTGAGGATACTTTTGAAGATGGTGTTTTTTATACACAAAGTGAAATGGAGGCAATTAGGAAAAAATTGCAGAGGGCAGGGTCAAGCTAGCTGCAAACTCTGCTACCAATGGTGAAGCAGGGAGAGGAGAGTAAACATACAACAGACTACAGTCAGAAAAATGAAAGGGTGCAAGTTAGGATGCAGAACTGGAGGAAGCTGCATGGATAGGGTAGCACAAGGCTAGGGAGGAATGTATAAATGAAGACAAGAATTTTAAAGCTATTGCATGGGAAAGATTTAAGCAACCAGTGGAGATCGGTAAAACCAGTGGCAATTGGTGAAGATGGATGTGAGTGGCTGTGTTGGAGTTTCTGGAGTGTGGCTCCTCCACATTAGCAAAATTGAGTCTGGATGTGATGAAGGCAAAGGTAATTTCACAGCTGGTGTTGTTTACGTATGGACAAAAGTAGTCAGTGTAAAAGGAAGTCTTGGTGATGGAAAGGATATGTGGCCTGACGCTCAACTGAAGGTCAAAAGATCAAACCAAACACCAAGGATGCTCACCGTCGGATTCAAACTGAGTAAGTGATTAGGAAGAAGGGTGGAACTGTGGGGGGAGGTACAACGTTTTCCATGGGAGTGGAACAAAATGGCTTCACTCATACCAATGTTAAACTAAAGCCAGTTCTGGCACATCCATGACTTGTTTTTGGACAAGCAACATGCAACTACATATCTTAGCTAACCTATCCAATTTTTTTTAAAGATATGTGGTGTGATTCTGGACTTTTCCAAAACTTTAAGTGATGCCTTTTATGTCGAATAAAAGTATTGAAGGACAGGGTGTAGACCATAGAGTCATGAAGGTTTACATAAGAACATAAGAAATAACTTTACAACCCTGAGAGAAGAAATTCCTGCTCATCTCAGTTTTAAATGTCCCCTAGTTTTAGTTTTCCTATGAGTGGAAATAACCTCTCTGCATCCACCTTGTGGAACGCCCTCATTATCTTCTAAGTTTCAATAAGATCACCTCTCATTCTTCTGAACTCCAATGAGTATCGGCCCAACCTACTCAACCTATCTTTGTAAGTCAACCCCCTCATCTCCGGAATCAACCTTCTCTGAACAGCCTCCAATGCTAGTATATCCTTCCTTAAATATGGAGATCAAAACTGTATGCAGTACTCCAAGTGTGACCCCACCAATATCCTGTACAGTTGCAGCAGGACTTCTCTGCTTTTATACTCTATCCCCTTTGCAATAAAGGCCAACATTCCATTTGCCTTCCTGATCACTTGCTGTACCTGCATACGAACTTTTTGTGGTATCATGCACAATAACCCCAGGTCCCTCTGTACTGCAGCACTTTGCAATTTTTCTCCATTTAAATTGTAACTTGCTTTTGAATTTTTTCTGCCACTGCGGATACCCTCACATTTTCCCAAATTATACTCCATCTGCCAAATTTTTGCCCACTCACTTAGTCTGTCTATATCACTTTGCAGATTGTTTATGTCCTCCTCACAATTCACTTTCCCACCCATCACAGTGCAGAAGGAGGCCATTGAGCTCATTGTACCTCTGGCAGATCTTTGCCAGAGTGATCCAAAACTAATCCCATCTTCCATTCTCATCATAGCCCTGTATCTCCTTTGCTTCAAATAGTTATCCAATTTTATTTTAAAAGGTGCAATGGGCTGTGCCTCAACCAGTCCCTGTGACAAAGCATTCCATGGTCCAACAACCCTCTGAGTAACCCCTCACCTCTCATTGAAAACTTCAAATTGTTGATCCTTAGTCACTAACTTCTCAACCAGAGAAAATTATCTTTCCCTATTCATCATATCAAACTCTCCATTATTTCAAAGACAACTCCATTAAATCTCCTCTGAGCCTTTCTCTGCTCCAGTGGAAATCATCCCACTCTTTCACATCTTTCCTCATAACTAGAGTTATCATCATCCTGATGAATCTAGGTTGTAATCACTCAAGCAACTATAGTTGTTTAAGTCTGACCTCCTGCAAACCCATCCTGAAGAAAGAGATCCTTTATTATCGAGTCGGCAGTTTTCGCCTGCTTGGTAGATGCTGAGATGCCCACTTGTTGTATTTAATACCGAGATTGATTATTTCAATAAAAATCCACCTGCCTCAAATTTCTGCACATTCTCCAAATTTCTGAAAAGTTTGAAAAAAATTCAGACAGATAGATTGTAATGAAAACTTCTATATTCTGTATTAAATAAGGCAAGTTGGGATCCCAGTACCATGAATATCTAAAATATTAGCCCAGGTAAGTGGGTTCCATTCAATTATTGCTCAATATAAATGGCCATGTCTCTCCCTCCTCATGATACAAATGTTGACAATTTCAAAAGATTTTTTTAAATGGCTTTAAATTTTGTGTAAGTGAAGGATTATTAGATTTTGGACTGCCTAAATTCAGTTCTGAGTCAACATTGTTCTACAGCACAATTGAAGAAAAGAGAGAGACAGAAAATGAGAATAAGTACCTTTCAAGCAGTATACCCAAGCTACATGTAAAAGATGCAGGATTTATTTTTTAAACACAGAAGTTTTTAAAAATTTCCTGATATTTCAGAAGTATCTTGGGATTATAATAGACCTGGACATCCTGAACCAGTTTGGATTAAAGTTATTACATTAGATCACAAGATATTAACTGTGCCAATCCTGTTATCACAGCTACATAACAGGGTGTACAAATGACAGTCTAATCTCATTTATATTTAAATTCTGACTTCCTAAATCATTGACACTTCCACAGAGTGATGAAAGGAGCGATAAGACTCATATGTCACATAGACCCAGAGCAGAATCAATCTTCAGGGTTTGGTGCCTTTTTGTTTGGAGGGAAATATTTCCAGACAGACGGGAGGTAGGGGGGGCGGGGGGGGGGGGGGGGGGGAGGCGGGGATGGGAATGAGAATTACATTGATCTGTGAGAAAACCTCTCATCACACAGTTGTAAAGTTAATGCACAATGAGAAATTGTTTTTTCTTAATAAGAAATGTTTATTGTTTAAAAGGAAAATAATCGCTCACAGCAAATGGCAACATTTTTAAAAAATTCTAGTTTTAATGAAGTAATAAAATCACTTGATCTTCCATCCAAAAGGAGAGTTTGGATTTTAATGTATAATGAATTATACAATAAAATCTGTCCTTATTAGAGTAATATTATGGCTCACTGCAGTCACAAAACATCTCAGTAAGATGCCCAAGCAAGGACACATATTAGACTATGTTAGGCATCATTCCATTTGTACAAAGGAAAGTGGCCATATTAAATGTTACCAATTAGCTTCTTAAATGTTATAATAAAGATGGATAGGATTTAGGGTTTCTCCATTTGCTATCTTCTCATAGCTGAGAGGACAGGGCAGAAACCCAAACCCAGGTCACCACTAATCTCATTAGTCCTGTGATGGCTGGTTCTCCATTTTAATGCTCTCTTTCATTTCCTATGGTGAGGGGCCAGGCCTGTACTCTGACTCTCCACCACAATCAGCCCAGTTGAGATCAGCAACCTGGGGGATTGTGGCGCTATGCCATGTCCTACCATTCCAGGGCACAATGCTTTGGACGTAGATTGTGCCAGCTTTTCTTGCATAAACAGTTGCTACTAAATGCAGTAATTTATATAAACTGTCAACCTGGCTGGAATTGGTGCTTTCATAAGAACATAAGAAATAGGAGCAGGACTAGGCCATACGGCCCCTCGAGCCTGCTCCGCCATTCAATAAGATCATGGCTGATCTGATCATGGACTCAGCTCCAGCTTCCCGCCCGCTCCCCATAACCCCTTATTCCCCTATCATTTAAGAAACTGTCTATTTTTGTTTTAAATTTATTCAATTTCATGTCCCAGCTTCCACAGCTACTGAAGCAGCGAATTCCACAGATTTACAACCCTCTGAGAGAAGAAATTTCTCCTCATCTCTGTTTTAAATGGGCGGTCCCTTATTCTAAGAGTATGCCTTCTAGTTCTAGTCTCCCCTATCAGTGGAACCATCCTCTCTGCATCCAATTTGTCAAGCCCCCTCATAATCTTGTATGTTTCGATAAGATCATCTCTCATTCTTCTGAATTCTAATGAGTAGAGACCCAACCTACTCAACCTTTCCTCATAAATAAACCCCTCATCCCTGCAATCAACCTAATAAACCTTCTCTGAACGGCCTCCAAAGCAAGTATATCCTTTCGTAAATATGGAAACCAAAACTGCACGCAGTATTCCAGGTGTGGCCTCATGTATAGCTATAGTTTTAGTGCTGCATAAATGATAGCCGTGATGTATTCTCACTCTGGCTGATAAAACTTATCCAAATCGGTGTTTTATACACTGCCCCATTTTCTGTTCCATTGACTGTTACTTACACCAAAATGTGCTGAGAATATCATTAGATTATGCTAAAACTGGTGTAAACAAACAAAAATCAATGGGCCCATGGAAAGCATGGAATTTTCACCATATTCCTTCTTCAAGTCAATTTTTACATGTGAAAATTAAAGTTTGAAGCAATCAAACTATCCTTAAAGCACAATAGGCACACAATATTTAAGAAAATGCAATTATGGAAATCTTTCAATGTTTAATACACTCATTCTGAAGCCATAAAATTGCATTGAGAGATACAGAAAATACAATTTTGCAAAGAGAATTTTATTAAAAAGCCATAAAACACCAGAAATGTGACTTTGGGTGGTGATGCACCTGATGAGCATAAATTTACAATCAGTTCAGAAATGGCATATATACAGGACATTTGCGTAAGCTTTTCTTTTGCATAGGGGCAGAGCCATGTTAATAAGCAGCAGATTCACTGAATTGCTGCAAATGGTCAAGGAGACATGGGCATAGCATAAAAACAGGCGAGAGTCATTTCCGCAAAATTTCCTCAATCTATTGCACTGAAACACCAGCATAATGCTTGACTTGTGCCATTATTTCAGCATGTTTCGAGTAAATTCGGAGCCTTAATGTGATACCTACCAGAAACTTATACAAAAATATCTTCTTTCCATCGTACTTCCTAATATGTTTAATTTGTGCCCTTTGGTATTTAAAACCCTTTCCTATAGGGAGATTTGCCAGGACCAGCTGTGTCAATTTTTTCATAATTTTGTAAATGTTAATTAGATCACCTCAAGTCTTCTCTTTTCCTAAGAGGCAGAAAGGTTATCTCCACTTCCTATTTCCATGACGGTGCCCTATGGTTACCTTATTGCAGCTGTATAGCAATGGGACCACAGCAAGTGATGCAGTCGTAGTGTGCAGTGATTGGGTTAAAACATTGTGCTTGTGTCTTTTAAGTGTTTTTGCCCAAGGCAGATAAACATTTTTGGTCTAGGCCATGGTAGCCTGATATTAACAGCATCATTACTCCTGAAATATTTCTGCACATGTAAAAGTAAGGTCAAACTGTCAGCGATGCCATTCAAAAATAGATGATAGAATTGTCATATTTTGCCAGCTGTGTTATTTGTTTTGCCTCCTTGACATTAACAAGGCTACCACTGGGAACCGTCTGCACTCCAAACTGTCTCAATCCTGTTCAGTTCAAGTATTTCTACATACTTCTCTTTCCTTATCTGTTCAAGGCGCAGCCAATGTTAAGTATATGCCCGTCAGTAAAACAGAATTGTAAATAGATTTCTGCCAATTGCCTGCAGTTGCTCATCCCTAAATATTACGTTACAAATAAAAACTGTGGCTCCATTATATAAAACAAAGCACCTTCCACAGGGCTATTCATTTTTCAGCTCTCACAAGTACAATGAAGTGAAAAATCCCTTTTTATCCAGAACTGTGCAAGAAGCTGGGGCTAATTGATGTAGCCTGTCTGCCCACTGTGGGTGCAAGAGGCCAATCAATGAACATTCCTTTCCGAAACATAAGAAATAGGAGCAGGAGTAGGCCATTTGACCCCTCGAGCCTGCTTCAAATTTTCTAGGATCAAAATTAGCAAAAATAAATTACAAGTTTTCTGTCGTACGTCTGGTGGTATGTATAACTTTGGCTAATGGTCTGGTCGTTATCACACTGCTGTTTGTGGAAGCTGGATGTGTGCAAATTGGCAGCCTCGCTTCCTACAGTATTACAGTGATTACACTTCAAAAAACGTTGAATGTAAATTAGCTGTAAAGCGCTTTGGGATGGCCGGTCATCGTGAAAGGTGCAATACAAATGCAAGTCTTTCTTTCTAATAATTTTCACCAACCTAATGAGAAAAGTTTAAAAAGAATCAGAGCGGCATTATAATGGTGCCAAAGATCTGGGAACCAGCCACCTTTACAGGATGGAGCTAGGTAAAAGTGGTCTTCAACAGCCCACAGAAAATATATACACACACATCCATTTCCATTGCAATAAATATAAACACACAGATCCATTTCCATTGCAATAAATATATACGCACACACACCACATGCACACCTTCACTAAGCTTATTTATTTTATTTTTCTTCCCCATCACTCTTTTTAGCAGTGCGGCTAACCTCTTATCTCAAGGTTACACAGCTGAAAATAGCCACTTAAGTGAGACAGGGCTGCCAATGGAAGTGTTAAGAGCATCAATGTTCTTTTTCTGGCCAGAGCTGCAAAAGGAGAGAGTGGCATGTCAGTGGCAATGATGCCCTTAACACCACACAGAATATGCTATTGCCATAACAGCAGAACTAGGTCCCATTCTCAGCTATGTATATCAGCTTCTGTAACACTGAACTGCAATTTCACAATGTAGATGTCCTACCTGTTAAACTGTTATCTTCTATAACTTGCTGCCTTATCTCGAGAAACCTTCTGGACTACACCATTAATATAAAAGGCAAGTATGGAGAAACAGATTAACACATTCTTGCCATGGCTTGTCCCTGATAAAACCCACATCCATTGCAATAAATTAGCCTGTTTGAATACTGGATCCACAGGACTAGCAATTAACTTATCCATCCACATAGTCCACATAACATAAGAACATAAGAAATATGAACAGGAGTAGGCCATACGACCCCTTGAGCCTGCTCCGCCATTCAATAAGATCATGGCTGATCTGATCATGGACTCAGCTCCACCTCCCTGTCCGCTCCTCATAACCTCTTATCCATTTATCATTTAAGAAACTGTCTATTTCTTTCTTAAATTTATTCAATATCCCAGCTTCCACAGCTCCCTGAGGCAACGAATTCCACAGATTTACAACTCTCTTGTTTTAAATGGGCGGCCCTTTATTCTAAGATCATGTCCTCTAGTTCTAGTCTCCCCCATCAGTGGAAACATCCTCTCTGCATCCACCTTGTCAAGCCCGCTCATAATCTTATACATTTCGATAAGATCACCTCTCATTCTTCTGAATTCCAATGGTTAGAGGCCCAACCTACTCAACCTGTCCTCATAAGTCTACCCCCCTACCCCCTCATCTCCGGAATCAACCTAGTGAACCTTCTCTGAACTGCCTCCAAAGCAAGTATATCCTTTCCTAAATATGGAAACCAAAACTGCACACAGTATTCCAGGTATGGCCTCACCAATACCCTGTATAGCTGTAGCAAGACTTCCCTGCTTTTATACTCCATCCCCTTTGCAATAAAGGCCAAGATTCCATCAGCCTTCCTGATCACTTGCTGTACCTGCATACTATCCTTTTGTGTTTCATGCATAAGTACCCCCAGGTCCCGCTGTACTGTAGCACTTTGCAATCTTTCTCCATTTAAATAATAACTTGCTCTTTGATTTTTAATCTGCCAAAGTGCATGACCTTGCACTTTCCAACATTATACTCCACCTGCCAAATTTTTGCCCAATCACTTAGCCTGTCTATGTCCTTTTGCAGACTTTTTGTGTCCTCCTCACTCATTGCTTTTCCTTTGTATCCACCTTTGTATCGTCAGCAAAGTTGGCTACATTACACTCAGTCCCTTTTTCCAAGTTGTTAATATAGATTGTAAATAGTTGGGGTCCCAGCATTGATCCCTGCAGCACCCCACTAGTTACTGAACAATTTATCCCGACTCTCTGTTTTCTGTTAGTTAGCCAATCCTCTATCCATGCTAATATATTACCCCCAACCCCATGAACTTTTATCTTGTGCAGTAATCTTTTATGTGGCACCTTGTCAAATGCCTTGTGGAAGTCCAAATACACCACATCCACTGGTTCCCCTTTATCCACCCTGTTTGTTACAGCCTTAAAGAATTCCAGCAAATTCTGCATAATTTACTTTTCAAAGGAACAGACATAAAAGCCACTAGTTTTGGCTTTTATCCCCTTGTAGTGGTACTGGGCGGTAGGGAGCTGTATACATCCCTCATGTAAGACCGGCTTCTGTTGCAATGGCCATACTGCGCATGCGCATTTTTTCCCCCTGTGTTTCAGGGGTCAGGAGTCAGCCCACACATGCGCAGTTGAGGAAGGAATGGGTAGAGAGATAGGGAGAGGAGAAATCACTTACAAACAGTCTGTATTGAGAACTTAAATATTATATTGCTTACCAAAGCTCTTGTGTGCTAAATATTATATTGCATACCATAATATTAAAAACATAGCCTTACATTATCAGAAATAAATAATATGAATAATATTACTATTAAAACAAATCATAATGGAAGATCAGTTGATGGTCGCGATTGAGGCCGAGGCAAAGGTAGGAGGGAGGAAGAGGGTGAAGAGGCCCAAGTTGCCTAGGTCCACGAAGTGGAGGCGCGTTGGGACCAACTGACCCGGGGTGGTCATGGCAAACCGAGCCCCCCCTGTCTATCAGAGAATATGGGCAGAGATTGTCGAGGCGGTATCCCCGGTTGCCAGGTCCGTCGGGAGCCAGTCCAATGTTGCAAGCGCTGAAATGACCTTGTTTCTGCCGCAAGTGTAAGTAATAACTCTAGTAACTTTAATCATTCACTGACTCGTTACTTAAAATGTAAAACTACCATATTGTGATTTTGTTAATGTTGGTAAATTTGGTGTTACACATTATTACTATCAACAATGTTATTATATTGTTTTCCTGTAATTAATAAGAAGCGTTCATCATGCATCACTTGCATGCTAACGGTGCATTAATGGGACAGTGTTGAAAGGCATTTGGTGGGTCCTAGTATCTGAGCAATTATCTTGTATTGTCATCTTTTCAGAAAAAAATTGTTTTTAACAGAGGCGAGCGTAGGTGCACCAGAGGAGAGCCAACAGAGCTGGAAGAGCTCACGGACCTGAAGGTGCGGGTCGCAGCCCTCACAGGGGCACATGATTGCTCGGCCACCCGTGAGGGTGCAGATCCGGTGTTAGCGCCACGCAAGTCACGCATAATCCCCGGGCCGTGCATAGTCATGTGAACATAATGTATAAATGATGCCAAGTGATGTAATGTAATGCTGGGACCATAACGAAATATTATTATCATGCCATGCAGACTCTGTAAATTCTGTTCATGTTCATTGCATGTGACGTCTCTCGGTGATATATAATGCAGTAATGTTACTCCTCTACGTATGTCTGTGCAATGTAAGCATTAAAATGTCACCCTGACTCTCCTTCCCTTGCCCTTCTGCTTACCTCTTCCGTTATTTTTTCTAGCTGGCCAGGAGCACATAGTGCCGATTGTTGTACTTATTAGTGGAGATGACACCAAAGAGCAGGAGGAGGATGATGATGAAGAAAACATCCAGCTGTTCGACCCCCTCCAGGAAGCACTGTTGGAAGTGGAAGGAGAAGAAGGGGGGGGCGGTGGGGGGGGGGCGGGCGGCTACTGAAGTGTCCTTCATTCCTGCGGCCACCTCTTCCTCAGCCGAATCCACATTTCATAGATTCGGCTCCGAGGAAGTGGCGGGACCAAGCGGTGTGCAGCAGGGCACACCGAGTGGTACAGCCCCTGTGCCTAATCCGCGCAGGTTGATTCGGCAGGGGAGGCGTGCTCGAAGACAGGCAGACACCGACCTGGCCATGGTTGCGCTGTCTAGGGCGAGCGTCGATGTTGGTTGAGAGCTTCTCCAGACAATAGGTGCCCTGGCCGGAAACATCGCAGCGCAATCAGTGCACTAATCGGACAACACGGCGACGCTGATTGCGGTGACGCAACAAATCGCCGCTTCCGTGGATGCCCTGCGGCAGCCGCTGGAATAGATGTACGGCACTGAACCCCACCATGTCATGCCACCACTGCCGACAGCACCTGGGAGTCAGGAGCTTGACGATACTTCTGACTCCGAAGACGGGTCGTCAGACCATCCCTCTTCTCCAAATTCCCCACACATGGCGCTGCCACCGTCACCCCCATCTACAGCAGCAGCGCTCGGGGCGCCCTGCTGCACAACACACTGGTCCCAACTCGGGCAGGGGTAGGGCTGATGCCAAAAAAACATCTGGGGGTGAGGTGGAGGGAGGGTGGGGAGAAGGGGGAGAGGCAGTGGTCACAGGTAGATTTGTTGGCAGGTTGGGAGGGTGCGGAGGAGTTGTTTATTCAAAAAATGTTAATGAAAAATTGTTTACTGTTTTTGGGGGCGTTGTGAGTGTTTTGTAATAAAAAATTGTTCACTGTTTGAGGTGTTGTTGTGGGTTTAATGTTTAAAGTTTAATGTTTAATTTTTTCAATCTTGTAAATTTTTAAAAAATTTGTTTCAAATTTACTTCAAAAAGAATGATTTATAATTTATTAATTTATTTGACAAAATAAATTTTTCAAAATTTATAACGTTTTATTGAACTGAACAATTATTGTGCAGTGTCTCACTCACTTTTACAAAATGAGGGGTCAGCAATCAATACAGTTGCAAAAAATGGGCATTTTAAGGTTTAAACTTAATTCTTAACCGTTCAAGCAAATCGTTCATTTATGAGCCGCTGACGTAACAGTTTTGCTGCTGCATAAGGGACTTCTCCTGTGGTGTAGGGGTGGGTGGTATCATGGTTTCATCGTCAGACTTCTCCTCGCCCTCCTCAACCTCCTCTTCCTCCCCTTCCTCTGCCTCGTCCCCTCTGTCCTGAGGTTGACCTGCAGTCCCCTGTGGCATTTCCTGTCCCCTTCTGATTGCCAAGTTGTGCAACCTGCAACACATCACAATGAACTCAGCGACCTGCTCAGGGTAGTATCGTAGGCTGCCTCCAGAGTGGTCCAGGCATCTGAAGAGCTGCTTCAGCACTCCGATAGTCTTTTCAATGATATTGCATGTGGCTATGTAGGTGTTATTGTAGCGATGCTCGGCATCTGTCTGAGGCTTACGGAGGGAGGTCAAGAACCAGGTGACGAGGCCGTATCCTTTGTCACCCAGCATCCAGCATTGACCTTGTGGTTGACTCTTAAAGAGGTCGGAGACAGTGCTCTCACACAAGATGTGCGCATCATGATTGCGCCCTGGAAAATTGGCATTTACTGCCATGATTATTTGCTTGTGGTCGACAACAAGCTGCACATTCAGGGAGTGATCCCTTTTAGTTCTGAAACACCTCTGCATCCTCTAAAGGTGCTTGCAGGGCGATGTGCGTACAGTCTATTGCACCTTAGGGAAGTTTGCTATTTTCGAGAAACCCAAAGCCCTCTCACTTTGTGCCTCCCTGGTCATTGGGAATCTTATAAATTCCATCATGTGTGTGTAAAGCACTTCAGTCACCTGTCGAATGGAGCAATGTGTGGCGTGCTGAGAAATGCAGCAAATATTGCCAGCTGATGCTTGAAAGGAGCCTGATGCATAGAATGAAAGTGCTGCAGTCACCTTAACCTCAACGGGCAGTGCTGTCCTGATGGTGCTGGTAGACTACAAATCTCCCTTAATTAGCTTGCATATCTCACTGATAACCTTTCGGAAACACAGCCTTCTAACGCCGCTTTATTGGACAGGTCCAGGTTTGACTGCTTATCCCTGTAAATGCGTTGGGTGAAAGGTCTCCTCCTCCTCAGCAGTCTGCCATCTCTTTGATTGGGCACATAATGCCCTTCAATAAACCTTCTTCCAGTTGTATTCTGCAGCATATAATTAGTTAGCAGTATTGGCTGAGAAATTGCAGGCCCCATTCCTTTAAAAATCCTCTAAGCTGTCTAACATTATTCAATTTTCCTTAAACAACCACTCTATTGTATTCTACTATACCCTCAGATTATAAGCATTGATTTGAAACACCCTTAAAATACACTCAAGAATGATTTTAATGCTACCTACAAGTAGAAGCAGTCTTTTCTGCTAATACATCCGTTTAAAAAATGGCATCCATACTATTAGGTTAGGGTCAGGTGAGTGCAGCTTTTACAGGGCGGTAGAAAATGCCGGCGGTAATTTGGGCGGTATTTCATTGAAATTCCGAAATTAGCACCCGGCGGTTAAGTGGCCGCTATTTGCGCGTCATGGAAAATTACCGGCAATCGATGGGCGGGCAGGTCCGTTTACCACCGGCAGTATATGGATGGTAAGTGGGAGCTGGTTTCCACTGAAAGCAAATAATGGGTGGTAATGGTATAAAAAACGAAAAATGGGCGGTAATATGGGCGGTAAATGTCTAGCCCTTTAAGCTTCAGATTCAGATTTAGATGTTATTTAAACAGTGTAGACATGCAGGAGCAGGATGCTTTAACAATAATGCCTTTACTAAGAAATTGACAATAATACAGTATAATATATGGGTGGCAAGGACAAACCAGTTGACTTCCTTCGTGGCTCATTTGGTAAATGCACAGTGCAGCATTGAGCCATGCAGACAAAGTGGTTGTAGATACAAACTCTGCACTGTGACGATTAGTTAATCTCAACTAGGGCATCACTAAGGGTGTTACAATTCAATGCATCTGAGCTGAGGAGAAATGGGGAGGGTTCCCTGCCCCTGATCCCTATCTCGTGATGTTGGCTAGAACATAGGATGACAATAAGTTCAAGCCTATGAAGATGCCCCCCCCTCCCCACCAATCGAATAGCTTGCTCAAGTGAATCACCTGAGCAAAGTGCAGAAAATGAAAATATGATCAGGGGGAACACAGGTCCCTAACAGAACCCAACAGTTTTATTTTTTCCATTAAGTTCAATGGAAGGAAAGTCAGGCGGATTCTGTTACCAGTGTGGAATCTTCCCCTGCCGATAATCCTCTGTGCGCTCCACCCTGTCGATGCTTAATGCCCAGGTGGCGAGGATGAAAACCATCTCCACTGTCTATTCTCATAATGACGAATGGCCATGTGGATGAGGTACTGGAGGCTGGCAGGGCCTGTGGAATCAGCCAGTGCCCATAGAAGAAAGAGAGAAAAACGACAAATTGATAAAAAGGAGAAAAAGAAATTTAAAGCACTTTTTGGTAAATTAAATAAAAGCCTTTTAATTTGATGATAGTCAGCTTCTCCATTTTAGAAACTTTAATTTGGTTTAATACTGCCTTTGTTTATCCCAGCTCAGTTTATTGAAGATTTGTGTAGCATTTTGTTTATTGGTCTTCTGTTTCCGGTGTCACTTCACCGCATCAATTAACTAAGTCTGGATGAAAGCATCATCCCCCGAAGACATCTTTAATTTTTAAAAAGGATTGCAGGATGCTCAGCATCATAGCAACAACATGGCAGATGCTCATTAAAGCAAGAGTGTGCACTCTGCATACATTAATAAATCTGGATCAAAATTGATGTTGGATTTCTTTGTAAGTTATGATCACATAAACCTTCTGCACTTTGCCAAGGACAAACTCCACTGACTGAATGATGATCTCTAGACATAGAAAGCCCATTTAAAAATAAACGGATTCAGACGTTGTATAATCTTACCTATATAATTGAGAAATTATACCCATGATTTTAAGGTCTTCTTCAGAGCGAGGGTTGACAGTTTGGGATAATGGAGCATTTTTCATTTTGTTTCTGGTGACAGTGTAAAGCACAAGGTCAACTATAGGATGATTACAGTAAATATCAGCATCACCATAGCAATGCACTCCCAATTCTTAACATTTCTCACTGCTTAAAGCCAAAAAATTAAACTAACCCGATGGCAAATAGTCAAGTTTTCATTTTTATAGAAAATAATTTAAGATAAAGCACTTGTATATCATAATGAAACATCACAATTATTTTGGTCCTCATTTTGAGTCATTTTAAGTTATCATTTCATGTTAGCATCTAATGCTATAAAGAATCACTTTGTGTTACCATCTAATGGTACAAGTAGTATTGCACAGGATATACTTTTGAAAAATTGAAGGCTCTGCCTTTTCCTTTATGTCACAAGAGTGCATTATCGCCCAGAGTCATATGGGATCTAGCAATAGCTGGATGTGTAGGAATAATAACCAATATATTGGTATTTCAAATAATGTTTTTGAAATTTATTCTTGGTATATGGGTGATGCTAGCAAGGCAACATTTATTGCCCACTGTTAATTGCCCTAAGGGTATTAGAGCAGTAATGCCAACCCCACCATCTCATAAATCAAGACACAAACTTTTAAAAATCTAGAGATTTGATATAGAAATCATGAGTTGCCATTTTTTTCAAACATAAACCAATATAGATATATTGACAGTTGGTAAAACCTCAATGACTTATTTAATTTCTAACAGGGTGAGAGCTCTTTACAACATCTATATTACTGCCTCTGAAAATAATTTACAAACACTTGCATCTCCCGTCTGTCCATTATTGCTCTATGCCTCCCGCCCTTTGCCACTCAGGGAGAGGGTTGCTCACTCTGGGTCTGGGGTCACCTCAGATTATCAATACCAAATGTGCCCTATCCCAAGGGCGATCCCAAAGCAAATTACTCTGAAAAACATACATACTTATACACAGCCACTCAAAGACACAGACATTCACACACACACATAGATTCACTCACACAGACACGGATATTTACATACACATTCACATGCACACACACACATTAAAAATACGAAGATCCAACTTGTACATCTGTCCCAGCAATGTCTACACAAAGCCTAGAGCAGGTAGACAGAGGCTAGGGCCCATCAGTAATAAGATGGACCCAAGGGTCCACCCCAGGAGTCAGTCGTCAGCAGGCAGCGTCGCTCTGTGGGTTATTATATAAATAAAACAGCGACACATTACCAGCCAATATGGGCTCGGCCCTCCTGCTTTCGCTGTCACTCCGGCACTCATTGTCCCAAACTATCAAGATGCATTTCTTTCGCTGAAAAAAACCCAAATGGTTGGCGGAATTGAGACTGCATCATGAGAAGAGGGAGGAGGTTCAGAAAACACAGGAGCGATAGTAATTGTAAGTAAAGCAAATGTAAAATATTATTAATGAGTAAAATTTAACAACAATAATTTTTGAGGTGTTCTTTGCCAAGAAGTCTTTAAAGAATGTATTTAGGTGTTTTAAGTGATTTTGGGATGAATCGCTCCACCCATTTTGTACCTATAATGGATTGGAAGTGGTGATGATGAAACACAGCCAAACCTGCCAGTAGTGCCTCCAGTGTCCAAAAAATATCCTGAAATTTGAGAGCATTATCGCGAGATCATGAGCGATGCTTTATTTCGCTCAAAAATAACTTCTTTCACGCTAGATTCGTGCGAGTTGGCATGTCTGTAAGAGTCTACTACCGCACATATTAACAGAAGTTTACATATATTAAAAGAAGTTAGGGAAGAGATAGCAGAGATACTATTACATATATCTATATATCTATATATATATATAGATATATATATCAATTCATTAGAAAAGGAAATAGTGCCAGAGGTCTAGCGGACAGCTAATGTTATTCCTATATTTACAAAGGGAGATAGAACAAGTCCAGGGAACTACAGACCAGTTAGCTTAGTATCAGTGGTAGGAAAGATAATGGAATTTTTACTCAAAGATGCAATAGCAAAACATCTCGAAACCAAAATTATAATAATAAGTAGTCGGCGCGAATTTCAAAAGAGAAGGTCATGCTTAATCAACGTTAGTGAATTCTTTGAAGAAGTGAAAGAAAGAGAAAGCAAGGGTAATGCAGTAGATGTAATGTATTTGGATTTTCAAAAGGTCTTCAATAAGGTACCCTTACTAGACTCATGACTAAGGTCAGAGCATGTGGAGTCAAGGGACAGGTAGCAGAATAGATAGCAAGCTGGCTGCAAAACAGAAGAGAGAGAGTAGGGGTTAAGATTAGCTAGTCAGTCTGGCAAAAAGTAAGAAAAGTTTCTGTGCTGTACACTCGATGGAACATTACATATGACTGGAGTCACATACAGGCCAGACCAGTTAGGGATGGCAAGTACCTTGCTCTAAAGGACATTAGTGAACCAGTTGGGTTTTTATAACAGTTTGGTTGCTTTCATAGTGATTTTTTTCAGATGCTGGCCCACTAAGTATCAGATTTATTAAATTCAATTTCACTACTTGCCATAATGGAATTTTAGCTCACAACCTCTTGGTTGCTAGTTCAGAAGTGTAACCACTACACTACTTTTCCATAAATTTGGAGATGAATTAAATGTTATTTTCTAGTAATCAGATCAAGGCAGCATTTATGCTTATACTCGCAAAACTATTTCCTCCAATTAATAGTGGAGCGTAAATGCTGGCATGAACTGGTTGGGCCAAATGGCCTGTTTTTGTACCGTATATCCTATATAATCCTATGTAAAATATTTTACCATTTTCCCAGACACAAGACATGCGCTTTTTGTGCTCAGCCATTTCAAGTAGACACTTGGGAGTATGACATTATAGCCATTACAGAAACATGGCTGAAAGAGGGGCAGGTTTGATAGATCAATATTCCTGGCTACAGGATTTATAGAAAAGATAGAGAGGGGGGTAAAAGCAGGGTGGGGGGGCGTTGCGGTACTGATTAAAGAAATTATTACGGAGGCGAGAAGGGATGCTATGTTAGAGGGATCATCAAATGAGGCCATATGGGTCGAATTGAAAAATAAAAAAGGGGTGATCACACTGCTGGGCATGTATTATAGACCCCCAAACAGTGGGAGGGAGATAGAGGAACAAATATGTAGACAAATTGCTGTGAAGTCCAAAAACCATAGGGCAGTAATAGTAGGGGATTTTAACTATCCAAATATTGATTGGGACAAAATTAGTGTGAAGGGTATAGAGGGTGCAGAATTCTTGAACTGCATTCAAGGGAACTTTTTTATTCAGTATGTAGCAAGCCCAACACGAGAGGGGACAGGCTTGGATTTAGTTTTGGAGAATGAAGCTGGGAAGGTTGAAGGGGTATTAGTGGGAGAGCACTTGGATGCCAGTGACCATAATTCAGTCAGATTCAAGTAGGTTATGGTTAAAGACAAGAATAGGCGTGGAATAAAAGTTCCGAATTGGGGAAAAGCTAATTTTGCTAAATTAAGGAGGGACCTGGTCATAGTGGACTGGAAACAGCTACTTGTGGGTAAATCAGTGTCGTAAAAGTGGGAGGCATTCAAGGAGGAGATCCGGAAGGCCCAAGCTAAACATATGCTCTTAAAGAAAAAGGCTGGGAAAAATAATTTGCGAGCCCCCTGGATGTCTAGGGACTTACAGGGGAGGATTAAGAAAATAAAGATGCTTATGTCATATACCAACGGCTAAATACTATAGAATCTTTAGAAGAATATAGAAAGTTAAGAAGTAAAGTTAAAAAGGATATTAGGAATGCTAAGAGAGAGCAGGAGAAATTCTTGGCCAGCAAAATTAAGGAAAACCCTAAGATGTTCTATAAATATATTAAGAGTAAAAGGGTAACTAAAGAAAGGGTAGGGCCTATTAAAGACTATGAGGGTAATCTTTGTTTTGAGGCGGAAGATGTTGGTAGGGTTCTTAACGAATACTTTGCATCTATTTTCACAAAGGAAAGGGGCAATGCAGATACTGCTATCAAAGAGGAGTGTGATATTCTGGATGAAATAAATATAGTGAGAGAGGAAGTATGAAGAGGTTTAGCAGCTTGGAAAGTAGGTAAGTCCTCAGGCACGGATGAAATGCATCCCAGGCTGTTGAGTGAAGTAAAAGAGGAAATAGCAGAGGCCTTGACCATCATTTTCCAGTCCTCTTTGGATCTGGGCATGGTGCCGGAGGATTGGAGGACTGTTAATGGAGTACCCTTGTTTAAGAAGGGAGAAAAGGATAGGCCAAGTAATTACAAGTCTGTCAGCCTAACCTCAGTGGTGGGAAAGACAGGATAATTCTGCATTTGGAAAGGCAAGGATTAATTAGGAACAGTCAGCATGGATTTGTTAAGGGAAGATCTTATTTGACCAACCTGATTGAATTTTTTGAGGAGGTAACCAAGAGGGTCGATGAGGGTAGTGCGTACGATGCAGTATATATGGACTTTAGCAATGCTTTTAATAAGGTCCCACATGGTAGACTGGTCATGAAGGTTAAAGCCCATGGGATACAGGACAAAGTGGCAAGTTGGATCCAAAATTGGCTTGGAGGTATGAAGCAAAGGGTAATGATTGATGGATGTTTTTGTGACTGGAAGGATGTTTCCAGTGGGGTTCAGCAGTGCTCAGTACTGGGCCCCTTGCTTTTCATGGTAGATAACAACGATTTAGATTTGAATTAGGGAGTATGATTAAGAAGTTTGCAGAAGTCACTAAAATTGGCTGTGTGGTTGATAATGAAGAGGAAAGTCATGGGCTGCAGGAGGATATCAATCTACTGGTCAGGTGCGCAGAGCAGCGGTAAATGGAATTTAATTCAGAGAAGTGTGAGGTGATGTACTTCAGGAGGGCTAATAAGGAAAGGGTATACACATTAAGCGCTAGGCCACTTAATAGTGTAGATGAACAAAGGGACCTTGGAGTGCTTGTCCTCAGATCCCTGAAAGTAGCAGGCCAGGTGGATAAGGTGGTTAAGAAGGAATATGGAATGCTTGCCTTTATTGGCTGAGGCATAGAATATAAGAGCAGGGAGGTTATGCTTAAATTGTATAATACTTTGATTAGGCCACAGCTGGAGTACTGCGTGCAGTTCTGGTCGCCGTATTATAGGAAGGACATGATTGCACTAGAGAGGGTGCAGAGGAGATTCACTAGGATGCTGCCTGGGATGGAGAATCTTAGTTATGAGGACAGATTGGATAGGCTGGGTTTGTTCTCATTGGAACAGAGGAGGTTGAGAGGAGACCTCATTGAGGTGTACAAAATATTGAGGGGCCTGGACAAAGTGGATAGTAAGAGCCTATTTCCATTGGTAGAGGGATCTATAACGAGGGGGCATAGTTTTAAGGTGGTTGGTGGAAGGTTTGGAGGGGATTTAGGGGTGGGGGGGGCAGGCTTCTTTATGCAGAGGGTTGTGGGGATCTGGAACTTGTTGCCTGGAAATGTGGTGGATGCAGAAACCCTCACCACTTTTAAGAGATGGCTGGATGGGCACTTAAAGTGCAGTAACCTGCAGGGTTACGGACCTAGAGCTAGTAATTGGGATTAGACTGGATGATCTTTTGTTGGTCGGTGCAGATATAATGGTAAGTACAGCAGGGAATAGAATATGTCCAGGGTGATCTCCTGGACTAGTTTCGATCGCCTGAAAGGGTCGGAGAGGAATTTTCCCAGATTTTTTCCCCCCTAAATTGGCCTGGGTTTTTATCTGGTTTTTGCCTATCTCAGGAGATCACATGGCTCCAGTTGGGGTGGCGTGTAGAATGTTTCAGTATAAGGGGTGTCGCAGTTGTGTAAGGTGGACTGGTTGTGTTGGGTGCTTTTTGTCTTTCTGTCATTGTTCATAGGTTTATATGTAACCTTTAGGGCTGCTGACCAAGGGCCGTGTGGCTCTTTGTCAGCCGGCGTGGACACGATGGGCCGAAATGGCCTTCTTCTGCGCTGTAATTTTCTATTTTTCTATGTTTCTATGATTCTAAGCACCATTGTGTGCGTCAGCATCGAGTGCTCCCAGGTTTGACAGAGCACAATTCGATGCAGAGTAAAACTCCCTCTACTCCAACAATCTGCCTTAGCTCCAACCACAGATGAGCACCTCACACTGCATGAATATCCTGTGGCCCCTGAGCGAGACAATCAGATTAAAAACAGTTTTATGTTGTGGTCCATGTCCCCAAAGAATTCAGTTCCATGTGGTAAAACTTATTTCAACTTGCAGCCTTACGCCAGATATAAGGGCTTCTCATTCAATCATTCTAGGTGGGTTTGAACCCAGGTACCAGATGTGAGAGGCGAGGGTCCAATCCTATTCTCCCTGCAAACTTAGATTTAAAAAAAAAATTTGTTCATGGAATGTGGGCGTCACTGGCAAGGCCGGTATTTAATGCCCATCCCTAATTGCCCTTGAGAAGATGGTGGTGAGCCGCCTTCTTGAACCTCTGCATTCTGTATGGTGAAGGTACTCCCAGTGTTGCTAAGGAGGGAGTTCCAAGATATTGATCCAGCGACGATGAAAGAGCGGCGATATACTTCCAAATCAGGATGGTGCGTGACTTGGAGGGGAACATAGAAACATAGACTTAGAAAATCGGTGTGGGAGTAGGCCATTCGGCTCTTCGAGCCTGCACCATCATTCAATAAGATCATGGCTGATCATTCCCTCAGTACCCCTTTCCTGTTTTCTCGCCATACCCCTTGATCCCCCTAGCCGTAAGGGCCATATCTAACTCCCTCTTGAATATATTCAATGAACTGGCATCAACAACTCTATTACGCAGGGAATTCCACAGGTTACCAACTCTCTGAGTGAAGACGTTTCTCCTCATCTCAGTCATAAATGGCCTACCCCTTATCCTAAGACTGTGTCCCCTGGTTCTGGACTTCCCCAACAACGGGAACATTCTTCCCGCATCTAACTTGTCCAGTCCCGTCAGAATCTTATATGTTTCTATGTGATCCCCTCTCATCCTTCTAAACTCCAGTGTATAAAGGCCCAGTTGATCCAGTCCCTCCTCATATGTCAGTCCAGCCATCCCGGGAATCAGTCTGGTGAACCTTCGCTGCACTCCCTCAATAGCAAGAACGTCGTTCCTCAGATTAGAAGACCAAAACTGAACACAATATTCCAGGTGAGGCCTCACCAAGGCCCTATACAACTGCAGTAAGACCTTCCAGCTCCTGTACTCAAATCCCCTAGCTATGAAGGCCAACATACCATTTGCCTTCTTTACCGCCTGCTGTACCTGCATGCCAACTTTCAATGACTGATGAACCAAGACACCCAGGTCTTGTTGCACCTCCCCTTTTCCTAACCTCCGCCATTCAGATAATATTCTGTCTTCGTGTTTTTGCCCCAAAGTGGATAACCTCACATTTATCCACATTATCCTGCATCTGCCATGCATTTGCCCACTCACCTAACCTGTCCAAGTCACCCTGCAGCCTCTTAGCATCCTCCTCACAGCTCACACCATCACCCAGTTTAGTGTTATCTGCAAACTTGGAGATATTACACTCAATTCCTTCATCAAAATCATTAATGTATATTGTAAAGAGCTGGGGTCCCAGCACTGAGCCCTGCGGCACTCCACTAGTCACTGTCTGCCATTCTGAAAAAAAAACGTTTATCCCGGCTCTCTGCTTCCTGCCTGCCGACCAGTTCTCTATCCACGTCAGTATATTACCCCCAATACCATGTGTTTTGATTTTGCACACCAATCTGTTGTGTGGGACCTTGTCAAAAGCCTTTTGAAAGTCCAAATATACCACATCCACTGGTTCTCCCTTGTCTACTCTACTAGTTACATCCTCAAAAAATTCCAGAAGATTTGTCAAGCAAGATTTCTCTTTCATAAATCCATGCTGACTTGGACCGATCCTGTCACTGCTTTCCAGATGCGCTGCTACTACATCCTTAAAAATTGATTCCAACATTTTCTCTACTGATGTCTGGCTAACTGTTTTCTTTCTCCCTCCCTTTTTAAAAAGTGGTGTTACATTAGCTACCCTCCAGTCCATAGGAACTGATCCAGAGTCGATAGACTGTTGGA
The DNA here is from genome assembly GCF_044704955.1 of Pristiophorus japonicus. Classification (NCBI taxonomy): domain Eukaryota; kingdom Metazoa; phylum Chordata; class Chondrichthyes; family Pristiophoridae; genus Pristiophorus; species Pristiophorus japonicus. The sequence continues at coordinate 77,574,085 of NC_091984.1, read as the reverse complement.
AAATGATCACCAATGCATCCACTATTTCTAGAACGTGGAGGTGGTGGTGTTCCCATGCGCCTGCTTCCCTTGTCCTTCTCAGTGGTAGAGGTTGTGGGTTTGGGAGGTGCTGCCGAAGAAGCCTTGGTGAGTTGCTGCAGTGCATCTTGTAGATGGTATACACTGCAGTCACAGTACGTCGGTGATGGAGCGAGTGAATGTTTAAGAGCTATTTATACCTTAAGAAGTGTAGATGCTCTTTGTTGCATGCCACCTATTATACATTTGCAAACTAGCAGGACAAGCTATGCCTAAATACGTGCAGAGCCTGACAAAATGAGAAGGATAACCATCTGTGGTAACTAAGGAACTAAGAGATGGTATCAAATTGAAAACAAGGACATACAATGTGGCCAAGACTAGTGGGAGGCCAGAGAATTGGGAGACTTTTAAAAGCCAGCAAAGAGCGACTAAAAAAATAATAGAGAGGGAAGATAGATTATGAAAGTAAGCTAGCATGAAATATAAAAACAAATATTAAGAATTTCTACAGGTACATAAAAAGGAAAAGAGTGGCTAAAGTAAATGTTGGTCCTCTAGAGGATGAGACTGGGGAACAAGGAAATGGCTGAGACTTTGAAAAATATTTTGTATCGGTCTTCACGGTAGAAGACACTAAAAACATCCCAATGGTGGATAATCAAGGGGCTATAGGGAAGGAACTTAATACAATCACTCTCACTAAAGAAGTAGTACTCAGTAAAATAATGGGACTAAAGTCGGACAAGTCCCCTGGACCTGATTGCTTGCATCCTAGGGTCGTAAAGGAAGTGGCTGCAGAGATAGTGGATGCATTGGTTGTAATCTCTCAAAATTCCCTGGATTCTGGGGAGGTCCCAGCGGATTGGAAAATTGCAAAGGTAACGCCCCTATTTAAAAAAGGAGGCAGACAGAAAGCAGGGAACTATAGACCAGTTAGCCTAACATCAGTCATGGGGAAAATGCTGGAGTCCATTATTAAGGAAGCAGTAGCAGGACATTTGTAAACGCATAATTCAATCAAGCAGAGCCAACATGGCTTTATGAAAGGGAAATCATGTGTGACAAATTTGCTGGAGTTCTTTGAAGATGCAATGGGTAGGGTGTATAAGGGGGAACCAGTGGATGTGATGTATTTAGATTTCCAGAAGGCATTCGATAAGGTGTCACAGAAAAGGTTACTGCACAAGATAAAAGTTCACACGGTTGGGGGTAATATATTAGCATGGATAAAGGATTAGCTAACTAACAGAAAACAGAGAGTCGGAATAAATGGGTCATTTTCCGTTTGGCAAACAGTAACTAGTAGGGTGCCGCAGGGATCAGTGCTGGGACCTCAACTATTTACAATCTATATTAATGACTTGGATGAAGGGACCAAGTGCAATGTAGCCAAGTTTGCTGATGATACAAAGATGGGTAGGAAATCAAATTGTGAGGAGGACACAAAAAATCTGCAAAGGGATATAGACAGGCTAAGTGAGTGGGCAAAAATTTGGCAGATGTAGTATAATGTGGGAAAATGTGAAGTTATCCACTTTGGCAGAAAAAAATAGAAAAGCAAATTATAATTTAAATGGAGAAAAATTGCAAGGTGCTGCAGTACAGAGGGACCTGGAGGTCCTTGTGCATGAAACACAAACGGTTAGTATGCAGGTACAGCAAGTAATCAGGAAGGCAAAAGGAATGTTGGCCTTTATTGCAAGGGGGATAGAATATAAAAGCAGAGAAGTCCTGCTACAACTTTACAGGGTATTGGTGAGGCCACACCTAGAGTACAGATTTGGTCTCCGTATTTAAGGAAGGATATACTTGCATTGGAGGCTGTTCAGAGACGGTTCACGAGGTTGATTCCGGAGATGAAGGAGTTAAATTATGAAGATAGTTTGAGTAGGTTGGGCCGATACTCATTGGAGTTCAGAAGAATGAGTGGTGATCTTATCGAAACATATAAGATAATGAGGGGGCTCGACAAGATGGATGCAGATAGGATATTTTCACTCATAGGGGAAACTAAAACTAGGGACATAGGGCCCAAGTTTTGGGTGGAGTTGCTCCTAGTTTTTTGGAGCAACTAGCTTAGTTTGGAGAATGTTAGAAATTGCAATTCTCGGATATTAGTTTGCTCCAGTTCTACTGAGTTAGTTGAGGTTGGCTTTAGGTAAGGTATTTTCTTTTCAAAAGGGGGTGCGTCCAGCCACTCAGGCCTGTTTTGCAAGTTTCGGCAGTGAAATCTTATTACAAACTAACTTAGGCTGGAGTAAGTGCCCACTTTTGTAAGTTCAGAACAACCTTACCTAGAGGTAAGCTCAGTGCAGGCACAGCCGAAGAGGGGGTGGGAATTAAACACAAAAAGGACTGAAGCATTAAACACATCACTTTTAAAATGTCCAAAAACCTCTTTTGATGATATCTTGCCTTATATCTGCTGAATGAGGATAGTTGCTTCTCTCTTTATAAATAAACACGTGTAGCCTCCCGGCTGAGGCAGGCATATCAACACCTAATTATGGCTAATTTGATCCTTTGGAAATCATCATACCCCATTGGTCCAACCTATTACTTGAATGACTCACCTCATTTGTAAAACTAACTGTTTGGCATTGTGCCTCCGTCAGGGACAGACTGTTAGAGTAACGTGTTGTAAGCCACCCTAACCCACCATTGTCTCCCACACCCCCAGCAGAACTCTTCCCACCCCCCCACCCCATGTCCCAACCCTTCGCTCCGTGTGTCCCTCCTCACTCCTGCACTCCCAACAGCACTCTTCCCCTCCCCGCTCCACCCCACAGCCCCCAACCCAACCCCTCGCAGCCAGCAGCAGGACCAATCTGTGTGTTTCAGATATTGTAGTGCAATTAGTCGCTGGCTTCCTCGGTCCACGGACACCCATCCCACTACAGCAGGAGATCGCCGAGCCATGACACACCACACCAGCATGCCTCTCGGTCATGGCTAGGTGCAGGAGACACGCATGACTGAAGGGATGAAGGATGTATATCTTTTGCAGGTGTTCCTTAAAGATTGTGTTTGGTATGTTAATGGACCAGGTATCAGTTGTAATGTTAAGTAATTAACTTTATTGATATGCTTACAATGTACTTTACTTTAGTGCAATAATAATAAAACCATTCTTGTCATGATTCTGTCTCAATGTACAATACATTTCATTGAAATCTTTACAATGTACTTTACTGCAATAAAATCACTGTTGTATCAATTTTGATTTGACTCTTTCCGATCACTTAACAACCCCAAACATTTATATAGTTCTAAAGTTAGAAAACATAGTAAACAATTTCAATCTGTAAACAGAATTACTGAACAACCATAAGATAACTTTAACGCAGTAAATGTAAACAACTTACTAAGATCACTTAAAAATTCTATGATCACTTATATACTTGTACAGTTACAAAACTTAGTACACAATTTCAATTTGTAAACATTTCCAACAGTGGCATCAAATCTACTACATCAACACCAGCAGCAAAGAAAGGCTGCACCCAGCTCTCATCCAAATCTCAGTGCATGTGCACTGCCTCATGGGGAGGCGGGTGTAGGGGAAGAGAAGGGGTGGTGGGGTGTATGGGAATAGAAGGGGTGGTGGGGGGAAGAGAGGGTGGATAGGGAAAGAGAGGGGGGGGTGGAGAGGGGGGGTTCCCTGCTTGGATCTCTACAGAGGCTGATACTGGGATTGCAGTGGGAGGGGCATTTGATTGGTAGGGAGGTGTGTGCTTATTGCAGCAGCTAACTTTTCGATGGCCTCTGCCAGCATTTGCACTGGCCGTGCCATTCCCGCACTCAGTTCACGTGGCATAACTGCTATTTGCCCACACAGCGCTGTCAACTCATCACCAACCCCTCTGATGGTGCCCTCGAGTGAACGGGTAAGGTCATTGCCCTCCACACCCAATGCAATAACGTCAAGCCCATTTGTTGAACGCTGCATCTCAGGAGAGCCTACTCGGGTTCTCCTTACTCTCCCCCCGGCTCTGCCTCGTGGCACCACTCCAGTGCGAGGCGCAGGGTGGGACGGTGGGGCCCTGGGTGTTCCACACTGCATTCCACCACCGCCACCACCACCACCACTGGGACCCGCTTCCTCGGACACTGGGGCCCTGGGAGTTCCACACTGCATTCTACCACCACCACTGGGACCCACTTCCTCTGATAATGGGGCCCTGGGAGTTCCACACTGCATTCTACCACCACCACTGGGACCCGCTTCCTCTGACACTGGGGCCCTGGGTGTTCCACACTGCATTCCACCACCGCCACCACCACCACCACTGGGACCCGCTTCCTCGGACACTGGGGCCCTGGGTGTTCCACACTGCATTCCACCACCGCCACCACCACCACCACTGGGACCCGCTTCCTCGGACACTGGGGCCCTGGGAGTTCCACACTGCATTCTACCACCACCACTGGAACCCACTTCCTCTGACACTGGGGCCCTGGGAGTTCCACACTGCATTCTACCACCACCACTGGGACCCATTCCTCTGACACTGGGGCCCTGGGTGTTCCACACGGCATTCTACCACCACCACTGGGACCCATTCCTCTGACACTGGGGCCCTGGGTGTTCCACACGGCATTCTACCACCACCACTGGGACCCATTCCTCTGACACTGGGGCCCTGGGTGTTCCACACTGCATTCTACCACCACCATTGGGACCCGCTTCCTCTGATAATGGGGCCCTGGGTATTCCACGCGGCATTCTACCACCACCAACGTGACCCTCTACCTCTGAGAATGGGGCCCTGGGTGCTACAAGCTGCATTCCACCACCACCACTGTGACTCTCAACCTCAAAGGATGTGAAACCATGGAACATCTCACCAGAACTTGCATCACTGAGCGCGGATGGGTACGCGAGGAGACGGTGACATGCCGCATCAGAACTTAAAGCACCACGGAAGGATGGGGGGGTGGATGAAGGAGTGGAATGTTGTAGGAGAATTCATGGTATTCTCTGGGACAGTGGGCCCTGCACTATGAACTGATCCATATTACGATCGACATTCTTCCCTGAACACATATCCATTCGCCCCTCCTCCCCGTCACCACCTTGGTCTTGATCGCATGCATCCGACTCTTCCTCTGAATCTTCTGGATTGACATCATGTTCTGCAAAATATAACTGAACAGTCAAATGGTTAGCAGCACAGGAGTGGACAGGATGGGTGACATGGATAGTCTCGCACATAGCAGGCGAGGCAGCAGGATGATTTGAAGGGTTACGATGCATTTTCAGGCCTTACCCTCTTCCAAGCGTGTAGGCCCAGCTTGTGCATCACTGATTGCCTTTCTCCAGGCATGACTCATCATGGCAGTGACCCTCTGTTCCAAGGGTGTCACTGGGTGCAGATTTGGCGGGCCTCCTCCTGTTCGTGTTCTTTCCCTTTTGTTGTGAGCCAATTTCTTCTGCAATGATGAAAATATAACTTTTAAAGAGAGGGTACCTTTCTGCCGGGTGGGACATATACAGCTGGTCACATTTCCAATTGCAATTCCATTGAGAAAATGAAGATATTACTTACACAAATGACTTGACCAAGGTCCTGCCATTTCTTTTTACACTGGGCTCCAGATCTCCTGGTATTCACCACTGCGCAGTATTCGTCTGCAAGCAGGTCCCAGTGTTTCTTGATTTCTTTGGGTGCCAATTTTGTGCGGCCTCTGTTGCTGGTGTCCAGCTCCTGCCATCTACCCTCAATGACATTAACTAGTGTCTCGACTTCGTCATGCAAGAAGTTCTTCGTTCTCGTTGCACGTTCTTGCATTGCTGTACAAGTACTGGATTTCCACTCAGTAATTATTAAAAACACAGTCCTTTTCTTGCATGCACGTGTGCAGCACCCCTTTGCACTCCAAGAATCACTTAAGACTTTTCACTCCTTCCCTTCCTGCACCCATAAATCACACAGCTCGCTGTAACAGAGTGCCACTTTTTCCCTTTAAATGTCCTTGTTTGCACCTATGTGGCACCTTTGCACAAGAAGCAATAAAATAATGTTCAATCCTTTTCCTACCTGCAACCATAAATCCCAGCTAGCTTTAAATGAGTGTCTGCCACGTTTTCCCTTTAAATGTCCTTGCTTGCACCTATGCAGCACCTTTTCAGCACTCCTCTGCACAAGAATCAATAAAATAATGTTCAATCCTTTTCCCACCTGCAACCAAAAATCCCAGCCAGCTTTAAATGCGTACCACGTTCTTGCTTTAAATGGCCGATTGCCAAGGTCGAGGTTCCATTGCGCATGCTCACACGTTGCAACGCGCACGCGCAATGACGCCGGCTGCATTTAGACACACAGGGGCTTAGCCCCGCCCACCTGCAGAGTACTATAGGCTTGCTCCGCCCCAGAAAGACAATGCTGCGCCGCGCCAAGCCACGCCATGCCACGCCACGGTCCAGGAGGACCGGAGAATTGCAGTAATTTATTCCGGCGCACCTTCGAGCCCAGGCAGGTCACGTAAGTCTCGGAGGTGTGCCGTATTCAACAGATGCCGAAACTTGGGCCCATAATCTCAGAATAAGGGGCCACCCATTTAAAACTGAGATGAGGAGGAATTTCTTCTTTCAGAGAGTTGTAAATCTATGGAATTATCTGCCCCAGAGAGCTGTGAAGGCTGGGTCATTGAATATATTTCAGGTGGAGATAGATAGATTTTTGAGCGATAAGGGAGTAAAGGGTTATGGGGAGCGGGCAGGGAAGTGGAGCTGAGTCCATGATCAGATCAGCCATGATCTTATCAAATGGCGGAGCAGGCGCGAGGGGCCAAATGGTCTAATCCTGCTCCTATTTCTTATGTTCTTATGTTCTTATGAAGCAGAACTTCCCCAAACTCCCTTTCTGTATCACGAGTGACATAGCAGACTTGGGGATGGGCAGAATGAGGACAAAATGAGAATGAATGTAAACCCCACAGGGCAGAAACATTAAAGCCACTGATTATTATACATCACACACAATAAACAAAGTTGCACTAAACGCGATTATGTTCATCACAACATTGGAAGGCTGCCGAAAGCCATGACTGGTTGCATTCTGTATTGACAGTAAAGTATATTCTGTCCTCAGGAATGATTGGCATGAACAAAGAAAAATGCAAGTGTGATGTTTTTGTTTTGCCCCTAGAAATATCTCTCAATTAGCTGCTTCCTGATTTCCCTTGTCACTGCCAGGCATCTCCTCCACAACAATTTGTGGACCCTCTGCTTCCTCCATATCTTGGGCGTATGTACATATTCAGACACAATTTGGCCTTCTGATTTACTAATGTGAAATAGATGGCATGCAGCAAATAACATGCATACTCTTCAGATACATATAGAAGGTTTTAATTTATCCAGATCAAGTGGTATCACATCCAAGTGGTCACTCTTCACTTGTGAGCCTAGAAATATAATGTCACCAGGCTATTGAACCATGGTGGGCATCAAAACTGAGCCATACCCTGTTCTGACCTGAAACTAATTGTCATTCCCCAACTATTGGTTTAGCTGAGATCAGCTGTCACACATCAGACTACGGGCACCACAAACTGCAGGCACCACAGACTACGGGCACCACAGACTACGGGCACCACAGACTATGAGCACCACAGACTACGGGCACCACAGACTACAGGCACCACAGACCATGAGCACCACAGACTATGGGCACCACAGACTACAGGCACCACAGACCATGAGCACCACAGACTATGGGCACCACAGACTATGGGCACCACAGACCATGAGCACCACAGACTATGGGCACCACAGACTATGGGCACCACAGACTATGAGCACCACAGACTATGGGCACCACAGACTATGGGCACCACAGACCATGAGCACCACAGACTATGGGCACCACAGACCATGAGCACCACAGACTATGGGCACCACAGACTATGAGCACCACAGACTATGAGCACCACAGACTATGGGCACCACAGACTGCGGGCACCACAGACTATGAGCACCACAGATTATGAGCACCACAGACTATGAGCGCCACAGACTACGGGCACCACAGACTACAGGCACCACAGACCATGAGCACCACAGACTATGGGCACCACAGACTATGGGCACCACAGACTATGAGCACCACAGACTATGAGCACCACAGACTATGAGCACCACATACTACAGGCACCACAGACTATGAGCACCACAGACTATGAGCACCACAGACTATGAGCACCACAGACTATGGGCACCACAGACTATGAGCACCATAGACTATGGGCACAACAGACTATGGGCACCACAGACTATGGGCACCACAGACCATGAGCACCACAGACTATGGGTACCACAGACTATGAGCACCACAGACCATGAGCACCACAGACTATGGGCACCACAGACTATGAGCACCACAGACCATGAGCACCACAGACTATGAGCACCACAGACTATGGGCACCACAGACTATGGGCACCATAGACTATGAGCACCACAGACTATGAGCACCACAGACTACAGGCACCACAGACTACGGGCACCACAGACTATGGGCACCACAGACTATGAGCACCACAGACTATGAGCACCACAGACCATGAGCACCACAGACTATGGGCACCACAGACTATGGGCACCACAGACTATGGGCACCACAGACTATGGGCACCACAGACTATGGGCACCACAGACTATGAGCACCACAGACTATGAGCACCACAGACTACAGGCACCACAGACTACAGGCACCACAGACTATGGGCACCACAGACTATGGGCACCACAGACTATGGGCACCACAGACTATGGGCACCACAGACGATGGGCACCACAGACTATGAGCACCACAGACTATGAGCACCACAGATTAACTGTTATGATTTATTGCAGTCTCGGCTTTTGCAGAGTAGGTTATCAGCGAATCTACATCTATTATTTTCTTGGTTCTTCCACTCCCTCCTTCATCGACATCAATTGTTGCAAGATGTGTCTGATTGGATTCATCTGTAATGCCGATGATTCAACAGAATCTTATTAAACTATTTAATTCAATAAACCTGGGCATTTGTGGACTGGTACCAGCAAAAGTAACCATGAAAGCTTTTGGATTGTAATATAAATATAACTGATTCACTAATGTCCTTCAGGAAGGACACCCATCACCTCTACCTGGTCTGGCCTACATGTGGTTCCAGTCCCACATGATGTCATCATCATTATCATCATCAGAGTCAGTCCCTCGAAACAAGGATGATTTGCTTCCACGCCAAAAAAAAAGATGAGTTCACAGGTGTTTCGAATGAAGAACCCAAACTACATCCTCAAGGATGGACGATGCCCGTGCGTGGGTTGTTTTAACGTGTGGTAGCCGTTGCACATCAGCCACCACACAGGCTTGACAGAGCTAGGTCTTGGTCCAGTGGCAAGGATTACACAAGACAACTGGAGATCAGTTCTGCTGCACGGACCTAGCGCGCACACATATAGCAGTGTGGGCTTGCCCATGCTGCCCCTGAGCCCCTGGCCCTGAACTCACGCTTCCCCTGGACTCCGATCACATCCTTCCAGTTTCTCACAGCTCCTGATATAGATGACTCTCAATACCCTCTGGCAATAAGGTGGGGTCTTGCCAGCATCACTCAAATCCCAAGAATATATATTTGTAAATGTTTGTTGCCATTGTCTCAATTTTTTTAATATAAAGGCAAAAGATTGTGTTCAAGCACTTACCGACCTCTTCCCTCGCTATTCTACAAGTGCTAACATGAGGGGTAGGGAGAGAAATGGCATCGGTTCTAACAGAAGACATTTCAACTTCAGTTTTTCTTCATACTCAATAAATTTGTGCTTCCTGAAACGTTCACGCAACAATTTCACTTTTCTAAATGGTATGTCATTGGTATCACCACATGGTAACTAACTTGTGTTAGTCAAGTGTTAATTTCTGACTCACTTGGCCAGTTAAACTAGCTATTGCTATACAAGAATGCAAAGAATATAATGAAAATAGCTTGTTAGTAAGTATGTATGGTGTTAGAGATTGAGGGGGAAAATTCGGGTTGTTTGTGCCTCCCGTTAACAACGGGGCACAAATGAAATTCTGGGGGAGTTTAGCGGTGGCGCTAACCAGTAGCGCCCGCTCCGACCGGTAGCGACCCGGGTCACTGTGCCGGCGATGACGATGTCATCACCATGCACAGTGACTCATTTTTGCCTCGCAGTGAAATTTCGGGGCGAAAATTAAAGGGGAGCTGTGGCGGTGAAAAATAAAAAAGTGGGCAACATACCGGTCGCGGCCTTCTTCAATACAGATCGCGGGGACTGTGCCGCAATGTTGCAGCCCCCAGCACTCTGCTTGTGTGCCAGGCTGCTGCCACGGCACCCCACTTCCTGGTGCTCTAGTGATGGCCCCTTCTACCACCTGCAGAGTCGGCAGCATGGCCTTCCCCTATAATGGAAGGGGAGGGCCCTGTCTTCCCACCAGCTCCATGCGTCCCTCCGTGTAGAGTTGAAAAATTCACGTCCTGTTGCGCCCCGATCCTGCCCCCGACAAGAACTGCAGCATGAAATTTTGCACTACAGCTCTTGTCGAGGGCGTTAAGCTCAATATAGCTCGGGGAGCAGGACTTCTGCGCCTGGTGCTGGACTTTTACCGTCCTCAGACGGGTGGTACCCAATTTTCAGCTGTAAGATTGAGAAATAATTTTACAAATATAATTCATTTATGTTAACATCCATTTTACATTAAGTTCCATTGTTAAATCTTAGAATTAGAGACTGCAAAATCTACTAACAGTACAAAGTCTGTACAAGAGGTTACAACAACATTCTCAAAAGCCAGCTGGCACATGCTTATATTTAGATTCGCTTTATCACCCCCAACTGGAGTCTCAGCTCTCTTGTTAGCCCGTCAAAGCCAAACAGCTGTTCAACTTTGGAAACATAATCGGCCATGTTTTGCGGCCCCTATGGGCGCGTACCAGATGCACACATGCCCGGAAGAGCCGCACAAGTTCTCGGTTTTCGTGCACAAAGAGCATGTGCGAAAACCCGGAACTTGCGATCTGTCATGAATTTTCTTGACAGACCGCCGCATCCCCGGAAAAAGGGGCTCTGCTGGCAGAGATTTGCCCAACTTCCGCCCAGCGAATACCCGTGAAACTCTCAGGGAGGCCTGCTTTTACCAGCGCAAGAGTTTAAAAAAACATAAATAAAATGCTATCAATTATTTATACATTAAAAAACCTGTACAATAAGGCAAGTTTATTTTTATCCCCTTTGAAACATGTAAATTGAATTTTCAAAAAATTTAATGTTTTAAATATTTAATTAAATGCCATTTTAATTCATTTTAAATATGTAATGTTTTTTGAAAATATATTTAAAGTGTAGATGTATTTTGGGAGGAAATCCCATTCATACTTGGCTGAATGGGGATTCCCTTCTTTCATTGGTTGGGCTGGCCCAAGTGATCCCAGGGGTGCTTGCAATCCATGTGCGCCCCTGAGATACGTGGACCTCCACCCGCGGGTACCCGGAGAGGCCCAAAACGGCAAATCTCCGTACTTCCCCGGACCACCAGGCACGTGGGCAATTTATTTGCGAATCGGAGGCATTTCCCCGTGGGAAGCCTCCGACTGATAATTCAAGGCCACTATTTAACAGGCCTAGAAACAACTTAATCGAGAATAGTACCAAAAGTGGGTAAAGGGTTAAGGCCGCCCATTTAAAACTGAGATGAGGAAGAACGTCTTCTCTCAGAGGGTTGTAAATCTGTGGAATTCATTGCCTCACAGAGCTGTGGAAACTGGGACATTGAATAAATTTAAGACAGAAATAGACAGTTTCTTAAACGATAAGGGAATAAGAGGTTATGGAGAGTGGGCAGGGAAGTGGAGCTGGGTCCATGATCGAATCAGCCATGATCGTATTAAATGGCGGAGCAGGCTCGAGGGGCCGTATGGCCTACTCCTGCTCCTGTTTCTTATGTTCTTATGTTCTATGGAATGCACATGTCAATAAAGTAGTGCAGTGCGCCAGTGCAGCCTTCGGCCGCCTGAGGAAAAGAGTGTTTGAAGACCAGGACCTCAAAATTGCCACCAAGCTCATGATCTACAGGGCTGTAGTAATATCTGTCCTCCTGTATGGCTCAGAGACATGGACCATGTACAGTAGACACTTCAAGTCACTGGAGAAATACCATCAACGATGTCTCCACAAGATCCTACAAATCCCCTGGGAGGGCAGACACACCAACATTAGCGTCCTCGACCAAGCCAACATCCCCAGCATCGAAGCACTGACCACACTTGATCAGCTCCGCTGGGCAGGCTATATTGTTTGCATGCCAGACACGAGACTCCCAAAGCAAGTGCTCTACTCGGAACTCCTTCATGGCAAATGAGCCAAAGGTGGGCAGAGGAAATGTTATAAGGACACCCTCAAAGCCTCCCTGACAAAGTGCAACATCCCCACTGACATCTGGGAGTCCCTGGTCAAAGACCGCCCTAAGTAGAGGAAGTGCATCCGGGAGGGCGCTGAGCACCTCAAGTCTCGTCTCCAAGAGCATGCAGAAACCAAGCGCAGGCAGCGGAAAGAGCATGCGACAAACCTGTCCCACCCACCCCTTCCCTCAACGACTATCTGTCCCACCTGTGACAGGGACTAAGGTTTTCGTATTGTACTGTTCATCCACCTAAGGACTCATTTTAAGAGTGGAAGCAAGTCCTCGAGGGACTGCCTATGATGAAATGGGGTAAAAACAGACTGGGAGGTCAGAAAGGGAGACATCTGGAGGTTTGAGCTCTAATGTGTGTACCTTTTGTAGCAGAGCATTCTTTGTGATCTCGCTGTTGTTTGTGAGGATTTAAAATTCAATCTTAATAATGGCAAGTGTTTGACTTGGTGTCCACGAATTCCTCCTTGGCATATACAGGACTGCAGCTGTTATCTATATTATTACATAATTCACATTCACAACACATGGTAAAAAATGTAACTGCCAAAAAATCCTTTTACATCTGCAACTAGATAATTCTGGTCCATAAATTGTAGGTCCTCCAAATATGACATCCTGTATGTTCTTCCTCCTCCCTCCATTCTTACTCTGCTGAAGTTATGATTCATCATACTGTCTTCCACTTTAATTCATTTTTATCCACAGCTTCAAAATTTTGCAACGCTTCAGTTTTCTCAGCTCCCGTTTCCTCCCACAATAAAACCAAACTCAATGGGGGGAATTTTGCAGGGTTCAGCGGGCGCGATCGATGGCGGGTCTGGTGGGAAAATGTTTCTCTTTGACAATGGGCCAGGACCCCGCTATCAACCCACCGCCATGTGTCTTTCCCAAATGTCGGGTCTGTCAGCGCTGAGCAGACCCAACACACAGCGGTGGGGGAAGCAATTCAGGTCATTATGACCTTGTTGACAGAGATTTAAGAACTATTTTCAGCTCACCTTCAGAGTTTACCAGGTCGCCCCATGGGGTCCACACTGCTTGGAGTTCACGTCAGGTAAGCAGAGCAGGAGTTAAATGGGCACAGATTCATCTCATTTCTTGAAAGCTGAAAATGTGCTAGAAAAAGTTCCCATCTCATGGCTGTTCATTTTCCAAGCTCAGAAGCTGTTGCTTACTGTATTTGGAAGACAGATTGAAGTGTATGCAGGTTGCAAGTGTTTGGAGTAAACTCTCCATCCGGTGTCACCTCATTGGAACAGCCTTTCTCACTATTGACAGATCACTTCTGTCACCTCAATTTCATCTACCATCTATTACATCAGCATTGGTGCCCTTGAAATGGTCTCACCTTGATCCTCAGAATCCCACCACGATCAGCCCCAACACGAGCAGCACCAGACACACCAGCATCACCAACAACAACAACCTTCTCCGCAATCAACTGATGCTGCATGGGACACAGGGCACCAGCACCTGACCACAATGCTGCCCAGGACGACAGGGATTGGCCGCACCATGGCCAGATTTACATCACTTGATGCTGTACACTCTGGCTATCACATGATGCACAGGTTGGCACCATCCCACACCAGCACCATAAAGCATTGCTACTATGCCCAAACCATTCCTTTCACACTCATCACCATTGCGGGGTTACCATTATGTCTCACATTCACTGCGACTCACTAAACCACTTCCAAAGGTTTGCACAGATCTGTCCAAGAATGCAAAGTGTTCAAAATAAAGATTTCAATGTTTGCCACCACATTAACAGAAACTTCACATGGACATTGGCTAAAACACCCAAGTGCCTACCCTTGTGTGTTGTTAGTTGGTATGATTGGACTAGGATGAGGGTGAGTGTGAGGGGTGGTTAGTGAGATGGGAAAATGATAATGTAGATAGAGAGAGATGGGTGGAGTTAAATGGTAAGTTGGTGTGAGTAAGGATGTGCAGGAGTAGGGGAGGGAAGGCAGAATGATGGGGATGTGATGAGTGACTCTGCAGGATGAGGTGGAGTGTGGCTTTGCAATAACATTTCAAGTTCATTGAAAGATTTGCACCACTGTAGCCAGGTTCTCCCTACAACATCCCTGCTTGTGTTCTCCTGTGCAATGTGCAACCAGGCTGCATTGGTCTCCCGGAGAGGTCTCTTCTGCCCATTGGAAGGGAAGAGAACCTCCCTGTGCGCTGTGACTCCCTCCATAAGCATCTGGAGGGAGTCATGAGACAGTGCGTGTCAGTGTTTGCAGCACCTCAATGCTGTAGAACACTAACAGCGCAAATGTCAAATGTCAAAATTAATTTGCACACGGTCCCTTTAAGGAAACCTGTTGATGATGTGTCATCAAGTGACGTCATCAGATCCGCTTCCTTCAATTCGCCGGCAAATGAACTGGGTGGGCTGGATGCCTCAACTACATTACTCACTATTCATGCGAGAATCTTAATATGCCAACCTGGAAAACAGTAAAAGCTGAGCAACTCAGAAAGCTGACAAGGTCTCACTAACAATGACAATTGATTAACAATCTACGGCACACTAAAACAGTTTGTAAATCAACACAATCCTGGGGCCTTCCAATTTGTGGAATTCTGCTGGATGAAATGGCCATGCCATTAAGGAAGGTCATGCTCAAAATTATTTTTAATTTACCAAAGATGAACAGTGGCTGCATTTATCTGTCTCATGAGATCAAAATGCTCAGTGATTTTCTCAGAAGCACTCAAACAATACAGTTTCTTTGCATTAAGCACAGAAACTGCACACAGCTTTCTTATATGACCAACTCCGCACAATGGGATGAAAAATAAAATCTCAATTACATTTTCGTTCAATCGTTCTAATTCATTTCCTGCAGTAATGATTTAACAAGCTCTAGGTGTTTTGCCTCAGTGATTAACAATACAATAAGGCCTAGACATTTGGGTCATTTACTCTTCCCGTTAGCGCCCCCAGGGGGCACTAATGGGGCGCAAATGACGTTTCGCCTGGGCGCAGTGCTGCTAACGCTTCCGCTAAATTCCGCAGGAGTTTAGCATCGGAGGTAACACATCATCACTGTGCGCAACGACGCGTTATCGCCCACAACAAAAATTGGGGAGCATCCCCTGAAGCTACGCCGGGCGATGTCAGTGACAGCTTCGGGGAAATGAACCGGGCTGCAGGCCACTTGATTAAAGGGAAGGTGGTAGCTAAGTTAAAAATAAAATTGATGGCTTTGAAATTCCGGTTGGAGGCTTCTTTCGGACAAACGCCTCCAACCGGAGAATTTTAAGAATTTACCTGGTGGCCCCGGAGGAGCGTGGAATTCCATTGGGGAGGCATTCTCTTCCCGCGCTGCGAAGCGCGCTCCCGTCCTCTTGGTT
The DNA here is from genome assembly GCF_044704955.1 of Pristiophorus japonicus. Lineage (NCBI taxonomy): Eukaryota > Metazoa > Chordata > Chondrichthyes > Pristiophoridae > Pristiophorus > Pristiophorus japonicus. The sequence continues at coordinate 77,558,267 of NC_091984.1, read as the reverse complement.
CCCACGCAAGAGGTGCAGTCACGAGTGACTGCTCCACCAATCAGGTACAGTATTCCACAGCTTTCACATTAATAGCAATGAGAACTCTGTATCTATGAGTTCTCATTGCTATTAATGAGAAAAAACAAACAAACATACTATACACCATAATAAAAAAACACACCTCACATAATTAAAATTAATTGAAATTAAAGTTAATAAATGCCTTAGAAAAAATATATATTTTTCCGATTTTTTTAAAGTTTTGTAATTAGGGTTAAAAATAAACTTAACTTATTGGGCAAAGTTCATAATAAAATGTGTTTTTTAATTTAATTTAATTATATTTTTGTATGTTTTAAAACTTTTAAGCCTGTAAAAGTAGGCTATGGGCCTGCTTTTATTAGACGCAAGTGTTTTGAGGGCACACAATCACAATCACTAAGGAGGTGATACTCAGTAAGATAATGGGGCTAAAGGCAGATAAATCCCCTGCAGCTGATGGCTTGCATCCTAGGGTCTTAAGAGAAGTAGCGGCAGGGATTGTGGATGCATTGGTTGTAATTTACCAAAATTCCCTGGATTCTGGGGAGGTCCCAGCAGATTGGAAAACTGCAAATGTAATGCTCCTATTTAAAAAAGGAGGCAGAATAAAAGCAGGAAACTATAGACCAGTTAGTCTAACATCTGTGGTTGGGAAAATGTTGCAGTCCATTATTAAAGAAGCAGTAGCAGGACATTTGGAAAAGCAAAATTCGGTCAGGCAGAGTCAGCATGGATTTATGAAGGGGAAGTCATGTTTGACAAATTTGCTGGAATTCTTTGAGGATGTAACAAACAGGGTGGATAAAGGGGAACCAGTGGATGTGATGTAGTTGGACTTCCAGAAGGCATTTGACAAGGTGCCACATAAAAGGTTACTGCACAAGATAAAAGTTCACGGGGTTGGGGGTAATATATTAGCATGGATAGAGGATTGGCTAACAAACAGAAAACAGAGAGTCAGGATAATGGTTCATTCTCGGGTTGGCAATCAGTAATCAATGGGGTGCCGCAGGGATCAGTGCTGGGACCCCAACTATTTGCAATCTATATTAACGACTTGGAGGAAGGGACTGAGTGTAACGTAGCCAAGTTTGCTGACGATACAAAGATGGGAGGAAAAGCAATGTGTGAGGAGGACACAAAAAATCTGCAAAAGGACATAGACAGGCTAAATGATTGGGCAAAATTTGGCAGATGGAGTATAATGTTGGAAAGTGTGAAGTCATTCACTTTGGCAGAAAAAAATCAAAGAGCAAGTTATTTTTTAAATGGAGAAAGATTGCAAAGTGCTGCAGTACAGCGGGACCTGGGGGTATTTGTACATGAAACACAAAAGGTTAGTATGCAGGTACAGCAAGTGATCAGGAAGGCCAATGGAATCTTGGCATTTATTGCAAGGGGGATGGAGTATAAAAGCAGGGAAGTCTTGCTACAGTTGTACAGGGTATTGGTGAGGCCACACCTGGAATACTGTGTGCAGTTTAGGTTTCCATATTTACGAAAGGATATACTTGCTTTGGAGGCAGTTCAGAGAAGGTCCATAAGGTTGATTTCAGAGATGAGGGGGTTGACTAATGAGGAAAGGTTAGAAACATAGAAAATAGGTACAGGAGCAGGCCATTCAGCCCTTCTAGCCTGCACCGCCATTCAACGAGTTCATGGCTGAACATGAAACTTCAGTACCCCCTTCCTGCTTTCACGCCATACCCCTTGATCCCCCGAGTAGTAAGGACTTCATCTAACTCCCTTTTGAATATATTTAGTGAATTGGCCTCAACTACTTTCTGTGGTAGAGAATTCCACAGGTTCACCACTCTCTGGGTGAAGAAGTTTCTCCTTATCTCGGTCCTAAATGGCTTACCCCTTATCCTTAGACTGTGACCCCTGGTTCTGGACTTCCCCAACATTGGGAACATTCTTCCTGCATCCAACCTGTCCAAACCCGTCAGAATTTTAAACGTTTCTATGAGGTCCCCTCTCACTCTTCTGAACTCCAGTGAATACAAGCCCAGTTGATCCAGTCTTTCTTGATAGGTCAGTCCCACCATCCCGGGAATCAGTCTGGTGAATCTTCGCTGCACTCCCTCAATAGCAAGAATGTCCTTCCTCAAGTTAGGAGACCAAAACTGTACACAATACTCCAGGTGTGGCCTCACCAAGGCCCTGTACAACTGTAGCAACACCTCCCTGCCCCTGTACTCAAATCCCCTCGCTATGAAGGCCAACATGCCATTTGCTTTCTTAACCGCCTGCTGTACCTGCATGCCAACCTTCAATGACTGATGTACCATGACACCCAGGTCTCGTTGCACCTTCCCTTTTCCTAATCTGTCACCATTCAGATAATAGTCTGTCTCTCTGTTTTTACCACCAAAGTGGATAACCTCACATTTATCCACATTATACTTCATCTGCCACGCATTTGCCCACTCACCTAACCTATCCAAGTCACTCTGCAGCCTCATAGCATCCTCCTCGCAGCTCACACTGCCACCCAACTTAGTGTCATCCGCAAATTTGGAGATACTACATTTAATCCCCTCGTCTAAATCATTAATGTACAATGTAAACAGCTGGGGCCCCAGCACAGAACCCTGCGGTACCCCACTAGTCACTGCCTGCCATTCCGAAAAGTACCCATTTACTCCTATTCTTTGCTTCCTGTCTGAGAACCAGTTCTCAATCCACGTCAGCACACTACCCCCAATCCCATGTGCTTTAACTTTGCACATTAATCTCCTGTGTGGGACCTTGTCGAAAGCCTTCTGAAAGTCCAAATATACCACATCAACTGGTACTCCTTTGTCCACTTTATTGGAAACATCCTCAAAAAATTCCAGAAGATTTGTCAAGCATGATCTCCCTTTCACAAATCCATGCTGACTTGGACCTATCATGTCACCATTTTCCAAATGCGCTGCTATGACATCCTTAATAATTGATTCCATCATTTTACCCACTACTGAGGTCAGGCTGACCGGTCTATAATTCCCTGCTTTCTCTCTCCCTCCTTATTTAAAAAGTGGGGTTACATTGGCTACCCTCCACTCGATAGGAACTGATCCAGAGTCAATGGAATGTTGGAAAATGACTGTCAATGCATCCGCTATTTCCAAGGCCACCTCCTTAAGTACTCTGGGATGCAGTCCATCAGGCCCTGGGGATTTATCGGCCTTCAATCCCATCAATTTCCCCAACACAATTTCCCGACTAATAAAGATTTCCCTCAGTTCCTCCTCCTTACTAGACCCTCTGACCCCTTTTATATCCGGAAGGTTGTTTGTGTCCTCCTTAGTGAATACTGAACCAAAGTACTTGTTCAATTGGTATGCCATTTCTTTGTTCCCCGTTATGACTTCCCCTGATTCTGACTGCAGGGGACCTACGTTTGTCTTTACTAACCTTTTTCTCTTTACATACCTATAGAAACTTTTGCAATCCGCCTTAATGTTCCCTGCAAGCTTCTTCTCGTACTCCATTTTCCCTGCCCGAATCAAACCCTTTGTCCTCCTCTGCTGAGTTCTAAATTTCTCCCAGTCCCCAGGTTCGCTGCTATTTCTGGCCAATTTGTATGCCATTTCCTTGGCTTTAATACTATCCCTGATTTCCCTTGATAGCCACGGTTGAGCCACCTTCCCTTTTTTATTTTTACGCCAGACAGGAATGTACAATTGTTGTAATTCATCCATGCGGTCTCTAAATGTCTGCCATTGCCCATCCACAATCATCCCCTTAAGTATCATTAGCCAATCTATCTTAGCCAATTCATGCCTCATACCTTCAAAGTTACCCTTCTTTAAGTTCTGGACCATGGTCTCTGAATTAACTGTTTCATTCTCCATCCTAATGCAGAATTCCATCATATTATGGTCACTCTTCCACAAGGGGCCTCGCACAATGAGATTGCTAATTAATCCTCTCTCATTACACAACACCCAGTCTAAGATGGCCTCCCCCCTAGTTGGTTCCTCGACATATTGGTCTAGAAAACCATCCCTTATGCACTCCAGGAAATCCTCCTCCACTGTATTGCTTCCAGTTTGGCTAGCCCAATCTATGTGCATATTAAAGTCACCCATTATAACTGCTGCACCTTTATTGCATGCACTCCTAATTTCCTGTTTGATGCCCTCCCCAACATCACTACTACTGTTTGGAGGTCTGTACACAACTCCAACTAACGTTTTTTGCCCTTTAGTGTTCTGCAGCTCTACCCATATAGATTCCACATCATCCAAGCTAATGTCTTTCCTAACTATTGCATTAATCTCCTCTTTAACCAACAATGCTACCCCACCTCCTTTTCCTTTTATTCCATCCTTCCTGAATGTTGAATACCCCTGGATGTTGAGTTCCCAGCCCTGATCATCCTGGAGCCACGTCTCCGTAATCCCAATCACATCATATTTGTTAACATCTATTTGCACAGTTAATTCATCCACCTTATTGCGGATACTCCTTGCATTAAGACACAAAGCCTTCAGCCTTGCTTTTTTAACACCCTTTGTCCTTTTAGAATTTTGCTATACAGTGGCCCTTTTTGTTCTTTGCCTTGGGTTTCTCTGCCCTCCACTTTTCCTCATCTCCTTTCTGTCTTTTGCTTTTGCCTCATTTTTGTCTCCCTCTGTCTCCCTGCATAGGTTCCCATCCCCCTGCAATATTAGTTTAACTCCTCCCCAACAGCACTAGCAAACACTCCCCCTAGGACATTGGTTCCGGTCCTGCCCAGGTGCAGACCGTCCGGTTTGTACTGGTCCCACCTCCCCCAGAACCGGTTCCAATGCCCCAAGAATTTGAATCCCTCCCTGCTGCACCACTGCTCAAGCCATGTATTCATCTGCGCTATCCTGCGATTCCTACTCTGACTAGCACGTGGCACTGGTAACAATCCCGAGATTACTACTTTTGAGGTCCTACTTTTTAATTTAGCTCCTAGCTCCTTAAATTCTTTTCGTAGGACCTCATCCCTTTTTTTACCTATGTCGTTGATACCAATGTGCACCACGACAACTGGCTGTTCTCCCTCCCATTTCAGAATGTCCTGCACCCGCTCCAAGACATCCTTGACCCTTGCACCAGGGAGGCAACATACCATCCTGGAGTCTCGGTTGCGTCCGCAGAAACGCCTATCTATTCCCCTCACAATCGAATCCCCTATCACTATCGCGCTCCCAATCTTTTTCCTGCCCTCCTGTGCAGCAGAGCTACCTACGGTGCCATGAACTTGGCTGCTGCTGCCCTCCCCTGATGAGTCATCCCCCCCAACAGTACTCAAAGCAGTGTATCTGTTTTGCAGGGGGATGACCACAGGGGACCCCTGCATTATCTTTCTTGCACTGCTCTTCCTGTTGGTCTTCCATTCCCTATCTGGCTGTAGACCCTTCTCCTGCGGTAAGACCAACTCACTACACGTGATACTCACGTCATTCTCAGCATCGTGGATGCTCCAGAGTGAATCCACCCTCAGCTCCAATTCCGCAACGCGGACCGTCAGGAGCTGGAGGCGGATACACTTCCCACACACGTAGCGCCCAGGGACACCGGAAGTGTCCCCGAGTTCCCACATGGTACAGGAGGAGCATATCACGTGACCGAGCTCTCCTGCCATGTCTTAACCTTAGATACCCTTAAATTGGTAATAACAATGTTACAGTTCACTTACTGATATAAAAAATAAAAGAAAAGCTACTCACCAATCACCAGCCAATCACTTACCCCATTGGCTGTGACGTCACTTTTTGATTACTTTCTACTTCTATTTTGCTTTCTCTCCCGCTGTAGCTGCACCGGTCCGCCTTTTATAGGTCGCTCCCCTCTCACCAACTGCCGCTGGCTCTCGATCTCCCGCTGGGCCTTTGATAGGTCGCTCCCCTCTCACCAACTGCCGCTGGCTCTCGATCTCCCGCTGGGCCTTTGATAGGTCGCTCCCCTCTCACCAACTGCCGCTGGCTCTCGATCTCCCGCTGGGCCTTTTATAGGTCGCTCCCCTCTCATCAACTGCCGCTGGCTCTCGATCCCCCGCTGGGCCTTTTATAGGTCGCTCCCCTCTCACCAACTGCCGCTGGCTCTCGATCTCCCGCTGGGCCTTTGATAGGTTGAGTAAGTTGGGCGTCTACTCAATGGAATTCAGAAAAATGAGAGGTGATCTTATTGAAACGTGTAAGATTATGAGGGGGCTTGACAAGGTGGATGCAGAGAGGATGTTTCCACTGATAGGGGGACTAGAACTCGGGGGGCATAATCTTAGAATAAGGGGCCTCCCATTTAAAACTGAGATGAGGAGAAATTTCTTCTCTCAGAGGGTTATGGATCTGTGGAATTCGCTGCCTCAGAGAGCTGTGGAAGCTGGGACATTGAATAAATTTAAGACTGAAATAGACAGTTTCTTAAACGATAAGGGAATAAGGGGTGTTTTGGAGAGCGGGCAGGGAAGTGGACCTGAGTCCATGATCGGATCAGCCATGATCGTATTAAATAGCTGAGCAGGCTCGAGGGACCGTATGGCCTACTAGAGCTCCTATTTCTTATGTTCTTATGTTCTTATTATTTGCTGGGCAAGATATGGGTAAATACCACAATCATGCCCATGCAAATGTCCTCGCTCCCGAGCTGCGTGAGATCTGTCAAGCTCCAGCTTGACAGATCGGAAAAGCCGGTTTTAAGCGCATGCACATTGTGCACTGACAACTGGCTTTTGCGACACTCCATACGGACCCGGGAAGGCCGGGATTTCCAGGCCTATGTTTTTCTTCGTCGCCCCATTGGTGCCGCGATCACGGGGTCCATGCTGCGATCATTCAGCCTGGCACTCTGCTTGAGTGCCGGGCTGTTGACGTGGCACCCCAGCTCCCTGCAGGCCCGGTTCTTACCTGCCGAATTTTTACCCCCTGCAGTCGGCCTGACAATGACGGCCATGGGTTTGGCCAGGCCGCCAACAGGAAGAATGGCACTCCCTCTTGGGTGCTGGGCTGCTAGCCCAAGCCCTCCCTGGTGGCCCAGTGTGTGGCAAGTCGGTCTCGCTGCGGTCGTAGCAGAGCGTCAGCGCGATGCTGATGACACCGCCCACCTTCCACCCCGCTCCCGACTCGCTTCCGCCTCTCTGCCACCCCAAACACCGCCCCGATGATTTTTCGAAAGAAAAGAGGGCAATTTCCCTCTATTCCCTGCCCCATGGATTCGGGCGGTAATTTCCCAGAGATTTTGAATTATCCCCCCCAAACAGGGCGGGGGGCAATTTTGTTTTTAAATTTCAAACACGTGATCTCAGTTTATAACAAGTGGACTTATTGGGACAGAGGTTAGTCTTGGGCAGTAGCAGTAAAGGAAGGGATTGTATTGGCCACCTCTTATAGTCCCCGCCCGCTATTCCGTTCAGTAAAGTCAATGGGGCGGGGAATATAATGAGCGGTTGATACGATATGACTGATTTCTACCACAAACTATATCTAGTATTAGACAGACCTTTGCATCCATGTTTCTATTTAGCTACAAATAATGTGTTGCTTTAGCCTGATTAGTCTGGATTGATTGGGTAGCAGGATGCTACATATAACCCGGTAAACATATGACTGCAAATGGAGTAATTCTTAATTCCTGGATAAAGCAACGTTACAAAAGTCAGATTGTAGCTGCATTGGCTAAAACACCTTGTGTGTTGTTAGTTGGTACGATTATAGGGGACACAGGTCTGCCTACTGGAACTTCTTTGTAGAGTTTTCAATCTTGGGATCCAAAGATATCTTCTTCGGAACATATTTCCCGCATAGACTGATAATCAGGAAAATTTCAAGAGAAACCAGATTTTCAGACTCACAGAGGTGAGGTTTGTATGTGAATTCAGTAAAATTCCTGCGTTTCCCCGCCCCTCACCGCCAACCCCCAGGCACACCAGCAGCACCAACAACAACAACCTTCTCCACAATCAACTGAAGCTGCAGAGTACACAGAGCATCAGCACCCGACCACATTGCTGCCCAGGATGCCAGGGATGGCCTCACCATCGCCAGATTTACATCACTTGACTCTGTCACCCTGGCTGCCACATGATGCGCCAGATTGACAGTACCTATATCAACACCATAAAGCATCGCTACAATGTCCAAACCATTCCTTCCACACTCATCACCATTGTGGGGAGTACCGTTATGTCTCACATTCACTGCAACTCACTAAACCACTTCCAAAGGTGCACACAGATCTGTCCAAGTTCACAACGGGTTCAAAATAAAGATTTTAATGTTTGACACCACATTAACAGAAACTTCACATGGACATTGGCTAAAACACCTTGTGTGTTGTTAGTTGGTACGATTGGACTAGGATGAGGGAGATTATGAGAGGTGGTTAGTGAGATGTGAAAGTGATAATGTAGATAGAGAGGGATGGATGGAGGTGCAAGGCAAGTTGGTGTGAGTAAGGATGTAGGGTAGGGAAGGCAGAGAGATGGAGATGTGATGAGGTTGAGTGTGGCTTTGTAGTAAATTCCTGCGCCTTCCCGCTCCCCACCCCACCCCACCCCACCCCACCCCACTCCGTCCACAAAGTTTAAGTCATTATTTTATACTCAACTAATAGAACGGGAAAACCCGCATTTATTGGACTCATTTTGCTGTCAAAATAATGGTGAGGCTAATGGTGCTGCAACTTCAGGCGAGGAGCAGATGTGAGTTTAAATACCAATATCCCAAAGTTGCTGTCCGAGTTGCACCGCTCCCCCATTAGCATTGTGAAAATGACATCTCGCTGTCTGCCTCAGCATTGAAATGCATTGAATGGCATGAATCATAGAATCATAGAATGGTTACAGCACGGAAGAAGGCCATTCAGCCTGTCGAGCCTATGCTGGCTCTCTGTAAGAGCATGTCAGCTAGTCCCACTCCCCCGCCCTTTCCCTGTAGCCCTGCTAATGTTTTTCTTTCAGGTACTTATCCAACTCCCTTTTGAAAGTCATGATTGAATCTGCCGCCACCATCCTTTCAGGCAGCGCATTGGAGATCCTAACCACTCGCTGCGTAAAAAAAATTTTCTTATGTCGCCTTTGGTTCTTCTGCCAATCACCTTAAATCTGTCTCCTCTGCTTCTTGACCCTTTCGCCAATGGGAACAGTTTCTCTCCATCTGCTCTGTCCAGACCCCTCATGATTTTGAACACCTCGATCAAATCTCCTCTCAACATTCTCCGCTCCAAGGAGAAAAACCCCAGCCTCTCCAGTCTATCCACGCAACAGAAGTTCTTCATCCCTGGAACCATTCCCGTAAATCTTTTCTGCATCCTCTCTAAGGCCTTCACATCCCAAGTTGCTGTATTTGTGCAGTTGATACGAACTAAGCTCGCCACAGGAAGTCTTGTTATTTCAAGTGTAAGTGCCCTTTCAACAAATTGGTAATTGTTAATTATTACCAATCAACCTCTCTGGTACTGAAAATTAATTATTACAAGTGTGGAGTCTCGTTCGTTCAGGTGTAAATTGTTGGAGATTTGAAAAATGTCAAATTAAATTTTTTTGAAACTTTCCTTTTGGATCTCTTTTCTCTCTCTCTCTCTCTCTCTCTCTCTCTTTCTCTCTCTCTCTCTCACAATCTAATCTTTCTTTCCCTCTCTTTATTTCATTTTTGTACCTGATTTGACATTGAATTCACCCACTCTCATTTACACTTCCATTTTATTCCTTCCGCTGTTTATTTCTCAAACCTTCAATCTGATTGGTTAAGAAGTTACACAGTTGGTTGCCCTCTTTACTCAGGTCCCAGATGCCCCTTTTCCTTCACTGCGACATTATCAGCTCACATTTCCACCAACTTAGTGGGAAAAAATGTTTTGAGCTGAAGGGTTCAGGAGCAAGGCCTACTAACAGCAGGTGTCCCATTATACCATCCCCCGTGTCTCAAAGGCAGAACACAACACTCGGGACTAAAGGAATTCTCTTCCACTGAGCAGACGACGAATTGTTTTAGGATTCAGGTTGAAAGTTGTGAATAGCAGCTGCTTTGCTTTCTGGTGTTTTTATCAATTTTTGAAGAGTTGGGCTTGAATATCACAAAGCTCTTAACAGACAAAAGACAGAAAGTAGGAATGGCAGGTTGTAAGTAACAGAGTGCCACAAGTATCAGTGCTGGGGCCTCAGCTATTTACAACATATATCAATGACTTTGAGTGTACTATGTCCAAGTTTGCTGACGATACAAAGTTAAACAGTGAGGAGGACACAAAGTGGCTACAAAGGGATATAGATAAGTTCCATGATTGGGCAAGAAGTTGGCAGATGGAGTTTAATGTGGGGAAATGTGAAATTATCCACTTTGGCAGGAAGAATACAAAAGCAGAACTATTTTAAAAGGTGAGAGACTAGTAAATGTTAGTATTCAGAGGGATTTGGGTGTTCTTGTACACAAATCACAGAAACATGCAGGTACACAGCAAGTAATTAGAAACATAGAAACATAGAAACATAGAAAATAGGTGCAGGAGTAGGCCATTCGGCCCTTCGAGCCTGCACCACCATTCAATATGATCATGGCTGATCATGCACTTCAGCACCCCATTCCTGCTTTCTCTCCATACCCCTTGATCCCTTTAGCCGTAAGAGCCACATCTAACTCCCTTTTGAATATATCTAACGAACTGGCCTCAACAACTTTCTGTGGTAGAAAATTCCACATGCTCACAAGTCTCTGAGTGAAGAAGTTTCTCCTCATTAGGAAGGCAAATGGTATGTTAGTTTTTATTGGAAGGGAGTTGGAGTATAAAAGTAAGGTAGTCTTGCTGCAATTATATAGTGCTTTAATGAGACCACACTTGGAATACTGGTCTCCTAACCTTGCCTTAGAGGGGGTGCAACAAAGGTTCACTAGATTGATTCCTGGGATAAGAGGATTGTCCTATGAGGAGAGATTGAGTAGAATGGGCCTATATTCTCTGGAGTTTAGAAGAATGAGAGGTGATCTCATTGACATGCTTAAAATTCTTAGAGGGTTTGACAGGGTAAATGCTGAGAGGCTGTTTCCCCTGGCTGAAGAGTCTAAAACTAGGAGGCATAGACTCAGGAAAAGGGGTCAGCCATTTAAGACTGAGATGAGGAGAAATTTCTTCACTCAGAGGGCTGTAGATGGTCAGTTATTGAGTATAATTAAGGCAGAGACCGATAATTTTTTGGGCACTAAGGGAATTAAGGGATACGGGGATTGGATGGGAAGGTGGGGCTGATGTAGCAGATCAGCCATTGTCTTATTGAATGGCGGAGCAAGCTCGTGAGGTCATATGGCCTACTCCTGCTCATATTTCTTATGTTATGTTCTTATGTTAATGCTTAGTTTTGAGAACAACCTTAGAGTGTCTAACAGTTGTGTAAATTGCACATACATTACACACTTCCACGAGGGAACTTTTGATTAAATTAACGTATTAGTAAAGACTATTAACAGTACTATGGTAAACTGGCAGGCTCCAACCCCTGAAGCCAATAAGGGTAGATTAAAATTTTTATCCTAGATGGAAAACTAATGGTGAGGGAGAGGTCGGCCACCCATTACACACCATGCCTAATTTTCCTTTCCATTCAAGTCAATGGAAAGGACAATCCAGTGGTGTGTATAAGGAGAGGCTATTCTGCAATGCCGAGTTTACCTCCAGAGGGTGAAAGATAAAGGGGTAGATTTTTGCTTTGGGGGCAATCAGAAATCCGGGCGCTGAATGCATCCAAAAGTTGTGGAGTTTTGAGAAGTGTTTTTGTCCCCCCCCCCACCGAGTTTCTGTTCAAACTCATTTACGTATCGAACACAAAATCTGTCATGAACCAGCACAATCGGGCAGCGTTTTAAAATGTTTTTTTAAATTTTCTTTAAAAATGTTCCTTTATTTATTCAAACATGCTAACTTTTGATTAATAAAGCTGAAAATGGGTTTATCATAAAAAATAAGCATTTAGTCACAGTGTCAATTCACCACCTGTGACTAACCCGGTTTTTAAATGACTTAAAATGACTTTTAAAAAATATACAAAACTATCTTCAAGTTATATCGGGGCTCAGTTGTCAATTTCTTAGTCATTTTAGTGCCTTTTTGAAGGCCTGCAAACGAGCGTAATTAGCGGAAACTCCCAATGGCAATTAATTCACCCTGGGGGCGAGGCCAGTTTTGTGGGCGGGGTCTGATTCTTGCACAATGTTTTTAAAATAAGAGCAAAAGATTGCAGAAACTCAATTTGCACTGAATTAAATTTGTGCAAAAATTTCTGCGATCTTTTGCACTGGTCTGGTTACACCAATTTCAGATAAATTGTGCCGAAAAAACCAGCACAACCGGTAGAAACTCCAGGTCAAAACCTCACTGTTGAATGATATGTTTGCACCAGAACAGTTGCAGTATGATGGTTAAAGTTGGGACAATTATAAAAGCTGAACAGCAATTCTGTCGCGCGCATCTGACTAAAATTACACAGCTGGACCTGCTGGACAAATCTCAACCCCATGTTGTCTGACAAATCGAACTCCAAGAGGTGAAGGAAATCAAGCTACTGCAGTATTGACAATAGCTAATATCAGGACAACCAGAATAATGTCACTGATGAACAAAGAGTGGTTCTAAAATAATTCTTAATCCAACATTAGCAAACTGGAGCATGATGATATTCACACTCTAAATGAAAAAGATGAAAAATCTTACTGTTATTCTCCCATGAAAAATGATTTGCTTCAGAGTTATGCTAATGAGATATATGGAAAAGAACAAGACCATAATTCTGGATACAAGTCATGGTGGAACTGTAAGAGCCTTATACTGGAATACACGGTTGTTCCAAATATCTCCATCCAGAAATGCCATTCCAAATGTTCTAATCAGTTTCGTCAGATCACAGAAATATTGCAATCTGGCTGAGTTTGAACCCATTAAATTAACAGTAAATACATCATCAAGCTATAGCGATGGCCAACCTTCTTAAGGCTGTCATGAAGTTTATGGTCACTCAGCTGGATGCTCTGAATATTCCATTTGTCAAAGCAAGTACTTTGCAAATGAGGAACAGAGAAAAGGAATCCAATAATTTAAGTAGTCAACTCTGGGGCCAGGTAACATCAAGAAAAGGCTCGCTGGCAAGAAGGTAAGTCACAGGGAGGGTCTTTGCAGGAGGGAGGGTGGTAGCCTGGGATAGGGGAGGCCTAAATTTTTCTTGTGTGGCCAGAGGAGCATTCCCAATCCTTCTATCCCACAAGGACAGTACAATAAAGAATTTACCTTAAATGGTCTCTTATGAAAAAGTTATATGTCCTACCTATATGAAGATTCCAGCACATCGGTTACTATGTTAAAAAAAAATTAATTAACAAATTTATAATTGTTTTCTTCCTGATGCTCTGAAAACTATAGTTCTCCAATTGGCTGACTGATAAGTGACAACAACAATTGTATTTATATAGCGCCTTGAATGTAGTTAAACCTCCCAAGGTGTTTCACAGGAACGTTATGAAACAAAATTTGACACCGAGCCACATAAGGAGATATTAGGGCAGTTGACCCAAAGCTTGGTCAAAGAGGTAGGTTTTAAGGAGCGTCTTAAAGGAGGAAAGAGAGGTAGAGAGGCGGTGAAGTTTAGGGAGGGAATTCAGTTGAAGGCACGGCCGCCAATGGTGGAGTGATTGAGAGCGGGGATGCTCAAGAGGCTAGAATTAGAGGAGCGTAGATATCTCGGAGTGTTGTGGGGCTGGAGGTGATTACAGAGATAGAGAGGGGTGAGGCCATGGAGGGATTTGAAAACAAGGATGTGAATTTTGAAATCGAGGCATTGCTTAACCGGGAGCCAATGTAGGTCAGCGAGCACAGGGGTAATGGGTGAGCAGGACTTGGTGCGAGTTAGGACATGGGCAGCAGAGTCTTGGATGACCTCAACTTTACAGAGGGTAGAATGTGGGAGGCTGGACAGGAGTGCATTGGAATAGTTAAGTCTAGAGATAACAAAGGCAGATGAGCTGAGGCAGGGACAGAATCGGGTGATGTTCCGGAGGTGGAACTAGGAGGTCTTAGGGATGGTCAGAAGCTCAGCTTGGGGTCAAATATGAAACCAAGTTTGTGAACAAAGGTTGTAAGGTAGATAAACAAGTCAACATAAAAATCACAATAGAGCTATTGTAGTCAACCAAGGGCGTTGATTTTGATGAATCTAGAAGAGTTGTGAATCTAAAATCTACATTTATTTCCAGGAATCATCGAGCAAATCATAATAATGTAACAAACAATGATCCACTTGATATATAGAGTGATACATGTAAACAAGCTTCTCTCCCAGCCCCATCCCCCTCAAAGATTATACAATAAAAGCATTACTTCTATGTTCTGTAACAAATGAAGCAATTGGCACGCTCATAAAAGTAGGCCAGTGGAACACTGTTCAATGTTGCCATGGTGAGGAGTAGTTGCTTGCATTCTATTGACAAAGAGTCACATTCAATTATCGCGTGTGTTTCTGAAGTCTGAACCATACCTATTTGCGTGGATTGAGATCACATTTTCCTGGGTAAGTCCAAGGTTTCAGAAATTATTATCCAATAAAAATCTGAAGCAAACCATCTTTAATACTCTACTACATATCAATAGAAACAACCAATTGTACTCGAGCTGTATCGATCACACGTGCTGCCTACCATCGCGGAATTCTCGGGTCTTTTAGATCATGTAGGATTCTACTAAGTGGGAGTTCTCACATCATGTTCTGTCACAATTGCAACCATGCTCATCAGTGTTACTGTGAAAAAACACAGATTGGGAACCAAGTGCTTAGTCCCAGGGATAGATAAACAATATGGAAGGGGAAATGGCTCCTGGGCCAGTCTCAATTATCTCTCAGCAACTGTTTCTGAGCAGCTTTGATTATAGAGGCCTAGATTTAGTTTCGCTATCAGTATAGTCACACTTGATGCATTCCTCAGGGAGAGAAAGGGGATTTACATTTTTTTAAAACATCCATCCTGGCTTTATAAACAGAGTCTCGTTGTTCGAAGTCGTGCATTGAGCTAAAAAGGAACATGCTGAAAATCTGCAAGAGGTCAGGAGGCATCCGAAAGATAAATACAGGTTCATGGTTTGGGTATGACCTTTCATAATAATGCACCATTAGCTCTTCCCTTTCAGATGCTGATTGACATGCTATGTATTTATAACATCTTTTATTTTATGTTTGTAAATTAAGTCACTCCACTGTGTATTTAGAGACAATTAAATTAAGGCATAGTATCTGGTGAATCATGGGAAAAACTGTTTTCTTTACTACTAATATTAGCAAAAGCTTTTTTGATTAAACTGAATAACTGGTGCTATAATTACTGATGCAAGTCTGATTAAGAGAGGCTTCAGTGGACTTTAATGCATTCTAAACTGTTGTTCGTTATAAACGGTTGTTAAAATCGGCCAACTGACAAGGTGCAAGTATGCAACAGTCACCATAGGAACAGTTGCCAAACAGTTGGTGAAGCGCTAGGTTCATCTGACAGGTGCCAAGAGAAAAGCAGAAATATTTAATTACCAGATGAAGCTCCTGGAGGAGGTTCTACTTCATTTATTTTTACTGACATAATCAGCTCTCTGCATTTCGGAAGATGTGAAGTTTATCAGTGCGCAAATGCGTCTGTTATTTACTGTTGTCAAAAATGAATGTTAATAGGGTTACAATTCTTACAGTTAATACTGAAAACAGTGAATTGCTGGCAGAATAATGAAGAACCATTTTTTTTATCCACAATCAGACTTAATTAACACAGATCCTCATTTACACAGGCACTGAACAAAAAGCTGCTCCTGTCAAGGTACAGCCGTTGATAGCATCTATAAACCATTAAGATCCACGGCAATACATTTTAAGATTCGGCTGACTACATATACTATGATTTTACTGGTCTTCTTTGTACAGCTTGATTTGTCTGCATTGATATAAAACAAATTGAATTAAAGTTCTAGAGAGAAAGCCTGTAATGGAAAAGTTAGAACATGATTTCATTCTTTTTCTCACAAATGCTCAAAGGTGTGTAGCGTTGTGATACTAGGCACAAACACGATGGATTCTATCTCCCTCCCAATCAGCAATGATCTCAGTGTTCTGTCACTGGAGAAAGGGGCATGAGAACCCTATTATTTCACAGGCTATCAAACACTCGCAATGCAACTCCATTTGATTCTCATCAATATTGTTTGAGTTGCAACTCAATCATACTAATAACACTACCAGAATGGTAGCATTACACTTATTTACAAGGTCCCCACTCCACCCAAAAAAGGAAAGTTTACACACAAGGATTACTGTCACTGCTTTTGCATTATTTAGCTTTCATAAAAGGTCACAATTTAAGAAAAAGAGAAAATGGCTTAGCTGGTTAGCATGATGTCTGGCAATTCCACATCAGTGAAGTAGTGGTACTGAAGTGTACTGGTAAAAAAGTATAATTAAGTTTTGTATGTTCAAACCACAGTCCATAATACTGCATCACACCATCCAACAAGAATGATAGGGTGAACTTTCCTGGTTTCCACTTTTTATTTATCCCAATGAGAAACCCAGGTGAACAGACAAGACCAATGGGGGTGAAATTGGTCTTCGGATGCGGCGGTAAATGGGCAACAATGATTCATCAGCCTGTTTTACATCCCCGCCATGCCTCCCCCTGCCCCCCCCGCCCCCACCGCCCAAAAAGAAAATCAGGTAGGGCGTAAAACAGGCTGCCGGATAATTCAGAGCCGTACCAATGTCGAGAAGAATAGAAGACAAGACAATATAAATCAAAAAGAGTTGGGTCACTCATGGGTTTTAAATGTCCATAGGTTGAAACAGAAGGGGAATACTGAGGGTGGTAAAGAGTATTGAGGTCCTAGAAAAGGGCAAGCTAGAGAATGGTGGTGCAGGCTTGAAGGGCCGTATGGCCTACTCCTGCACCTATTTTCTATGTTTCTATGTTTCTAGTGCCAATAAGATTGAGAGGCATGCCAATTAAGCTCATTGAAAATCTGAGAGTTGAAAGTTGAATGTAATGTTATTTTTTTAATTAATTCTTGGAATGTGGGCATCACTTGCGTTGTGTTCATACTCTATTTGTTGGTAACATAAATTCTCACTAGTCAGACATTAGGATCCTGCAGAATTCACAGTGGCTGTAAACATGCTGATTCATGCTGGTTTTGGGGACACCATTTTGAGAGTTGCTATAAAGGACACAGTTAAGTTACATTACTCCTGTTTCAGTTAGTCTGTTTATTTACGTATACAACATAATTATGCGACGAGGATGAATCAAATTAACCTTCCTACCCGCCGCCCCCCCGCCCCCCCGCCTTTCCTCTCCACACCTGGGGACTCTCCAATTCTGTGGCCAAGATGGATAAAAAGTTTTTCTACGTACATCACAGTGAGTGGGTTAGAAGGCGACAAATTAACACCAGCTCGCCACCGTGCAATACTTATCCACTGCCTCAGCACCGAAGGCCAATGCATCTTTGGCCAAATCGAAGACATGGAGTCCTACGACAAAGCACTAAGCGCCTTAGAGAAATATATTGGGCCAAAGAAAAGTATCATGATGGAGAGATACAAATTTCATCAAAGGGTGCAAGGGAACGGTGAACCCATCAAACAGAATATCATTTAATTAACTGAATTGGCAGCTACATGTAACTTTGTAGCACTCACAGAGAAAATGATCAGGGATCAAATTATTGAGAAAACAATGATCCCCGCATTCGGGAATTCTTGCTAATGGAGGATGATAACTTGACATTAGACAAAGCAACTAATTTAGCCATCCAATTCGAATCAGCGCTTTCCGATTCAAAAGCGATCAGATCCCCTGCTTCCCCTGTGCAGCAGACTTCAGCTACAGCCCATGTGCAAGGCATTCGTCCAAAGCGGAAATCACAGCAGAGACCCAGGGCTAGTAATAAGCCACCCGCTACGGATCGCGGGCCTAACCTCTACTGCTTTAACTATGGGGACAAATCACATTCAGTAAAGAGTCCTAACTGCTGTGCACGTAGGAAGAAATGCTCTGCATGTGGTAAAATGAACTATTTTGCTAGTGTCTTTCGCTCATCGCAGCATAATCGATATGTGGAAACCCCCGCTAGTCTGTTTGAAGAATCTATCCAAAGGGGACAGCTTCTTAGCTCAATCTGAAAAGGTCAAAGTATCATAATCTTTCAACAGATGCTCATCATTACATTTAGCTAATGGAGAAGATGCAGTCCGAATAGACTCCTTGGATGCATTATGGTTTAAACCGTGAGTGACATTTCGCACATCAGTTCGGGCAAATTCAGCAACTTTGATGTAAACATTGATGGCACGCCCATCTGCCGCCCCATTGACCTTGGAGCTAAAGTCTCCATATTGAGCGAGGCTGTGTACAAAACCCACTTCATGCACTGTCAACTGCAGCCCGCAACTTCCACTCTACATGCGTACTCTGACTCCAAAATTGAGGTACTTGTGGTCACATCTGTCCCAATATACTACAAGGACATAATATTGGAGAACTTTTCCTTTCATGTCGCAAAGGGATGAAGCCTTCTGGGTGTTGACCTTTTTGACAAGCTTGGGTTCAAAGTTTACAACCTAACCGGCACACCTGTGTACATGATGGACTTTGATAAGCAGTATCCCTCAATCTTCAGAGGGTTTGGAGTGACAACAAAATTCTGCCATCGTCCCCGCGCTGACCCTTCCGTCAAATGTAGCAACTTCGCCGTCTCCCATTCGCGATTCATGACCAAGTATCCGCAGAATTAACGCAACTCTAATCTCAGGCAATAATTGAGAGCATCGACTCCTCACCCTGGATCTCGAACTTAGTCATTGCTTGGCGTAAAAATGGGGAGATCTGCTTATGCATCGACCTGAAAGAGGTCAACAAGGTCATCATCCCCGACAAGTACCATGGACGAACTGTCATCAAAATTCCACGGCTCAATAGTTTGCACAAAACTCAACATGCACCGCAGTTACCTGCAAATACCTCTAATGGAGGACAGCAAACCGCTCATGGCATTCACGACACATGATGGTTTGTATCAATATCGACTCATGCCCTACGGACTATCTTCTGCACCAAGTGCATTTCAGAAGATTGTCATTACTATGCTAGCAGGCACAGAGGGAGCCCTCAATCTGCTTGACGATATCATCGTCCATGGACGGACAATGGAAGACCATGACCAGCGACTTCACGCAGTTAAGGCTAGACTTGTTACATATAATATTATACTTAATGCTGATAAGTGTACATTCGCTACTGGAGAAATAAACTTTCTGGGCTACAGAGTCACAGCACAAGGTGTCAAGCCAACGCTTGACAACATTGACATGATCCAGCGAATGCAGGAGGCTACCAACGTCAAAGAACTTTCATCATTCCTCGGCACTTGCAACTTCTATCTGAAGGTCACCCTACACTATGCGCACATCACTGAACCACATCACAACTTGCTGCACAAGGATGTCCCTTGGGAATGGATAGGTTCCCAGGCTCAGGCATTCACCACGCTTAAAGAGAAAATCACATCCCCTCTTATCCTCGCGCACTTTGATCTGAATGCCACTACGTACATCACAACGGATGCATCAGGCACCGCCATAGGTGCTGTGCTCACACAATGGATTGACAGCCTGGAATACCCAGTAGCCTTCGCCTCTTGCACACTCTCGTCTGCAGAACGTAAATACTCTACAGGGGAACGCGAAGCACTCGCTTACATCTACGCATGTGAATACTGACACATCTACCTCTATGGCAGGAAATTTACCCTCTGTACGGATCACCAAGCGCTAACTATGCTACTCGCTACAACTGGATCTGGGCACAGACCACTACGAATCAGCTGATGGTCAGATCGTCTTCATCAGTATAACTTATGTACAGTACATCGCTGGCAGTCGCAACCACGTAGCTGACATGTTCAGTCGCTCGACACCTGTTTTGGACTCTGGTGCTGACTTGTTCACAGATGATGACACATATGTCACGAAGATCATCACTCAGTCCATCAGAAACCTTGTCTCCTTCGACAAACTCAAAACCGAATCACAGTGTGATGCTACGCTCCAGCACGAGTGCCACTTCCTCCAGACTGAGTGGCCTAAGCAAATTCCAGAAGAGCTGAAAATCTTCCACAGACTTTGCGATGAATTTTCCGTTTGGAACGATGGTTGCCTAGCTCTTGGTGATAGAGCAGTTATTCCCAAGTCGCTTCAATAGCGCATTCTCTCATTGGCATATGATAGACACCCTGACATTGTCCGCATGAAGCAGAGATGTCACGATTCAGTATGGTGGCCTGGGATTGACATTCGTATCGAGGAGTTTGTCTCACACTGCGAAGAATGCAGTCTGAGCAAAAAGGCCACAAACATCCGACCAGCGCCAATGAAGCCCATTCCATGGCCACAAAGACCATGGCAACAACTTCAGTTGGATATCTTCAGTCCAGTTGAAGCAACTCCACAGCACCAGCATTTCCTTGTTGTAATATTTGACCTGCATTCCAAATGGCCAGAAATCACTGCAACAAGTTCAGTGACCTCATCAATGATCGTCACTATTCTGCAGCATATGTTCACGAAGTGAGGCCTCCCAGAGATCATAATCACTGACAATGGACCACAGTTTGTGTCCAACCAGTTCATGGATTTCCTCATTTTTCATGCTATCGAGCATCGCCTTACTGCTCGGTACAATCCTCAAAGGCATTGAGCGATTTAACCGCATCATCAAAGAGGCTTTGAAAGCCAACCTCGCAGCAGGCTAAACATTCGACGAAGTGGTTCAAACCATTCTCCGCACATACCGTTCGACAAAGCACTCGCTAACAGGGAAGACACCCGCTGAGCTCATGATTGGGCACAATCTTCGCTGGCTACTGGACATTCTCAAAACCCCAGCCAAACCTAACGCACAGATAACCACACTCGCATCCTAGATTTTGGAACGCCAACGAAAAGCGAAGTTGTACACTGACACAAAACAACGCGCTCAAAAGCCCCAACTGTAGAACGGAGATTAGGTCAGAGTTAAGCACCCAAACCATAGTCATAAGCTCGCATCTTCACTTTCGCCTCGAAAACAGATCGGGCGAAAGTTCAGCCCTCACACTTACGAGCTCATTGATGGAACTCGATGAAACGCTCGTAGACTGATCCCAACTCACATGCCAACAGACCAGCAGGATGGAATAGAGGTACCGTTCTGGTTCACAACCGAAAACCTCGATCAAACACCGCAAGCTCCATGCCGGTCTCAGTATATCAGAACATGGCCTGGCTATCTCAAGGACTTTGTCTGTTCATAGACTGTGTTTTCAGAAGCGGGGTAATACTCTATTTGTTTGTTACAGGATACTAGACAGGCATTAGGACCCTCCGGAGCTATTCACAAACTGCTGTAAACATGCTGGCTCATGCTGGTTTTGGGACACCATTTTGAGGGAGTTGCTTTTAAAGACACAGTAAGTTACATTACTCCTGTTTCAGTTAGTTTGTTTATTTACGTACACAACAACTGGCAAGACCAGCATTTATTGCCCATGCCTTGTTTCTTGAACTCCTGCAGTCTGTGTGATGAAGCTACTCCCACAATGCTATTAGGTAGGGAGTTCCAGGATTTTGAGCCAGTGTCATAGGTGCTGATAAGTTTCCTAGGATGATACCAAATTAGGTTATAAATTACTACGTGGTACAAAGGATTATTTCCAAGTTGATGTGCAATTGTGTAAAAAAATATGCTTGGGTTTGTCGGAAGAAAAATAGTTCCAATACAATTTTCTACAAAAGGAAATTCAGTATGAATTATCATAAACACGAACCTGGAGCTGAAAGAATAAACAGCCTCAACCTGATATAAAAATCATACAAAAGATATATCTAGACTTTGACAAAACTATCCATGATAGTTGCGGCACTATCCACTTTATCTAAATTATAATTTAAAGTGAAGCAGTCCTTTAGGATATCATTGAATTATCCACATTTTTAAATAAATGTACTTGACCTCCTTTCTCAGACTAGCCTCAGAAATTCACAAAAGTGGAAATCTTACTTTGCTCAGGAGAATAACTTTCAGAACATGTATTTTCTCCTCAAGTACTGAGAGAGCATAATCTCCAGAGTTCAAACCTTAGCTGCAAATCAATCTTTCTTTTCAAATAGACTTCTCACATGGGATATTTTTCTTTCATCATATTTTAGCAGAAATCAGCACTTTTGCATTTCACGTTGCAATTATGCCAGCCTGGTTTAATATTCTTTTGATTCATTGCAAATCATAGCTATGTTCAGTAATTCTCAGTCTCGCAGAATCTCTTCCTGGAGGGAGCTTCATTAATTCTGAAGGACCTGCTCCAATTTAATCAGGTATAACCTCTTACTCTATTTAGCAACTAATCCAATTTGTTTTTCTTCTCAAAGCTGGATTGTATTCGTTGTTGCATATTTTTGTCCATATGCTCCAATTAAGAAACAATTTGGGAGTAGAGATGGATGATTTATTCTCCAGAATTAGGCAGAGAAACATACATCTTACTTGGACTTCTCAATAATCTACAAAAGAAATAAAGACTTGGATTTATATAGCACCTTTCATGACCACCAGACTGTTAAAGCACTTTACAGCCAATGAAGTACTTCTGGAGTGTAGTCACTGTTGTAAAAATGTGGGAAACGCGGCAGCTAATTTGCTCACAAGCAAGCTCCCACAAACAGCAATGTGATTATGAACAGATAACCTGTTTTATTGTTATTTTGATCGAGGGATAAATATTAGCCAGGACACCAGGGATAATCCCCCTGCTCTTCTTCAAAATAGCACCATGGGATCTTTTATGTCCACTTGAGAAAGCAGACGGGGCCTCAGTTTAATGTCTCATCTGAAAGACGGCACCTCTGACAGTGCAGCGCTCCCTCAACACTGCATTGGAGTGTCAGCTTAGATTTTTTGTGCTCAAGTCCCTGGAGTGGGACCTGAACCCAAAACCTTCTGTCTTAGAGGCGAGAGTGCTACCCACTGAGCTACAGCTGACACTGTAAAGAGCCTTTTTTTAATCTTTTTGAATTGGCCAGACAATGAATGCAGTATTCCACCAACTTCTGTGACCCTCTCCTCAAATTGTATTCATGTTTTTCCTAAAACCTAATTGATTTCAACATCATACCTTAATCAACAGATGTCCTGTTATTGGGTGCATCCAGTCAGAGGCAGTTAGCATCTTAAATACATTGCAACATTTACTTAAAAAGCCAGATGGATAAAGGGAACATTACATTCGGGAAGGGTTTTCCCATTAAAGGATCTCTGCTTGCATGAAAAAGTGTAAATAAATGATTAAAAAAGTTTCTCAAACACACAATATGATGTCAAAACACATTGCATCATTTGTAACTGATGGTTTCTCCCCTATTCAAGACAGGCTTACTAAGCTGCTTCTCCCATTCCCAAATGTTCTTTTAAGAGTCTTTAGCTGTACGTTGTAACCTTTTAAGAACATAAGAACATAGGAACATAAGAAATAGGAACAGGAGTAGGCCATACGGCCCCTCGAGCCTGCTCCGCCATTCAATATCATGGCTGATCTGATCATGGACTCAGCTCCACTTCCCTGCCCTCGCCCCATAAACCCTTATTCCCTTATCAATGTCCCAGCTTCCACAGCTCTCTGAAGCAGCAAATTCCACAGATTTACAACCCTCTGAGAGAAGAAATTTCTCCTCATCTATGTTTTAAATGGGTGGCCTCTTATTCTAAGATCATGCCCTCTAGTTGTAGTCTCCCCCATAAAGAGATGGGGGAGACTAGAACTAGTCTCCAGTCTCCCCCATGGAAACATCCTCTCTGCATCCACCTTGTCAAGCCCCCTCATAATCTTATACGTTTCGATAAGATCACCTCTCATTCTTCTGAATTCCAATGAGTAGAGGCCCAACCTACTCATAAGTAAACCCCCTCATCTCCGGAATCAACCGAGTGAACCTTCTCCGAACTGCCTCCAAAGCAAGTATATCCTTTCATAAATATGGAAACCAAAACTGCACGCAGTATTCCAGGTGTGGCCTCACCAATACCCTGTACAGCTGTAGCAAGACTTCCCTGCTTTTATACTGCATCCCCTTTGCAGTAAACGCCAAGATTCCATTGGCCTTCCTGATCACTTGCTGTACCTGCATACTATCCTTTTGTGTTTCATGCACAAGTGCCCTCAGCTCCCGTTGTATTGCAGCTCTTTGCAATCTTTCTCCATTTAAATAATAACTTGCTCTTTGATTTTTTTCTGCCAAAGTGCATGACCTCACACTTTCCAACATTATACTCCATTTGCCAAATTTTCGCCCATTCACTTAGCCTGTCTATGTCCTTTTGCAGAATTTTTGCGTCCTCCTCACACATTGCTTTTCCTCCCATCTTTGTATTATCAGCAAACTTGGCTACGTTACACTCAGTCCCTTCTTCCAAGTCGTTAATATAGATTGTAAATAGTTGGGATCCCAGCACTGATCCCTGGGGTACCCCACTAGTTACTGGTTTCCAACTCGAGAATGAACCATTTATCCTGACTCTCTGTTTTCTGTTAGTTAGCCAATCCTCTATCCATGCTAATATATTGCCCCCAACCCCATGAACTTTTATCTTGTGCAGTAACCTTTTATGTGGCATCTTGTCAAATGCCTTCTGGAAGTCCAAATGTACCACATCCACTGGTTCCCCTTTATCCACCCTGTTCGTTACATCCTCAAAGAATTCCAGCAAATTTGTCAAACATGACTTCCCCTACGTAAATCCATGCTGACTCTGCCTGACCAAATTTTGATTTTCCAAATGTCCTGCTACTGCTTCTTTAATAATGGACTGCAACATTTTCCCAACCGCAGATGTTAGGCTAACTGGTCTATAGTTTCCTGCTTTTTGTCTGCCTCCTTTTGTAAATAGGGGCATTACATTTGCAGTTTTCCAATCTGCTGGGATCTCCAGGGAATTTTGGTAAATTACAATCAATGCATCCACAATCTCTGCCGCTACTTCTCTTAAGACCTGTGGATGCAAGCCATCAGGTCCAAGGGATTTATCCACCTTTAGTTCCATTATATTACTGAGTACCACCTCCTTAGTGATTGTGATTCTGTTAAGTTCCTCCCCTCCCACCCATACCCCCATAGCCCCACGACTATCCACTGTTGGGATATTGTTTGTGTCCTCTACCGTAAAGACTGATACAAAATATTTCTTCAGAGTTTCTGCCATCTCCATGTTCCCCATTACTAATTCCCCGGTCTCGTCCTCTAAGGGACCAACATTTACTTGAGCCACTCTTTTCCTTTTTATATACCTATAGAAACTCTTGCTTTCTGTTTTTATATTTTGTGCTAATTTACTTTCATAGTCTATCTTCCCTTTCTTAATAATTTTTTTAGTCATTCTTTGCTGGTTTTCAAAAGTTTTCCCATCTTCTATCCTCCCACTAGTTTTGGCCACTTTGTATGCCCTTGTTTTTAATTGGATACCGTCCTTTATTTCTTTAGTTAGCCACGGATGGCTACCTTTTCTCTTACACCCTTTCCTCCTCACTGGAATATATTTTTCTTGAGAGTTATGAAATATCTCCTTAAATGTACACCACTGTTCGTCAACCGTCCTACACTTTAATCTAGTTTCCCAGTCCACTTTAGCGAACTCTGCTCTCATACCTTCATAGTCTCCTTTATTTAAGCTTAGTACGCTGATTAGAGATCCAACTTTCTCACCCTCCATCTGAATTTGAAATTCAATCATGTTATGATCACTCATTCCAAGGGGATCCTTTACTTGGAGACTGTTTATTAATCCTGTCTCATTACACAGGACTAGATCTAAGATAGCCTGCCCCCTAGTTGGTTCCGTTACATACTGCTCAAGGAACTCTATGAACTCCTCCTCAAGGCTACCCTGACCAATTTGATTTGTCCAATCAATATAGAAGTTAAAATCATCCATGATTATTGCTGTTCCATTTTTACAACCATTTCCTGGTTTATGCGCCAACCAACAGAGCTTCTACTGTTAGGGAGCCTATAGACTACGCCCACCAGTGCCTTTTTTCCTTATTGTTCCTTAAAAAGCTTCCCACAAATTTCCAATATTTTTACATAGTGGAGACTGATATATAATGTAGCTAGATCCTATGTGACATAACATTTGATACATATATGTTTAGACCGAGTGTAAGGTACTGGGTAACTATTGGTTTTGCTTGGTGCTTGTCAATGTGAGAAAAATATAATACAGTTATATGTGAAGTAAAGCTTTATTTACTCTTCCCCACAATGGGGAAGATTTTCAACATGCCACATGGGTATAAAACTGACATTGCAGCCTATCCAATCTTTCCTCATGGCTAAAATTCTCCAATCTAGCCAACATCGTCGAAAGTCTCCTCTGTACCCTCTCCAGTGCAATCACGCTTTTCTTGTAATATGGTGACTAGAACTGCAAACAGTACTCTAGCCGCCTAAGTAGTGGTTTATACAATTAAAGCATAACCTCCCTGCTCTTCTATTCCATGCCTCAGCTAATAAAGGCAAGTATTCCATATGCCTTCTTAACCTGCTTATCTACCTGGCCTGCTACCTTCAGGGAGGGAACTGTGGACATGCACTCCAAGGTCCCTTTTTCCTCTACACTTTTCAGTGTCCTACCATTTAATGTGTATTCCCTTGTCTTGCTAGCCCTGTCCAAATGCATTACCTCACACTTCTCCAGATTGAATTCCATTTTTCCACTGTTCTGCCCACCTGACCAGTTCATTGACATCTTCCTGCAATCTACAGTTTTCTTCTTCATTATCAATCACACAGCCGATTTTAATATAATTTGCAAACTTCTTAATCATAACCCCTACTTTCAAGTTTAAATAATTGATATATACTGCAAAAAGCAAGGGACCTTGTACTGAGCCCTGCGGAACCCCACTGGAAACAGCCTTCCAGTCATAAAAACACCCATCAACCATTACCCTCTGCTTCCTGCCTCTGAGCTAATTTTGGATCCAACTAGCCACTTTGCCCTGGATTCCATGGGCTTTTACTTTCATGACAAGTCTGCTGTGTGGGACCTTATCAAAAGCCTTGCAAAAATCCATATACACTACATCAAACTCACTGCACTCATTGACCTTCCTTGGAGGTAACTCCCTGTTACCTCCTCAGAAAATTCAATCAAGTTAGCCAGACAAAACCTTCCCTTAGCAAATCCATGCTGACTGTCCTTGATTAATCCATGTCTTTCTAAATGAAGTTTTATCCTGTCCCTCAGAATATTCTTCGATAATTTTCCCACCACCGAGGTTAGGCTGACTGATCTGTAATTATTCGGTCTATCTCTTTCTCCCTTTTTAAACAAAGGTACCACGTTAGCAGTCCTCCAGTCATCCGACACCACACCCTGTAGCCAGAGAGGATTGGAAAATGATGGTCTCTGCTATATCCTCTTTTAAGAATATAAGAACATAAGAAATAGGAGCAGGACTAGGCCATATGGCCCCTCAAACCTGCTCCATCATTCAATACGGTCATGGCTGATCCGATCATGGACTCAGGTCCACTTCCCTGCCCGCTCCCCATAACCCCTTATTCCCTTATCGGTTAAGAAACTGTCTATCTCAGTCTTAAATTTATTCAATGACCAAGCTTCCACAGCTCTCTGAGGCAAATTCCACAGATTTGCAACCCTCTGAGAGAAGAAATTCCACCTCATCTCAGTTTTAAATGGGCGGCCCCTTATTCTAAGATTATGCCCCCTAGTTCTAGTCTCCCCTATCAGTGGAAATATCCTCTCTACATCCATCTTGTCAAGCCCCCTCATAATCTTATACATTTCTATAAGATCACCTATCATTCTTTTGAATTCCAATGAGTAGAGGCCCAACCTTCTCAACCTTTCCTCATAAGTCAACCCCCTCATCTCCGGAATCAACCTAGTGAACCTTCTCTGAACTGCCTCCAAAGCAAGTATATCCTTTCTTAAATATGGAAACCAAAACTGTAAGCAGTATTACAGGTGTGGCCTCGCCAATACCCTGTATAACTGTAGCAAGACTTCCCTGCTTTAATACTCCATCCCCTTTGCATTAAAGGCCACGATTCCATTGGCCTTCCTGATCACTTGCTGTACCTGCATACTAAACTTTTGTGTTTCATGCACCAGGACCCCCAGGTCCCATTGTACTACAGAACTATGCAATTTTTCTCCATTTGAATAATAACTTGCTCTTCGATTTTTTCTGCCAAAGTGCATAACCTTACACTTTCCAACATTATACTCCATCTGCCAAATTCTTGACCACTCACTTAGCCTGTCCTTTTGCAGGTTTTTTGTGTCCTCATCACACATTGTTTTTCCTCCCATCTTGTACCATCAGCAAACATGGCTACGTTACACTCGGCCCCTTCATCCAAGTCATTAATATAGATTATAAATAGCTGATCTCTGGAGCACCCCACTAGTTACTGATTGCCAACCTGAGAATGAACCATTTATCCTGACTCACTGTTTTCTGTTAGTTAGCCAATCCTCTATCCATGCTAATATATTACCCCCAACCCCGTGAACTTTTATCTTGTGCAGTAACCTTTTACATGGCACCTTGTCAAATGCCTTCTGGAAGTCCAAATACACCACATCCACTGGTTCCCCTTTATCCACCCTGTTCATTACATCCTCAAAGAATTCCAGCAAATTTGTCAAACATGACTTCCCCTTCATAAATCAATGCTGACTCTGCCTGACCGAATTTTGCTTTTCCAAATGTCCTGCTACTGCTTCTTTAATAATGGACTGCAACATTTTACCAACCACAGATGTTTTGCTTCTCTTAACAGCCTGGGATACATTTCATCCAGGACTGGGGATTTATCCACTTTCAAAGCTGTTAAACCCCTTAATGCTTCCTTGCTCACTCTGTTTACTTCATCTAATATTTCACACTCCTCCTCCCTGATTGCAATGTCTGCATCTCCCCCGTCTTTTATGAAAACAGATGCAAATTATTCATTAAGAACCTTACCCACGTCTTCTGCCTCCACAAACAGAT
Source organism: Pristiophorus japonicus (assembly GCF_044704955.1). Classification (NCBI taxonomy): domain Eukaryota; kingdom Metazoa; phylum Chordata; class Chondrichthyes; family Pristiophoridae; genus Pristiophorus; species Pristiophorus japonicus. The sequence continues at coordinate 77,529,170 of NC_091984.1, read as the reverse complement.
TACCTTTATGGTCTCTAATAGGCCCTAATCTTTCTTTAGTTATCCTCTTGCACTTAATGTATTTATAAAACATCTTTGGATCAGCACAGATATCTCGGAGAATTGTAAGGCTGGAGAATATTACAGAGATAGGGAAGGGCAAGGCCATGGAGAGATTTGAATACAAGGTTGAGAATTTTAAAATTGTGGCGTTGCTTAACTGGGAGCCAATGTAGGTCAGCGAGCATAAGGATGATGGGTGACCAGGACTTGATGTGAGTTAGGACACGGGCAGCAGATTTTGGATGACCTCAAGTTTACAGAGGGCAGAATGTGGGAGGCCAGCCAGGAGTGCATTGGAGTAGTCAAGTCTAGAGGTAACAAAAGCATGGATGAGAGGTTTCAGCAGCAGATGAGCTGTGGCAGGGGTGGAGTTGGACAATATTACCGAGGTGGAAATAAGCAGTCTTAGTGATGGTGCGAATATGTGATCAGAAGCTCATCTCGGGTCAGATATGACACCAAGGTTGCTAACTGTCTGGTTCAGCCTAAGACAGTTGCCAGGGAGAGGGATGGAGTCAGTGGCTAGAGAACAGAGTTTTCTAAGTACGCCGTTGATGAGATAACCATCAATTGTAAAGCCAATTTAGAGGTATAACTGCTAATCACAATGACCAGTGGCAGGCAGTGCCAGCAACATTTATGAACTGGCACATTAAGCCAAGGACTGTACACAGAGTGTTGGCAGGGGATTTGATAACACTCAGAACAACAGCAATGTTCATTAATGTGAGTAATCAATTGTTGAGATGAGGTACGTGATTAGGATTGGACTGTGTAAACTGTGATGAAAGGATTACTCTGGGGATAAGAAATCTGGTTTTTCAGCCTTCCCTAATAAACTAACAGTGAATGTAAAACGTTATCTTACTGCTACTTGTATGTTTTTACATAGGATTACATAGAAAATGCCACATAGAAACAGACCATTGATGTTTTAATAATCCATGCTATGATGCTGTTGAAAATGGTGAGTATTAAGTTCTGGTAGGACAGTATACTTCCCAAATAGGAATTTCACTGGGATTCTGCACAGTGAGTGAGAACTGAATTTGGCAACAGGTACAACAACATCAATATTAAACATTGTAATGTATGCAGCTGTGAGTATGCCCACAGGTTTGTAGAGCTGTTGCATTGTGAATGTCTTAGCCAGTCACATGATGTTCACAAGACTCAATAAAACCCCAGTCAGTTGGGTCTAGGTTATCCATGATGAGGTATGCAGTTGTGAGCCTAGTGGATGAACTGGTAATGTGTAGTGTGATTGTTTAACCTTTGTTAATAGCAATTAGTTTTTAAGAGCAATGTGTTGCTATGAATGCTTAAGCAAAGAACCCATGAAGCAAATGCAGTACACATATCAACATGGAGCACTGTAGCACTCATAAATGAGTGTACAAAGTTCAATTGACACAAGTATCCTGATGTATCACAAGATAACCCTTTCTTGGTGTGGTTTGTTGAAATAAATGGAGTTGTCATTACCATTAAGTGATTATTGGCTGAAATGAAAACTGAATATAGAAGATAAAGAAAGATTAAGAACTGGGAAATTAAAGAAAGGCTTTAAGGGCTCAGAGTTTTAATGGGTATTGTCAATACCTTTAGTGGCACTGAGCAATAAAGATGAGAAGGCTCCAGCTTCAATCCCAGGTCTGTGTTATGTCCGCTGATCTCAGGTGGGCAATAGTAGGAAGGCTACAATCACGCACAAAGGATAACAATTCTGATGGTGGCATTGGTGGGGCAAGAACAGGATTATTAACTCACATTCATTTCCACCTAATCTTCCAGTTTGGCAAAAATTAAATATTGAATTAAAGGTTGTGAGTTCAAGTCCCACGCTAGAGACTTGAGCACAAAAATCTAGGCTGGCACTCCAGTGCAGTACTGAGGGAGTGCTGCATTGTCGGAAGTGCCGACTTTCAGATGAGATGTTAAATTGATGGCCCGTCAGCTCTCTCAGGTGGATGTAAAAGACCCCATGGCGCTATTTTGAAGAAGAGCAGGGAAGTTATCCCCAGTGTTCTGGCCAATATTTATCCCTCAATCAACATCACTAAAAGCAGATTATCTGGTCATTATCACATTGCTGTTTGTGGGAGCTTGCTGTTTGCAAATTGGCTGCTGTCTTTCCCACATTACAACAGTGACTGCACTCCAAAAGTATTTCATTGTGTGTAAAGCGTTTTGAGACATCCTGAGGTCGTGAAAGGCTCTAAAAAAAATGCAAGACTTTCATTCTTTCATTATGTGCTCTGGAAGTTCCCATGTATAGACAGAGTTTTAGAGTTCTACTGCAGATATTTAAAAGTCTCAGCATCCTCTTGACCCAGGAGTAGGAGCTGTCAAATTGAAGTCACTCAAGAGTTTGGTACAAGTGAAATGGAGCATCACGGTAGAAGAACAGACAGATTTTGTGATGCAGCAGTAATGGTCCCACTCCATGTCACACATGCAAAGCAGGGTGCCAATTTGTACCTATAGTGTTCCCTCCCAAAGGGAATATGTGCTCATAGCCTGAGAGATCAAGAGTTAATGCAATCTCCAATATCTGGATTCAAATAAGAAGAAAGTTATCAGATTTGAAGGGAACTGCGGGTAAGTGTTACGAACTTGAGTCTTCTATAGATATTCTCGGCTATCATCACCATCACAGGCAATCCCTGGGAATCGATGAAGACTTGCTTCCGCCCTTAACATGAATTCTTAGGTGGCTGTATAGTTCAATACGAGAACCACAGTCCATATCACAGGTGGGACAGATAGTCGTTGAGGGAAAGGGAGGATGGGACAAGTTTGCCGCACGCTCTTTTCGCTGCCTGTGCTTGATTTCCACATGCTCTCGGCGACGAGACTCGAGGTGCTCAGCACCCTCCTGGATGTGTCCCCTCCACTTAGGGCGGTCTTTGGCCAGGGTCTCCCAGCTGTCAGTGAGGATGTTGCACTTTATCAGGGAGGCTTTGAGGGTGTCCTTGTAACGTTTCCTCTGCCCACCTTTGGTTCGTTTGCCGTGAAGGAGTTCCGAGTAGAGCGCTTGCTTTGGGAGTCCCATGTCTGGCATACGAACAATGTGGCCTGCCCAGCGGAGCTGATCAAGTGTGGTCAGTGCTTCGATGCTGCGGATGTTGGCCTGGTCAAGGATGCTAATGTTGGTGCGTCTGTCCTCCCAGAGGATTTGTATGATCTGGCGGAGACATTGTTGGTGGTATTTCTCCAGCGACTTGAGGTGTCTACTGTACATGGTCTGAGCATCTTACTTTTGTGGCCGTTGACTCGCACTGCACTATATCTACTTGTATGATAGTGTGACCCAGAAATGTAAGAACAGTATCCCCTTGTGATCTGAACTGGATATTCATGTCCTTTGCACATATGCTTCTTTGATGTCTCTGAAGGCAGAAAGAGCAAAAACTTGGTGAGATTAGGCTAGATATGAATTGTTAAATTGCTTCATTTCACTCAGATGTGAACATACAGAACAGCCCTCACGATGCACTGCATTCAATGATTTCCATGTTGTCAGGTTAATTTTCAGACCACAAATGATAAAATGCTGGGTTTCATCCTGTACATTTTCTGTTGTGACTTTGCCTGCTTGCCCAAACTATTGTATGCTAGAAAACAATTCATGTCTCACTTTTCTGGCTGTTTTCCAGGTACTGTGGAGACTGTTTACAGCAGCCGTCAGTATCTGGTGGGGGAGCTTCTATTTCAAGCTGCTAGCTGAATCACAATGTCACTGGAGCTTAAATTCAATTCAGCTGTACTGCTCAGGGAGTGCCAGTGGAGAGGACTTACCATCCTTATTCTGAGTGGTTCTAACTATGACCTTGAGAAGTGGAAGGCAGGTATCATTTAGCATGTAGTTTCATAGGTAGATATACCACATAGATCTCCCTCAAGAAGGAACAGAAAAGTTACTGGTCAAATATGCTTTTATCATTACAAGCAGGGTGATTTGATTTGTCATACCTATCTAAGAATATGACAGCTGTCTAGCACATTAGGTTTGAAATTAGGACTCTATTGGAATTCTGCACCGGTCACAGGCAGCATCTGCTGTCATGTTGTCAACCACACAGTAGAAAATGTCATGAGCAACATCAGTAAAATATTTAATTAATGATAACATGCAGAAATGTAAAACAACAGTCGGGTAATGACAGTGTTCAATGAAGAGGGTCTAGAATGGTAAAGCAGATGTGGATTAATGGGTCTGCGTCTCAAGTGTTTTCAATTTTTTTATACAAAATTTCATTGCTTAATCAGTAATCTTTTAAATATACTATATATTTTAGATCAATGCAAAGTAGCTTCAGGTTAGAATTGATAAAAATGTATATAGTAACTCTGGTGCAAAATTGCCAAATTGAATATTTGTAAGACCACTGTGATACCACTTTGAGGAACGAATCCAACACTACCTGCTTCACGATGACATGCAAGCTGTGATTCTTACCAATGGATCCACCACAGACCCAATACAAGTGCAGATCAGGGTCAAGCAAGGCTGTGTCATTGCACCAATGCTCTTTTCAATCTTCCTCACTGCAATGTTCCATCTCACCCTCAACAAGCTCCCTGCTGAAGTGGAGTTAATCTACAGGGCAAGCAGGAAATTGTTCAACCTCCGACACCTCCAGGCCAGATCCAAGGTTGCTCCAACCTCTATCATTGAATTACAATAGGCAGATGACGCTTGCTTTTGTGCACACTCAAAGTCCGAACTCCAAACCATCGTTGACATCTTCACTGATGCGTACGAGAGTCTGGGCCTCACATTAAACATCCATAAGACAAAGGTTCTCTACCAACCTGCCCCCGCCTCACAGCACTGCTCCCTGGTTATCAAGATCCACAATGAGACCTTGGATAATGTGGGCCACTTCCCATACCTTGGGAGCCTACTATCGATGACGAAGTCCAACACTGCCTTCAGTGTGCCAGTGCAGCCTTCGGTCACCTGAGGAAAAGACCAGGACCTCAAACCCGGCACCAAGTTCATGGTCTACAGAATAATAGTGATACCCGCCCTCCTATATGCTTCAGAGACATGGACTATGTACAGTGGGCACCTCAAAGCACTGGAGAAGTACCACCAATGTTGCCTCCGCAAAATCCTGCGAATTCATTGGCAGTATAGGCACACCAACATCAGCATTCTCTCTCAGGCGAACATCCGCAGCATCGAGGCATTGACCAAGCTCGACCAGTGGGCCATATTGTCCACATGCCCGATGCTAGACTCCCGAAACAAGCACTCTACTCCAAGCTACGTCATGGCAGGCGAGCTCCAGGAGGGCAGAAAAAACACGTCGACACCCTCAAAGCCTCCTTGAAAAATGCAACATCCACACCAACTCCTGAGAATCCCTGGCCCAAGACCGCTCAAAATGGAGGAGGAGCATCTGAGAAGGCGCCGAACACCTCGAGTCTCTTCACCGGGAGCACGCGGAAGCCAAACACAAAAATCGGAAGGAGCGCACGGCAATTCAAGCACCCCATCCACGTGCCCCTCCAGCCATCTGCACCATCTGTGACAGTGACTGTAGATCCCGCATTGGTCTCATCAGTCATCTTAGAACTCATTTTAGTGTGGAAGTAAGTCATCCACAACTCCGGGGGGCTGCCTAAGGAGAAGAAGACTTGGCGTCACCAGAAGCAGCATAACTGTAACTCATGTTAAGTGAACTTTGAAGTTAAAAAGTAAATTTCACCTATTTAAAGTTAACAGAATAATAACTACCCAGTTGTTTCTTTGTTAACATTAAAATGTAACTGGATACCCAGCGAATGAAATATGTTTTCTTAATTCATTCCCAAGGTGCGGGCTTTGCTAGCAAGACCATAATTTATTGTCCATAATGATATGTCCGAGCAGGTGGTGGGCCTTCTCCTTGATTCACTGCGTTCAGAGGTTTGATACAACTGAGTGGATTGCTAGGCCAATTCAGAGGCAGTTAAGAGTCAACCACATTGGTGTGCGACTGGATGCGAGAGCTTTCATTCCCGAAAGGATATTAGTGAATCAGTTGAGTTTTATGACAATCCAGCAGCTTCAAGGTCACTTTGACTGATATCAGCTTTTCATTTCTTCCAGATTTAAAAAAAACTGAATTCAAATTATCAAGCTGCCATGGTGGGATTTCAACACACATTTTCTGGATTAATACTCCATGCTCTGGATTACTAGTCCAGTAACATAACCACTCTGCTCACGTATCCAGAAAGAGTAGAGAGGGGGAAGTGAAAGTGGCGTCAGTAAGTGTACAGTTATCACTCATTATAACATTTCAAACAGTTTTTATGTGTTACTTGATGCAGAAAACTTGGCAACGTCATTATTTCAGCAACAATGTAGGCACATTTTAGATACTCCAGCTCGTGGGGATCAGTCTAGCAGAAGATGGTCCCGAATACTAAAACAAACAATGACTTGGTAAGAAACTACGACTAGAGACACATCTTGGGGTTAATTGTTTCCGATGGGACATTGGGCATGTTCAGAAATATTTTCAGTTTTGTCATTGTTGCATAAAGTAATCAAATTGGATTTAAAGATATGAATAATAGTCATGCTGCAATGAGAACAAGAGGATGCAAAATAACATTTCTATTCCTCCCAGCCCGTACTACTGCTTTTACAACTAGGCTGATTAATCCTGCTGACCAGAGCAACCATATGAAAGAGGCGGAAGCCTCATGAATATATTCAAACTCGAGTCAATTGACATCATTTCAATGCTGACGCCATTTTGCGACATTACCATCCAACAACCCATCCACCGACACAAGACCTGAAGTGACCATTTTAAATTCTATTTAAATAGTTCCTCAGCTACACTCAGGTAAAGCCGTACAGAGCTTTTGGAGATATTTTTCTTGCAATCGCATGTGGGGGTTTTCACCTTGAAGGGTTTAAAAGTGCTTGTAGTCGCTATTGTAAGTTCTGAACTGTTAAGGGGTTTCTGGCATTGCAGTTGTTTCTTGGTGGAGGTTCATCTAGAAGCCAACTCTGGGAGGAGGAGGAGGAGGATGAGGAGAAAGAAGAGGAGGAGGAGGAGAAGAAGAGGCAGGAGGGAGGAGCAAATGGAGCTGCTGTTGGATGGAGAGCAAATAGGATGCATGCTCAGAGGGAATTCTTACTCTTCCAACAGAGTTTATAGACTCAGAGCAACATACCTGCAGTTCCCTGAAGAGCAATGCATAAAATCACTTCAATTCTTTATGGAAGCAGTGACAGAGTTGTCACATCTACAAGAAGATTTGCAACCAACTAGCACTGTGTTGCCTATTATAATTTAGGTCATTGTAGCCCTGAAGTTCTTTGCCTCGGGCTCCTTCAAGGTTGCCACAGGGAATATCAGCAACATCAGTTTGTCTGTGGTTCATGCTTGTAGTCAACAAATGACTGATGTCTTGCTTGAGAGAGCAAACACATTCAGCAATTTCTCCATGGACGTCCCGAAGCAGCAGGATAGGGCTCTGGGATTTGCACAGATTGCAGAATTCCCTCAAGTCTATGGTGTCATTGACTTGACTCATGTCGCTTCTTCACTCAATACGATTAGCTTCATGAATCACAAGGCTTCCACTCTATTAACGTGCATCTGGTGTGTGATGCAGGTCTGTGCCTGCTTTCTTGGCAACTTCCACAATCCTTTTATATTGCGTCAATCATCCAACCCCCATTCTTTGCCCCTTCACATCAAGTTAAAGGCTAGCAGCTCGGAGACAAAGGCTACCCCTTGCACACGGCACACGACTCTCCTTCAGAATCCCACATTCAGTTGCGGTACTCTGCTACAATCAGATTCATGGGTCAACTAGAGCCTAGTGGCTTCCTGCAATTCAGCCAAGAATGAGTGTCCCACATATTTGTGCTTTGCTGTATGCTGCATAACTTTGCTGTGCATCAGAGTCAGCACACGGAGCCACCATTGGAGAAGGACCTTGAGCATGATGAGGGAGAGGACATTGAGGACATTGAGGATGGTGAGGAAGCAGGAGGAACGCAACAGTTGCCTGCAGACAAAGCCATTCAGCAGCAGCTCATTGAAGAGGATGTCAAGTGAACACACCTTGCTCCTCTGCATTAACAGTTATGTACAAAATATGTTCCAGTCATTTCATTCTACAATCAACAGCATCTGCCCATATTCCAAAATTAATATTCATGCCAACTAACATTAAAATCAACAACTATTCTGCACACAAAGATTAAAAACAGCGCTGTGGTTTTACTGGCTTACAGAAAGGCCTACAAACAATTTCTCACACAGTGTGAGCCCCTAGTGCATGTCTGAAGTGTTCATTTACCTTCTTGTGCTTCTACAAGGTGCTGTGGCTGCAACATGAGAGATGGGAAGCTGCTGTGGCTCATTCAAAGCTCATGAGATGCTTGTGGTCAGCGACCTCTAGGAGCTTGGGCCTGAGCAACAACTCGGCTTGTACTAGGGAAGTCTGGGCCAGCTTGCTTTCTGGCATCAGGGTAGGCAATGGTTCAGGGGGTCACGAGCGTACAGAACCGGCATCATCATGAAAGATGGCAGACATTTCCATTGCACAACTGAACCTGCTCCTGTGCAGCGGCTCAGCACTCTCATTGGTCTACAAGGGAGTATTTTCTAGGAAATCTCCCGATGCTCCTATCCATTTGCTCTCCCAGACTGTCCAATGCAAAGATGATTGAGCCCACAGCCTGCATGGCCCTATTATAAGCATCTCTAGAGATGCTACTGTTGTCACAGACTCCTGCGGAGAGGGGGCTCAGCTGCAATAGCTATTGATGTTTGCAGAGTGACAGCATGATAACCCAACACAAGTTGTCAGTGGGTTTCACCGGACTATCCAACATGTTTTGGAGGCTCTCTGACAGGCAGTCCAATGCATTCAGCAACTGGTAGTAGAGTGCGCAGCAATCATCTTTCTTTTAAATGCTGGGCCCCTGAAGTCTGTATTTTCGACTAATTCAACAGAGCTAAGTCATGTGCTGGCTCTCCATTTTGCTACTTGAATGCCAGAGCTTTGCATTAGAGTCCCAGCAGCAGTGAAAATTCTGGTTTCTGAGCAGATTTGAGCAATAGCAACTGAGCTGCCCTGGTAATTGACATCATTCTGACAGCACACAAAGACAGCTTGTGTGGGAATTGAAATGCCACACTATTCTGAAGCTGGCTGGATTATCTACAACTCGCTTTGCTGTACCTGACCTGGGAATGCTTGCTACTGAGTGCTTGGAATGAGAAAATTCTCCATTCCCAGCACTTGCATCCTTCTTGGTGAGAATTAAAAAAAATATTTGTCAGAAATGGTTATTTTTCTTGGGTTTCTTTTTTATAATTTATTTTTAAAAATAAATATTATTAATGCTCATTATTCTTGAGGATTATTTAAAATTGGTTTTGAAAGCCTGGATTATTTTATATATGTCAATAGTATGCATTTTCTTAACTCTCAAGAAACACAGTGATGGCAGCTTCTTTACACAGCACATCATGACTCAGTGAGTGAGTGTATTGTTAGTAAAGGCACTGTGGGACTACCAAGGAGAAGGTTAATCTCTGCCTCTGCCTGCTTTTCCAGTTCAATAAGAGTATTGGGGCCCTATTTTCAAATTGTAATCCCTGCATTTTTTGTTGCATTACAGAATATTTTGCAGAATTCTGCATAAACTCAATTTTGTAGAAATATTCAAAATCTTGTACATGACCAGATACTCTGCAAGGGTGTACTACACAGACATATTTGTTACAAACATATGTCAGTGCCATTGCAGAAAGTGGAATTTTAACATATGGGAGCAAATAATACTGTAATAAAAGCAAATCAAATAGAAACAACGATAATCTTTCCCTTCCTCCCATAAGTGTCAGCTTGGTTTGAATCTGAGTCGGAAAGTTGAGTGTTCACCCCCCCATGTGAGGACAGTACCACCTTACCAAGGCTTCCACCCCAGTGTAGTACTGTAGGTTGGTATTGTCAGAGGTAACTTCCTAAACAAAACATTGAAAGTGGCTGTTTTCCAAAATCTATTTTAAATATTTCTCCAAGTTAAACTGCTATAAATCATTTTGTTATGCTCACTGCCCCATAGCTGAAGAAGGCCACCCTCCGACTGTTTCCCTGGTGCTTTTGCCTGATTGTTTTCTGCTTACTAGGCACTTCCTGAGTCCAAGAGAGCAGGGCAGGTAGCCATCTCCCAGGCACCATCAATACAGCGTGTAGCTTATTGATGTGAAAATGTGAACCATTGAACAATTATGTCTAATTTAACCTCCCCAGGGAGTGGCATTTGGCTCAGCACATCCCACAGCAGCAAGGCTGGGATTAGAAAATCAATGGAGGGATCATTGAAACATTTCCTGTCAATGCATAATACTGCCACAATGCACTGACCGCCATGCCATATATATTATAATAATTTGCCATAGAATTTGCAGAATGTTCCACAGCAGCGACTTTGTGGCAGCCTAAATATTACAAGTGATTGAATCAATTTTCCGGTCATCAGTATATAGCCTCACTGCCAAGTGCTGAGATACACTGACCCGTCAGTTCCTTCAAAATTGTGATTTTAAGATATATTTAAATTTGGAAAGTCACAATGGATATCTACTGAAGTGGAAATTTCAATTGGCATTGAGAGGATTATTAACAGATTATAGCTCTGATTTTCCAATCAGTCTTATTTATAAAGCATTTAAACACTGGCATTATAATAACACTGATGTAATGTAGGAAGGGAGGGGGCACTAAATACCACTCCCACCTACCTCTACCTGGCATGTGAGACAGGTTTCTGTGGTTTGCTCCTGTGGACACTCAGAAGTCTTTTTCTCCTTTGCCCAATTTCATTGATAAGAACATAAGAACATAAGAAATAGGAGCAGGAGTAGGCCATATGGCCCCTCGAGCCTGCTCCACCATTTAATAAGATCATGTCTGATCCGATCATGGACTCAGGTCCACTTTCCTGCCCACTCCCCATAACCCCTTATTCCCTTATCGTTTAAGAAACTGTCTATTTCTGTCTTAAATTTATTCAATGTTCCAGCTTCCACAGCTCTATGAGGCAGCGAATTCCACAGATCCACACCCTCTGAGAGAAGAAATTTCTCCTCATCTCTGTTTTAAATGGGCAGCTCCTTATTCTAAGATTATGCCCCCTAGTTCTCGTCTCCCCTTTCAGTGGAAACATCCTCTCTGCATCCACCTTGTCAAGCCCGCTCATAATCTTATAAGTTTCGATAAGATCACCTCTCATTCTTCTGAACTCCAATGAGTAGAGACCCAACCTACTCAACCTTTCTTCATAAGTCAACCTCCTCATCTCCGGAATCAACTTAGTGAACCTTCTCTGAACTGCCTCCAAAGCAAGTATATCCTTTCCTAAATATGGAAACCAAAACTGCATGCAGCATTCCAGGTGTGGCCTCACCAATACCCTGTATAGCTGTAGCAAGACTTCCCTGCTTTTATACTCCATCCCCTTTGCAATAAAGGCCAAGATACCATTGGCCTTCCTGATCACTTGCTGTACCTGCATACTAACCTTTTGTGTTTCATGTACAAGTACCCTCGGGTCACGCTGTACTGCGGCACTTTGCAATCTTTCTCCATTTAAATAATAACTTGCTCTTTGATTTTTTTCTGCCAAAGTACTGCCTTACACTTTCCAACATTATACTCCATCTGCCAAATTTTTGCCCACTCACTTAGCCTGTCTATGTCCTTTTATATCCAGGAGTATGTAAACATCGATCTTACTGATATTGTGTGCTCTTCCTTTCTGCCTCCTTCTAATGTCCTGCTTCCATCTTTGGGAGTCTCTGTCAGATTTTTTTTTTTTTTTTGAAATTCGTAGCCAATCGTTCCAATTCTTTGTCAAATCACAAACGCCAGAGGTCACCTTGCACACGCCAAGGATCACTCTGCGCCAATGCTCTTAGCCAAAAGGCCTAGAGCCACTGCACCGTTCCTGGAAGTACTGCAATACCAGGTTCGTGCCATGGAGGTGGATGGGTCAGGTCCCCCACACACCTCCGTGGAGGTGGATGGGTCAAGCCACCCCACCCACTCCTCCACGAAGTCATACTTTAAAAGTGAGACAAAATCACACAGCCCTTACAGCTACCTGCCAATTAACTCACTGTTCCAAACACTTTACCATTTACTTGCTGCTCCCCGAGCCTGCTGCTGCAATCCTCAGCCATTTGTGGCTTTTTAACTACTGCACTCCTAATTATTAACCTCCTCCCCCACCCGCGTCCCCTAGTGCACTGCTCTCATATTACACAGGGGCTGGAATACTGAAACACCAATGGATATTTAAATGAGCTGACCCCACCCACAATTCACAGGGGAGGGGGGCAGCATTAGTCAGCACCAGAGGGAGCAAGTCCCAGTTCAGGGGCACCACATCAGTGCAAATGGTCCGGTGGAATCTCAGGACCACTGTTTCACAGGCAGACACCTGCTACATTGAAGTGGAAAAAGCCATTTCTCAACAAGGTCCAACAACTTTGCTAAGGATATAACACAACTATTTTTATGTTTAAAGTAATTTGTTCACAGCATCTCAAAACTATGGAACTCCTGACTTCCTTCAGTCTTCCTTCCTTCAACAATCTGCAGGCTTTTGGAGCCGAGTTTGTTTTCATATAATTGCTACTTTTTGATTTGCCACCATTTGTTTTCCCAATCTCTCCCACCTTGCTGATTTCCTGCAATAGGAACCTTGGGCCCTTCACCCAGGTTTCTCAATCAGCAGAAACCCTTGTTCACGCAATGGTTATGGAGAAGATCACAACCTGCCTTCCTTGCTACAAGGACATTTTAGTGAGCTGAGAGGCCTCAGTGGAGGGGAGAATTTTAAACTCTGGGGAAATACAAAAAAGTGATTACAGGATGTAAAACTAAATACAGAACAGTTGGGATTTAGATTGTAAAATATAAACCATTGAAAACCTGAGGGAATATGATTATTCTCAGTAATTTCCGCAAGGCAGCCTTAAGGCATTGCCAATCCGTTCCTTTTAGAAATGGATCTTGCCTTCTCTGGAAATTCCAGAGCAAAAGTTGAAAGCTTTCATTTTGAAACAGACCATGTGGAGACAGTAAAGAAGGGCATTGGCACTCTTAGTGAGATTTGTAATTCAGTCTCACGGAGATAAAAATACAAATTTTAAAAACGTTGTGTTCCTGGTAAATTTGCTTGAAAATAAAGAAAACATACTTGTCTTAATTAGATTCTATTCACCTCAACAGCAACTGAGAAGATGTCAAACGCACAGATCCAAAACAATTTCAGGTCTGACTATTGAATTCGTACTGTAAACTAGAATAGCTTTCTCTACAAACATACCTCTGTGTAAATTACATAATGTGAGATCATACATATCTTTGAGACAGTTTGAAGTACCTGGATTTTCTCTTCAGTTGCCATGGTCATGCACAGCTGCAGCTCTGATGAGGGGCAGGCGACGTGTTCTCTGGTGCTCAATGCCAAGGTTTTGTGAACTAGTGGTTAAATGTGATCTGGTTTATTAAACATATTTCAAATGAAATCTGTTTTTTGAAGATTATGGGGTAGAAATTCCATGGGTGCTGGGGGGGTCCCAATACCTGTCTCAACTTTGACGGAAACTCTCAGGAAAACAGCTCAAAAAGCAGGATTCTTGTTTAAAAGGATGTGAATGCTCTTTTACATTTTCAGCACTTTGTTTAATATGGCAAAAGCTAGAAATTAAATTTAGGAAGTTGGGAAGAAGTAGGACATAATGTTTTCAGCTGGACGATAGCAGCATTTTGGAGTAAGTTACCACAAAAGGCCATTGCAACAGGCCGTATAAATGTCTCCAAGCGTGCATTTCTGGAGAGAAAATGGATTGGTGGATCTGATGAATTGGTGGAATTGATCTATCAAGAAGCTTCTTGAGCTGAATGGCGTTTTCTTGACTCTATACAAATTTTATTTATTTATGAATGATTTTAAGAGAATCTTTTTTTCTTGAGATAATTGGCACCATAGCAATTCAAACCATAGCACAAAGTGTTCACATCACAAAAATATCATAATACTGTACATGAATCATGAATCTTTCCTCCCCAAATTCCAATAATCTTGTTTTGAAACATTGTCACAAATGTAGCTATTGACACAATAAAATTGCCACGCTGGATTATGCTTAGAATTTCCACTCTGTAGCCGTTTTACAAAGGAATGTTATTTACAATAAGGTTAATATCGCCTTTAATGAGCATCAGTTGAAAATAATACAGCAAAAGTGCAACAAAAAGCTGTCTTTGATAAGGTATCTAACCTGATAACCTCTGCCAGGAGCCTGACAGTTCTGCTAGTAGAAGGTGTGGATGTAATCTTTACACACCTCTGTTTTAAATGGGCATCAACTACACAACCATATTATAGTGTATGGTGTCTTCACAACTGTTCCCTGTGATTAATCTTTTCTGATCATATGATGCAACACCACTATTACACTGATCTCACTCTAAATCTTCCCCAGATTTATTTGTTCTAACTGGGATGTGACTGGAATTCACTAGAGTGTGCTGTATAGCAATTGGATCTAGAAGGAATTGGGTGCAGAGTTCATTTGAAACATTCATTTGATTTATACTTCTTTGCGTTCGGGTTCAAGAAGCAAGGCTTCAAACAACATAGGTTTATTTAGCTAAATAGCTACTAGATGCAAATGTCTCACTTACAGAAGAAAATGTCCAATTTTGGGAGCATTTATGTGAATTAATGTTAGCTCTCAGCGCCAAGGCTGAATTGATGATCTTTTATATTTTTCAATAGAAAATTGGGGCCTGATAGTTAATAGGACTGCCCACCCTGCTTATGATTAAATAACCTCCTTATTATTGCTGCTACCAGTGCACACACTTTGTTGTGCCACACTGTAAATGTAACCTATTCACTTATTTCTGAGACTACTGCTCTGAAAATAATTTCATAGCATGGCAATCCAGTTCTACAAAATAATGTTTTCTTACTCGTTTTCAAATCAATACATGTTGAAGGCCGTAAAAGAATGACAGAGAAGACTTGAAAGGATCTTTTGGTCTTCTTTATGTCAAAAATATCATAATACTGTACATGAATCATGAATCTTTCCTCCCCAAATTCCAATAATCTTGTTTTGAAACATTGTCACAAATGTAGCTATTGACACAATAAAATTGCCACGCTGGATTATGCTTAGAATTTCCACTCTTTGGCCGTTTTACAAAGGAATGTTATTTACAATAAGGTTAATATTGCCTTTAATGAGCATCAGTTGAAAATAATACAGCAAAAGTGCAACAAAAAGCTGTCTTTGATAAGGTATCTAACCTGATAACCTCTGCCAGGAGCCTGACAGTTCTGCTAGTAGAAGGTGTGGATGTAATCTTTACATTTAGGCCCTATAAGTATTCAGAGAAGTCTATGTTTAGTCAGTAGCTCAATGGCTATGTTACAAAGTGCACCTTGTTAAACAAAAGAGAGATGTATGGAGTGCATTTTATTATTCTGATTTTTAATGGGCAACTTCTTCACACTACTAGAGGACCCAGCTGAGCTCAAGAACTCAGTATATGAGGAATCAGTCACTTCCTACAATACACGACAACTTGCATTCATATAGCGCCTTTAGCATAGCAAAACATCCCATGGTGCTTCACAGGAGGGTTATAAAACAAAATTTGACACCGAGCCACATAAAGAGTTATTAGGGAAAATGCCCAAAAGCTGGGTCAAAGAGGAAGATTTTAAGGAGTGCCTTAAGGAGCACCCACCGTGCAGGGTGGCATACCCCTTGCCATACTGCAGCCATTTCACAATATTGTGCGGTTGCCTGTGTTCTGAATTTGACCTGCTCATACTGGGGGCAGATTTGAAGGTCAGTAGTAACACGTGAACAACATCACTTTCACAGAATTTACACTGTTGTTTAAAAATAGCATTCAGAATATTTGGTACAGGTCAGCAACGTAACAATGGCATCACTGACCCATATAGGTGAGTGAAAGTTCAATCCGCCAGTGGTCAGAACAAAATGGTGGCCCAACATTGAATATCAAGGGCATCAGCCATTTATATTTGCCAACAGTGGTACTTTGTTCCGGAGGCATGGATCAAAGCCAGCTTTTCAGGTGGTGTTCCCTGCCTTCAGACAGGTGAGCACTACCTAATTTACATAAGGAAATGGGCAGAATCTAAAAATTTAACTTTGGCCAAGAAATTGGATAAAGCCAGAAAATGGGCTCGTTCAAAGTGGTGCAGGTTCATTATTGTAGTGCTCCATTTCATTATTGTAGTGCATGGAGAAAGAGTCAGACTGAACACTGTGAGCTCAAAGTAAAGTGTGACCGTAGTCTTTTATTGCAGATCTCCAGATTGACTCTCTCCAACCTGTGAAGCCTCCTTAAATACTTGTGCTCCCAAGGGATAATGGGATCCCTTGGGACTCCAGGGGATGAGCCCTCTGGTGGCTGTACAGAGTAAATACAAGTTTACATATATAACAACACTCCCCCCAAAGTCAATAGTGTAACTATTTACAATGTGAGTCGACCTGGGGACCTTCTTGCCCTGGTTGATCGTCTCGGTGTGAAAGCTGGTGTTGTTGAATCATTTGTTGGGCCCTCGCTGGGCTGCTGTGCAGCTGGCCTTGCTGGGCTGCCTGGTGTGTTGGGCCCTTCTGGGCTGCTGTGGATGATGGGTTCTGCTTCGTGGTCAACCGTGGTGCCGGTTGCCACTGGTGTGTATGTTGAGGGATCAAAAAAGGTAGGGTCGAAGGTGGGTTGCTCAGGATAGTCCGTGAATCTGAGTTTGATTTGGTCCAAGTGTTTCCGGTGAATGAGTCCATTTGAAAGTTTGACCTGAAACACCCTGCTGCCCTCTTTGGCCATGACAGTGCCGGGAAGCCACTTTGGACCTTGTCCATAATTTAATACAAATACAGGATCATTGATTTCAATCTCACATGACAAATTTGCGCTATCATGGTATGCACTTTGTTGAAGCCACCTGCTCTCTAACTGTTCATGTAGATCAGGGTGAACTAATGAGAGCCTTGTCTTAAGTGCTCTTTTCATGAGCAGTTCAGCAGGTGGGATCCCAGTGAGTGAGTGGGGTCTCGTGCAGTAACTAAGCAGGACTCGGGATAGGCGAGTCTGCAGTGAGCCTTCAGTTACCCTCTTCAAGTCTTGCTTGATGGTTTGCACTGCTCTCTCTGCCTGACCATTGGACGCTGGTTTAAACAGGGCAGATGTGACATGTTTGATCACATTACTGGTCATGAATTCTTTGAATTCAGCACTGGTAAAACATGGCCCGTTATCGCTCACCAGGACATCAGCTAAGCCATGTGTGGCAAACATGGCCCGCAGGATTTCAGTGGTGGCAGCGAGCATGCTAGCCGACATTATCTCACATTCAATCCACCTGGAGTACGCGTCAACAACCACAAGGAACATTTTACCCAAGAACAGGCCTGCATAGTCGACGTGTACCCTAGACCACGGTTTGGAGGGCCAAGATCATAAACTTAGCGGCGCTTCCCTGGGTGCATTGCTTAACTGCGAGCATGTGTTACATCTCTGAACGCAGGACTTTAAGTCCGTATCGATACCGGGACACCACATGTGGGATCTCGCTATCGCTTTCATCATTATGATGCCTGGGTGGGTACTGTGGAGGTCACTGATGAAGGTGTCTCTGCCCTTCTTGGGGTCCACTACTCGATTGCCCCAGAGAAGGCAGTCTGCCTGTATAGACATTTCATCTTTGCGCCGCTGGAATGGCTTTATCTCTTTCTGCATTTCCACTGGGACACTGGACCAGCTCCCGTGAAGCACACTAGAGATAATAAGGGATCCTGGCTTGTCCAGGTTTTGATCTGCCGGGCAGTGACGGGTGATTGCTCACTCTCAAATGCTTCCATAACCATGGCTAGGTCTCTGCGGGCTGCGCCATTTCCACCGCCGTGGTGGGCAATGGCAGCCTACTGAGAGCATCGGCGCAGTTTTCTGTGCTTGGCCTGTGGTGGATGGCGTAGTTGTATGCAGATAATGTGAGCGCCCATTTCTGGATGCGGGCCGATGCGTTGGTATTTATCCCTTTACTCTCAGAGAACAGGGATGTAAATGGCTTATGGTCAGTTTCCAATTCGAATTTTAGCCCAAGCAGGTATTGATGCATTTTCTTTGCCCCATAAACACACGCTAATGCTTCTTTCTCAATCATGCTGTAGACTTTCTCAGCCTTGGACAGACTTCTGGATGCATAAGCAACTGGTTGCAGTTTCCTGAAGTCATTAGCTTGTTGCAATACATACCCAACACCATATGACGACACATCACATGCTAGTACCAAACGTTTACATGGATCATACAACACAAGCAATTTGTTTGAGCATATCAATTTTCTCGATTTAACAAAGGCGTTTTTTTGACTTTTGCCCCAAACCCATTCGTCCCCTTTTCGTAGTAAGACATGCGGTGGTTCTAACAGTGTGCTGAGACCAAGTAAGAAGTTACCAACGTAGTTCAGGAGTCCCAGAAACGACCGCAGCTCCGTCACGCTCTGTGGTCTCAGTGCGTTCTTGATTGCCTCCGTCTTCGCGTTGGTGGGCCTGATGCCGTACGCCGCAATCCTCCTTCCCCAGAACTTCACTTCAGGTGCCAGGAAAACGCACTTCGAGTGTTTTAACCTGAGCCCCACTCGGCTGAGTCGACTAAGAACCTCCTCCAGGTTCTGCAGATGCTCGACTGTGTTCCGACCTGTGACCAAGATGTCGTCCTGGAAGACCACGGTGTGCGGGACCGACTTCAGTAAGCTTTCCATGTTTCTCTGGAATATCGCCGCTGCCAATCAGATTCCAAACGGGCATCTGTTATAAACAAAAAGACCTTTGTGCGTGTTGATGCAGGTGAGGGCCTTCGATGATTCCTCCAGTTCCTGCGTCATGTAGGCTGAAGTCAGATCCAGCTTCATGAACATCTTTCCTCCCGCCAGCGTTGCAAAGAGGTCGTCGGCCTTTGGTAGTGGGTATTGGTCCTGCAGGGAGAAACGATTGATAGTTACTTTGTAATCGCCACAGATTCTGACGGTGCCGTCTCCCTTGAGGACTGGGATGCTAGGACTGGCCCACTTGTTGAACTCGATTGGGGAAATGATGCCCTCTCTTTGCAGCCAGTCTAGCTCGATCTCTACCTTTTCTCTCATCATGTACGGTACTGCTCTCGCATTGTGATGGATGGGTCGGACCCCCAGAATTAGGTGGATCTGCACATTTGCTCCTTGCAATTTCCCGATGCCTGGTTCGAATAGTGAAGGAAATTTTTTAAAACCCTGGGCACACGAAGTGTCGTCAGTGGGCAATAGCGCTCGGACGGCGTCCCAGTTCCAGCGTATCTTTCCCAGCAAGCTCCTGCCGAGCAGCGTGGTACCACCCAGAGTGGTAACTTGGGCACCGCTCCATCGTAGGAGACCTTTACAGTAGCACTGGCGATTACAGGAATCAGTTCTTTAGTGTAAGCTCTTAGTTTCGTGTGAACTGGAGCTAAGACTGGCCTTGAGGTCTTGTTGCACCACAACCTTTCGAAAGTCTTTTTGCGCATGATGGACTGGCTCGCGCCCGTGTCCAGCTCCATTGACACCAGGAGTCCATTTAGTTCAACATTCAGCATTATCGGGGGACAATTCGTGGTGAATGTGTGTACCCCATCTACCTCTGCCTCCTCGATCTGAGGCTCTGGTTCGTCGTGATCCTCGGTGGATCTGTCCTCCTCTGCAACATGGTGGTTTGCAGGTTTAATAGGCTTTGCAGCTCGCCTGCACACTCGTTTGAGGTGTCCCATTGTTCCAAAGCCCTTGCAAATGTACTCTTTAAAATGGCATGAATGGAAACGATGATCACCCCCGCAGCGCCAACAAGGTGTTAATGGCCTTGCATTCACATCCTTGATGGTGGACTCTGTGACATCTGCCGATGTGTAACTGCAGGTATCTGTGACCTGCCCTGTACATTACAATTCAAAAACAACATCACTTTGTTCACAGTACTTGTAGCAGGACTTGTGTGCTGAGATATTTGCTTCGTGTTGTCACTGGTGGCAATGAACGCCTGGGCTATCGCTATGGCCTTACTCAAGGTTGGGGTCTCTATCGTCAAAATTTTGCGAAGTATGGTTTCATGGCCAATGCCAAGGACGAAAAAGTATTTGAGCATCTGCTCCAAATGTCCTTCAAATTCGCAATGTCCTGCAAGGCGTCTTAGCTCGGTGACATAACTCGCCACTTCCTGGCCTTCAGACCTTTTGTAGGTGTAGAACTGGTGCCTCACCATCAGAACGCTTTCCTTCCGGTTCAAATCCTCTCGGACCAGTGTGCAAAAATCGTTGTATGATTTCTCCATGGGTTTCGCTGGAATGAGCAGATTCTTCATGAGGCCATACGTTGGTGCCCCACAGATGGTGAGGAGGATTGCCTTTTGTTTGGCTGTGTTCTTTTCCCCATCTAGCTCGTTGGCCACGAAGTATTGGTCGAGTTGCTCGACAAAAGTTTCCCAATCATCTCCCTCCGAGAATTTCTCCAGGATGCCCACTGTTCTCTGCATCTTTGGGTTCACTATCTGTATCTCGTCGCCAGTTGTTGTGTATGGAGAAAGAGTCAGACTGAACACTGTGAGCTCAAAGTAAAGTGTGACCTTTAGTCTTTTACTGCAGGTCTCCAGAGTGCCTCTCCAATCTGTGAAGCCTCCTTAAATACCTGTGCTCCCAAGGGATTATGGGATCCCTTCGGACTCTGGGGGGTGAGCCCTCTGGTGGCTGTACAGAGTAAATACGTTTACATATATGACAATTATAATGATTGCAGCACTGACCTCAGTGCTAAATACGCTACTGATTGGCTTAACGCTGAATGGGCGGCCAATATCGGGTGCAGTTTAATGGCCAATAATGTTTGGCCTCGGTTCTCTTTACTATTTTGGGGAGGTGCTTTGTTGCAGCAGCACTTCATTGTCATTGCAAACTGAAGCCATGGCCCAACAGCCAAGAGAAAGGCGAGGAGATTTTCAGTTGCGGCACTGGTGGCCTTGGTCCTGGGGGTCCAAAGCTGATGTCAGGCCCTCTACCTGCAGGGGAGCAGGAGGCCTTCAAGGCAAAGCAGCAAAAGGCTGTGGGAGATCGCTGGAGCAGTCACTGCGATGAGTGTTGCCCCCAGGACCTGGATCCAGTGCCGCAAAACGTTTAATGATCTCACACGAGTAGTCAAGATGAGTGAATGCATCATCAAATGCCATATCCCATCATCTTTACCACAATCACACACACTGCTCAATGCACCTTATCACTCACCTACCAATAATCTCCAGCTATCACCACTCATACCTCACAATCATAGCTTCACCTCACCCTCACACAATTACCACTGCTGCAAGACTCACACCTACATCTCACACCTTGCACACACTGCCAGCTATTCAATCATGGCAGGCACATCACCCAAACACATTGTACCACACTCACTGACAAACTTCCCTTTCTCTTGCAGGCAAAGATGGCTCATAACCATCAGGAGCACCAGCAGATGGGTGGAGGGGAAGCCCGATGGAGCTGGAGGAAGCACTGCTGGTGATCATTGGAGGGGCAGTCACAGAGTCCGTGGCGAGTGGGGATGTTGAAAGTATTGCTGATGATGACAGTATGTTCATACCTAATCCTTCTTCTCACATCCTACGTCCCCCTCATCCCATAATCTCTTCTCACTTACAAGCTACTGATGGTGTATGCATAGATATCTTGCTTTCCCCGCTCCCCTCACCACAACCCGACCCTTGTGCATTTCTCCTTTCAGATACCCAAGAACTCCAACCTGGCTTGCCAGTCCCAAAGTGATGGAGGAGGAGAGTGAACATAGAGAAGACACACTGCCACTGCATCTTACATGCACAGGCATCAGCTCAGAAAATGGCACTGCGCGGTAGTAGAGAGGTGGGATCTGCACATGGTGAGGACCGAGCATGAATGGGCTGCAACCAGGCCGGGGGAAAGGGTAGCTTGGGCACCAGCTTCCCAGAAGGTGAGTTCGTGCATGCGTTCTGCTGCACAGGACTCAGATGATGACCTCGATGGGCAGCCTTCAAAAGAAGGGTGATTGGCATGCACACGGAAATGCCTGGTGCAATGGCAAGCCTCTTGTCAATGTCAAGGAGCATGAAGGAGTCCGGCTCCAACATTGCACAGGGCTTTGCGCAGAACTTGGAGCCTGTGATTTCCAGAATGGAAATGATGGACAGATCCAGGAGAGATCTTGTGGACCCAGCCATGATGGTGGGTGATGGACGATGTCGCACCTTGCATTGTAGCACAGGCGGAAGCAACACAATGTCTCAGTGCTGCAGTAGAAGCACAGACTGCTGCATCATGGCTGGGTTTACCAGTGTGGAAAGGAACTTGCAGAGTATCACAGTAGTCCAGCAATCTGCCCCCAACAGATTACTAGAATTGCTGAGGTGCCACCCGAGCTTGATGATAGCATTCCTACTCCAACCACTGCCATTCTGCCAGTGCCCTTGCTGCTGCCCATCATCCAGCCAGTCTGACTGCTACAGATCATGCCGAGGTGGTGCAGTCTACAGCTGGGCGTTCTAGGCCCAGAGCTGCTCAAGGTCATCTTGCAAGGCCATCTGCAGTCTCCCCCACTGAAAGTCGGCAGCCTTCCACCAGTCATGCTGCAGCCACTGGAGTCGCAATTTGTAAGAGCACTAGGGTAGGAAAATGTACATGAAAGACATACACTAAGGAAATACACAAATGTGATTAGTTGACAATTTTGTTTGATTTGGATTTGATGAATTTATAAATTATGTTTGGAATGTTTATTTTGTGGTGGCTCTCATTTCAGCTTTGTGCCCAGGAGGACGCTATGATATTCTGTGACAGAGGGATGGTGCGATGGGGAAGTGGTGAGCAACAGGGATCTGGGGTCTCATTCACTGGAACCAGAGTCTGATGAGGCGTTCAAGGGCACGTCCGGAATGGGGATCTTCTGCATGCCTCCTCCTCCTTCTCCTGAGGTGGTATCGGAACCTGTGGTGGCAAGGGCTGCACCCTCACGATGGCAGGCAGCAGACCACCATAAAATGGGACACCCGCTCCGCGTGTACTGGAGGGCTCCTCCTGAGTGGTCAAGGCAGCATTCCTTTAGCTTTCTGATCGTCTGCTCGATGATGTTCCTCATGGTAGCATGGCTCTCATTATAGGACTGCTGGGCACGAGTGGTGGGGTTGTGCAGGGGAGACATCAGCCAGGTGCAGAGCGGATAGCCCTTGTCTCCGAGCAGCCACCCTCAGGTTTGGCGGGTTGGCTAAAGATTGCTGGCACACTGGATTGGTGCAGGATGAAGGCATCATGACTGCTGCCAGGATAGCGGGCAGTCACCACCATGATATGCTGGGCGTGGTCGCACACCAACTGCACATTGAGTGAGTGGTCGCCTTTGTAGTTGCGGAACATCTCAGGATTTATATGCGGCACTCGCAAAGCCATGTGAGTGCAGTCAATGACGCCCTGCATCATGGGGAATCCCGCTATCCTGGCAAAGCCACATGCGCGCTCTTCCACCTTCTTTCTGTCAAGAGAGAAGACAATCAAGTCTCTGGTCCTGGAGTACCGAGCCTCTGTGACCTGGATGCAGCGATGGACGGTGAACTGGGATATGCTCCTGCTATTTCTCCTGCTCCAGACTGGAAGAATCCAGTGGTGAGAAAATTGAAGGCCACGGTGACCTTGTGGCCATTGGCAGCGTTCTCATTGCCCTACTCTGAGGCTGCAGATCTGGATCCAAGAGATAGCAGAGTCCTGTGACCACCTCATTGATGAAGCAGAGCCTCCTAATACACTGCTGCTGGCTTAGGTGCAGGTAGAAGTTCACTGAAGACCCCAGGTGGGTACGTCCTCCTAATGAGAGCCCTCCTGACCCTCATCCTCCTCCCTCTGCGAGCATCTTGTCCTCTTCTTCGTTGCCTCCACTCCATCTCCCTGTCATACTCGAGTGCGAGGGGGACTGCAAGTAGGTCCCCCATGACTGGGAAAAAATGGTGAGTAGAACCCTTTAAATGTGAAGCAAGGCACTCTCCACTTGTAGCAACATTCCCTGTCACCTCAGCAACTTTAACCAACGCTAGAAAGCTCCGAACCATTGCACAAACTTATACAGAGCCAGGAGAAATGAAAAAGCAAGTCAGCTGCAAGTTGTTGATGATCCCTTGAAACAACACTGCTGATGGCTCCTTCCTGCTGCTGGACGCTTGGTCGGCTAGTTATGATTAGGAGAGGGCGTTAAATGGAGCGGTGATGTCCAAAATGGCAGATTGTGCTTCAAATCAGTGTTGCACACCCATTGGCATCACAATCGGCCTGATTTCCATTTCTATAGCGAGTGCAGGCAACGGCAACACTGCCGACCTGCCCAAAATGGCAGCGCCATGGGCGGAAATGAGGCGGCCGCCATTTTTTCTTTCAAACTAACCTTAAAGGCCTGTGCAAATTGATCCAATTTCCTGGCCTTTGTCTGTTCTCTCGTAGCTGCTGTCTACCCTACTGAGTGTTTCCAGCATTTTCTGCTTTTGTTTTGGATTTTGTTTTGGATTTCCAGCAGATGCAGTTTTGCCACTTTTTATTTCCTCCTAATTTATATCGCAGCCTAGCCATTAGGCAACACTGTGATAATAATGAGGCGTCAGCATCACTAGACCACCAGTCGGCACTTTCAATCCCCTGCTGTGTAAGACAGGCAAAAGTGGGCAAACTGTTGGGCATCAAAAGTGGAAATCCTTTGATATGATAACTTGTCCCTTTATCTTTATGATCTTTCTACAAACGAGAAACAGTCTGATTTTCAGACACTGTGAGGACAAAACCACATAAAAGAACTTGTACCTTAAAGGCAAAATTACATTCTGAATCTATTTTTGCCTATTAGAGCCTGAACACGCTACTTGAATGAATGATGATGATTAGAAACTAGGTTAGGAATCATTATCAGCTATATGCATTTTGTCTGAAATGTTGCTGCTGGTTATAAATGATTATTTTGTCTACAATTAAAGGCCACTTATTAGAAAATATAGGTGTACAATTCATATACAAGGGTATCACTGTACTACAGGTAGCAGTTTGACACCAGAACCGGGAAGAGTGGTTCGGAGCCAATAGATCTTAGTTCTGATCCTGGTTCTGCCTTGTATTCTGTCTACTGAACAGTATATCCCAAATTCAGATGAGTTTATAAACAGCAAATGTTGGGGTAGAAATTCAGGCCCGCCGGAAAGCTGGCGCACGTACCATTTTTAACGTGCTTTTTTCCGCCATGCTGGATGAGGTGGCCTCTTTCGCGAAATTCAGTTCTTTATCATTTTTTTTCAGGCAGACGAGAAGTCGGTCATAATGGGGCCAGAAGTGGGGCGGCAAGCAGAAGATCGACCACGAGAGGGGTGGAAGTGGAGGGAGGATGGAGTCACCGCCACTGTCAATCACCACGGCTCTCCTCTTCACTTAAAGGGCAGAGCCTTTGCCATTTTAAAACGTCGGTCCACTGGGCCACCAGGAAGGGTTTCAACCGGGCCAGCGGCCTGGCACCCAAGATGGGGTGCCAGGCTGCCTGTTGGTGGCCCTGCCAAACCCGGGGGCATAATTGTCGGCCCAAACTGGCAGTCAGCCGACAAAAAAAAAACATGGTGGCTGCGGCAGTGCGCCCTCCCCTTGAATAACCACCACACAGCCATGTCCCACACACTTCCAACAAGGTGCACCGTCAGACAAAACTGTCGGGAGCACTGTGCAACAGATCTACGATTTCTGAAGCTGAATTTGGATGAGATCGGCGGTGCGCGCTTTGATTACGCACTTAGGAAGGGTCGGCAGCAACAGGGCGGCAGTGGGGACCAGCGGAAAAACCCCCGAGCTGAATTTTGCTGGCGGCAGCTATTGGACCCCAAATCGGCGGCCGCTCAACTCCGCCAGTTGGCCGCCGTTTTCCGACGGTAAAAGGCCTTTTCAGGAGGCGGAATTTCGGCCCCGTTTTCTCTCTGTCACATTAAAAGACGACAATGCAATTTTTAAAGTTTCTGGGCAGTCCATTAGACTCCTGGGGATCTGTTTAAACTTCAATTCACACTGGCAGTAGTTACATTATAAAAGTACGGAGTCTAAGTGGTTTTAGACTACCTCCTGTAGATGGTCTCCACACCTCCTGCCTAAATGTAATTCCAGTGACTTCATATCCAAATGAAAATCCATGGTCCTAGCTCCCCTTTAGCTATTCCCACACACTCCAGCCCCAATTTTAATCAGGATTAGGAATTGGGCACGCACGACCGAGGTGATAAACCAACTCCCCCACCCCAAACTAAGCAGCATGTGGCCCGGGCAATTTTAACCACTTTGGGATGCCCCCATTCATCTGCCTGCCTGAATTGGGCATAAAGCATCACCTGTCCAGCAGACAGGAGTGGAATTTCAGGTGGTAAGAGGCCGCTGACAGGCACCAAAGGAACAGTTGCAGGTAACAAGGTAATTCGCAGGTTGTTGGTGGGTAAGTCACCTGGCCGATTTTAACTGACCATCCACCTGGTTTCCGCTGGGCAGGTAGGGTTAAATTCGCATCTTCTGTGTCCTGTATGCGTCTTTTATTTCTTTGATTTCTCTTATTATGCCTCCTTTTGCCTTACGTGCAAATTATGCCTGCCGTTTAACCTCTCCTGTTTGCCACCTCAGTACTTTGCGGGTCCTTCTATTTCTGTTCTTGTGTGTGTGCTCGTTGTGTGTCCCCCATCCTTCTTTCCCTTGTTCTATTCCAATTTAAATGCTGTTCACAACTAATACCTTCCAGTTCAGAAGAAGTTTCCAAAATGTCAACTTGTGCTTTCTCAACAGATGTTGCCTGACCTCTTGAACATTGCCAGCATTTTCTGTTTTTGTTACAATGGTTAGCATTGATGCAAAATTGAAAAGCTCTGCATCAAAATAAACTGCATAGTATAACTAGCCCATAAGCCATGTTGATGAAAGTCTCAATGTCAAAGAACAGTAACTGCATCGATTGTAAAATCATTGTTTTGCAATAGCAGACATTGCAAATATAAGTCATTTAAAAAGGATCCAAGCCAAATAATTGAATTGCCGATCCAGTTCTCAATTTAGCATAAAAACAGTGCACACAACTTTGTTGTTACTCAATCCTTCCTTAAGTTTGGAATTTAATAACATATATCATTTGTCCAATACTGAAGTTTTTATACTATCAAATGTCTGCTTTGATTGTATTATGATATTATGTCAATATGTGACCTCAGATATTTTCACTCAAAATTTCTACAGATACTCCCAAGTTACTCAACTTTTCGTCTTGTATCCAATCAGGTGTGATTGAATTAAATGCTGTAAGAGATGTGATTGCATACTGCCTTGTGAAATTGAAGATAGTGCTAAATGACTCGGGGATAAAAACTGAAGGTCAGGCCTATTAATCACCCAGGCTCTCTGCAGTTTGGCAAACACAACAGTGTGGCAGCCATCTTTGATTTCAGACTGTGGCTCAATCTGTACACACTTACGCTAATCAACTGCCAGCACTGTACTGTGCCGGGAAGTGATTCAACAGCTATCAATTTGTCTTGCCTGCTGAAGCAGTTTTTTTAAAGTCATGCACAGTAAAGGTTTAATAAAGCCAATATAAAAAAGGGAAACAAGTTTGGCGGTTTCTTTTTTCCCCATTTGGTAGTGACAGTTGCTAACTATAACCCAAGGCAATCTGTCACAGCAATGCCTCTTCAAGATCAAACTCACAAAATGGTTCAAACAGATACACAGACATACTTTGTCACTTGGTTTTTAATTTTTCTTCAGACAAATAAAAAAATGCTCTCCCCCCCCTACTCCCCACTCATAGGAATTTCAATTTATATAGAGGAAGATACAAGGTGCAGATCAATCAAATGCTAAGCTCCTCAATGTCGTGCTGAGCAGTGCAACACACCACAGACTTTGCCAGTTTCAAACGGATTTATGTCACTGAAATTATTTTCTTTGTTAGCTTCAAAGGAACTGAGTGTGACTATTTTCTCCTGAATCTTTAATCAGCAGCTAAAGTCTATAAGGAAACATATTAAATTCTTGGAGTAAAGCAGTACACTAAGCTGTAGTATCAGCCAAAAACATTGCTGCGTATTGGATTAAGATCAAGGCTATGCATTACATACAAGCCTAAGAACATTATACCTAAGGATGTATAGTTATACATTGTTTAAAAAAATGATATTACATTTCTGGTATGAATAACTCAAAATACATTTCTTCTTTAAAGTAACCCTGATCTGAACGGACAAGGTGACAGGATTTGTTTTATTTATTTGAGCTGACTGTAAAAAATTAACATGGCTTTGGTGAACCTCTCTTTTTGTAAGATTTAAACTATCCCAAATCTAAACTATCCAAATGTTTGCATTTTTATTGCTGGTTTCATAAGGGTGCAAGGTTATCAATAATTGAACAGCTGCTGGTTTACTCATCGAACAGCCCATTTACATTAAAGTGCTTTCTCTGGACACACAATTGTTTCTCGAGGCGCAGATCAAGGGGTGTAATCCCTGCCTCAGGAACAAAGCCACACTGGCAGAAAACATGGCAATACCAGTGGTACCGGCTGCCAGTGTAACTATTTTGTTCTTACACCAGAAAGCTGAGCTCCCAGGCTACCTGTATCAGCCATCAACATGATGTCGACATTGTTCACCCACACAGGCCTTCCTTACCGGATGAAAGGTCACAACTTGCAGTGTCAGATGTTAATCAACCTGCTGTGTATTTCCAGGACGTTTTATTCCTTTTTAGGTTTCTAGCATTCATGATTTATCTTTGCATCTTAACCCATCATTATATGTGTGGTTACAAGCAATTTTTTTGTCTTTCTTTACATGTGCTGTGCAACTATTCATCAAACGGTTGGGAAAGAAGATTGAAATTTTTTACACAGGCTTCCCTTATACAAGTTGCTTACCTTGACGTGTTCTAGTGCGGAGTAGAACAGAAGTGCCTAGAAACAGGAAGGAGCGAACAGCAAATCAACAAGGGTATCATTTCAGATCAGACTGCAGGATCCGCTGTCAGCAGAGGCCATGAAGATGTCAGGATAATGATGTGTTCAGCTGCCTGCCCAACCTCTCAGTCAGAGTTCAGAATATGTGCTTTATACATTACAAATAAAGCATCAGAACCTAGTTGGGGAAAACAGCTAACATGAAGTTTTAGATTGATCTTACAAATAAAATATCCTCGGCAAGCCATTCAATTTCCAGCATTCTTTTATCTTTTGTTAATTGAGGCTTTGGGTTCATGCCGCCCCTGAATCCAAAGAATGTAGAGGCTGCTTACACCAGTGGGAAAAGAAAGAATTTACATTTATTTCGCATTTTTTTTCACATCCTTAGAATGTCCCAAAATGCTTCACAATCAATGAAATATTTTTGAAGTGTAGTCACGGTTGCTTTGTAGGCAACTCACTCAGAAGCATCACCAGCCGCACTGGGGGATGTTTAAAGAAAAATATATATAACATTTTATCAACAAATTAAAAAACCCACCTCCATACTTATGCCCCTCTCCCCACAACACCCCCCTCCTCCCCCCACGCACCTCCCCCCCAGCCCGCCCTCCCCACCGGAGACCCCATGCATTTTTAAAGATTTGACAGATATACACTTACTATATGAATATATGCCTGAAACATAACTTTCTTATGATTCATATTGTAGAATAAACACCAGGGGGTTGTACAAAGCCAGCTTGGTTCTTCGAGTACAACAGGATCAAGTAAACTAATGATAGGCAAAGAGGAAAACTACATCTATAACACCACCGGGTGTACAATGTCAATTACACGTCTATGACTTGGCACTTGACAAAGAGCTTCCTAATGGTGGATATTGGGGGAGACCAAGTGTAGATTGGGTGACCGCTTTGCGGAGCACCTCCGTTCAGTCCGTAAATGTAACCCTGAGCTTCCGGTCGCCTGCCACTTTAATTCTCCACTCCACTCCCACTCTGATCTCTCTGTCCTCGGTCTCTTACACTGTTTCAACAAAGCTCAAGGAACAGCACCTCATCTTCCATTTGGGCACTTTACAGCCTTCTGGACTCAACATCGAGTTCAAAAATTTCAGAGCGTAATCGCTGCCAATCTTTGGCTCCCTTCCCCTCCTCCCGTCCCCCCTCAGAACCTGTTTCTTTTTTTTCTCCTTGTCTCTAATGGCAGTTGGTCATAATCCCACCATTCACACCCTATCTCGACTAATGTTTTTCTAACTCCTGACATTAGCATTTGAATTTGGGCCATCATCCCTTTTGTCTCTCTAATCTCTCCTGTCTTCCACCCTATCACAGATATTTCCTTTTGTTCTTTCTTCCCCTCCCCCTTTCAATGCTTGTTAAGAATCTGTTCGTTCCGAACACTCTCCAGTGCTGACGAAGTGTCGTCGACCCGAAATGTTAACTCTGCTTTCTCTCTCTCTCCACAGATGCTGCCTGACCTGCTGAGATTTCCAGCATTTTCAATTTTTGTTCCTAATGGTAGAATTGCTTTAATGTTGGATGAGGAGGAGTAAGCTTTTCTGGAAAGCTCAAGAAATCTAGAAAGAATGGTCTCTTTAAATTGGTATTACTAAATCTGTAATGTTAAAAATAGAGACAAACTTTTGTAGAATCTTGTTGGAATAACAGTATGTAGGCCAGAAGTGACCATGCCAAAGTAGCAACTGGAGCCTAGCGATTCTAGTTAATTATTTCAGTACAAATTAGATGCAAATGGAAGATGTCACTCACAATAATGTCTTAAACTTAATCTCACCTTATGGTAATTACAGAGTTCAGATTCCAGACATTTATTGCATTAATCTACAGAATGTAACCTTTATGTTAGTTCATTCCCTTTGTGCTGCCATTTTGATGTCACTTAAAGCATCCTACATCTGTTGTGACACCAGCGCCACCCTATAGATTCCTGATGGCCTACTATATCATAGAATCATAGGGCTAGAACCTCCACTTTTGTGGTTAAGTGTGGGCAGTAAAAAAGGGTTTTCAGATTGCCGGCTTCTCGTCCATTCTCAAACCACCTAGTCTCCACTTTTGAAAACGGCCGTTACCGCGAGAGATATAAAACGGGCGATACGATAAAATTTTTTGATCTTCTGCCGTAAAGTGTGGGTGTCCTTAGCAACGGCATGGCAACGCTTGATTCCCATGATACTGGAGGTCAAGGGTCACCACGACATGCGCAGAAGAGGAGACAGAGAGAAAGGGATCTCAGGGAGACTGAAGGCATGGCTGGGTGTGGTGTGACTGCTTTGGGAGGAAGGAGGGAGACTTTAGAGCTTCACAGCAAGTAGGCAAACAAAAAGTAGTTGTTACCAGCCACATATTTGACTGAATTTGCCCTATAATGGAGAGAGAGGAGGAGGCATCACAGCACGCTGTGGAGACCGATACTTGAGAGAGCAGTGAGCTGGGAGAGGAGCACATTGGAGGGCGCAAAAAAGTCTGGAGGTTCTTGGATGAGGCAAATGCATCCCCCCTGCAGGAGGTCGAGTTACGCTGGGGTGATTCGACACATGGAGGGCATGGGAAGCCCACCCCAAAGTGGACCGAGATTTGGACCGAGATAGCAAAGGTGGTCTCGGCAAAGACCAACGAGGTGTGTGAGGGCAACCAATGCTGCAAACGATGGAACGACCTTGTGGGATCTGCAAGTATTACATTGAGTTACATGTACTTATGCATTTATATAACTTGATTTGTAACAATCATGAGTGACTATCAGCAGATGTGAAGTCTTGCACTTTTACCGGGAATGTTTTTAGGTAAAGAATGATAATTATCACAATAATCATGATTACATCTGTCGGTTATGTGTTGTATTAATCTCTGTGACAGTACCAAGCAATGATATCATACAATGATCTCATGCCATGTCATCCTGTCACCTTTTACAGAAGAAGCTATCGACGATGAGGTCCGTGCAGAGGCGAACGGGTGGGGGGGCCACCAGTCCCCAGTAACGTCACTGACATGGAGGAGCGTGCGCTCGCACTCATGGGGAAGCACCCCCGGACAGCCACGGATGCATCTGCAGACCCTGAAGTGATGCCACATGAGTAAAGCTTACATCATTGCGTCGTCAAGTCTATAGATGCCACACCCACTCATATCCGAACAATCATATATAATACCGGTAGATGATTTCGAAAATTGTCATAGAAATAATGCTGGCCTAATGAAAATCATTGCAATGCACAAAGTATTGATGGTCATGAAATGTGATGTCACCCTAGCACCCCCTTCTCCTCTAACGAGCGTACTATGCTTAAACAAAGGGGACGACAGTGGGATGAGGGCAGAGTTAGCTAAAGTAGACTGGGAACACAAACTAAACAGTGGCACAATTGAGGAACAGTGGAGGACTTTTAAGGAGCTCTTTCATAGTGCTCAACAAAAATATATTCCAATGAAAAAGAAGAGCGGTAAGAGAAGGGATAACCAGCCGTGGATAACCAAGGAAATAAAGGAGAGTATCAAATTAAAAACCAATGCGTATAAGGTGGCCAAAGTTAGTGGGAAACTAGAAGATTGGGAAAATTTTAAACGACAGCAAAGAATGACTAAGAAAGCTAGAAAGAAAGGAAAGATAGATTACGAAAGTAAACTTACGCAAAACATAAAAACAGATAGTAAAAGCTTTTACCGATATATAAAACGGAAGAGAGTGACTAAAGTAAATGTTGGTCCCTTAGAAGATGAGAAGGGGGATTTAATAATGGGAAATGTGGAAATGGCTGAGACCTTAAACAATTATTTTGCTTCAGTCTTCACAGTGGAAGACACAAAAACCATGCCAAAGATTGCTGGTCACGGGAATGTGGGAAGGGAGGACCTTGAGACAATCACTATCACTAGGGAGGTAGTGCTGGACAGGCTAATGGGACTCAAGGTAGACAAGTCCCCTGGTCCTGATGAAATGCATCCCAGGGTATTAAAAGAGATGGCAGAAGTTATAGCAGATACATTCGTTAGAATCTACCAAAATTCTCTGGACTCTGGGGAGGTACCATCGGATTGGAAAGCAGCTAATATAATGCCTCTGTTTAAAAAGGGGGGCAGACAAAAGGCAGGTAACCATAGGCTGGTTAGTTTAACATCTGTAGTGGGGAAAATGCTTGAAGCTATCATTAGGGAAGAAATAACGGGACATCTATTAGGAACCGTGCAATCAAGCAGACGCAACATGGATTCATGAAGGTGAAATCATGTTTAACTAATTTACTGGAATTCTTTGAGGATATAACAAGCATGGTGAATAGAGGTATACCGATGGATGTGGTGTATTTAGATTTCCAAAAGGCATTCGATAAGGTGCCACACAAAAGGTTACTGCAAAAGATAAAGGTCTGCAGAGTCAGAGGAAATATATTAGCATGGATCGAGAATTGGCTGGCGAACATAAAGCAGAGAGTCAGGATAAATGGGTCCTTTTCAGGTTGGAAATCGGTGGTTAGTGGTGTGCCACAGGGATCGGTGCTGGGACCACAACTGTTTACAATATACATAGATGACCTGGAAGAGGGGACAGGTGTAGTGTAACAAAATTTGCAGATGACACAAAGATTAGTGGGAAAGCGAGTTGTGTAGAGGACACAGAGAGGCTGCAAAGAGATTTAGATAGGTTAAGCGAATGGGCTAAGGTTTGGCAGATGGAATACAATGTCGGAAAATGTGAGGTCATCCACCTTGGAAAATAAAACAGTAAAAGGGAATATTACTTGAATGGGGAGAAATTACAACATGCTGCGGTGCAGAGGGACCTGGGGGTCCTTGTGCATGAATCCAAAAAAGTTAGTTTGCAGGTGCAGCAGGTAATCAGGAAGGCAAATGGAATGTTGGCCTTCATTGCGAAAGGGATGGAGTACAAAAGCAGGGAGGTATTGCTGCAACTGTACAGGGTATTGGTGAGACCGCACCTGGAGTACTGCGTGCAGTTTTGGTCACCTTACTTAAGGAAGGATATACTAGCTTTGGAGGGGGTACAGAGACGATTCACTAGGCTGATTCCGGAGATGAGGGGGTTACCTTATGATGTTAGATTGAGTAGACTGGGTCTTTACTCGTTGGAGTTCAGAAGGATGAGGGGTGATCTTATAGAAACATTTAAAATAATGAAAGGAATAGACAAGATCGAGGCAGCGAGGTTGTTTCCACTGGTCGGGGAGACTAGAACTAGGGGGCACAGCCTCAAAATACGGGGGAGCCAATTTACAACCGAGTTGAGAAGGAATTTCTTCTCCCAGAGGGTTGTGAATCTCTGGCATTCTCTGCCCAAGGAAGCAGTTGAGGCTAGCTCATTGAATGTATTCAAGTCACAGATAGATAGATTTTTAACCAATAAGGGAATTAAGAGTTATGGGGAGCGGGCGGGTAAGTGTAGCTGAGTCCACAGCCAGATCAGCCATGATCTTTTTGAATGGCGGACCATGCTCGAGGGGCTAGATGGCCTACTCCTGTTCCTAATTCTTATGTTCTTATGTTCTCAATAACCTCATTTGTGTTTTGCAGCTCAACCAGCAGCGCGGCCCCAGGCAAGACCACAGAGGCCAGAAGGTGGGGGCGCGGGACAGGAATCGGCGGACGATCCTACTACATCTGGTGGTGAAGAGCTCCGATTGTCGCCTGTCAATCCGCTGGGTCTGTTCTCGACGGATGAGAGCACGGACTTCAAAGAACCCGCATCGTCACGCACCAGAAGCCATTCCACCCCAAGGCCATCTAGTGGTCCTCCGGTCATTCCCGCCTCCACTCTGGAGGTACCGGCCCCAAGCACCTCGCCACAGGGCACCCCATTTGTCCTCAGGATGGCGCCAACCCCACGGATGCCTTGTTGAAGCGGCAGGTCTGTTCCACGAGCGCGACAAGACAGCGGAAAGATGGTACAGTTATCCAGGTGAACTGTGGACATTAGTGACCAGCTCATCGAAGCATTGTGGGGCATATCCCGACAGCTGGCCACCATGACTGAGTACATTCCATGCATGGTAAAGGCACTGGATGTGCTAGCCAGGAACACTGCTGCCACAGGCCTCGCAGTGGTCCCCAAGCATGGCACACCACCCCTAGGTTCCGCACCACCACTGTGAACGACAGATGAGAGCAAGGACCAAGATCCTGCTTCTGCATCAGAGAATGTTGCCCCCATGGCAACCCCCCCATTTCCGTACCCGGGCAATGACCGCATCTGCCTTCATCCCCGCTAATGAGGCACCGCCTGAGGAGCTCCATAGTGCCTGGAGAGGAAGAGGAAGGGGTCGAGGTGGAGAGAAGAAGGGGAGGGGGAAAGGAAAGTGAGGTGCATGTGCACAGGTGATGGCTGTGTTATATCTCCATCTGGGTGTATGCAATTTGTTGCAATGTATGGGGACTGGGGACCACGCTCCTGCTTTGCTTTTGTATTCTGTGTTGCTGGACATGTTGAGCATGTGATTTATGTCAATGGTGGAAAAAGTGGGGTGTGGGCGGGGGTTGGGTGTTATTGGCTGTGATACTTATGATTCAGACTAATATTGGTATTAAATTTTTGTTATTGAACATAACCTTGTTGCGCATTGTTTCAGATAGCTGGACCGTTACACACTGGTGATTCCTTACCATGAAAGGGCTAAATACAACATAACATCAATCAACATAAACATTAACTGGCACCAAGGTGATGGGCACCATTGATGTTTGAGCTGCAGACACACAACAGTGTATCAGCATTGTAGCTCACATCAGCGCTCTTTCAGGCAAATCGTTCAGATATCAGCTCCTCACGTAAGAGTGGGATTTAACAAATGCCAGCCACACCGTTGGCGTTCGTTCTGGTTAGTTCCACTTTTTGTGGGCAGTTTTTGGGCAAGTGATATTGTGGGCGATGTTGTTTACCTGTAAAGCATGCACTCCCATGTTCCGCCACCAGGGAGTGCATCCACTGAAGTCCCAAGAGATCCCAGCATCCCTTGGGAGCACTGTACATAAGCCAGCCCCTAAGGCCTGTTCCTCACTTTGGAGTCTCTTAATAAAGACTGAGGTCACTGTTACTTCAACCTCTCTCTGTGCAGTCTATTTGTGTTAGGAACACAATAATTGGCGACGAGTATACGAATCCAACGCAAAGATGCAGTAAACTGTGGGCATCCTGGAGAAGTTCTCGGAGGGTGAGGACTGGGAAGCCTATGTCGAACGGCTAGACCAGCCAATGAGCTGGACGGAGAAGGAAGCGCTGCATAAAGGAGAGCTGTCCTCCTCACGGTCTGCGGGGCACCGACCTACAGCCTCATGAAGAATCTTCTGGCTCCAGTGAAACTCACAGATAAGCCATTTGAGGAGCTGTGTACACTGGTTCGGGAGCATCTTAACCCGAGGGAGAGCAAGCTGATGGCGAGGTATCGGTTCTACACGTGCCAGCAATCTGAAGGTCAGGAAGTGGCGAGCTACGTCGCCGAGCTAAGGCGACTAGCAGGACAATGTGAGTTTGATGGCTACCTGGAGCAAATGCTCAGAGACTTTTTTGTACTGGGCATTGGCCACGAGACCATCCTATGAAAAATTTTGACTGTAGAGACACCGACCCTCAGTAAAGCCATTGCGATAGCACAGGCGTTTATGTCCACCAGTGATAACACCAAACAAATCTCTCAGCACACAAGTGCTAGCAATGTTCATAAATTAACTGGAACTGTGTTTGCGAGCAGAAATGTACAGGGCAGAAACCATGAGTCTGCAACTGCCAGCAGGCCTCAGGTGACCCAGATGACTCAGAGTCCACAACAAAAGATGAATGCAAGGCAATTCACACCTTGTTGGCGTTGTGGAGGCTTCCATTCAGCCTATTCATGCCGCTTCAAAGGGTATGTTTACAAGAGCTGTGGAACGATGGGGCACCTCCAACGAACTTGCAGATGAGCTGCAAGCTCTGCAAAACCTGCTAACCACCACGTGGCAGAGGAAGATCGGTCCATGGTGGATCAAAGCAATTTCGAACCTCAGAGAGAGGAGGCAGATGCTGAAGTACACGGAGTGCACACATTTTCGACGAAATGTCCACCTATAATGCTAAATGTAAAATTGAATGGCTTACCCATAGCCATGGAACTGGACACTGGCGCAAGCCAATCCATCATGAGTAAAAAGATGTTTGAGAGACTGTGGTGCAACAAGGCACTCAGACCAGCCCTGAGCCCCATCCACACGAAACTGAGAACATACACCAAAGAGCTCATCATTGTCCTGGGCAGCGCCATGGTCAAGGTCACCTACGAGGGCACGGTGCACGAACTGCCACTCTGGATTGTCCCGGGTGATGGCCCCACACTGCTTGGAAGGAGCTGACTGAGCAAAATCCGCTGGAACTGCGATGACATCCGAGCGCTATCACATGTCGATGAGACCTCATGTACCCAGGTTCTCAACAAATTTCTTTCCCTTTTTGAGCCAGACATTGGAAACTTTTCCGGGGCGAAGGTGCGGATCCACTTGGTCCCAGAGGCACGACCCATTCACCACAAGGCGCGAGCGATACCTCACATGATGAGGGAGAGAGCGGAAATGGAGCTGGACAGGCTGCAACGCGAGGGCATCATCTCCCCAGTGGAATTCAGCGAGTGGCCCAGCCCGATTGTTCCAGTACTCAAAAGTGATGGCATGGTCAGGATTTGCGGCGATTATAAAGTAAGTATTAATTGTTTCTCACTACAGGACCAATACCCGCTACCTAAAGCAGACGACCTATTTGCTGGCAGGAGGCAAGACGTTCACCAAGCTCGACCTGACTTCGGCTTACATGATGCAAGAGCTGGAGGAATCTTCAAAGGGCCTCACCTACATCCACACGCACAAGGGACTGTTCATCTACTACAACAGATGCCCATTTGGAATTCGGTCAGCTGCAGCGATCTTCCAGAGAAACATGGAGAGCCTACTCAAGTCGGGACCACACATGGTGGTTTTTTAGGACGACATATTGGTCACGGGTTGGGACACCGTCGAGCACCTACAAAACCTGGAGGAGGTCCTCCAGCAACTGGATCGCGTAGGGCTGCGGCTGAAGAGGTCGAAATGCGTCTTTATGGCAACAGAAGTGGAGTTTTTGGGGAGAAAGATTGTGGCGGACGGCATTCATCCCACAGACACCAAGACAGAGGCTATCAGGAACGCACCCAGGCCACAGAACGTCACGGAGCTGCAGTCGTTCCTCGGACTCCTCAACTATTTTGGTAACTTCCTACCGGAGTTAAGCACCCTTTTAGAGCCCCTACATGTGTTATTGTGCAAAGGTGAGAACTGGGTCTGGGGAAAAAAAACAAGTAATTGCTTTTGAGAAAGCCAGAAATATTTTATGCGCCAACAAGCTGCTTCTATTGTATAACCCGTGTAAAAGACTTGTGCTAGCATGTGATGCATCGTCATACGGAGTCGGGTGTATATTACAACAAGCTAACGTTGCGGGGAAGTTGCAACCTGTCG
Source organism: Pristiophorus japonicus (assembly GCF_044704955.1). Taxonomy (NCBI): domain Eukaryota; kingdom Metazoa; phylum Chordata; class Chondrichthyes; family Pristiophoridae; genus Pristiophorus; species Pristiophorus japonicus. Next base: position 77,490,506 of record NC_091984.1, on the reverse strand, counting down.
CCTGTGCCTCCAGGAGCTTGTCTAAGACCGAGAGGGCCTACAGCCTGATTGACAAAGAGGCATTAGCGTATGTGTTCGGGGTAAAGAAAATGCATCAGTACCTGTTTGGCCTCAAATTTGAGCTGGAAACCAATCACAAGCCCCTCATATCCCTGTTCGCTGAAAACAAGGGGCTAAATACTAATGCCTCTGCCCGCAGACAAAGGTGGGCACTCGTGCTATCAGCGTATAACTGTACCATCCGCCACAGGCCAGGCTCTGTGCGGCTACGGGGGTGGAAATGGTGCAGCCTGCAAACTTGTTGATGGTGGCACAGCCCACAGACTTGTTGATGGTCACGGAAGCATTTGAAAATGATAAATCACCTGTCACGGCCCGCCAGATTAGGACTTGGACCAGCCAAGATCCTCTGCTGTCCCTAGTAAAAAACTGTGCACTGCATGGGAGCTGGGCCAGCATCCCCGTTGAAATGCAAGTGCTAATCAAGCCATTCCAGCATCAAAAGGATGAGCTGTCCATTTCGGCAGACTGCCTGTTGTGGGGTAATCGCGTAGTGCTACTCAAAAAGGGCAGGGAGACGTTCATCTCTGATCTCCAAAGCACACACCCAAGTATAGTAATGATGAAAACGATAGCCAGAACCCACATGTGGTGGCCCAGTATCGACTCTGACTTAGAGTCCTGTGTACGGCAATGTAGCGTGTGTGCTCAGTTGAGCAACGCGCCCAGAGAGGCACCACTAAGTTTGTGGTCCTGGCCCTCCAGACCATGGTCGAGGATCCATGTCGACTATGCGGGCCCGTTTCTCGGTAAAATGTTCCTGGTGGTGGTGGATGCTTTTTCAAAATGGATTGAATATGAAATAATGTCAGGAAGCACCGCCACCACCACCATTGAAAGCCTGAGGGCCATGTTTGCCACCCACGGCCTGCCTGACATACTGGTCAGTGACAACGGGCCATGTTTCACCAGTGTCGAATTTAAAGAATTCATGACCTGCAATGGGATCAAACATGTCACCTCGGCTCCGTTTAAACCAGCCTCCATTGGGCAGGCAGAGCGGGCAGTACAAACCATCAAACAGAGCCTGAAATGAGTCACAGAAGGCTCACTCCAAACCCGCCTGTCCCAAGTACTGCTCAGCTACCGCACGAGACCCCACGCGCTCACAGGGGTGCCCCCGGCTGAGCTGCTCATGAAAAGGATACTTAAAACCAGACTCTCCCTGGTTCACCCCACCCTGCATGATCAGGTAGAGAGCAGGCGGCAGCAACAAAATGTAAACGATGGTCGTGCCACTGTGTCACGGGAAATTGATCTGAATGACCCTGTTCATGTGCTAAACTATGGACATGGTCTCAAGTGGATTGCGGGCACGGTGATAGCTAAAGAAGGGAGTAGAGTGTTTCTAGTCAAACTAGACAATGGACACATTTGCAGAAAGCACCTGGACCAAACGATGCTGCGGTTCACAGACTGCCCTGAACAACCCACAGCAGACACCACCTTTTTCGAGCCCACAACACACACCCAAAGGATCAACGACACCACCCCGGACCAGGAAATCGAACCCATCACGCCCAACAGCCCAGCAAGGTCAGGCTCACCCAGCAGCCCTGCAGGGCCAACAACACGCCAGCCCAGCGAGGGCACAGCCAACACCCCAGATCAGATATTTGTACCGAGGCGGTCCACCAGGGCAAGAAAGGTTCCCGACCGCCTTACCTTGTAAATAGTTTTCACTTTGACTTTGGGAGGGGAGTGATGTTGTGTATCTGTAAAGCATGCACTCCCATGTTCCGCTACCAGGGAGCTCATCCCCTGAAGTCTCAAGGGATCCCAGCATCCCTTGGGAGCACTGTATATAAGCCGGCCCTTAAGGCCTGTTCCTCAATTTGGAGTGTCTTAATAAAGACTGAGATCACTGTTACTTTAACCTCTCTGTGCGCAGTCTCATCTGTGTTCGGAACACAATAGGCGATATGTGTGGGAGGTGGTGAAATTGAAGCTGGGCGATCTCCATGGCCACTAGTTTGTGTAAATATGCTCTTTACGACAAAAAACAGTGGGCGGGCGTTATTATTGAATTTCAGTGTTTCTTCTGTGTGGAAAGTAACGCTGGGCGATATTATATGCGTTGATTTCGCCCATTCTGCTGATTATGCCCCAAAAAAGTGGCTGGGCAGTGATATTTTTTCCCCGCGTTAAGCACATGGGGAAAGTAATGTTCAACAATAAGTTTCCTAAAAATGCCTGTGTTTCCATTTTGTGCCAAAATGGACGATATCTGGGCGTTTTACGTCAGTTCAGTGGTAAAATGGACGTTAAGTGGGCGTTATGCATGCAAAAAAAGTGGAGGTTCTAGCCCATAGAAATTTACAGCACAGAGAGAGGCCATTTGGTCCATCATACCTGTGCTGGCTCCTTGAAAGAGCTATGGTGCTCATTCCCTCACCCCAGCGTTTTGTCCATAACCCTCTAAGTTCTTTATCCTCAAATGCCTGTCCAATTCCCTTTTAAAATTATTTATGAAATCAGTTTCCACCACCTTTTCAGGTAGAGCGTTCCAGATCCCGATAACTCTCCGAGTGAAAACAATTCTCCTGATCTCCCCTCTAGATCTTTTTCCAATGATTTTAAATCTATGGCCTCGAGTTACTGAGCCACTTTCCAGAGGGAACATCCTTTCTGTATCTGCTCTTTCAAAACCCCTCATCATCTTGAAAACCTCTATTAGGTCACCTGTTAACCTTCTCTGTTCCAAGGAGAAGAGTCCTAAATTTTCCAACCTCTCCTCATACCTGAAGTCGCTCATACCTGGTAACATCCTGGTAAACCTCCTCTATACCCTTTCTAAGGCCTTTGCATCTTTCCTGAAATGTGGTGCTCAGAATTGTCCACAATACTCCAGCTGAGGCCTAACCAGTGATTTATAACTTTCTCGCATGATCTCTTTGCTTTTATATTCTATGCCTCCATTTATAAGCCCAAGTAACCCATATGGGGCAGAAATTCAGTGCCGCCAGAAAGCTGGTGGTGTGAAAGCCTTTTTTCCCCAATTAGCAGCGCAATGTTTGCAGCGACCATTGGATCCAAATTTAGTTTTTTGACCACAAAAAAGTGTTCCAGTCTTATTAGCCCTTCAAACCTGAAACTTTGCAGTCTTAATTGGGGCGTTATTCCCTCGGGAAATTCACCCTTAGGTAGTCAATGACCCGGCTGCTTAAAGGCCTGGGTTTGCAGCAAGGCCTGAGGAGGGAAGGAGTGGTGTGGAATTATGGCTGGTGCTGTTGTGTTAAGAAGGGAAAGTAGGTTTTCGGATGCTGATCTGGAGACCCTGATGCAGGGAGTGGAGGGAAGGAGGCGACTCTTCTCCCCTGATATGGGGAGACCGACTCGCCAGCAGCTTAGCAATGGAGTGAGATCGCAGAAGAGGTGTCGGGGACCTCCATCCATAATAGGACGGAAACGCAATGTCGCAAAAGGATGAACGACATCATTGCTTCAATGAAAGTGAGTATCTGTTCCACCAAATGCCAACCTTCCATCTGCAAGTCTGTCCTTCTGCCTTCCCTTATTTCTCACCTTCACTCTTTAGTCACTGATGCAGCATTTCATTGCTCAGGCCTCTCTCTCTCTCCATATATATATCTATATATATATATATATAGATATATATATGTATATAGATGTGTGTGTGTGTGTGTGTGTGTGTGTATGTGTGTGTGTGTTTGCAATGGAGGCCCTCTCCTTTCCCATTGACAACTGTATGTCACAGACACACACTTGTGCTCTCATTACTGGTGCACCATCACGGTGCTACAAACCAACTTTTCTTTGTTTTGCAGAAGAAACTTGCTCATAATCGGTTTGAGCAAAGGAGGACTTGTGGTGGAGAGGCCGAGCTACAAGTCCTCACACCCTTGGAGGCGAGGGTCGAGGCCATCATGGGCAGACATGGTGCCTTCCCTGTGAGCCAGTGCACTGGCGATGCCGATGAGGGTAAGTGAAGGCCCTTCTTTAATGCATCTCTCCCTGAATGCTGCAGCATCTACTGTGCCTTTGCCTCTGAAAGTGTGCTACTTGCAGACTCCATGCGTAAATTCCCCACCTCCCCCTCATGGCAGCCCTTCTCCCATTTATGTTTGTAGATGAGAGGCCGAGTGCAGCCGAGGCGAGGGAGCAGCTCCTCTTGAGGCACCTGCTGAGACACCGTCGCCAGGCCTGCAGCATACCCTTGCTGAGACCCAGCCAGATGAGCCTGATGACACCATTGAGGAGACTGAGGTGTCGAGGACTGCTGATACCCTCGATACATCTTTTGGTGACCTCAGCTATGAGCAAGAGGAAGACAGTGCTGAGAGCACTGCGTCACCGCTTCTACCCATACGCGCCTGCTCAGATACTGGGAGTGCGCAGTCCGATGTAGCTAGTATCTGCTGTATCTGCACTGTGTGATGTATCTGCACTGCGTGTTGCACCGGGGAATAGCAGGCTGCAGCATGGTGACGGGGCTAGGCAACCTCAGGTGCCATCTCTCCGGGGGCGCGTCCGCACCAGAGTTCTGCTGAGGAGGACTCGGACGAGCTCATCGATGTTGGGGCTTACGAGACAAGGGTGGAGGCCATGCATTCCCAGATGTTGGGGACAGCGACAAGGGTGCCAGAGAGCCTGTCAGAAGTGGTGAGGAGCGTGGAGGAGTCCGCCTCCTGCATAGTCAGCAGCTCTGCGCACTCCATGGAGCCCATCATTGCCAGTGTGCAGGCGATGGTAGACTTCCAGAATGTCGGTGTGGATCCTGCTGTGATGCTGCAATCTGTAGGTGATGTGGCAGCTGCCATTGCAGCACAGGCGCGAGGGAACGAGCGTACAAACGGTGCTGCTTTGGAGAGGATGGCCGCGGCTCTGCAAGAGTCGATGGATCATCTAAGTGCTGTCATATCTGGTGGCTGCTCACATTTAGTCTCAGCTGGATGCCCCCTGAGTCCTCAGTGTTGCTTTTGCAGCTGGGTCCTCCATGGGCCACGGGGGACCTTCCGGTGTGGCGCCACAGCACCGACCTGAGCTCCCCCAGATTGGTGGTGGTGGTTTGTGCCGCCCCTGATGAGTTATTCAGGTTTCTCGGGCCAGGATACGGATGATGCGCTCCCTCAGGATCGCAGTATTCCTGACCCCTGACTGTCACTCCGCCAGTGCCTCCACACATGGCCCCACCCGAGCCAAGTCAGACTGAACCCTCCCAGGAGAGTGTTGACCAATCTCCAGCCGGCCCTTCCAGGCCCAAAGCTGCTCGAGGGCATCCTAGAAGGACATCTGCATCTTCCACACTGGGAACACAGCAGCCTTCCCAGACCCATGAGGCAGCCACAGGGAAAACACTAAGGCAAAGTCACAGGTTAGGCACGGGTGGTAAATGATGTTTCTATGTTATTTTTCTGCACTGTTTATTGTTCTGTTAGTTGTTAGGAGTTATATTGAGTATGTATTAAATCTTTATTTTTTGCACCTATATCTGGGCTGCTGAATAATGTGACGGTGGGTAATGATGTATCAAGGCACTCATTGGGATGACCATGGAAAGTAGAATTTGAAGGGTCATGTGGGGATGAAATTATTGGAATCGAGCAGCAATGAGACGAGTCTGGACTTCCTTTGCAGGGTTAGGATCGCGATGACGCTTCCTGGGTGGCTCAGGACGCTCCTCCTCCTCGTCCTCCTGGTGCTGCTGTGCCTCCTCCTGCAGTGGGCCTGCTGGTTCGGCATCCAGATGCTGTGCACTATTGACAGCCAGGTTATGCAGCATGTAGCAGACGACCACAATGATGGAGACCCGTTCAGGCGAGTACTGCAATGTGCCACCAGAGCGGTCAAGGCAACAGAACCTTTCTTTAAGCATTCTAATGCAGTGTTCAATGATGCACCTGGTCCCACAGTGAGTGTTGTTATAGGAATGCTCGGCCGCAGTCCTGGGGTTATGAAGTGGAGTGAGCAGCCAAGTGGACAGGGGATATCCCTTATCCCCGAGCAGCCACCACAGTTCTGGTTTGGGCCGGTGAAGATGGCGGGCACACTGCTCTGGCGCACGATGAAGGCATCATGGGAGTTGCCTGAATACCTGGCATCAACTGCCAGGATCCTTCGCAGGTGGTCGCACACCAACTGAACATTCAGGGGGGTGAAACCCCGTTCTGTTCATAAACACTTCGGGATGATGTTGTGGCGCCCTCAGTCTGACATGTGTGCACCCTGGGGATCCCTGCAATCCACAGAAATCAGGCCTGGCGCTCCACCTGTTTCTGCTTCATCATGGGGAAGGAGATATATTGCACTCGTCGCTTTTACAGCACACTGGTGAACTGCCAGATGGACCGATGGGTGGAGAATTGTGATATGTTCGCGATGTCTGCAGTTGCAGACTGGAACGAGCCCGTTGCATAAATGGTCACTTTGGTTTCTACGCTGAGCACTGTCCTCAGCCTTGTGAGGTTCCAAATCTGGCCGAAAGACATTGCAGAGCTCAGTCAAGAAGTCCTTGCTGAATCTCAGCCTCCTCACACATAGCTCGTTGCTGAGCTGTAGGAAGGAGAACTGAGGCCAGTACACCCTAGCATGGTAGGGCCTCCTTGGCAGAGGTACGTGTTGTGCTACTCCCATGCCAGCTGGCTGAGCATCTTCTCCCTCTTCCTCATTCTGTTGTACAGCCTCTGCAGGCTGCTGCTGGTAAGGCTCCTCACCCATTATCTGGTGAAGGGGGTCTGCGTACCTCACCCTCCTCCTGACACTATCTCCCTGCTGTCCAGCCTCTGCACAGTGACATCTGTGGACATCTGCAGGCCCTTCTGCATATTGGGCAGCCATGGCTTCTGCCTCCCTTGCCCGCTGCCTCAGGACTTGTTGATCACGGCGATGCCTCCTTCTGCGTGCCTCCCTGTCTCACAATCTGGAGCAGGTGTTCTCCTGAATAAGCTGAGCCCATTATGGGTGTGCAGCAGAGATTTACTCTCACTGGCCACGAATAATTACAAAGAAGGAAAAACACATTTAACTCAGCAAGACGTTTCAAAATCCTGCTGCCCTTTTAGAGATGTGGAACAAGCAGCTCCAAGATTTTTTGGAAGATCCAAGCAGATGCAAGATTTTTTTGAACAACAAGCAGCTCTAAAATTTTTCCAACAGACAAGCACCTCCAAGAATTTTTTCCAAGAACCAAGCAGCTCGCAGATTTTTTCCAAGTCCCAAACACCTCTGAGAATGTTTTCAAGTCCAAATCATCTCTGAGAATTTGAAGTCCCAAACAGCTCCGTGATTTTTTCCTCACCAAAAAAAACTCTCAGGACACCAGCTGGCGCTCTCCCATTCTGCACTGGCCCTAAAAGCTGGCGGGGCCACCGTCAGCTGAAGGGCCAGCTATTTGAAGCTAAAAATGGCTCTGGGTGCAGAATGGCAGTGGTGCACACTTTTACTGCGTCATTACTGCTGCAAGCCCCACAGAGTCGGTCGATCGCGGCGGTGGCCAACAACGCTGCAAACCTCCCGGGCCGACTCGATGTCGGGGAGGCCAGTTGAGCCCAAAGCAGCGGCCATTCGATTTTGACGAATGGCTGTCGCAAACGGGCAGTAACGGTCCTTCCCGGGACTGTGAATTTCAGGGCCTTCTTTCTTAACCACCTTATCAACTTGCCCTGCCACCTTTAAGGATTTGGATGTATGGACACTAAGGTCTCTCTGCTCATCTACACTTTTCAAAATTGTGTCATTTATAGTATACTGTCTTTCCATATTAGTCCTCCCAAACTTCACACTTCTCCGCATTGAACTCCATCTGCCATGCTTCTGCCCCTTTCATCATTCTGCCTATGTCATTCTGAAATCTACAACTATCCTCATCACTATCTACTACATTACTAAATTTTGTATCATCTGTAAACTTTATAATGCTGCTCCCTACACCCGAATCTAGGTCACTTGTAAAAATGTTAAAAAGTAATGTAGCACAAATAGAATTTAAAAGGATTACAGCTTCACCATGTTGTGAATTTGGTAGTATTACTGGTATTTATTTCATGTGCTACTTTTGCAGATCTGGCCTCCTAGTGAAATAGTCAGCAGGCTGCCTTTAATCAGAATACACAAGTTTGTTTGTTCTCAATTTTATCCCTTCTTCTCCTAAAGGTTCTGCTGAGGTGCAGTTTCAGAGGACCGTACAGCTTCCAGTACCAACACCACTCTACTCACAGATAGCCTACACTTGCACACTGTTCATTAACTGAGAACTTCACTGCTTAGCCCAATCCTGGTTTCATCTGATATTCAGAAAAGGGTACTGAGGCCAGTTTTCTCACACTGCTGGTATATCAAACTTGGGATATTTTTATGCATGTTACCAATGATGCTAAAGGAAGTTCCATATGTATACCAATAACTATTCATTCCAGAATTCTTAAAGCTGCTAGTAGTCATAAGAACTCTGTCTTGGTTGGAGATCTCTTGCTTGCTCATATGGTATACTATTTACACCGCTGTTTTACAGTCTTATACTAGTTTGGCCAAAAATATTGGTCCCAGATTTACTGCAATATCTTGTCCCTATTGGACATCTTATACAACAACAACAACAACAACAACTTGTATTTATATAGTGCCTTTAACGTAGTGAAACAACCCAAGGCGGTTCACATGAGTATTATGAGACAAAAAAATAATTTGGCACCGAGTCACATAAGGAGAAATTACAGCAGGTGACCAAAAGCTTAGTCAAAGAGATAGGTTTTAAGGAGTGTCTTGAAGGAGGAAAGAGAAGTAGAGAGATGGAGAGGTTTAGGCAGGGAATTCCAGAGCTTAGGGCCCAGGCAACAGAAGACACGGCCACCAATGGTTGAGCGAATATAATCAGGGATGCTCAAGAGGGCCGAATTAGAGGAGCGCAGACATCTCGGGATTTGTGGGGTTGAAGGAGATTACAGAGGGTGAGGGAGGGGCGAGGTCATGGAGGGATTTGAAGACAAGAATGGGAATTTTGAAATCGAGGCATTGCTTAACTGGGAGCCAATGTAGATCAGCAGGCACAGGGGTATGGCTTTGCAATCCTTCCACTGCTGGAGAAATAAATTAACTTACAGTTCTTTTGGAGTACTTCTGGCCTTATTTTAACCAATCTCATTCCTTCACCCATTGCCTTTCAATAATATTTTAAAGAAGTTTTCATGTCTCAAGCCTATCTGCTTCCACTTCTACAACTTGAAATAAGTTGGATATCTTGTGCTCCATAATTATGCATTCACCATCTGTCAAAATAGATCTTGGTTCTATTAACAGCACACTGTTGCTGGCCCATAATACCCATTACACTTCAGTGTCGTGATCATTTCATCTTCCTTTTGGAATATTCTGGTGCAGGCAGAATGCTCCTTTCTCGAATTCTTTTCTAAATGTGGATTGTATTGGCCATATGGAGATGTTTTGTCAATTGTAGTACATTTAACCGAAGATCTCCTTAACTGAACTCTGCCTTCAACATGAGAGTCCTCGACGCCATCCCGCAGTATGCTACCCGCCACCATCTCAGCTAAACACCAGCTCTGCATGAGATAGAGAAGGCCATCCGTCAGCTCAAGAACAACAAGGCATCAGGAGCAGATGGAATCCCCGCTGAGGCACTAAAGTATGGTGGAGAAGCACTATTGGCACGAATGCATGACCTCGTCTCTCTTATCTGGAAGGAGGAGAGCATGCCAGGAGATCTCATAGATGCTGTAATCGTGACCATCTTCAAAAAAGGGGACAAATCCGACTGCAGCAACTACAGAGGAATCTCCCTGCTGTTGGCCACTGGGAAAGTCATCGCAAGAATCCTCCTCAGCTGTCTTCTCCCTGTGGCTGAAGAGCTCCTTCCAGAGTCGCAATGCAAATTCCATCCACTAAGGGGTACAACAGACATGACCTTCATCACACGACAACTACAAGAGAAATGCAGGGAACAGCACTAACCCTTGTACATGGCCTTCTTTGACCTCACAAAAGCATTTGATACTGTCAACCGTGAAGGATGATAGAGCGTCCTCCTCCCATTTCGGCTGCCCCCAAAAGTTTGTCACCATCCTCTGCCTGCTGCACAATGACATGCAAGCTGTGATCCTAACCAACGGATCCACCACAGACCCAATCCACGTCCAGACCTGGGTCAAGCTGGGCTGCGTCATCACACCAACGCTCTTCTCGATCTTCCTAGCTGCAATGCTCTATCTCGCTATCAACAAGCTCCCCGCTGGAGTGGAACTAAACTATAGAACCAATAGGAACCTGTTCAATCTACCTCGCCTCCAGGCTAGGTCCAAATCCTCCCATCCACTGTCGTCAAACTACAGTACGCGGACGACGCTTATGTCTGTGCACACTCAGACGCTGAACTCCAAGCCATCGTCAACAGCTTCACTGAGGCATACAAAAGCATGGGCCTTACACTAAACTTCCGTAAGACAAAGATCCTCCACCAACCTGACCCTGCCACACAACACTGCCCCCTGGTCATCAAAAAATCTACGGCTCGGCCTTGGACAACGTGGACCATTTTCCATACCTCAGGAGTCTACTATCAGCAAGGGCAGACATCGATGACGAGGTCCAACACCGCCTCCAGTGTTCCAGCGCAGCCTTCGGTCACCTGAGGAAGAGAGTGTTTGAAGACCAGGACCTCAAATCTGGCACCAAACTTATGGTCCACAGAGCAGTAGTGATACCTGCCCTCCTATATGTCTCAGAGACGTAGACTATATACAGCAGACACCTCAAAATGCTGGAGAAGTACCACCAGCGCTGCCTCCGCAAGATCCTGCAAATCCACTGCGAGGATAGACACACCAATGTCAGTGTTCTCGCTCAGGCCAACATCTCCAGCATCGAAGCACTGACTACACGCGACCAGCTCCGTTGGGCAGGCCACATTGTCCACATGCCTGACACAAGACTCCCAAAGCAAATGCTCTACTTGGAACTCCTACATGGCAAGCGAGTGCCAGGTGGGCAGAGCAAATGCTTCACGGACACCCTCAAAGCCTCCTTTATAAAGTGTAACATCCCCACTGACACCTGGGAATCCCTGGCCCAAGAAGGTGTTGAGCACCTCGAGTCTCGTTGCCAAGAGCATGCAGAAACCAAGCGCAGACAGTGGAAGGAGTATGCGGCAAACCAGGTTGCCCACCAACCCTTTCCTTCAACAACTGTCTGTTCCACCTGTGACAGGGACTGTAATTCCCATATTGGACTGTACAGCCACCTGAGAACTCACTTTTAGAGTGAAAGCAAGTCTTCCTCGATTTTGAGGGACTGCCTATGATGATGATGATGATAATATTTAAATAGGTTACCTCTTCAACAACTTATATGTCTTCCTGAGCCTTTTATATAATCCCATATTTTAAAGTGTGTAATAAAGTCCTTTAAGTACTTATCTTCCTACTATTTTCTTCATGTAGCCATCAAATGTCCATTTGATCTAGTGGTGTTTCTAGGCGGATTTATTTTCTCTCGAAAAATAAAAAATTGTTTCGAAATTTAATGTTTAAAGTTTACATGTATACACAAGTCAATCCAATGTTCTCTACCTTCCATGCTTTAACAAAGGACCCTTTACAATTCATGTATAACATGATCTTCACTGGAGTAGGCTTTGGGTACCCTATAATACACCCCACAAAGCCTCCTTAAACAAATCCATATGATGACATTGCTCATCACTTGGTGATCCGTACAAATACCTTCTGTCAATTTCCAGTACAACATGAGGCTTGCTCCTTGTACACAAGTGTCAGAAGCTTCAGCTTAGCATTAAGATCCTAACAATCAATGTCAGCAAACACTTCAACCTCCAACAGAACAGCTTTGTTCTTCACTTGTAAATAATTTTAGTAAGAATACTAGTTTCTAAGCTTTTCACCCTGACAATTCTGACCCACTTCTCCATTAGTGTTGCTGATCCCTATTGATTTTGTGGTACATGTACTGGAGAGTCTGCATCTATGTTTGCCATTTTTTCCAGAATCCCACTGGTAGCATCTGTTATAAGCCACACATCACTTCAACTTACAAATAAAAAGATTTGGTTGCTCGTTGTATTCCTTGCGAGTATCCTGAAGCAATTATTCCTTGTTCATATATAAACATTCTTGGCTTCACTCGCTCTTCTGACCTGAAATGCAACTCTATAGCTCTTCCATTGCTAAATCTGCTTCCAAAAAACTGTTCCTGTTATGCCAACCACTTATTTTCGCCCGAGTAACTTAATTCTCTCCAAATCCCACATCTGTCCAAGACTTAAATATTGCTCCAGTATCTTGGAAGGCTTTTCCTGAACATCTTTCTCACTCCTGAGTAGAATGCAAGAAAATAGTAGTCTAGTAATCATCTCACTGTCACGAATAGCGGGCAACTTCCGACCGACTCCACCACAACCTTTCTCTATTCTATCATCACTACTGCAGTCAGTGGTCCTCTGAACTTTAATCTCTTGTTATTTCCAAGCACCAAATATGCCAATCTGAATACTGTTCCTCTTCCCTGCACACCCATTGGGGGCAATTTGAACTTTTGAAAATGGTGTAAAATGAGTGATATCAGATTAACTGCCCAATTTTCCTATCCATAAATCTCTTTAGTTCATTTAATCTTTTCTCCCATCTCAATTCCATATCCCTCCGTTCAATACTTACAGCCTCTGATAAGTAAATAGCAACTCTTCTGTCTAAATGAAAATGCTTTTTTTTGATAAAGAACCACACAAAAGTAAATCAAATTTGATGATATCTTGTTCGGAAAGCTTAACTTTTGGGAGATTCTCACCTTGTCCAAATTGTTGGATGATATACATCTTCTACTCCTGCTTTATACTTCTGATATCCTATAAAACACATTGCACGTCCTACACCAGGACCTCATGCAATGTTCTATGCCCCTCATGTGTCCCTTCGTCCCATGATGTTACCTAATGATGACTACTTGATTTACACTTTGAGCAGAACTTTCAACTTTCGTGGCGACATAAAACAGGTAATATCGGACCGACCATCTGTCATACACCTTCAACAATTTTCCTTTCCCTGCCAATGTTAAAAGTATTGTTGTCTTTGGCCCTTGTTTCTTCTGCTATTCCTTGTAGTCCTAATCATCCTTCACCCTTTATCCAAGTCTCACAGATTAAAGAAATGCAGTGGGACCATGAGTCATAAATTAAATGGTTGTTAAAAGCAGACAGCTATTGTTGAACAATTATTGGCATACCTTTCCAACAGTCTTTGTAAACACATGAAATAAATGATGATCATATCATGAATCTATCCTTTGTAACATAAAACAGTTATAGTTTCAAGTATTTTAATATTGCTTCTAGTTAGTGTCATTATGAAAAAAATTGACATTCCCAGACCCTTTCTGTCCTCAAGTCACTGATGGTTCCGGTGTTAGAAGGGCAGTCTCAGCATCCCTTTAAAAATTAAATACTGAAAATATGATTACATTTACCATTCTTTACATCTATTTTTATTGATTTTTAAAATATTTTTGTTTAAATTGTGCTTTGGCAGGGGATATTGTTTGGAGACATTATTAAAATAAACAGCATGAAGAAATTAAATTAATGTTAGTAGATACAATCACTAAGCCAGGGTACTTCAGCAATGTTATTCTGTTTTAACTGTGTGCATGTGATTCAGTTTCCTCACTCACTGGTGCACAGAACATGTTCTAGGAACCAGGTCCCCATCAGTACTTACAATTCACAATAGGGCTAAAGCTACTATATTTTGGATTTATATTATTGATATAGATTTAAATAAGTTCCATCCTCATAAATGCACTTGGCAAAACTATATATTTTTTTGTTTACAAATGCACACTGCAACATAAATCACATTGAACTGCAACATTTCAACATTGTGAAAAAAACACATTTGCCAAATGTCAAGCACTTTTTTATGAAGATGGTGCCCTCTTAAATGGGGAAAGTAAGGCGATAACTGTGAGCTTACTGTCACTGTGGAAAGTAATTTGTTAGCAACAGCATAAGCCGGTGATAGACAATGATCCTGCTGTAATCTTTTCAATAGTACAGATGAGAGGCAGTATATTATATTTATTTAAAAATTTATACTTTTTACATTGGAGACATGAATTTTTTTTAGGAGTTCCACTAAGCCTTCTCTCTCTCCTGCCTCCAGAACCAGCTATGGTGGCTGTTATATATGTAAACTTGTATATACCCTGTACAGCCACCAGAGGGTTCATCCCCTGGAGTCCCAAGGGATCCCACAATTCCTTGGGAGCTCAGGTACTTAAGGAGGCCTCACAGGTTGGAGAGGCACTCTGGTGACCTGCAATAAAAGACTAAGGTCACACTTTGAGCTCACAGTATCCAGTAGACTCTTTCTTCATACATAACAACTGGTGTCAAGATACAGATAACGAATCCAACAATGCAGAGAACAATGGGCATCCTGGAGAAATTCTCGGAGGGAGATGATTGGGAAACCTTTGTGGAGCAACTCGACCAATACTTCGTGGCCAATGAGCTGGAAGGAGAAGCGAATGCTGCCAAAAGAAGGGCAACTCTCCTCACAGTCTGCGGGGCACCAACGTATGGCCTCATGAAAAATTTACTTGCTCCAGCGAAACCCACAGAGAGATCATACGATGATTTGTGCACACTTGTCCGGGAGCATTTGAACCCAAAGGAAAGCGTTCTGATGGCGAGGTACCGGTTCTACACGTACAAATGGTCTGAAGGCTAGGAAGTGGCGAGTTATGTCACCGAGCTAAGACACCTTGCAGGACATTGTGAATTTGAATGACATTTGGAGCACATGCTCAGAGACTTTTTCGTACTTGGCATTGGCCATGAAATGATACTTCGCAAACTTTTGACTGTAGAGACCCCAACCTTGAGTAAGGCCATAACGATAGCCCAGGCGTTCATTGCCACCAGTGACATTACTAAGCATATCTCTCAGCACACGAGTGCTGCTACAAGTACTGTGAACAAAGTGATGTTGTTTTCAAATCGCAGCATACAGGGAAGGCCCCACATACCTGCAGCTGCACGTCCGCAGATGTCTCAGATTCCACCATCAAGGGTGATGACTGCAAGGACATTAACACCTTGTTGGCGCTGCGGGGGTGATCATCGTTTCCATTCATGCCACTTCAAAAGGTACGTTTTCAAGGGCTGTGGAACAATGGGACACCTCCAACGCAGGTGAGCTGAAAACCACCATGTTGCAGAGGAGAACAGATCCACGACGGATAACGACGAATCAGAACCTCAGACCAAGGAGGCAGAGGTATATGGGGTGCACACATTTACCACAAAGTGTCACCCGATAATGATGAAGGTTGAACTAAATGGACTCCCGGTGTCAATGAAGCTGGACACGGGCGCGAGCCAGTCCATCATGAGTAAAAAGACTTTCGAAAAATTGTGGTGCAGCAAGGCCTCAAGGCCAGTCTTGACTCCCATTCGCACAAAACTAAGAACTTATACTAAGGAACTAATTCCCATAATCGACAGTGCCACTGTAAAGGTCTCCTATGATGGAGTGGTGCACAAGCTACCACTCTGGGTGGTACCGGGCGATGGTCCCACGCTGCTCGGCAGGAGCTGGCTTGGAAAGATACGCTGGAACTGAGACAACATCCGAGCGCTATCGCCCGCTGACGACACTTCATGTGCCCAGGTCTTAAACAAATTTCCTTCGCTGTTCGAACCAGGCATCGGGAAGTTCCAAGGAGCAAAAGTGTAGATCCACCTAATTCCGGGGGCACGACCCATTCATCACAAGGAGAGAGCAGTACTGTACATGATGAGAGACAGAGTAGAGATTGAGCTAGACCGGCTGCAAAGAGAGGGCATCATTTCACCGATCGAATTCAACGACTGGACCAGCCCGATCGTTCCAGTCATCAAGGGAGACAGCACCGTCAGAATTTGTGGTGATTACAAAGTAACTATCAATTGTTTCTCCCTGCAGGACCAATACCCACTACCAAAGGCCGACGACCTTTTTGCAATGCTGGCGGGAGGAAAGACATTCACGAAGCTGGACTTGACCTCAGCCTACATGAAGCAAGAGCTGGAGGAATCATCAAAGGCCCTCACCTGCATTAACACGCACAAAGGTCTCTTCAGTTATCACAGATGCCCGTTTGGAATTCGATCAGCCACGGCGATATTCCAGAGAAACATGGAAAGCTTACTGAAGTCGGTCCCACGCATGTTGCTCTTCCAGGACGATATCTTGATCACAGGTCGGGACACAGTCGAGCATTTGCAGAACCTGGAGCAGGTTCTTAGTCGACTCAACTGCATGGGGCTCAGGTTAAAATGCTCAAAGTGCGTTTTCCTTGCGCTTGAAGTGGAGTTCCTGCGGAGGAGGATCACGGTGGACGGCATCAGGCCCACCGATTCGAAGACAGAGGCAATCGAGAACGTACCGAGGCCACAGAACGTGACGGAGCTGCAGTTGTTTCTGGGACTCCTGAACGACTTTGGTAACTTCTTACCGGGGCTAAGTACACTGTTAGAACCACTGCACACCTTACTGCGTAAAGGGGATGAATGGGTATGGGGCAAAAGCCAAGAAAATGCCTTTGTAAAAGCATGAAAACTGTTATGCTCAAACAAATTGCTTGTATTGTATGATCCATGTTAGCGTTTGGTACTAGCATGTGATGCGTCGTCGTACAGTGTCGAGTGTGTATTGCAACAAGCTGATGAATCTGGGAAATTGCAACCAGTTGCTTATGCATCCAGAAGTCTGTCCAAGGCTGAGAGGGCGTACAGCATGATTGAAAAAGAAGCGTTAGCATGTTTCTATGGGGTAAAGAAAATGCATCAATACTGGTTGGGCTAAAATTTGAATTGGAAACTGACCATAAGCCACTTATATCCCTGCTTTCCGAGGGTAAGGGGATAAATACCAATGCATTGGCCCGCATCCAGAGATGGGCGCTCACGTTGTCCGCATACAACTACGCCATCCGCCACAGGCCAGGCACAGAAAACTGTGCCGATGCTCTCAGTAGGCTGCCATTGCCCACCGTGGGGGTGGAAATGGTGCAGTCCGCAGATTTAGTTATGGTTATGGAAGGATTTGAGAGTGAGAAATCACCCGTCACAGCCCAACAGATTAGAACCTGGATGAGCCAGAACCCCTTACTGTCCCTAGTTAAAAACCGTGTGCTTCACGGGAGCTGGTCCAGTGTCCCAGTGGAAATGCAGGAAGAGATAAAGCCATACCAGCGGTGCAAAGCTGAAATGTCTGTACAGGCAGACTGCCTGCTGTGGGGCAATCAGGTAGTGGTCCCCAAGAAGGGCAGAGACACCTTCATCAGTGACCTCCACAGTACCCACCCAGGCATCGTAATGATGAAAACGATAGCCAGATCCCACGTGTGGTGGCCCAGTATCGATGCGGACTTAAAGTCCTGCGTGCACAAATGTAACAAATGCTCGCAGTTAAGCAATGCACCCAGGGAGGCGCCACTAAGTTTATGATCTTGGCATTCCAAACCGTGGTCTAGGGTCCATGTCGATCATGTAGGTCCGTTCCTTGTTGTTGTAGATGCGTACTCCAAATGGATTGAATGTGAGATAATGTCGGCAAGCACATCCGCTGCCACTATTGAAAGCCTGCGGGCCATGTTTGCCACGCACAGCCTGCCCGATGCCCTTGTGAGCAACAACGGGCCATGTTTTACCAGAGCCGAGTTCAAAGAATTCATGACCCATAACGGAATCAAACATGTCACATCTGCCCCTTTTAAACCAGCGTCCAATGATCAGGCAGAGAGAGCAGTGCAAACTATCAAGCAGGGCTTGAAGAGGGTAACGGAAGGCTCACTGCAAACTCGCCTATCCCGAGTCCTGCTTAGCTACCACATGAGACCCCACTCGCTCACTGGGATTCCACCTGCTGAACTGCTCATGAAAAGGGCACTTAAGACAAGGCTCTCATTAGTTCACCCCGATCTACATGAACAGGTAGAGAGCAGGCAGCTTCAACAAAGTACATATCATGATAGTGCAAACGTGTCACGCGAGATTGAAATCAATTACCCTGTATTTGTATTGAATTATGGACAAAGTCCCAAATGGCTTCCCGGTACTGTTGTGGCCAAAGAGGGGAGTAGGGTGTTTTGGGTCAAACTTTCAAATGGACTCATTTACCGGAAACACTTGGACCAAATCAAACTCAGATTCACGGACTATCCTGAGCAACCAACTTTGGACCCTACCTTCTTTGACCCCCCAACATACACATCAGTGGCAACCGACACCACGGTTGGCCACGAAGCAGAACCCATCATCCACAGCAGCCCAGCAGGACTCACCACACCAGGCATCCCAGCAAGGCCATCTGCACAGCAACCCAGCGAGGGCCCAACAGACATAGAAACATAGAAACATAGAAAATAGGTGCAGGAGTAGGCCATTCGGCCCTTCTAGCCTGCACCGCCATTCAATGAGTTCATGGCTGAACATTCAACTTCAGTACCCCATTCCTGCTTTCTCGCCATACCCCTTGATCCCCCTAGCAGTAAGGACCTCATCTAACTCCTTTTTGAATATATTTAGTGAATTGGCCTCAACAACTTTCTGTGGTAGAGAATTCCACAGGTTCACCACTCTCTGGGTGAAGAAGTTCCTCCGCATCTCGGTCCTAAATGGCTTACCCCTTATCCTTAGACTGTGACCCCTGGTTCTGGACTTCCCCAACATTGGGAACATTCTTCCTGCATCTAACCTGTCTAAACCCGTCAGAATTTTAAACGTTTCTATGAGGTCCCCTCTCATTCTTCTGAACTCCAGTGAATACAAGCCCAGTTGATCCAGTCTTTCTTGATAGGTCAGTCCCGCCATCCCGGGAATCAGTCTGGTGAACCTTCGCTGCACTCCCTCAATAGCAAGAATGTCCTTCCTCAGGTTAGGAGACCAAAACTGTACACAATACTCCAGGTGTGGCCTCACCAATGCCCTGTACAACTGTAGCAACACCTCCCTGCCCCTGTACTCAAATCCCCTTGCTATGAAGGCCAACATGCCATTTGCTTTCTTAACCGCCTGCTGCACCTGCATGCCAACCTTCAATGACTGATGTACCATGACATCCAGGTCTCTTTGCACCTCCCCTTTTCCTAATCTGTCACCATTCAGATAATAGTCTGTCTCTCTGTTTTTACCACCAAAGTGGATAACCTCACATTTATCCACATTATACTTCATCTGCCATGCATTTGCCCACTCACCTAACCTATCCAAGTCGCTCTGCAGCTTCACAGCATCCTCCTCGCAGCTCACACTGCCACCCAACTTAGTGTCATCCGCAAATTTGGAGATACTACATTTAATCCCCTCATCTAAATCATTAATGTACAGTGTAAACAGCTGGGGCCCCAGCACAGAACCTTGCGGTACCCCACTATTCACCAAAACCAGCATTTGCACCGAGATGATCAACCAGGGCAAGAAGGGCCCCTGATCGACTCATCTTGCAAATAGTTACACTGTTGACATAGGTGGGGGCGGTAGGGGGGGGGGGTAGTGTTGTTATTATGTAAACTTGTATATACCCTGTACAGACACCAGACGGCTCACGCCCTGGAGTCCCAAGGGATCCCACATCCTTGAGGACCACAGGTACTTAAGGAGGCCTCACAGGTTGGAGAGGCACTCTGGAGACCTGCAATAAAAGACTAAGGTCACACTTTACTTTGAGCTCACAGTATCCAGTCAAACTCTTTCTTCATATATAACAGTGGCAAACACAATAGTGACCCAATTTCCTCTGTCATTGTCTCAAGGACTGTCTTTAAAATGGGGTCTGGCAACAGGTGGATGGGAGTGTGCTACTGAAGTCTCCTCAGTCCTCACATTGAAGGTGGATGCTCTGAAGAGGTAAGTTGTAGATGTGTTACTGCTTGCTTGAATGTAATTTTTTTTAAATGAATGTGAATTATTCTTTATTGTTTACTTTGGCATCACAATTCCACCATTAATTTGCAGTGACAAGGGGTGCCTTCACTGTCAGTTTGGCTCAGTTAGTAGTACTCACATAAGTCAGAAGGTCATGGGTTCATTCCCCACTAAAAGATTTCAGAACATAATCTCGGATGATGCTTCAATGCTCCGTTACAGAGGTGCCATCTTTCAGATGAGACATTAACCCTGTCTGCCTGTTCAGGTGGGCATAAAATATCGCTTGGTATTATTTGAAGAAAAGCAGGAAGTTGCCTTGGCCGACATTTCTCTGTAAAAAACAGATTCACTGGTCATTGATCTCATTTGCTTTTTGGGGGATTTAGAGTTGCGCAAATTGGCTGCTGTGCTAGCCAATCTAACAGTAACAGCCACTTTACTTCAAAAGTAATGACTTTGATATGAAGGGTTGAGGATAGAATGAGGTGCCAAAACAAGGGGCTACATAATACAAGGGGAATCATTATAAGCTAACCCGCCACTGAATGGAAAGGGAAAATCATGTGGGGTGTAAAACAGACTGCTGTTAGTTTCCTGCCAGGTGAGTTAGGTTAAAATTGCCACCAGGTCCTTTCTTACCAATTCTTTAAACAGTCAAACAGTCCAGTGGAAATTTTCACCTAAAAACTACTAAATGAACCAAAAATACTATTATTCAGAATATTGTGATAGACTTTCAGCCCTCACCATTCATTTCAAGTATGGATTAGCAGCTTCGTCATATATAGTGATGATCATCTACCTCTTTGGTCCGGCTTTAGAGCTAGACTCAAAAGGCTTACTCTACTTTGGTCCAAAATGAAAAGCCACAAAATGCTTCAAACAGCTTGTCCTATGCTAGCTACTTAAAAAGGGAGAGAAGAATCATGCTGGATTCTCTCAGTTCACATTAATTCACATTAATTCTACTGCTGCTGGATCTCTTCTGCAATTAAGAATAAGTGCTTGTGTCACTTATATAGATCAGAATTGGGCCATTGGATCTATTTAGTTATGTCAGTGTACATCAATGGATCCATTCAGGTTTTGGATGCCATCCACTGCCTGCTTCAGGTAAGTGCAACTTCAGGATTCTGAGCACAAGTGTTGTGGATTAAAGGAACCTCAAGCTCCTCCACAGGAAGTTAGTGAACGGAATCCAAAGCCCCCCAAAAATCCACACAGAATTCTGACTTGAGATTTAGTTTTGCACCACCACATCCATCTCTAACTGCAGCTTTCACAAACCTAACTCTCTTTGGCTTAGCATCTGCTTAGATCATTTTCTGATTGCCTTACCACTTGAATCAGGTGACAAACTTGATACTCGTTTATCCTGTGCTTTTGTGTCCATTCTATGAGAAGAATCCATTATTTCCCCTCTCCGACTGAACTCACTAATTGTCAGTGACTAAAATAATGATCTTAAATCAAGTCCAATACCAAATCCTTCCTGTATTTAAGTTATTCTCTGACAGATTCACCCAAGAATGGAATGTAATTTCACTTTAAGAAATCTGAGCTGGGCTGTGATTTAGGTTGCAATGGTTCTGATGTTAATGCTGGACTAGGTAAGTCATAACCTGCACATTCGTAAAATACTTCACACAAAACCCGATTAAGAACCCATGAGACCTGATGCAACTGACTCCCAATTAGATGGTTAGGTATTCAGATATTCCAGGGCTGTCCATCATCCAGCCAGCTGGAAGTGAGTTTTATCAGTTCTTGGTTGACATGTTGGGTAGATCATCATACTGTGATAGGATATTCCATCAAAGTGTAAGAGATGGAATACTTAGCCTGTTCGGCAATCGTAAAATAACAATTATGACAATTGTCGAGCATCCCCTAACCCTAACTGCCTCACACCCTTGGCTGAAGAACTCTATGTCACAACAAATGCAATTTACTAAGAAAGAAAGTGGAAAATTGTAAATCCTTAGGAATTTTTCAACTGTACTTCAGGGAATTTTGCACAAGATTGAAGACAAAATGAATTTATACAACATTACAAATGCTTTATATGGTATGGGCCGTGTATGCAAAAAGATAATTTTACCTTCTACCATTGGGATCCAATGGAAAATCCATTAGGATTTTCTATTTTTTTTGTAGAGATTTGCTGGCTAATGACTTACTCCTCACCAAGTCGGGTGTACAGTAAATGGGTTGGATTCTCAAGTATGATCAAAATGAATAAAGAAAGAATTCATCAAAGAAGAAAAATGAATATATAAATGTGCTATTTTTGCAATTAGGGATGCTCAATTCAGATATGGGAGAGAGTACATGCTCAGAGATTAAAATGTATAAATCATGCTCTCATTGTAGAACATGCTAACTGAAAAAAGCAGCATCAATTTTTTTAGCTCGTTGCACAGTTCCTCCTTATTAAACCTTTTTTTATATCAGGACAGACCCTTTTGGCTGCCCTGCAAGAACTGGCAAAAGCTGTCATCACTGTATTGATTTCTAATGCAACGTGCTGCATCATGTCATTTTCTTAATCGCACAGCAGCTGAGGCACACCTACTGGCCAATCTACAAGAGCAGCTTTCATTACAATCGGTGCTACTAAGGCCCACAGCATCTACATTAAATACAACATATGGAAAACAAAATAGTAACCTGTTAGCAACTAAGCCTCAGATTCTGAAAGCTGTGAATCGAGATTACAACATCTTAAAACAAACAAATTACAAAACAGATTCATCAAATTCCATAATCATATTACCATAACAGGGTAATAATTAAGAATACACAGCATAAATTCACCCCTCATAACTGTCATTTAATCTTTATAATTTTGTTTCCCGATTGACTCCATTGTTTTGCAATTTCTAATAAGCAGCAGTAATATATTCACATACAGCCAGTGATTTACACACAGCCTGGTTCAGCATAACCCAGCATTAAACTTGCCCAAGGAAATTGATAATACTAGTCAATGCCAGCACAATTCTCCAGAATAAAGAAAACCCAGAATCTTTATGAAATGCATTCACATCCCCTAAACGGATTCTAGATGACCTGACATTTTAGTATGACCTGAATGACAGACGACACAGCAAGCCTCCCTCCCTCCCTCTCTCTCTCTCTTCCTTCATCCAACAATCAGAGCTCCTTCATCGCAGCAATGAAAAGGCACCCTACCTTGAGCGTGTGCTGCTCTCCCATCAAACCTGCACACATTCTCCACTTTCCAATGAACACCCTTCTCTTGGGGAGTTGCTGGGTGATTTTGGAAGCCTGTAGGTCCTTCAGCAGTGACAAAAATTATTTTTTTTCCCCTGGAAAAAATCTCAGCAGCTGAGTCTGAATACCTATGGAACACAGCAGTCAGCAGGCCACATCTTCCATACCTTATACATCACTACCACACTCCTCCTAATAAAATGCCCAGAAGCTTCAGGCGTTTCTATAAACACTATAAACCCAGGAGACAGTGTACCATATTTCTCCTTTAGATTCATCTTAGGCTATTCATAACATGATATTCAATCAATTATCCAATGATCTGTAAAATAAAATACATTTCCTGCCCCAAAATTATTAACTCTTGCAAGTTATATTCTGCATAAAGAATAAAAATATTGAAAATTGTAAAAAGAAAATGCTTCATGCCTTTACGAATTATGGAATATTTTTAGACTCTGCACGTTTATTTTAGTTGTATTTTATGGTATTTACAGAAAATCGTGGGCACATATATTACATGAAAGGATGGATAAGCACGTGTTCTGAAAGCTGAAAGTGTCTTTCAGTACTTAGAAGGTTAATTCAAATATTTGCTGTATTTATCTTAATTAGCCGACACAGACTTTATTTAATTTAATTAACAAAAAGCAAACCTGTCAATCATCTCTGACTTCTTCAAAAAGACCATATGGTGTTTACATATAAAAAAAACAATACAATCAGTCACTCTCAAGCTGGCTTAGTGTGTAAGTACACTGCCTGCTGTGATACGGAGGTCTCAGAATCCTGATTCTCTCATCTGTTATCAGTCTCAACAGCATTAAAACAGGCTAAGCCCCTTTCGGCTAGGGAGGAACAATCAGCCAGGGATCCTGCCCCTGATCACTGCCCAATCTGGAAAATGCATGTGTGGATGTGGAATGCAGACTAGCTCAGACTGAGTCGTGGTTTCCCCTCCTGCTGCCCCTCGCTCCCCCGGCCCAGTTAAATGCATTTGTGACCTGGCCTAATGCTTCAGTAAAACTTGATATGTCCTTACTATACAGTACAAATGCACACGAGGCCCATGCTTGATAGAAGGTCACTCTGTGACCAGCAACTTTTATTCCAGTACTGAAGTGATGAAGGTGGGTGGAGCTTTCCCTTTTATACCTGAAAGACCAGGTTAGAAGTGTCTCCCACAATTTCACCACCTAGTGGTCAATGTTCTCACAGTGTACAACTAGTCAGTTTATACATGACATCACCTCCCCCCCAAAGTCTTATTGGGATCACAGGTTAAGTTTCTCTGTTGGTTTACGCTCCCTTGTAGAGCGCCTGAGTTGAGGCTCCGGTTGTTGGGTGCTGGCCTGAGTGTCTGCTGTTTGCGGTGCTTCAGGCCTGTCCGGACTGCCCACAATGACTGGGCTCTCCTCCACTTGGTTACGGTGTTCGGCCACCTGTGGAGGAGTGAGCTCTACATCGTGTTCTTCCTCTGCTTCTTCTATTGTGGTTGCTGAACCTCCTTATTGTTTGATCCACGTGTTTGCGGCAGATTTGTCCACTGGTAAGTTTAACTACCAGAATCCTATTCTCCTCTTTGGCAATCACAGTGCCTGCGAGCCATTTAGGTCCTGCAGCATAGTTGAGAACAAAGGCAGGGTCATTGACATCAATACATCGCGCCCTTGCATTCCCGTCGTAGTAGTCACATTGTGACTGGTGCCTGCTCGCAACAATTTCTTTCATGGTGGGGTGTATAAGCGTCCTTTTCATTAGCAGCTCTGCTGGTGGGACCCCTGTGAGTGAGTGTGGTTTCAATCTATTGGCCAACAGGAGGCATGATAAGCGGCTTTGTAGGGAACCCCCTTGAACTCTGAGCATCTCCTGTTTGATTATCTACACTGCTCGTTCCGCCTGGCCGTTTGAGGCCGGCTTGAACGGTGCCGTTCTGACATGGTTGATACCATTTCCTGCCATGAAGTCCTGGAATTCAATGCTTATAAAGCACGGGCCATTGTCACTGACCAAGACGTCAGGTAGACCATGGGCGGCGAACATTTTCCGTAGACTTTCTACCGTGGCCAAGGATGTGCTTGAATTGAAATGTCACACTCAATCCATTTGGAGTAGACGTCTACTACAACCAAAAAAATGTTTCCCTTGAAAGGACCTACGTAGTCCACATGGATGCATGACCATAGCTTGGCGGGCCAGGACCAGGGGCTAAGGGGGGCTTCCCTGAGCGCATTGCCCAGTTAGGAGCATGTGTTGCACCTGCGAACACAAAGTTCCAGGTCTGCATCTATCCCTGGCCGCCAACCGTGTGACCTGGCAATTGCCTTCATCATGACAATGCCCGGGTGCTCATTGTGGAGTTCTCTGATGAACATCTCTCTGCCCATCTGGGGCATGACTACTCAGTTTCCCCAAAGTAGGCGATCGGCCTGAATCGAGAGTTCATCCTTACGCCTGTGAAATGGTTTGAATTCCTCAGGGCATGCCCCGTATGTGGCTGCCCAGTCCCCATTAAGGACACATTTCTTGACTAAAGACAGTAGCGGGTCTCTATTTGTCCAGACGTTGATCTAACAGGCTGTCACGGGTGAGCCTTCGCTTTCGAAAGCTTCCACAGCCATGACCATCTCAGCAGCATGCTCGGTTGCCCCCTCGGTGGTGGCTAGTGGGAGCCTGCTGAGTGCATCGGCGCAGTTTTCAGTGCCCGGTCTGTGCCGAATTGTATAGTCATAGGCGGCTAACTTGAGTGCCCACCTCTGTATGCAGGCCGATGCATTTGCATTTATGGGCTTGTTGTCGGCCAAAAGGGACGTTAGGGGTTTGTGATCTGTCTCCAGCTCAAATTTACTGCCAAACAGGTACTGGTGCATTTTTTTTACAGCATATACACACGCAAGCGCTTACTTTTCTACCATCCCGTAGCCTCGTTCTGCCTGAGACAGACATCTGGAGGCATAAGCTATCGGCTGTAACTGACCCTTGGCATTAATATGCTGCAACACACACCCGACCCCATAGAACGACGCATCGCACGTTAAAACAAGTTTCTTACATGGGTCATATAGCGTTAACAGATTGTTGGAGCATAACAAATTTCATGCTTTATCAAAAGCCCATTCCTGGCTGTCCCCCCAGACCCATTCACGACCTTTGCGTAGGAGCACGTGTAGTGGCTCTAACAGCGTGCTCAATTTGGGAAGAAAGTTACCAAAATAGTTTAGGAGCCCGAGGAACGAATGCAGCTCCATCGTGTTATGGGGTCTGGGTGCTCTCTGGATCGCTTCTGTTTTGGACGCAGTAGGTCTGATCCTGTCTGCTGCTACCCTCATCCCCAGGAATTCTACCTTTGGTGCTAGGAAGACGCACTTCACCTTTTTCAGTCGCAGACTTACCCGGTCCAGTCTGCGTAGCACCTCCAGGTTGCGGAGGTGTTTTTCAGTATCACAACCCGTGATGAGGATGTCGTCTTGAAAAACCAGTGTCCTTGGAATCGACTTGAGGAGGCTTTCCATATTGCGTTGAAAGATCGCGATGGCCGAGCGAATCCCAAACGGACATCTGTCGTACTCAAACAACCCCTTGTGTGTCGTGATGGTGGTCAGCTTCTTCGACTCACTTGCCAGCTCCTGTCAGCAACTCCATAGAAGAAGCAGAGGAAGAACACGATATAGAGTTCACTCCTCCACAGGTGGCCAAACACCGGAACCAAGTGGAGGAGAGCCCAGTCATTCCTTCGTGACGAAGCTTTGCTGTAGTCTCTCAATAAAGTCGTCCCAATCATCACCAACACAGTACCTCTTGTCTGTGCTGCTAGTGGCCATGCTCGCATGGTTTAAATCCCAGTTTCTTGTCGCCAATGATCTGTCCTTACTGTACAGTACAAATGCACACGAGGCCCATGCTTGATAGAAGGTCACTCTGTGACCAGCAACTTTTATTCCAGCACTGAAGTGATGAAGGTGGGTGGAGCTTCCCCTTTTATATCTGAAAGACCAGGTTAGGAGTGTCTCCCACAAGTTCACCACCTAGTGGTCAATGATCTCACAGTGTACAACTAGTCAGTTTATACATGGGTTACAATGACAAATACATGACAAAACTGACAACCCGGGGCAGCCCTGAATATAGGTGCCATGGTTTCAGATTCTGTGACCACTTTTTCGATAAATAATTTTAATATGTGCTTTGGGCAGAAGCTTTCCTGAAACCGAGTAGTTTACCCAGACAGCCCCATGCTAGGTTAGCCATCCACAGGAAGAAGATTAAATGTGAGATAATCAGATTTTTTTTGCATAGATCCCAAATAATGGCTAATTTATTAGCAGAGTCTAGTCCTTCAGGAGACAGTTAGCACTTTGATGTTGACAAAGCCAGGTGACCAACGCTGGTTCAATTAGGAATGTGAAAGACCATGCCAGAAGCAGCTCCAGGTGTGCCTGATAATGAGATGCTAACCTGGTGAAGCTACTACCCAGGACTATATGCATGCTAAACTCAGTGGAAGCAGCATGAGTTAAGCAATCCCACAATCAATGGATCAGATCAACTCTCTGCAGTCCTGCAATATACAACCATGAACGGTGGTGGACAATTAAACAACTAACGAGAGGAGGAGGCTCCATGAACATCCCATCCTTGATGATGGCGGAGTCAACACCTGAGTGCAAAAGACAAGGCTGAAACGTTTGCAACAACCTTCAGCCAGAAGTGCTGAGTGGATCATCCTTCCTGGCCTCCTCCTGAGGTGCCCACCATCACAGATGCCAGTCTTCAGCCAATTCGATTCACTCCACGTAATATCAAGAAACGTCCGAGTACTCTGGACACAACAAAGGTTATGGGTCCCAACAACATCCCAGCAGTCGTGCTAAAGACTTGTGTTCCAGAACTAGCTATGCCTCGAGCCAAGCAGCATCTACCCGATGCTATTTAAACTGCCCAGATAAGTCCTGTTGATAAAAAGCAGGACAAATCCAACACGGTCATTTACCGCCCATCTCAATCTCATCTCAGTCTCATCTCAATCATCAGGAAAGTGATGGAAGGTGGTGTCGACAGTGCTATCAAGCAGCACTTACTCACCAATAACCTACTCGCTGATGCTCAGTTTGGGTTCTGCCAGGACCACTCGGCTCCAGACCTCATTTTACAGCCTTGTTCCAAACATGGACGAACGAACTTAATTCCAAAGGTGAGGTGAGAGTGACTGCCATTGGCATCAAGGCAGTATTTGACCGAATGTGACACCAATGAGTTCTAGTAAAACTGGTCAATGGGAATCAGGGGGAAAACTCTCCAATGGCTGGAGTCATATCTAGCACAAAGGACGATGGTTGTGGTTGTTGGAAGCCAATCATCTCAGCCTCAGGACATCGCTGCAGGAGTTCCTCAGGGCAGTGTCCTCGGCCCAACTATCTTCAGCTGCTTTATCAACGACCTTCCTTCCATCATAAGCTCAGAAGTGTTCACTGATGATTGCACTGTGTTCCTCTCCATTCACAATTCCTCAGATAATGAAGCAGTCCGTGCCTGCATGCAGCAAGACCCGGAGAACATTCAGGCTTGTGCTAATAAGTGCCAAGTAATAGTCACACCACTAAAGTGTCAGGCAATGACTATCTCCAACCACTTCCCCATGATATTCAGTCACATTACCTTTGCCGAATCCACCACCACCAACATCCTGGGGGTTAGCATTGACCAGATACTCACCCAGACCAGCCAAATAAATGTCATGGCTACTAGAGCAGGTCAGAGGCTGTGTATTCTGCAGTACATGCCTCATTTACTGACTCTCCAAAGCTTCTCAACCACCTACAAGTCAGGCATGTGATGGAATACTCTCCACTTGCCTGGATGAGTGCAGCTGCAACATCACTCAAGAGGCTCGACACCATCCATGACAAAGCAATCTGCTTGACCGGCAGCCCATTCACCACCATAAACATCCACTCCCTCCACTAGAAAGCACAGTGGCTTGTCAAAAATTAAGCTCCATTTATACGCAGCATTCATTAATTTCCATAGCAGAAGTTTATGATGAAAATGATAGGGATTTTCTGACATTCCTAGCAGAGAAGTTATGGGCCATTGTGAATGCGCATTGACACTCTTTACTGATAAATTTGATTGTTAAGTTGTTTATATGCTTGTTAAAATGGCATCTCGAGTCACACCCCCTCCCCGTTCACACTGTCACTCTAAAAATGTGTTCTTGCGATGTGCATGATACTGCCGGGGCGTACATCATACTGCCGGGGTATACATCATACTGCCGGGCAGTACACCATACTGCCAGGGCGTACATCATACTGCCGGGGTATGCATGATACTGTCGGGGTATACATCATACTGCCGGGCTGTACATCATACTGCCAAGGTGTACATCATACTGCCGGGATGTACATCATACTGCCGGGGTGTGCATGATATTGCCAAGGTGTAAATGATTTTGCCAGGGTGTGATGGTACTGCTAAGGTTGCACTTACTGTCCATCCCAATTTGCCCTGAGAACAGGGGGTCCTGCCCCTTGAGCCGCTGCAGTCCTCATGCTGAGGGTGCTCCCATGATGATTTTAGTTAATGAATCCCACAATTGTCTAAGTTAGCATGGAGTAGAAATTCCAGATGATGTTCCCACACCATTGTCAATCTGACCCTTTCTGATGGTCATCATCATCATAGGCAGTCCCTCGGAATCGAGGAAGACTTGCTTCCACTCCTGAAGTGAGTTCTTTGGTGGCTGAACAGTCCAATACAAGAGCCACAGACTCTGTCACAGGTGGGACAAATAGTCGTTGAGGGAAGGGATGGGTGGGACTGGTTTGCCGCACGCTCTTTCCGCTGTCTGCGCTTGATTTCTGCATGCTCTCGGTGTTGAGACTCGAGGTGCTCAGCGTCCTGCCGGATGCACTTTCTCCACTTAGGGCGGTCTTTGGCCAGGGACTACCAGGTGTCAGTGGGAATGTCGCACTTTATCAGGGAGGCTTTGAGGGTGTCCTTGTAATGTTTCCGCTGCCCACCTTTGTTTTGTTTGCCATGAAGGAGCTCCGCATAGAGCACTTGCTTTGAGAGTCTCGTGTCTAGCATGCAAACTACATGGCCGGCCCAGCAGAGCTGATCAAGTGTGGTCAGTGCTTCAATGCTGGGGATGTTAGCCTGATGAGGACGCTGATGTTGGTGCGCCTATCTTCCTAGGGGATTTTTAGGATCTTGCGGAGATATCGTTGGTGATATTTCTCCAGCGACTTGAGGTGTCTACTGTACATGGATTACAGGACTGTTGTAGTAAGCTTTTGTTATGTTGATTGAGGGATAAATATTGTCCAGGACACCAGGGATAACTGCCCTGCTCTTCTTTGAAATAGTGCCATGGGAAATATTATGTCCACCTGAGAGAGTAGACGAGGACTCAGTTTAACATCTCATCCGAAAGACAGCACCCCTGACAGTGCAGCACTCGCTCAGCCTAGATTTTTGGGCACAAGTCTCTGGAGTGAGACTTGAACCCACAATCCTTCTGACGCAGAGGTGAGGGTGCTATCAACTGAGCCACTGACTGACAAACAATGCATCCTGTAGATAATAAATACTACAGCCACAGTGCATCAGTGGTGAAAGGAATATTGAGTCCAGTGGCAAAGGTGAAAATCAAGTGGACTCTTCTCCCATTGCCTGACCAGTTCACACTGACACTCTTCTCCCTCTTCCCCCTCCCCTCACCCCACCAATTAAGATGACACTCTTTTTCCTCTCCCTATACCACCCTAGTTCATGCTGACTCTCTTCTCCTCCTCCACCCGCAGCTCACATTACCATTCTGCTTACTCTCAAATCATACTGCTCCCTTATTCTATGTCTCCTCATCACCACTCCCTGATGTTAAGGCTGTTCCTCTGGAGGATGGAATGCTGCTGAACCTTGTGGGTAGGAATTGTTAGTCTCGTAAAACTATTCCAAGAATATTCCCTCCCACTGTGTGTTCCATCCCCAAGAGGAGTAGCAGCATCAGGTGAGGGATGCTAGAGGGGCAGAGCTGGGAGTACGGCTAATTTTTGTCCATTAATGCAACCAAGTTGATACAGACTCCGAAACACTGAAAAGGCAATTTTAACCTCACCCACCCAGCCAACACCGGGCGGGCGGGCAGTTAAAATCAGCCGGGTGATTTACTTGGTGATGTCCCGCACAGATCCAACCACCTTCAATTTTAATCTGCTCTTCTGAGCAGGGGGTAAGAAAGAAAGAAAGACTTGCAATTTTATAGCACCTTTTACGACCACCGGACATCTCAAAGTGCTTTACAGCCATTGAAGTACTTTTGAAGTGTAGTCACTGTTGTAATGTGGGAAACACGGCAGCCAATTTGCGCACAGCAAGCTTCCACAAACAGCAGTGTGATAATGACCAGATAATCTGTTTTTGTTATATTGATTGAGGGATAAATATTGACCAGGACACCAGGGATAACACCCCTGCTCTTCTTTGAAATCGTGCCATGGAATCTTTTACATCCACCTGAGAGAGCAGATGGGGTCTCATCAAAAGATAGCACCTCTAACAGTGCAGCACTTCCTCAGCACTGTACTGGAATCAGCCTAGATTTATGTGCGCAAGTTCCTGGAGTGGGGACTGAACCCACAACCTTCTGACTCAAAGGAGAGTGCACTATCCATTGAGCCATAGCTGACACTATCCTCCAAGGGTTGTCTGCCTCGGGAGCAGCATGGAGGCCTTGACCTGCGTGAGAACACTATGGGGTTGTCTGCCCCGGGGGTGCCATGGAGGCCCCAGGAGCGGCGTGGAGGCCGACTACTTCAAGGTACAGCGCGAACTGGAGGGCGACGGCAGCGAAGAGGGACATCATCAAGGTCCAGGTCGGTGATTGAAGCGTGGGCAGGTACAGCAGGAGCAGCGAGGTCGGGGCGAAGGAATGGCGAGAGAATGTAGTGGGACATGATCGGGGCCCAGGAGAGGCATGAGTTTGGGGCCGGGGCCCAGGGGCAGCACTGACCAGCCCACACTGTGATATGTGTGCGCACTAGGTCCGTGCAGTAGAGCTGGTCTCCAGTCGTCTTGGTTAATCTTTGCCACTGGACCAAGACCTAGCTCTGTCAAGCCCGTGTGGTGGCTGGTGTGCAACGGCCACCACACGTTAAAAAAATCCACGCACAGACATCTTCCACCCTTCAACATGTAGTTCGGGACCTGGAATATTAGGTCTTTCATTGAAACACCTGTGAACTCATGATTTTTTAGCATGGCCTTGTTTCGAGGGACTGCCTATGATGATGATGATGTCTGCCGAATGCTGGTGACTACCTCCTTTAAATATGTAGCTTGATATTTGTTGACATCATTCAGCCCCAACTACAATTTTAATTGTATCCTGAGAAGGGAAGCTGGAGTATCCAAGACCAGAGCAGGTAAATATTTGTCCTTACCTTGTCCTTACCTACAACTTGCCTTCTTGCCAGCGAACATTGCTTTGGTATCGGCTGGCAGCCTCTTGTCGCCCGAAATGTCGCTCCTGCCACTGGCCAGCTGCCACTTGTCCATGTCAGGCGTGCAGCTGACCGGCAGCATGCAGATGAGGCCTGCGAGTTAAAATCACGCGATCCTCACGCTGGCGAGGTCAGGAGTGGCGCTCCATCACATACCCGACCCTCCACCCCCCCTCGTCCTCACCCCCCACAATCAGATTCTTGTCTGGGTTCAAATCAGTGCTTGAATGTTTGCGTGATATGTTCATGGTTAGTGTTGTGTATGGAAAAAGAGTCAGAGTGAACACTGTGAGCTCAAAGTAAAATGTGACTTTAGTCTTTTATTGCAGGTCTCCAGAGTGCTGCTCCAACCTATGAAGCCTCCTTAAATACCTGTGCTCCCAAAGGATTATGGGATCCCTTGGGACTCCAGGGGATGAGCCCTCTGGTGGATGTACAGAGTAAATACAAGTTTACATATATAACAACACTCCCTCCCAAAGTCAATAGTGTAACTATTTACAATGTGAGTTGATCGGGGGCCCTTCTTGTCCTGGTTGATCGTCTCGGTGTGAAAACTGGTGTTGTTGAATCATTTGTTGGACCCTCGCTGGGCTGCTGTGCAGCTGGCCTTGCTGGGCTGCCTGGTGTGTTGGGCCCTGCTGGGCTACTGTGGATGATGGGTTCTGCTTCGTGGTCAACCTTGGTGCTGGTTGCCACTGGTGTGTATGTTGGGGGATCAAAAAAGGTAGGGTCCAAGGTGGGTTGCTCAGGATAGTCCGTGAATCCGAGTTTGATTTGGTCCAAGTGTTTCCGGTGAATGAGTCCATTTGAAAGTTTGACCCGAAACACCCTGCTCCCCTCTTTGACCACGACAGTGCCGGGAGGCCACTTGGCTTCAATACAAATACAAGTTCATTGATTTCAATCTCGCGTGACACATTTGCGTTATCATGGTATGCACTTTGTTGAAGCCGCCTGTTCTCTACCTGTTCATGCAGATCAGAGTGAACTAACAAGAGCCTTGTCTTAAGTGCTCTTTTCATGAGCAGTTCAGCAGGTGGGATCCCAGTGAGTGAGTGGGGTCTCGTGCGGTAGCTAAGCAGGACTCGGGATAGGCGAGTCTGCAGTGAGCCTTCAGTTACCCTCTTCGAGCCTTGCTTGATAGTTTGCACTGCTCTCTCTGCCTGACCATTCGACGCTGGCTTAAACGGGGCAGATGTGACATGTTTGATCCCGTTACGAGTCATGAATTCTTTGAACTCAGCACTGGTAAAACATGGCCCGTTGTCGCTCACCAGGACATCGGGTAGGCCCTGCGTGGCAAACATGGCCCGCAGGCTTTCAGTAGTGGCAGCGGACGTGCTTGCCGACATTATCTCACATTCAATCCACTTGGAGTACGCATCTACAACCACAGGGAACATTTTACCCAAGAACGGGCCTGCATAGTTGACGTGTACCCTGGACCACGGTTTGGAGGGCCAAGACCATAAACTTAGTGGCGCCTCCCTGGGTGCATTGCTTAACTGCGAGCATGTATTACATCTGTGAACGCAGGACTCGAAATCCGCATCGATACCGGGCCACCACACGTGGGATCTGGTTATCGCTTTCATCATTACAATGCCTGGGTGGGTACTGTGGAGGTCATTGATGAAGGTGGCTCTGCCCTTCTTGGGGACCACTACTCGATTGCCGCACAGAAGGCAGTCTGCCTGTATAGACATTTCATCTTTGCGCCACTGGAACGGCTTAATCTCTTCCTGCATTTCCACTGGGACACTGGACCAGCTCCCGTGAAGCACACAGCTTTTGACTAAAGATAATAAGGGGTCCTGGCTTGTCCAGGTTTTGATCTGCCGGGCAGTGACGGGTGATTGCTCACTCTCAAATGCTTCCATAACCATGGCTAGGTCTCTGTGGGCTGCGCCATTTCCACCCCCGTGGTGGGCAATGGCAGCCTACCGAGAGCATCGGCGCAGTTTTCTGTGCCTGGCCTGTGGCAGATTGCGTACTTGTATACGGACAATGTGAGTGCCCATCTCTGGATGCGGGCCGAGGCGTTCGTATTTATCCCTTTACTCTCGGAGAAAAGCGATATAAGTGGGTTATGGTCAGTTTCGAATTCGAATTTTAGTCCAGACAGGTATTGATGCATTTTCTTTACCCCATAGACACACGCTAATGCTTCTTTCTCAATCATGCTGTAGGTTCTCTCAGCCTTAGACAGACTCCCGGATGCATAAGCAACCGGTTGTAGTTTCCCGAAATCATTAGCTTGTTGCAATACACACCCAATGCCATATGACGACGCATCACATGCTAGTAGCAAACGCTTACATGGATCATACAACACAAGCAATTTGTTTGAGCATAACAATTTTCTCGCCTTTACAAAGGCATTTTCTTGGCTTTTGTCCCAAACCCATTCATCCCCTTTTCGCAGTAAGACATGTAGTGGTTCTAACAGTGTGCTGAGACCCGGTAAGAAGTTACCAAAGTAGTTCAGGAATCCCAAAAACAACCGCAGCTTCGTCACGTTCTGTGGCCTCAGTGCATTCTCGATTGCCTTCGTCTTCGCGTTGGTGGGCCTGATGCCGTCCGCCGCAATCCTCCTTCCCAGGAATTCCACTTCAGGTGTCAGGAAAACGCACTTTGAGCGTTTTAATTTGAGCCCCACGCAGTTGAATCGACTGAACCTCCTCCACGCTCTGCAGATGCTCGATTGTTTTCGACCTGTGACCAAGATGTCGTCCTGGAAGACCACGGTGTGCGGGACCAACTTCAGTAAGCTTTCCATGTTTCTCTGGAATATCGCCACCGC
Source organism: Pristiophorus japonicus (assembly GCF_044704955.1). Taxonomy (NCBI): domain Eukaryota; kingdom Metazoa; phylum Chordata; class Chondrichthyes; family Pristiophoridae; genus Pristiophorus; species Pristiophorus japonicus. Next base: position 77,455,000 of record NC_091984.1, on the reverse strand, counting down.
CGATCGGATTCGAAACGGGCATCTGTTATAAACAAAAAGACCTTTGTGAGTGTTGATGCAGGTGAGGGCCTTCGATGATTCATTCAGTTCCTGCGTCATGTCGGCTGAGGTCAGATCCATCTTCGTGAACATCTTTCCTCCGGCCAGCGTTGCAAAGAGATCGTCGGCCTTTGGTAGTGGGTATTGGTCCTGCAGGGAGACACGATTGATAGTCACTTTGTAATCGCCACAGGTTCTGACGGTGCCGTCTCCCTTGAGGACTGGGCTGATAGGACTGGCCCACTCGTTGAACACGATCCGGGAAATGATGCCCTCTCTTTGCAGCCGGTCTAGCTCAATCTCTACCCTTTCTCTCATCATGTACGGTACTGCTCTCGTCTTGTGATGGATGGGTCGCGCCCCCGGAATTAGATGGATCTGCACTTTTGCTCCTTGGAATTTCACGATGCCTGGTTCAAACAGCGAAGAAATTTGTTTAAGACCTGGGCACACAAAGTGTCGTCAGCGGGCGATAGCGCTCAGACGGCGTCCCAGTTCCAGCGTATCTTTCCCAGCCAGCTCCTGCCGAGCAGCGTGGGACCATCACCCGGTACCACCCAGAGTGGTAGCTTGTGCACCGCTCCATCGTAGGAGACCTTTACGGTAGCACTGCCGATTACAGGAATCAGTTCTTTCATATAAGTTCTTAGTTTCGTGCGAACTGGAGTTAAGACTAGCCTTGAGGCCTTGTTGCACCACAACCTTTCAAAAGTCTTTTTGCTCATGATGGACTGGCTCGCACCTGTGTCCAGCTCCATTGACATCGGGAGTCCATTTAGTTCAACATTCAGCATTATCGGAGGACAATTCGTGGTGAATGTATGCACCCCATGTACCTCTGCCTTCTCTCTCTGAGGCTCTGGTTCGTCGTGATCCTCGGTGGATCTGTCCTCCTCTGCAACATGGTGGTTTGCAGGATTAACAGCATTTGCAGCTCGCCTGCACATTTGTTGGAGGTGTCCTATTGTTCCACAGCCCTTGCAAACGTACTCTTTGAATCGGCATGAATGGAAATGATGATCAGCCCCGGAGCGCCAACAAGGTGTTAATGGCCTTGCATTCATCACCCTTGATGGTGGGCTCTGAGTCATCTGCGGACATGCAGCTGCAGGTATCTGTGACCTGCCCTGTACGTTACGATTCAAAAACAACATCACTTTGTTCACAGTACTTGTAGCAGCACTTGTGTGCTGAGAGATTTGCTTCGTATTGTCACTGGTGGCAATGAACGCCTGGGCTATCGCTATGGCCTTACTCAAGGTTGGGGTCTCTACAGTCAAAAGTTTGCGAAGTATGGTTTCGTGGATAATGCCAATTACGAAAAAGTTTCTGAGCATGTGCTCCCAATGCCCTTCAAATTCGCAATGTCCTACAAGGCGTCTTAGCTCGGCGACATAACTCGCCACTTTCTGGCCTTCAGACCTTTTGTAGGTGTAGAACTGGTGCCTCGCCATCAGAACGCTTTCCTTCCGGTTCAAATGGCTCTCGGACCAGTGTGCACAAATCGTTGTATGATTTCTCCATGGGTTTCGCTGGAGTGAGCAGATTCTTCATGAGGCCATACGATGGTGCCCCACAGACGGTGAGAAGGATCACCCTTCGTTTGTTAGCCTTCTCTTCCCCATCTAGCTCATTGGTCACGAAGTATTGGTCGAGTCGCTCCACAAAAGTTTCCCAATCATCTCCCTCCGAAAATTTCTCCAGGATGCCCACTGTTCTCTGCATCTTTGGGTTCGCTATCTGTATCTCGACACCAGTTGTGTATGGAGAAAGAGTCAGACTGAATACTGTGAGCTCAAAGTAAAGTGTGACCTTAGTCTTTTATAGCAGGTCTCCAGAGTGCCGCTCCAACCTGTGAAGCCTCCTTAAATACCTGTGCTCCCAAGGGATTATGGGATCCCTTGGGACTCCAGGGGATGAGCCCTCTGGTGTCTGTACAGAGTAAATACAAGTTTACATATATAACAGTTAGTTTGTATGTAAATCTGCTTATACTAACTGTCTAGTCTCGTACATTTGTTGAAGAAATTGTCAGGAGCTGGTGATTGTAATGCCAAAGTTGGATTTGAAAGACTGAAGATTGGAAGAAGAATGAAAGATTTCAAATACTTGAGGTCCTGGGAAGGAATGAGTCAGATTTGAAGGCTGTATAATGGGTTTTTGTTTCAATGCAGAATCTCAAGCTTCAAGTGGCCAATGGAATATGAGAGGCTGGAAGAGTGTGTGAGATTAGCCTCATGAGGAACGATTGGGTCATAATTATTAACATTTTTATTAATATATTTTGCTGTATTTTGACATTAACATTATTTTAGCTGTTGAATAATCGGGGATGTTTGAAGTTGCTTATTTGGTGCCTTAACTGAGAGCTGGTTTGAGACAATAATAGGTTATTAACTGGTTACAAAAGAGGTGTAATTAGCTGTCCTCTGATTAACAGTTTGTTTCCTGTGGTGATTGGGCTATCATCCAATTTAAGACAGAATGGGATCAATCTTTTTGTGTAGTATAAATCGGGCAAGTGATGGGCAAGCCATCTGCTCCACCTGCCTAATGCAGTTGGAGCGAGTCCTGTGCAATTTCTGTGGCTGGGCCTAATTTAAGTGCAATTGGTGACCTGCCAGCACTAATTACAATCCTTATAGGCAGCTCACCGATTAGGGGGGCAGGAAAAACACCAGGAGGACCACTACTTAAAGGCAACCCGCAGCTCTTTAAAGGGGAGGTGTGCTGTGTAATGGAGGATAGTGGACACCCAAATTCTGCAGCAGCAGGCAGCATGACTTCAACCGGGGTCCTGATTCTCTGCTGCAGTACTGGAGGTTCTGATAGAGCAAGTCAGTAGAACGAAGGGGCTTTCTCCTCTTGCCAGACTGGGATTGCCAAAAGGACCCCCATGAGGTAAAAATGTGCATTGCCAGAAATCCTTTATGTAAGAATTCTAAATCTCTGGCATTAAATTAACAGCAAGACCAATTCTTTTAAAACAATTTGGAATAAGTTTATTTAACACACACACATGCGAATAGCTGATTGAACACAACAGCAGTCTATTAGTATCCTACAGACTCTACTTAATTACAAAGATACAATGATGTTACAATAAAAAAGGTATACTTTACTTCCCTCTGGCAAAGCACATGGCCTGCTCCTTTGTCTGTAGAGGGAGGTCCTGTTTTTTGCCGTGTGCTTAAGAAAAGAGAGAGAAGAGACCCAGCAATCTTTGGCTTGACTTATTATACCATTGTTTCTCAGAAAGCCCCAGGATTGGGTATTGTTTCCAGGGCGGTTCCTGATTGGCTTTTCCTCATACATATGTCTGTCTGGAGAGCCGGTGTTATTCCTTGATTAGGTGCAGGCTCGAAGGGCCGAATGGCCTACTCCTGCACCTACTTTCTATGTTTCTATGTTTTGATGGCCAGGTATCGCTTTTACACGCACCATCGCTCGGAGCGCCAAAACGTGGCGAGCTTTGTCGCCGACCTAAGATGCCTCGTGGGACAGTGCGAATTTGCAGGATCTTTGGGGGAAATGTTGCGGGACATTTTCGTGCTTAGAATCGGCCACGAGATCATTCTTCGCAAACTGCTGTCTGCCGAATCCTTAGATCTGAGCAAGGCCATCATGATAGCCCAGGCCTTCATATCCACGAGCGACAACACGAAACAGATATCTTCACAGCATTGTAGCTCACCGGCAAGCACTGTGCATATAATAATCCCTTCAGCAGGCAGAACTGTACATGGTAGGGCCCACACGACCACAGAGGTCGCCTAGGGTGACTCAGAAGCCGCTGTGGAGTGCTAATGCGAATCCATTAACACCATGTTGGCGCTGCGGGGGCAGTCAATGAGCCCATCAATGTCGATTCAAGCACTATGTGTGCAAGGGCTGTCGAACAATAGAGCACCTCCAGCGAATGTGCAAGCGACCTCTGACTCACGACGTGGCAGAGTCAGCAGAGGACGACCGATCCAGCGCGAATCACGGTGAACGAGCAGGAGAGGCAACTCAACCTGAGGATGAAGAGGAAGTGTTATGGGGTACACACCTTCACCACCAAAAGCCCTCCGATAATGTTAAAAGTTAAACTTAACAACATTCCAGTCTCCATGGAGTTGGACATGGGGGCGAGTCAATCAATCATGAGCCAGAAGGCTTTTGAGAAACTGTGGGGCAACAAGACACAACAAGAGGTCAAAATTGAGCCTGATTCACGCAACGCTGCGCACTTACACCAAAGAACTCATACCTGTTATCGGCAGTGCGGCAGTGAAAGTATCGTACGATGGAATGGTGCATGATTTACCACTATGGATTGTACCAGGCGATTGCCCAATGCTGTTTGGCAGAAACTGGCTAGGAAAGATCTGATGGAACTGGGCTGACATCAAAGCACTGTCTTCGGTGGATGACGCCCCGTGCGCCCAGGTGCTAAACAAATTTCCGACGTTATTCGAGCAGGCATCGGCAACTTCACAGATGCCAAGGTGCAGATCCATCTTGTTCCTGGGGCAAGGCCCGTTCATCACAAGGCCCGAGCAGTCCCTTATATGATGCAAGAGAAAGTCGAGATCGAGCTTGACAGACTTCAACGAGAGGGAATCATATCTCCAGTGGAGTTCAATGAGTGGGCCAGTCCAATCATGCTGGTGCTAAAGAGCGATGGGATGGTCAGAATCTGCGGGGACTACAAGGTGACGATCAACCGAGTCTCGTTACAGGACCAGTACCCACTACCCAAAGTGGAGGACTTATTCACAACGCTAGCAGGGGGAAAATCGTTCACCAAGCTAGACCTAACCACTGCTTACATGACACAGGAGCTGGCTGAACCGTCAAAGAAATTGACGCGCATCAACACGCACAAAGGACTGTTCGTGTACCACAGATGCCCCTTTGGGATTCGCTTGGCTGTGGCCATCTTCCAGAGGAACATGGAGAGTCTGCTGAAATCGGTTCCATGCACCGTGGTGTTCCAAGACGACAACTTGATCACTGGTCGCAACACCATCGAACACTTGCACAACCTGGAAGAGGTTCTAAAGCGACTGGACAGAGTGGGACTCAGGCTGAAATGCTCCAAGTGTGTTTTCCTGGTACCAGAGGTCGAATTTCTGGAGAGAAAGATTGCGGTAGACAGCACCAGACCCACGGACTCCAAGACAGAGCCCATCAAGAATGTGACGGAGCTGCGTTCGTTCCTGGGACTCCTCAAATATTTTGGTAACTTTCTACCGGGGTTGAGCACTTTGCTGAAGTGCATTTATTGCTACACAAGGGTGACGACTGGGTTTGTGGTAAATCTCAAGAGACAGCCTTTAATAAGGCCAAAAACCTGCTATTCTCTAACAAGTTACTTGTATTTTATGACCCATGTAAACGTTTAGTACTAGCTTGTGATGCATCGTCGTGCGGGTGTGGGTTGTGTGTTACAGCAAGCAAATGTGTCAGGCAAACCGCAACCGGTTGCATATGTGTCCAGAAGTTTGTTCAAGGCTGAAAGAGCCTACAGTATGGTTGAGAAAGAAGCATCGGCATGTGTATACGGGGTTAAGAAAATGCACCATTATCTATTTGGTCTCCGGTTCGAGCTCGAAACTGACAACAAACCGCTTACTTCACTGCTCTCAGAAAGCAAAGGTATCAACACCAATGCTTCGTCCCGCATCCAAAGATGAGCACTAACATTGTCTGCGTATGACTATGTAATCCGCCACAGACCAGGCACAGAGAACTGCGCTGACGCCCTCAGTCGGCTACCAATGCTCACCGTCGGGTTGGAAATGGCACAACCCGCAGACTTCCTTCTGGTAATGGATGCTTTTGAGAGCGAGGGGTCACCCGTCACAGCTCGCCAGATCAGGACCTAGACCAGCCAAGACCCGTGCTATCACTTGTAAAAAGCTGCATCCTCAATGGGAGCTGGTCGGCGGTTCCCAGGGAAATGTAAGACGAAATTAAGCCGCTTCAGCGACTTAAGGACGAATTGTCCATCCAATCGGAATGTCTCCTATGGGGGAATTGTGTGATTTTGCCAAAAAAGGCAGGGAAACATTGATACACAGTACCCACCCAGACATAGTTATGATGAAGGCTATTGCCAGATCGCACATTGGTGGCCCGGCATTGACTCCGAATTGGAGTCATGCGTACATCAATGCAACACTTGCTCACAGTTGAGCAACGCACCCGGGGAGGCCCCACTGGGCCTGTGGTCCTGGCCCTCCAAACCGTGATCCAGGGTCCACGTAGATTTTGCTGGCCCTTTTCTAGGGAAGATGTTTCTAGTAGCAGTGGACGCTTATTCTAAGTGGATTGAATATATAATAATGTCGTCATGTACGTCCACTGCCACCATTGAAAGCCTCAGGGCCATGTTCGCCACCCATGGTTTGCCCGATGTCCTTGTCAGTGACAGTGGACTTTGTTTCACCAGCTCGGAATTCAACAAGTTCATGACCCGCAATGGCATTAAGCATGTCAGGTCTGCCCCATTTAAGCCCGCATCCAATGATCAAGCGGAACGGGCAGTCCGAACCATCAAGCAGAGCTTGAAATGCATACAGACGGCTCCTTGCAAACCCGGCTATCTCGGATCCTGCTCAGCTACCGGACGCGCCCCCACTCGTTCATTGGGGTTCCCTCAGCAGAATTGTTAATGAAGAGAGCACTCAAAACCAGATTCTCCTTAGTCCACCCGGATCTCAATGATCACGGAGAAACCCGGCGGCACAGGCATAACGTGTACCACGATCGCACGGCCGTATCGCGTGAAATTGAGGTTAATGATCCGGTGTTTGTTCTAAATTATGGTCACGGTCCCAAGTGGATTGCTGGCACTGTCTTAGCCAAGGAGGGGAATAGAGTGTTTGTTGTTAAATTGTTGAGTGGGTAAACGTGCACAAAGCACTTGGATCAGACCAAACTGCGATTCACGGACAACCAAGAACAGTTTGAAGAAGACTTTACCATCTATGATCCACCAACACACACCCAACCAGCAATCGACCTCGCTGTCAACCATGGGGATGAATCCACCATGCCCGACAGTCCGATCAAACCAGTCGCACTGCCGTGCAGCAATGATCTGACCAATTCACCCGTGCCAGGACTTCAACTCAGACGATTGACTCGGGAACGCAGAGCGCCAGATCGCCTCAATCCGTAAATAACTTGTAATTAAGACTTTGGGGGGACCAAAGTTAGGAGACCAAAACTGTACACAATACTCCAGGTGTGGCCTCACCAAGGCCCTGTACAACTGTAGTAACACCTCCCTGGTCGTGATACCACTGAACACTTGCACAACCTGGAAGAGGTTCTAAAGCGACTGGACAGTGTGGGACTCAGGCTGAAACGCTTCAAGGGTGTTTTCCTGGCGCCAGAGGTCGAATTTTTTGGAGAAAGATTGCGGCAGACTGCATCAGACCCACGGACACTAAGATGGGGGCCATCAAGAATGCACCAGACCACAGAATGTGATGCAGCTGTGTTCGTTCCTGGGACTGCTCAACTATTTTGGTAAATTTCTACCCGGGTTGAGCACTTTGCTGGAACCTTTACATTTATTGCTATGTAAAGGTGATGACTGGGTTTGGGGTAAATCTCAAGAGACAGCCTTTAACAAGGCCAGAAACCTGCTATGTTCTAACAAGTTACTTGTATTGTATGACCCGTGTAAACGTTTAGTACTAGCTTGTGATGCATCTTCGTACAGGGTCGGTTGTGTGTTACAGTGAGCCAATGTGTCAGGCAAACTGCAACCGGTTGCATATGCATCCAGCAGTTTATCTAAGGCTGAAAGAGCCTACAATAAGGTTGAGAAAGAAGCATTAACATGCATATACGGGGTTAAGAAAATGCACCAATATCTATTTGGATTCCGGTTCGAGCTCGAAGCCGACCACAAACTGCTCATTTCGCTGTTTTCAGAAATGGCGCAACCCGCAGACTTGCTCCTTGTAATGGATGCTTTTGAGAGCGAGGGGGTCACCCGTCACGGCTCGCCAGATCAGGACCTGGACTTGCCAGGACCCTGTGCTATCACTAGTAAAAAACTGCGTCCTAAATGGGAGCTGGTCGGCTGTTCATGAGGACATGCAAGACAAAATTAAGCCGTTTTGCCGACACAAGGATGAAATGTCCATCCAATCGGATTGTCTCCTATGGGGGAATCGCGTGGTTTCGCCAAAAAAAGGCAGGGAAACGTTTATATGCGACCTACACAGTACTCACCCAGGCATAGTCATGATGAAGGCTATCGCCAGGTCACACGTTTGGTGGCCCGGCATTGACTCGGAATTGGAGTCATGCGTACACCAATGTAACGCTTGTTCACAGTTGAGCAATGCACCAAGGGAGGCCCCACTGAGTCTGTGGTCATGGCCCTCCAAACCGTGGTGCAGGGTCCACGTAGATTTCACTGGCCCCTTTCTAGGATAGATGTTCCTAGTAGCAGTGGACGCTTAGTCTAAATGGATTGAATGTATAATAATGTCATCATGTACGTCCACTGCCACCATTGAAAGCCTCCGGGCCATGTTCACCACCCACGGTTTGCCCGACGTTGTTGTTAGTGTCGATGGACCATGTTTCACCAACTCAGAATTCAACGAGTTCATGACCCGCAATGGCATCAAACATGTTAGGTCTGCCCCGTTTAGGCCCGCATCCAACGGTCAAGCGCAATGGGCAGTCCAAACTATCAAGCAGAGCTTGAAATGCGTGACGGACGGTTCTCTGCAGACTCGGCTACCTCGTGTTCTGCTCAGCTACCGGACACGCCCCCACTCACTTACTGGGGTTCCCCCGGCAGAATTGTAACGAAGAGAGCACTCAAAATCAGGCTCTCCTTAGTCCACCCGGACCTCAATGATCATGTAGAAACCCGGCGTTACCGGCATAACATGTACCACGATCGCGCGGCTGTATTGCGTGACATTGAGGTTAATGACCCTGTGTTTGTTCTTAATTATGGTCATGGTCCCAAATGGCTTGCTGGCATTGTTTCAGCCAAGGAGGGGAAAAGAGTGTTTGTTGTCAAACTTCTGAATGGACAAACGTGCAGAAAGCATTTGGACCACACCAAACTGCGATTCACTGACAATCAAGAACAGTTTGAAGAGGACATTACCATCATTGATCCACCAACACACACCCAACCCGCAATCGACCTCACTGTCAATCACGAGAATGAACCCACCATGCCCGACAGTCCAATCAGACCAACCACACTGCAGCGCAGCAATGATCTGACTGGCTCACCCATGCCAGGATTTCAACTCAGGCGATCAACCTGGGAACGAAGAGCCCCGGATCGCCTCAACTTGTAAATAACTTGTATCTAAGACTTTGGGGGGAGTGATGTTATGTATGCAAACTTTATAATAGGTTAAGACTTGCCACCGGGGTGCACCTGTTGGAGACCCAAGGGTCACCTGCACACCCCATGCAAGCAAGTATAAAAGGTTGTCTGCCATGCTGCTTCAGCACTGTGGAGTTTGATTAAAGGGACTAAGGTCACATCAGCTTGAGCTTACAGCATACAGTCTTGTGGAGTTATTCCGAACATAACACAAATGAGGCTTCGTCCCTTCGCGACATGAAAGGAAAAGTTCTCCAATGTTATGTCCTTGTAGTATATTGGGACAGATATGATCACAAGTACCTCAATTTTGGAGTCGGATTTTCCTTGTAGAATGGAAGTTGTGGGCTGCAGTTGACAGTGCGTCAAAGTGGGTTTTGTACACAGCCTCACCCAAAATGGAGACTTTGGCTCCAAGGTCAATGAGGAGGCAGATGGGTGTGCCATCAATGTTTACATCACAGTCCTTGAATTTACCCGAACCGATGTGCAAACTGTCACTAACGGTGTAAACCATACTGGGTTCATCACTATCGGGGATGTTCACATGTCGAATATGCTGCGATGAGCGACAGACACGAGCAAAATGGTTCATTTTATCACATGCAGAGCATTTCTTCCCACGTGTGCAGCAGTTAGGACTCTTTGCTGAATGTGATTTGTCTCCACAGTTAAAGCAGTGGAAGTTAGGCCCGCGATCCGTAATGGGTGGCTTATTACTAGCCCTGGGTCTCTGCTGTGATTTCCGCTTTGGATGAACGTCTTGCACATGGGCTGTAGCTGAATTCTGCTGCAAAGGGGGAGCAGGGGATCTGATCGCTTTTGAATCGGAAAGCGCTGATTCGATTTGGATGGCCAAATTAGTTGCATTATCCAATGTCAATTTGTCAACCTCCATTAGCAAGCATTCCCGAATGCAGGGAATCATTATTTTCTCAATAATTTGATCCCTGTTCATTTCTTTTGAGTGCTCCAAAGCTATACGTTGCGGCCAGTTCAGTTAATGAAATGATAAACTGTTTGATTGGTTCACCGTTCCCTTGCCCTATTTGACAAAATTTGTATCTCTCCATCATGATACTTTTCTTTGGCCCAAAATATTTCTCTAGGGTGCTTACCGCTTTGTTTTAAGACTCCATGTCTTCGATTTGGCCAAAGATACGTTGACCTTTGGTGCCGAGACAGTGGATAAGTATTGCACTGCGGCGAGCTGGAGTTACATTGTAGCTGTCTAACCCACTTAATTACATAGAAAAGCTTTTTATCCATTTCGGCCACGGAATTGGAGGGTCTCCAGGTGTGGAGAGGAAAGGCGGGGGGGGGGGGGTAGGGAAGTTAATTTGATCCATCCTCATCACCAAATTATGTTGTATACATAAATAAACAGACTAACCGAAACAGGAGTAAATATAACTTAACTGTGTCCTTTATAGCAACTCCCAAAATGGTGTCCGAAAACCAGCATGAACCAGAATGTTTACAGCAATTGTGAATAGCTCCCGCAGGATCCTAATGCCTGTCTAGTGAGAGTTTGTGTAACAAACAAGTAGAGTATGAATACAACAGGGTTCACACCAGTTACAAGACACAGGCCTAGAAATTGGATAAGGACCGAAAATGGGTGCAGGGAATGCGATGCACGATCAATCATGGACTGGTCAGGCAAATAGAAACCAATCCAGAAAAGTGCATTTGGGAAGGGTTAACATGGCAAAGGAATACACAATAAATGGTAGGATACTGAGAAACGTAGAGAAACAGAGGGACCTTGGAGTGCATGTCCACAGATCCTTGAAGGTAGCAGGACAGGTAGATAAGGTGGTTAAGAAGGCACACGGAATACTTGTGTATTATTTATTTTATTAGCCAAGGCAAAGAATACAAAAACAGGGAGGTTATGCTTGAACTGTATAAAATACTAGTTAGGCCACAGCTAGTGTATTGCGTACAGTTCTGGTCATCACATTACAGGAAAGATGTGATTGCACTCGAGACGGTGCAGAGGAGATGTTGGCAGGACTGGAGAATTTTAGTTATAAGAAAAGATTGGACAGGCTGGAGTTGTTTTCTTTGGAACAGAGAAGGCTGAGGGGAGACTTAATAGAGATGCATAAAATTATGAGAGGCTGAGATAGAGTGGATAAGATGGACCTATTTCTCTTATCAGAGAGGTCAGTGACCAGGGTGTGGATTTAAAGTAATTGGTAGAAGGATTAGAGGGGAGTTGAGGAGAACATTTTTCACCCAGTGGGTGATGGGGGTCTGGAACTCACTGCCTGAAAGTGTGATAGAGGCAGAAACCCTCACAACATTAAAAAAATTCTTGGATTTACACTTGAAGTGCTGTAACCTGCAGGGCTATGGCTGAAGAGTTGGAAAGTGGGATTAGGCTGGATAGCCCTTTTTTGGCCAGCACAGACTCGAGGGGCTGAATGGCCTCATTCTGTGCCGTAAATTTCTATGATTCTATGATACTATGAATTTGCGCCCTTTCCTTCGGATTCAGGCAGCATGCAAACTTTGTGCTGCCTGGTAATTTACATGAATGTAGTGTGCAGCCCAGTGCTGAACATGCTGCTGAGTGGCTGCACACTCAGCAGGGGGCCCAAGTTCATGCGAGGCTCGCACCAATTAAAGCTAGCCTGCACTTCTTAAAGCCAGCCTGCACCTCTTAAAGAGGAGCTGCAGTTTGCCGATGGCAGGTGCTGGAAGTTATTCCAGAAGTGAGTTTGACCTGGGATAGAAGCAGAATGGCACAACATGCCAGAGAGTGGCCTCCAATATTCTCCAACGTAACACTGGGGGTCTTGGTCCAGGAGGTGTACAGGAGGAGAGAGGTCCTGTTTCTGCAGGGGGCCAGGAGGACCACCAGACAGACACTGTGAAGGTAGTGAGAGCAGGTAGCTGTGGAGGTAAATGCCAGCATTGTTGCCCTGAGGACCTCGAGGCTGTGCCGAAATAAGTTCACTGACCTCACACGAGTGGTCATGGTCAGAGAATGCATCTTCAAATGCCATAACCCACCAACTGCACTACTAGCCTCACACACTGCTCAATGTACCACACCCTCATCACTCACCTACTAACAATTTCTATCGATCACCATTAATACCTCACATTCATATGCTCCACTTCACCCTCACACATTTACCACTGTGGCAAGCCTCACACCAACATCTCACACTTTGCATACACTGCCAGCTGTTCAGATGTGTTGGTTAATGACAGCCACATCAACCAAACACATTGCACCACACTCAGGGACACACTTCCCTCACTCATGCAGAAGGTGGCGCACAACCATAGGCAGCAGAAGCTAGCCGGAGAGGGACAAGTGCGTCTGCATACCCTAACCCTGATGGAGGAGATGGTGCTTGGCATTATTGGAGTGGCTGTGACTGAGGCTGGGCCCAGCAGCAGGGGCTGGAACTAGTGAATATAACAGTATATTCATACCTAATCCTCCTTCTCATATCCCACTTCCTCCTTATCCCACAATCTTTTCTAATTTACAAGCTGCACATGGTGTAAGCATGCACCTCTTGCTTCCCCGATTCCCATCACCCCAAACCTACCCTTGTGCCTTTCTCCTTTTAGACATCTGACAACTCCAAACTGGGCAGTGGTGGAAGAGGAAGACGACACTGATGAAGAAACACCGTCACTCAGAAACTGACAATGTGCTTACTTTAGAGTGTAGCATAAAGGCGGGATGTGCACATGGTGAGTCACCTGGCACAAATGGGCTGCAGCCAGTGCAGGTGTCAGCTCCCTGGAGATCGAGGCCACACACAAGTTCTGCTGCACAAGACCCAGATGATGACATCAATGGGGCGGCCTACAGAGGAACGCTGATGAGTATGCACAATGAAATGCTCAGGGCATTGGCAGGTCTGCCAGAAAGCCTGAATGCAATGTCGAGGAGCATGGAGGAATCCAGCACCAACCTTGCACTGGGTTTTGTACAGAGCATGGAGCTCATCCTTTTCAGCGTGGAAATTTTGGACAGATCCATTAGCGCACTTGTGGACTCAACCATCATGCAGCGTCTGATGGCCGATGTCTCAGCTTCCATTGCAGCACAAGCATAAGCCACCCAATATCGGAGTGCTGCAATGTGTCATGTATTCAACTATCATTGTAACCCATGTATAAGCTGACCTAAGTTGTACACCTTGAGAACATTGACCACAAGGGGTGAACTTGTGGGCAACACTCCTAACCTGGACTTTCAGGTATAAAAGGGGAAGCTCCACCCACCTTCACTACTTGAGGTCTTGGTAATAAAGGTAACTGGTTACAGAGTGACCTTCTCTCAAGTATGGGCCTCATGTGCATTTATACTGTATAGTAAGGACATATCATTGGCGACGAGAAACTGGGATTTAAGCCATGTGAGCATGGCCACTCGCAGCACAGAAGAAAGGTACTGTGTTGGTGATGATTGGGACGACTTTATTGAGAGACTACAGCAAAGTTTTGTCACTAAGGAATGGTTGGTACAGGATTCGGCCAACAAATGCAGGGCTCATCTCCTGACGGTTTGTGGATCCAGAACGTACTCCCTGATGAAGGACCTTCTAGCGCCAGAGAAGCGGACAAGACGTTCGAAGAGCTCAGTAAGTTGATTGGGGAACACCTTAAACCGGCGAGCAGCATGCACATGGCGAGACCCCGGTTTTACACCCACCGGCGGCGAGAAGGGCAAAGAGTTCCAGACTTTGTGGCAGATCTCCGGCGACTGGCGAGCCTATGTAAGTTCCCAGATGCATGCAGAGCGGAGATGCTGCGAGACTTATTTATTGAGGGCATCGGGCACGCTGGGGTTTTCAGGAAACGGATTGAGACCAAAGACTTGACCTTGGAAGCGGCGGCTCTGATAGCCCAGACATTTATCTCAGGGGAGGAAGAGACCAGAATGATGTATGACAAAAGTCTTGGCTCAAATGCAGCAAACGACCAGGGAGTCAACATTGTTAACGCGGCACACAGTTCTCTAGGCAGACAAGGGCAATCGGACATGCCCCAGCATGTAGTCGAACCCAAAAGGGGAATTCAACAAAGACAATGGCTAGCTGAATGGCGATTCATGCCATCGCAATGGACAATGCGGCCAGTAATGGGGCCATCAACACCTGTTAATGGAGTGCTTACGGACAGTTACAGAGACAGTCAGAGACAATCGACTGGTAATGGACCTTTTGTTTCCAACAACGAGGCCTCCAGTTCATGCTGGAGGTCTGGAGGCAAACACCCAGCCAGAGCTTGCAGGTATCAGCAATATACCTGCAGAAACTGCAACATCAGCGGTCACTTGACACATATGTGCAGGAAGCCTGCAGCCAGGTCAATGTACGAGGAGGATGGGCCCGATGTAAGCCCTACGAGGCCAAATGAATACTGGGGGAAATCGCTGGAAGCTGGAGTTCAGCGAGTTCATGTGGAGCACATATACAGTTCATATACCAGGACGCCACCGATAATGATGAAAGTGCTCCTCAATGGCATCCCAGTATCAATGAAGCTAGACACGGGGGCCAGCCAGTCCCTGATGAGTATCAAACAGTTCAAAAGGTTGTGGGTGTCCAAGGCCAGGAGGGCAAAATTATTGCCGATTGATGCACAGCTACGGACATATACAAAGGAGATCATTCTGGTGCTAGGCAGCGCCACGGTAGTCATGACCCACAAAGACTTGGAGAACAGGTTGCCACTCTGGATTGTCCCGGGGGATGGTCCCGCACTACTGGGGAGGAGTTGGCTTGCTGTCATGAACTGGAATTGGGGCGATGTCAATGCAATTTCTTCTGTGGAGCGAGTATCATGCTCACAGGTCCTGGACAAATTTGACTCATTATTTCAACCCGGCATCGGCACTTTCATGGGGTCCAAGGTAGTGATTCACATAAACCCGGACGCCAGGCCAGTACACCACAAGGCCAGAGCGGTGCCGTACGTGATGCGGGAAAAGATAGAATGCGAATTGGACCGCCTGCTGAGGGAAGGCATCACCTTGCCAGTCGAATTCAGTGACTGGGCGAGCCCGATCGTGCCGGTGCTCAAGGCGGATGGGTCGATCAGGATATGTGGCGATTACAAGGCCACCATCAATCGGGTGTCACTCCAAGACCAGTACCCGCTACCGAGAGTGGAGGACCTCTTTGCGACGCTATCCGGTGGCAAACTTTTTTCAAAATTGGACCTGACCTCAGCTTACATGACCCGGGAGCTGGCGAGTGAGTCGAAGAAGCTGACCACCATCACAACACAAAAGTGGTTGTTTGAGTATAACAGATGTCCGTTCGGGATTCGTTCGGCCGCCGCGATCTTTCAACGAAATATGGAAAGCCTCCTCAAGTCGATTCCAAGGACAGTGGTTTTTCAAGGCGACATCCTCATCACGGGTTACGATACTAAGAACGCCTCCACAACCTGGAGGAGGTGCTACGCAGATTGGACTAGGTAGGGCTGCAATTGAAAAAGGCGAAGTGCGTCTTCTTTGCTCCAAAGGTAGAATTCCTGGGGAGGAGGGTAGCAGCAGATGGGATCTCACCTACTGCATCCAAAACGGAAGCGATCCAGAGAGCACCCAGACCCCGTAACACGATGGAGCTGCATTCATTCATTGGGGCACCTGAACTATTTTGGTAACTTTCTTCCCAAATTGAGAACGCTATTAGAGCCACTACACGTGTTCCTACTCAAAGGTCGCGATTGGGTCTTGGGGGACTGCCAGGAAAGGGCTTTTGATAGAGCACGCAATTTGTTATGCTCCAACAAACTGTTAACATTGTACGACCCGTGTGAGAAACTTGTTTTAACGTGCGATGCGTCGTCCCATGGGGTCGGGTGTGTGTTGCAGCATGTGAATGCCAATGGTCAGTTACAGCCGGTAGCTTATGCCTCCAGAAGTCTGTCCCAGGCAGGAAGGGGCTACGGGATGGTAGAAAAGGAAGAGCTAGCATGTGTATATGCAGTAAAAAAAACGCACCAGTACCTGTTTGGCAGGAAATTTGAGCTGGAGACAGATCACAAACCCCTAACGTCCCTTTTGGCCGGCAACAAGGCCATAAATGCGAATGCATCGGCCCGCATACAGAGGTGGGCACTCATGTTAGCTGCCTATGACTACACAATTCGGCACAGACTGGGCACTGAAAACTGCACCGATGCACTCAGCAGGCTCCCACTAGCCACCACTGAGGGGGCAACTGAGCATGATGCTGATATGGTCATGGCTGTTGAAACTTTCGAAAGTGAAGGCTCACCTGTGACAGCCCGTCAGATTAAAGTCTGGACAAATAAAGACCCGCTACTGTCTTTAGTTGAGAAATGTGTCCTGAATGGGGACTGGGCAGCCACGTACGGGGAATGCCCTGAGGAATTTAAACCATTTCATAGGTGCAAGGATGAACTCTCGATTCAGGCCGATTGCCTACTGTGGGGAAACCGAGTAGTCATGCCCCAGATGGGCAGAGAGGTGTTTATCAGAAAACTTCACAATGAGCAACCAGGCATTGTCATGATGAAGGCAATTGCCAGGTCACACGTTTGGTGGCCAGGGATAAATGCAGACCTGGAACTTAGTGTTCGCAGGTGCAACACATGTGCTCAGCTGGGCAACGCACCCAGGGAAGCCCCCCTTAGCCCCTGGCCATGGCCCGCCAAGCCATGGTCACGCATCCATATGGACTACGCAGGTCCTTTCATGGGAAAAATGTTTTTGGTTGTAGTAGACGCCTACTCCAAATGGATTGAGTGTGCCATTTTAAATTCAAGCACATCCTCTGCCATGGTAGAAAGTCTACGGGCAATGTTCACCACCCATGGTCTACCGGATGTCTTGGTCAGTGACAATGGCCCGTGCATCACAAGCACTGAATTCCAGGATTTCATGGCAGGCAATGGAATCAATCATGTCAGAACGGCATCGTTCAAGCCGGCCTCTAATGGCCAGGCGGAACGAGCAGTGCAGACAATCAAACATGACAGGAATGCGAGGGCGCGATGTAGTGATGTCAATGACCCTGTTTTTGTCCTTCATTATGCTGCAGGGCCCATATGGCTTGCAGGCACTGTGATTGCCAAAGAGGGGAATAGGGGAACTGTTCCATGCTGAGGTTGAAGTAGGAGAGGTGCTCCCCCAAAGAGCCTGGGTGGATATGGCCTCATGCTAAGAGTCCTTCTTCCCCTCCTCCTCCCTCTTCAAGCAGCTGGTCCTCCTCTATGTTGTCTCTGCTTCTATCATCTGAATTCTTTCGACAGGCCGGTATGTGGGTTCAAGTTCGAGGATGGGCAGCCTATAAGCTGTATCGTGGAAGTGACGGCTCATGACCATGGCCCGCCACAGGTTGCGTACAAAGAAAATGGGACATACTACTGTGTGTGTCACCACTAGCGAAAGTCAGTATAGAGTATATCAGGACACTTGGTGCCCAGTGACAGATTATAGCTTTTGTTTCAAACCCAAGGTAGAGACACTAATAGCACAAGAAAGGATCATTCCTATCTCAGCCCTGTTGTGTTTCTGTAAAGCATGCACTCCCATGTTCCGCCACCAGGGAGCTCATCCCCTGAAGTGCCAAGCGATCCCAGCATCGCTTGGGCGCACTGTATATAAGCCAGCCCCTAAGGCCTGTTCCTCAATCTGGAGTGTCTTATTAAAGACTGAGGTCACTGTTACTTTAACCTCCCTGTGTGCAGCCTCATCTGTGTTAGGAACACAATAATTGGCGACGAGAATACGAATCCAACGCAAAGATGCAGCAAACTGTGGGCATCCTGGAGAAGTTCTCAGAGGGTGAGGACTGGGAAGCCTATGTCGAACAGCTAGACCAGTACTTTGTAGCCAACGAGCTGGACGGAGAAGGAAGCGCTGCAAAAAGGAGAGCGGTCCTCCTCACAGTCTGCGGGGCACCGACCTACAGCCTCATGAAGAATCTTCTGGCTCCGGTGAAACCCACAGATAAGTCATATGAGGAAATGTGTACACTGGTTCGGGAGCATCTTAACCCGAGGGAGAGTGTGCTGATGGCGAGGTATCGATTCTACACGTACCAGCGATCTGAAGGTCAGGAAGTGGCGAGCTACGTCGCCGAGCAAGGCGACTTGCAGGACAATGTGAGTTTGATGGCTACCTGGAGCAAATGCTTAGAGATTTTTTTGTACTGGGCATTGGCCACGAGACCATCCTACGAAAACTTTTGACTGTCGAGACACCGACCCTCAGTAAGGCCATTGCGATAGCAGAGGCGTTTATGTCCACTAGTGATAATACCAAACAAATCTCTCAGCACACAAGTGCTAGCAATGGTCATAAATTAACTGGAACTGTGTTTGCGAGCAGAAATGTACAGGGCAGAAACCACGATTCTGCAACTGCCAGCAGGCCTCAGGTGACCCAGATAACTCAGAGTTCCCAACAAAGGATGAATGCAAGGCAATTCACACCTTGTTGGCGTTGTGGAGGCTTCCATTCAGCCTATTCATGCCACTTCAAAGGTTATGTTTGCAAGAGCTGTGGAACAATGGGGCACCTCCAATGAGCTAGCAAACAAGCTGCAAGCTCTGCAAAACCTGCTAACCATCACGTGGCAGAGGAAGATCGGTCCATGGTAGATCAAAGCAATTTCGAGTCTCAGAGAGAGGAGGCAGATGCTGAAGTACAGCATCTACAACAGATGCCCATTTGGAATTCGGTCGGCTGCAGCGATCTTCCAGAGAAACATGGAGAGCCTGCTCAAGTCGATACCACGCACGGTGGTTTTTCAGGACGACATATTGGTCACGGGTCAGGACACCATCGTGCACCGACAAAACCTGGAGTAGGTCTACCAGTGACTGGAGCACGTAGGGCTGTGGCTGAAGAGGTCGAAATGAGTCTTCATGGCAACAGAAGTGGAGATTTTGGGGAGAAAGGTTGCGGTGGATGGCATTCGGCCCACAGACGCCAAGACGGAGGCTATCAGGAACGCACCCAGGCCACAGAACGTCATGGAGCTGCAGTCATTCCTGGGACTCCTCAACTATTTTGGTAACTTCCTACCGGGGTTAAGCACCCTCTTAGAGCCCCTACATGTGTTATTGTGCAAAGGTGAGAACTGGGTATGGGGGAAAAAAACCAAGTAATTGCTTTTGAGAAAGCCAGAAACATTTTATGCTCCAACAAGCTGCTTGAATTGTATAACCCATGTAAAAGACTTGTGCTAGCATGTGATGTGTTGTCATACGGAGTCGGGTGTGTATTACAACAAGCTAACGTTGCGGGGAAGTTGCAACCTGTCGCCGATGCTTCCAGGAGCTTATCTAAGGCCGAGAGGGCCTACAACATGATTGAGGAAGAGGCATTAACGTGTGTGTTCAGGGTAAAGTAAATGCATCAGTACCTGTTTGGCCTCAAATTTGAGCTGGAAACCGATCACAAGCCCTAGTATTTATCCCTGTTCGCTGAAAACAAGGGGATAAATACTAATGCCTCAGCCTGCATACAAAGGTGGGCACTCGTGCTATCAGCATATAACTATACCATCTGCCACAGGCCAGGCACCGAGAACTGTGCGGATGCTCTCAGTCGGCTACCATTGCCCACCATGGGGTAGAAATAGCGCAGCCTGTAAACTTGTTGATGGTGGTGCAGCCCGCAGTCTTGTTGATGGTCATGGAAGCGTTTAAAAATGATAAATCACCTGTCACAGCCTGCCAGATTAGGGCTTGGACCAGCCAAGATCCTCTGCTGTCCCAAGTAAAAAACTGTGTACTGCATGGGAGCTGGGCCAGCATCCCTGTTGAAATGCAAGAGCCAATCAAGCCGTTCCAGCGGCAAAAGGACGAGCTGTCCATTCAGGCAGACTGCCTGTTGTGGGGTAACTGCGTAGTGCTACCAAAAAAGGGCAGGGAGACATTCATCTCGGATCTCCACAGCACACACCCGGGTATAGTAATGATGCTAGTGATAGCCAGATCGCACGTGTGGTGGCCCAGTATCGACTCTGAATTAGAGTCCTGTGTACGGCAATGCAGCGTATGTGCTCAGTTGAGCAAGGCTCCCAGAGAGGCACCACTAAGTTTGTGGTCCTGGCCCTCCAGACCATAGTCGAGGATCCATATCGACTATGCGGGCCTGTTTCTTAGTAAAATGTTCCTGGTGGTGGGATGCTTTTTCAAAATGGATTGAATGTGAAATAATGTCGGGAAGCACCGCCACCGCCACCATTGAAAGCCTGAGGGCCATGTTTGCCACCCATGGCCTGCCTGACATACTGGTCAGTGACAACGGGCCATTTTCCACCAGTGCCGAATTTAAAGAATTCATGACCCGCAATGGGATCAAACATGTCACCTCGGCCCCGTTTAAACCAGCCTCCAATGGGCAGGCAGAGCAGGCAGTACAAACCATCAAACAGAGCCTTAAACGAGTCACAGAAGGCTCACTCCAAACCCGCCTGTCCCGAGTACTGCTCAGCTACCGCACGAGACCCCACTCGCTCACAGGGGTGCCCCCGGCTGAGCTACTCATGAAAAGGACACTTAAAACCAGACTCTCGCTGGTTCACCCCCAACCTGCATGATCAGGTAGAGAGCAGGCGGCAGCAACAAAATGTAAACGATGGTCGCGCCACTGTGTCACGGGAAATTGATCTGAATGACCCTGTGTATGTGCTAAACTATGGACATGGTCTCAAGTGGATCGTGGGCACGGTGATAGCTAAAGAAGGGAATAGGGCGCTTGTAGTCAAACTAGACAATGGACAAATTTGCAGAAAGCACCTGGACCAAACGAGGCTGCGGTTCACAGACTGCCCTGAACAACCCACAGCAGGCACAACCTTTTTCGAGCCTACAATACACACCCAAAGGATCAACGACACCACGCCGGACCAGGAAATCGAACCCATCACGCCCAACAGCCCAGCAAGGCCAGGCTCACCCAGCAGCCCTGCAGGGCTAACAACACGCCAGCCCAGCGAGGACACAGCCAACACACCAGAACAGACATTTGTACCAAGGCGATCCACCAGGGAAAGAAAGGCTCCCGACCGCCTCACCTTGTAAATAGTTTTCAGTTTGACTTTGGGAGGGGAGTGATGTTGTGCATCTGTAAAACATGCACTCCCATGTTCCGCCACCAGGAAGCTCATCCCCACCAGGGATCCCAGCATCTCTTGGGAGCACTGTATATAAGCCGGCCCCTAAGGCCTGTTCCTCACTCTGGAGTGTCTTATTAAAGACTGAGGTCACTGTTATTTTAACCTCCCTGTGTGCAGCCTCATCTGTGTTAGGAACACAATAAGGCCAAAAACACATAAGTATCACAGTCATAGGTACTTTACCGAACCTCCAAGAATACATATCGCGTTTTGAATACGATATCCCACCATTACCCAAACATTTGAGCGAGCTATTAAAGGACAAATGTTTGGGTAACAAGAGGCCCAACAGGAGCGTCGGCAGTTCGAGAGGCCAGCCAGTGCAGCTGCAGCAGGGAGGAAAAAAGTAGAGGGAACTCGAAAGGTGACGTCACAGCCAAGGGGGTAAGTGATTGGCGGGTGATTGGTAAGTAGTTTTTCTTTTTCCTTTCGATATCAGTAAGTAACCTTTAGCACTGTTGTTGCCAATTTAAGTTAATCTGAGGGTAAAGTCATGGCAGGAGAGCTCGGACACGTGTTATGCTCCTCCTGTACTATGTGGGAAGTCAGGGACCCTTCCGGTGTCCCTGACGACTACGTGTGCAGGAAGTGTATCCGCCTCCAGCTCCTGACGGACCGCATTGTGGCACTGGAGCTGAGGGTGGATTCACTCTGGAGCATGCACGATGCTGAGAGTGATGTGAATAGCACGTTTAGTGAGTTGGTCTTACTGCAGGAAAAGGGTACACAGCCAGATAGGGGATGGGTGACCAACAGGAAGAGCAGTGCAAGGAAGTCTGTGCAAGGGTCCCCTGCGGTCATCCCCCTGCAAAACAGATACACCGCTTTGGGTACTGTTGAGGGGGATGACTCATCAGAGGAGGGCAGCAGCAGCCAAGTTCATGGCACCATGGGTGGCTCTGCTGCACACGAGGGCAGGAAAAAGAGTGGGAGAGCGAAAGTGATAGGGGATTCAATTGTAAGGGGAATAGATAGACGTTTCTGCGGCCGCAACCGAGACTCCAGGATGGTATGTTGCCTCCCTGGTGCAAGGGTCAAGGATGTCTCTGGGTGCATTCTTGATGGCCTCCATCTTGGAGTCCGTGGGTCTGATGCAAACTTCCTCCCCAGAAATTCGACTACTGGTGCCAGGAAAACACACTTGGAGCATTTCAGCCTGAGTCCCACTCTATCCAGTCGCTTTCGAACCTCTTCCAGATTGAGCAAGTGTTCGGTGGTGTTGCGATCTGTGATCAGGATGGCGTCTTGAAACTTAACTGTACTCAGAACCGATTTCAGCAGACTCTCCATGTTCCTCTGGAAGATGGCCGCAGCTGAGTGAATCCCAAAAGGGCATCTGTGGTATACGAACAGTCCTTTGTGAGTGTTGATGCACGTCAATTTTTTCGAAAGTTCAGCCAACTCCTGTGTCATGTAAGCAGAGGTTAGATCAAGCTTGGTGAACGACTTCCCCCCTGCTAGCATTGCGAACAGGTTATCCGCTTTGGGTAGTGGGTATTGGTCCTGTAACGAGACTCGGTTGATCGTTACCTTGTAGACCCCGCAGATTCAGACCGTCCCACTGGAACAATTGGACTGGCCCTCTTGTTGAACTCGACTGGCGATATGATCCCCTCTCGTTGAAGTCTGTCCCGCTCGATCTCGACTTTCTCTCGCATCATTTAGGAACCGCTCGGGCCTTGTGATAAACGGGTCGTGCATCAGGGACTAGATGGATCTGCACTTTGGCGCCTGTGAAGTTGCAGATGCCTGGCTTGAATAACGATGGGAATTTGTTTAGCACTTGGGCACACGAGGCATCATCCACCAAAGACAGTGCTTTGATGTTGTCCCAGTTCCATCAGATCTTTCCTAGCCAGCTTCTGCCGAACAGAGTTGGACCATCACCTGGTACAATCAATAGTGATAAATCATGCATAGTTTCATCGCACGATACCTTCACTGCCGCACTGCCAATGACTGGTATGAGCTCTTTGGTGTAAATGCGCAGCTTTATACAATTGGGCTTAGTTTTGGACTTTGTGCCTTGTTGCCCCACTGTTTCTCAAAAGCCTTCTGGCTCATAATTGACTGACTTGCCCCTGTATCCAATTCCATGGAAACTGGAATGCCATTTAATTTGACTTTCAACATTATCGGAGGGCTTTTGGTGGTGAAGGTGTGTACCCCATACACTTCCTCTTCAGCCTCAGGTTGAGTTGTCTCTCTTACTCGTTCAACGTGATCCACGCCGGATCGGTCATCTTCTGTCGATTTTGCCATGTGGTGAGTCGCAGCACATTTGCACATTCGCTGGAGGTGCCCCATTGTTCCACAGCCCTTCCACACGTAGTGCCTGAATCGACATTGATGGGCTCGATGATTACCCCCGCAGCGCCAACATGGTGTTAATGGATTTGCATTCACGCCCCACGGTGGTCTCTGAGTCATGCTAGGTCTGGCCTCTGCGAGCGTGTAGGTCCTGCCATGTACAGTTCTGCCTGCTGAAGGCATTATTTTGTGCACAGTCCTTGCCGGTGAGTTTCGATGCTGCAAAGATATCTGTTTAGTATTATCATTCGTGGACATGAAAGCTTGGGCTATCGTGATGGCCTTGCTCAGAACTAGAGATTCAGCAGACAGCAGTTTGTGAAGTATGACCTCGTCGCCGATTTCAAGCACGAAAAAGTCCCGCACCATTTCCCCCAAAAATCCAGCAAATTCGCACGGTTCCGCAAGGCGTCTTAGGTCAGTGACATAGCTCGCCACATCCTGGCCCTCGGAGCGATGGTGCATATAAAAGCGATACCTGGCCATTAAGATGCTCTGCTTCGGCTTGAGATGTTCCCGAACCAGCGTGCACAACTCTGCATATGTCTTCTCCGTTGGTTTCGTCGGTGCTAGCAGATTTTTGATGAGGCCATATATCGTGGACCCACAAACGGTGAGGAGAATCGCCCTGCGCTTGACCGCGGTCTCTTCCGTATCCAGCTCGTTGGCAACGAAGTACTGGTCAAGATGTTCAACGAAGGCTTCCCAATCATCACCCTCAAAAAATCTCTCAAGAATACCAACGGCAGCCATAACCACGTGAAAGTTCGTGATCTGTTACTCGTCGCCAATTGTTATGTTTAGAATAACTCCACAAGATTGTGTGCTGTAAGCTCAAACTGTTGTGACCTTGGTCTCTTTAATGTAATTACAGAGTGATTAAGCAGCATGGTAGACTGCCTTTTATATCTGCTTGCCCGGGGTGTACAGGTGACCCTTGGGTCTCCCACAGGTGTACCCCCTGGTGGCAAGTCTTATACACTGGTAAAGTTTACATACATAAACAGTAAGCCCTTGTTTTTAATTGGATACCATCCTTTATTTCTTTAGTTAGCCACGGATGACTATCTTTTCTCTTGCACCCTTTTCTCCTCACTGGAATATATTTTTCTTGAGAGTTGTGAAATATCTCCTTAAATGTACACCACTATTCATCAACCGTCTACACTTTAATCTATTTTCCCAGTCCACTTTAGCCAACTCTGCCCTCATACCTTTATAGTCTTCTTTATTTAAGCTTAGTACGCTGGTTTGAGATCCAACTTTCTCACCCTTCATCTGAATTTGAAATTTAATCATGCTATGATCACTCATTCCAAGGGGATCCTTTACTAGGAGATTGTTTATTAACCTGGTCTCATTACACAGCACCAGATCTAAGATAGCCTGCCCCCTGGTTGGTTCCGTTACATGCTGCTCAAGGAACCCGTCCCTTATGCACTCTATGAACTCCTCCTCAAGGCTACCCTGATCAATTTGATTTGTCCAATCAATATGGAGGTTAAAATCACCCATGATTATTGCTGTTCCTTTTTTACAAGCCCCCACTATTTCCTGGTTTATGCTCCGACCAACAAAGTTGCTGCTGTTAAGGGGCCTATTTACTACACCCACCTGTGACTTTTTCCCTTTATTATTCCTTATCTCCACCTAAACTGTTTCAACATCCTGATCATTTGTGCAAATTGTGAACATCCAGACCCATCACCGCAGCCAGTCAAATGGATCACCACAAACAACGGATGGATCCAGACGCATTAACGGAAACCTCAGCTCAGCGGGTGACTTATTCATAAAATGGATATATATGCACGATCCGGAAGCAACTCAGCCGAACGAAAAGGAACGGACGAACACGGAAGAAACGGAAGAGAAGAGAACGACCAGAACAGGGTACATCGAAGAGAAATAACCGGTCACAGAACCAACGACCACGAACCTACAATCTATGATTACAGCAACTAACTGTGCGGGTGATTGTATGTCTTTGGTCAATTCTTTCAGAAATCGTGTTCTGTAATTTTTAGTTCATTTTTGTGTAATAAAACTGACAGTTGGGTTAAGCCTAAGCTTTGCGTCGTGTAGTCCTTTCCTGTATTTCCCGAGATCTACAAATCAAGGTCGAGTGTAAAACGAATACCCTACACTTTAAATAATGCTGGTGGGGGGTCCTTCCTGCTGCTGAATGCGGGTTGAGCTGTCGGATGTAAGAGAAAGAAAAAAGAAAGACTTGGATTTATATAGCACCTTTCACGACCACCAGACATCTCAAAGCACTTTACAGCCAATGAAGTACTTTTGGAGTGTAGTCACTGTTGTAATGTAGGAAACACAGCAGCCAATATGCTCCCACAGCAAGCTTCCACAAACAGCAATGTGATAATGACCAGATAATCTGTTTTTTGTTATGTTGATTGAGGGATAAATATTGGGTCAGAACACCGGGGATAACTCCCCTGCTCTTCTTCAAAATAGTGCCATGGGATCTTTTACGTCCACTTGAATGAGCAGACTGAGCCTCGGTTTAACGTCTCATCCAAAAGACAGCATCTCTAACAGTGCAGCACTCCCTCAGCATTGCACTGGAGTGTCAGCCTTGATGTTTTTGCACTCGAGTCCCTGGAGTGGGATTTAAACCCACAACCTTCTGTCATAGAGGCAAGTGTGCTACCCACTGAGCCACAGCTGAAACTATCAGAGAGAGTGTTAACTCCAGTGCTGATTGATGTCATGATCTGTGTATTCTGCATATTTCCGGCACACGCTACTTGCGCCGATGCAAATGATCTCACCAAAATGGCGTCCGGCGTGGCCCACCACAGAAGTATGTGTGTGCAGTGCTGACACAGTTTTGAACACAAAACTGCACCTGCAAAACCATCGGGCGCTACGGGACCGAAATTCTAGGCCATAGTTTGGCAAGGGATCAGAAAGAGGGCCAGGTAGACAGCCATTAATATTTCTTTTCAATAAAGTTGCATTTAGCTTCACCAATACAGTATTTTATCTAACTTATGCTGAGAATGGGAGGAGATAGTGGTACAGGAGATTGTGGACCGAGTAAACAAAGGCAAGAAACAAAAAGGGCCACACTACATCATAATTCTAAAAGGACAAAGGGTATTAAAAAAACAAGCCTGAAGGCTTTGTGTCTTAATGCAAGGAGTATCCGTAATAAGGTGGATGAATTAACTGTGCAAATAGATGTTAACAGATATGATGTAATTGGGATTACAGAGACATGGCTCCAGGATGATCAGGGCTGGGAACTCAACATCCAAGGGTATTCAACATTTAGGAAGGATAGAATGTTGTAGGCATTAGGCACCTGCTGAATATATCTAAACTCATATAAGTTTAAAGTGGCCACACATAAAATGGCTGCCCAGGCATGATGGGAAATCAGGTAGTCAAGCTGTGAACTATTGACTGAGGCTGACCGAGCAATAACCCTGTGAGGCCCACTGCCAGGAATGCCTTGGATACAAGATAACTATAACAAACTGTTATAACTCCACACAGCAGAGCCCCGAGAAATAGAGATAAGGGGGGTCTACATCACATAACGAGGTCATGAATCAGCCTGAGCTGACAAGAACCGAATATGTAACTCTAATAAGGAGGCTACCAAAGACAGCATCCAAGGACAGTAAGATAAGGGAGGCCCAGGCCATGTTACAAGACACATGAGTCATTCCTAGCAACACACCCCTTAGCAACACATCTCTTGGCAACACATGAGCCACTTTATGTTTAGAGACTAACTCTATCTATTGGGCTAATGTAACTGTAGTAAACTGTTGTATGTAACTGTAGTAAACTGTTGTAAAACATATAAAGATCCATGAAACCCTTTGTTCTGCGGAGTGAAGTGCCTGGATCCAGTCCTGAGGCTTCCTCCCCGCTGGCGTTAATAAAGGCCGCATTGGCGTTGGAACCGACTCTGAGTGTTGAGTGATTCTTCTGATAAAACATTAACACTAACAGTGGCGTAGTCGGCGGGATTTCCCGGAGTTGCTGGACGCCCTTGGAAAAACCCGGGTGAGTATAAAAAACGATTTTTAATTATAAAGGGTGCGGAAGGTGGAAGCTGGTTGATCGACACAAGGAAACGGTCTAATATCTCAAATGCCTAGCCTGAGCCTGAATTAAAAGGACTTTTGTCCCACATGACGGCCAGGAACCAAGTAGGTGTAGGGAACACACTTAGACCGTGGGATCGTGATACTGAAAGACATCTTCCGGACCCAGCAGAGTAATTTGAAATATACCCCGGGGTAGAACCAAGCGGTGTATAGCGGCTAACGGAATCCAAACCTGTGAACAGGGTCAGATCAACAGGCAGAGTGGTGGTAGGTAGTCGTTAAGGATACGTAGAGCACTGCGGGAATTGCTTAAACGCGTTTTAAGAATTGTATAAGTTTGTGTAACAGCAGACTTGTGACCTGACAGCAGCCCAGAGACGGTCTACTACAAGTTGTGCGAGGTAAAAGGCAAACCTCTGAGAGTAGATTCCTAACGGTTCTAGTCCTACCCAGGAATGGCCAAATAAAGCAGATAAACTCGAGTGGGAATCAGAAGGGTCCCTTACCCGCCATCTGGTGGAAAAGCAAAAGAAACTAATCGAGAAAATGATTTGAGCAGGGTGGGATCCTCAGGACCTGCCAGCAGCCCAACGGGAATGGTGGGTGAAGGAACGGAAAAACCAATACCGGTAGTCCACTACAAAAGTTATGTGAGGAATTATTTAGATAAAACTACGAATTCCCTGAAAGGTCATGAATCCAAAAATGGAGCTGGCCAAAACAATTAATAGGAAAGAAGAGAGACTGTTGTAAATGTCTGGTCGTTGAGTGAGAGTCCCTGTGTAATTTTGTGCCTGCGGAATGAATTCTTTTTGTTGTCATGTTTCTGAAAGCCTGGTTGGAAGAGGAATGCAAGTGTCTGTTTATTTTAGCTAACCCTTTGTAGTGTTGTCCTGTATGTGGGAAGTTTTAAGACATTTTAAGTTAGAAACGCATGTGTGGATTTATTCGGACGATAAGTTACGGAGCTAGGAAATGTACAAAGGATAGGTTTGTTGAGCAAAAGATAAAAAAATACATGGTCCCGGTGGTTAAAAAAAAAAGAATAAAGTTTGAATTGGGATTTTGAGATTACATTGGGTTGAAAGACATAAATTTAGTCTCGGAATGAGATAAAGAATGTCTTAAAAAAAAAGCTTCTAAGCTGAAAAAAGTTTTAAATAAAGATTGAAATTACAAAGTTTGAAACTGGGGCATTTTGAGATAACGAAAATCAGCCCTCAAACCCTCAAAGCTGGACTCCATTCCAGTTATGGAGAAAAGAAAAAGATAAAGACGCCACTTTGAAAGTAAACAAATGATTTTAAATTAACAAATGTGTTTGTGATGGAAAAAGACATAACTTACTAAATACTAGTTGATGTTTGCTGTGAAAAATATATTGATTTAATTAAAAGGAAAAAAAAAATTGGAAGAGGTAAAAAACACTCTACATGGATTCGAATTTTAAATTATGATGCAGTTTGAAAAGATTTCCAAAATGGATAGTGTTTATCAAGAAAAGTCCCGAACAGTCTAAACAAGCAGGAGGGTTTTGAAGATCTAAGCTATGCGAACTCAGCACAAAAAAAAACTGGGCATTAGAGAATCTTACTGAATTCTTAAATTCTTATAGAAAATGGAACTGGCACAGAAGTTTAGATTTTGTGCTGAGAGAGAAATTGAATTTCAGTAAACAAAATTGCTATTAAAAATGTGTGGTCTCGTTTTAAATCAATTTTTAAAAAAAAGATTCTTTGGCAAGTACTTGAATTAGAAGTTAAGAAAACATTGGAGTTTACTCTAAAATGCCGTCTTCCCTGATGAGAAGATTTTTATTATGCTGTTTAACGATTCCTAATTTCTAAGCAAGTTTTGAAGGCACAAAGACTTTTTTTTTCAGATGATTACGTGAAGTCACGTAATGACATCAGGCTTTCTTACAAACCTGTAAAGGAGTTAACCCTTTCCATTGACAGCTGTTTTATACTGGACATTATTAATTTGGATTTCTTAATAAAATAAAGAAGACTCACCTGACAGACAGAGGAAATAGTGGGATATTCAGAATAAAAATAAAACGGAACTAGCTGGTCAAGAGTTAAAAGCTAAGATAAATAGGCTGGAAGAGATGTTTTAAAAAAAAACGGGACTAGGCGGATAGTGCAGTGCGCAGCCATAGCACCATCACCTATGGCAATAGAGCCAATGTACCCCACGGTGGGTAGGTGTAGTCCACAAACCCAACCTAACGGTAAAGCAGACAGCGATGTTTGGAGGAATAATGGTGGCATTGGTGTTGATTGGAGTTTGGATAATATTTAGATGGGTCATCGTGCAGGCTCGAGCACAGCAGGCTCAAACGCAAAACCGATGGCAGCCCAGACAAGGACATGAAGTGATAGAGATGGTATGACTATAAAGAATATGGTTAACCTAATCCTTACCTTCGATTCCACAGAGTGACAGCGACACAAGTAGACCAGAACCTAACACCTGGTGACGACCAGGCTATCTATTTAAAATTTTCAGATAAAACACTCACCAAGATGGGACCGCAGTGGTGACTTCGGCTCTGGGGACTCATGATACTGGGAACCTCAAGACCCACGCAAACACTGGATGATACCAACGGATTGCAGCGCACTCAAGAAATAAACAACTACATGAACTATGGAGTCTTGTTTAATTTAACGGATGGAATGTGCATCCCAGCAGCCAAGGACTGGAGCAAGGACAGGACTTATTTTAATGCATGGTTACAAGTAAATCCTAACAAGAACCGGTTATGTGTACAGTGCTCCATAGGTATAAGGAGCAGCTGCATTAAACGGAGGGATGTCAAAGGGTCCGATGAATGTACTTTCGGCATAATTTGCGCGCCTCCGGGTCAGTCCCAGCAATCAGTCATCCGCAAAAAGGGAGTGGGGCTGTGTGGGTACTACGAGGAGGTGGGGGCGGCTGCAATATCATTATATGTATGCTTCTCACCCCCTCCGACACCGCGCCCCATAAGAACCACTATATTGCCCGAGGAACTGCCTTGTCCCATAACTACTAAGGGATCAGAAAATGGGATTGTAATGTACAACGAAGGGGAATTATTGTATGATAATGTTAAACATGAAATTGTGCCTGTCCTGATCAATATTTCAGGCATCCAGATGCCGGAATACTGTACAGAACAGTCAAGGAAAATGTACAATGTATTAAGTAAAGTTGTAATGCAGCAGGTTGCCGATGTAATGGGTGCCAGTAGATTCCGAGGACAGGGGTCAGCCCCCAGGATAGAGAGGGTAATAGTTAATGATATTGCTACCCTTTTCAATACAGGGACTTCTGTAGTAAACTCGATAGATATACAAGGGTTATTAGAGAGGGTGGAGAAAAACCAGGAAGACCAAGCCAACCTAGGAAAGGAAGGTGCCGAAATCCAGTTGGATGGTATCTCAGCCCTGGAAGCTCACGCCAAAACCATCAATCACCTCATTGATAGAGAAAAAGAAGATACAGGAAAGCAAAGACAGGGGCAACTCTGTCACGCTTATGGTCTGTGGATGGTGGGACAGATCCGCCACAATCTCGACCAGATCCAACGCGGGGAAGTACCCGATTGGATAGACAGTTCACATTTGGCTCAGTTGGCAAACCAGAGGGGGACTCTGGATAACTGTACTCTGAAGGGACTGACCCAAGTATACCCAGCAATTCCAGACTGCCAGATGGGAAGGAATATTGGGATAGGGATAGTCCTGATGATCCCTATAGCCACGCCGGACTCAGGACCGTTCCCCTGTACCAACTAGAGAATATCGGAGTAATACGGGAAAATCACATGAACTATGGAGTTTTATCTGACCACCGCCAACGCTGTTCGTCGAAACGACATACTTACTGGGATTTCCCAAACGGAATGCAAGCAAGGGGGGAGATCACAGTATGCCCTCACCCGGTAGGCCGAGGTGAGCTAGGCGAGTGCAGGTTTAACCGAACCGACGGGTGTGTACCAGAAATAGTGCCTGCACACAGGCACTTCGCGAGAGCAGGCTACGGAGGGAAGGGAAGATACTGCGTCTCTACCACAGAGCGTTCATACCAGTATAATGACCTGCAGTGCCCTATACCACAGCCAAACGTTTGCTTTACGCCACTACGACCTGTCACGATCGGGCAAGCGCATATCACCCAGGTCAGGCGCCGGAAGTCCGAAGTTATTGATGTAACTGATCAGCTCCATCATCATTTGCAGGATTATGACGAGCCAGATCAGGTCCCTATCCCACATCTAACCGAAGTATTACGAGAGTTGAGGCTCAGGGTGGGTCAATCCGTAAAGCTCTACCACCAACTGCAAACTAAAATCAAAGTACTGGAAGAAGCTATCGATATAGACTTACAAAGTCAGAGTTGGTGGAGAAAGGTCTGGGACTGGGGAATAAATGTGAACATCCATCCTTGGATTCGAATAATTTCACACGTACTGGTCGGGATACAATTGATCTTAGCAATAACATGGGGCATAATGGCCTGCCAGGCATACAGGCACCATGAACAACGAAGAGGGACCCATGACCCGTCCCCAAATACTAAACAAGCCTATCTTGTAAAGGGGAAGGAGGATTTGACCTTTGTCAATTTGATCTAAGCAACCGGGACTCCTGAAACCACGTGACTGGCCAGCACGTTGAGGCAGGGAGTACCGGGCCGTGCACAAAAACTAACAAGTGCAGAGCGGTTGGTTAAAGGGGGACTAGGACTAGTCCCTTTACCAAAAGGAGAGAATTGTTGTAGGCATTAGGCACCTGCTGAATATATCTAAACTCATATAAGTTTAAAGTGGCCACACATAAAATGGCTGCCCAGGCATGATGGGAAATCAGGTAGTCAAGCTGTGAACTATTGACTGAGGCTGACCGAACAATAACCCTGTGAGGCCCACTGCCAGGAATGCCTTGGATACAAGATAACTATAACAAACCATTATAACTCCACACAGCAGAGCCCCGAGAAATAGAGATAAGG
Source organism: Pristiophorus japonicus (assembly GCF_044704955.1). Lineage (NCBI taxonomy): Eukaryota > Metazoa > Chordata > Chondrichthyes > Pristiophoridae > Pristiophorus > Pristiophorus japonicus. The sequence goes on along the minus strand of NC_091984.1, from coordinate 77,422,052 downwards.
GGGGCCTACATCACATAACGAGGGCATGAATCAGCCCGAGCTGACAAGAACCGAATATGTAACTCTAATAAGGAGGCTACCAAAGACAGCATCCAAGGACAGTAAGATAAAGGAGGCCCAGGCCATGTTACAAGACACATGAGTCATTCCTAGCAACACACCCCTTAGCAACACATCTCTTGGCAACACATGAGCCACTTTACGTTTAGAGACTAACTCTATCTATTGGGCTAATGTAACTATAGTAAACTGTTGTATGTAACTGTAGTAAACTGTTGTAAAACATATAAAGATCCATGAAACCCTTTGTTCTGCGCAGTGAAGTGCCTGGATCCAGTCCTGAGGCTTCCTCCCCGCTGGCGTTAATAAAGGCCGCATTGGCGTTGGAACCGACTCTGAGTGCTGAGTGATTCTTCTGATAAAACACTAACACTAAGATAGAATAAAAGGAAAAGGAGGTGGGGTAGCATTGCTGGTTAAAGAGGAGATTAATGCAATAGTTAGGAAGGACATTAGCTTGGATGATGTGGAATCTATATGGGTAGAGCTACAGAACACCAAACGGCAAAAAAGCGTCAGTGGGCATTGTGTACAGACCTCCAAACAGTAGTAGTGATGTTGGGGAGGGCATCAAATAGGAAATTAGGGGTGCATGCAATAAAGGTGCAGCAGTTATCATGGGTGACTTTAATATGCTTATAGATTGGGCTAACCAAACTTGAAGCAATACGGTGGAGGAGGATTTCCTGGAGTGCATAAGGGATGGTTTTCTCGACCAATATGTCGAGGAACCAACTAGGGGGGGAGGCCATCTTAGACTGGGTGTTGTGTAATGAGAGAGGATTAATTAGCAATCTCGTTGTGCAAAGTCCCTTGGGGAAGAGTGACCATAATATGGTGGAATTCTACATTAGGATGCAGAATGAAACAGTTAATTCAGTGACCATGGTCCAGAACTTAAAGAAGAGTAACTCTGAAGGTATGAGGTGTGAATTGGCTAGGATAGATTGGCGAATGATAATTAAGGGGTTGACAGTGGATGGGCAATGGCAGACAGTTAGAGACCGCATGGATGAACTACAACAATTGTACCTCCCTGTCTGGCGTAAAAATTAAAAAGGGAAGGTGGCTCAACCGTGGCTATCAAGGGAAATCAGGGATAATATTAAAGCCAAGGAAGTGGCATACAAATTGGCCAGAAATAGCAGCAAACCCGGGGACTGCAAAGGAGGTCAAAAGGTTTGATTAGGGCAGGGAAAATAGAGTACGAGAGGAAGCTTGCAGGGAACATTAAGGCGGACTGCAAAAGCTTCCATAGATATGTAAAGAGAAAAAGGTTAGTAAAGACAAACGTAGTTCCCCTGCAGTCAGAATCAGGGGAAGTCATAACGGGGAACAAAGAAATGGCAGACCAATTGAACAAGTATTTTGGTTCGGTATTCACTAAGGAGGACACAAACAACCTTTGTGATATAAAAGGGGTCAGAGGGTCGAATAAGAAGGAGGAACTGAGGGAAATCCTTATTAGTCGGGAAATTGTGTTGGGGAAATTGATGGGATTGAAGGCCGATAAATCCCCAGGGTCTGATGGACTGCATCCCAGAGTACTTAAGGAGATGGCCTTGGAAATAGCGGATGCATTGACAGTCATTTTCCAACATTCCATTGACTCTGGATCAGTTCCTATGGAGTGGAGGGTAGCCAATGTAACCCCACTTTTTAAAAAAGGAGGGAGAGAGAAAACAGGGAATTATAGGCCAGTTAGCCTGACATCGGTAGTGGGTAAAATGATGGAATCAATTATTAAGGATGTCATAGCAGCGCATTTGGAAAGAGGTGACATGAAAGGTCCAAGTCAGCATGGATTTGTGAAAGGGAAATCATGCTTGACAAATCTTCTGGAATTTTTTGAGGATATTTCAAGTAGAGTGGACAAGGGAGAACCAGTTGATGTGGTGCATTTGGACTTTCAGAAGGCTTTCGACAAGGTCCCACACAAGAGATTAATGTGCAAAGTTAAAACACATGGGATTGGGAGTAGTGTGCTGACGTGGATTGAGAACTGGTTGGCAGACAGGAAGCAAAGAGTAGGAGTAAATGGGTACTTTTCAGAATGGCAGGCAGTGACTAGTGGGGTATCGCAAGATTCTGTGCTGGGGCCCCAGCTGTTTACATTGTACATTAATGATTTAGACGAGGGGATTAAATGTAGTATCTCCAAATTTGCGGATGACACTAAGTTGGGTGGCAGAGTGAGCTGCGAGGAGGATGCTATGAGGCTGCAGAGTGACTTGGATAGGTTAGGTGAGTGGGCAAATGCATGGCAGATGAAGTATAATGTGGATAAATGTGAGGTTATCCACTTTGGTGGTAAAAGCAGAGAGACAGACTGTTATCTGAATGGTGACAGATTAGGAAAAGGGGAGGTGCAATAAGACATGGGTGTCATGGTACATCAGTCATTGAAGGTTGGCATGCAGGTACAGCAGGCAGTTAAGAAAGCAAATGGCATGTTGGCCTTCATAGCGAGGGGATTTGAGTACAGGGGCAGGGAGGTGTTGCTACAGTTGTACAGGGCCTTGGTGAGGCCACACCTGGAGTATTGTGTACAGTTTTGGTCTCCTAACTTGAGGAAGGACATTCTTGCTCTTGAGGGAGTGCAGCGAAAGTTCACCAGACTGATTTGCGGGATGGCGGGACTGACATATCAAGAAAGACTGGATCAACTGGGCTTGTATTCACTGGAGTTCAGAAGAATGAGAGGGGATCTCATAGAATCGTTTAAAATTCTGACGGGTTTAGACAGGTTAGATGCAGGAAGAATGTTCCCAATGTTGGGGAAGTCCAGAACCAGGGGTCACAGTCTAAGAATAAGGGGTAAGCCATTTAGGACCGAGATGAGGAGAAACTTCTTCACCCAGAGAGTGGTGAACCTGTGGAATTCTCTATCATAGAAAGTTGTTGAGGCCAATTCACTAAATATATTCAAAAAGGAGTTAGATGTAGTCCTTACTACTAGGGAGATCAAGGGGTATGGCGAGAAAGCAGGAATGGGGTACTGAAGTTGCATGTTCAGCCATGAACTCATTGAATGGCGGTGCAGGCTCGAAGGGCCGAATGGACTACTCCTGCACCTATTTTCCCTGTTTCTATGTTTCTACAAGTTCAAGGCACTATCCACACTAGCTCTGATCTTGTTGTTGTAATTCCCGCATTTCTCCATTTTTTCCAAACACTGTTGGCAATTATTTTCAATGGCAGCACCAATTTCAGAGCAAGTTAAATGCATTAATGATAATAGAATGAAAATATGTACACAGTAGCTTTCAGGTAACTGCTCAAAGTTTCATCAGTCTGTCTTATTCATTATCTGTTAACCCAATCATTTTTAACACCACTTGATGTTAGGAGCCATTCTGCTAAAAGCCAACAGTAAAATGAACCCATTAATTATTTATTGTACATTATGCCAGTGTTTTTTTTTAATAAACTCAGCCGTGAAAAATAATACATTTTTAATGTTCATAAAATCATCCAGTGGAACTGATGAAAATGAAAACTGAATCTTATCTGTGGAATCTTTAAAGAAACAAAGTGTCAGCTCTCAAGTGTATTGTACACTGAACTTGGGCCAGGCTTAGTAGTTACAGAAGTTGCATGAAAAAGTCTCCAATCATTCTGTCAGGTTTCATCATTGTAAAAAATAACAAAACAAAATTATTTAATAAATAGCAACAATGACATAACTAAAAGTTATAAATGGTATAAACTGCAAAGGTTTCCAAAAGCAATTGGAGGGGGAGAAGCACAGTATGAGGCCATTCAGCCCATTGAACCTTCATTTAGATTATGGCTGATGTGATGGGGTGATTGTGAATTTCTATTCCCCTCTGTGCTAGCTTATAAATCAACTTCTCCAAATATCAAACCAGGACCAATGAAAAGCAACACAAACATTTATTACCTCCTCATGCTTTATTATATTTATTTATCGAACAATAATTGGAACTTCTAATTGAGATATTTGCGTGGAAGTTCTCCCAATCTCCCACTGTAACTTCAATGGAAGATCAGCAAAAACCCCGGAGGAACGGAGCAAACAGCAAAGTAATGGCGGGACATCGGGAGATTTCCATGGAAATTCTGGTGGAAGAGGAATTTCCATGCAATGACTTGCACTGTTATTACGTCAATGGAAAAAGTTTTGTGTCTCATGAAGGTCTGAAGAGGTTTTGGTACAGGGGATTTTTGGTTCAGCTCAGAATAATGATTAGCATAACTGTCATATAAAACATAGTAGAAAGAGGGATGAGGTGCTGCAGGCAGATTTTAGGGAGCTAGGAGAGAGATTAAATCAAGACCCCAAAGGTGGTAATCTCCGGATTACTCCCAGTGCCACGTGCTTGTCAGTACAGAAGTAGGAGGATAGAGCAGATGAATGCTGGAAGGATGTTGCAGGAGGGAGGGCTTTAGATTCCTGAGGCATTGGGATCGTTTCTGGGAGAGATAGGACCTCTACAAGCCAGATGGGTTGCACCTTAACAGAGCCGGGACCAATATCCTCGCGAGGGCGGGGGTGGGCGGGGGGCATTGCTAGTGCTGTTGGGGAGGGTTTAAACTAGCTTGGCAGATAGATGGGAACCTGAGAATAGATTCAATAGAGAGAGAAGCAAAGCTGGAATTGGAAAGCAAAAACGTAGAAAGTGAATTTGAAAGACAGAGGAAACAAGGGCTAGAAAATAGACAACAAGGAAGTTTGGCAGTGTTAAGTGGTATATACTTCAATGCAAGGAGTGGGAATAAGGTAGATGAGCTGAAAGCACAGATACATATTTGGGAGTATGATATTGTGAGGCCGAAATTGCCCTCCTCTGTAAGCTCCAATACCCTTCTGAGAGGCGGGAATGGAGCAGAGAGGCCTTAGCGACCGGGGGTAGACAGATGAGCTGACCCGTCTGAAATTGCCCCCGGGCTGAGAGCGGGGGGAAGGGGTTTCCCACCCCATCGGGCACCCCCTTCCGACTGGCGTTGACCGCCTTTCTGAACCCCTCGGGAAACTGCCCCCTCGGAAGCTGTGTGCGCTTGGGCAGCTCATCCGCCTTTAAAGGGGAGGGTGTGCTGCTGCGGTCAGCAACTTACTTTAATTGTTGACCAACTATCAGGTCAGCCCGACAATGATGGCCACAGGTTTGGTAGGCAACCAACAAGCAGTCTGGCAAACCCTCTTGGCCCGGCCGAGACCCTCCCTGGTGGACCAGTGTTTGCCACTAAAGTGGCTGCAGAGTTTGCAGTGGCCCTCCCATTTAACTGAAGGGGAGGGGCATTGTGATGCGTCAGCGCGACGCGTTGATGACTTGGAGCGATGGCTGCTCCGACCCATCGGCACTTCTGCCCCGCTGATGACTGCAACACCGCTCTGACCGAAAAAAATTCAACTAAGACCTGAAAATCGCCGGATTCCCTACCCATGGATTGGGGCGGAGAAAAATCTTAAATAACAGTGTGTGCACCCTATTATGTATGTAGGCACCTTGTTAATAACTTCACAAAGTGTATGATACTTAAACTGTGAAGACTGTCATCCTTTATTGCAGCTCCTAGAGTGAGGACACCAAGAGGTGAGCTCCCTTTTATAGTGGGTTACCTGCAGTGTACAGGTAACCCTTACGTCTCCAGCAGCAGCACCCTCTGGTGTACAGGTAGGGTGTGTACAGGGTAAAGGTACATTCAGTGTTACAGAACATCATAACAATACAAGCATGCATACATAACAACACTCCCCCCCCCCCCTAAGCATTTTTCAAGTCCTTATTGCCATGACCTGGGGAGGTGATCAGTAGTGGGCTGTGGGAGGTTATGGTGAGGGTTGTTTGGATGCCAGGTGTGATCCCTGAACTTGAGGCAGGTCTCATATATTTCCCCGCCCGCCTCACACACAGACCATGTGGGTGTCACTGTTGTGGGATCCCTCAGTAGGGTAGCAAGTGCAGCAGTGGGTAGGGTACATACTCTGCAGTGTGGATAAGTGTGTGGTGGTGGGCAGGGCCACAGGTCTGTGTGGGCTCCTTGTCCTCCATTGGTGGTGGAAGTCTGGTCATCCCAGGTTCCGCCAGAGAAGCTGGAGGGTACTGGCCTCTCGCTCCTGGTGTTGGCCCTGGTGGCCAGGCGGTGTAGAGCCGGTCTGGGGCAGGTTGCCAGTGGTGGTGGCTGTGCTGCCCATTGACCGCTGTCCCTGCAGTGGGTGTGTGTGAACCCTTCCTGGGGCATCACATTTGTCCCATAAGTCCAGGCTACATGGTCAGGTAGCCTGCTGGACCTGGGGGTCTCCCACGGGGGGATTCCTCTAGCATTTACATTGCCCCTGTAGAACCCGGTGTCCTTTAACAGTCTACTTCCTGCATACATGACACATTGGTTCCGATCATACATAGTCGAGTCTACATTGTTAACTCTCTTTACATTGTTAATTACCGCATTTACATCACCTTCTTGCATCTCGGTCTCTCTATACATGGTTACATTTGTCATTTTAAAATTCCTATCATCATCATTAGGCATTACAAACTTGTTCTTAATCTTACTTACACAAGTATTCATTTCATTTTTCTCATCAGTTACTCCGGCATCATAATTCCACATTACATTATCATACCTACATTTGCTAACTGCATTTTTAACTTTAAATTCCTTGTCGTCTTTAGATTGAAATTGTCCCTTTAAATTCTTTGGGTTACCGGTCTCCCCTCAGGGGGCCTTCCAATCCGGCTCGTCGCTCGGTGCCACGTGTCGCTCCTCCAACGCTGCCCCTCGTGGTCTGGTTGCGGCCATTTTGATTTCAGGTTCTTCACCTTGTGGGGCGGCTGCCATCTTCTCACTCTCCTCCAGGTAGCCTGTGATAATCTTTTCCTTCTCAGGTTCAGCCACAGACGTCGGGAATCCACTTTCTTTGATGATTTTCTTCCCTTGGAGTTCTGCCACGGCCTGGAAGCTGAAGTCTGGACGTTCGGTTCTGGTGATCTCGCCACAGTGTTGTGAAGTCATCACCACGCAATCGAGCTGCACGATAGGATTTTTAGGTGCAGTGATGGATCCAAGTTCGGGACTGCGTGGGATGTGGATTGCTGGAGCCCGGGGGCCGGCGTCACTTCGACCGACTTGGACCTGCTTCATCCAACTTCTTCCAGCAGTGTTGGACCATCACCGGCAACGATCCACAGGGGGAGTTTGTTCATCGCGCCGTTCTGGGAGACCTGGACGTCCACGCTGCCAATGACTGGGATTTTGCCTTTGGTGTAGGTGAGCAGCTTCGCTTGGACAGGAGACAGCTTTGGTCATTTGGCGGGATTGATACAAAGTTTTTCAAAGGTCGTCTGGCTCATCAAAGACTGGCTCACCCCTGTGTCGATCTCCATCGAAACTGGAACTCCGTTGATGTCTACTTTCGGTGGAGCAGGTATAAGTTCCATACTCTTCTTCCAGGGGTTAAGCTGCTTCGTCTTCATCTGTGTCGGAGCCCAGGTGATCAGCCAACTCTTCAGTGACACGGTGAGTTAAGCTTTTTCTGCACATTCTCTGAAGGTGCCCTTTCTCTTTGCATCCTTTGCAGGTATAGTCTTTGTAGCGGAACTGGTGGGCCCTATGGTTCCTCCCCAGCGCCAGCATGGGGCTAGTCGGTTTGCCCCATGTGGCGGACTCAGGGTTGTGGGACTCGGGGCAGCATTTCTGCCTTTAGAAGTAGCCATTCGGTTCACTGTGCTCGTCAGTTTAGAGGGGTGTGGGTCATCATTCGCCTGGAATCGCCGACCGAAATCACGTAGGCCTGGCTCACTTTAATTGCCTTCTGCAGGGTGACTGTGATGTCCGCAGAGAACAATTTGTGGAGGAGGCTCTTGTGGCCGATTCCGATAACAAATATGTCCCTTAGTGCTTCGTTAAGGTGGTCGCCAAAATCACACTGTGTAGCCAATCTTCTTAAATCTGCAGCATACTAAGCAATTTCTTGGCCTTCGGGTCGCCGATGAGTGTAGAACCGGTGTCTGGCTGTAAGGATGCTTTCTTTTGGTTTTAGTTGCTCTTGTATTAAGGTTACAAGTTCCCCATAGCTCTTGGTTGTTGTCTTCGCTGGGGCTAGCAAGTCCATGACGAGGTAATGGATAGTGGGCCCACAACTACTTAGTAGGATAGCCCTGCGCTTGTTCGGTAGTGTAGCCGGTGTGTCCCCATCCAGGTCGTTGGCTATGAAGAAGTGTTCCAACCTTTCCACGAAGGCATCCCAATCTTTCCCATTGGTGAATTATTGAAAGTTGCTGAGATTCAACATGTTGAGCGTGTAGTTCGTGACCTCGTCGCCAGTTATTATGTATGTAGGCACCTTGTTAATGACTCCACGAGGCAGGGGTATGGTACTTAAACTGTGAAGACTGTAGTCCTTTATTGCCGCTCCTAGAGTGAGGACACCAAGAGGTGAGCTCCCTTTTATACTGGGTTACCTGCAGTGTGAAGGTAACCCTTAGGTCTCCAGCAGCAGCACCCTCTGGTGTACAGGTAAGGTATGTACAGGGTGAAGGGACATTCAGTGTTACAGAACACCATAACAATACAAGCATGCATACATAACACGCCCCATTTTGGGCAGAGGTCAATTTCGGCCCCTATAGATATTACTGGGACATGGCTGAAAGAAGGGCAGGCATGGTAGCTCAACATTCCTGGTTACAGGGTTTTCAGGTGGGATAGAGAAGGGGTTAAAAAGGATGGGCGGGGGTGATCACAGTATTGCTTAAAGAAACAATTACAGCTGTGAGGAGGGATGATATATTGGATGGATCATCAAATGAGGCCATATGGGTCAAAATGAAGAACAAAAAATGGTCGATCATACTGGTGGGTGTGTACTATAGACCCCCAAACAGCCAAAGGGAGATAGAAGAGCAAATATGTAGTCAAATTTCTGGGAAGTGCAAAAACTATAGGGCAGCAATAGTATGGATTTCAACTACCCTAATATTAACTGGGATAAAATTAGTATGAATGGTATAGAGGATGCGGAATTCCAAATATGCATTCAGGAGAACTTTTTTAGCCAGTATATAGGAAGCCCAAGGTCGGAAGGCCTCCTCGTAGGATTGCTCCTGGGCATGGCCAAGGTGGCCATTAACCACCGCCGGAGGGACTGGAGTGCATCATTTCAACCGGGAACAGAATTTTAATTTGATTCGATTTGACAAAGGTTCCCTTTATGTTCAATTGTTAATTTGTGGTTTTTGGTGCCCTCAAAAAAAACAAGGGGGCACTTGAATGAAAGTTTCTACCAAAATAGTTGTAGGAAGCCCAATAAGAGAGGGGTGGTTTCTGGACTTAGTTTTAGGGAATGAAGCTGGGCAGATGGCAGGGGTATCAGTGGGAGAGCATTTTGGTGCGAGTGATCACAATTCAATTAGATTTGGGCCAGTTATGGAAAAGAACAATGATAGACCAGGAATAAAAGTTCTCAATTGGGGAAAAGCAAATTTTGATAAGCTGAGAGGTGATTTAGCCATAGTGGACAGGAACAGCTACTTGAAGGTAAATCAGTGTCCGAGCAGTGGGAGGCATTCAAGGAGGAGATCCGGAGGGTGCAGAGCAAGTATGTTCCCTTAAAGAAAAAGGGTGGGACTAACAAATCTAGAGCCCCCTGGATGTCAAGAGACATATAGGGAAGGATAAATAAAAAAAGGGAGGTTTATGACAGATACCGAGGGCTAAATACTGCAGAAACTCTAGAGGAATATAGAAAGTGCAGGGGTGAAATTAAAGAGGAAATTAGGAAAGCAAAGAGAGAGTATGAAAACATTTTGGCAAATAAAATCAAGGAAACCCCAAAGATGTTTTATAAATACATTACGAGCAAGAGGATAACTGAAGAAAGAGTGGGGCCTATTAACGGTAATCTGAGTGTGCAGGTGGAAGATGCGGTTATGGTTCTTAATGAATACTTTGCATCTGTTTTCACAAAAGAGAGGGGCGATGCAGGCATTGCAATTAGGGAGGAGGAGTGTGAAATATTAGATGAAATAAACATAGTGAGAGAGGAAGTATTGAGGGGCTTAGCAGCTTTGAAAGTGGATAAATCTCTAGTCCCGGATGAAATGTATCCCAGGCTGTTAATAGAAGCAAAAGAAAAAAATAGCAGAGGCTTTGACGATCATTTTCCAATCCTCTCTGGCTACAGGTGTGGTGTCGGAGGACTACTAACGTGGTACCTTTGTTTAAAAAGGGAGAAAGGGATAGACCGAGTAATTATAGGCTAGTCAGCCTAACCTCGGTGGTGGAAAAATTATTGAAGAATATTCTAAAGGACAAGATAAGTCTTCATTTAGAAAGACACGGATTAATCAAGGACAGTCGGCATGGATTTGTTATGGGAAGGTCGTGTCTGACTAAGTTGATTGAATTTTTTGAGGAGTTAACAAGGAGGGTCGATGAAGATAGTGAGTTTGATGTAGTATGTAAGAGAAATTTGGCATTGGGGGTACCAGCGGGACAAGGGTTAAAGTGCTGGTTCCTGCAATGGCCCATAAGGAGGTAAAAGGCCTCTCTTCGGCCTTGTACCAAGGCTCCAGAAGTTATCAATTCAATAATATTCCGACAGGATACGATGTGAGAACCTAAACAGACATTGATAAGACCTTGCGAAGGGGCTCGAGGCGACTCACAGGCACCAAGGAAATGTATAAGAAATTCCGACCTAATGAAGTCATTCTAGTCACGGCCTAAAGCGGTCACGAGGGTCTTGGCCTGTCAATCCAAAGTAGCACTAATAAGGTAGTCCAATTAGAGAAGTAGCACTGATAAGGTAGTTCAATTAGAAATCTCGGGAGGTCTTGTCCGGGAACAGAGGGGTTTTGAAATGTATAAAAGTTGTATGATTGTGCTGTTCGGGGAGCATCTCCATTCACAGGCGGCTGTGATAAGAGGTGTTCCCGGACGTTCGTAATAAAGATCGTTATACTTTGCCATCCGTCTCTGTCTGCTAACTTTGAGAATTGCTACGTGGGCTGGGGCGAGCGTCGACCCTCTATATCAGTGGGCCCGCTCGTGGGAGAGGAATCCTTCCCATCTCCCCCTTACATAGTATATATGGATTTTTGCAAGGCTTTTGATAAGGTCCCACATGGCAAACTGGTCACAAAAGTAAAAGCCCATTGGATCCCGGGCAAAATGGCAAGTTGGATCCAAAATTGGCTCAGAAGCAGGAAGCAGAGGGTAATGGTTGATGGGTATTTTTGTGACTGGAAGGCTGTTTCCAGTGGGGTTCCACAGGGCTCAGTACTAGGTCCCTTGCTTTTTGTGGTATATATCAATGATTTAGATGTGAATGTAGAGGTTATGATTAAAAAGTTTGCAGATGATACTAAAATAGGTTGTGTGGTTGATAATAAAGAAGAAAGCTGTAGACTGCAGGAAGATAGCAATGAACTGATCAGGTGGGCAGAACAGTGGCAAATGGAATTCAATCTGGAGAAGTATGAGGTAATGCATTTGGAGAAGGCTAACAAGGTAAGGGAATACACATTAAGTGTAGGACACTAAGAAGTGCAGAGGAAAAAGGAACCTTGGAGTGCATGTCCACAGATCCCTGAAGGTGGCAGGCCAGGTAGATAAGCAGGTTAAGAAAGCATATGGAATACTTGCCTTTATTGGCCGAGGCATAGAATACAAGAGCAGGGAGGTTATGCTTGAACTGTATAAAACACTAGTTAGGGCACAGCTAAAGTACTACGTACAGTTCTGGCCACGAGAGAAGTTACAGAGGAGATTTACAAGGATGTTGCCTAGACTGGAGAATTTTAGCTATGAGGAAAGATTGGATAGGCTGGGGGTTGTTTTCTTTAGAACAGAGGAGGCTGAGGGGAGACCTAAGTGAGGTATATAAAATTATGAGGGACCTAGATAGAGTCGACAGGAAGGACCTATTTCCCTTAGCAGGGGGGTCAACAACTAGTGGGCATAGATTTACAGTAATAGGTAGAAGGTTTAGAAGGGATCTGAGTGGAAATTTCTTTACCCAGAGTGGTGAGGGTTTGGAACTCACTGCCTGAAAGGGTGGTCGAGGCAGAAACCCTCACTATATTTAAAAAGTGCTTGGATGTGCACTTGAAGTGCCATAACCTGCAGGGCTACGGACCTAGAGCTGGAAAGTGGGATTAGGCTGAATAGCTCTTGGTCAGCCAGCGTGGACACGATGGGCCGAAATGGTATCCTTCGTGTTGTAAATTTCTATGATTCTATGATGTACATTCAGCATACGGAAGTTAGTTTGCAGCCTTTAAAAAGCCAGTTATAGATGAAGACTACAACAGCCTATGTGGAGCAACAAGTAAGCAAGGAGCAGTGCTTGACTCAGTCACTTGACTGTCAGCTTGTTTGCATGTCTCAGGAATCTTTTCCTGCGATGTTACAAGAATGTCTACTACAGGAGCAGCTGGCACATGCAGCCAAACAAGGCAGCAGGTCTTGGCACACAGGCAGAGAATAAGATGCCAGCATTTCACGGACTCTGACCTGTAAGCTCTGCAAGGAAATCAAGATAAGGAGACACATGCTGCTGGGCATCTGTGCCAGCAAACATTCCAGAAACGTCCCTCATGCCACCTGGAGAGAGGTGGCACTGTGACTGAGTGGCAACTTACTCAGTTCCAGGAGTACGGACTAGTACTGCAAGAAATTCAGTGACCTGGCTGGGGAAGGCAAGGTAAGATAAGATACTGGCCAAGCTCTCTTTTCTTCTTTTGGCACCCTGGGCACGAACACATTCTTCACTCTCTAAAAGTAACAGTTGTAAAACTAACCCTTCACAATGCTTACTGATTCAGGGGGACACTATCTCAGAATCTTGCATTATGGCTGCCCATTTCTCTAACAGCAATTACTTGCATGCACAACCCTGAAACCCTTCCTTTACTTTGACACGCTGAACCCACCACATCTTTTGCTTCAGTTCAGTATGCCATTTGGCATAGAAACATAGAAAATAGGTGCAGGAGTAGGCCATTCGACCCTTCGAGCCTGCACCGCCATTCAATAAGATCATGGCTGATCATTCCCTCAGTACCCCTTTCCTGCTTTCTCTCCATACCCCTTGATCTCTTTAGCTGTAAGGGCCATATCTAACTCCCTCTTGAATATATCCAATGAACTGGCATCAACAACTCTCTGTAGAAGAGAATTTCACAGGTTAACAACTCTCTGAGTGAAGAAGTTCCTCCTCATCTCAGTCCTAAATGGCCTACCCCTTATCCTAAGACTATGTCCCCTGGTTCTGGACTTCCCCAACATCGGGAACATTCTTCCCGCATCTAACCTGTCCAGTCCCATCAGAATCTTATACGTTTCTATGAGATCCCCTCTCATCCTTCTAAACTCCAGTGAATAAAGGTCCAGTTGATCCAGTCTCTCCTCATATGTCAGTCCAGTCATCCCTGGAATCAGTCTGGTGAACCTTCGCTGCACTCCCTCAATAGTAAAAATGTCCTTCCTCAGATTGTGAGACTAAAACTGAACACAATATTCCAGGTGAGGCCTCACCAAGGTCCTGTACAATTGCAGTAAGACCTCCCTGCTCCTGTATTCAAATCCCCGAGCTATGAAGGCCAACATTCCATTTGCCTTCTTCACCGCCTGCTGTACCTGCATGCTAACTTTCAATGACTGATGAACCATAACACCCAGGTCTCGTTGCACCTTCTCTTTTCCTAATCTGCCACCATTCAGCTAATATTCTGCCTTCGTGTTTTTGCCCCCAAAATAGATAACCTCACATTTATCCACATTATACTGCATCTGCCATGCTTTTGCCCACTCACCTAACCTGTCCAAGTCACCCTGCAGCCTCTTAGCATCCCCCTCACAGCTCACACCGCCACCCAGTTTAGTGTCATCTGCAAACTTGGAGATATTACACTCAATTCCTTCATCAAAATCATTGATGTATATTGTAAATAGCTGGGGTCCCAGCACTGAGCCCTGCGGCACCCCACTAGTCACTGCCTGCCGTTCTGAAAAGGACCCGTTTATCCCGACACTCTGCTTCCTGTCTGCCAACCAGTTCTCTATCCACGTCAGTACATTACCCCCAATACTATGTGCTTTGATTTTGCACACCAATCTCTTGTGTGGGACCTTGTCAAAAGCCCTTTGAAAGTCCAAATACACCATATCCACTGGTTCTCCCTTGTCCATTCTGCTAGTTACATCCTCAAAAAATTCCAGAAGATTCGTCAAGCATGATTTCCCTTTCATAAATCCATGCTGATTGGACCGATCCTGTCACTGCTTTCCAAATGCGCTGCTATTTCATCCTTAATGATTGATTCCAACATTTTCCCCACTATTGATTTCAGGCTAATCAATCTATAATTACCCGTTTTCTCTCTCCCTCCTTTTTTAAAAAGTGATGTTACATTAGCTACCCTCCAGTCCATAGGAACTGATCCAGAGTCGATAGACTGTTGGAAAATGATCACCAATGCATCCACTATTTCTAGGGCCACTTCCTTAAGTACTCTGGGATGCAGACTATCAGGCTCCCGGGATTTATCGGCCTTCAATCCCATCAATTTCCCAAACACAATTTCCCGCCTAATAAGGATATCCTTCAGTTCCTCCTTCTCATTAGACCCACTATCCCCTACTACATTCGGAAGGTTATTTGTGTCTTCCTTTGTGAAGACAGAACCAAAATATTTGTTCATTTGGTCTGCCATTTCTTTGTTCCCCATTATAAATTCACCTGAATCCGACTGCAAGGGACCTACATTTGTCTTCACTAATCTTTTTCTCTTCACATATTTATAGAAGCTTTTGCAGTCAGTTTTTATGTTCCCTGCAAGCTTCCTCTCGTACTCTATTTTCCCCCTCTTAATTAAACCCTTAGTCCTCCTCTGTTGAATTCTAAATTTCTCCCAGTCATCAGGTTTGTTGCTTTTTCTAGCCAATTTATGTGCCTCTTCCTTGATTTTAACACTATCCTTAATTTCCCTTGTTAGCCATGGTTGAGCCACCTTCCCCATTTTATTTTTACTCCAGACAGGAATGTACAATTGCTGATGGCATATTCTACTCAGCTGTTAGCGTGCCTCTAGATGAACTGTTATTTAAAGCTTGTCACGGTCCTTGAGATGTCAATGCTTTCTTCTGTCCCAACCATCGCCATTCCTACATTAGGCTTCCAGCTCTCCTTAATCTTTTCAAATGTTTCCCTTACCTGATTATCGCCATTGAGTCCATGCTACCCATTAGTTTGGAGGCTAAAACAGTCTACCTTGTAATCATTTTTTGTCATTACTGTCATCTTCATTTTTATTCATCCCTCTGGGAACCACAATTGAATGGTGCAGACAATAAGTCCTTCTGAACATTTATTCCTGTCTCCTATTCATGATTTGGCTGAGAACTACAAAGTTTACCCTCAAGGAGAAAGGAGCTTGAATGTTGAGAAAAGACAAGGCTGAAGCAGTTAAACCATCTTCAGCCAGAATTGCTGAGTGGATGATCCATCTTGGTCTCCTTCTGATGTCCCCACCATCACCACAGTCAGTCTTCAGCCAATTCGATTCACTCCACATGATATCAAAAAATGGCTGAGCGCACTGAATACAGCAAAGGCAATGGGCCCTGACAACATCCCGGCTGTTGTGCTGGAGACTTGTGCTGCAGAGCTAGCTGTGCCTTAAGCCAAGCTGTTCCAGTACAGCTACAACACTGGCATCTACCCGACAATGTGGTAAACTGCCCAGGTATGTCCTGTGCACAAAAAGCAGGACAAATCCAATCCAGACAATTACCGCCCCATCAGCCTAATCTCAATGCAATGTGATGGAAGATATTGTCGACTTTGCTATCAAGCGGCACTTACACACCAACTGCTTACTGAAGCTCAGTTTGGGTTCTGCCAGGACCACTCAGCTCCAAACCTCATTACCGCCTTGGTCCAAACATGGACAAAAGAGCTAAATTCCAGAGGTGAGGTGAGAGTGACTGCCCTTGACATGAAGGCAGCATTTGACCAAGTGTGGCATCAAGCAGCCCTAGTAACATTGAAGTCAATGAGGTCAGGATATAAACTCTCCAAAGCTGGAGTCACACTTAGCACAAAGGAGCATGGTCACGGTTGATGGAGGCCAATCATCTCAGCCCCAGGACATCGCTGCAGGAGTTCCAGGATCAGATTAGCCATGATCTTATCAAATGGTGCAGCAGACTCGAGGGGCCAAATGGCCTACTCCTGCTCCTATTTCTTATGTTCTTATATTCTTATGTTGCAGGAGTTCATCTGGGCAGCGTCCTAGGACCAAGCATCTTCAACTGCTTCATCAATGATCTTCCCTCCACCATAAGGTCAGAAGTGGGGATGTTCACTGATGATTGCACAATGTTCAGTTCCATTTGCAACTCCTTCGATAATGAAGCAGTTCGTGTCAACATACAGCAAGACCTGGATGACATTCAGGCTTGGGCTGATAAGCGGTAAGTAACATTCGTGCGACACAAGTGCCAGGCAATGACTATCTCCAACAGGCGAGAGTCTAACCACCTCCCCTTGGCATTCAATGGCATTATCTTTGTCGAATCCACCATCATCAACACCCTGGGGGTCACCATTGACCAGAAACCTAACTGGACCAGCCACATAAATACTGCGGCTACAAGAGCAGGTCAGAAGCTGGGTATTCTGTGGCAAGTATCTCACCTCCTGACTTCCCAAAGCCTTTCCACCATCTACATGGCACAAGTCAGGAGTGTGATGGAATACTCTCCACTTGCCTGGATGAGCGCAGCTCCAACAACACTCAATTAGCTCGACACCATCCAGGACAAAGCAGCCCAAATGATTGGTACCCCATTTAACACCTTAAAAATTCACTCCCTCCACCACGGGAGGCACCGTGGCTGCAGTGTGTACCATCTACAAGATGCACTGTAGCAACTCATAAGAACATAAGAACATAAGAAATAGGAGCAGGAGTCGGTCATATGGCCCCTCGAGCCTGCTCCACCATTTAATATGATCATGGCTGATCTGATCATGGACTCAAGTCCACTTCCCTGCCCACTCTTCATAACCCCTTATTCCCTTATCGTTTAAGAAACTGTTTATTTCTGTCTGAAACTTATTTAATGTCCCAGTTTCCACAGCTCTCTGAGGCAGCGAATTCCACAGATCCACAACCCTCTGAGAGAAGAAATTTCTCCTCATCACAGTTTTAAATGGGCGGCCCCTTATTCTAAGATTATGCCCTCTAGTTCTAGTCTCCCCCATCAGTGGAAACATCCTCTCTGCATCCACCTTGTCAAGCCTGCTCATAATCTTATACGTTTCGATAAGATTACCTCTCATTCTTCTAAATTCCAATGAGTAGAGGCCTAACCTACTCAGCCTTTCCTCATAAGTCAACCCCCTCATCTTTGGAATTGACCTTGTGAACCTTCTTTGAACTGCCTCCAAAGCAAGTATATCCTTTCATAAATATAGAAACCAAAACTGCACGCAGTATTCCGGGTGTGGCCGCACCAATACCCTGTACAACTGCAGCAAGATTTCCCTGCTTTAATACTCCATCCCCTTTGCAATAAAGGCCAAGATTCCATTGGCCTTCCTGATGACTTGCTTACCTGCATACTAACCTTTTGTGTTTCATGCACAAGTACCCCCAGGTCCTGTTGTACTGCAGCATTTTGCAATCTTTCTCCATTTAAACAATAACTTGCTCTTTGATTTTTTCTGCCAAAGTGCATGACCTCACACTTTCCAACATTATACTCCATCTGCCAAATTTTTGCCCACTCACTTAGCCTGTCTATGTCCTATTGCAGATTTTTTGTGTTCTCCTCACACATTGTGTGATGTATGTAGCACTCAAATCACAAATGACTCCACACAGTCTGGTGTTGCAGTAACTGCTGTGACCTTGGTCCTTTATTGTGTAACTCCAGAGTGCCCCTCAGGTGTGGTGGGCAGCTTTTTATACTCTGTCTCGCAGGTACTTTTGGGTCTCACAGCACAGTGCCTCTTGAGGCGCACCATTGTAACTATATTTTTAATGTACATGGACAATACATAACAACATCTCACTCTCCCTCCTCCCCCCGCCCCCGCCCAGTTCCAAAAGCAAATTGCCGGTAACCTCGGCCTTGTTGGTCCTGGTTGATTTGTGAGTGTAAGTCCATGACCATCCACTTCCCTCTCCCCACCCCCCTCCCCATGTAGAGATTATGCTTGCGATCCGGTGCAAGCATGTGGTATTTGCAGTCCTTACATGGGTGATACAAGTACACAAACATAATCTCCAGTAGAAAGCAGGTACACATAGACAGTACATTTGTATGATACATATAGATGCGTTGAAGAGTTATATCAAAAGCTTGCAGGTACACTGAATAGTTATTAAATCCCAGCTCCATTGGGTGAGGTATGGTGGCGGCATACTGCTCCTTTTTGCCCGAGGTAATGGGCTGCTCTGAGACAGGGTATGTCAACTAGAGCGTTGCCTCTATTCTCAGAAAATAGTTGCCTTTGTGGCTTGTATTCAGCCACTGAACAATTGCATAAATCACATAAAATCAGAAATCGCATTAATCTATTAGTCATGTTAGTCACAGATGCATTAATCTTTTTAACTGTGCATTGTGATATTAACTCTTTTCACCAATCATATCAATCATTTTAATCACAGTAATCATTTTAGGATGAAAATATTAACTTGTCATAAATCACGTCATCATACAAATCACAGTAATAATTTTGACTCACTCTTGCCCTTACAAAAGTCTCTTTGTGGGGACCGCCAATGGTGTAAGGCCCCTTTAAGACTCTCGGGTACATTTCCCTTTTAAGACACCATTTTGTTTTCCCCACGAGGTTTCTACTGGGCGCCGCCATTTTAGGTGCTCTGCTGGTGCCTGCCTGCCTCTCTCTACAGAACTCTGCTGCCACGAGGCTCGCCGCCATCTTGAACTCGCTGTGTTGCTGCCTGCTCTCCCTCTCCCTCTCTCTCAAGAGCCGCCACACTCTGAACGCACCCGGGAGTCGCAACATACCGGCCCCCGCACCGCCGCATCCTCCGGAGCACCCCACGCAGCTGACCTCTTTGCCCGGGAGCCGCCACACACACACACACGTCCTCCGGAGCCGGCCTCCTCACTGCCACAGGTGATCCTGGACGAGTCCCGGTCCTCGGAGCACCGGCCCTCACGACATCGCCGAGCGAATCCCGCTCCCGAAACTGCCGATTCACCACTCCTCCCGCTGCAAGCCCCGCGAACGGCTGTCTCTGCCTGCGAACATGGGGGACAGCGGTCTGTGGAGGAATGAAGTCATCCCAGCTCCCATTGACCTTCCTCATCCATCTCCTGCCGAGGAGCATCAGCCCATCACCTGCAATGATCCACAAAGGTAAACCATGCGTCTCGCCACCATGAGATACCTGCACATCCGCTCTGCCAAGAACAGGTATCAGTTCCTTGGTGTAGGTGCGCAGCTTCGCCGTGACCGGGACCAGTTTGGGTCATGCAGCTGGGTTGATCCACAGTTTATCAAAGGTTTCCTGACTCATCAGCGACTGACCCGACCCTGTGTCCACTTCCATACTCACTGGGGCTCCATTAATCTTGACTTCCATAATCACTGGGGCCAAATCGCCGGTACACGTATACAGTCCAAACACATCTTCTTCTACCTGGGGCTGGGATGCCCGTCGAGCCAAACCGCAAAGCTCCTCGCTGGATAGCAGATCATCTACATCTCCTCAGCCACACGGTGAGTCGTGTTTCTTTTGCACATACGCTGAAGATGGCCTTTCGCGTGGCATGTATTGCACGTATACTCTGCAAACCTGCACCGGTGAGCCCCATGGCTTCCTCCGCAGTGCCAGCATGGTGCTACTCGATTCGCCCCCCTCGGCGGACTCTGAGTTCCAGGACCCTGAGGTCCGTGCTCTCTGCCCTGGGCAAAGCCACGTTCTGCAGTTTTGTCCATGACGGACGCTATCCTGTGAATAGTACCTGCCGGGTTCGAGACTGTGTGGATCATCTGCTTGGTACTGCAAGTCGAGGTCATAAATGCCCAGCTGATGTTAATGGCTTGCTGCAGGCTGACTGTAGGTTCAGTAGATAGCAGCTTATGAAGGATACCCTCATGGCCAATCCCCATAACAAAGACGTCTCGCAATGCCTCGTTAAGTTGTGTGCCAAAATCGCACGGCGCTGCAAGTCTCCTGATGTCCACAGCATATTTTGTGACATCCTGGCCCTCGGGTCTGCAGTGGTGGTAGAATTTGTGCCTGGACGTGAGGATGCTCTCCTTCAGTTTCAGTTGGTTGCGACTGAGTTCAATCAGCTGCTCATATGACTTGTCCTTGGCGCTCGCGGGTGCCAGCAAATCCCTGACGAGATGGTAAACCTCATCGCGGTAAACTGGATAGCAATATCGCCTTACACTTCTCTATCAGTGCATTCGTGTTCCCTGTCAGGTTGTTTGCTATAAAATAGTACTTGAGCCTTTCTGTAAAGGCATCCCTGTCATTACCCTCTGTGAAATCCTTTAGCGTGCCCAAAGTAGCCATGGTTGCGTGAAGAGCTCGTCTGAGTTCTCATCGCCAATTTGTGATGTATGTAGCACTCAAATCACTGACTCCACACAGTCTAGTGTTGTAGTAACTGCTGTGACCTTGGTCCTTTATTGTGTAACTCCAGAGTGCCCCTCAGGTGTGGTGGGCAGCCTTTTATACTCTGTCTTGCAGGTGCTTTCGCATCTCCCACCACAGTGCCCCTTGTGGCGCACCATTGTAACTATACATTTAATGTACATGGACAATACATAACACATTGCTTTGCTCCCATCTTTGTATCGTCAGCAAACTTGGCTATGTTACACTCGGTCCCTTCCTCCAAGTCGTTAATATAGATCGTAAATAGTTGGGGTCCCAGCACTGATCCCTGCGGCACCCCACTGGTTACTGATTGCCAACCCAAGAATGAATCATTTATCCCTACTCTCTGTTTTCTGTTCTGTATTGTCATCAAGGCTTCTTCGACAGCACCTCCCAAGCCCATGACCTCTACCACCTAGAAGGACAAGGGCAGCAGGCGCATGGGAACACCTGCACATTCTCCTTCAAGACACATGCTATCCTGACTTGGAAATATATCACTGTTCCCTAATTGTTGCTGGGTCAAAATCCTGGCACTCCCATCCAAACAGTACTGTGGGAGTACCTTCACCATATTAACTGCAGCAGTTCAAGAAGGCAGTTCACCACCATCTTCCCAAAGGCAACTAGGGATGGACAATAAATGCTGGCCTTGAATGGATTCAAATTTACGTATCGGGGCAATGAATCCAATGTTTGGATTTTGTGTACTAAGCAAACCCCTCGCATTCACTTTCATGAAACATTTTATGGATTAAGTATTAAGTGATCTATATAATCATTTTTTGTTGAACATAAAGGGCCCGAACATGGTCGAAGCCAAGGCCCGCCCAAGTGCTGCCCAAAGTAGCGCCGATGGTCGCCGAGAGGCCGGGCGGTACTTTGCCAGGAAGATCCCTCTAAAATAGGTGGCAGTATCGCCCGGTGGCAAAATAACAGCTTACGCCATTAATCTGGGCGGCAACGGGCAGCAGCTCTTAATCTCGGCGGCAAATGCGCTTGCTGCCCAAGTGGTGCCGAGGATGGAGTCGAGCCCAGGGAGGGTGGAGGAGATGAAAATAAAAACTATTACCCCAAAAAAATAAACACCGGAACACCTTCAGGGGACCCCATCCAGGTAAGACGCTGTAAAACCTTTTCTTGCAGGTCTTGGTACTTATTGTCGGGGTGAGACCTGCCTCCGCACAGTGCTCCTGCCCCCTGCTGGCGCCGACTCCCACCCGCACTAATCTGGCAGCTCGGCGGGCGGGAGGACACTTGCACTACTTGGCCGCCAGCAGCCGTCAGCGGGCGGTTCCCAGTGGTACTCCCCTCCCGCCTGCTGCAGCCCGAGTGGAAACTGGAACAGAGGGGAGACCGGTGGCAAAACTCGTCGGCAGTGGACGGCATTGGGCAGTAAGGCCACCAATATCGAGGCCAAAGATTACACCTTCCATAATTTGAATGATTTATTCAATACTTTAAGTATTCCATATCATATAACATGTTATTTGGTAATAAACCAGAACATAAAACTTATTCTGCACATAAAGTGAGTCGTTATCGTACATTCCTGATTTATTTCTCCTCAGAGTAGTTGACATGTGGAATCGACTCCAACAAACTTAAGGGGGCCGAAGTTGCCCTTTTCCTTCAGGCCTGTTACCACCGCAAATCAGCGTCCAAACTGTGAGAGGAGTGGCCACCGACTTTTGCTGATAGCCTAATTGCCCTCCCGAGTTTTGCCAGCGGTGCCCGATCCCCCCTCTACCACTCTGCTGCCGATCCGCGGTAACCGTGGGCACTGCCGATCTAACCCGCCTCCCCCACCCCCACCCCCCGCGACGGCGACATTCCTCTCCGAAAATCTTCGGCCCGCCCGGCGGTGCCAAAAGAAGCTTTCACCCGGTGGTCCAGTGAGGCTGTGGCCTTCTGTAGCGGTGGTGCGGCTTCCCTTAAAGGGGAGGGTGCACTGCCGCTGCCGCCATGTTTTTTTTAATGTCAGCCGACTGCCTTGTCGGTACGACAAATATGCTCCGGATTCGGCCAGGCCACCAATAGGCAGCCTGGCACCCCCTCTTTGACCCGGCCAAAACCCTCACTGGTGGCCCAGTGGCTTGATGTTTTAAAAGAACGGAGGTTCCCCCCTTTAAGTGAAGGGGAGAGCCATGGTGACGCGGCGCTGTGATAGGTCATCACGGCGGTGACTCCGCTCCGCACCCCCCAACTTCCACCCCTCAGTTGTTGTCACCGCCCCCATTATGACCGACTTCCAGATCAAAAAAAAACAAAGTGTACAATTTTGCGAAAGAGCCGACCTGAACCGCAGCTACGGTAAAAACCACCGAAACAGTTTCAGGCGAGGGGCAATTTGTACCCCAAGGTATGTTAATTAATCCTTAAAAAGAACCCAGAGAGCTAACTGGGACTAATGGGGCAAAATTGCCACTTTTTATAACCCCATTAGCGCCTCCCGGAAAATTGCTTGGGAGTTTGCGGAGGCGCTGGCACTGCAGCAGACGGTTAGTACCCTGGACCATGTGCGACAACCCCTCAATGCACCGCGCCAACCCATTAACGCCCCGCGGGCCATGAGGCTGGCGGATATCCGCTCTCGGGGAGCTTCTTAAAGGAGAGGGTGTCAGTGCCCTGCCCGCCATCTTTTTTTGTCTGCCGACTCTCGGGTCGGCTCAACAATGGTGGCCTTAGCGTGGTCCAGGCCGCCATCGTGCAGCCCGGCACTCTGTCTTTAGTGCCGTGATGCAGGCCCGGTCGCTCGCTGCACTGGTGGCCCAGTGGAGGCCATCAGAGGCCTTGGAGAGTGTGCAGTGGCCTTCCCCTTTAATTGAAGGGGAGGGACATTGAAGCACGCCAGTGCTACGTGGAGCATCCATGTCGCGCTTCCTTCAACACCCCAGTTACTGCCCCCAAAGGAAGTGGAGCGTGCGAGATTGGATTTCACTTCCTTTGACGGGCAGTAAGGGCAATTTCGTGGCGGGAGTGGGATTTCTGCACCGGGCGCAGAATGTCCCGGCCCCAGAAGGTTCCCGCCCCCAGTCAGGGCACAGGGTAATTTCGCCCCCTAAAGGTTATAGTGATAGAAGCATATCGATAACAAACACTGTGGATCTGTGGATCACTGTGACTTCATTTCTTTTGCGATTATGAGAATATTAGCCGGGAAATAGAACTAGTCAAAATATATTAGGTACACATCCATTAGATGGAAATTTTACTGAATTTTATGGAGAGGTTTACCTCTGATTGTTAGTCTCTTCCATGAATTGGAAAATAAATTGTGAGGACTTCATGTCAGTACAAATTGCACATAGTTTATCAGAAGGACCAGCTTCAATGGCCAAGTGAATTGCTTCCACGCTGGAAACCTCCTCCTTAGTCTCTGCCAATTTTGCTCAATGACTGGCCACTCAGAGGCATAAACCCCTTCAAATGAACCCTTCCAATGTATAGCCCCAGAAATTCGGCACCTTACCCCCAGAGTGCTAACAGCTCGCGCTCAAATGGGGAACATAAGAACATAAAAATTAGGAACAGGAGTAGGCCATCTACCCTTCGAGCCTCGAGCTCCGCCATTCAACAAGATCATGGCTGATCTGGCCGTGGACTCAGCTCCACTTACCCGCCCACTCCCCATAACCCTTAATTCCCTTATTGGTTAAAAATCTATCTATCTGTGACTTGAATACATTCAATGAGCTAGCCTCAACTGCTTCCTTGGGCAGAGAATTTCACAGATTCACAACCCTCTGGGAGAAGAAATTCCTTCTCAACTCGGTTTTAAATTGGCTCCCTGTATTTTGAGGCTGTGCCCCCTAGTTCTAGTCTCCCCGACCAGTGGAAACAACCTCTCTGCCTCGATCTTGTCTATCCCTTTCATTATTTTAAATGTTTCTATAAGATCACCCCTCATCCTTCTGAACTCCAACGAATAAAGACCCAGTTCACTCAATCAATCATCATACGGTAACCCCCTCATCTCCGGAATCAGCCTAGTGAATCGTCTCTGTACCTCCTCCAAAGCTAGTATATCCTTCCTTAAGTAAGGTGACCAAAACTGCACGCAGTAGTCCAGGTGCGGCCTCACCAATACCCTATACAGTTGCAGCAGGACCTCCCTGCTTTTGTATTCCATCCCTCTCGCAATGAAGGCCAACATTCCATTCGCCTTCCTGATTACCTGCTGCACCTGCAAACTAACTTTTTGGGATTCCTGCACAAGGACCCCCAGGTCCCTCTGCATCGCAGCATGTTGTAATTTCTCCCCATTCAAATAAGATTCCCTTTTACTGTTTTTTTTCCCAAGGTGGATGACCTCACACTTTCCGACATTGTATTCCATCTGCCAAACCTTAGCCCATTCGCTTAACCTATCTAAATCTCTTTGCAGCCTCTCTGTGTCCTCTACACAACCCGCTTTCCCACTAATCTTTGTGTCATCTGCAAATTTTGTTACACTACACTCTGTCCCCTCTTCCAGGTCATCTATGTATATTGTAAACAGTTGTGTCCCAGCACCGATCCCTGTGGCATACCACTAACTACCAATTGCCAACCTGAAAAGGACCCATTTATCCCGACTCTCTGCTTTCTGTTCGCCAGCCAATTCTCGATCCATGCTAATACATTTCCACTGACTACGCGTACCTTTATCTTCTGCAGTAACCTTTTGTGTGGCACCTTATCGAATGCCTTTTGAAAATCTAAATACACCACATCCATCGGTACAACACTATCCACCATGCGCGTTATATCCTCAAAGAATTCCAGTAAATTAGTTAAACATGATTTCCCCTTCATGAATCCATGCTGCTTCTGCTTGATTGTACTATTCCTATCTAGATGTCCCGGTATTTCTTCCTTAATGATAGTTTCAAGCATTTTCCCCACTACAGATGTTAAACTAACCGGCTTATAGTTACCTGCCTTTTGTCTGCCCCCTTTTTTAAACAGAGGCGTTACATTAGCTGCTTTCCAATCCAATGGTACCTCCCCAGAGTCCAGAGAATTTTGGAAGATTATAACGAATGCATCTGCTATAACTTCCGTCATCTCTTTTAATACCCTGGGATGCATTTCATCAGGACCAGGGGACTTGTCTACCTTGAGTCCCATTAGCCTGTCCAGCACTACCCTCCTAGTGATAGTGATTGTCTCAAGGTCCTCCCTTCCCACATTCCTGTGACCAGCAATTTTTGGCATGGTTTCTGTGTCTTCCACTGTGAAGACCGAAGCAAAATAATTGTTTAAGGTCTCAGCCATTTCCACATTTCCCATTATTAAATTCCCCTTCTCATCTTCTAAGAGACCAACATTTACTTTAGTCACTCTTTTCCGTTTTATATATCTGTAAAAGCTTTTACTATCCGTTTTTATGTTTTGCGCAAGTTTACCTTCGTAATCTATCTTTCCTTTCTTTATTGCTTTCTTGGTCATTCTTTGCTGTCATTTATCACTTTCCCAATCTTCTATTTTCCCACTAACCTTGGCCACCTTATACGCATTGGTTTTTAATTTGATATTCTCCTTTATTTCCTTGGTTATCCATGGCTGGTTATCCCTTCTCTTACCGCCCTTCTTTTTCACTGGAATATATTTTTGTTGAGCACTATGAAAGAGCTCCTTAAAAGTCCACTGTTTCTCAATTGTGCCACCGTTTAGTCTGTGTTCCCAGTCTACTTTAGCCAACTCTGCCCTCATCCCACTGTCGTCGCCTTTGTTTAAGCATAGTACGCTTGTTTGAGACACTACTTCCTCACCCTCAATCTGTATTACAAATTCAACCATACCGTGATCACTCATTCCGAGAGGATCTTTTACTAGGAGATCGTTTATTATTCCTGTCTCATTACACAGGACCAGAACAAAGATAGCTTGCTCCCTTGTAGGTTCTGTAACATACTGTTCTAAGAAACAATCCCGTATGCATTCTATGAATTCCTCCTCCAGGCTACCCCGTTCGATTTGATTTGACCAATCGATATGTAGGTTAAAATCCCCCATGATTACTGCCGTTCCTTTTTCACATGCCTCCATTATTCCCTTGATTATTGTCCGCCCCACTGTGAAGTTATTATTTGGGGGCCTATAAACTACGCACACCAGTGACTTTTTCCCCTTACTATCTCTAATCTCCACCCACAATGATTCAACATTTTGTTCATTAGAGCAAATATCGTCTCTCACAACTGTCCTGATATCATCCTTTATTAACAGAGCTACCTCACCTCCTTTCCCTTCTTGTCTATCTTTCCGAATCGTCAGATACCCCTGTATGTTTAATTCCCAGTCTTGGCCACCCTGAAACCACGTTTCTGTAATGACCACCAAATCATACCCATTTGTAATGATTTGTGCCATCAACTCATTTATTTTATTTTGAATGCCACGTGCGTTTAGGTAGTATGTTTTAATATTAGTTTTTAAACCATGATTTTTAGTTTTGACCCCTCCTGCAGCCCCTTTACATTCAGTGGCCCTTTTTGTTTTTTGTCTTGGGTTTCTCTGCCCTCCACTTTTACTCATCTCCTTTCTGTCTTTTGCTTTTGTCTCCTTTTTGTTTCCCTCTGTCTCCCTGCATTGGTTCCCATCCCCCTGCCATATTAGTTTAACTCCTCCCCAACAGCACTAGCAAACACTCCCCCTAGGACATTGGTTCCGGTCCTGCCTAGGTGCAGACCGTCCGGTTTGTACTGATCCCACCTCCCCCAGAACCAGTTCCAATGCCCCAAGAATTTGAATCCCTCCCTGCTGCACCACTGCACAAGCCACGTATTCATCTGAGCTATCCTGCGATTCCTACTCTGACTAGCACGTGGCACTGGTAGCAATCATGAGATTACTACTTTTGAGGTCCTACATTTTAATTTAGCTCCTAGCTCCTTAAATTCGTCTCGTAGGACCTCATCCCTTTTTTTACCTATATCGTTGGTACCAATGTGCACCACAACAACTGGCTGTTCACCCTCCCTTTTCAGAATGTCCTGCGCCCGCTCTGAGACATCCTTGGCCCTTGCACCAGGGAGGCAACATACCATCCTGGAGTCTCGGTTGCGGCCGCAGAAACGCCTATCTATTCCTCTAACAATCAAATCCCCTATCGCTATCGCTCTCCCACTCTTTTTCCTGCCCTCCTTTGCAGCAGAGCCAGCCACGGTGCCATGAACTTGGCTGCTGCTGCCCTCCCCTGATGAGTCATCCCCCTCAACAGTACTCAAAACGGTGTATCTGTTTTTCAGGGGGATGACCGCAGGGGACCCCTGCACTACCTTCCTTGCACTGCTCTTCCTGCTGGTCTTCCATTCCCTAGCTAGCTGTGGACCCTTTCCCTGCGGTAAGACCAATTCACTAAACGTGCTATTCACGTCATTCTCAGCATCGTGGATGCTCCAGAGTGAATCCACCCTCAGCTCCAATTCCGCAATGCGGTCTGTCAGGAGCTGGAGGCGGATACACTTCCCGCATATGTTGTCGTCAGGGACACCGGAAGTGTCCCTGAGTTCCCACATGGTACAGGAGGAATATAACACATGACCGAGCTCTCCTATCATGACTTAACCCTCAGATACACTTAAATTGGCAACAACAATGCTAAAGTTTACTCCCTGATATAGAAGAGAAAAAAGAAAAACTACTCACCAATCACAAGCCAATCACTTACCCCCTTTGCTGTGACGTCACCTTTCTGTTTCTTTCTACTTCTTTTTTGCCTTCTCCCTGTAGCTGCACCGGCTCGCCTCTCGCCGACCCGGACTCACATTGCTCCCAACTGCCGCCGCGATGGGCCTTTATAGGCTCCTCGCCGACCCCGGAACTCACACCTCTCCACGCACCTCCTCGACGCTGCTCCCGACTCAGCGACGCACCTCCTCACGCTGCTCCCGACTGCCGCCACGGGGAGGGTCAAGGAGCCCGGGATTTTGGGCATCGGACTTCATTGTAATGTAGTTGGCGCTGTAGTAGGAGCCTGCACAGGTTAGTGTTACAATTTCCAGGGATAAGTGCGAACACAGCGCACGTTAATACATGAATTGCGTAAACCAGCCTTATAAATTGATTATGACTATCTGAGAATTAAAAGGCTGTCTCCTTGGGGTGAGTAAGATGGACAGAATTGTTTTTCCTTTTGTTTTTGTGTACTTTAAAAAAAATGAGTTTTGTTCCTCTTGGTAGCTTTTAGCTGCTGGGACTTGTCTAGCAATGGGTTTCTTTACAGTATCTGCATTGCCTGTGCTTTCACAATGTTCTCTGCTTTTCCACATTGTGCTTTGAATCAATCTGAACCGATCTGATCTGAGACCACTTCCCTCCCACATTTCAAACACTCAAGTTCTTGCAGTTGGCTGCGTCCTGCTGTTTGCAAATGGAGCGTCTGCTGGAGGTCAGTTTTTTTGGAATGTTGAGAGTCTCCGAGGAGACATTTCTCAGAGTCAGTTTCTGCAGCATCCAATCTGAAAACAGAGTGATTGGGTTGGATCACGGGGATCTGAAGGAGGAATGGGTGGGCCTCGAAGTCTGTGATTGGAATGCTGTTGGGGGTCAGGTAGGAAGATCGCAGGCCTTGGGTGTATTGTTGGGGGGTCAGGAGTTTTGCGCTGGGGCGCTAGGTGGTCAGGGCCAGTTCTGGGGGGAGATCAGGGGGTCTGGAGGTCGGAGTCGGGAGTTCGTCGGAGATCTCAAACCAGGAGCAGCGGTGATTGTGGTAAGCACTTACCTTTATTTACTTACATGTTTGGAATTGGTTTTCCCGGAGGCAATCAGCACTGGCGCTGGCTGCCTCAGGGGCAAACCAAAGTTGCAGCAGAGACCAAAAGTCGGCATTAGGCCCCTTATTTTCACAGGTAAATGGGCTAATGCCAGATTCAGATATGGGCAAAGGATGCCTCTTGTTTGGGCTTTACCAAGAAGGCGCCTGGCATGATCCGCACCAGAAGTGTGCATGTACAGTGCGGAAGCCATGTTGGGCACAAATCAGCACCCGCTGTGTGAGTTTCTAGCCCACAACCTTTAGGAATATGGATTAGAATTTAGAACACAAGCGATTAGATCCAGGCAGACCAGCTTGCAAATTATATTTCCCACATAAAACATCAGTTTGAGACAACAGAATTTCATTAAAGTCATCTCATTGAATAGTCACACATAATGTTGTGGAATAGCTTCATTCTTGTGAGCATATCAGTGGTTAGCTGCAAGAACTCCACTCCTAAAAGGGGGTAGATAACCAAACTAGCTGTCTGATTGGCCAATTCCTAGACCTAGAAAGCTGAGAAGGGTCACAGTTCAAATCTTTGGCTTCCGGCCCACTAAGAAAGAAAGCACAAAGGAAGTCTACAACAATCTGGCTCAGAAGTCAAACACCAAGAACGAGAGCTCCCTTCTGAAGTTGAGTAAATTCCAAGAAATTATCTGGCCAACAGGGATAATGGTACTATTGTGTTCCTAACACAAATGAGGCTGCACACAGGGAGGTTAAAGTAACAGTGACCTCAGTCTTTAATAAGCCACTCCAGAGTGAGGAACAGGCCTTAGGGGCCAGCTTATATACGGTGCTCCCAAAGGATGCTGGGATCCCTTGAAACTTCAGGGGATGAGCTCCCTGGTGGCGGAATATGGGAGTGCATGCTTTACAGATACACAACATCACTCCCCCTCCAAAGTCAAAGTGAAAACTATTTACAAGGTGAGGCGGTCGGGAGCTTTTCTTTCCCTGGTGGACCGCCTCAGTACAAATGTCTGTTCTGGTGTGTTGGCCGTGCCCTCGCTAGGCTGGCGTGTTGTTGGACTTGCAGGGCTGCTGGGTGAGCCTGGCCTTGATGGGCTGTTGGGCGTGATGGGTTCGATTTCCTGGTCCGGCGTGGTGTCGTTGATCCTTTGGGTGTGTGTTGTGGGCTCAAAAAAAGGTGGAGTCTGCTGTGGGTTATTCAAGGCAGTCTGTGAACTGCAGCCTCGTTTGCTCCAGGTGCTTTCTGCAAATTTGTCCATTGTCTAGTTTGACTACAAACACCCTACTCCCTTCTTTAGCTATCACCGTGCCCGTGATCCACTTGGGACCATGTCCATAGTTTAGCACGTACACAGCGTCATTCAGATCAATTTCCCGTGACACAGTGGCGCGACGATCGTTTACATTTTGTTGCTGCCGCCTGCTCTCTACCTGATCATGCAGGTTGGGGTGAACCAGCGAGAGTCTGGTTTTAAGTGTCCTTTTCATGAGTAACTCAGCCGGGGGCACCCCTGTGAGCGAGTGGGGTCTCGTGTGATAGCTGAGCAGTACTCGGGACAGGCGAGTTTGGAGTAAACCTTTTGTGACTCGTTTAAGGCTCTGTTTGATGGTTTGTACTGTCCACTCTGCCTGCCCCCCCCCATTGGATGCTGGTTTAAATGGGGATGAGGTGACATGTTTGATCCCATTGTGGATCATGATTTCTTTAAATTCAGCAGTGGTGAAACATGGCCCGTTGTCACTGACCAGTATGTCAGGCAGGCTGTGGGTGGCAAACATGGCCCTCAGGCTTTCAATGGTGGTGGTGGCGGTGCTTCCCGACATTATTTCACATTCAATCCATTTTGAAAAAACATCCACCACCACCAGGAACATTTTACCGAGAAACGGGCCCGCATAGTTGACATGGATCCTCGAACATAGTCTGGAGGGCCAGGACCACAAACTTAGTTGTGCCTCTCTGGGCGCGTTGCTCAACTGAGCACATACACTGCATTGCCATACACAGGACTCTAAGTCAGAGTTGATACCGGGCCACCACACGTGGGATCTGGCTATCGCTTTCATCATTACGATACCCGGGTGTGCGCTGTGGAGATCCGAGATGAACGTCTCCCTGCCCTTTTTTGGTAGCACTACGCGGTTACCCCACAACTGGCAGTCTGCCTGAATGGACAGCTGCTGAAATGGCTTGATTGGCTCCTGCATTTCAACGAGGATGCTGGCCCAGCTCCCATGCTGTACACAGTTTTTTACTAGGGTCAGCAGAGGATCTTGGCTGGTCCAAGTCCTAATCTGGCGGGCCGTGACAGGTGATTTATCATTTTCAAATGCTTCCATGACTATCAACAAGTCTGCGGGCTGCGCCACCATCAGCAAGTTTGCAGGCTGCGCCATTTCCACCCCCGTGGTGGGCAATGGTAGCCGACTGAGAGCATCCGCACAGTTCTCAGTGCGTGGCCTATGGCGGATGGTATAGTTATACACTGATAGCGTGAGTGCCCACCTTTGTATGCGGGCTGAGGCATTAGCATTTATCCCCTTGTTTTCAGCGAACAGGGATGTGAGGGGCTTGTGATCGGTTTCCAGCTCAAATTTGAGGCCAAGCAGGTACTGATGCATTTTCTTTACCCCGAATACACAATCTAATGCCTTTTTCTCAATCATGCTATAGGCCCTCTCGGCCTTAGACAAGCTCCTGGAAGCATAGGCGACAGGTTGCAACTTCCTCGCAACATTAGCTTGTTGTAATACACACCCGACTCCGTACGATGATGCGTCACATGATAGCACAAGTCTTTTACACGGGTTATACAATACAAGCAGCTTGTTGGAGCATAAAATGTTTCTGGCTTCCTCATGTTTTTTTTACCATACCCAGTTCTAACCTATGTGCAATAACACATGTAGGGGCTCTAAGAGGGTGCTTAACCCCGGTAGGAAGTTACCAAAATAGTTGAGGAGTCCCAGGAATGACCGCAGCTCCGTGACGTTCTGTAGCCTGGGCGCATTCCTGATAGCCTCTGTCTTGGCGTCTGTGGGCCGAATGCTGTCCGCCGCGATCTTTCTCCCCAAAAACTCCACTTCTGTTGCCATAAAGATGAATTTCGACCTCTTCAGCCGCAGCCCTACACAGTCCAGTCGCTGGAGGACCTCCTCCAGGTTTTGTAGGTTCTCAGCGGTGTCCCGACCCGTGACCAATATGTCGTCCTGAAAGACCACCGTGTGTAGTACCGACTTGAGTAGGCTCTCCATGTTTCCCTGGAAGATCGCTGCAGCCGACTGAATTCCAAACAGGCATCTGTTGTAGATGAACAGTCCCTTGTGCATGCTGATGCAGGTGAGGCCCTTCGAAGACTCCTCCAGCTCCTGCGTCATGTAGGCCGAAGTCAGGTCGAGCTTGGTGAACGTCTTGCCTCCTGCCAGCATCGCAAATAGGTCGTCTGCCTTAGGTAGCGGGTATTGGTCCTGTAGCGAGAAACGATTAATAGTTACTTTATAATCGCCGCAAATCCTGACCGTGCCATCACTTTTGAGTACTGGAACAATCGGGCTGGCCCACTCGCTGAATTCCACTGGGGAGATGATGCCCTCTCATTGCAGCCTGTCCAGCTCGATTTCCACTATTTCCCTCATCATGTGAGGTACCGCTCGCGCCTTGTGGTGAATGGGTTGTGCCTCTGGGACCAAGTGGATCCGCACCTTCACCCCCAAAAAGTTTCCAATGCCTGGCTCAAAAAGGGAAGGAAATTTGTTAAGAACCTGGGTACATGAGGCCTCATCGACATGTGATAGCGCTTGAATGTCATACCAGTTCCAGCGGATTTTGCCCAGCCAGCTCCTTCCAAGCAGTGTGGGGCCATCACCCGGGACAATCCAGAGTGGCAGTTCATGCACCGTGCCCTCGTAGGTGACCTTGACCATGGTGCTACCCAGGACAGTGCTAAGCTCTTTGGTGTATGTTCTCAGTTTCGTGTGGATGGGGCTCAGGGCTGGTCTGAATGCCTTGTTACACCACAGTCTCTCAAACATCATTTTACTCATGATGGATTGGCTAGCACAAGTGTCCAGTTCCATGGCTACGGGTAAGCCATTCAATTTTATGTTTAGCATTATTGGTGGACATTTCGTCGAAAATGTGTGCACCCCATGTGCTTCAGCATCTGCCTCCTCTCTCTGAGGTTCGAAATTGCTTTGATCCACCATGGACCGATCTTCCTCTGCCACGTGGTGGTTAACACGTTTTGCAGAGCTTGCAGCTCATTTGCAAGCTCGTTGGAGGTGTCCCATTGTTCCACAGCTCTTCCAAACATACCCTTTGAAGCGGCATGAATAGGCTGAATGGAAGTCTCCACAACGCCAACAAGGTGTGAATTGCCTTGCATTCATCCTTTGTTGCGGACTCTGAGTCATCTGGGTCACCTGAGGCCTGCTAGCAGTTGCAGACTCGTGGTTTCTGCCCTGTACATTTCTGCTCGCAAACACAGTTCCAGTTAATTTATGAACATTGCTAGCACTTGTGTGCTGAGAGATTTGTTTGGTGTTATCACTGGTGGACATAAACTCCTGTGCTATCGCAATGGCCTTACTGAGGGTCGGTGTCTCTACAGTCAAAAGTTTTCGTAGGATGGTCTCGTGGTCAATGCCCATTACAAAAAAGTCTCTGAGCATTTGCTCCAGGTAGTCATCAAACTCACATTGTCCTGCAAGTCGCCTTAGCTCGGCGACGTAGCTCGCCACTTCCTGACCTTCAGATCGCTGGCACGTGTAGAACCGATACCTCGCCATCAGCATGCTCTCCCTCGGGTTAAGATGCTCCCGAACCAGTGTACACAGCTCCTCATACGACTTATCTGTGGGTTTCACTGGAGCCAGAAGATTCTTCATGAGGCGGTAGGTCGGTGCCCCGCAGTCTGTGAGGAGGACCGCTCTCCTTTTTGCAGCGTTTCCTTCTCCATCCAGCTCGTTGGCTACAAAGTACTGGTCTAGCCATTCGACATAGGCTTCCCAGTCCTCATCCTCCGAGAACTTCTCCAGGATGCCCACAATTTGCTGCATCTTTGCGTTGGATTCGTATTCTCATCGCCAGTTATTGTGTTCCTAATACAGATGAGGCTGCACACAGGGAGGTTAAAGTAACAGTGACCTCAGTCTTTAATAAGACACTCCAGAGAGAGGAACAGGCCTTAGGGGTTGGCTTATATACAGTGCTCCCAAGGGATGCTGGGATCCCTTGGGACTTCAGGGGAAGCACTCCCTGATGGCAGAACATGGGAGTGCATTCTTTACAGATACACAACAGATACATTCTTTGACATGTTCTATGTCACGAGGAGCTTTACAAAATAGGATAAAATTCAGTGTATGAGTAGAATGGGTCTATATTCCCTGGAGTTTAGAAGAATGGGAGGTGATCTTCTTGATAAAATTCTCAGAGGGCTTGACAGGATAAATGCTGAGAGGTTGTTTCCCTGGCTGGAGAGTCTAGAACTCGGGGTCATCGTCTCAGGGTAAGTGGTCAGCCATTTAGGACTGAGATGAAGAGAAATTTCTTCACTCAGAGGTTTGTGAATCTTTGCAATTCTCTACCCCAGTGGGCTGTGGATGCTCAGTCGATGAGTATATTCAAGACAGAGATTGATAGATTTTTGGGCATGAAGGAAATCAAGGGATTTGGGGATAGGGCGGGAAAGTGGAGTTGATGTAGAAGTTGAATATTGGAGCAGGTTCAAGGGGCTGTATGACCTATTCCTACTCTTATTTTTCTGTTCTTATGTTCTTATATAAATGTTACTTTGCTCATTCATATATTTTATCTAAAGTAAATCAGCCTGTTGGCTTATAATTGGCATTGTCTCACTGGGATATGTATCAATCCACCTTCTGGGAGATGAGAAAGGCTCGTGGGTGTATCTATGGTATTCTAGTATCCACTTCACATTACAACCCATGGATTATACTATCGTATGACTAGATAGTGGCAGTAAAGGTAAACTTCTGATTATAAGGGCAGCAGGGTACATTTACAGCAGAGACTGTTGATGCTGAACTCTAGTGAAAACCTAACATTTGGAACAATTGGTGGCAGCTACCTGGGATTCTGATTTGCAGTGGTGATATGAAAGTGGTTTAACATCTAAAATTTAAAAGTGAACTGAACAGAAACAGTGATATTTAAAAATATTACCCTGGCAAAAAGAGCTAGAACTTGAGCTGAAGAAGAAAAAACAATAGTTTCAGTTCAAATAGTGCAAGTTTCAACTCAAGTTGGTGTAACAAGAATGGGAAAAAAATGAGAATAATGTAGACATGAAGAAGAATAAAATAGCGAGGAAGAAGAGAGTGAACAACACAAGTTCAAGGACAGGGAGAAAGGACAAAGATTGAGTGTCATCATGCTCTAGAACTAGGAGAGAAACACTCATTTTAATCTACATATAGATTGGGTTAACCAAGTTGGTAGCAATGCGGTGGAGAAGGATTTCCTGGAGTGTATTAGGGATGGCTTTCGAGACCAATATGTCGAGGAACCAACTAGAGGGCTGGCCATCCTAGACTGGGTGTTCTGTAATGAGAGAGGATTAATTAGTGATCTTGTTGTGCGAAGCCCCCTGGGGAAGAGTGACCATAATATGGTAGAATTCTTTATTAAGATGGGGAGTGACAGTGTTAATTCAGAGACTTAGGTCCTGAACTTAAGGAAAGGTAACTTCGATGGTATGAAACGTGAATTGGCTAGGATAGACTGGCAAATGATACTTAAAGGGTTGATAGTGGATAGGCAATGGCAAACATTTATAGATTACATGGATGAACTTCAACAATTGTACATCCCTATCTGGAATAAAAATAAAATGGAGAAGATAGCTCAACCGTTGCTAACAAGGGAAATTAGGGACAGTGTTAAATCCAAGAAAGAGGCATATAAATTGGTGAGACAAAGCAGCAAACCTGAGGACTTGGAGAAATTTAGAATTCAGCAGAGGAGGATAAAGGGTCTAATTAGGAAGGGGAAAATAAAGTATGAGAGGAAGCTTACAGGGAACATAAAAACTGACTGCAAAAGCTTCTATACGTATGTGAAGAGAAAAAGGTTAGTGAAGACCAATGTAGGTCCTTTGCAGACAAAATCAGCAATGGGAAACAAAGAAATGGCAGACCAATTGAATAAATACTTTGGATCGGTCTTCACTAAGGAAGACACAAATAACCTTCCGGAAGTACTCGGCGTTCGAGGGTGTAGCGAAAAGGAGGAACTGAAGGAAACCTTTGTTAATCAGGAAATTATGTTGGGGAAATTGATGGGATTGAAGGCCGATAAATCCCCAGGGCCTGATAGGCTGCATCCCAGAGTATTAAGGAAGTGGCCCTAGAAATAGTGGATGCATTGGTGATCATTTTCCAACATTCTATTGACTCGGGATCAGTTCCTATGGACTGGAAGGTAGCTAATGTAATGCCACTTTTTAAAAAAGGAGGGAGAGAGAAAAAGGGGAATTATAGACCGGTTAGCCTGACATCAGTGGTGGGGAAAATGTTGGAATCAATTATTAAAGATGAAATAGCAGCGCATTTGGAAAGCAGTGATGGGATCGGTCCAAGTCAGCATGGATTTATGAAAGGAAAATCATGCTTGACAAATCTTCTAGTTTTTTGAGGATGTAACTAGTAGAGTGGACAAAGGAGAACCAGTGGATGTGGTGTATTTGGACTTTCAAAAGGCTTTTGACAAAGTCCCACACAAGAGATGAGTGTGCAAAATTAAAGCACATGGTATTGGGGGTAATGTATTGACGTGGATAGAAAACTGGTTGGCAGACAGGATGCAGAGAGTCGGAATAAACGGGTCCTTTTCAGAATGGCAGGCAATAACCAGTGGGGTGCCGCAGGGTTCAGTATTGGGACCCCAGCTATTTACAATGTATATTAATGATTTAGACGATGGAATTGAATGTAATATCTCGAAGTTTGCAGATGACACTTAGCTGGGTGGTGGTGTGAGCTGTGAGGAGGATGCTAAGAGGCTGCAGGATGACTTGGACAGGTTAGGTGAGTGGGCAAATGCATGGCAGATGCAGTATAATGTGGATAAATGTGAGGTTATCCACTTTGGTGGCAAAAACAGGAAGACAGAATATTATCTGAATGGTGACAGATTAGGAAAAGGGGAGGTGCAACGAGACCTGAGTGTCATGGTACATCAGTCATTGAAGTTTGGCATGCAGGTACAGCAGACGTTGAAGAAGGCAAATGGCATGTTGGTCTTCATAGTGAGAGGATTTGAGTATAGGAGCAGGGAGGTCTTACTGCAGTTGTACAGAGCCTTGGTGAGGCCACACCTGGAATATTGTGTTCCGTTTTGGTCCCCTAATCTGAGGAAGGACATTCTTGCTATTGAGGGAGTACAGCGAAGGTTCACCAGATTGATTCCCGGGATGGCAGGACTTACATATGAGGAGTGACTGGATCAACTGGGCTTGTATCCACTGAAGTTTAGAAGAATTAGAAGAATGAGAGGGGATCTCATAGAAACATATAAAATTCTGATGGGATTGGACAGATTAGAGGCAGGAAGAATGTTCCCGTTGCTGGGGAGTTCCAGAACCAGGGGTCACAGTCTAAGAATAAGGATTAAGGTATTTAGGACCGAAGTGAGGAGAAACTTCTTCACTCAGAGTGGTTAACCTGTGGAATTCTCTACCTCAGAAAGTTGTTGAGGCCAGTTCATTAGATATATTCAAAAGGGAGTTAGATAAGGCATTTACGGCCAAAGAGATCAAGGGGTATGGAGAGAAAGTAGGAAAGGGGTGCTGAGATTGAATGATCAGCCATGATCTTATTGAATGGCAATGCAGGCTCGAAGGGCTGAATGGCCTGCTCCTGCACCTAATTTCTATGATTCTATGTTTCTATGTTTCATTGACAGTGAGTGGCATGTGAGACTGCGGAACATGTTACCTATCATGTTAATAAGCTGAACCTGATTCCAAATATGATATGAGGCTATTAATAGTTTGATTTAGGCATTCAAATTGTTAGCTTGTCACCATATATCTAAGGGCCAGTTGTCTAGCAACTAAGTCGTAAAGCAACCATCGCATTTTCTCATGTGATGGGCCGGATTTTCGGCTTTTGGGGTTTTTCGGCAAAAACAGTAGCAAAACGACTTAGTTGCTAGAAAACTTACCGTTTTCGCTACGCTACCAGTTATAGGCCGAACTTTCGGCCTTTAAGATTAGTAAGGGGCACGTTGCACAATTAGTCGTGGCCCAAATCGCAAGTTTCGGCAACTTTAGTCCAGGGCCGGGAGCACTGCAAGAGAGGCCTTGGGAGGGGGAAAAAAAATTTCAAAAGAACATTCCAAAAACATTGACAAGACCCTTAACTATCTAATCACTGCAAAAAATGTAAAAATAAAAATTTTAACTTGCCTTTTTTTGCAGGTTTTCATACTTACCGCTGCTGGCAGGGCTGCACCGCCAGGTTTGACCTGTTGCTATTCTGGGTGCACATACGGGGCGATAGAGTGCTGAAAGTACGACGCAAACGCAATCCGAGTCATTGCACGTCGGTGTACCTCTCCCCAGCGGCACTTGAAAGCGCCGCCGCAAACAGGTACCCAAGGATCCCGCCCGGGCTTTGCGACCGGGTTTTTGCCGCGGAGGGTCAAATCGCGGTAAAAGCCCGGTCGCAAACTGCTCAAAAATCCTGCCCCCATGGAGTTGTAAAATGTACTACTCTTGGTGCTAATGACAATACCGGAAGCATATAGGCAAACGTTTAAGAAATGAAGGATGAATCCATTCAATATATCGAGAAATGGTTATTGAATTGGACGTATGGAAGCTTTGGTTAGAAAGCAAAAATGTAACAGAGTGCAAAGGTCTTTGTCAGTCACTGTTAAGAAGCAGATTTTTGAAAATAATTCCAGATGATTAAGAATTTGGTTACTGGATCAAAAATGTAAAACTCTCACCCAGCTGGGTAAACACCATTTGCTGGCCTCGTGAGAGCAGGTAAGAAGCTGCTTTAGATCAATCCTCACTGACAAAATGCTCAATGACCCAGTGGTTCAGCCTGCACTGAGTCAGATCTGATGCGAGTGTTATAAAGGAACCAAGGTGAGTCACAAGGGCAACCTTTGCTGGTCTCTTTAGAAATCTGCGATACAAGCTGGGAGACCACAAAAACTCATGAGGTATGAGCCAGTTATGCAGTGGCCACAGTGGTAGATAGGTTGACTCCTTTCCTTCACCTGGTCATGGTGAAAGGGATGCACACAAAGGAATTGGTTGAGTTATTACTTCATATTAGGAAATGCAGTGCAAGTGCTTCATGTGAGATTTCAAAAAGCATTTGATAAGATACAATATCTACTGCCATGTTACACCAGTACCAGATCAGAATATATTAAAACAGTTCTCAGAAACTGCCACAGGAGTGTCAGTGAAAGAGCCCTAGAATCAATTGTCTGTCCATCCTATCCAGCATCAGCAGTATTTTGCTATTGTCTGTCCATCTTTTTCGCCAGGGATCCCAAAAATCATTCAGAAATGACAGGAAATTGATTTAAAAAAAATACAATTTTCAAAAATTGATTCTGAACAAAACCTAAATGCAGACAAATTCAACATGTGACATGCATGCATACTCCAAATAGACACTGCCACCATTGAGAACCTGAGAGCCACACAGTTTGTGTTTGTATTTACTGGCAGGCAAGAAAGGCTTCTGCTTTGAATTTTTAAAATTCTTTTAGTTTAAGGTTTGCCCGTAACTGTGGGAACTAATGATAACTTTTTATGCTGACTTCCTAACAGTAAGGACATTAAGGGCTCGAAATTAGGTAGCGCACTGTTTGGGGCAATAACTTTTGTAGAAGCGCAAAAGTATTGCCGGGCAAAAAATGATTTCCAGCTCACATAAGAACATCAGAAATAGGAGCAGGAGTAGGCCATTTAGCCCCTCGAGTCTGCTCCACCATTCAATAAGATCATGGCTGATCTGATCACGGACGCAGTTCCACTTCCCTGCCTGTTCCCCATAACCCTTTATTCCCTTATCGCTCAAAAATCTATCTATCTCCGCCTTAAATATATTAAATGACCCAGCCTCCACAGCTCTCTGGGGCAAAGAATTCCATAGATTTACAACTCTCTGAGAGAAGAAATTCCTCCTCATCTGAGTTTTAAATGGGCGACCCCTTATTCTGAAACTATGCTCCCTAGTTCTAGATTACCCCCCGAGGGGAAACATCCTCTCTGCATCTACCTTGTCGAGCCCCCTCAGTATCTTACATGTTTCAATAAGATCACCTCTCATTCTTCTAAACTCCACAGAGTATGAGCCCAACCTACTCAACCCATATTCATAAATCAACCACTTTATCTCAGGAATCAACCTAGTGAACCTTGTCTGAATTGTCTCCAATGCAAGTATATCCCTTCTTCAATAAGGAGACCAAAACTGTACGCAGTACTCTAGGTGTGGCCTCACTAATACCCTGTACAGCTGTAGCAGGACTTCTCTGTTTTTATACTCCAGCCCCTTTGCAATAAAGGCCAACATTCCATTTTCCTTCCTGATTACTTGCTGTACATGCATACTAACTTTTTGTGTTTCATGCACAAGGACCCCCAGGTCCCTCTGTACTGCAGCATTTTGTAATTTCTCTCCATTTAAATAATAATTTGCTTTTTTATTTTTTCTGCCAAACTGGATAACCTCACACTTTCCCACATTATACTCCATCTGCCAAATTTTTGCCCACTCACTTAGCCTGGCTATATCCCTTTGCAGATTTTTGTGTCCTCTTCACAACTTGCTTTCCCACCCATCTTTGTATCATCAGCAAACTTGACTACATGACACTCGGTCCCTTCATCCAAATCATTAATATAGATTCTAAATAGTTGAGGCCCCAGCACCAATCCCTGTGGCACCCCACTAGTTACCATTTGCCAACCAGAAAATAACCCATTTATCGCGACTCACTGTTTTTTGTTAGTTAGCCAATCCTCTATCCATGCTAATATATTACACCCAACTCCGTGAACCTTTATCTTGTGCAGTAACCTTTTATGTGGCACCTTATCGAATGCCTTCTGGAAATCCAAATACACCACATCCACTGGTTCCCCTTTATCCATCCTGCTCGTCACATCCTCAAAGAACTCCAGCAAATTTGTCAAACATGATTTCCCTTTTATAAAACCATGCTGACTCTGCTTGATTGAATGATGCTTTTCCAAATGTCCTGCTACTGCTTCCTTAATGATGGACTCCAGCATTTTACCACCGACAGATGTTAGGCTAACTGGTCTATAGTTTCCTGCTTTCTGTCTGCCTCTTTTTTTAAATAGGGGCATTACATTTGCACTTTTCCAATCCGCTGGGACCTCCCAGAATCCAGGGAATTTTGGTAGATTACAACCAATGCATCCACTATCTCTGCAGCCACTTCTTTGAAGACCCTATGATACAAGCCAAGGGACTTGTCCACCTTTAGTCCCATTATTTTACCGAGTACTACTTCTTTAGTGATAGTGATTGTTTTAAATTTCTCCTTCACTATAGCCCCTTGATTATCCTTTATTGGGATGTTTTTAGTTTTTTCTACTGTGAAGACTGAGATATAAGATATTTGTTCAAACTCTCCGCCATTTCCCTATTTTCCATTATTAATTTCCCAATCTCATCCTCTAAGGGCCCAATGTTTACTTTATCTACTCTCTTCCTTTTTATATACCTGTTGAAACTTTTACTATCTGTTTTTATATTTCTTGCTAGTTTACTGTCATAATCTATCTTCCCTCTCTTTATTTTTTTTTTAAGTCATCCTTTAGTCATGTTTGAACAAATACTTTGGTTCTGTCTTCACTGAGGAAGACACGAATAACCTCCCAAAAATACTAGGGGACCGAGGGTCTAGGGAGAAGGAGGAACTGAGGGAACTGAGGGAAATCCTTATTAGTCAGGAAATGGTGTTATGGAAATTGATGGGATTGAAGGCCAATAAATCCCCAGGGCCTGATAGTCTGTATCCCAGAGTATTTAAGGAAGTGGCCCTAGAAATAGTAGATGCATTGGTGGTCATTTTCCAACATTCCATGGACTCTGGATCAGTTCCTATGGATTGGAGGGTAGCTAACATAACCCCACTTTTTAAAAAACAAGGGAGAGAGAAAACAGGGAATTATAGACCGGTTAGCCTGACATCGGTGGTGGGGAAAATGTTGGAATCAATTATTAAAGATGTAATAGCAATGCATTTCAAAAGCAGTGGCAGGATCGGTCCAACTCAGCATGGATTTATGAAAGGGAAATCATGTTTGACAAATCTTCTAGAATTTTTGAGGATGTAACTTGTAGAATGGATAAGGGAGAACCAGTGGATGTGGTGTATTTGGACTTTTAAAAGGCTTTTGACAAGGTCCTCCACAAGAGATTAGTGTGCAAAATTAAGGCGCATGGTATTGGAGGTAATGTATTGACGTGGATAGAGAACTGGTTGGCAGACAGGAAGCAAAGACTCGGAATAAACGGGTCCTTTTCAGAATGGCAGGCAGTGGCTAGTGGGGTACCGCAAGGTTCAGTGCTGAGACCCCAGCTATTTACAATGCATATTAATGATTTAGACGAAGGAATTGAGTGTAATATCTCCAAGTTTGCAGATGACACTAAGCTGGGTGGCATTGTGAGCTGTGAAGAGGATGATAAGAGGTAAGAGGTTGCAGGGTGACTTGGACTGGTTAGGTGAGTGGGCAAATGCATGGCAGATGCAGTATAATGTGGATAAATGTGAGGTTATCCACTTTGGTGGCAAAAACAGGAAGGCAGATTATTATCTGAATGGTGACAGATTAGGAAAAGGGGAGGTGCAACGAGACCTGGGTGTCATGGTACATCAGTCATTGAAAGTAGGCATGCAGATACTGCAGGCAGTAAAGAAAGCAAATGGCATGTTGGCCTTCATAGCGAGAGGAGTTGAGTGTAGGAGCAGGGAAGTCTTATTGCAGTTGTACAGGGCCTTGTTGAGACCACATCTTGAGTACTGTGTGCAGTTTTGATCTCCTAATCTGAGGAAGGACATTCTTGCTATTGAGGGAGTGCAGCGAAGGTTCACCAGACTGATTCCCGGGATGGCAGGACTGATATGTGAAGAAAGACTGGATCGACTAGGCTTATATTCACTGGAATTTAGAAGAATGAGAGGGGATCTCATAGAAGCATATAAAATTCTGACGGGATTGGACAGGTTAGATGCAGAAGAATGTTCCCGATGTTGGGGAAGTCCAGAACCAGGGGTCACAGTCTAACGATAAGGGGTAAGCCATATAGGACTGAGATGGGGAGAAACTTTTTCACCCAGAGAATTGTGAGCCTATGGAATTCTCTACCACAGAAAGTTGTTGAGGCCAGTTCATTGGATATTTCAAAAGGGAGCTAGATGTGGTCCTTTTGGCTAAAGGGATCAGGGGGTATGGAGAGAAGGCAGGAGTGGGGTATTGAAGTTGCATGATCAACCATGATCATAATGAATGGTGGTGCAGGCTCGAAGGGCCGAATGGTCTACTCCTCCACCTATTTTCTATGTTTCTATGTTTGCTGTTTTTTTAAAAGTTTCCCAATCCTCTGGCCTTCCACTAATCTTGCCCACTTTGTATGCCCTTGTTTTCAATTTGATACCATCCTTTACTTCCTTAGTTAGCCACGGATGGTTCTCCCTTCTCTTAAAGTCTCTCCTTCTCACTGGAATATATTTTTGTTGAGAGTTATGAAATATCTCATAAAATGTCACCACTGCTCATCAACCGTCCTACACTTTAATCTATTTTCCCAGTCCACTTTAGCCAACTCTGCCCTCATGCCTTTGTAATTGCCTTTATTTAAGATCAGGGAACTTCTGCTTTAGTGCTCCAAGGGAAGCACTAACTCAAGCGCTACCAGTTCCCTTAGAACGCTAAAGGGGGAGAGAGGGGCGGTACCGGCAGAGCGCTGAGCAATGTTGCGTGCAGCGCTGCCGTCTTTGGAGGCTCCTTCTCTCACTTAAAGGGAAGGGCCAATTTTGGTTTTATTCACTCTTGAGCATATCTCTGTGGGGCCACGGGACCTGCGCTTGGTACATAACAGCCCAAACAGTCTTAAGAGAGTGTGGGGCTGATGAATTGCAGGGTGGAAAAAAAACAAAAGTCACCAGACTGGGGGATTAATAAACTTTTCCCTACCTGACCACCACTGCCTTTAAATAGCGCTCCCCAAGTGGCCAGCAGAGGT
The DNA here is from genome assembly GCF_044704955.1 of Pristiophorus japonicus. Lineage (NCBI taxonomy): Eukaryota > Metazoa > Chordata > Chondrichthyes > Pristiophoridae > Pristiophorus > Pristiophorus japonicus. The sequence continues at coordinate 77,377,367 of NC_091984.1, read as the reverse complement.
GACAACCATTGTTGACGCCTGGCAATGCTGCAGAGGGCAGGAGTGAATATTGCATCCAGGGTGGTAACGGGCCGCTGCACACCGGATGACATCATGATCTCCGAGGCGCAAGAGAGCAAGGCGGTAAGTGTTAGCGCTAGTGCAAAACCTCCAGGGAAATTCGTGGGCATCACTGAATTTGTTGGACCCGATCGTTTACCCCTTAACGCCCCATTACTGCCCCCCGGAGGTGCTAACTGGAGGTGCAAACCAGGCAAATGTCTCCCCCTAAGACTGAGAAGATCAGTATTACTGGTTTTTGAACAGAATTGGTTGAACATGGCAGTAAATATTATATGCCAGTGGACCAAAAACATCAGCTAAGCTGATTATTGGGGAGTGAGAGAGTTAAGTTATGCTGCACATTCAGAATTTGTGAATTCCACCTGCAATAGAAGTCATATTCAGACCAGACTTCATTTCCACCAAGAGACTTAAGTCAATATAATTCGGTGCTACATTCCTCTTCTCATCACATTATATTAGAACATTATTCTGACTTGGCACATTAAAAATAGATGCAAATTCAACATTTATGTGGAAAATAGAGTATCTCTGCAACTGTCACAAATCACCTGAATATATTATGGATAGCAGAGTAGGACCACAAGATAAAATTGCACTACGTGAACAAATATCCTAGAAACTAATAATTAACCCCAGAGAGTGAGCAGGCAACATGCTGAGGACTTCAGATGTATACTTGGAATAGGACTGAACAATTGGCATAGTGTAGGAAAAGCAATTCCACATAATTCAAGGATTCTTTCCACTGGGCAATATTCTGGAGAGAGCCCATCTCAGACTATCAATACTAGCCCCAGACATACTACAGGAAAACCAAATAATCCTGCTAGGCAACAGCCATGACAACTCATGTGGATAATGTGTTCAAATATGAGCCTTATTAATGTGCAGAAAACAGTTGGGACAGCAATTTGATAAATTAAAAGAGGGGTTAAATAGCTGCCTCCAAATCCTCATGGGTCACAATCTTTGCGATTTCACACTAATGGGATCTGTAATCAAAGATACAAGTTAGCGTTGCAAGTCATAGTTGGTCTATTAACATTGTCGCTATTTTTTGGGAAAGGTATTCTCTGTTCCCTGCCCTCTGGTACAATACAGAGTCAATCACATATTCATCTGCCCATAGCCTCATCGGCATGGTTATTAGGAAGGTGGAATAATCACATATACAGCAAGCAAAACAAACATTGAAAACTAAATTCACAATAAACACATAACCTCATAATGTAATAGCATGTCAGTGTACACAACAGCAGTGTGGCTTTGCTTTGTGCTGAAATGTATGCTGGTGTCATAAAGCCACAACCTCCTCATTCATTCTCACCTAATTAGGTGATATATATCTTGTCAGCCTCAGTAATATACATTATTAGCAAAGTATTACTTGCAAGGTCATACATACAAATATAGCATCAGCTTTAAGAACATAGAATCATCGTCCCTTGCAACTGCTACCTGGTTTTACTGTTCATTTATTGAAGATTGAAGATTATTTCTTCTCTAAAGCTGATTGGCCATTTAATTATATTTTTGCTTTTTTGGTAGCAATTAATGTAGTGTAACCTTAAACCAAAACAGCCAATCAGTTATAAAAGTAACTATGTTTTGAAAAGCATTATGGTTTGTTTGCCTTTCTAAAAAGATTTTTTGGCCACGTCTTGTCTCTTTCAATCACCAGCATTTCATCCTCACTTCAGGATGTATGTGAGGCGGGGAGAAGAAGGAGGATCGTACAGCTGAGAATGCTAAGGAGGTACTAGGAAGAGACGGGCATGCACTGCACATGTAGGAGCTTGGTAGTACAACATTGTGTAAGTTGTATATTGAAACATACACACACTTCATCTCCCTGTTATTTGATTAATAGTTTTTCCAGTTACAGTCTGGGGGCTTTTCTGTCCTCTTACTCTTGATATTTCAGCTTATTGTATTTGAGACTATTTTTATAGATGAATCCTAGCTCTCTAATGCCTCAAAGGCGTCTCCACTGCCTGAGAACTCAGTTTTAATAGTGTGCCGAGGATAATGACTTGCAAACCTTTCCTTGGATGTGTTTAACTACAGGATCAGGATCTATCTTGTGTCTCCACAGGATTCTCCTCACATCTTCCAAGACACAGCGGAATATCACAAGGACAAAGGGCTCAATTTTCCCCAATGCCCTTTTTTAGCGTATTGCAAGAGTTACGTCCTTTTTTTTGGTCCCAACTACTGCAAAAAAAAACTAGCAAGCTTCCCCGTTCTATTTTTGAATTTGGCACCACGCAGCCTGTCCTTTAGCTTCGGAGGATGGAGCCTAATGTCTGCGCATACATTGCATCAACCAAAGCGTAGCTGATGGAGGCATCCCCATGAAACATTGCTAGCCTGCGCAATACTTAACATTTAGGAAAGCCAGACTGTGAAATTTGTAGGACTTACCCTCTCCCTCAAGTGTGGGCGTGCATGCCCAGTACAGCTCCCGGTCTGCATTCGGACATTTTTAAAGAGCCAGTTGTGTGTGAGATTGGAAAAATCGGAGCTGCAATACAAGATGCAATGCGGCTCAAGGACCAAGAATTTCTTACAGGATGAAGTGGAGGCACTAGTTACTGTAATTGAGCCCAGATGGCACAAGCTGGACACCAGCAGAGGTCACATAAAAGTTTCACCAAAAGAAATAAAGAAACGCCGGAACCAAGTTGCAGAAGATTACTGCGCAATGATGACCACCCCGAGGTCTGGAGGCCAGTGCAAAAAGAAGTGGCAGGACATTGGTCAAGTAGTTAATGTAAGTAATATTTTCATTTATTTAATGGAATTGCAATTGTAAATGTGACCATCTGTATATGTCCCACCCAGCAGAAAGACACCCTCTCTCGCTAATTATATTTTCATCTTTGCAGAGGAAGGTGGCACACAACAAAAAGGAAAGAACTCAAACAGGAGGAGGCTCAGAAAATCTGCACCCACTGATACCCTTGGAAGAGAGAGTCGCTGCTTTGATGGATCCTGCCTGGAGAACAACAATCAGTACTGCACAAGCTGGGCCCACATTCTCAGGAGAGGGTAAGTCCTGAAAATTCCATAGTCTGGCTTTCCTAAATGTTAAGTACTGCACGGGCTAGCCATGCTTCAGTTCATGGGGATATCTCAGTCAGCTACGCTTCGGTTGATGCAATGTGCTATCATTCATCATGTTCCTTCAAATGAGCCTGCTGCCTGCACTGTGTGAGTCTACTCATGCCACCCTGCCCCTCCTCTGCTGCTAACCATTTGTTTGGTCTGTTATATTTTACAGAATGTGAGGCCACCCTGACGAGGCTGAAGCCAATGCAGAAGACGATTCAGACATAGACAAACCTGAAGAGAAGAACATCTTCCAATCCCACCTTCCAGACCAAGAGCATGGGGGTGAGGGGGAGGTGATGGATGAAGCCCACACTGTTGTACTCACTCTGGAGGAGGTGCAGGTGCCGCCCATTGAGGTGACAGGCCCATTCCTGACTGGTTCGAGTGTTGGTGGGACATTCCATGGTTTCTCACAGTCTGAGGCTGGGGATTCCAGTGGGATGCAGCAAGGCACACCCAGGACCCCACCGTCCGAGGCTGCGTGTCCCAGTGGGATGCAGTGAGCCACACCCAGGGTGAGGAGGGGAAGGAGAGTTCGACAGCGCTCTCCTGAGGTGCAGGATCTAACAGATGTGGTTCAGATGATGGCATTGAGTGCAGAGAGCATTGACCTTACATGATCACTCCTGGACACCATCAGTGGGGTGGGTGATGAGGTATCAGGACTGTCGGGAGAAGTAACAGCTCTCTCACGAGAAATGGGAACACTGTTCGGGAACATGAGCGATGGAATGTCGCAGGCAGCTGATACACTGTTGGTGAACATGAGGGAGGGAATGTTGGAAGTAGTTGAGACACTGCCAGGGCACATGAGGGAGGGAATGTTGGAGTTAGCTGCTGCAATAAGGGAACATGCCCTGACCCCACGGTCATTGACAGAATCAACTGCCACTCCCACTCCAATCCCCAGACCAGCCTCTGAAGAGGCCCAAGCCGAGCCTTCCACATTACCGCCTTCCCCCTCCTCCCCCATCAAGAAGTACGCATTACCCGAGATGTTCAAAAGAATAAGCTCGGTACCAACCCGAGAAATGCTGCACCACTGCCTGTAGGCAGGGGTGAAGTCAACAAGACCAAACGCAGCGGGCAGTCTTAGAATAAGGTGGAGGAGAGATGGGTGCAGCCTTTCTTTGCTGCTGCTGCTGTTGTTGTTGTTGTTGTTACTGTATAATTGTTCTCAAATTAAAAGTTTTTTGTAAGTTATGTAAATTTACAAGTTTAAAAGTTTGCAAGTGATCTTAAAGTTTTTAAATGATCTTAGAGTTTGTTGGTGATCTTAAAAGTTTGTAAGTGATCTTAACTGAAAACTTTAAAGTTTAATGCAAGAATATTTTTATTAAAGTTAAGTACACACAAGTGTTTGTTAAACTTTTGAATAAAATATATTTTAAATTATAACTGAATCATTTCCATTATTTGTTCCATTATTAACACAACTTGCTTAAATGTGAAAAACTGGCGCAGATATCAGGTTATGCCCCTATGAGGCAAGAAAAAAACAACCTAAAAAATTGTAACTAACTGAGTTACACTGGCGCACAATCTTTGAGGAAACTTGGATATTTTAATTTAGGCCAAAAAAAGTGTTGTGCGCCAAAAAACGGCACAGATCACTGGGGACAATTGAGCCCAAAGGGTCATCGACCTGAAATGTTAACTCTGCTTCTCTCTCCACAGATGCTGCCTGACTTGTTGAGTATTTCTAGCATTTTCTGTTTTTATCACAATGACAGAGCTCATTTTAGGCTTTAACCAGCAAACAAATTTATTGAACAATAGATGAACACATGGAGGTAATAGTAATATTATGTAGATGTTCGAATATGCCAACTCCTTGAAACAAGTAAAATAATAAATGGTTCTTTTTCTCTATATTAAGCTATGTATTTTCTAATTAATTTTTACATCTTTTCTCATATTCTTACCAACTGTGGGAGTCAACAGGCCTGACCTAAATTGTTCAGAAGTTCCAGACCAACTCAGAGTGTTGAACCGCTCAGGGTCATAAATCTTCACCAGTTACCAAGGCTAATTAAATAAATTGTACATAATTAAATAAATCACACAGTGTATTTTGGTTTGAATTGTGTGGGTTGGCTCCTCCCTCAAAATATCTGTGCAGAAACCAAACTGACTGTCAATCCTTGCAAGATTGTATTGAGCCGGGCTGGGACATGATTCAGATTGCAGCTGGTTATTAACTTCAACACAAAAGCAAAATACTGCAGATGAAATAAAAAATGCTAGAAATACTCAGCAGGCCAGGCTACATCTGTGGCGAGAGAACCTTTCGTCAGAACTGGAAAATGTTCGAGATGTAACAGGTTTTAAGCAAGTACAGAGGCAGGAAAAGTGGGAGGGGGGGGGGCGGCAGGGAGGGAAGGAAAGAACAAAAAGGGAAGGTCTGTGATAGAGTGGAAGGCAGGAGAAATTAAATGACAAAAGGGATGATGGTGCAAGGTAAAAGGGGATTGTAATGGGACAAGTAAAGAAACAAAAGATGGGTCTAGAAGGGTTTGAATGGGAACAGTAGAATAATTAACAGCTGCCATCTGAAAAAATGGGGTCAGAGGTTATGATCTGAAATTGTTGAACTCAATGTTGAGTCCAGAAGGTTGTAAAGTGCCAAATGGAACTTTCGTTATGAGGAAAGATTGGGTAGGCTGGGTTGTTTTTTTGGAACAGAGGAGGCTGAAGGGAGATTTAATTGAGGTGTATAAAATTATGAAGGGCCGAGTTAGAATGGATAGGAAAGACCTATTTCCCTTAACAGAGAGGTCAATAACCAGGGGGCATAGATTTAAAGCAATTGGTAGGATAAGTGGGTAGTTGCGAAGAACTATTTTCACCCAGAGGGTGGTGGGGATTTGGAATGCACTGTGGTCAAGGCAGAAACCCTCATCACATGTAAAAAGTACTTGGACATGTACTTGAAGTGCCGTAACCAAAGAGACTACAAACAAAGAGCTGGAAAGTGGGATTAGGCCGAGCAGCTCTTTTTCATCCAGCACAGACACGATGGGCCAAATGTCCTCCTTCTGCGCCGTAAATTTCTATGATTCTATGAGGTGCTGTTCCTCGAGCTTCATTGCAACAGTGTAGAGGACGAGATCAGAGTGGAAGTGCAGCAGAAAATTAAAGTGACAGGTGACTGGAAGCTCAAGGCGATGCTGGCAGACAGAATGGAGATGTTCTCTGGTAATATATTCCACAATTCAACAACAACGACAACTTGTATTTATATAGCACCTTTAACATATTAAAATGTCCCAAGACACTTCACAGGAAAGTTATAAAACAAAATTTGACACCAAGTCACATAAGGAGATATTAGGTCAGATGACCAAAGGCTTGGTCAATGATAGGTTTTAAGAAGCATCTTATAGGAGGAAAGAGCGATAGAGAGGCAGAGAGGTTTAGGCAGGGAATTCCAGAGCTTGGGGCCTTGGCAGCACGGCCACCGATGGTTGAGCAACTGAAATTAGCACAGATATCTCGAGGGAGGGGGGTTGTAGCACTGGAGAAAATTACAGAGATAGGGAGGGGCAAGGCCATGGAGGGATTTGAAAACAAGGATGAGAATTTTAAAAGCGAGGCATTGCTCAACCGGGTGCCAATGTAGATCAGCGAGCACAGGGGTGATGGGTGAACGGGATTTGGAATGAGTTAGGACACAGGCAGCAGAGATTTGGATGACTTCAAGTTTATGGACGGTAGAACGTGTTGGAATAGTTAAGTCTAGATATAACAAAGGCATGGATGAGGGTTTCAGCAGCAGATGAGCTGAGGCAGGGATGGAGTCGGGCGATGTTTCAGAGGTGGAACTAGGCGGTCTTAGTGATGGCGTGGATATATGGTCAGAAGCTCATCTCGGGTCAAATATGACACCAAGATTGTGAGCAGTCTGGTTCAGCCTCAGACAGTTGCCAGTGAGAGAGATGGAATCGGTGGCTAGGGAATGGAGTTTTTGCAGGGACCTAAAACAATGGATTTGTTCTTCCCAATATTTAGTTGGAGGCAATTTCTGATCAATCAATACTGGATGTCGGACAAGCAGTCTGACAATTTAGGTACAGTGGAAGGGTTGAGAGAGGTGGTGGTGAGGTAGAGCTGAGTTTTGTCAGAGTACATGTGGAAACTGATGCTGTATTTTCAGATGGTGTCGCCGAGAGGCAGCATGTAGATGAGAAATAGAAGGGGACTAAGGGTAGATCTTTGGGGGACACCAGAGGTAACGGTACGGGAGCAGGATGAGAAGCCATTGCAGGTGATTCTCTGGCTATGATTAGTTAGATAAGAATGGAACCAGGCGAGTGCAGTCCCACGTTCCCTCTAAGCTGTGCGGCCGTGCAGCTCTCTGCTGGTCCCGCACAGCCCAGGACTGGCTTTTGCAATATTAAGTTTCGCGCAAACTGTGAAAAGGCCACGCACCCCAAAAAAATGAAGGGGAACATTTTCTGCTGTCCCACCCAACTGGACGATGGTGGAGGGGCGTTGGAAAAGGATGGCGTAGTCAATTTACTACCACTTGCCTTGATTTCTTAATTTAACTGCTTAATTTTAAACTTGTCCACCCTCAATTTTTTTAATATCTTTTCCACTCCTAGGAATATGGATCAAAGGCAGGTAAATGGAGTCGAGGTACAGGTCAGCTATGATCTAATTGAATGACAGGAAGGCTCGAGGGGCTGAATGGTCTACTCCTGTTCCTATGTTCCTCCTGTCATTGCCATTGGATTCTTCTGTTCTTGCGAAGTACCGATTTCAATTTCAGACATTTAGCATTCCCTTTGTTCTACTAGTGTTTCATTTCCATCAACATTTCCCTGACAGCCACATTCTCCCATTCTTAACATTTGATTGTTTTTCTTCTTTGAAACAGACTTGCAGACATTTCACTTGTCTCACTGTCAGCTGTTTCTGGTGGTTCTTCACCAATCTTTCTTTGTCAATTTCCCTCTCCTTTTCATCTGTACATATATTAAACACATGATTTTCTTTCTATTAAATGCAATATCATTTACCTCCAGCTTTTCCCCCTCATAACTTCTTTCGTCTCTTAAACTCTCTTTTCTTTTTGAAAATAAAATCTCTCTTCTAGATTTCTCAGGTCCAATTGACATTGTCGAGCCTGTCCTACTCTCCTCCCTTGTCAGCAGCAAGTGGCAATTACAGCTTGTAGTTCAAGCTCTGGTAATACTCTACATGCCTGTACTGATCAGCGCACAATTTCACCAACAAGCACTGTCATAACATGCACTCACTCTCAGTATAGAGATGTCAGTGCTGGACAAATCTATCATGTACCCATTTGATATCTGGAAGCACCATGCACTCACCAATCAGGTATGTGGCAAAAGCTTGGTTAAAATGCTAGATGTTCTGCAATGCATCTTAATCTTAAGCTCGGAAAGCACTCCCTATTATACCCGTGTGACACTCTTGTTTTCAGTGCCATCTATTTGTGTTTCATGAAGCAAGACTTCCAGAATGAAGTGCTACATTTTAAGGCAGTTTTGTACTCCATAATCACTTCAATAGAAACTAAACTGAGATTGCTAGAATGTACCTTATTGTAGCCTGTGATAGACATTAGTTGGCAATCTTAATTCCCTCTTTTGACCATGGATATTGCATTTCTGTTGTGGAGATAAAGGTTAAATACCTTCGAAGACTTTGAGTGCATGGTAAAGTGCTCAACTCCCAAGTGGAAAACAAACATTACTCACAACAGAGTTACATGGTTGTTTGATTATTAGATGGAGCATTACCCAATATCAAGGAGTAGGAGAGGGAAACCAGTCATTCGTTGGAATATGAAAAAGGCTTATTTCAGATTTCCAGCATCTGCACTATTTTGCTTTTGTGCTTGTTTGAAAAGGGCTATTTGGCCCATCAAACATGTTCTTCCAAGGATCATGTACAATTTACACTCTTATGGAATCTGTCCAACTACCATTTCCACTTCTGGGGAAAAGGTTTTGTAAAGGGTCTTCACATCACCAAAACTCTAGAACATCTTTTTAACCTACGTCCTATATTCATTCATAACCAGCTGCCATCATGTCCCATACAGCATTCAATCAGCTCTATCTGTGCTTATCCCTGTCCCTAACCAGATATTCACCCAACAAATATTTTCTAAAGGTGCTAACTGGCACAGTATTAACTTCTTGATCTGCAACTCTACTGCACATACACACTAGTTAAATGCTAAAGTATTGTTGAAGTAAATTTATATGAATAAACTTTTTTGATCTAGATTAATATGTGACATGTCACTTTTCCAGCAAAACTGGTGCTTGCCCAACATATCTGAAACTTCACTTGGAGATTAGTACATTAAAAAAACACATTTTGGTGTTAAAGGAGTTTCTAATGAGATCTGTGGGAAAGTACACTGAAGCTTGGAAAACATAATCCTGGAACTTCCTGGAATGGTACGATATACGCGCACAGGTAGTTGCACTCTCTGACCTTCTCGCACTATACCTCCAACAAAATTTCCTGAAAAATCGATTCGACAGCAGCGCAAGGAGCTCAATGATGAATCAGGGGCCCCATGTGCAGGACAACCAGAATCTTACCTCACAAATCCACCATCTAAAGTTCAGAATAGATACTATGGGGGGAAAATTTGTGCGCGCCAACGGAATTGCCGACGTCACCGGCAACTCGTGTTAATGGCCGCCGAAAATGGCTGCAGCGCTAACATTGAATAATTGCCCCTGGAGGTTGGCGATGTGGAGTGCAGCGCTAACTTACCATGCACGCCTTCTTGGTGGTGTTAATGGAGGCCTCCGACCTGACGTTCCCATCCACAGTTGGTGTTGCTGCATCTTACAGCCTGTGGGAGCAATGCGGTGGAGTTCGCAAGGCATTGTTGGCAATTAAAGGGGTAATGCATTCAAAACTAATAAAAATTTAAATCAAGGGGAAAAATGCATAATCAGCCCTTACTGCCTTTCAAAATAAACATAAACTTTAAAAATAATTCCCAAAATGGAAAAATGCTTCAGTGCTAACACAAATGGCTCAGCAAACTAGGTGAGGGGCACCCAGGGCCTTGCAAGCAGCACTCCAGCTTTGTGGATGGGGTCAACACTGCAAGAGGGGTCCTCTACCCACAGGGGCCTGGAGACCCTCCAGAAAGAACAATGTGAGACCAGATCACCAAGGCCATCACTGCCAGTAGTGTCACCCTTGATCATCTGGTTCCAGTGCCCAAAGAAGCTTCATGACCTCAGACCACTGGTCAAGGTCAGTGAATGCATCTTCAAAAGTCATCTCCTACCAACTGCATCACTAGCCTCACACACTGCTCAATGTATGACTCCCCCACCAGCCCCCCCCCCCCCCCATTACTCACCTAACAACTATTTATATCAATCACAAGGCACATCTCCCATTCCTAACCTCACCCCACCCCATTTGAGGAGACGGTAGAGGCCATTCTTGGCAGGCCTTGCAAGCATCCAGCAGTACTTCCTACACACAAAAAAGTTTTAACATCTATTGCAGCAAGCCACTACTTACATAAAATCAAAAATCCCAATCCAAAAGCTTACATCCAATCTTACCTGAATGATGTGTGTGTCCCTTTATGAGGTGCTGACATCACCAACTTGCATGCAGGGTTTACCTGGCATGCTTAGGACCCAGGACTGGGGTCGACGTTCGGACTGGTGATGTTAAGGTGGCGTTGCACACCGATTGACGTCACCATGCCGCAATTGTTTTCTCCAGGACGTTGCCAGTTAACCAACAGTGCAAAGGGAGGGAGGAAATTAGTGCCCGCTACGGGACCCGCCACCAGCTGACAAAAGAGCGGCGACTGGCATCTTAGCACCATGGCGCTAATGTGTGGAGCTAAGGATACGAATTTCTAGCCCTATGGACATGAACTTGCTAATTAATAATGGCTTGTGAACAACACACACCATAATTACTGAACAAGTCAGCCAGCAAGTTCAGGATATTAAATGCTTCGCTGTGTGTTGCGAATTTGCAGAACTTGTGAGTTGGAACAGCATTTCGCCCTGAGCTTCCCCATTATTCTGAAGATTTTGCTGGATTTGCACATTAATTGCCCATTAAATTCACCACAGAAAGTTAAGTCTAGTAATTAATAGTCTAAGTACCCTTTTAACAATGTGATAATTTGTTATGACTGCCAATCAATCTCTCTGGCCTAGAAAGTGATCAACTTAAACTGTGGAGTCTCATTCTTTCTGGTAGTAAATTGTTGTTGCAGATTTTAAAAAAGTTATATTTTAATTTTTTTTCTTACTTTTCCATTCTGTTTCTTTATCTCTCTGCCTTAATCCAATCTTTTTTTCCTTTTCTTTATTTTTCTTTCTGTATCTAATTTGACTCTAACCCTCCTTCTCAGTCCTTCCTCTGTTTATTCCCCAATCCTTAAAGCTCATTTGTTAAGGGGACAGGCTGCTGGTCTAGTTATTCACTAAGGTTCCAGATGCCCTGTTGCCCTCATAGTTATTGGCTCACATTTCCAGCAAGTTAGGGCACAAAAATCTTTTGAGCTCTAGGGTGCAGGAAAAAGTCTACCAAACAGGGCCCCGCTCGAGCAAGTTATGCCCCATAATTCAAAGTGAGATATGGCACTAGGAGATAAGTGAGCTGCATGTTCTGAAATCATCTTAAATCAATTATTAAAAGTTAATTTAAGTAAATTTTAGTTAAAATTGTAAGAAGTATTTTCCAGTGTCTGCATATCTTCTTTTCCACAGATATATTGCAAAGTCTAAAAGAGGTGAAGGAAAGAGCTGTGAACTTTGGCAATGAGAACATGTGGGTCCTCCTCAGTGAGACAGAACAGAGATGAGACTGGCTGGATTTCATACAGTCGATGCCATGCGGTATCTGTCAACTGTTGAATGCAGGCCCTCCAGCTCCTTTGCTGATGTCACAGACGTCTCTAGTGGCTGACTAAAAGGCACCAGAGCCGTAGAAATTGAGGGCCATCATCACCTTCATTCCCACTGACCTCTATGGGATGTGGACTATGGCTTCAGGTCTTCCTGCAGCATCTGACAGAGGTGGCCAATTACGTGTTTGTGAAGCGCGGTCTGTGCATGCACAACTCCTCCGACACATTTCGTGGTAGAGAGCAGGGCGGGTAGGTAGTGAGATCGATTCAGTCTTTGGCCATGGTTCCTTAAGAGACATATCTGCTCCCTCTGTCCCTCCTCCAGGTCATCCATTATAATCAAGGCCATGGGTATATGCCCAGTGGATAGGCCATTGCAATCCTTTCACCTTCCTAACATGTAAAGAAAGGTGGGGGGTCCTGAAATATATTGCCTTCAGACACTCACAGGATTCTGGATGGCAAAATTGGGAAGAAGAGACAGCTCAAACTGAGAGAATTCAAGAAGAAAATCTGAGAACTATTCCCTGACTGGTGGGGTGAGGCTCCAGAACTTCAATGGTTCCTTTCTTGTCTTCCTAGGCTGAGGGTCCTGTGAGGGTCATCATTCACGTCAATGCCAGGGCACCCGCAGCATTATTTTTCAGTCCAAGTCTAAAACGGGTGTAAATTAAGGAAATTCGTAATCAACATTGACTGCAATGTTGGGAAGGGCTATGATAATGAACCTTTCTCAGTTTCAGTTAGGATAACGGCAGAGTGGCAAAAACTCCCGGGAAATGATGGGGCAGTGTGAATACTGGCATAACTCACTTACGCTATTATTTCCTGGAACTTCTGTACTGGAATAATTGCACACGCCATTGATGCGCCCTTTCTAAGGTGCAAATTTCCAGGAAATTCCAGGCTTAGGGGATAAAATTGGACATGGACGGGAATCGGCAGCATTGCATCGGTCGCCTGTTAAACCCTCCACCTGATATTCGGGTCCATTGACTTCAATAGAAATAAATATCGGGCATGTCGTAAAATGGCGGGCCAATGTGATTTCACCTGTTTTGTGCCCCGCCCATGTCCAATTTCACCCCAGAGTCTTTTTCAGTTACTAAAGTTATAATTTTAGTCAAGCTTTCTTGACAGCCAAGAAAGAAACACAGCATCTTATATCTTATGCTTACAGTTAAAGAGTAATGGAAGTGTCAAAATGTTTTAATCCTACTTGACTTTATATTAAATCTTTTAGCTTTGAGGCACATTTTCACAAGCAATTATAAAACATGCCAATCATTGGCACCAATTTCAAATCCTCATTCAGTATTCTAACTTCATGGACTTAAGAGGAGACTCTAGAGGTTCAAGCTTGCACTGAAATAATTTGAGAAGAATTGGTGGAGCAAGAATATGAAATAAATATGAAAACCTAAACTATGGAATGCGATAAGGTCATTGTGCCAGTTAAGCTTGCTTCTTCTATCTGACTGTATATAATTTGAACTCGACCTGATTCATTTAATCTCCTGAAGGAGGTGAATAACCATGTGTAAAATTCCAAGCATTTAAATTTAAACCTCTGTGAGATTTCTCCCTGGCCTCTGAAATAATCACAGAATGATACAACACAGAAGGAAGCCATTCACCCCACTGTGCCTGTGCTGGGCCTTTGAAAGAGCTCTGTCACTGGTCCCACCCCCCTGCTCATTCCCCATAGCCCAGCACATTTTCCGTTTCAAATACTTATGCAATTCGCTTTTGAAAGTTATTATTGAATTTGCTTCTACCACTCTTTTAGGCAGTACATTCCAGATCGTAACCACTTTCGGAAAAAAAAAAATGTTCCTCATGTCCTCTTTGGTTCTTCTGCCAATTATCTTAAATCTGTGTCATCTGGTTAATGATCTTTCTGACACTGGAAACAGTTTCTCCTTAGTTACTCTATTAAAATCCTTTAAGATTTCAAATACCTCTATCAAATCTCCCCTTAACCTTCTCTGCTTTAAGGAAAACAACACTAATTTCTCTAGTCTCTCCATGTAACTGAAGTCTTCCAACCCTGGTATCATTTTAGTAAATCCTCTCTGCACTCTCTTGAAGGCCTTGACATCCTAATCTAGAGAAATTTGTAGGACATCAATCTTACATCAGCCATCCTCACCATTTGTATTCCACAGGTGACATGTCCTTGATTCCATCAGGGAACTGTTGTGTGTCACAGGGAGCCTGACAGACGTTCATACTTGATTGAAGAAAACAGGAAAAAACAGGTAAATCTCGAAATGGTGATTAGGTGACACCAGGTTTGGGTTTTAAATGCCTGGGATTGTGGAGGGAGAGCTACAGTTAATCAGTTCTGAAAACGTTTTCCCAACTGCAGAATTTCAGAAGAATAGTATCATCAGTAATACTATAGCAACTACAACAACTTGCATTAATATAGTGCCCTTAGCAAGGTACTTCAAAGTGTAATCAGACAAAAATGGACGACAAGTCAAAGAAAAAGATATTAGGTGAGTTGGTCAAATATGTAGGTTTTAAAGAGAGTCTGAAAGAGGGAGAGTGAAGTGGAGAGGCAAATGGTCTTAGAGAGAGAATTCCAGAGTTTGAGGCCTCAACTGATAAACGGACAGCCCCCAATAGTGGGACAAAGTGAAGAGAGGATGGGAAGTTAGGTAGGAAATATTGGAATAGTCAAATTTCAAGACAACAAAGCCATGGATGAGAGTGTCAGACATTAGATGGGCTAACGTGCAGATATACGAAAGTAACATATTTAGAAGCTCGGTGTTTCTAAAAACTATAATTATTTGATAGTTCTAGATGACTGCACTTGTACTAAAAAAGACTACATAGCTATGGAGTTGCTTTTTAACAATGGTTCTTTGTCATATAATGTACAGAAGCAGTAAGGTTGGAGATTGAAGGCCCAAGTTTGAACTGGTCATTAGAACAGCGCACCTCCAAGCCTTGCACCTATTATTTAGAATTAAAAGTGTGCCTAAAAAGTACCTCGCTATTCTGAAGTGTCTGCAGGCCTCCATTCCAGTCGGTGAAGCACAGCTTGAGCTGTGGAGGGTGGAGTTATCGACGTGTTATGTCTACACAGCCGGCATGGGGCGGGGCTAGGACCCAGCACGACTGTGAGTGCCGGCAGCGTTGCGCATACGCGTTGGAGTGTACGCGCATGTGCAATGGCACAGAAACATTGGCTGGGTGAGCGCTTTCCCGCCCCTAGCCCCTGGCCGAATGGCTGAAGATATGCTGCTGCGCGTTTTAGTGAGCTGCTAGGTGATCGATTTCCCGCCCTTAGTCCCTGGCCGAACGGCCGAAGATATGCTGCTGCGTGCTTTAATGAGCTGCAGGATGAGTGCTTTCCCGTCCCTAGCCCCTGGCCGAACGGCCAAAGACATGCTGCTGCGTGATTTTCTTTGCTGCTGGGTGAACGATTTCCAGCCCCTAGCCGAACAGATAGGCACTGCGTGCTGCAGTAGGTGAGGGAGGGAATTTTATTTTTTTATTTATTGATTGATTTTTTATTTTTTTAATTTTTAATTTTTAATTTTTTGATTTATTGATTGATTGATTTATCATTTATTATTGATGATGGTTCTTTATTCTTAAAAGTGAAGGTGTTTAGTGCTCTCTCGTCCCTTCCCCCCCACCCCCCCATCTCTGGCTAGCTGCGCTGATTTATTGGGGCCAAGTTTCGGCCTGAGTTGCTCCTGTTTTTTTGGAGCAACTGGTTTAGAAATTGCAATTATAGGCATTTAGTTTGCTCCAGTTCTAGTCAGTTAGAACAGTTTCAGTTTGGAACAGATATTTTTTTTCAAAAGGGGGCGTGTCCGGACACTTATGCCCATTTTGAAAGTTTAGGCAGTGAAAACTTACTCCAAACTAACTTAGAATGGAGTAAGTGTAGATTTTTGTACGCTCAGAAAAACCTTGTCTACACTTAGAAAATCAGGCGTAGGGAATGGGGGGGGCGGTTTAAAGGGAAGTTTACAAATATTAAACACTTCAGTTTTACAAATAAAGAGCCATCATCAATAATAAATGATAAATACATCAATAAATCAACCAATAAATCAATCAAAAAAAATTAATAAAAAATAAAAACATTTTAAAAATCAATAAATAAAATATTTTCTACTTACCGACTGCAGCACCAGGAGTCCTCCAACAGCGTGCTGGGACGGCCCCCCCAGTGTGTCTCTGTCAGTGTCTCTATCTCTCTGTCTGTCTGTGTGTGTGTGTCTCTCATTCTCTGTCTGTCAGTGTCTGTGTTTCTGACAGCGAGGGGAGGGGGAGGAGGGGGGTGGAGGGGTGGAGGAGGGGGGAGGGGGTGGAGGGGGGAGGAGAGGAGTGGAGGGGGTGTGGGAGAGAAGGAGGAGGGGGGCGGGGGAGAGAGAGGGAGGGAGAGAGAGGGAGAGAGAGAGAGGGAGGGAGTGAGGGGAAGAGGGAGGGGGGAGGGAGGGGAAGGGGGAGAGGGAGGGGGAGAGGGGGGGAGAGGGGGGGAGGGGGAGAGGGAGGGAGGGGGAGAAGGGAGGGAGGGAGAGGAGGGGAGAGGGTAGGAGGGAGAGGAGGGGGAGAGGGAGGGAGGGAGGAGGAGAAGGGAGGGAAAGGAGAGAAGGGAGGGGAGGGAGAGGAGGAAGGGGAGGGAGAGGAGGGAGGGAGGGGGAGAAGGGAGGGAGGGAGGGGGAGAAGGGAGGGAGGAAGGGAGGGGGAGAAGGGAGGGAGGGAGAGAAGGGAGGGAGGGGAGAGAGGAGAGGGAGACTGAACGGGCCGGGCCCAGCCAGGCCCAAGACTTTGGCTGGGGCCCGCCCCCAGCACTGGGTTTACAGGTAGGTGGCCGGGTCCGGGGTCCGGTCCTGGGACGGGGGGGCGGGGGGGAGCGGGAGTCGGGTCGGGTCTGGTCCGGTCCGGGGGCAGGGAGGGGAAGAGCGGGGATCGGGTCTGGTCCGGGAGCGGGGGCAGGGGGGTGGTCGGGTCCGGGGTCGGGTCCGGGGGCGGGGGGGGCGGAGCGGGAGTCGGGTCGGGTCCGGTTCGGGGGCTGGGGGGGTGGGGTCGGTTCCGGGGTTCGGTCTGGTCCGGGGGCTGGGGGGGGGGGGAGCAGGAGTCGAGTCGGGTCGGGTCCGGTCCAGGTGGGGAGGGGAGTGGGGGTTGGGTCCGGCAGGGGGGCTGGGGGGGCGGAGTCAGGTCGTGTCGGGTTGGGAGGAAGCAGGAGCTGGGCATGGGAGGTGCAGCCTGATCCACGCAGCCCCAGTGAGGCCATTCGGCCAGGGCCAGGGGCTGCATGCTTCAGGCCCCTCCCACACAGTTTTGGGCACCTGGAGCTACTGCACTTGCGCGCCCACTGTAGCGCGCCTGTGCAGAGGTCCCGACACTGTTTTCAGTGCAGGGACCTGGCTCCGCCCCCCACAGCTCGTGCTGCACCGCGCCCAGCTCCAGAGGACCTGCAGGGAGCCGGAGAATCGGTAAGTATTTTTTAGGCGCACTTTCTGCCGCGTAAAATGGGCATCCAGGTCGGGGCTGTGCCATTCTAGGCGTGGCCCGAAACTTGGGCCCATTAACTCTACACAAGGTTTTTTCTGACGTACAAAAGTGGACACTTACTCTGTTCTAATTTAGTTTGGAGTAACTTTTCGCAGTTCAAATTTGCAAAACAGGCGTAAGTGGCTGGACACGCCCCCTTTTGAAAAAAAAACTGAACTAAAACGTAACTAAACTAACTCACTAGAACTGGAGCAAACTAAATGTAGAGAATTGCAATTTCTAGGATACTCCAAAATAAACTAGTTGCTCCAAAAAAATAGGAGCAAATCTAGTTGAAACTTGGGCCCATAGACCCTCAAACAGTGAGAGGGAGATAGAAGAGCAAATATATAGGTAAATTTCTGAGAAGTGCAGAAATTATAGGGCAGTAATAATAGGGGATTTCAACTATCCTAATATTAACTGGGACAAAATTAGTGTGAAGGGAATTCCTAAAATGCATTCAAGAGAACTTTTTTAGCCAATATGTAGAAAGCTCAACACGGGAGGGGCGGTTCTGGATATAGTTTTAGGGAATGAAGCTGGGCAGGTGGAAGGGGTATCAGTGGGAGAGCATTTAGTGACCATAATTCAGTTAGATTTAAGGTAGTTATGGAAAAGGACAAGGATAGACCAGGAATAAAAGTCTAAATTGGAGAAAATCCAATGTTGCTAAGCTGAGAGGTGATTTAGCCATAGTGGACCGGAAACAGCTACTTGAAGGTAAATCAATGTCAGAGCAGTGGGAGACATTCAAGGAGGAGAGCATAGGGTTCAGGCCAAATATGTGCCCTTAAAGAAAAAGGGTGGGACGAATAAATCTAGAGTCCCCTAGTTGTCTAGGGACATACAGAGTAGGATAAAGAAAAAAGGGAGGCTTAAGACAGATACCGAGGCCTAAATACTGCAGAATCTCTAGAGGAGTATAGAAAGTGCAGGGGTGAAATTAAAAAGGAAATTAGGAAAGCAAAGAGAGAGCATGAAAAGCTCTTGGCAAGTAAAATCAAGGAAAACCCAAAGATGTTTTATAAACATATTAAGAGCAAGAGGATAACTAAAGAAAGAGTAGGGCCTGTTAGAGTCCATGAGGGTCATCATATCATAAGCAGTCTCTCGAAATCGAGGAAGACTTGCTTCTACTCTAAAAGTGAGTTCTTAGATGTCTGACCAGTCCAATACAGTCTCTGTCACAGGTGGGACAGACAATTGTTGAAGGAAAGGGTGGGTGGAGAGTCTGGTTTGCCGTATGCTCCTTCCGCTGCCTGCGCTTGATTTCTGCATGCTCTCGACGACGAGACTCGAGGTACTCAGCGCCCTCCCGGATGCTCTTCCTCCACTTAGGGCGGTCTTTGGCCAAAGACTCCCAGGTATCAGTGAGGATGTTGCATTTTATCAAGAAGGCTTTGAGGGTGTCCTTGAAATGTTTCCTCTGCCCACCTAGGGTTCGTTTACCGTGTAGGAGTTCCGAGTAGAGTGCTTGCTTTGGGAGTCTTGTCAGGCATGTGAACAATGTGGCCCGCCCAATGGAGCTGGTCGAGTGTGGTCAGTGCTTCGATGCTGGGGATGTTGGCCTGATCAAGAACACTGACGTTGCTGCATCTGTCCTCCCAGGGGATTTGCAGGATCTTGCGAAGACATTGTTGGTGATATTTCTCCAGTGATTTGAGGTGCCTACTGTATATAGTCCACGTCTCTGAGCCATACAGGAGGGCGGATATCACTGCAGCCCTGTGGACCATAAACTTGGTGGTCATAACCATGAGGGTAACCTTTGTGTGGAGACAGAAGATGTGGCAATGGTTCTTAATTAATATTTTGCGTCTGTTTTCACAAAAGAGAGGGGCAATGCAGACACTACTATTGAGGAGGAGGTGTGAAATATTAGATGAAATAAACATAGTGAGAGAGGAGGTATTAAGGGGTTTAGCAGATTTGAAAGTGGATAAGTCCCCAGGCCCAGATGGAATGTATCCCAGGCTGTTAAGCAAAGCAAAAGAGGAAGTAGCAGAGGCTTTGACAATCATTTTCCAATCCTCTCTGGCTTCAGGTGTGGTGCCAGAGGACTGGAGGACTGCTAATGTGGTATCTTTGTTTAAGAAAGGAGCAAGG
Organism: Pristiophorus japonicus; assembly: GCF_044704955.1. NCBI lineage: Eukaryota > Metazoa > Chordata > Chondrichthyes > Pristiophoridae > Pristiophorus > Pristiophorus japonicus. Next base: position 77,357,662 of record NC_091984.1, on the reverse strand, counting down.
GATAGACCAAGTAATTACAGGCCAGTCAGTCCAAACTCAGTGGTGGGAAAATTATTGGAAAACATCCTGAAGGACAGGATAAATCGTCACTTAGAAAGACACGGATGAATCAAGGACAGTTTAAGGGACTTGTTAGGGAAGGTCATGTCTGACTAGCTTGATTGAATTTTTCGAGGAGGTAACCAGGAGGGTCGATGAAGGCAAAGCATTTAATGTAGTATATATGGATTTTAGCAAAGCTTTTGATAAGGTCCCACAATGCAGACTGGTCACAAAAGTAAAAGCCCATGGGATCCAGGGCAGAATGGCAAGTTGGATCCAAAATTGGCCCAGAGGCAGGAAGCAAAGGGTAATGGTTCATGGGTGTTTTTGCGGCTGGAAGGCTGTATCCAGTGGGGTTCCGCAGGACTCAGCACTAGGTCCCTTGCTTTTTGTGATATACATCAATGATCTAGATTGAAGATAGGGGATATGATTAAGAAGTTTGCAGATGATACTAAAATAGGATGTGTGGTTGATAATGAAGAAGAAAACTGCAGACTGCAGGAAGATATCAATCAACTGGTCAGGTGGGCAGAACAGTGGCAAATGGAATTTAATCAGGAGAAGTGCGAGGTAATGCATTTGGGGAAGGCTAACAAGGAAAGGGAATACACATTAAATGGTAGGATACTGAGAAATGTAGAGGAACAAAGGGGCCTTGGAATACCTGTCCACAGATCCCTGAAAGTAGCAGGCCAGGTAGATAAGTTGGTTAAGAAGGCATACGGAATGCTTGCCTTTATTAGCCGAGGCATAGAATACAAGAGCAGGGGGGGGTTATGCTTGAATTGTATAAAACACTGGTTAGGACACAGCTGGAGTACTGCGTGCAGTTCTGGTCACAGCATTACAGGAAAGACATGATTGAACTGGAGAGGGTACAGAGGAGATTTACGAGGATGTTGCCGGCAGTGGAGAATCTAAGGTATGAGGACAGATTAGATAGGCTGGATTTGTTTTCATTTAAACAGAGGAGGTTGAGGGGAAACCTCATTGAGGTGTATAACATTATGAGGGGCCTAGATAGAGTGGATAGGAAGGACCTATTTCCCTTAGCAGAGGGGTCAACAACCAGGGGCATAGATTTAAAGTAATTGGTAGAAGGTTTAGAGCGGATTTGAGGGGAAATTTCTTCACGCAAAGGGTTGTGGGGGTCTGGAATTCACTGTTTGAAAGGATCATTGAGGCATAAATCATCACCACATTTAAAAAGTATTTGGATGTGCACCTGAAGTGCCAAACCTGCAGGGTTATGGACCTAGAGCTAGAAAGTGGGATTAGGCTGGATAGCCTCTGTTATACTCATAATAAATGGTCAGACCGAGTACTGTGTGTAATGAGCAAGTGTGACCTTACCTCCTTTATTGTAGTTCCAGAGTGCAGGTACCTCGTGGGTGGCTTGCTTTTATACAGTGCTCCCAAGGGATGCTGGGATCCCTTGGGACTCCCAACAGGTAGGCCCTCTGGTGGACAGGTGAGATACAGGTTACAAGGGATGAAATACATAACATCACTCCCCCGTGAAGTCAACAATACACTTATTTACAAGGTGAGACGATCTGGGGCTTTGCGCTCCCTTGTCGATCGTCTTGGTACAAATGCTGGTGTAGTTGGGTTGGTCAATTCTTCATTGGGCTCTTGGGCAGCCGGCCTTGCCGGACTGCTGGGATGATGAGTTTTGTTTCGTGGTCAACTGTGATGTCAGTTGCCACTTGTGTGTGTGTTGGAAGGTCAAAGTTGGTGGTGTCCTCTTCAGGTTGTGTATAGCTGTTGGTGAACCGCAGTTTAATTTGGTCCAAGTGTTTTCTGTGCATTTGTCCATTGGTCAGTTTGACCTGAAATACCCTACTCCCCTCTTTGGCTGTGACCGTGCCAGCGAACCATTTGGGACCATGTCCATAATTGAGCACAAACACAGGATCATTGATCTCGATATCGTGTGACAAGTTTGCGCGGTCATGGTACACACTTTGTTGATGCCGTTTGACCTCCACGTGATCATGTGGATCAGGGTGGACCAGACAGAGCCTTGTTTTAAGCGCCCTTTTAATGAGCAGCTCGGCTGGGGGAATGCCTGTGAATGAATGGGGTATGCTGCGGTAGCTGAGCAGTACTCGGGACAATCGGGTCTGCCGGGAGCCTTCCGACATGCGTTTCAAACTTTGCTTGATGGTCTGAACTGCCCGTTCTGCCTGGCCATTGGATGTGGGCTTGAACGGTGCAGATGTGACATGTTTGATCCTGTTGCGGGTCATGAACTCTTTGAAACTGGTAAAACATGGCCCATTGTCGCTGACTAGGACATCGGGCAGACCGTGCGTGGCAAACATAGCTCGTAGACTTTCAATAGTGGCCGTGGACGTGCTTACAGACATTATTGCACATTCAATCCACTTTGAGTAAGCATCCATGACAACCAAAAACATTTTATCTAGTTTTTTACCAGGGACAGTAAAGGATCCTGGCTGGTCCAAGTCCTGATCTAGCGGGCCGTAACAGGGGAGTTCTCATTCTCAAATGCTTCCATGACCATGAGCAAGACCACTGGCTGTGCCATTTCTACCCCGGTGGTGGGGAATGGTATCCGACTGAGAGCATCTGCGCAGTTCTCTGTGCCCGGTCTATGGCGAATTATATAGTTGTATGCCAACAGCGTGAGCGCCCATCTTTGGATGAAGGCAGAGGCATTGTCGGAGGAGGCGGCCTATAAAAGACCCATCAGTTGGGGAGCGGCGGCAGCGTCGTCAGGGCTGCGTGGCGGGAGTCGGAGGAGGCGGCCTATAAAAGACCCATCAGTCGGGGAGCATCGGCAGCATCGTCGAGGAGGTCAGCTGGTGCAGCTGCAGCAGGGAGAGAAGGCAAAAAAGAAGTAGAAAGAAATTGAAGGGTGACGTCATAGCCAAGGGAGTAAGTGATTGGCTGGTGATTGGTGAATAGTTTTTCTTTTTCTTTTTCTTTATCAGTCGGTAACCTTTATCATTGTTGTTGCCAAATTAAGTTAATCTCGGGGTTAAGTCATGGCAGGAGAGCTCGGACACATGTCATGCTCTTCCTGTGCTATGTGGGAACTCAGGGATGCTTCTAGTGTCCCTGACGACTACATGTACAGGAAGTGTATCCTGCTGCAGCTCCTGACAGACTGCATTGCGGCACTAGGGTGGATTCACTCTGGAGTATCCACGATGCTGAGGATGCCGTGAATAGTACATTTAGTGAGTTGGTCATACCGCAGGTAAAGGTTACACAGACAGATAGGGAATGGGTGACCAGCAGGAAGAGCAGTGGAAGGAAGATAGTGCAGGGGTCCCCTGCGGTCATCCCCCTCCAAAACAGATACACCATTTTGGGTACTGTTGGGGGGATGACTCATCAGGGGAGGGCAGCAGCAGCCAAGTTCATGGCACCGTGGGTGGCTCTGCTGCACAGGAGGGCAGAAAAAAGAGTGGGAGAGCTATAATGGTAGCGCATTCTATTGTAAAGGAAATAGATAGACGTTTCTGCAGCTGCAATAGAGACTCCAGGATGGTATGTTGCCCCCCTGGTGCAAGGGTCAAGGATTTCTCAAAGCGACAGCAGAACATTTTGGAGAGGTGGGGGGAAAGCCAGTTGTCGTGGTGTATATAGGTACCAATGATATAGATAAAAAATGGGATGAGGTCCGACAAGCTGAATTTAGGGAGCTAGGAGTTAAATTAAAAAGTAGGACCTCAAAGGTGCAGAAGGGAGGGATTCAAATTCCTAGGACATTGGTACTGGTTCTGGGGGAGGTGGGACCAGTACAAATCGGAGGGTCTGCACCTGGGCAAGACAGGAACCAATGTCCTAGGGGGATTGTTTGCTAGTGCTGTTGGGGAGGGGTTAAACTAATATGGCAGGGGGATGGGAACCTATGCAGGGAGGCAGAGAGAAGTAGAATGGGGGCAGAAGCAAAAGATAGAAAGAAGAAAAGTAAAATTGGAGGGCAGAGAAACCCAAGGCAAAAATCAAAAAGGGCTACATTACAGCAAAATTCTAAAGGGGCAAAGTGTGTTAAAAAGACAAGCCTGAAGGCTCTGTGCCTCAATGCGAGGAGTATTCATAATAAGGTGGACGAATTAACTGCACAGGCAGCAATTAACGAATATGATATAATTGGCATCATGGAGTCATGGCTCCAGGGTGACTAAAGCTGGGAACTTAACATCCAGGGGTATTGAACATTCAGGAAGGATAGACAGAAAGGAAAAGGAGGTGGGGTAGCGTTGCTGGTTAAATAGCAAATTAACACAATAGTAAGGAAGGACATTAGCTAGGATGAAGTGGAATCTGTATGGGTGGAGCTGCGGAATACCAAAGGGCAGAAAATGCTAGTGGGAGTTGTGTACACACCACCAAACAGTAGTAGGAGGTTGGGGACAGCATCAAACAAGAAATTAGGGATGTGTGCAATAAAGGTACAGCAGTTATCGTGGGCGACTTTAATCTGGGCGACATATAGATTGGGCTAACCAAATTGGTAGCAATACGGTGGAGGAGGACTTCCGGAAGTGTATTAGGGATAATTTTCTAGACCAATATGTCGAGGAACCAACTAGAGGGCTGGCCATCCTAGACTGGGTGATATGTAATGAGAAAGGACTGATAAGCAATCTTGTTGTGCGAGGCCCCTTGGGGAAGAGTGACCGTAATATGGTAGAATTCTTTATTAAGATGGAGAGTGACACAGTTAATTCAGAGACTAGGGTTCCTGAACTTAAGGAAAGGTAACTTCGATGGTATGAGACGTGAATTGATTAGAATAGACTGGCAAATGATACTTAAAGGGTTGATGGTGGATAGGCAATGGCAAACATTTAAAGATCACATGGATGAACTTCAACAATTGTACATCCCTGTCTGGCATAAAAATAAAACGGGGAAGGTAGCTCAACCGTGGCTAACAAAGGAAATTAAGGATAGTGTTAAATCCAACGAAGAGGCATATAAATTGGCCAGAAAAAGCAGCAAATCTAAGGACCGGGAGAAATTTAGAATTCAGCAGAGAAGTACAAAGGCTTTAATTAGGAGGGGAGAAATAGAGTATGAGAGGAAGCTTGCTGGGAACATAAAAACTGACTGCAAAAGCTTCTATAGATATGTGAAGAGAAAAAGATTAGTGAAGACAAATGTAGGTTCCTTGCAGTCAGAATCAGGTGAATTTATAATGGGGAACAAAGAAATGGCAGACCAATTGAACAAATACTTTGGTTCTGTCTTCACGAAGGCAGACACAACTAACCTTCCGGAAATATTAGGAGACCAAGGGTCTAGTGAGAAGGAGGAACTGAAGGAAATCCTTATTAATCAGGAAATTGTGTTAGGGAAATTGATGGGATTGAAGGCCGATAAATCCCCAGGGTCTGATAGTCTGCATCCCAGAGTACTTAAGGAAGTGGCCCTAGAAATAGTGGATGCATTGGTGATCATTTTCCAACAGTTTATCAACTCTAGATCAGTTCCTATAGACTGGAGGGTAGCTAATGTAACACCACTTTTTAAAAAAGGAGGGAGAAAGAAAATGAATAATTATAGACCAGTTAGCCGGACATCAGTAGTGGGGAAAATGTTGGAATCAATTATTAAAGATGAAATAGCAGCGCATTTGGGAAGCAGTGACAGGATCGGTCCAAGTCAGTATGGATTTATGAAAGGGAAATCATGCTTGACAAATCTTCTGGAATTTTTTGAGGATATAACTAGTAGAGTGGACAAGGGAGAGCCAGTGGATGTGGTCTTTTAGGACTTTCAAAAGGCTTTTGACAAGGTCCCACACAAGAGATTGGTGTACAAAATTAAAGCACATGGTATTGGGGGTAATGTACTGACGTGGATAGAGAACTGGTTGGCAGACAGGAAGCAGAGAGTCGGGATAAACGGGTCCTTTTCAGAGTGGCAGGCAGTGACTAGTGGGGTGCCGCAGGGCTCAGTGCTGGGACCCCAGCTAATTACAACATACATTAATGATTTAGATGAAGGAATTGAGTGTAATATCTCCAAGTTTGCAGATGACACTAAGCTGGGTGGCGGTGTGAGCTGTGAGGAGGAGGCTAAGAGGCTGCAGGGTGACTTGGACAGGTTAGGTGAGTGGGCAAATGCATGAGAGGAAGGATGAGAGGAGATCTCATAGAAACATATAAAATTCTGACGGGACTGGACAAGTTAGATGCAGGAAGAATGTTCCCGATGTTGGAGAAGTCCAGAACCAGGGGACTCAGTCTAAGGATAAGGGGTAAGCCATTTAGGACTGAGATGAGGAGAAACTTCTTTACTCAGACAGTTGTTAACCTGTGTAATTCTCCACCGCAGAGAGTTGTTGATTGGATATATTCAAGAGGGAGTTAGATATGGCCCTTACGGCAAAAGGGATCAAGGGGTATGAAGAGAAAGCAGGAAAGGGGTACTGAGGTGAATGATCAGCCATGATCTTATTGAATGGTGGTGCAGGCTCGAAAGGCTGAATGGCCTACTCCTGCACATATTTTCTATGTATGCTTCTATGTATGTTTCAATTAATCCCTTTGCTCTCTGAGAATAGCGATCTGAGCGGCTTGTGGTCAGTTTCAAGCTCGAACTTGAGGCCAAACAAGTACTGGTGCATTTTATTTACCCCGTAAACGCACACCAGGGCCTCTTTTTCAACCATGCTGTAGGCCCTTTCAGCCTTGGACAAACTCCTGGATGCATACTCAACTGGTTGCAAAATTCCCGATTCATTAGCCTGTTGTAACACACACCCGACCCCGTATGATGATGCATCGCAAGCTAACACTAGTCGTTTACATGGGTTATACAGAACAAGCAGGTTGTTGGAACACAGTAAATTTCTGGCTTTCTTAAAGGCAGCCTCTTGTGAATTTCCCCATACCCAGTCGTCTCCCTTGCGCAGTAGCGCATGCAGGGGTTCTAGCAGGGTGTTTAACCCAGGTAGGAAATTACCAAACTGGTTAAGGAGTCCCAGGAACGACCGCGGCTCTGTCACATTCCATGGTCGCTGTGCGTTCTTGATGGCCTTTGTCTCGGCATTGGTGGTTCTGATGCCATCTGCTGCGATTCTCCTGCCTAAGATTTCGACGTCCTGTGCCAGGAAAACACACTTCGAGCGTTTCAACCTGAGCCCCACGTGATCCAACCGACTAAGAACCTCCTCCAGATTCTTCAAGTGCTCCATGGTATCCCAACCTGTAACCAATCTGCCGTCCTGGAAGACCACTGTGCAAAGAACTGTCTTTAGCAGACTTTCCATGTTCTACTGGAAGATCGCTGCAGCCGACCGAATCCTGACGGGGCACCGGTTGTAAATAAACAGACCTTTATGCGTGTTGATGCAGGTGAGGCCTTTCGTAGACTCCTCCAGCTCCTGCGTCATTTAGGCTGAGGTCTGGTCCAGCTTGGTGAACGTCTTCCCTCCGGCCAGGGTCACAAATAGTTCGTCTGCCTTGGGTAGCGGGTACTGGTCCTGCAGCCAAAAACGGTTAATCATTACTTTATAGTCCCCGCAAATTCTAACCGTACTGTTCTCCTTTAGTATCGGAACAATCGGACTGGCCCAGTCGTTGAATTCTCCTGGCGTGATGATGCCTTCATGTTGCAGCCTGTCCAGCTCGATTTCCACTTTTTCACGCATCATGTACGGTACTGCCCGAGCCTTGTGGTGGATGGGTCGCGTACGGGGAACCAAATGGACCTGCACTTTCGCCCCCGGGAAACTTCCAATGCCTGGCTCAAACAAAGGGAATTTGCTTAGACCCTGGGCACATGCGGCATCGTGGACTGACGAGAGCGCTCGGATGTCATCCCAGTTCTAGTGGATTTTCCCCAGCCAGCTTCTGCCAAACAACGTGGGGCCATCCCCTGGCACAATCCACAGCGGGAGTTCGTGTACTGCTCCATCATACGAGACTTTGACTTCTGCACTGCAATTACAAGGATTATTTCCTTTGTATAAGTCCTTAGTTTTGTGTGAATGGGGCTGAGCTTGGGCCTGTGTGCCTTCTTCCCCCACAGCCTGTCGAAGGCCGTTTTACTCATTATGGACTGGCTTGCCCCGTGTCCAGCTCCATAGACACTGGAATACCGTTTGTTCAACTTTCAACATTATTGGTGGGCATTTCGTTGTGAACGTGTGTACCCCGTACACCTCTGCCTCCTCCGTACGAGTTTCCAATTCCGTCTGATCCACTGTGGACCGATCTTCCTCTGCAACGTGGTGGTTTGCAAGGTTTGCAGCTCGCCTGCACATTCGTTGGAGGTGTCCCATTGTTCTGCAGCCATTGCATGCATAGTGCTTAAAGCGGCATTGATGGGGCCGACGATCACCCCCGCAGTGCCAACAGGGTGTTAACTGCCTCGCATTATCAGATGATGGCGGACTCTGGGTCAATTGAGGTCGGGCCACAGCAGCCGGCGTGTACGTTCTGCCCTGTACATTTCTGCTCAAAGCCGACGTTACTTTATGCACAGTACTGGCCGAAACTTCTTTGTTCTGTGAAATCTGCTTGGTGTTGTCGCTGGTGGACATAAATGCCTGGGCTGTCGTTATGGCTTTGCTCAGATTCGGAGTTTCTACAGTCAACAGTTTGCGAAGGATTGTCTCATCTCCGATGCCCAGTACAAAAAAGTCTCTGAGCATTTGTTCTCGGAATCCCTCAAACTCACAATGTCCTGCAAGGCGCCTTAGTTCGGCGACTTCCTGGCCCTGCGATCGTTGACACGTGTAGAACCGATATCTCCTCATCAAAACACTTTCCTTAGGATTTAGGTGCTCCTGGACCAGCGTACACAGTTCTTCATAGGATTTCTCTGTTGGTTTAGCCGGGGCCAGGAGATTCTTCATGAGGCCATAGGTAGTGTCCCCACAGACAGTTAGGAGGATCGCCCTTCATTTGGTCGCGTTCTCGTCCCCTTCCAGCTTGTTGGCTACGAAGTATTGGTCGAGTCTCTCCACGAAGGCCTCCCAATCGTCTCCCTCTGAGAACTTCTCCAGGATGCTGACTGTTCTTTGCATTTTCGTGTGGTTCGTTACCTCGTCGCCAATTGTTATACTCATAATAAATGGTCAGACCGAGTACTGTGTGTAATGAGCAAGTGTGACCTTAGCTCCTTTATTGTAGTTCCAGAGTGCAGGTACCTCGCAGGTGGCCTGCTTATATACTGTGCTCCCAAGGGATGCTGGGACTCTAACAGGTAAGCCCTCTGGTGGACAGGTGTGATGCAGGTTACAAGGGGTTAAATACATAACAGCCTCTTGTTGGCCAGCATGGACATGATGGGCCAAAATGGCCTCCTTCCGTGCTATAAACCTCTCTGATTCTATGATTCTATATCAGATACCTTCCCTTTATAGCCACAGTCTGGTGCTTGAATACCCTCTGACACACAAGTGATCGGGAAGTTTAGGGAAAATAAACACAACTCTGCAACAAGTCCAGGAGCTTCTTAACTACATCTCTGCCAGATGACATTCTCTCCATCGCAGGGCAAAGTGGCCTATATGTGATTCCAGACCCACAGCAATGTAGTTGACTCTTAACTGCCCTCTGAAATGGCCTAGCAAGCCACTCAAGTGCAATTAGGGATGGGCAATAAATGCTAGTCTTGCTAGCGGCACCCACATCCCGTGAATGATTTTTTAAAGTTTGTTGTTCTGTGGCTGTCCTCATGAGGCCAGATGCACAATGACAAATTTGATGATTCTTCCCAAATTCTCCTGCTGTCTATACAAGCTGACTTTGAACTTGCAAGGACATTTAAGGCAGATATTTTATTTGTGACCAGGGAGGAGAATTCAACCTTAATCTAATTTAGATTGGCATACGTGTTGCTTTTGTATTTTACCTTATTTTTAAATAATATGTTTGCTTTGCCAGGACATACACCTTTGTTTTTGAATGATGCAGTCGACACAATCAAATTGATTTGCTATTAACATTACCTGGAACTTCACCAATTCTATACAGGAGAGAACTAACCTCCATGGAAGACACTGACCTACTTCGATAGTGATTCACAAGCTATTTCATCCTCTTTTGGTATTAGAAAGATGCCTTGATTATGTTACTGTATAGAATCTATAACATATTAACATTCTTACCTCTGCACACAATTCCTGTCTAGGAAACCTTCATTTTTCTTGTCACATATTTGTCACACTGCGTTCTGCTTTATTCATCTAGTGCTCCTGTTCTAAACAAGGATACAAAGAGATTTGAGCCAATACAAATGCCATCTTGATCAGGCTGAAGCACAATCATGTTTTGGATGTTTCAGCAACCTGTTAGTTTTAATTTGCTTTTGTAAAAGGCAAAACTCAACTCTTTGAATATAAATGTGAACTCTCCACTGACACCTGCTGAATCAATCACTTTGGTCATACAAGATCAGTTTAGAATAATAAGATATGTTATGAGAAGAAATTTCATTTTAAATCGAATCTTACTGGGGATTAAAAAAAAAAGAAAAAGCTCTAAATGCTCAAAATTCAAACTGGTGAAAGTAAATACATGGTGAAAAGCTGAGGCCCCAGTACAGACTCACCATTTCATATTGTCCGCATTAGAATAGCAATGTAAGTACATTTTTATGCTAGTTGTTTTATCTCTAAATCTGTACTTGTTTGAGTGAAGGAAAAAGTTAATCCCTTATTTTAATCCTCCCACACTTGACAAGAACAGGCATGCTGGCAGGATAAAATCGTGGCATTGGCAAGATGGCACCACACTTGCGCCCAAATCATTTTAGCAGATGTGTTTTGGACAGCATTGGAGGCGCTCACCTCAGGCAGGCGAGGTCAGGCCTGACTAATCGAGTTGATTTTTTGAGGAGGTTACTAACACAGTGGACAGGGAAGTGTCTATGGATGTGTCTATTTGGACTTTCAGAAGGCATTTGCTAAGTTTCCGCACAAGAGATTATTAGCAAAAATTAAAGTGTACGGAATAGATAACCTCATGTCATTGGTTGGTAATTGGTTGGGAGGTAGGAGACAGAGAGTAGGGGTAACATTCTCTGATTGGCAAGATGGGACAATTGGTTTTCACTGGAGATCTTTACTGGGGCCTCAGCTTTTCACCATGTGTATCAATGACTTGGATGAAGGAGTAGGGAATATTATATCCAAGTTTACAGATGATGCTAAGTTAGGAGGCACGGTAAGTTGTGTAGATGGAAAGAGGAAGTTACAAAGGAACATGGACAGATTAACTGTGGGAAATGCAATTCAAATGTTGGGCAGTCTGAGGTCTTCATTTGGATCCAAGATAAACAAATAGTAATATCTTAATGGTGAGAAACGAGGAACTGTGGAGGAAAGGGATATGTGTCCATCTGCACAGATCACTAAACACTAGCACATAGGTACAATCATCATAGACAGTCCCTCGAACCGAGGATGACTTGCTTCCATGTCAAGAAGTTCACAGGTGGTTCAATGATGGACCTAATATTCCAGGTCCTGAACTACATCTTGAAGGGTGGAAGATGCCTGTGCTTGGATTTTTTTAACGTGTGGTGACCATTGTACCCCAGTCACCACACGGGCTTGACAGAGCTAGGTCTTGGTCCAGTAGCGAGGATTAACCAAGACGACTGGAGACCTGCTCTGCTGCACGGACCTAGTGTGCACACATATAGCAGTGTGGGCTGGCTCATGCTGCTCCTGGGTCCTTGCCTCTTCTGGGCCCCAGACTCACGCCTCCCTGGGCCCCGGTCACCTCCCTCTACAAACTCTCACCTCTCCTTTGCCCCGACCTCAGGTACAATAAGCAATCAACAAGACGACTAGATTGTTGACTTTTATCTCAAGGGAACTGGAATACAAAGGAGATGAAGTTATGCATCAGTTGTACAGAGTCTAGGTCAAACCCTATCTGGAGAACTGCATTCAGCCTTGTGCATTGCACCTCAGGAAGGATATGTTGGCCTTGGAGTGGGTACAGCACAGACTCACTAGAATTATAAGAACATAAGCCTCAAGTAGGTCATATGGCCCCTTGAGGCTTAAAGGATTAAATTATGAGGGCAGGATTAATAAACTTGGCTTGTATTCCCTTGAGTTTAGAAGGTTGATCAGTGATTTAATTGATGCATTTAAAATAACAAAAGGATTCAATAGGATAGATAAAGATAAATTATTTCCTCTGGTGGGGGAATTGAAAACAAAGAGGGACAATTATAAAATTAAAGCTCGGCAATGCAGCATTGACATCAGGAAAAACTTTTTCATTCAAACAATAATTTGCATTTATATAGTGCCTTTAACATAGTAAAACGTCCCAAGACACTTCACAGGATCGTTATCAAAGAAAATTTGGAACCGAAACACATAAGGAAATATTAGGGCAGATGAACAAAAGCTTGGTCAAAGAGGTAACTTTTAAGGAGCATTTTAAAGGAGGAAAGAGAGGTGGAGAAGTTTAGGGAGGGAATTCCAGAGTTAGGGCCTACACAGTTGAAGGCATGACCATCAATGGTTAAAATCAGGGAGGCTCAAGAAGCCAGAATTGGAGGAGTGCAGATATAAGAACATAAGAAATAGGAGCAGGAGTTGGCCATTTGGCCTTTCGAGCCTGCTCCACCATTCAATAAGATCACAGCTGATCTGATCTTGGCCTCAACTCACTTTCCTGCCTGTTCCCCAGAACCCTTGACACCCCTGTAGTTCAAAAATCTGTCTATCCCTGCCTTGAATATATTCAAAGCCTCAGCCTCCACAGCTCTCTGGGGTAAAGAATTCCAAAGATTCACGACCCTCTGAGATACAAAATTCCTCCTCATCTCCGTCTTAAATGGATGACCCTTTATTCTGAAACTGTGCCCCCTTGTTCTAGATTCCCCTTGAGGGGAAACATCCTCTCAGCATCTACCCTGTCAAGCCCCCTCAGAATCATATATATTTCAATAAGATCAGCTATCATTCTAAACTCCAATGAGAAAAAGCCCAACCTGCTCAACCTTTCTTCTTAAGACAACCCCTTCATATCAGGAATCAACCTAGTGAATCTTCTCTGAACTGCCTCCAAGGGAAGTATATACCCCCTTAATTAAGGAGACCAAAACTGTATCTTGAAAACATCTTGGACAGTTGTGGGCCTGGAGGAGATTACAGAGATAGGAAGGGGTGAGGTCTAAGAGGGATTTGAAAAAAGGATGAGAATTTTAAAATCAAGGCATTGCTTAACCGGGAACCAATGTAGGTCAGCAAGCACAGGGGTGATGGATGAACGGGACGGTGCAAGTTAGGACACGGGCAGCAGAAATTTTGATGACCTCAAGTTTACAGAATGTGGGAGGCTAACAGGAGTGCATTGGAATAGTTAAGTCTAGCGGTAACAAAGGCACGGATGAGGGGTTTCAGCAGCAGATGAGCTCAGGCAGGGGTGGAGTTGGGCAATTGTTTCGGAGGTGGAACTAGGTGGTCCTAGTGATGGCATGGATGTGTGGTCGGAAATATGACACCAAGGTTGCAAACAGTCTGGTTCAGCCTCAGACAGATGCTAAGGGGAGGAATGGAGTCAGTGGTTAGGGAACAGAGTTTATGGCGTGGACCAAAGACAATGAGCGGAATTTTCATTACCAAGGCAGCTCAGGTGCTGGCAGTCGGCATTGTGCCTCGAAACCTTGTTCTTCTTTTCACCTCGCTCCTCAGAGTGAATTTTCCTTGATGGCACCCTGAACTTTTCCCGGCTCCATTAAATGGGGTAGTTCTGATGACATCATCAATGACTCATTTCCAGCTGGGATATTTGAAGCAGCCATGGCCATTTTGCAGTTGAATGTTCGTCTAGGAGTGTGTAGACAGTACATATCATCATCTGGTTATTGCTGACTCTTGCACAGAGGCAGAGGGCTGCACCCACGTTCTCAGATGACTCCCTACGTGTGCTTGTGGAGGGAGAGAACACACAGGGAGGTCCTCTTCCCTTCTAATGGGCGCAAGAGACCTCCCCAGGAGAGTAAAAGAGCCTGGCTGGAGATAACACAGGAGGTGAACAGCAGGGATGTGGGTGAGGAGGACCTGGGTGCAGTGCCGGAAGCGCTTCAATGTTCTCATTAGATCAGGAAAGGGGAGTGCAAAGCCACACTCAAATTCATCCTGCTGTGCCTCTCATCACATCCCATCACTCTGCTTTCCCAACCCTGCTGCTGCACATTATTACTGACACCAACATACCTTGTATGTCCACCCATCCCTCTCTATCTACATACTCACATCCCTGTCTGACTTGCCACCCCTCACACTCACCCTCATCCTAATGCAATCATACCAACTAACAACACATAAGGAGGCCACTTTGTATAGGCATTTGGCAATGGCATCACAGTCCCTCATAGTCAATCTCTACAGATGTAACCCACACATTCCTTACACTCATTCTATCACTCTCACTCACATTTCTCTTTTTTCCCTCCTTGCAGGCGAAGAGAGCCCACAATAAGAGGGAGAGGGAGAGAACAGGAGGTGGCCCTCCATCATTCGCCACGTTGACAGCAGCAGAGGAAGTCGCCCTGGAGGTCTCAGGCGTTGCGGAGCAGCTGGCGCTGTGAGATGGAGCGAGGGGGACATCTCAGCAAACTGGTGATAGAATTACATCTCATACAGCCACATGGTATACAGCAGTCACTCAAATGCATAATGGTATCGTTACCCATTCTTGATATTACATTTCTAAATCATCTCTTCACTCTCCCACAGGTCCATCAAGAGACCCCTGCTCTGCAACCCCTCCCCCCGCCCCCCCCCCCCCCCGCCACTGTCCAGGAAGTAGAGGAAGCTGACTCCTCAGAGGAGCTTTTCCAGCCTCTGAGGGCACACCGTCACCAGACATAAGCACACCCAGCACCACCACAGATACACATACCTGGGTGGGTCCCACGCGAGATGGAGTAGTGTTGTCACCTGGTGTCTCACAAGTCACAAGTGAGCAAAAGCAGATGGTGGAGACAGGGGCATCAGTGGAGACTCCTCGTCGGAGGACACAGGACTCTTCCAGCTCTGCTCAGCTGCATACAGACACTCAACCTCAGGGGCCCTCGAGAAAGAAGGCGATCCTGGAGGTGCGGGAAGAAGTACAGAAGGCTATGACAGGTTTTGCAACTGAGATGTCAACAAATGTGCAGAGAATGGAGGAGTCCATCTTCAACATGAGCACCACCGTGTCGCAGGCAATGGCAACTGTAGGCTCTTCCATGGATAGGATGGTCACCTGCATGGAGCAGCTTATGCGCCAATCACAGGAGCACATGGTCTCTATGGAGAATCGGTGGCAGAGGCTCATAGATCTCCTGTCTCGGAGGGATGTCAATGTAGACTTGGGTCCTCATGGCCCCACTGCTGTGCAGCAAGGTGCTCTCTAGCCCCTTGCTAGCAAGGAAGTGCAGGTTGCCCATGAGAGGGATGATAGTGAGAAGGGACGTGGAAGTGGATGCTCCTCTCAAAGCGCTCACACTTTTCCCACATTGCCTCTCTCTCAGTCAATGCCCACATGCCTCCTCAGAAGGCGATGTCCGAGTCTGTCCCTGCCCAGTCGCAGAAGGATCAGACATTGGTGGGGCCATCAGAGGCGCCAAAACCTAGAGGACATCCGCCAAAAGTGTCTATGCAGTCACAGCAGGGAAGTGAGCAGGCTGCCTTTATCTCTGCTGAAGCCACAGGGGTTGCACCTCATAGAAGCACGCGTCAACGAAAAATGACACAGAAGTAGTTGCACAAGGGTAAACACATGGGTGTTTAAAGAACTATTTCTGTTAAGGATCCGTTACTCTTATCTCACATGGAAAACTACTTATTTTCACCACTTTGCCCATTTTTGTCATCTACTTTGGAAATGGCTTTGTGAGTTAGAGTGAATGGTGAGCAATGGGCGTCAGTGTGAAAGGAATGGCTTGGTCATTGAAGGGATGCTTGATGGTGTTAATGGCAGAGTGGACGAGGGAAAGGGAACCTGGCAGAGCATGTGGCAGCCATATGGGTGTAATGCAGGAAGTAAATCTGGCCATGATGAGGCCATCCCTGGCCTCCCGGGCAGCAATGTGTTTGGGTGCTGCTGGCATTTGGACCTCAGGTACTTCCTGCTCCTCTTCCTCGTCTTCCAGCTGATGCTCCTCCTCCTCTGAAGAGGCTGTGTGATCTGTGCCTTGTTCTTCATGCAGCGCTAACCCTTGCTGTTGCACTATGTTGTGCAGAGCGCAGCAGACCACGAAGATTCTGAAGACCCTGGCTGGTGCATACTGAAGAACTCCTCCAAATCTGTCAAGGCATCTGAAACGCATTTTCAGCTCTATGACCTATCTGGTGGATATGTGGCTTTCATTATATCTCTCCTCAGCCTCAGTACATGACCTCCTCAATGGTGTCATGAGCCACATCTTCAGTGTCTCCAAGCAACCAGCCGGAAAGTTTGTTTGGAGATGCAAAGAGCCGAGGGAGGGTGGCCTGACACAGGACGAAAGAGTCGTGGCAGCTGCCAGGAAATTTTACGCACACATGCATAATGATCTTCCTATGATTGCAGGTGAGCTGCATATTGAGGGAGTGGAAACCCTTGCGGTTCATAAACACTCCTGGGTGATCTGGGGGTGCCTTCATGGCCACATGTGTGCAGTCGATGACGCCCTGCACCCATGGGTAGCCAACCAGAGTGACAAAGCCGAGCGCCCGTTCAGTAACACTGGCTTCATCAGTGGCAACGTTAATATAATTGGCTAACTTGTTAAAGAGAGCATCGGTGACCTGTGTGAGGCATCTGTGGATGACCTACTGCAAAATCCTGCAAATGTCTGCTGCAGATCTCTGGAAGGAGCCTGAGGTGAAGAAATTGAAGGCGCTGGTGACCTTGACAGCCATTGGTAAGGCATGTCCACCAAGTCCTCTGGGCTGCAGGTCTGGTTCCAGGAAATTGCAAATGTCCATGGTGACCTAGCACTATAGCCTGAGCCTCCTTTGGCACTGCTGTTCAGTCATGTTGAGGAAGCCCATCCTTTGCCTGCGTCCCCTGTGTTGGGGGTATTGCCTCCGGCGCGGTGCAGCCCTGCACTGATACCCTCTATCCTGTGGAGCATCAGGACGTTGAGGAGAAGGTTGGTAGTGTTGTTACTGCTGGTGTTCCTGCTGCTGCTGGTGTTGGGGCTCATCTTGTTCCGATTCTGAGGACCAGGATGAGACAGTATAAACTGCACCCATGCTCATGTAATCGATGGTAGGACAAGTAGAGATCAGAGAAGCAATCTGTCAATGGTGTGACAGTTAGTAGCAATGAAATGAGAATGGCTTCTGAAGTTTCAGAAAAGACTGCAAACTGTAGAAACCGAATTTTGTGCTGAAAATGCACTCAGCTAGAGCCTTTCCCATAGGCAAGTAAGCAGGTGTCTGTATTTATTGTGCTTTCCATGCTCTGCAGTAATGACCGATCAATGGTCACGGAGCTTCCACCTCAGCTTGACAGACGTGGTTCCCGAGGAGCGTGATTCCCGTGGTCATCCAGTGAGATTCAAAAGGTCTGGTTAAGGGTCTGACAACAGGTATTAATGAGGTAAATTAGGTCACCCGCCTCTGCCGTTCGGGTGCATGCCATGCTGGCAAACGTGCAGCATGATGGCACGTTCCCGGCCCGCTCCCATTTATTGCACATTTTACTCCCGACACGCCTCCAATCCTGCATGCACACCAGCATGGCTTCGGTCTTACCAATATTTAGTTGGAGGAAATTTCTGCTCATCCAGCACTGGATGCCAGACAAGCAGTCCAACAATTTAGAAACAGTGAAGGGGTCTAGAGAAGTGGAGTTAAGGTAGAACTGGGTGCCATCAGCTTATATGTGGAATCTGACGCTGTGTTTTCGGATGGTGTCGTCGACGGGCTGCATGTAGATGCGAAAATATGTAATTCTCTCCCCCAAAAGGCTGTGGTTGCTGGATTAATTGAAAGTTTGAAGACTGAGGTTGACAGATTTTTATTAGGTAAACGTAGCAAGGGATATGAAAAGTGGGTAAGTGGAGTTGAGGTACAGATCAGTAATTGCTAATTGAATGGCAGAACAGGCTTGAGAGGCTGAATACTCCTGTTCCTATGTTTCCTTGTTCCTAGGAATTGTTGATCAGAATTGTGTTTATGCTTTCTGTTACAGAGAGGAGGTATTAAACATTCATTCAAATTGGACTTAATAGAACTCATGTTTACCATGTAAAAAATAACTGGGCATTATTGGTCTGCATTGTAATTCCTAGTATAATTGCTGATTACCTGTCTGGGCGACAGGGCTCAATGCTTGTGATTAACTCAGCATCAAATGCAAATTAACAGCCAAATTGGATGAACAACCCCTCCCAAACAAAAAAAAATGCACTGAGAACTAATGGTGCGTAACACTAATCAGAATTACCATACACGCCTTATTGTTTATAAACTGGGTTCAATAGTCTCGAATCAGGCCAAGTAACTGAGCCAAGGTCAAACAGTTCATCCCAAAACTGTATTCTCATAGAAATTTCAGTGCTCCTCTATGCTTAGGATTACAGTAACAGCTGAGGATCCCGAGTTTCCCCGAGATTGAGAATCCAATTGATCTTGCTGTCTATGTGCTCTGCCTCTCTCTGACTGACTCGGTACCCACTGGAACAGCAGAGCTGCAGCAGCTATTTTCAGAGACACTGCTCTAAATTCAGACAGCATCATCTGCAAACGAGAGAAGGGAAAACAAGTCTCATGTGACACAACTACGCTTGCGAAAAAGTATTTGTATATTTTATGGGATACAAAAAAAAATGAAAGCATTGGCATCTGATATTAAAATTGAAGTGCTGGAAATACGCAGTGGAGGAGAAATTCGCCTAGTTTGCACCTCCCGTTAGCACCTCTGAAGGACGGTAACGGGGCGCTAGGGGGTTACTGACCGGGCACGGCAAAATCACCGACACCCAAGAACTTCCCTGGTGGGTTGTGCTGGTACTAAAACTTACTGCCTTGATCTTTTGTGCCCCATAGATCATGATGTGATCGCAGCGCCCCGTTATCGCCCGGATGTAAAATTCGCTCCCGCCCCCAGCAGCATCATTGGGCTTCAACAATGGCACTTTGGCCGGCCACTTGGGGAGCGTTAATTAAAGGCAGTGGTGATCAGGTAGGGCCAAAATTGAATTATGTGCTCAGTGTGCTGTATTTTGATTCAATTCAAGCCCGCAATTGCTCAGCTCTACACTTTCTTAGAGTGCTTGGGACTGCTATGGAAGTAGCGCAGGTGCCGATGCCTGACACAGACAGCAGTAAAACTCTGCCCTTTAAGCAAGGGAGGGAGCCTGTACAACCGGCAGAGTACTGCCCCGAATATTGTTCAGCGCTCTGCTGATACCGCTCCTCTCATTCCCTTTAGCGCTCTAAGGGAAGTGGTTGCGCTTGATATAATGTTCCACTTCCCTCCTGGAGTGCTAATGCGGAAATTCCCGGCAGAATCATATCTTTAGCACCCAGCATTTGTGTTCCCGCAAAAGTTATCACCCCATGTGGGGCGTTACGCAATTTCTAGCCTCATTAATGGGTCAGTCAGCCTCTGAAAGAGAAAGACATTTTGATATTTCTAGTGCGGGAATGAGTGGCTGAATGACTGTGCATTTCTACCATTTTCTGTTTCTGTTTGTGTATCTATCACAGTCAAGCAACATAATGGTAAAGAAGTGGGAATGAGTAAATGATGTGCGGAAAGTGCTAAAAGACTGATTGGCCAGATTTAGTCCTGTTCAGAGGATTCCTGTCTCTCCAGAAATGGATCAATAAATGTAAGAGAAGACGCAGCTAATTAGTCCCATCCCACTGCCCTTTCTCCTTTTATTTCCAAATATTTATCCATTATCATTATAAAACACTATTTTGCAATTTGTTTCTACCACTGTTTCTGGTAAAGGCATTCCAGGACATGAAATGTTCTAGATAAAGAAAACATTCTCCTGAAGTCTCCCTTCATCATTTTTTCGATAATCTTAAATGTATGGCCTAAAGTTACTGACTTGTCAGTGCAATAGCTTTTCCCTATTGATCTTATTAAAAGCCCCGATATCAGATTTCCTAGTAACCCTCTTTATTCTAGTGAAAAGAGCCCAAGTTTCTTTCCTCCTCAAAACTAAATACGCTCATCCCTGGTATCATCTTAGGAATCACTTCTGTACTCACTGCAGGGCCTTAACATCCTTCCTAAAGTAAGGCGCCAGAAACTGAATACAATATTCAAACTGTAGCCTAACCAATGAGTGGTATGGCTTTAGCAATGCCTCTCTGCTATTCTATTCTATGCCCCGAGTAATAAAACTTAGATCTCACATGCTTTTTTCATAGCTTTATAATGAAATCAAAGATATTAGGGAAGTTGAAGATGCACTTGAGTTGTAGGTGGGATTGTTGAAATACTAGAGGAATAAACTCAAACGCAAAAGCAAGATACTGCAGTGCTGGAATCTGAAATAAAAACAGAAAATGCTGGAAATATTCAGCAGGTCGGGCAGCATCTGTGGAGAGAGAAACAGAGTTAATGTTTCAGATCGATGACCCTTTGTCAGAACTCAATGGGCTGAATGGACTTTTCTCATCCTTGTCTTTTTCTTATATACTTATGGTGATGAGCTTAATGCATGGGAAAGCAGTGACAAAAGCACCATAATTCATAGACATATTTGTATATTTAAATATTATATGATGCCGCCTGAGTCTCACATTCTGTAGTTAATTAGATAACAGTTAGTAACATGGTAACCGTTTTAGGCAGGATAAGCCTCTCCCGCACTGAAAAAGGCCATCAGCATAAGTCAGTATGTTTGGAGTTGCCGCTTTCATGGCCCTCAGTGCGACCTGACGCACAATTACCAGAAGTCCACCTAGTGTACCTACAAACAAGTGGGGCTTATATGGAGGTCCAGGCCAGGGTTGTGGCCTATCCTCACCCCAAAGAAAATACAAAAATACTACAACTATAATTACATTCTGGTGGGTGGGTGGCAGGGGCAGGGGGGTACCTGACTCCCACGCTAGCACCAACTACTTGCATCACACTTTCTAACAAGGCAGGTACGGCAGAGGTGTCCCTAGTGGCACCAGCCATTGCCAGGTAAATCAAAGACCATCCCCTGACCTCACGATCTATGGCGAGATCCATCATCAAGGTCCCATACAGGTGCTTCTGGGCATTTACGCTAGGATGTGCCGCTCCCCCCCCACCCACCCCCACATATTTTTGGGGTATTATGTACATCATGGGTGTGTCTGGCTGGTGCAAAAGGACAGCCCGGGAGATTTGCAGAAAGTAATAGGGCAATTTGGAAATCTACTTAAGTTTTCAGGAGGCTTGTGTAATGAATGCACTTGTGAGTATGTTCACAGGGTTTGTCGAGCTGTTGGAGGCATGGCCTACTCACTTGGAGCAGTGAGCTTATGGGGAGAAGAGCTCTCTGCATCTGCTCTTGCCTGCAGACCTGGAAAACTCTGTGACCACGCCAGGAATAAAAGGAAGGGGCCTTCTACAATACAAACCATCCAGAGGGAGAGGAGGAGAGCAGAAACTACTTTTACAACACTGCCACAGAGAGTTGGAGAGAGTGGGGACAAAAAAGCATCATCCAGTGTGGAAGGAGGGAGAGTCATCAGCATCTACAGGTGGGTGCACTCCCTGAAAAGACTTTGTTTTATCGGTGGGGGAGGAAAGAAGATAAATTCGAGGGCCGGAACATCGCGAGGGGTGTGTGTGTGTGGAAGTGTGTGTGGGGCTCTTGCTCACAACTAGGCCCCACACACCACTGAAGCACCCCTCCCCCATTACCTGGCCTGGGTTAGCTGGAGCTACCTGGGTGAAGAATCGTTACCACACTAATCTGTGCCTGGGTGGCTCCAGCTATCCCGGGTGAAGACATCATCTCCCCCAACCCGAAGACCACCAACAGAGACTATGTTGTTGCTTCAAATCGCACGGGGTAGCCTGGAGGAGGAATTCATAGAATGCATATGGGATTGTTTCTTAGAACAGTATGTTACAGAACCTACAAGGGAGCAAGCTATCTTAGATCTGGCCCTGTGTAATGAGACAGGAATAATAAACGATCTCCAATAAAAGATCCTCTCGGAATGAGTGATCACAGTATGGTTGAATTTGTAATACAGATTGAGGGTGAGGAAGTAGTGTCTCAAACGAGCGTACTATGCTTAAACAAAGGGGACGACAGTGGGATGAGGGCAGAGCTGGCTAAAGTAGACTGGAAACACAAACTAAACGGTGGCACAATTGAGGAACAGTGGAGGACTTTTAAGGAGCTCTTTCAGAGTGCTCAACAAAAATATATTCCAGTGAAAAAGAAGGGCTGTAAGAGAAGGGATAACCAGCCGTGGATAACCAAGGAAATAAAGGAGAGTATCAAATTAAAAACCAATGCGTATAAGGTGGCCAAGGTTAGTGGGAAAATAGAAGATTGGGAAAATTTTAAACGACAGCAAAGAATGACTAAGAAAGCAATAAAGAAAGGAAAGATAGATTACGAAGGTAAACTTGCGCAAAACATAAAAACGGATAGTAAAAGCTTTTACAGATATATAAAACTAAAAAGAGTGACTAAAGTAAATGTTGGTCCCTAAGAAGATGAGAAGGGGGATTTAATAATGGGAAATATGGAAATGGCTGAGACCGTAAAAAATTATTTTGCTTCGGTCTTCACAGTGGAAGACACAGAAACCATGCCAAAAATTGCTGGTCACAGGAATGTGGGAAGGGAGGACCTTGAGACAATCACGATCACTAGGGAGGTAGTGCTGGACAGGCGAATGGGACTCAAGGTAGACAAGTCCCCTGGTCCTGATGAAATGCATCCCAGGGTATTAAAAGAGATGGCGGAAGTTATAGCAGATGCAATCGTTATAATCTGCCAAAATTCTCTGGACTCTGGGGAGGTACCAGCGTATTGGAAAGCAGCTAATGTAACGCCTCTGTTTAAAAAGGGGGGGGGGCAGACAAAAAGGCAGGTAACTATAGGCCGGTTAGTTTAACATCTGTAGTGGGGAAAATGCTTGAAACTATCATTAAGGAAGAAATAGCGGGACATCTCGATAGGAATAGTGCAATCAAGCAGACGCAACATGGATTCATGAAGGGGAAATCGTGCTTAACTAATTTACTGGAATTCTTTGAGGATATAACGAGCATGGTGGATAGAGGTGTACTGATGGATGTGGTGTATTTAGATTTTCAAAAGTCATTCGATAAGGTGCCACACAAAAGGTTACTGCAGAAGATAAAGGTACGCGGAGTCAGTGGAAATGTATTAGCATGGATAGAGAATTGGCTGGCTGACAGAAAGCAGAGTGTCGGGATAAATGGGTCCTTTTCAGGTTGAAAATCGGTGGTTAGTGGTGTGCCACAGGGATCAGTGCTGGGACCACAACTGTTTACAATATACATAGATGACCTGGAAGAGGGGACAGAGTGTAGTGTAACAAAGTTTGCAGGTGACACAAAGATTAGTGGGAAAGCGGGTTGTGTAGAGGACACAGAGAGGCTGCAAAGAGATTTAGATAGGTTAAGCGAATGGGCTAAGGTTTGGCAGATGGAATACAATGTCGGAAAGTGTGAGGTCATCCACCTTGGGAAAAAAAACAGTAAAAGGGAATATTATTTGAATGGGGAGAAATTACAACATGCTGCGGTGCAGAGGAACCTGGGGGTCCTTGTGCATGAAACTCTTTTGGAGTTTACCTGTAAAACATAAACATTAATCGGTGCCACCCGACCTGGATGACACACCAGACATTTACAAGGCCCCTTTTTTTTGTGGTTTTTTTTTTGGGGCACCAAAATCACATTTTTTTCCTCCAGTGCCCCCTATAAAAGGGGAGGGGGACACTAAAAGCACCGGCAATTAAAACAAATTAAACTTTAAAATGTAAAATCAAATTAAAATTTGGTTGCCGGGCGTGATGATGCACTCCAGTCCCTCCGGTGCCCACCTCTCGCGGAAGGCCGCGAGCGTACCGGTGGACACCGCGTGCTCCATCTCCAAGGACACCCTGGACCGGATGTAAGAGCGGAAGAGAGGCAGGCAGTCAGGTTGAACGACCCACTCGACCGCCCGCTGCCTGGACCGGCTGATGGCACCCTTGGCCGTGCCCAGGAGCAGTCCTACGAGGAGGCCCTCGGACCTACCCGTTCCCCTCCGCAAAGGGTGCCCAAAGATCAGGAGAGTGGGACTGAAGTGCAGCCATAATTTCAGGAGCAGCCCCTTTAAATAATGAAACAGGGGCTGCAACCTCGTGCACTCAATAAAAACATGGAACACGGACTCCTCCAGACCGCAGAAATTGCAGGCGGCGTGGGAGTCCGTGAACCGGCTTAAAAATTTGTTGCACGGCACTGCTCCGTGCACCACCCTCCAGGCCAAGTCCCCGATGAATAGTGGGAGGACTCCCGCATAGAGTGCCCTCCATCGGGGACCCCCGCCTCCTCCGGACGGCAAGATGGTACGCCATGGCGTGTCCGGACGGCCGGCGAGGATGGCAAAGTTGAGAGTGTGCAGGAGCAGCCCGTACAGGAAACCTCTCCGCGCGGAAATGAAAGGCACGGAGGGTATTTCCCCGAGGCGGCTCAAGTTGTGAGGTGCCGGCCCCCGAGGGAGGTTCCGGGGTTTGGCGCCAATGAGGAATTCCGTCCGGACGGGGGTCAGTTCGGACGGGATCTCCCCACGTGCCTGAGCCTCCTCGATGCACCTAACAGAGTCAGGGCCCAAAGCTGTTTTTAGCGACTCCATGGCTTCGGCCGCGTGGCGGACGTTGGCTGAATTTAGGCGCCGCGCCAGCATGCCTGGCGCCATCCAGCCCGCTCCTCCGCCATCAAGCAGGTCCCTGACCCTGGTCACCTCACCAGCCACAGCCCTCTCTACCGACCGCCACATAAATCCTCGGTCGTGGAGGTATGGATTTCCGAGCAGCAGCTCCTGCAGGACAGCCGTCACTCCAGCCGGCGGAGAGCTGCGCTTGGTGGAGACTTTGTTCCAGACCCTGATGAGTTCCTTGTAAAAGACAGGCAGCTCCTGAAGGGCGGTCCTGACACCCCCCAAGTTCACAAACAGGAGCTGCGTGTCGTAATTGAGGTCGCGCTGCTGGCGGAAGAAATACGTCGCCAGAGCACACCACCTAGGAGGGGGCTCGACGTAAAGGTATCTCTGCAGGGTCTGAAGACGGAAAGTCGCGAGCTGGGCGCTGACGCACACCAACGACTGACCGCCCTCCTCAAGCGGGAGACTCAAGACCGCGGCAGAGACCCAGTGCTTCCTGTTGTTCCAGAAGAAGTCCACCAGCTTCTTCTGTATCTTGGCGACAAACACAGGGGGAGGGGTCAAAGTGACCAGCCGGTACCACAACATTACGGCCACCAGCTGGTTTATGACTAGCGCTCGACCCCTGTAGGACAGCACTCGGAGCAGTCCTGTCCAGCGCCCTAGACGAGCGGCGACCTTGGCCTCCAGCTCCTGCCAGTTCGCCGGCCAGGCTTCCTCGTCGGGGCTAAGGTAGACTCCCAGATAGAGGAGATGGGTCGTGCTCCAGGCAAAAGGCCTGAGCTCCTCCGGCAGGGAGTCCACCCGCCACTGACCCACCAGGAGTCCGGAACATTTCTCCCAGTTGATTCTGGCGGAGGATGCGGCCGAGTAAATCTCCTGGCACTCACGCATCCTCCGCAGGTCAGCAGGATCCTCTACCGTGAGGAGCACGTCATCGGCGTAAGCCGAGAGGACGACCTCCACGCCCGGCCCTTGCAGAGCCAGTCCCGTCAACCTCGTCCGCAGGCGA
Source organism: Pristiophorus japonicus (assembly GCF_044704955.1). Lineage (NCBI taxonomy): Eukaryota > Metazoa > Chordata > Chondrichthyes > Pristiophoridae > Pristiophorus > Pristiophorus japonicus. The sequence continues at coordinate 77,331,804 of NC_091984.1, read as the reverse complement.
CGCAGGAAAGGCTCCATGCAGATGGCATATAACTGGCCGGACATGGGGCATCCCTGGCGCACCCCTCTCCTAAAGCGAAGGGGCGCCGTCAAGGACCCGTTAACCTTAATCAGACATTCCGCGGCGGCGTACAAAAGTCAGATCCGGGCGACGAAATGCGTCCCGAACCCGAAAGCGCGCAGAGTTCCGAGCAGATAGTCGTGATTCACCCTGTCGAACGCCTTCTCTTGGTCGAGAGATAGGAAGGTGACCGACAGACCAGCCTCCTGGGAATGATGAATGATGTCCCGGACCAGGTGGATGTTGTCGTGGATTGTCCGGCCCGGGACCGTGCAGGACTGGTCGGGGTGGATCATGTGGTCCAGTACGGCACCAAGGCGAGCAGACATCGCCCTGGTGAAGATTTTGTAGTCCGTGCTGAGGAGGGAGACCGGGCGCTAGTTCTTAAGGAGGCGGAGATCGCCCTTCTTAGGCAGCAGAACGATGACTGCCGTGCGCCAAGAGAGAGGCATCTCCCCGGTCGCCAGACTTTCCCCCAGGACCCGCGCATAGTCGCCCCCCAGGACGTCCCAGAACGTCCTGTGGAACTCCACGGTCAGCCCGACCAGCCCCGGGGATTTTCCCCTCGAGAGCGTCCTCCGGGCCGACCTTCGGCAGGTCCTCCCACAAAACTCTACGCGCTTCCTCGCTGGACGGATCCGGAGAGAACAGAGCCCCGTAATATTCACGGGCCCTGTTGTTGACGCCCTCCGGATCCGAGACGAGAGAGCCGTCGTTGGCCAGCAGCGTCAAGAGCTGCTTACGGACACTCTGCCTTTTTTCCAGCGAGTAGAAGAAGGGGGAACCGCGGTCCAGATCCCGCAGGAACCGGATCCGCGACCTCACGAACGCGCCTCGGGACCCGACGAGCTGCAGGTCCTTCAGCGCGGCCTTCTTAGCTTCGTACACCGTCCGCAGGGCCGGGTCCTCGACGACTTGACCGAGATGGGACTCCAGGTCGAGCACCTCTTTTTCTAGGCGCCCGACCCTGGCCGCCCGCCTCTTGGTCGACCCCCTCGCGTACTCTTGACAGAAGACGCGGACGTGAGCCTTGCCCACGTCCCACCATAGCCTCAAGGAGGGGAAGCCCCCCTGCTTCCTTCTCCAGTCGGACCAGAATCGACGGAACGAGTCCTGGAACCGCACGTCCTCCAGCAGCCGGTTGTTAAAGTGCCAGTACGTGGACCCCGTCCTCGCGCGGAGCGAAGCGAGCTCCGCCCACACTAGGTGGTGGTCCGAACATGGCACCGGCCGCATGGAGGCCGCCGGGACGCAGGAAACGTACGCCCGAGACACGTAAAGGCGGTCGACTCTGGACCATCCTACTCCAGGCCTCACCCAAGTAAAGGCGCTGGAGTCGGGGTGGAGATTTCGCCAGACGTCCACCAAGTCGAAGGACCCGACCAGGTCCCTCAACTTCTCCATCGCCGTCATGCTCTGCGGGGCACTGGAGCGGTTCCTCGCCTCGAGGGTGCAGTTAAAATCCCCCCCCGAAGACAATGCAGTCGCCGACGTCGACGGAGCCAAGAAGAGTGGACACCTCTTCGAAGAAGAGCGCTTGCTGCGGGCCGGGCTGAGGGGCGTACGCGTTCACGAGATGGAGCGGCACGTCCCCCAGGCGAACCGTTACGTGCAGCAAGCGGCCTGGCATGGGCTCCTCGACCCCCAAGATCTCCGGCTGAAAATGCGGGCCCAGCAAGATGGCCACCCCACTAGAAGTGGCGGTGAGGTGGCTCATGCGGACCTCTCCTTGCCATTCCAGGAGCCACGTGGCTTCGTCTCCCGGAACGGTGTGGGTTTCTTGCAGGAAGCACACCGCATATTTCCCCTCCCACAGGAGCGAAAAATTGTCAAATCTACGGCGTGCCCCTCTGCCGCCGTTGATGTTGAGGCTGGCTATGGTTATCTTCATGGCAAAAGCATAGTGCAACCTCTATCTTAACCTATTGTGGGGGAGCGAGCGGAGTCTTTTGTTGACCTCCACTCCCTCTGCAGCCCAGCGAGGGGTCCCTCGAGCTCGCGCAGCTCAAGGTGTTGCGCCTTTGTCAAGGGCCCGCCCGTGGCCAAGGTTTTAGCGGCGGCGCGGACGGACCCCTTGATCAGCTCTGGCTCGGACCATTTTTCCAGGGCCAGTCGGGCTTGATTGCAGCGACCCCGGCTCTGGGCCAAAAAGTCCCGGAGTTCATTTACAGGAATGAGGAGGGTCTCAGCAGCGGTCGCGAGCAGATCCACCGCTTCACTGGCGGTGGTCTCTAGATCTTCTCCCGCGTTCCCCACCGAGTCTCCGTCCTCCTCCGGGAGGTGGCCGCCAGCAGCCGGCCCATCGACCGCACAAGGTACGGCAAATGACCCGGCCGCTCCAACCGGCCCTGGCTCTGCCCCGATCCCACCCCCAGGATCGTCGGCAGATGAGTCCCCACTGGGCTCTTTTAAAAATGGTGCTGGGTCGGGAAACGACAGCGAAAGGGGTTCCCCCTCTGCCCCAGGAACCGGGGAACAAGGAGAGACCCGGCCATAGGAGATCCCCAGGCCCTCCAAGTGCTCCAGCTCCAAAGTAGGGGGCGACGGTGGGTGTTCCTCCCCCTCCCCGCTGCCACCCTCCGGCCCACCATGTACAGTGTCATTAAAATTCTTAATTCCAGCTTCTGCCGGGTCGAGCGAGTCCCGGGGGAAGTTGATTAATAGCTGGGCAGGCTCAGGTTCGGCCTTTTCGGCCTCGCCCGCCTCAGTCCCCGGGACGCTCGGCCCGGCGGCAATGCATTCCTCCGCTGGCCCCACGCCCCCCACGACAGGCAGATCCTCCAGGCCATCCCCGGGAGGCAGAGCCTGGGCAGCCTCGATTCTCTCACCCTCCCCGGGGACAGACTCCTCTCGCCTACAGCGCAGCTTGGGGGCGCTGGTGGGGGACGCAGGACACGCGGCGGGCACCGACTCCTCCGCGGAGGGATGTTGTTCCCATTCCGCCTCATCGGAGCGGCGTCTCCTTTTGTTCCTGGGGGTGCGCGGAGGCAGGGAGACCTCCATGTCTGCCGAGGCCTCCCGCTCCACCCCCCACTTTTTCTTTTCTTGCCCGCACCCGAGCTCCTCTGCGGTATTGGTCAAGGGCTCGGGCACGGGCTCAGGGCACCCCGCGCTCGCCGGTGACTGGGTTGGGCTGAGCGCAGTGTTCAAGCTGTCTGGCGCACTGAGGGGACCCGCCTCTAGATGTTTCGCCTTGTTCTGCGCCTTCTTTCCGGTCGGACGCTCTCCTTCCCCCCCGCCGGAGGCCGTGAAAGCAAAAGCCCCCGGCGATGCCCGCGCACCTACGGCTCCCGGCACGCGGACGCTATTAGGGGGAGGGGTGGCAGCGGCGCCAGCCTTGGCCGCCCTCGGTTGTTTGGCGGCTTTGGAGGCGGGGCAGTTCTTGCGAATGTGCCCCACCTCCCTGCAGGCATGGCACCGCACGCCGTCTGACGTCCAAAAGACGCGGTAGGCAGTCCCCTCGTGCACCACATTAAAATTGCCCTCTGTCGTCTGTTCCCGCGCCAGCCGGACAAAGAGCTGGCGGCGGAAGGAGAACACGTGGCGCAAGCTGTTCTCCCTGAGGCCGAGCGGTATGGGGTTGATCCCCGACCTTACCTCCCCCAGTTGGTGTAGGTGAGGGAGGAGGAGCTCAGCGGGAACAAAGGGCGGGACGTTTGAAATGATGACCCTCTGCGCGGTGGCCTCGAGAGGGTCCACCGGCAGGAACGTCCCGCCCACCGTGAGCCCCTTTTCAAGGGCCAGGGACACTGCCCGCTCCGACCCCAGGAAGAACACAGCCTTCCCAGACATCTTGGAGGCCGCGACAATGGCCGAGGGGCCGACTACCCCAGCCATCGCCCGCACGCACTCCTCGCTGCTCATTGTGGGGTGAGTGTAGCTCTTGACCCCGTGTTTCTTGGTGATAAGTCTGAAAGGTGGCAGGGCAGCAGGTGGCGCAGGAGGTGCCGTGGATGTGGATGCCACCTGCGCATATGTCCTTGCTGGCCCTGCCACCGGCGTGGATGGGGTCGCCATCATGGGGTCCCTTTAAGGGTTACACCCACCCCAAAGTCACAGGCCTTAATGGTCTAAATTGGCCTCGTTTAATAAGACTGAGCAGAGGAGCTCTTAACGAGGCACACCTCTCCCCTAGTTGGCAATTGGGGAGGGGCCTTGCTCCCTCTGCTCAGTTGTTTTAATTGTTTTAAAAAATTAGGAGGAAGGGCTCTCAGAGAGAGAGGGGAGAGACAGAGAGAGAGAGATAGAGAAAAGCGGGTGTGGGAAAGAGGGAGGCTGCGAGGGCAGGTCTCCCCTCACAGCAATGGGTGGGTGCACTCCCCAGATGGCAAAAACAAAAGCACAGTCTTTGGGGTGGTCTTTGGGTGGGGGGAGAAGATGTCTTCACCTGGGGCAGCTGGAGCCACACAGGCACACACTCCCAACGATGTTCAATAGGTGATTAATGAATGTTCAGCCAGGTAGCTCCAGCTATCCCAGGCTAGGCAATGTGGGAGGGGTGCTTCAATTGTGTGTGAACCTAGTTGTAAGCAAGGCCCCCACACACACTTCCACACACACACACCCCGCGATGTTCCGGCCCTCGAGTGGTCTTCTTTCCTCCCCCCACCAATACAACAAAGTCTTTTAGGGGGAATGCAGCAAATCACACCCACCTTTGGTTGTTGAAGTTTCTCCCTCCTTCCACACTGGATGGTGTTCATTTTCCTCTCTCTCCAACTCTCTGTAGCAGTAAAAAGGTGGTTGAATTTGCAGCTCTACTCCTCTCCCTCTAGATGGATTAGAATTGTAGAAAGCCCCTTCCCTCCTTCTTTTCCTGGGCTGTTCTCAGGGCTCTCAAGGCCTTCCAAGGCAGGAGCAAAGTTGGTAGCTCCTTCTCACACTGCTCACTCAGCCAACTGAGCAGGACACGCCTCCACTGCTCCACAATTGGTCCTTGTGCATGAAACTCTTTTTGGGAGTAAACAAAAAACATTAAACCGTGCCCCCCCGATCTGAGGGAAACACCAAACATTTACAGGCCCTTTTATTTTTTTTGTGGTTATTTTGGGTTTTTTTTTTTGGGCACAAAAACATATTTTTCTCCAAGTGCCCCCTATAAAAGGGGAGGGGGACACTAAAAGCACCGGCAATTAAAACAAATTAACTTAAAAACATAAAATCAAATTCAAATTTGGTTGCCGGGCGTGATGATGCACTCCAGTCCCTCCGGTGCCCACCTCTCGCGGAAGGCCGCGAGCGTACCGGTGGACACCGCGTGCTCCATCTCCAGGGACACCCTGGACCGGATGTATGCGTGGAAGAGAGGCAGGCAGTCTGACTGAACGACCCCCTCGACCGCCCGCTGCCTGGACCGGCTGATGGCACCCTTGGCCGTGCCCAGGAGCAGTCCTACGAGGAGGCCCTCGGACCTACCCGCTCCCCTCCGCACAGGGTGCCCGAAGATCAGGAATGTGGGACCGAAGTGCAGCCAGAATTTCAGGAGCAGCCCCTTTAGATAACAAAACAGGGGCTGCAACCTCGTGCATTCCATAAAAACATGGAACACGGACTCTTCCAGACCGCAGAAATTGCAGGCGGCCTGGGAGCCCGTGAACCGGCTTAAAAATTTATTGCACGTGCACCACCCTCCAGGCCAAGTCCCCGACAAATAGTGGGAGGACCCCTGCGTAGAGTGCCCTCCATCGGGGACCCCCGCCTCCTCCGGACGGCAAGATGGTACGCCATGGCGTATCCGGACGGCAGGCGAGGATGGCAAAGTTGAGAGTGTGCAGGAGCAGCCCGTACAGGAAACCCCTCCGCACGGAACTGAAAGGCACGGAGGGGATTTCCCCGAGGCGGCTCAAGTTGTGAGGCGCCGGCCCCCGAGGGAGGTTCCGGGGTTTGGCGCCGATGAGGAATTCCGTCCGGACGGGGGTCAGTTCGGACGGGATCTCCCCACGTGCTTGAGCCTCCTCGATGCACCTAACGGAGTCGGGGCCCAGAGCTCTTTTTAGCGACTCGATGGCATCGGCCGCGTGGCGGATGTTGGCCGGATTTAGGCGCCAGACACGCCATCCAGCCCGCTCCTCCGCCATCGAGCAGGTCCCTGACCCTGGTCACCTCACCAGCCACAGCCCTCTCGTCCGACCGCCACAAAAAAACTTGGTCGTGGAGGTACAGATTCCCGAGCAGCGGCTCCTGCAGGACGGCCGCCACTCCAGCCGGTGGAGAGCTGCGCTTGGTGGAGACTTTGTTCCAGACCCTGATGAGTTCCTTGTAAAAGACAGGCAGCTCCCGGAGGGCGGTCCTGACGCCCCCCAACTCACAAACAGGAGCTGCGTGTCGTAGTTGAGGCCATGCTGCTGGCGGAAGAAATACGTCGCCAGAGCACGCCACCTAGGAGGGGGCTCGACGTAAAGGTATCTCTGCAGGGTCTGAAGACGGAAAGTCGCGAGCTGGGTGCTGACGCACACCAACGACTGACCGCCCTCCCCAAGCGGGAGCCTCAAGACCGCGGCAGAGACCCAGTGCTTCCTGTTGTTCCAGAAGAAGTCCACCAGCTTCTTCTGTATCTTGGCGACAAACGCAGGGGGAGGGGTCAAAGTGACCAGCCGGTACCACAACATGGCGGCCACCAGCTGATTTATGACTAGCGCTCGGCCCCTGTAGGACAGCACTCGGAGCAGTCCTGTCCAGCGCCCTAGGCGAGAGGCGACCTTGGCCTCCAGCTCCTGCCAGTTCGCTGGCCAGGCTTCCTCGTCGGGGCTAAGGTAGACTCCCAGATAGAGGAGATGGGTCGTGCTCCAGGCAAAAGGCCTGAGCTCCTTCGGCAGGGAGTCCACCCGCCACTGACCCACCAGGAGTCCGGAACATTTTTCCCAGTTGATTCTGGCGGAGGATGCGGCCGAGTAAATCTCCTGGCACTCACGCATCCTCCGTAGGTCAGCGGGATCCTCTACGGCGAGGAGCACGTCATCGGCGTAAGCCGAGAGGACGACCTCCACGCCCGGCCCTTGCAGAGCCAGTCCGTCAACCTCGTCCACAGGAGGCACAGGAAAGGCTCCACGCAGATGGCATATAACTGGCCGGACATGGGGCATCCCTGGCGCACCCCTCTCCTAAAGCGAAGGGGCGCCGTCAAGGACCCGTTAACCTTAATCAGACACTCCGCGGCGGCGTACAAAAGTCGGATCCGGGCGACGAAATGCGTCCCGAACCCGAAAGCGCGCAGAGTTCCGAGCAGATAGTCGTGATCCACCCTGTCGAACGCCTTCTCTTGGTCGAGAGATAGGAAGGCGACCGACAGACCAGCCTCCTGGGAACAATGGATGAGGTCCCGGACCAGATGGATGTTATCGTGGATTGTCCGGCCCGGGACCGTGTAGGACTGGTCGGGGTGGATCATGTGGTCCAGCACGGCACCAAGGCGAGCAGACATCGCCCTGGCGAAGATTTTGTAATCCATGCTGAGGAGGGAGACCGGGCGCCAGTTCTTAAGGAGGCGGAGATCGCCCTTCTTAGGCAGCAGGACGATGACTGCCCTGCGCCAAGAGCGGGGCATCTCCCCGGTCGCCAGACTTTCCCCCAGGACCCGCGCATAGTCGCCCCCCAGGACGTCCCATAATGCCCTGTGGAACTCTACGGTCAGCCCGTCCAGCCCCGGGGATTTTCCCCTCGAGAGCCGGTCGAGGGCACCGGTCAGCTCCGCCAGGCTTAGCGGAGCTTCTAGATTTTCGGCGCCCTCCGGGCTGACCTTCGGCAGGTCCTCCCACAAAACTCTACGTGCTTCCTCGCTGGTTGGCTCCGGAGAGAACAGGAGAGTAATATTCACGGGCCCTGTTGTTGACGCCCTCCGGATCCGAGACGAGAGAGCCGTCGTCGGCCAGCAGCGTCAAGAGCTGCTAACGGACACTCTGTCTTTTTTCCAGCGAGTAGAAGAAGGGGGATCCGCGGTCCAGATCCCGCAGGAACCGGATCCGCGACCTCACGAACGCGCCTCGGGACCCGACGAGCTGCAGGTCCTTCAGCGCGGCCTTCTTCGCTTCGTACACCGTCCGCAGGGCCGGGTCCCCAACGACTTGACCGAGACGGGACTCCAGGTCGAGCACCTCTTTTTCTAGGCGCCCGACCCTGGCCGCCCACCTCTTGGTCGACCCCCTCGCGTACTCTTGACAGAAGACGCGGACGTGAGCCTTGCCCACGTCCCACCATAGCCTCAAGGAGAGGAAGCCCCCCTGCTTCCTTCTCCAGTCGGCCCAGAAACGACGGAACGAGTCCTGGAACCGCACGTCCTCCAGCAGCTGGTTGTTAAAATGCCAGTACGCGGACCCCGTCCCCGCGCGGAGAGAAGCGAGCTCCGCCCACAGCAGGTGGTGGTCCGAACACGACACCGGCCGCATGGAGGCCGTCGGGATGCAGGAAACATACGCCCGAGACACGTAAAGGCGGTCGACTCTGGACCATCCTACTCCAGGCCTCACCCAAGTAAAGGCGCTGGAGTCGGGATGGAGATTTCGCCAGACGTCCACCAAGTCGAAGGACCCGACCAGGTCCCTCAACTTCTCCATCGCCGTCATGCACTGCGGGGCACCGGAGCGGTCCCTCGCCTCGAGGGTGCAGTTAAAATCCCCCCCGAGGACAATGCAGTTGCCGACGTCGACGGAGCCAAGAAGAGCGGACACCTCTTCGAAGAAGCGCGTTTGCTGCGGGCCGGGCTGAGGGGCGTACACGTTCACGAGATGGAGCGGCACGTCCCCCAGGCGAACCGTTACGTGCAGCAAGCAGCCTGGCACGGGCTCCTCGACCCCCAAGATCTCCGGCTGAAAATGCGGGCCCAGCAAGATGGTCACCCCACCAGAAGTGGCGGTGAGGTGGCTCATGCGGACCTCTCCTTGCCATTCCAGGAGCCACGTGGCTCCGTCTCCCGGAACGGTGTGGGTTTCTTGCAGGAAGCACACCGCATATTTCCCCTCCCGCAGGAGCGAAAAATTGTTAAATCTACGGCGTGCCTCTCTGCCGCCGTTGATGTTGAGGCTGGCTATGGTTATCTTCATGACTAGAGCATAGTGCAACCTCTACCTAACCTATTGTGTGGGGGGAGTGGAGTCATTTATTGACCTCCACTCCTTCAGCAGCCCAGCGAGGAACTTTTTGAGCCGGCGCAGCTCAAGGCCTTGCGCCCTTGATAAGGGCCCGCCCGTGGCCATGGTTTTAGCGGCGGCGCGGACGGAAGCGATGAGCAACACCGGCTCAGACCATCTTTCCAGGGCCAGACGGGCTTGGTCGCGGCGACCCTGGCACTGGACCAAAAAGTCCCGGAGTTCCTAGAAACATAGAAACATAGAAACATAGAAAATAGCTGCAGGAGTAGGCCATTCGGCCCTTCTAGCCTGCACCGCCATTCAATGAGTTCATGGCTGAACATGCAACTTCAGTACCCCATTCCTGCTTTCTCACCATACCCCTTGATCCCCCTAGTAGTAAGGACTTCATCTAACTCCTTTTTGAATATATTTAGTGAATTGGCCTCAACAACTTTCTGTGGTAGAGAATTCCACAGGTTCACCACTCTCTGGGTGAAGAAATTCCTCCTCATCTCGGTCCTAAATGGCTTCCCCCTTATCCTTAGACTGTGTCCCCTGGTTCTGGACTTCCCCAACATTGGGAACATTCTTCCTGCATCTAACCTGTCTAACCCCGTCAGAATTTTAAACGTTTCTATGAGGTCCCCTCTCATTCTTCTGAACTCCAGTGAATACAAGCCCAGTTGATCCAGTCTTTCTTGATAGGTCAGTCCCGCCATCCCGGGAATCAGTCTGGTGAACCTTCGCTGCACTCCCTCAATAGCAAGAATGTCCTTCCTCAGGTTAGGAGACCAAAACTGTACACAATACTCCAGGTGTGGCCTCACCAAGGCCCTGTACAATTGTAGCAACATCTCCCTGCCCTTGTACTCAAATCCCCTCGCTATGAAGGCCAACATGCCATTTGCTTTCTTAACCGCCTGCTGTACCTGCATGCCAACCTTCAATGACTGATGTACCATGACACCCAGGTCTCTTTGCACCTGCCCTTTTCCTAATCTGTCACCATTCAGATAATAGTCTGTCTCTCTGTTTTTACCACCAAAGTGGATAACCTCACATTTATCCACATTATACTTCATCTGCCATGCATTTGCCCACTCACCTAACCTATCCAAGTCGCTCTGCAGCCTCATAGAATCCTCCTTGCAGCTCACACTGCCACCCAACTTAGTGTCATCCGCAAATTTGGAGATACTACATTTAATCCCCTCGTCTAAATCATTAATGTACAGTGTAAACAGCTGGGGCCCCAGCACAGAACCTTGCGGTACCCCACTAGTCACTGCCTGCCATTCTGAAAAGTCCCCATTTACTCCTACTCTTTGCTTCCTGTCTGACAACCAGTTCTCAATCCATATCAGCACACTACCCCCAATCCCATGTGCTTTAACTTTGCACATTAATCTCTTGTGTGGGACCTTGTCGAAAGCCTTCTGAAAGTCCAAATATACCACATCAACTGGTTCTCCCTTGTCCACTCTACTGGAAACATCCTCAAAAAATTCCAGAAGATTTGTCAAGCATGATTTCCCTTTCACAAATCCATGCTGACTTGGACCTATAGAAACATAGAAACATAGAAAATAGGTGCAGGAGCAGGCCATTCAGCCCTTCTAGCCTGCACCGCCATTCAATGAGTTCATGGCTGAACATGAAACTTCAGTACCCACTTCCTGCTTTCATGCCATACCCCTTGATCCCCCGAGTAGTAAGGACTTCATCTAACTCCCTTTTGAATATATTTAGTGAATTGGCCTCAACTACTTTCTGTGGTAGAGAATTCCACAGGTTCACCACTCTCTGGGTGAAGAAGTTTCTCCTTATCTCGGTCCTAAATGGCTTACCCCTTATCCTTAGACTGTGACCCCTGGTTCTGGACTTCCCCAACATTGGGAACATTCTTCCTGCATCCAACCTGTCTAACACCGTCAGAATTTTAAACGTTTCTATGAGGTCCCCTCTCATTCTTCTGAACTCCAGTGAATACAAGCCCAGTTGATCCAGTCTTTCTTGATAGGTCAGTCCCACCATCCCGGGAATCAGTCTGGTGAACCTTCGCTGCACTCCCTCAATAGCAAGAATGTCCTTCCTCAAGTTAGGAGACCAAAACTGTACACAATACTCCAGGTGTGGCCTCACCAAGGCCCTGTACAACTGTAGCAACACCTCCCTGCCCCTGTACTCAAATCCCCTCGCTATGAAGGCCAACATGCCATTTGCTTTCTTAACCGCCTGCTGTACCTGCATGCCAACCTTCAATGACTGATGTACCATGACACCCAGGTCTCGTTGCACCTTCCCTTTTCCTAATCTGTCACCATTCAGATAATAGTCTGTCTCTCTGTTTTTACCACCAAAGTGGATAACCTCACATTTATCCACATTATACTTCATCTGCCACGCATTTGCCCACTCACCTAACCTATCCAAGTCACTCTGTAGCCTCATAGCATCCTCCTCGCAGCTCACACTGCCACACAACTTAGTGTCATCCGCAAATTTGGAGATACTACATTTAATCCCCTCGTCTAAATCATTAATGTACAATGTAAACAGCTGGGGCCCCAGCACAGAACCCTGCGGTACCCCACTAGTCACTGCCTGCCATTCCGAAAAGTACCCATTTACTCCTACTCTTTGCTTCCTGTCTGACAACCAGTTCTCAATCCACGTCAGCACACTACCCCCAATCCCATGTGCTTTAACTTTGCACATTAATCTCCTGTGTGGGACCTTGTCGAAAGCCTTCTGAAAGTCCAAATATACCACATCAACTGGTACTCCTTTGTCCACTTTATTGGAAACATCCTCAAAAAATTCCAGAAGATTTGTCAAGCATGATCTCCCTTTCACAAATCCATGCTGACTTGGACCTATCATATTACCTCTTTCCAAATGCACTGCTATGACATCCTTAATAATTGATTCCATCATTTTACCCACTACCGATGTCAGGCTGACCGGTCTGTAATTCCCTGTTTTCTCTCTCCCTCCTTTTTTAAAAAGTGGGGTTACATTGGCTACCCTCCACTCCATAGGAACTGATCCAGAGTCAATGGAATGTTGGAAAATGACTGTCAATGCATCCGCTATTTCCAAGGCCACCTCCTTAAGTACTCTGGGATGCAGTCCATCAGGCCCTGGGGATTTATCGGCCTTCAATCCCATCAATTTCCCCAACACAATTTCCCGACTAATAAGGATTTCCCTCAGTTCCTCCTCCTTACTAAACCCTCCGACCCCTTTTATATCCGGAAGGTTGTTTGTGTCCTCCTCAGTGAATACCGAACCAAAGTACTTGTTCAATTGGTCCGCCATTTCTTTGTTCCCCGTTATGACTTCCCCTGATTCTGACTGCAGGGGACCTACGTTTGTCTTTACTAACCTTTTTCTCTTTACATACCTATAGAAACTTTAGCAATCCGTCTTAATGTTCCCTGCAAGTTTCTTCTCGTACTCCATTTTCCCTGCCCTAATCAAACCCTTTGTCCTCCTCTGCTGAGTTCTAAATTTCTCCCAGTCCCCGGGTTCGCTGCTATTTCTGGCCAATTTGTATGCCACTTCCTTGGCTTTAATGCTATCCCTGATTTCCCTTGATAGCCACGGTTGAGCCACCTTCCCTTTTTTATTTTTACGACAGACAGGAATGTACAATTGTTGTAGTTCATCCATGCGGTCTCTAAATGTCTGCCATTGCCCATCCACAGTCAACCCCTTCAGTATCATTCGCCAATCTATCCTAGCCAATTCACGCCTTATACCTTCAAAGTTACCCTTCTTTAAGTTCTGGACTATGGTCTCTGAATTAACTATTTCATTCTCCATCCTAATGCAGAATTCCACCATATTATGGTCACTCTTCCCCAAGGGGCCTCGCACAACGAGATTGCTAATTAATCCTCTCTCATTACACAACACCCAGTCTAAGATGGCCTCCCCCCTAGTTGGTTCCTCGACATATTGGTCTAAAAAACCATCCCTTATGCACTCCAGGAAATCCTCCTCTACCGTATTGCTTCCAGTTTGGTTAACCCAATCTATGTGCATATTAAAGTCACCCATTATAACTGCTGCACCTTTATTGCACGCACCCCTAATTTCATGTTTGATGCCCTCCCCAACATCACTACTACTGTTTGGAGGTCTGTACACAACTCCCACTAACGTTTTTTGTCCTTTGGTATTCTGCAGCTCTACCCATATAGATTCCACATCATCCAAGCTAATGTCCTTCCAAACTATTGCCTTAATTTGCTCCTTAACCAGCAATGCTACCCCACCTCCTTTTCCTTTTATTCTATCTTTCCTGAATGTTGAATACCCCTGGATGTTGAGTTCCCAGCCCTGATCATCCTGGAGCCACGTCTCAGTTTTCCCAGTTGATTCTGGCGGAGGATGCGGCCGAGTAAATCTCCTGGCACTCACGCATCCTCCGTAGGTCAGCGGGATCCTCTACCACGAGGAGCACGTCATCGGCGTAAGCCGAGAGGACGACCTCCACGCCCGGCCCTTGCAGAGCCAGTCCGTCAACCTCGTCCACAGGAGGCACAGGAAAGGCTCCACGCAGATGGCGTATAACTGGCCGGACATGGGGCATCCCTGGCGCACCCCTCTCCTAAAGCGAAGGGGCGCCGTCAAGGACCCGTTAACCTTAATCAGACACTCCGCGGCGGCGTACAAAAGTCGGATCCGGGCGACGAAATGCGTCCCGAACCCGAAAGCGCGCAGAGTTCCGAGCAGATAGTCGTGATCCACCCTGTCGAACGCCTTCTCTTGGTCGAGAGATAGGAAGGCGACCGACAGACCAGCCTCCTGGGAACAATGGATGAGGTCCCGGACCAGATGGATGTTATCGTGGATTGTCCGGCCCGGGACCGTGTAGGACTGGTCGGGGTGGATCATGTGGTCCAGCACGGCACCAAGGCGAGCAGACGTCGCCCTGGCGAAGATTTTGTAATCCATGCTGAGGAGGGAGACCGGGCGCCAGTTCTTAAGGAGGCGGAGATCGCCCTTCTTAGGCAGCAGGATGATGACTGCCCTGCGCCAAGAGCGGGGCATCTCCCCGGTCGCCAGACTTTCCCCCAGGACCCGCGCATAGTCGCCCCCCAGGATGTCCCATAATGCCCTGTGGAACTCTACGGTCAGCCCGTCCAGCCCCGGGGATTTTCCCCTCGAGAGCCGGTCGAGGGCACCGGTCAGCTCCGCCAGGCTTAGCGGAGCTTCTAGATTTTCGGCGCCCTCCGGGCTGACCTTCGGCAGGTCCTCCCACAAAACTCTACGTGCTTCCTCGCTGGTTGGCTCCGGAGAGAACAGGAGAGTAATATTCACGGGCCCTGTTGTTGACGCCCTCCGGATCCGAGACGAGAGAGCCGTCGTCGGCCAGCAGCGTCAAGAGCTGCTTACGGACACTCTGTCTTTTTTCCAGCGAGTAGAAGAAGGGGGATCCGCGGTCCAGATCCCGCAGGAACCGGATCCGCGACCTCACGAACGCGCCTCGGGACCCGACGAGCTGCAGGTCCTTCAGCACGGCCTTCTTCGCTTCGTACACCGTCCGCAGGGCCGGGTCCCCAACGACTTGACCGAGACAGGACTCCAGGTCGAGCACCTCTTTTTCTAGGCGCCCGACCCTGGCCGCCCACCTCTTGGTCGACCCCCTCGCGTACTCTTGACAGAAGACGCGGACGTGAGCCTTGCCCACGTCCCACCATAGCCTCAAGGAGAGGAATCCCCCCTGCTTCCTTCTCCAGTCGGCCCAGAAACGACGGAACGAGTCCTGGAACCGCACGTCCTCCAGCAGCCGGTTGTTAAAGTGCCAGTACGCGGACCCCGTCCCCGCGCGGAGAGAAGCGAGCTCCGCCCACAGCAGGTGGTGGTCCGAACACGGCACCGGCCACATGGAGGCCGTCGGGACGCAGGAAACATATGCCCGAGACACGTAAAGGCGGTCGACTCTAGACCATCCAACTCCAGGCCTCACCCAAGTAAAGGCGCTGGAGTCGGGGTGGAGATTTCGCCAGACGTCCACCAAGTCGAAGGACCCGACCAGGTCCCTCAACTTCTCCATCGCCGTCATGCACTGCGGGGCACCGGAGCGGTCCCTCGCCTCGAGGGTGCAGTTAAAATCCCCCCCGAGGACAATGCAGTCGCCGACGTCGACGGAGCCAAGAAGAGCGGACACCTCTTCGAAGAAGCGCGTTTGCTGCGGGCCGGGCTGAGGGGCGTACACGTTCACGAGATGGAGCGGCACGTCCCCCAGGCGAACCGTTACGTGCAGCAAGCAGCCTGGCACGGGCTCCTCGACCCCCAAGATCTCCGGCTGAAAATGTGGGCCCAGCAAGATGGTCACCCCACCAGAAGTGGCGGTGAGGTGGCTCATGCGGACCTCTCCTTGCCATTCCAGGAGCCACGTGGCTCCGTCTCCCGGAACGGTGTGGGTTTCTTGCAGGAAGCACACCGCATATTTCCCCTCCCGCAGGAGCGAAAAATTGTTAAATCTACGGCGTGCCTCTCTGCCGCCGTTGATGTTGAGGCTGGCTATGGTTATCTTCATGACTAGAGCATACTGCAACCTCTACCTAACCTATTGTGTTGGGGGGAGTGGAGTCATTTGTTGACCTCCACTCCTTCAGCAGCCCAGCGAGGAACTTTTTGAGCCGGCGCAGCTCAAGGCCTTGCGCCCTTGATAAGGGCCCGCCCGCGGCCATGGTTTTAGCGGCGGCGCGGACGGAAGCGATGAGCAACACCGGCTCAGACCATCTTTCCAGGGCCAGACGGGCTTGGTCGCGGCGACCCCGGCACTGGACCAAAAAGTCCCGGAGTTCCTAGAAACATAGAAACATAGAAAATAGCTGCAGGAGTAGGCCATTCGGCCCTTCTAGCCTGCACCGCCATTCAATGAGTTCATGGCTGAACATGCAACTTCAGTACCCCATTCCTGCTTTCTCACCATACCCCTTGATCCCCCTAGTAGTAAGGACTTCATCTAACTCCTTTTTGAATATATTTAGTGAATTGGCCTCAACAACTTTCTGTGGTAGAGAATTCCACAGGTTCACCACTCTCTGGGTGAAGAAATTCCTCCTCATCTCGGTCCTAAATGGCTTCCCCCTTATCCTTAGACTGTGTCCCCTGGTTCTGGACTTCCCCAACATTGGGAACATTCTTCCTGCATCTAACCTGTCTAACCCCGTCAGAATTTTAAACGTTTCTATGAGGTCCCCTCTCATTCTTCTGAACTCCAGTGAATACAAGCCCAGTTGATCCAGTCTTTCTTGATAGGTCAGTCCCGCCATCCCGGGAATCAGTCTGGTGAACCTTCGCTGCACTCCCTCAATAGCAAGAATGTCCTTCCTCAGGTTAGGAGACCAAAACTGTACACAATACTCCAGGTGTGGCCTCACCAAGGCCCTGTACAATTGTAGCAACATCTCCCTGCCCTTGTACTCAAATCCCCTCGCTATGAAGGCCAACATGCCATTTGCTTTCTTAACCGCCTGCTGTACCTGCATGCCAACCTTCAATGACTGATGTACCATGACACCCAGGTCTCTTTGCACCTGCCCTTTTCCTAATCTGTCACCATTCAGATAATAGTCTGTCTCTCTGTTTTTACCACCAAAGTGGATAACCTCACATTTATCCACATTATACTTCATCTGCCATGCATTTGCCCACTCACCTAACCTATCCAAGTCGCTCTGCAGCCTCATAGAATCCTCCTTGCAGCTCACACTGCCACCCAACTTAGTGTCATCCGCAAATTTGGAGATACTACATTTAATCCCCTCGTCTAAATCATTAATGTACAGTGTAAACAGCTGGGGCCCCAGCACAGAACCTTGCGGTACCCCACTAGTCACTGCCTGCCATTCTGAAAAGTCCCCATTTACTCCTACTCTTTGCTTCCTGTCTGCCAACCAGTTCTCAATCCATGTCAGCACACTACCCCCAATCCCATGTGCTTTAACTTTGCACATTAATCTCTTGTGTGGGACCTTGTCGAAAGCCTTCGTAAAGTCCAAATATACCACATCAACTGGTTCTCCCTTGTCCACTCTACTGGAAACATCCTCAAAAAATTCCAGAAGATTTGTCAAGCATGATTTCCCAGCGTCGGCGGCAGTTGGGAGCAGCGTCGGAGGTGTGTGGAGGTGCGTGGAGAGGCCTATAAAAGGCACAGCAGGGAGTCCGGGGCCCAGCGTCGGCGGCAGTCGGGAGCAGCGTCGAGGAGGTGCGTGGAGCGGCCTATAAAAGGCACAGCAGTGAGTCCGGGGCCCAGCGTCGGCGGCAGTCAGGAGCAGCGTCGGAGGTGCGTGGAGAGGCCTATAAAAGGCACAGCAGGGAGTCCGGGGCTAGCGTCGGCGGCAGTCGGGAGCAGCGTCGAGGAGGTGCGTGGAGAGGCCTATAAAAGGCGTGACTTGTGCAGCTACAGGGAGAAGGCAAAAAAGAAGTAGAAAGAAATCAAAAGGTGACGTCACAGCCAAGAGGGTAAGTGATTGGCTGGTGATTGGTGAGTAGTTTTTCTTTTTTCTCTTCTATATCAGTGAGTAACTTTTAACATTGTTGTTGCCAATTTAAGTGTAAGGGTTAAGTCATGGCAGGAGAGCTCGGTCGGGTGTTATGCTCCTCCTGTACCATGTGAGAACTCGGGGACGACACCAGTGTCCCTGACGACTACATGTGCGGGAAGTGTATCCACCTCAAGCTCCTGACGGTCCGCGTTGCAGAGTTGGAGCTGAGGGTGGATTCACTCTGGAGCATCCACGATGCTGAGAATGACGTGAGTATCACGTGTAGCGAGTTGGTCGTACCGCAGGGAAAGGGTCCACAGCCAGATAGGGAATGGAAGACCAACAGGAAGAGCAGTGCAAGGAAGGTAGTGCAGGAGTCCCCTGTGGTCATCCCCCTGCAAAACAGATACACTGCTTTGGGTACTGTTGAGGGGGATGACTCATCAGGGGAGGGCAGCAGCAGCAGCCAAGTTCATGGCACCATGGCTGGCTCTGCTGCACAGGAGGGCAGGAAAAAGAGTGGGAGAGCAATAGTGATTGGGGATTCAATGGTGAGGGGAATAGATAGGCGTTTCTGCGGCCGCAACCGAGACTCCAGGATGGTATGTTGCCTCTTAAAAAAGGAGGGAGAGAGAAAACAGGGAATTACAGACCGGTCAGCCTGACATCGGTAGTGGGTAAAATGATGGAATCAATTATTAAGGATGTCATAGCAGTGCATTTGGAAAGAGGTAATATGATAGGTCCAAGTCAGCATGGATTTGTGAAAGGGAGATCATGCTTGACAAGTCTTCTGGAATTTTTTGAGGATGTTTCCAATAAAGTGGACAAAGGAGTACCAGTTGATGTGGTATATTTGGACTTTCAGAAGGCTTTCGACAAGGTCCCACACAGGAGATTAATGTGCAAAGTTAAAGCACATGGGATTGGGGGTAGTGTGCTGACGTGGATTGAGAACTGGTTGTCAGACAGGAAGCAAAGAGTAGGAGTAAATGGGTACTTTTCGGAATGGCAGGCAGTGACTAGTGGGGTACCGCAGGGTTCTGTGCTGGGGCCCCAGCTGTTTACATTGTACATTAATGATTTAGACGAGGGGATTAAATGTAGTATCTCCAAATTTGCGGATGACACTAAGTTGGGTGGCAGTGTGAGCTGCGAGGAGGATGCTATGAGGCTACAGAGTGACTTGGATAGGTTAGGTGAGTGGGCAAATGCGTGGCAGATGAAGTATAATGTGGATAAATGTGAGGTTATCCACTTTGGTGGTAAAAACAGAGAGACAGACTATTATCTGAATGGTGACAGATTAGGAAAAGGGAAGGTGCAACGAGACCTGGGTGTCATGGTACATCAGTCATTGAAGGTTGGCATGCAGGTACAGCAGGCTGTTAAGAAAGCAAATGGCATGTTGGCCTTCATAGCGAGGGGATTTGAGTACAGGGGCAGGGAGGTGTTGCTACAGTTGTACAGGGCCTTGGTGAGGCCACACCTGGAGTATTGTGTACAGTTTTGGTCTCCTAACTTGAGGAAGGACATTCTTGCTATTGAGGGAGTGCAGCGAAGATTCACCAGACTGATTCCCGGGATGGTGGGACTGACCTATCAAGAAAGACTGGATCAACTGGGCTTGTATTCACTGGAGTTCAGAAGAGTGAGAGGGGACCTCATAGAAACGTTTAAAATTCTGACGGGTTTGGACAGGTTGGATGCAGGAAGAATGTTCCCAATGTTGGGGAAGTCCAGAACCAGGGGTCACAGTCTAAGGATAAGGGGTAAGCCATTTAGGACCGAGATAAGGAGAAACTTCTTCACCCAGAGAGTGGTGAACCTGTGGAATTCTCTACCACAGAAAGTAGTTGAGGCCAATTCACTAAATATATTCAAAAGGGAGTTAGATGAAGTCCTTACTACTCGGGGGATCAAGGGGTATGGCGTGAAAGCAGGAAGTGGGTACTGAAGTTTCATGTTCAGCCATGAACTCATTGAATGGCGGTGCAGGCTAGAAGGGCCGAATGGCCTGCTCCTGCACCTATTTTCTATGTTTCTATGTTTCTATGTTTCACAAATCCATGCTGACTTGGACCTATCATATTACCTCTTTCCAAATGCACTGCTATGACATCCTTAATAATTGATTCCATCATTTTACCCACTACCGATGTCAGGCTGACCGGTCTGTAATTCCCTGTTTTCTCTCTCCCTCCTTTTTTAAAAAGTGGGGTTACATTGGCTTCCCTCCACTCCATAGGAACTGATCCAGAGTCAATGGAATGTTGGAAAATGACTGTCAATGCATCCGCTATTTCCAAGGCCACCTCCTTAAGTACTCTGGGATACAGTCCATCAGGCCCTGGGGATTTATCGGCCTTCAATGCCATCAATTTCCCCAACACAATTTCCCGACTAATAAGGATTTCCCTCAGTTCCTCCTCCTTACTAGACCCTCCGACCCCTTTTATATCCGGAAGGTTGTTTGTGTCCTCCTCAGTAAATACCGAACCAAAGTACTTGTTCAATTGGTCCGCCATTTCTTTGTTCCCCGTTATGACTTCCCCTGATTCTGCAGGAATGAGGAGGGTCTCAGCGGCGGACGCGAGCAGATCCACCGCCTCATTGGCGATGGACTCTCGATCTTCTCCCGCGTCCCCCACCGAGTCCCTGTCCTCCCCCGGGAGGTCGCCGCTAGCAGCCGGCCCGTCGACCGCACGAGGTACGGCAAACGGCCCGGCCGCTCCATCCGGCCCTGGCTCTGCCCCGATCCCACCCCCAGGATCGTCGGCAGAGGAGTCCCCACTGGGCTCTTTTAAAAGTGGTGCTGGGTCGGGAAGCGACAGCGGAAGGGGTTCCTCCTCCGCCCCAGGAGCCGGGGAACACGGAGAGACCTGGTTTAGGAAATTCTCCAGATCCACCAAGTCCCTCAGCTCCAAAGTAGGGGGCCCCGCCCGCCTCAGTCCCCGGGACGCTCGACCCGGCGGCTACGCATTCTTCCGCTGGCCCCACGCCCCCCACGACAGGCAGATCTTCCACACCATCCCCAGGAGGCAGTGGCTGGGCAGCCTCGACTGCCTCACCCTCCCCGGGGACAGATTCCTCGCGCCTACAGCGCAATTTGGGGGCGCTGGTGGGGGACGCGGGACACACGGCGGGCACCATCTCCTCCGCGGAGGGATGTTGTTCCCCCTCCGCCTCATTGGGGCGGTGCCTCCTTTTGTTCCTGGGGTGCGCGGAGGCAGGGAGACCTCCATGTCTGCCAAGGCCTCCCGCTCCGCCCCCCCCCTTTTCCTCATCTTGCCCTCGCCCGAGCCCCTCTGCGGTATTGGTCAAGGGCTCAGGCACGGGCTCAGGGCACCCCGCGCTCGCCGGTGATTGGTTGGGCTGAGCGCGGTGGTCAAACTTTCTGCCGCACTGAGGGGACCCGCCTCTAGATGTCTCGTCTTCTTCCGCACCTTCTTTTCGATCGGACGCTCTCCCTGAAAACAAAGGCCCCCGACGATGCCAGCGCACCTACGGCTCCCGGCACGCGGACGCAACTAGGGGGAGGGGTGGCGGCGGCGCCAGCCTTGGCCGCCTTCGGTGGTTTGGCGGCCTTGGAGGCGGGGCAGTTCTTGCGAACGTGCCCCACCTCTCTGCAGGCATGGCACCGCACGCCGTCCGACGTCCAGAAGACGCGGTAGGCAGTTCCCTCATGCACCACATTAAAATATCCCTCCGTCGTCTCCTCCCACGCCAGCCAGACAAAGAGCTGGCGGTGGAAGGAGAACACGTGGCGCAGGCTGCTCTTCTTGAGGCCGAGCGGTATGGGGTTGATCCCCGACCTTACCTCCCCCAGTTGTTGTAGGTAAGGGAGGAGGAGCTCAGCGGGAACAAAGGGCGGGACGTTAGATATGATGACCCTCTGCGCGGTGGCCTCGAGAGGGTCCACCGGCAGGAACGTCCCGCCCACCGTGAGCCCCCTTTCAAGGGCCAGGGACACCACCCGCTCCGACCCCAGGAAGAACACAGCCTTCCCAGACATCTTGGAGGCTGCGACAATGGCCGAGGGGCCGACTACCCCAGCCATCGCCCGCACGCACTCCTCGATGCTCATTGTGGGGTGAGTGAAGCTCTTGACCCCGTGTTTTTTTGTTATCAATCTGAAAGGTGGCAGGGCAGCAGGAGGCGCAGGAGGTGCCGTGGATGTGGACGCCGCCTGCGCATATGTCTTTGCTGACCCCGCCACCGGCGTGGATGGAGTCGCCATCACGGGGTCCCTTTAAGGGCGACACCCACCCCAAAGTCACAAGCCTTAATGGTCTTTAAATGGCCTCGTTCAAAAGACTGAGCAGAGGAGCTCTTAACGAGGCACACCTCTCCCCTAGTTGACAATTGGGGAGGGGCCTTGCTCCCTCTGCTCAGTTGTCTTGATTGTTTTTTGTAAATTAAGAAAAAAGGGGCTCTCAGAGAGAGAGGGGAGAAACAGAGAGTGACAGAGAAAGAGAGAGGGGGATGGGAAGGGGGGGAAACTGCGAGGGCAGGTCTCCCCTCACAGCGATAGGTGGGTGTTTTTCTTGGGGTGCACTCCCCAGATGATGGAAAAAAAAGAAACACAGTCTTTGCGGGTGGTCTTCGGGTGGGGGGAGAAGATGTCTTCACCTGCGGTAGCTGGAGCCACCCAGGCACACACGCCCAACGATGTTTAATTAGGGTACTTAAATATTCTTCAGCCTGGTAGCTCCAGCTATCCCAGGCTAGGCAATGGGGGAGGGGTGCTTCAGTGCTGTGTGGGGCCTAGCTGTAGGCAAGACCCCCACACACACTTCCACACACACACACCCCCCCGCGATGTTCCGGCCCTCGAGTGGTCTTCTTTCCTCCCCCCACCAATACAACAAAGTCTTTCAGGGGGAATGCACCAAAACACACCCACCTTTGGTTGTTGAAGTTTCTCCCTCCTTCCACACTGGATGGTGTTCTTTTTCCTCTCTCTCCAACTCTCTGTAGCAGTAATAAGGTGGTTGAATTTGCAGCTCTCCTCCTCTCCCTCTAGATGGATTAGAATTGTAGAAAGCCCCTTCCCTCCTTCTCTTCCTGGGCTGTTCTCAGGGCTCTCCAGGCCTTCCGAGGCAGGAGAAAAGTTGGTAGCTCCTTCTCTCACTGCTCACTCAGCCAACTGAGCAGGACACGCCTCCAAAGCTCCCCGATTGGTCCTTGTGCATGAAACTCTTTTAGGGAGTTAACGGAAAAACATTAAACCGTGCCCCCCGATCTGGGGGAAACACCAACATTTACAATGCCATTTTTTTTTGTGGCACAGAATTGAATTTTTCTCCAAGTGCCCCCTATAAAAGGGGAGGGGGACACTAAAAGCACCAGCAATTAAAACAAGTTAACATAAAAACATAAAATCAAATTAAAATTTGGTTGCCGGGCGTGATGATGCACTCCAGTCCCTCCGGTGCCCACCTCTCGCGGAAGGCCGCGAGCGTACCGGTGGACACCGCGTGCTCCATCTCCAAGGACACCCTGGACCGGATGTAAGAGCGGAAGAGAGGCAGGCAGTCTGGCTGAACGACCCCCTCGACCGCCCGCTGCCTGGATCGGCTGATGGCACCCTTGGCCGTGCCCAGGAGCAGTCCTACGAGGAGGCCCTCGGACCTACCCGCTCCCCTCCGCACAGGGTGCACGAAGATCAGGAGTGTGGGACTGAAGTGCAGCCAGAATTTCAGGAGCAGCCCCTTTAGATAACAAAACAGGGGCTGCAACCTCGTGCACTCAATAAAAACATGGAACACGGACTCTTCCAGACCGCAGAAATTGCAGGCGGCCTGGGAGCCCGTGAACCGGCTTAAAAATTTATTGCACGGCACTGCTCCGTGCACCACCCTCCAGGCCAAGTCCCCGACAAATAGTGGGAGGACCCCTGCGTAGAGTGCCCTCAATCGGGGACCTCCGCCTCCTCCGGACGGCAAGATGGTACGCCATGACGTGTCTGGACGGCAGGCGAGGATGGCAAAGTTGAGAGTGTGCAGGAGCAGCCCGTACAGGAAACCCCTCCGCGCGGAACTGAAAGGCACGGAGGGGATTTGCCCGAGGCGGCTCAAGTTGTGAGGCGCCGGCCCCCGAGGAAGGTTCCGGGGTTTGGCGCTGATGAGGAATTCAGTCCGGACTGGGGTCAGTTCGGACGGGATCTCCCCACGTGCTTGAGCGTCCTCGATGCACCTAACGGAGTAGGGGCCCAGAGCTCTTTTTAGCGACTCGATGGCATCGGCCGCGTGGCGGACGTTGGCAGAATTTAGGCGCCGCGCCAGCGTGTCTGGCGCCATCCAGCCCGCTCCTCCGCCGTCGAGCAGGTCCCTGACCCTGGTCACCTCACCAGCCACAGCCCTCTCGTCCGACCGCCACAAAAAACCTCGGTCGTGGAGGTACGGACTCCCGAGCAGCGGCTCCTGCAGGACGGCCGCCGCTCCAGCCGGCGGAGAGCTGCGCTTGGTGGAGACTTTGTTCCAGACCCTGATGAGTTCCTTGTAAAAGACAGGCAGCTCCCGGAGGGCGGTCCAGACGCCCCCCACACTCACAAACAGGAGCTGCGTGTCGTAGTTGAGGCCGTGCTGCTGGCGGAAGAAATACGTCGCCAGAGCACGCCACCTAGGAGGGGGCTCAACGTAAAGGTATCTCTGTAGGGTCTGAAGACGGAAAGTCGCGAGCTGGGTGCTGACGCACACCAACGACTGACCGCCCTCCCCAAGCGGGAGCCTCAAGACCGCCGCAGAGACCCAGTGCTTCCTGGTGTTCCAGAAGAAGTCCACCAGCTTCTTCTGTATCTTGGCGACAAACGCAGGGGGAGGGGTCAAAGTGACCAGCCGGTACCACAACATGGCGGCCACCAGCTGATTTATGACTAGCGCTCGACCCCTGTAGGACAGCACTCGGAGCAGTCCTGTCCAGCGGCCTAGGCGAGCGGCGACCTTGGCCTCCAGCTCCTGCCAGTTCGCCAGCCAGGCTTCCTCGTCGGTCAGCCCGTCCAGCCCCGGGGATTTTCCCCTCGAGAGCCAGTCGAGGGCGCCGGTCAGCTCCGCCAGGCTTTGCCCCTCTGCTTCCTTCTCCAGTCGGCCCAGAATCGACGGAACGAGTCCTGGAACCGCACGTCCTCCAGCAGGCGGTTGTTAAAATGCCAGTACGCGGACCCCGTCCTCGCGCGGAGCGAAGCGAGCTCCGCCCACACCAGGTGGTGGTCCGAACACGGCACCGGCCGCATGGAGGCCGTCGGGACGCAGGAAACATATGCCCGAGACACGTAAAGGCGGTCGACTCTAGACCATCCAACTCCAGGCCTCACCCAAGTAAAGGCGCTGGAGTCGGGGTGGAGATTTCGCCAGACGTCCACCAAGTCGAAGGACCCGACCAGGTCCCTCAACTTCTCCATCGCCATCATGCACTGCGGGGCACCTGAGCGGTCCCTCGCCTCGAGGGTGCAGTTAAAATCCCCCCCAAGGACAATGCAGTCGCCGACGTCGACGGAGCCAGAAGAGCGGACACCTCTTCGAAGAAGCGCGTTTGCTGCGGGCCGGGCTGAGGGGCGTACACGTTCACGAGATGGAGCGGCACATCCCCCAGGCGAACCGTTACGTGCAGCAAGCGGCCTGGCACGGGCTCCTCGACCCCCAAGATCTCCGGCTGAAAATGCGGGCCCAGAAAGATGGCCACCCCACTAGAAGTGGCGGTGAGGTGGCTCATGCAGACCTCTCCTTGTCATTCCAGGAGCCACGTGGCTTCGTCTCCCGGAACAGTGTGGGTTTCTTGCAGGAAGCACACCGCATATTTCCCCTCCCGCAGGAGCGAAAAATTGTTAAATCTACGGTGTGCCTCTCTGCTGCCGTTGATGTTGAGGCTGGCTATGGTTATCTTCATGACTAGAGCATCGTGCAACCTCTACCTAACCTATTGTGGGGGAGGGAGCGGAGTCGTTTGTTGACCTCCACTCGTTGATCAGCCCAGCGAGGAACTTTTTGAGCCGGCGCAGCTCAAGGCCTTGAGCCTTTGATAAGGGCCCGCCCGCGGCCATGGTTTTAGCGGCGGCGCGGACGGACGCGACGAGCAGCCCCGGCTCAGACCATCTGTCCAGGGCCAGTCGGGCTTGGTCGCGGCGACCCCGGCACTGGACCAAAAAGTCCTAGAGTTCCTTTGCAGGAATGAGGAGGGTCTCAGCGGCGGACGCGAGCAGATCCACCGCCTCACTGGCGATGGACTTGAGATCTTCTCCCGCGTCCCCCACCGAGTCCCCGTCCCCATCCGGGAGGTCGCCGCTAGCAGCCGGCCCGTCGACCGCACGAGGTACGGCAAACGGCCCGGCCTCTCCATCCGGCCCTGGCTCTGCCCCGATCCCACCCCAGGATCGTCGGCAGAGGAGTCCCCACTGGGCTCTTTTAAAATTGGTGCTGGGTCGGGAAGCGACAGCGCAAGGGGTTCCTCCTCCGCCCCAGGAGCCGGGGAACAAGGAGAGACCTGGTTTAGGAATTTCTCCAGGTCCACCAAGTCCCTCAGCTCCAAAGTAGGGGGCGAGGGTTGTTGTTCTTCCCCCTCCCCGCCGCCTCCCCAAGCCCAGCGTGTGGTTGTATATTGCAGTCGTCTGCAGTGTCAGTTTCTGCCGAGTCGAGCAAATCCCGGGGGAAGTTGGGTATTGGCTGGACGGGCTCAGGTTCGGCCTTTTCGGCCCCGCCCGCCTCAGTCCCCGGGACGCCCGGCCCGGCGGCAATGCATTCCTCCGCGGTCCCCACGCCCCCCACGACAGGCAGATCTTCCACGCCATCCCCGGGAGGCAGAGGCTGGGCAGCCTCGACTGTCTCACCCTCCCCGGGGACAGACTCCTCCCGCCTACGGCGCTGCTTGGGGGCGCTGGTGGGGGACGCGGGACACGCGGCGGGCACCGACTCCTCCGCGGAGGGATGTTGTTCCCCCTCCGCCTCATCGGAGCGGCGCCTCCTTTTGTTGCTGGAGGTGCGCTGAGGCAAGGAGACCTCCATGTCTGCCGAGGCCTCCCGCTCCGCCCCCCCCTTTTCCTTTTTTTGCCCGCGCCCGGGCCCCTCTGCGGTGTTGTTCAAGGGCTCGGGCACGGGCTCAGGGCACCCTGCGCTCGCCGGTGACTGGGTTGGGCTGAGCGCGGTGGTCAATCTTTCTGGCGCACCGAGGGGACCCGCCTCTAGATGTTTCACCTTGTTCCGCGCCTTCTTTCCGGCCGGACGCTCTCCCTCCCCCCCGCCGGAGGCCGTGAAAACAAAGGCCCCCGACGATGCCCGCGCACCCATGGCTCCCGGCACGCGGACGCAACTAGGGGGAGGGGTGGCGGCGGCGCCAGCCTTGGCCGCCTTCGGTGGTTTGGCGGCCTTGGAGGCGGGGCAGTTCTTACGAACGTGCCCCACCTCCCTACAGGCATGGCACCGCATGCCGTCCGACGTCCAGAAGACGCGGTAGGCAGTCCCCTCGTGCACCACATTAAAGTGCCCTTCCGTCGTGTCCTCCCGCGCCAGCCGGACAAAGAGCTGGCGGCGGAAGGAGAACACGTGGCGCAGGCTGTTCTCCCTGAGGCCGAGCGGTATGGGGTTGATCCCCGACCTTACCTCCCCCAGTTGGTGTAGGTGAGGGAGGAGGAGCTCAGCGGGAACAAAGGGCGGGACGTTTGACACGATGACCCTCTGCGCGGTGGCCTCGAGAGGGTCCACCGGCAGGAACGTCCCGCCCACCGTGAGCCCCTTTTCGATGGCCAGGGACACCGCCCGCTCCGACCCCAGGAAGAACACGGCCTTCCCAGACATCTTGGAGGCTGCGACAATGGCCGAGGGGCCGACTACCCCAGCCATCGCCCGCACGCACTCCTCGATGCTCATTGTGGGGTGAGTGTAGCTCTTGACCCCATGTTTCTTTGTTATAAGTCTGAATGGTGGCAGGGCAGCGGGTGGCGCAGGAGGTGCCGTGGAAGCGGTTGCCACCTGCGCATATGTCTTCGCTGGCCCTGCCACCGGCGTGGATGGGGTCGCCATCACGGGGTCCCTTTAAGGGCTACACCCACCCCAAAGTCACAGGCCTTAATGGTCTTAATTAGGCCTCTTATCTAAAAGACTGAGCAGAGGAGCTCTTAACGAGGCACACCTCTCCCCTAGTTGGCAATTGGGGAGGGGCCTTGCTCCCTCTGTTCAGTTGTCTCAATTGTTTTTTTTTTCCAATCTGGAAGGAAGGGCTCTCAGAGAGAGAGGGGAGAAACAGAGAGTAACAGAGAAAGAGAGAGGGGGGTGGGAAAGGGGGGGGGGGGACTGCGAGGGCAGGTCTCCCCTCGCAGCTGTGGGTGGGTGCAATCCCCAGATGGCAAAACACAAAATAGTCTTTGGGGTGGTCTTCGGGTGAGGGGAAAAGACGTCTTCACCTGGGGCAGCTAGAGCCACCAGGCACACACTCCTAACGATATTCAATCGGTGATTTAAAGAAATCTTCAGCCTGGTAGCTCCAGCTAACCCAGGCTAGGCAATGGGGGGGGGGGTCCAATTGTGGGGGGGGCCTAGTTGTAAGCAAGGCCCCCACACACACTTTCACACACACACACCCCCCGCGATGTTCCGGCCCTCAGTGGTCTTCTTTCCTCCCCCCACCGATACAACAAAATCTTTTTGGGAAATGCACCCACACCCACCTATAGAATGGTAGAGTCTCCCTCCTTCCACACTGGATGTTGTTGTTGGTCTTTCCCCCTCTCTCCAACTCTTTGTAGAAATGGTAAAAAGTTGTTGAAAGTTTTCTGCCTTCCTCCTCTCCCTCTGGGTGAAAGTTGGTGGTGAAGCCCCTTCCTTCCTTCTCTTCCTGGGCTGTTCTCAGGGCTCTCCAGGCAGGAGCTAAGGTTGGTAGCTCCTTCTCTCACTGCTCACTCAGTCAAGTGAGCAGGACACGCCTCCAAAGCTCCACGATTGGTCCTTGTGCATGAAACGCTGAAACTCTTTTTGAGTCTACCTACAAAACATAAAACATTAAACCGTGCCACCCGACCTGGGTGACACACCAGACATTTACAAGGCCCTTTTTTTCCTTTTTTTGGTTTTATTGTGTTTTTCTTTTTTTTTTTTTGTTTTTTTTTTGGGGCACTAAAATCACAATTTTCCCAGTGCCCCCTATAAAAGGGAAGGGGACACTAAAAGCACCGGCAATTAAAACAAATTAAACTTAAAAACGTAAAATCAAATTAAAATTTGGTTGCCGGGCGTGATGATGCACTCCAGTCCCTCCGGTGCCCACCTCTCGCGGAAGGCCACGAGCGTACCGGTGGACACCGCGTGCTCCATCTCCAAGGACACCCTGGACCGGATGTAAGAGCAGAAGAGAGGCAGGCAGTCAGGTTGAACGACCCCCTCGACCGCCCGCTGCCTGGACCGGCTGATGGCACCCTTGGCCGTGCCCAGGAGCAGTCCTACGAGGAGGCCTTCGGACCTACCCACTCCCCTCCGCACAGGGTGCCCAAAGATCAGGAGAGTGGGACTGAAGTGCAGCCAGAATTTCAGGAGCAGCCCCTTCAAATAATGAAACAGGGGCTGCAACCTCGTGCACTCAATAAAAACATGGAACACGGACTCCTCCAGACCGCAGAAATTGCAGGCGGCCTGGGAGTCCGTGAACCGGCTTAAAAATTTGTTTCACGGCACTGCTCCGTGCACCACCCTCCAGGCCAAGTCCCCGATGAATAGTGGGAGGACCCCTGCGTAGAGTGCCCTCCATCGGGGACCCCCGCCTCCTCCGGACGGCAAGATGGTACGCCATGGCGTGTCCGGACGGCCGGCGAGGATGGCAAAGTTGAGAGTGTGCAGGAGCAGCCCGTACAGGAAACCCCTCCGCGCGGAACTGAAGGGCACGGAGGGGATTTCCCCGAGGCGGCTCAAGTTGTGAGGCGCCGGCCCCCGAGGGAGGTTCCGGGGTTTGGCGCCGATGAGGAATTCCGTCCGGACGGGGGTCAGTTCGGATGGGATCTCCCCACGTGCTTGAGCCTCCTCGATGCATCTAACGGGGTCAGGGCCCAGAGCTCTTTTTAGCGACTCAATGGCATCGGCCGCGTGGCGGACGTTGGCAGAATTTAGGCGCCGCGCCAGCGTGTCTGGTGCCATCCAGCCCGCTCCTCCACCATCGAGCAGGTCCCTGACCCTGGTCACCTCACCAGCCACAGCCCTCTCTTCCGACCGCCACATAAAACCTCGGTCGTGAAGGTACGGATTCCCGAGCAGCGGCTCCTGCAGGACGGCCGCCACTCCAGCCGGCGGAGAGCTGCGCTTGGTGGAGACTTTGTTCCAGACGCTGATGAGTTCCTTGTAAAAGACAGGCAGCTCCCGGAGGGCGGTCCTGACACCCCCCCAAGTTCACAAACAGGAGCTGCGTGTCGTAATTGAGGTCGCGCTGCTGGCGGAAGCAATACGTCGTCAGAGCGCACCACCTAGGAGGGGGCTCGACGTAAAGGTATCTCTGCAGGGTCTGAAGACGGAAAGTCGCGAGCTGTGCGCTGACGCACACCAATGACTGACCGCCCTCCTCAAGCGGGAGACTCAAGACTGCAGCAGAGACCCAGTGCTTCCTGTTGTTCCAGAAGAAGTCCACCAGCTTCTTCTGTATCTTGGCGAAAAACGCAGGGGGAGGGGTCAAAGTGACCAGCCGGTACCACAACATTGCGGCCACCAGCTGGTTTATGACTAGCGCTCGACCCCTGTAGGACAGCACTCGGAGTAGTCCTGTCCAGCGCCCTAGGCGAGCGGCGACCTTGGCCTCCAGCTCCTGCCAGTTCGTCGGCCAGGCTCCCTCGTCGGGGCTAAGGTAGACTCCCAGATAGAGGAGATGGGTCGTGCTCCAGGCAAAAGGCCTGAGCTCCTCCGGCAGGGAGTCCACCCGCCACTGACCCACCAGGAGTCCGGAACATTTCTCCCAGTTGATCCTGGCGGAGCATGCGGCCGAGTAAATCTCCTGGCACTCACGCATCCTCCGCAGGTCAGCGGGATCCTCTACCGCGAGGAGCACGTCATCGGCGTAAGCCGAGAGGACGACCTCCACGCCCGGCCCTTGCAGAGCCAGTCCCGTCAACCTCGTCCGCAAGAGGCGCAGGAAAGGCTCCACGCAAACGGCGTATAACTGGCCGGACATGGGGCATCCCTGGCGCACCCCTCTCCTAAAGCGAAGGGGCGCCGTCAAGGACCCGTTAACCTTAATCAGACACTCCGCGGCGGCGTACAAAAGTCGGATCCGGGCGACGAAATGCATCCCGAACCCGAAAGCGCGCAGAGTTCCGAGCAGATAGTCGTGATCCACCCTGTCGAACGCCTTCTCTTGGTCGAGGGATAGGAAGGCGACCGACAGACCAGCCTCCTGGGAACAATGGATGAGGTCCAGGACCAGATGGATGTTATCGTGGATTGTCCGGCCCGGGACCGTGTAGGACTGGTCGGGGTGGATCATGTGGTCCAGCACGGCACCAAGGCGAGCAGACATCGCCCTGGCGAAGACTTTGTAGTCCGTGCTGAGGAGGGAGACTGGGCGCCAGTTCTTAAGGAGGCGGAGATCGCCCTTCTTAGGCAGCAGGACGATGACTGCCCTGCGCCAAGAGAGGGGCATCTCCCCGGTCGCCAGACTTGCTCCCAGGACCCGCGCGTAGTCGCCCCCCAGGACGTCCCAGAACGCCCTGTGGAACTCCACGGTCAGCCCGTCCAGCCCCGGGGATTTTCCCCTCGAGAGCCGGTCGAGGGCACCGGTCAGCTCCGCCAGGCTTAGCGGAGCTTCCAGATTTTCGGCGCCCTCCGGGCTGACCTTCGGCAGGTCCTCCCACAAAACTCTACGCGCTTCCTCGCTGGACGGATCCGGAGAGAACAGAGCCCCGTAATATTCACGGGCCCTGTTGTTGACGCCCTCCGGATCCGAGACGAGAGAGCCTTCGTCGGCCAGCAGTGTCAAGAGCTGCTTACGGACACTCTGCCTTTTTTCCAGCGAGTAGAAGAAGGGGGAGCCGCGGTCCAGATCCCGCAGGAATCGGATCCGCGACCTCACGAACGCACCTCGGGACCCGACGAGCTGCAGGTCCTTCAGCGCGGCCTTCTTCGCTTCGTACACCGTCCGCAGGGCCGGGCCCCAACGACTTGACCGAGACGGGATTCCAGGTCGAGCACCTATTTTTCTAGGCGCCCGACCCTGGCCGCCCGCCACTTGGTCGACCCCCTCGCGTACTCTTGACAGAAGACGCGGACGTGAGCCTTGCCCACGTCCCACCATAGCCTCAAGGAGGGGAAGCCCCCCTGCTTCCTTCTCCAGTCGGACCAGAATCGACGGAACGAGTCCTGGAACCGCACGTCCTCCAGCAGCCGGTTGTTAAAGTGCCAGTACGCGGACCCCGTCCTCGCGCGGAGCGAAGCGAGCTCCGCCCACACCAGGTGGTGGTCCGAACACGGCACCGGCCGCATGGAGGCCGCCGGGACGCAGGAAACGTACGCCCGAGACACGTAAAGGCGGTCGACTCTGGACCATCCTACTCCAGGCCTCACCCAAGTAAAGGCGCTGGAGTCGGGGTGGAGATTTCGCCAGACGTCCACCAAGTCGAAGGACCCGACCAGGTCCCTCAACTTCTCCATCGCCGTCATGCACTGCGGGGCACCGGAGCGGTCCCTCGCCTCGAGGGTGCAGTTAAAATCCCCCCCGAGGACAATGCAGTCGCCGACGTCGACAGAGCCAAGAAGAGTGGACACCTCTTCAAAGAAGCGCGTTTGCTGCGGGCCGGGCTGAGGGGCGTACACGTTCACGAGATGGAGCGGCACGTCCCCCAGGCGAACCGTTACGTGCAGCAAGCGGCCTGGCACGGGCTCCTCGACCCCCAAGATCTCCGGCTGAAAATGCGGGCCCAGCAAGATGGCCACCCCACTAGAAATGGCGGTGAGGTGGCTCATGCGGACCTCTCCTTGCCATTCCAGGAGCCACGTGGCTTCGTCTCCCGGAACGGTGTGGGTTTCTTGCAGGAAGCACACCGCATATTTCCCCTCCCGCAGGAGCGAAAAATTGTCAAATCTACGGCGTGCCCCTCTGCCGCCGTTGATGTTGAGGCTGGCTATGGTTATCTTCATGGAAAAAGCATAGTGCAACCTCTACCTTAACCTATTGTGGGGGAGCGAGCGGAGTCTTTTGTTGAACTCCGCTCCCTCCGCAGCCCAGCGAGGAGTCCCTCGAGCTCGCGCAGCTCAAGGTGTTGCGCCTTTGTCAAGGGCCCGCCCGCGGCCAAGGTTTTAGCGGCGGCGCGGACGGACCCCTTGATCAGCTCTGGCTCGGACCATTTTTCCAGGGCCAGTCGGGCTTGGTTGCAGCGACCCCGGCTCTGGGCCAAAAAGTCCCGGAGTTCCTTTACAGGAATGAGGATGGTCTCGGCGGCGGCCGCGAGCAGATCCACCGCCTCGCTGGCGGTGGTCTCTAGATTTTCTCCCGCGTCCCCCACCGAGTCCCCATCCTCCTCCGGGAGGTGGCCGCCAGCAGCCGGCCCATCGACCGCACAAGGTACGGCAAATGAACCGGCCGCTCCAACCGGCCCTGGCTCTGCCCCGATCCCACCCCCAGGATCGTCGGCAGAGGAGTCCCCACTGGGCTCTTTTAAAAATGGTGCTGGGTCGGGAAATGACAGCGGAAGGGGTTCCCCCTCCGCCCCAGGAACCGGGGAACAAGGAGAGACCCGGCCATAGGAAATCCCCAGGCTCCCCAAGTGCTCCAGCTCCAAAGTAAGGGGCGAGGGTGGATGTTCCTCCCCGTCCCCGCTGCCACCCACCGGCCCAGCATCTACAGTGTCATAAAAATCATTCATTTCATTTTCTGCCGGGTCGAGCGACTCCCGGGGGAAGTTGGATAATAGCTGGGCGGGCTCAGGTTCGGCCTTTTCGGCCCCGCCCGCCTCAGTCCCCGGGACGCCCGGCCCGGCGGCAATGCATTCCTCCGCGGTCCCCACGCCCCCCACGACAGGCAGATCTTCCACGCCATCCCCGGGAGGCAGAGGCTGGGCAGCCTCGACTGTCTCACCCTCCCCGGGGACAGACTCCTCCCGCCTACGGCGCTGCTTGGGGGCGCCGGTGGGGGACGCGGGACACGCGGTGGGCACCGACTCCTCCGCGGAGGGATGTTGTTCCCCCTCCGCCTCATCGGAGCGGCGCCTCCTTTTGTTGCTGGAGGTGCGCTGAGGCAGGGAGACCTCCATGTCTGCCGAGGCCTCCCGCTCCGCCCCCCCCTTTTCCTTTTCTTGCCCGCGCCCGGGCCCCTCTGTGGTGTTGTTCAAGGGCTCGGGCACGGGCTCGGGGCACCCCGCGCTCGCCGGTGACTGGGTTGGGCTGAGCGCGGTGGTCAATCTTTCTGGCGCACCGAGGGGACCCGCCTCTAGATGTTTCACCTTGTTCCACGCCTTCTTTCTGGCCGGACGCTCTCCCTCCCCCCCGCCGGAGGCCGTGAAAACAAAGGCCCCCGACGATGCCCGCGCACCCATGGCTCCCGGCACGCGGACGCAACTAGGGGGAGAGGTGGCGGCGGCGCCAGCCTTGGCCGCCTTCGGTGGTTTGGCGGCCTTGGAGGCGGGGCAGTTCTTACGAACGTGCCCCACCTCCCTACAGGCATGGCACCGCATGCCGTCCGACGTCCAGAAGACGTGGTAGGCAGTCCCCTCGTGCACCACATTAAAGTGCCCTTCCGTCGTGTCCTCCCGCGCCAGCCGGACAAAGAGCTGGCGGCGGAAAGAGAACACGTGGCGCAGGCTGTTCTCCCTGAGGCCGAGCGGTATGGGGTTGATCCCCGACCTTACCTCCCCCAGTTGGTGTAGGTGAGGGAGGAGGAGCTCAGCGGGAACAAAGGGCGGGACGTTTGACACGATGACCCTCTGCGCGGTGGCCTCGAGAGGGTCCACCGGCAGGAACGTCCCGCCCACCGTGAGCCCCTTTTCGATGGCCAGGGACACCGCCCGCTCCGACCCCAGGAAGAACACGGCCTTCCCAGACATCTTGGAGGCTGCGACAATGGCCGAGGGGCCGACTACCCCAGCCATCGCCCGCACGCACTCCTCGATGCTCATTGTGGGGTGAGTGTAGCTCTTGACCCCATGTTTCTTTGTTATAAGTCTGAATGGTGGCAGGGCAGCGGGTGGCGCAGGAGGTGCCGTGGAAGCGGTTGCCACCTGCGCATATGTCTTCGCTGGCCCTGCCACCGGCGTGGATGGGGTCGCCATCACGGGGTCCCTTTAAGGGCTACACCCACCCCAAAGTCACAGGCCTTAATGGTCTTAATTAGGCCTCTTATCTAAAAGACTGAGCAGAGGAGCTCTTAACGAGGCACACCTCTCCCCTAGTTGGCAATTGGGGAGGGGCCTTGCTCCCTCTGTTCAGTTGTCTCAATTGTTTTTTTTTTCCAATCTGGAAGGAAGGGCTCTCAGAGAGAGAGGGGAGAAACAGAGAGTAACAGAGAAAGAGAGAGGAGGGTGGGAAGAGGGGGGTGGGAAAGGGGGGGGGGACTGCAAGGGCAGGTCTCCCCTCGCAGCTGTGGGTGGGTGCAATCCCCAGATGGCAAAACACAATAGTCTTTGGGGTGGTCTTCGGGTGAGGGGAGAAGATGTCTTCACCTGGGGCAGCTAGAGCCACCAGGCACACACTCCTAACGATGTTTAAAGAGGTGGTAAATAAAATCTTCAGCCTGGTAGCTCCAGCTATCCCAGGCTAGGCAATTGCGGGGAGGGGTTCAATTGTGTGTGGGGCCTAGTTGTAAGCAAGGCCCCCACACACACTTCCACACACACACACCCCCCGCGATGTTCCGGCCCTCAGTGGTCTTCTTTCCTCCCCCCACCGATACAGCAAAGTCTTTACGGGGAAATGCACCAACACCCACCTGTAGAATGTTGTAGACTCTCCCTCCTTCCACACAGGTTGTTGTTTTTTCCCCCTCTCTCCAACTCTCTGTAGTTGTAATAAATGTTAAAATTGTTTCTGTGCTCCTCCTCTCCCTCCGGATGTTGAATGGGTAGCAAGCTAGCCCTTTCCTCCTCTTCCTGGGCTGGTCTCAGGGCTCACTCCAGGCCTTCCAGGCAGGAGCTAAGGTTGGTAGCTACTCTCCTCTCACTGCAGCTCAGCTCCAACTG
This sequence comes from Pristiophorus japonicus, assembly GCF_044704955.1. Taxonomy (NCBI): domain Eukaryota; kingdom Metazoa; phylum Chordata; class Chondrichthyes; family Pristiophoridae; genus Pristiophorus; species Pristiophorus japonicus. Next base: position 77,296,039 of record NC_091984.1, on the reverse strand, counting down.
TGCAGGACACGCCTCCACTGCTCCACAATTGGTCCTTGTGCATGAAACTCTTTTGAGTTTACCTGAAAATAAACATAAACATTAAACCGTGCCACCCGCCTGGGTGACACAGCAGACATTTTCAAGGCCCCTTTTTTTTTTCCTTTTTTTTTTTGTTTTTTTTTTGGGGCGCTAAAATCAAATTTTTTCCAGTGCCCCCTATAAAAGGGGAGGGGGACACTAAAAGCACCAGCAATTAAAACAAATTAAACTTAAAAACGTAAAATCAAATTAAAATTTGGTTGCCGGGCGTGATGATGCACTTCAGTCCCTCCGGTGCCCACCTCTCGCGGAAGGCCGCGAGCGTACCGGTGGACACCGCGTGCTCCATCTCCAAGGACACCCTGGACCGGATGTAAGAGCGGAAGAGAGGCAGGCAGTCAGGTTGAACGACCCCCTCGACCGCCCGCTGCCTGGACCGGCTGATGGCACCCTTGGCCGTGCCCAGGAGCAGTCCTACGAGGAGGCCTTCGGACCTACCCGCTCCCCTCCGCACAGGGTGCCCAAAGATCAGGAGAGTGGGACTGAAGTGCAGCCAGAATTTCAGGAGCAGCTCCTTCAAAGAATAAAACAGGGGCTGCAACCTTGTGCATTCCATAAAAACATGGAACACGGACTCTTCCAGACTGCAGAAATTGCAGGCGGCCTGGGAGTCCGTGAACCGGCTTAAAAATTTGTTGCACGGCACTGCTCCGTGCACCACCCTCCAGGCCAAGTCCCCGATGAATAGTGGGAGGACCCCTGCGTAGAGTGCCCTCCATCGGGGACACCCGCCTCCTCCGGACGGCAAGATGGTACGCCATGGCGTGTCCGGACGGCCGGTGAGGATGGCAAAGTTGAGGGTGTGCAGGAGCAGCCCGTACAGGAAACCCCTCCGCGCGGAACTGAAAGGCACGGAGGGGATTTCCCCGAGGCGGCTCAAGTTGTGAGGCGCCGGCCCCCGAGGGCGGTTCTGGGGTTTGGTGCCGATGAGGAATTCCGTCCGGACGGGGGTCAGTTCGGACGGGATCTCCCCACATGCTTGAGCCTCCTCGATGCACCTAACGGAGTCAGGGCCCAGAGCTGTTTTTAGCGACTCGATGGCATCGGCCGCGTGGCGGACGTTGGCAGAATTTAGGCGCCGCGCCAGCGTGTCTGGCGCCATCCATCCCGCTCCTCCGCCATCGAGCAGGTCCCTGACCCTGGTCACCTCACCAGCCACAGCCCTCTCTTCCGACCGCCACATAAAACCTCGGCCGTGGAGGTACGGATTCCCGAGCAGCGGTTCCTGCAGGACGGCTGACACTCCAGCCGGCGGAGAGCTGCGCTTGGTGGAGACTTTGTTCCAGACCCTGATGAGTTCCCTGTAATAGACAGGCAGCTCCCGGAGGGCGGTCCTGGCACCCCCCAAGTTCACAAACAGGAGCTGCGTGTCATAATTGAGGTCGCGCTGCTGGCGGAAGAAATACCTCGCCAGAGCAGACCACCTAGGAGGGGACTCGACGTAAAGGTATCTCTGCAGGGTCTGAAGACGGAAAGTCGCGAGCTGGGCGCTGACGCACACCAACGACTGACCGCCCTCCTCAAGCGGGAGACTCAAGACCGCAGCAGAGACCCAGTGCTTCCTGTTGTTCCAGAAGAAGTCCACCAGCTTCTTCTGTATCTTGGCGACAAACGCAGGGGGAGGGGTCAAAGTGACCAGCCGGTACCACAGCATTGCGGCCACCAGCTGGTTTATGACTAGCGCTCGACCCCTGTAGGACAGCACTCGGAGCAGTCCTGTCCAGCGCCCTAGACGAGCGGCGACCTTGGCCTCCAGCTCCTGCCAGTTCGCCGGCCAGGCTCCCTCGTCGGGGCTAAGGTAGACTCCCAGATAGAGGAGATGGGTCGTGCTCCAGGCAAAAGGCCTGAGCTCCTCCGGCAGGGAGTCCACCCGCCACTGACCCACCAGGAGTCCGGAACATTTCTCCCAGTTGATCCTGGCAGAGGACGCGGCCGAGTAAATCTCCTGGCACTCACGCATCCTCCGCAGGTCAGCGGGATCCTCTACCGCGAGGAGCACGTCATCGGCGTAAGCCGAGAGGACGACCTCCACGCCCGGCCCTTGCAGAGCCAGTCCCGTCAACCTCGTCCGCAAGAGGCGCAGGAAAGGCTCCACGCAAACGGCGTATAACTGGCCGGACATGGGGCATCCCTGGCGCACCCCTCTCCTAAAGCGAAGGGGCGCCGTCAAGGACCCGTTAACCTTAATCAGACACTCCGCGGCGGCGTACAAAAGTCGGATCCGGGCGACGAAATGCGTCCCGAACCCGAAAGCGCGCAGAGTTCCGAGCAGATAGTCGTGATCCACCCTGTCGAACGCCTTCTCTTGGTCGAGGGATAGGAAGGCGACCGACAGACCAGCCTCCTGGGAACAATGGATGAGGTCCAGGACCAGATGGATGTTATCGTGGATTGTCCGGCCCGGGACCGTGTAGGACTGGTCGGGGTGGATCATGTGGTCCAGCACGGCACCAAGGCGAGCAGACATCGCCCTGGCGAAGATTTTGTAGTCCGTGCTGAGGAGGGAGACCGGGCGCCAGTTCTTAAGGAGGCGGAGATCGCCCTTCTTAGGCAGCAGGACGATGACTGCCCTGCGCCAAGAGAGGGGCATCTCCCCGGTCGCCAGACTTGCTCCCAGGACCCGCGCGTAGTCGCCCCCCAGGACGTCCCAGAACGCCCTGTGGAACTCCACGGTCAGCCCGTCCAGCCCCGGGGATTTTCCCCTCGAGAGCCGGTCGAGGGCACCGGTCAGCTCCGCCAGGCTTAGCGGAGCTTCCAGATTTTCGGCGCCCTCCGGGCTGACCTTCGGCAGGTCCTCCCACAAAACTCTACGCGCTTCCTCGCTGGACGGATCCGGAGAGAACAGAGCCCCGTAATATTCACGGGCCCTGTTGTTGACGCCCTCCGGATCCGAGACGAGAGAGCCGTCGTCGGCCAGCAGCGTCAAGAGCTGCTTACGGACACTCTGCCTTTTTTCCAGCGAGTAGAAGAAGGGGGAGCCGCGGTCCAGATCCCGCAGGAACCGGATCCGTGACCTCACGAACGCGCCTCGGGACCCGACGAGCTGCAGGTCCTTCAGCGCGGCCTTCTTCGCTTCGTACACCGTCCGCAGGGCCGGGTCCTGGACGACTTGACCGAGACGGGCTTCCAGGTCGAGCACCTCTTTTTCTAGGCGCCCGACTCTGGCCGCCCGCCTCTTGGTCGACCCCCTCGCGTACTCTTGACAGAAGACGCGGACGTGAGCCTTGCCCACGTCCCACCATAGCCTCAAGGAGGGGAAGCCCCCCTGCTTCCTTCTCCAGTCGGACCAGAATCGATGGAACGAGTCCTGGAACCGCACGTCCTCCAGCAGCCGGTTGTTAAAGTGCCAGTACGCGGACCCCGTCCTCGCGCGGAGCGAAGCGAGCTCCGCCCACACCAGGTGGTGGTCCGAACACGGCACCGGCCGCATGGAGGCCGCCGGGACGCAGGAAACGTACGCCCGAGACACGTAAAGGCGGTCGACTCTAGACCATCCAACTCCAGGCCTCACCCAAGTAAAGGCGCTGGAGTCGGGGTGGAGATTTCGCCAGACGTCCACCAAGTCGAAGGACCCGACCAGGTCCCTCAACTTCTCCATCGCCGTCATGCACTGCGGGGCACCGGAGCGGTCCCTCGCCTCGAGGGTGCAGTTAAAATCCCCCCCGAGGACAATGCAGTCGCCGACGTCGACGGAGCCAAGAAGAGCGGACACCTCTTCAAAGAAGCGCGTTTGCTGCGGGCCGGGCTGAGGGGCGTACACGTTCACGAGATGGAGCGGCACGTCCCCCAGGCGAACCGTTACGTGCAGCAAGCGGCCTGGCACGGGCTCCTCGACCCCCAAGATCTCCGGCTGAAAATGCGGGCCCAGCAAGATGGCCACCCCACTAGAAATGGCGGTGAGGTGGCTCATGCGGACCTCTCCTTGCCATTCCAGGAGCCACGTGGCTTCGTCTCCCGGAACGGTGTGGGTTTCTTGCAGGAAGCACACCGCATATTTCCCCTCCCGCAGGAGCGAAAAATTGTCAAATCTACGGCGTGCCCCTCTGCCGCCGTTGATGTTGAGGCTGGCTATGGTTATCTTCATGGCAAAAGCATAGTGCAACCTCTACCTTAACCTATTGTGGGGGAGGGAGCGGAGTCTTTTGTTGAACTCCGCTCCCTCCGCAGCCCAGCGAGGAGTCCCTCGAGCTCGCGCAGCTCAAGGTGTTGCGCCTTTGTCAAGGGCCCGCCCGCGGCCAAGGTTTTAACGGCGGCGCGGACGGACCCCTTGATCAGCTCTGGCTCGGACCATTTTTCCAGGGCCAGTCGGGCTTGGTTGCAGCGACCCCGGCTCTGGGCCAAAAAGTCCCGGAGTTCCTTTGCAGGAATGAGGATGGTCTCGGCGGCTGCCGCGAGCAGATCCACCGCCTCACTGGCGGTGGTCTCTAGGTTTTCACCCGCGTCCCCCACCGAGTCCCCGTCCTCCTCCGGGAGGTGGCCGCCAGCAGCCGGCCCATCGACCGCACAAGGTACGGCAAATGACCCGGCCGCTCCAACCGGCCCTGGCTCTGCCCCGATCCCACCCCCAGGATCGTCGGCAGAGGAGTCCCCACTGGGCTCTTTTAAAAATGGTGCTGGGTCGGGAAATGACAGCGGCAGGGGGTCCCCCTCCGCCCCAGGAACCGGGGAACAAGGAGAGACCCGGCCATAGGAAATCCCCAGGCTCCCCAAGTGCTCCAGCTCCAAAGTAAGGGGCGAGGGTGGGTGTTCCTCCCCCTCCCCGCTGCCACCCCCCGGCCCAGCATCTACAGTGTCATAAAAAACATTTGTTTCGGTTTCTGCCGGGTCGAGCGACTCCCGGGGGAAGTTGGGTATTGGCTGGGCGGGCTCAGGTTCGGCCTTTTCGGCCCCGCCCACCTCAGTCCCCGGGACACCCGGCCCGGCGGCAATGCATTCCTCCGCGATCCCCACGCCCCCCATGACAGGCAGATCTTCCACGCCATCCCCGGGAGGCAGAGGCTGGGCAGCCTCGACTGTCTCACCCTCCCCGGGGACAGACTCCTCTCGCCTACAGCGCAGCTTGGGGGCGCTGGTTGGGGACGCGGGACACGCGGTGGGCACCGACTCCTCCGCGGAGGGATGTTGTTCCCCCTCCGCCTCATCGGAGCCGCGCCTCCTTTTGTTCCTGGGGGCGCGCGGAGGCAGGGAGACCTCCATGTCTGCCGAGGCCTCCCGCTCCGCCCCCCCCTTTTCCTTTTCTTGCCGCGCCCGGGCCCCTCTGTGGTGTTGTTCAAGGGCTCGGGCACGGACTCGGGGCACCCCGCGCTCGCCGGTGACTGGGTTGGGCCGAGCGCGGTAAACAAATTGTCTGGCGCACCGAGGGGACCCGCCTCTGGATGTTTTGCCTTCCCCCGCGCCTTCCTTCCGATCGGATGCTCTTCCTCCCCCCCGCCGGAAGCCGTAATAGCAAGGGCCCCCGGCGATGCCCGCGCACCCATGGCTCCCGGCACGCGGACGCAACTAGTGAGAGGGGTGGCGGAGGCGCCAGCCTTGGCCGCCTTCGGTGGTTTGGCGGCCTTGGAGGCGGGGCAGTTCTTGCGAATGTGCCCCACCTCCCTGCAGGCATGGCACCGCACGCCGTCCGACGTCCAGAAGACGCGGTAGGCAGTCCCCTCGTGCACCACATTAAAAGACCCCTCCGTCGTCTCCTCCCGCGCCAGCCGGACAATGAGCTGGCGGCGGAAGGAGAACACGTGGCGCAGGCTGCTCTCCCTGAGGCCGAGCGGTATGGGGTTGATCCCCGACCTTATCTCCCCCAGTTGTTGTAGGTGAGGGAGGAGGAGCCCAGCGGGAACAAAGGGCGGGACGTTCGACACGATGACCCTCTGCGCGGTGGCCTCGAGGGGATCCACCGGCAGGAACGTCCCGCCCACCGTGAGCCCCCTTTCGAGGGCCAGGGACACCGCCCGCTCCGACCCCAGGAAGAACACAGCCTTCCCAGACATCTTGGAGGCTGCGACAATGGCCGAGGGGCCGACTACCCCAGCCATCGCCCGCACGCACTCCTCGATGGTCATTGTGGGGTGAGTGTAGCTCTTGACCCCGTGTTTTTTTGTGATTAATCTGAATGGTGGCAGGGCAGCGGGTGGCACAGGAGGTGCCATGGATGCGGTTGCCACCTGCGCATATGTCCTTGCTGGCCCTGCCACCGGCGTGGATGGGGTCGCCATCACGGGGTCCCTTTAAGGGCTACACCCACCCCAAAGTCACAGGCCTTAATGGTCTTTATTGGCCTCTTGTATATTGACTGAGCAGAGGAGCCCTTAATGAGGCACACCTCTCCCCTAGTTGGCAATTGGGGAGGGGCCTTGCTCCCTCTGCTCAGTTGTCTCAATTGTTTGTTTTTTTTAAATTAGGAGGAAGGGGCCTCAGAGAGAGAGGGGAGAAACAGAGTAACAGAGAAAGAGAGAGGGGGGTGGGAAGGGGGGGGGGACTGCAAGGGCAGGTCTCCCCTCGCAGCTGTGGGTGGGTGCAATCCCCAGATGGCAAAACAAAAACACAGTCTTTGGGTTGGTCTTCAGGTGAGGGGAGAAGATGTCTTCACCTGGGGCAGATCGAGCCACCAGGCACACACTCCTAATGATGTTTAATAGGGTGATTAAGGAAAATCTTCAGCCTGGTAGCTCCAGCTATCCCAGGCTAGGCAATGGGGGGGGGGGTTCAGTTGTGTGTGGGGCCTAGTTGTAAGCAAGGCCCCCACACACACTTCCACACACACACACCCCCCGCGATGTTCCGGCCCTCAGTGGTCTTCTTTCCTCCCCCCACCGATACAGCAAAGTCTTTACGGGGAAATGCACCAACACCCACCTGTAGAATGTTGTAGACTCTCCCTCCTTCCACACAGGTTGTTGTTTTTTCCCCCTCTCTCCAACTCTCTGTAGTTGTAATAAATGTTAAAATTGTTTCTGTGCTCCTCCTCTCCCTCCGGATGTTGAATGGGTAGCAATCTAGCCCTTTCCTCCTCTTCCTGGGCTGGTCTCAGGGCTCACTCCAGGCCTTCCAGGCAGGAGCTAAGGTTGGTAGCTGCTCTCCTCTCACTGCAGCTCAGCTCCAACTGTGCAGGACACGCCTCCACTGCTCCACAATTGGTCCTTGTGCATGAAACTCTTTTGGATCCTTGTGCATGAAACTCTTTTTGGAGTTCACCTGCAAAACAAAAAAACATTAAACGGTGCCACCCGACCTGGGTGACACTCCAGACATTTACAAGGCCCTTTTTTCCCCCCCCCTTTTTTTTTTTGTGTTTTTCTTTTTTTTTTTTCTTTTTTTTTTTGGGCACTAAAATCACAATTTTCCCCAGTGCCCCCTATAAAAGAGAAGGGGGACACTAAAAGCACCGGCAATTAAAACAAATTAAACTTAAAAACGTAAAATCAAATTAAAATTTGGTTGCCGGGCGTGATGATGCACTCCAGTCCCTCCGGTGCCCACCTCTCGCGGAAGGCCGCGAGCGTACCGGTGGACACCGCGTGCTCCATCTCCAAGGACACCCTGGACCGGATGTAAGAGCGGAAGAGAGGCAGGCAGTCAGGTTGAACGACCCCCTCGACCGCCCGCTGCCTGGACCGGCTGATGGCACCCTTGGCCGTGCCCAGGAGCAGTCCTACGAGGAGGCCTTCAGACCTACCCGCTCCCCTCCGCACAGGGTGCCCAAAGATCAGGAGAGTGGGACTGAAGTGCAGCCAGAATTTCAGGAGCAGCCCCTTCAAATAATGGAACAGGGGCTGCAACCTCGTGCACTCAATAAAAACATGGAACACGGACTCCTCCAGACCGCAGAAATTGCAGGCGGCCTGGGAGTCCGTGAACCGGCTTAAAAATTTGTTGCACGGCACTGCTCCGTGCACCACCCTCCAGGCCAAGTCCCCGATGAATAGTGGGAGGACCCCTGCGTAGAGTGCCCTCCATCGGGGACCCCCGCCTCCTCCGGACGGCAAGATGGTACGCCATGGCGTGTCCGGACGGCCGGCGAGGATGGCAAAGTTGAGGGTGTGCAGGAGCAGCCCGTACAGGAAACCCCTCCGCGCGGAACTGAAAGGCACGGAGGGGATTTCCCCGAGGCGGCTCAAGTTGTGAGGCGCCGGCCCCCGAGGGAGTTTCCGGGGTTTGGCGCCAATGAGGAATTCCGTCCGGACGGGGGTCAGTTCGGACGGGATCTCCCCACGTGCTTGAGCCTCCTCGATGCACCTAACGGAGTCAGGGCCCAGAGCTGTTTTTAGCGACTCGATGGCATCGGCCGCGTGGCGGACGTTGGCAGAGTTTAGGCGCCGCGCCAGCATGTCTGGCGCCATCCAGCCCGCTCCTCCGCCATCGAGCAGGTCCCTGACCCTGGTCACCTCACCAGCCACAGCCCTCTCTTCCGACCGCCACATGAAACCTCGGCCGTGGAGGTACGGATTCCCGAGCAGCGGCTCCTGCAGGACGGCCGCCACTCCAGCCGGCGGAGAGCTGCGCTTGGTGGAGACTTTGTTCCAGACCCTGATGAGTTCCCTGTAAAAGACAGGCAGCTCCCGGAGGGCGGTCCTGGTACCCCCCAAGTTTCCTTGTGCATGAAACTCTTTTAGAGTCTACCTGCAAAACATAAACATTAAACTGTGCCACCCGACCTGGGTGACACACCAGACATTTACAAGGCCCTTTTTTCCTTTTTTTGTTTTTTTTTTTGGGGTTTTTTGGGTTTTTTTTTGCTTTTTTTTTGGGCACTAAAATCACAATTTCTCCGGTGCCCCCTATAAAAGGGAAGGGGACACTAAAAGCACCGGCAATTAAAACAAATTAAACTTTAAAACGTAAAATCAAATTAAAATTTGGTTGCCGGGCGTGATGATGCACTCCAGTCCCTCCGGTGCCCACCTCTCGCGGAAGGCCGCGAGCGTACCGGTGGACACCGCGTGCTCCATCTCCAAGGACACCCTGGACCGGATGTAAGAGCGGAAGAGAGGCAGGCAGTCAGGTTGAACGACCCCCTCGACCGCCCGCTGCCTGGACCGGCTGATGGCACCCTTGGCCGTGCCCAGGAGCAGTCCTACGAGGAGGCCTTCGGACCTACCCGCTCCCCTCCGCACAGGGTGCCCAAAGATCAGGAGAGTGGGACTGAAGTGCAGCCAGAATTTCAGGAGCAGCCCCTTCAAATAATGGAACAGGGGCTGCAACCTCGTGCACTCAATAAAAACATGGAACACGGACTCCTCCAGACCGCAGAAATTGCAGGCGGCCTGGGAGTCCGTGAACCGGCTTAAAAATTTGTTGCACGGCACTGCTCCGTGCACCACCCTCCAGGCCAAGTCCCCGATGAATAGTGGGAGGACCCCTGCGTAGAGTGCCCTCCATCGGGGACCCCCGCCTCCTCCGGACGGCAAGATGGTACGCCATGGCGTGTCCGGACGGCCGACGAGGATGGCAAAGTTGAGGGTGTGCAGGAGCAGCCCGTACAGGAAACCCCTCCGCGCGGAAATGAAAGGCACGGAGGGGATTTCCCCGAGGCGGCTCAAGTTGTGAGGCGCCGGCCCCCGAGGGAGGTTCCGGGGTTTGGCGCCGATGAGGAATTCCGTCCGGACGGGGGTCAGTTCGGACGGGATCTCCCCACGTGCTTGAGCCTCCTCGATGCACCTAACGGAGTCAGGGCCCAGAGCTGTTTTTAGCGACTCGATGGCATCGGCCGCGTGGCGGACGTTGGCAGAGTTTAGGCGCCGCGCCAGCGTGTCTGGCGCCATCCAGCCCGCTCCTCCGCCATCGAGCAGGTCCCTGACCCTGGTCACCTCACCAGCCACAGCCCTCTCTTCCGACCGCCACATGAAACCTCGGCCGTGGAGGTACCGATTCCCGAGCAGCGGCTCCTGCAGGACGGCCGCCACTCCAGCCGGCGGAGAGCTGCGCTTGGTGGAGACTTTGTTCCAGACCCTGATGAGTTCCCTGTAAAAGACAGGCAGCTCCCGGAGGGCGGTCCTGGTACCCCCCAAGTTTCCTTGTGCATGAATCACAGAAGGATAGTTTGCAGGTGCAACAGGTAATCAAGAAGGCGAATGGAATGTTGGCCTTCATTGCGAGAGGGATGGAATACAAAAGTAGGGAGGTGTTGCTGCAACTGTATAGGGTATTGGTAAGGCCGCACCTGGAATACTGCATGCAGTTTTGGTTACCTTACTTAAGGAAGGATATACTAGCTTTGGAGGGGGTACAGAGACGATTCACTAGGCTGATTCCAGAGATGAGGGGGTTACCTTATGATGATAGATTGAATAGACTGGGTCTTTACTCGTTGGAGTTCAGAAGGATGAGGGGGGATCTTATAGAAACATTTAAAATCATGAAAGGGATAGACAAGATAGAGGCAGAGAGGTTGTTTTCACTGGTAGGGGAGACTAGAACTAGGGGGCACAGCCTCAAAATACAGGGGAGCCAATTTAAAACCGAGTTGAGAAGGAATTTCTTCTCCCAGAGGGTTGTGAATCTGTGGAATTCTCTGCCCAAGGAAGCAGTTGAGGCTAGCTCATTGAATGTATTCAAATCACAGATAGATAGATTTTTAACCAATAAGGTAATTAAGGGTTATGGGGAACGGGCGGGTAAGTGGAGCTGAGTCCACGGCCAGATCAGCCATGATCTTGTTGAATGGCGGAGCAGGCTCGAGGGGCAAGATGGCCTACTCCTGTTCCTAATTCTTATGTTCTTATGTTCTTATGTTACCATCTGGGGAGTGCACCCCAGCAAAGCACCCACCCATAACTGTGAGGGGAGACCTGCCCTCACAGCTTCCTTCTTTCCCACCCCCTTCTCTCTCTCTCTCTCTCTCTTTCTCTCTGTCTCTGTCTCTCCCCTCTCTCTCTCTCTCTCTGAGACCCCCTTTCTCCTCCCAATTAAAACAAATTTTTTTTTTAGAACAACTGAGCAGAGGGAGCAAGGCCCCTCCCCAATCGTTAAGTAGGGGAGAGGTGTGCCTCTTTAAGAGCTCCCTCTGCTCAACAATAACGAGGCCAATTAAGACCTTTAAGGCCTGTGACTTTGGGTTGAGTGTAGCCCTTAAAGGGACCCCATAATGGCATCCCCATCCATGCCAGTGGCAGGGCCAGCAAGGACATATGCGCAGGCGACGTCCGCAGCCACAGTGCCTCCTGCACTTCCTGCTGCCCTGCCACCGTTCAAATTAATAACTAAAAAACACGGGGTCAAGAGCTACACTCACCCCACAATGAGCATCGAGGAGTGCGTGCGGGCGATGGCTGGGGTAGTCGGCCCCTTGGCCATTGTCGCGGCCTCGAAGATGTCCGGGAAGGCTGTGTTCTTCCTGGGGTCGAAGCGGGCGGTGTCCCTGGCCCTTGAAAAGGGGCTCACGGTGGGCGGGACATTCCTGCCGGTGGACCCTCTTGAGGCCACCGCGCAGAGGGTCATTCTTTCGAACGTCCCGCCCTTTGTTCCCGCTGAGCTCCTCCTCCCCCACCTACATCAACTGGGAGAGTTAAGGTCGGGGATCAGCCGGATACTGCTCGGCCTCAGGGAGGCCAGCCTCCGTCACGTGTTCTCCTTCCGCCGCCAGCTCTTTGTCCGGCTGGCGCGGGAGGAGACGACGGAGGGATCCTTCAATGTGGTGCACGAGGGGACTGCCTACCGCGTCTTCTGGATGTCGGACGGCGTGCGGTGCCATGCCTGCAGGGAGGTGGGGCACGTTCGTAATAACTGCCCCGCCTCCAAGGCCGCCAAACCACCGCCACTCCTCCCCCGAGTAGCGTCCACATGCCGGGAGCTGTAGGTGCACGGGCATCGTCGGAGGCCTTTGTTTTCACGGCCTCCGGTGGGGGGGAGGGAGAGCGTCCGGTCGGAAAGAAGGCGCGGAGGAAAAACAAACACCTCGAGGCGGGTCCCCTCAATGTGCCAGACAGCCCCATCACCGCGCTCGGCCAACCCCTGTCACCGGTGAGCACGGGGTATCCTGAGCCCGTGCCCGAGCCCTTGCTGTTGACCGCAGAGAGCTTACCACCAGCGGTCGGGCTCGGGCAAGAAAAGCCAAAGGGGAGAGCGTTGCCGGAGGCCTCGGCAGACATGGGGGTCTCCCTGCCGCCGCAGCGCCCCCCCAGACATAAAAGGAGGCACCGCTCCAATGAGGCGGAGGAGGAACAACATCCCTCCGCGGAGGAGTCGGTGCCCGCCGCATGTCCCGCATCCCCCACCAGCGCACCCAAACCGCGCCGTAGGTGGGGGGAATCTGTCCTCGGGGAGGGTGCCCAGCCTCTGCCTCCCGGGGATAGGGAAGAAGATCTGCTTGTTGCGGGGGGCGCGGGGCCGCAGGAAGAATGCGTCGCCGCCAGGTCTAGTGTCCCGGGGACTGAGGCGTGCAAGGCGGAAAAGGCCGAACATGAGCCCGCCCAGCCAATAGTCAACATCCCCCGAGACCTGCTCGATCTGGCGGTAAACAAAGTGAAATTTTTAAAGAAAGTTTTGGACATCCGCTCGCTGGGCCGGGGGGGTGGTGGCGGGGAGGAGGAAAGATGACCAACATTCGCCCCTAACTTTGGAGCCGGGGGAGTTGAAGGACCTGGAGCGGTTCTTCGCCCTGGTTCCTCCATGTGCCTGGGGCGGAGGGGGACCCCCTTCCATTGCCGCTTCCCGACCTGGCATCACAAATAAAAGAGCCCAGTGGGGACTCTTCTGCCGACAATCCTGGGGATGGGATTGCGGCAGAGCTAGGGCCGGATGGGGTGGCCGGGCCGTATGCCATACCTTGTGCGGTCGACGGACCGGCTGCTGGCGGTGACCTCCCAGAGGGGGATGGGGACTCGGTGGAGGGCGCGGGAGAAGATCTGGATTCCATCGCCAGTGAGGCGGTGGATCTCCTCGTGCCCGCCGCTGAGTCCCCCCTCATTCCTGTGTAAAGGAACTCCGGGACTTACTGGTCCAAAGCCAGGGTCGCCGCAACCGAGCCCATCTGGCCCTGGAAAAATGGTCCGAGCCGGTGCTCCTCATCAGGTCCTTCCGCGCCACCGCTAAAACCATGGCCGCAGGCGGGCCCTTATCCAAATCGCAAAGCCTTGAGCTGTACCGGCTCAAAACGTTCCTCGCTGGGTTGCTGAGGGAGTGGAGGTCAACAAAAGACTCCGCTCCCTCCCCCACAATAGGTTAAGGTAGAGGTTGCACTATGCTGTTGTCATGAAGATAACCATAGCCAGCCTCAACATCAACGACGGCAGAGAGGCACGCCATAGATTTGACAATTTTTCGCTCCTGCAGGAGGGGAAATATGCGGTGTGCTTCCTGCAAGAAACCTACACCGTTCCGGGCGACGAGGCCACGTGGCTCCTGGAATGGCAAGGAGAGGTCCGCATGAGCCACCTCACTGTCACTTCTTGTGGGGTGGCTATCTTGCTGGCCCCACATATTCAGCCGGAGACCTTGGGGGTCGAGGAGCCCATGCCAGGCCGCTTGCTGCACGTCACAGTTTGCCTGGGGGACATGCCGCTCCATCTCGTGAACGTGTACGCCCTTCAGCCCGGCCCGCAGCAAACGCGCTTCTTTGAAGAAGTTTCCACTCTTCGTGGCTCCGTCGACGTTGGCGACTGCATTGTCCTCGGGGGGGTTTTAACTGCACCCTCGAGGCGAGGGACCGCTCCGGTGCCCCGCAGAGCATGACGGCGATCGAGAAGTTGAGGGACCTGCTCAGGTCCTTCGATTTGATGGACATCTGGCGAAATCTCCATTCCGACTCCAGTGCCATTACTTGGGTGAGGCCTGGAAGAGGATGATCCAGAATCGACCGCCTTTACGTGTCTCGGACTTACGTCTCCTGCGTCCCGGCGGCCTCCATGCGGCCTGTGCCGTGTTCGAACCACCACCTGGTGTGAGCGGAGCTCACTTCGCTCCGCGCGAGGACGGGGTCCACGTACTGGCACTTTAACAACCTGCTGCTGGAGGACGTGCGGTTCCAGGACTCGTTCCGTCGATTCTGGGCCGACTGGAGAAGGAAGCAGGGGGGCTTCCCCTCCTTGAGGCTATGATGGGACGTGGGCAAAGCTCACGTCCATCCCTTCTGTCAAGAGTATGCGAAAGGGTCGACCAAGAGGCGGGCGGCCAGGGTCAGGTGCCTAGAAAAAGAGGTGCTCGACCTGGAATCCCGTCTCAGTCAAATCGTCGAGGACCCGGCCCTGCGGACGGTGTACGAAACGAAGAAGGCCGCGCTGAAGGACCTGCAGCTCGTCGGGCCCCGAGGCGCGTTCGTGAGGTCGCGAATCCGGTTCCTGCGGAACCTGGACCGCGGCTCCTCCTTCTTCTATTCGTTGGAAAAAAGACGGGGGTCTGTAAGCAGCTCTTGACGCTGCTGGCCAACGATGGCTCTCTCGTCTCGGATCCGGAGGGCATCAGCAACAGGACCCGAGAATATTACGGGGCTCTGTTCTCTCCGGATCCGTCCAGCGAGGAAGTGCATAGAGTTTTGTGGGAGGACCTGCCGAAGGTCAGCCCGGAGGGCACCGAAAATCTGGAAGTTCCGCTAAGCCTGGCGGAGCTGACCGGTGCCCTCGCCCGGCTCTCGAGGGGAAAATCCCCGGGGCTGGACGGGCTGACCGTGGAGTTCCACAGGGCGTTCTGGGATGTCCTGGGGGGCGACTACGTGTCGGTCCTGGGGGAAAGTCTGGTGACCAGGGAGATGCCCCTCTCTTGGCGCAGGGCAGTCATCGTCCTGCTGCCGAAGAAGGGCGATCTCCATCTACTTAAGAACTGGCGCCCGGTCTCCCTCCTCAGCACGGACTACAAAATCTTCGCCAGGGCGATGTCTGCTCGCCTTGGTGCCGTGCTGGACCATATGATCCACCCCGACCAGTCCTACACGGTCCCGGGCCGGACAATCCACGATAACATCCATCTGGTCCGGGACCTCATCCATCATTCTCAGGAGGCTGGTCTGTCGGTCACTTTCCTATCCCTAAACCAAGAGAAGGCGTTCGACAGGGTGGATCACGAATATCTGTTCGAACTCTGCGCGCTTTCGGGTTCGGGACGCATTTCGTCGCCCGGTTCCGACTTTTGTATGCCGCCGCGGAGTGTCTGATTTGGGAGAGGGGTGCACATGTCCAGCCAGTTATATGCCATCTGCGTGGAGCCTTTCCTGTGCCTCCTGCGGACGAGGTTGACGGGACCGGCTCTGCGAGGGCCGGGCATGGAGGTCGTCCTCTCGGCTTACGCCGATGACGTACTCCTCATGGTCGAGGATCCCGTTGACCTGCGGAGGATGCGTGAGTGCCAGGAGATTTACTCGGCCGCATCTTCCACCAGGATCAACTGGGAGAAATGTTCCGGACTCCTGGTGGGTCAGTGGCAGGTGGACTCCCTGCCGTAGTAGCTAAGGCCTTTTGCTTGGAGCACGACCCATCTCCTCTATCTGGAGTCTACCTTAGCCCCGACGAGGAAGCCTGGCCGGTGAACTGGCAAGAGCTGGAGGCCAAGGTCGCCGCTCGCCTAGGGCGCTGGACAGGACTGCTCCGAGTGCTGTCCTACAGGGGTCGAGCGCTAGTCATAAACCAGCTGGTAGCCGCTATGCTGTGGTACCGGCTGGTCACTTTGACCCCTCCCCCTGCGTTTGTCGCCTAGATACAGAAGAAGCTGGTGGACTTCTTCTGGAACAACAGGAAGCACTGGGTCTCTGCTGCGGTCTTGAGTCTCCCGCTTAGGGAAGACGGTCAGGCATTGGTGTGCGTCGGCACCTAGCTAGCGACTTTCTGTCTTCAGACCCTGCAGAGATACCTTTACGTCAAGCCCTCTCCTAGGTGGCGTGCGCTGGTGACGTATTTCTTCCGCCAGCAGTACTGCCTCAGTTACGACACGCAGCTCCTATTTGTGAGCCTGGGGGGCATCAGGACCGCCATGCAGGGGCTGCCTATCTTTTACCAGGAACTCATCAGGATCTGGAGCAAAGTCACCTCCAAACGCAGCTCTCCACCGTCTGGAGTGGCGGCTGTCCTGCAGGAGCCGCTGCTCAGGAATCCGTACCTCCACGACCGAGGTTTTATGTGGCGGTCGGAAGAGAGGGCTGTAGCTGGCGAGGTGACCAGGGTCAGGGACCTGCTCGATGGCGGAGGAGCGGGCTGGATGGCGCCAGACGTGCTGGCACGGCGCCTTAACTGGGCCGACGTCCGCCGCGCGGCCGATGCCATCGAGTCGCTAAAAACAACGCTGGGCCCTGACTCCGTTAGGTGTGTCGAGGAGGCTCAAGCACGTGGGGAGATCCCGTCCGAACTGACCCCCGTCCGGACGGAATTCCTCATCGGCGCCAAACCCCGGAACCTCCCTCGGGAGCCAGCGCCTCACAACTTGAGCCGCCTCGGGGAAATCCCCTCCGTGCCTTTCAGTTCTGCGCGGAGAGGTTTCTTGTACGGGCTGCTCCTGCACACTCTCCACCTTGCCATCCTCCTCTGCCGTCCGGACACACCATGGCGCACCATCTTGCTGTCCGGAGGAGGCGGGGGTCCCCGATAGAGTGCACTCTACGTGGGAGTCCTCCCACTATTTATTGGGGACTTGGCCTGGAGGGTGGTGCATGGAGCAGTCCCGTGCAACAAATTTTTAAGTCGGCTCCCAGGCCGCCTGCAATTTCTGTGGTCTGGAGGAGTCCGTGTTCCATGTTTTTATGGAATGTACAAGGTTGCAGCCCCTATTCCACTATTTAAAGGGGCTGCTCCTCAAATTTTGTTTGCACTTCAGTCCCACTCTCCTGATCTTTGGGCACCCTGTGCGGAGGGGAGCGGGTAGGTCCGAGGGCCTCCTCGTAGGACTGCTCCTAGGCACGGCCAAGGGTGCCATCAGCCAGTCCAGGCAGCGGGCGGTCGAGGGGGGTCGTTCAGCCCAACTGCCTGCCTCTCTTCCATGCTTACATCCGCGCCAGGGTGTCCCTGGAGATGGAGCACACGGCGTCCACCGGTACGCTCGCGGCCTTCCACAAGAGGTGGGCGCTGGAGGGACTGGAGTGCATCATCACCCCCGGCAACCAAATTTTAATTTGAGCTAAGTTTCCTTTACAGTTTAATGTCTAAATTTATGGGTCCTAGTGCCCTTACCAAAACGGGGCTCTTGATTTAAAGTTTAGTTTTAAAATAGTTGTAGAACTGTTGCCCTTGACAAAAGGGGACATTTGATTTATAGTTCTACTTAAAATAGTTGGAGAGCTGTTGCCTCTGGTGCGGAGGGGAGCGGGCAGATCAGAGGGGCTCCTCATAGGACTGCCCCTGGGCCTGACCAAGGTGGCCATTAACAAGTCCAGGTAGCGGGTGGTCGAGGGGGTCATTCAACCCAACTGCCTGCTTCTCTTCCGCGGTTACGCTCAGGTCAGGGTGTCCCTGGAAATGAAGCACGCAGTGTCCACCGGTATGCTCGCGGCCTTCCGCAAGAGGTGGGCACCGGAGGGATTGGTGTGCATCATTTCAACAGGGAACAACATTTTTATGTAATTTGATTTGTCAAGGTTCCGTTTAATGTTTGTTAGTTAATTTGTGGGGGAGGGGGGTGGTTGTGCCCTTACAAAAGGGGGCACTTGAATTAACGTTCTACCAAAATAGTTGTAGAGTGTTGCATTGTGAGTGGCTTAGCCAGTCACGTGATGTTTACCAGACTCAATAAAACCCCAGTCGGTTGAGTCTAGGTCATCCACGATGAGGTATGCAGTCATGAACCTAGTGGATGAACTGGTAATGTGTAGTGTGAATGTTAAACCTTTGTTAATAAACAACCTAGTTCTTAATAGCAATGGGTTGCTATGAATTCTTAAGCAAAGAACCCATGAGTAAATACATTACAGCTTGGAAGACCTGTTTCCAACCATTCTTGAGAAGGACGTCAGGATAATCACTCTGGGCCCAAACACATGAAGGTGTAAAGGTGCATTTCACAGTTAGATTAATGAATTTTAGGATACTTATACTAATTATATCATTAGCTGCTTGAGAAACTAGACTGGCTGCTAGGTTTTCTTTCATCATGCCAGCTAACAAAACTATATTTTCAGGATCACCACATTACAAAAATTTATATTCTTGAGATTTTCTTCATGGTTTATCAAACCTGACAAAAAAAACAAACATAATTTCGAAAAAAAATTGAAAACCATTGTTGCATAGTTCATTAAAAGTAATGATTTTTAAAAGTTGTTGTTATTAAAGGACCAGAGGAGCAGGAACCCTGTCTGATTTTTGCCATATCGGTCTTGGTAAACTCACGATGCATATGGTTCAGTATCACGTTATGCAGTGCATTTGCTCACTGATCTATCGGGGACTCCAACTATATCATAATAATAACGATTATCTGCTCATGTAGAGGATAGATAGCTGTTTAAAAGGGAGCAGAATCAGACAATTTAATCAGCTCTTTGATCCCTACTTTACTATAAATTAGACAGATTAGAAAGACAGAGTCTTATTTTATCTGCTAGATAGCTTTGATACATATGGTGCAGTTTTGTCTGATAGATAACATTTCACATTCATTCTTAGGCCATCTGCAGGCTTGTTAAGAACTTGCGCACAGTAATTACTTCAGCAGCATTAGTCTGTGCTGGTGGTGAGTTAGACAATAACAAATAAGCTCTGCATTTACAGTAGCTTTATTAGACCTGAGGTTTATCTATCTATCTATAAATTCCTGCCAGGAGTAGATATATAAATACCCTGGTTAACCATTTAGCTGATAGATAGGGGTCACACAGTGGGGGTACCAGTCGGGTGCCAGTAGACATGACATTTATCTAATGTGTTGCCTGACTGAATAATTAATTAGGAGCAAAAGCCCTGACTTTAACCCCAATGCCAGGCGAGAATGGGCCACGTGCAGGGAGGGTTGGGGGGGGGGGGGGGGGTTGCAATATTGGCAGCGTGGTATTCACTGGACCCACACTGCACACGTGCCCCACACTGTTTAATAGGCAGACAGAATTAGCAGGCAGAATTTAATGTGGAAAATGTACAGTGATGCATATTGATACAAGAATCATGAAACCGGGAAAATTTGTATGTAATTACTATGAATGTTAATTGGCCTCTGCTGTCCGATAGAAGTCTAGATATAGCTACGCAATTTAAACAGCTTATCAGAAGTGAATTTCATGACTTTAATGATTAATTCCAAGCTATTTTTCATTGGCAGTAATTGAAGAAAAGTTTTGCACACGTGCTAGTAAGAAAAAAAAATCTTGGAGCGCAGGCTTCATTAGTTTGCTGAAAGAATCTTTTCAAAGCACAACAAGCAATTCTTGGTGTATAAAGCCCTGTGCCTTCAACTGCACTAAGATTTAAAAACAAACAAAATACAGAATACAGATGATGATGGCTAATGCTGGGTATAGAGTCATATTAGTAAAGCTGATAAAGTGTAGTATTATATACACGCAGGTGATCTATCCACATCATGTACAGTCATTCCTTTGCAGGAAGCACTATCATGCCTGAGGTGGATAATGGGGAGGAAAAAGAGGAAGATGACTACTATGCCCCAAAATCTGTCAGAACGGGATCCCTCTCTGTGCCCTGGTGTTTAGGAGGGCACAAGAGCCACTGCAAGAAATGCCCCCTGCCACTTTATAGCACATCAACAATGGGCCTGTGCCTATTATACACAATCCCCTGTGCCTACCACATACACAGAACCCTGTGCCTATTACATACACAATCCCCTGTACCTACGACATACACAATCCCCTGTGCCTATTACATACACAATCCCCTGTGCCTATTACATACACAATCCCCTGTGCCTACTACATGCACAGGGCCGTGTCCCTACTACATAAACAATCCCCTGTGCCTACTACATACACAGGGCCGTGTCCCTACTACATACACAATCCCCTGTGCCTACTACATACACAGGGCCTTGTCCCTACTACATACACAATCCCAAGTGCCTGCTAGATATACAGGCCCACATATGCTGGTTCTTCAGCCCCAAAGATTCCCATGCCATTACAGGCTGGCAGAGACCTGATGAAACAGCTCTCTAACCCTTTTCCTTTTTACTGAGTCTGGGGAATACCAAGGAAGAGGAAACTCTACCCTAGAACAGTGATTTTGGGCACCAAGCATCATCAAGCACTTGCAGCGGTTATCACAGAGAGTTGCAGGGTAGAGGTCCGTTCCTTCTGCCTCAACTATGCTGCTTGATCCACAACTTCAGAAGAACACCATCTAATGGATAAATGTGAATTGTTCCATTTCTTACGTTTGTCTTCCCTCTCTCTTGCATTTGCTCTCTTGAATGAGATTGCTAATTTAGTGCCACCCTGTGGCCAGTTTATGTCGTGGTGCCCAACTAAGTAGAAACTGGCTTTAAGACTGCTCAACCTCATTTCACAACTTGAGATAAGAGGAGACTTTGATTGAAGCATGCCATTGTGTTATTCTACTGCTGACAGTGTATATTATTTATAAAGCAGTTTCCTCTTCATGCTTCGAAGGAAGAGTATAATCATTGCTACAGTGCTGTCTCAGGTGGGCGTAAAAGATCCTATGGCACTATATCGAAAAAGAGCAGTGGAGTTATTCACAGTGTCCTGGCCAATATTTATCCCTCAATCAATATAACAAAAACAGATTATCTGGTCATTATCACATTGCTGTTTGTAGTGGTTGCAGTGCGCAAATTGGCTGCTGCGTTTCCTACATTACAACAGTGACTACACTTCAAAAGTACTTCATTGGCTGTAAAGTGCTTTGAGACATCTGGTGGTCTTTCTTTCTATCTCTTGCCCATTCCATGAGTAACTACACCTGATCCAGAACTTCGTTACCAGCTAGATTATCGAATGATTTAGGTTTTGGCCTGAGTATGTCGTGAGTTGCTTCATTACATAAGGAAATGCACTGATGATGCAGACATCATCCTCCTTGTACAAGCTCTTTCAAATTTTTCTGCAAAGGGCAAGGCCACTAACTTCCTCAATTGCTCCACTAGAAATTGTAATACAATTTGCTCCTCTTCTGTAGTTAGCTGTATGATATAGGGAGCTCCTAATTGAAGTTGTCATATCATCACTATTGTTTAGTTATTTATCCAATGAAAGAGAGTCAGAGTTTTCCCAATAATGCAAAGTTGTCCTCCCTTCTAATTGCTTCTTCTGTTAATAATGGTCCATTACCTTGCAAAAGATCTGAAAGAAACTCCAAAGACCATTTCAGGGGTATCAAACATGGAGGCAGTCACTTGCAATTGATGTAATAATGATATTTAGGAATAGACACCTTTTTGTAATTGTATACAAATGTATTATTTTCCAGCGAGTAACCAAATTATCAGCACAGTGACCCTAACCTGCTGCACCAAATAGAGTAGTCGAAGAGAAGAAGATAATTTCTTGATAGCAAATATTAAAATAGGTGTATTAGTGCACAAAGCAGAGATGTGCACAGTTCTTTCTAATATAAAATCTTTAAAATGATCTCTTTCCTTTCAGGATTGTTTTACTCTCAGGACAAACCCTCTGAAAAGCAGTCCTTCCCTCATGTCAATTGCGCTGTCCAATTTGCTTTCAACTCCACTTGGACAGTACTTACGGGATCTTTCCAGTATTCACTGTATGTCTCATCTTTTAGACACACTGCCAGCATTAATATACTTCCAGCTACTCCAATAAATCAAAGGACCATGTGTCCAGAGAACAGTTGTCATGGTAACACAACCATAAAACCTGCAAATCTTATTCAGGGTCCTTGTTGACAAGGCCAACCTTGGTTAACTCTTATGTAAAGCGCATTCTGGCAATGATGAAAGAAACAGTGATAAAAAAATAATTAACTGCAAAGTATGCATATTTATATAGATTTAATTTAGCTCGTTACAGTAACATTAGGAAAATGCCAGTGAATTCCATAATAATCGCCTTGCTGGATACTCCATCCTGAACAGCTTAAATAGTTCCATATTTCTGCCTTACAAGACAACACGGCTTCCTTTAACTGCCAGGAATGTAATCTATTTTAAGAAGAAAAACTGAATTCTGGATACTTTGGGTTCCAATAATTTTTTTTAAACTTTAAACATTGATTAATAATAATTAGCACTTAATGTTAAAACAGAAAACTTCTCTGTCAGGGTGTAAGGGAGCGACAAGATTAGATTTTTTTTTAAAATCAGGCCAAATATCTTTAGCAATCTTTACTGTGAAAAGCCATTTGTTGTTGTTTTCCTGTCTCCAACCTGTGAGGCTGCAGTATTTCATGGTATTTGTGTAGGACTCTAGCCAACAGAGGAGTAGATAAGTGCATTTGAGGCTGAAATGTAATTTTTTATTATAAAACACATACTGAACAACGTAGACCATTTAGCTTATGCTCAATAGCAGGAGACTGCCTCATTTATCATTGACTGAGCTTGTGTCTCATTTGTAAAAAACACATGATTGCTCACTCTATTGTGCTGTATTAATTAGCATGCTCATTGTATGGATGTGTATTTTACCATACTGCGCTATAGTTGAGGACAAAAGTTGTTTTTTGTCAAATTGTATTCCATAACAGTGTCATCCATTATGATTTGAGCTTCTCCAGCATCTCCATGTACTTTTTCTCATGTCCAACACAAATGCCAGCTCCCATAACCAAGCCAGTGCCTCCTATGAACAGAAGTGAACTTTCCGTGACAATTAATTTAGTATATCCTGCCCTGGGCTAACAATAAGCCCCAATATTATTTCCAGGGTTATCAGCCACACCAACACTATTGTAACAGATTGAATTACCAAGCAAGTTGCTTCACTGTTGGAATCATTCTCAGGAATAAGCAGCAAGAGCCAACTGCTTGAAGTTAGTTCAAATAAATCGGGAGCTTTGAATAAGTTCATGAAAGTGTTGAATAGGCAAATTAGTCAGTTGTGTTCCCTGGTGTGATTTTTTTTTTTGCAGAACTTTCAAATAAACTGTTGGATACTTTTTTCCTTATCCTTTAAATAGATTTGTACAAATAGAGGCAGTAATATGTTTGATAATTCACTTCATTTATTATTAAAACATTAATCTTAAACACCCTCACCAACTATACAGAGTAACACACATTAGTCCCATGTCTGAGATTCACGTGCTTAGATATGGATGAGAAATCATGAAGATGGCTTCTCCAAGCCTGATCAAACCCAAGGTTTCAGAGGTTGGGAGAGGTCTCTTTCTTTCTTCCCAACTAAGTAAAATCATGGCATCTGTCTTATACCCTTTCCTTTTATGGTTCTCTTCCTGCCGAATGCAACTCTATCTCATGTTTTACAACCACCCATTTGTTTCAAATTGTTTGCCAAACAGGCCTCATACTTTTTCACACCAAACTGTTACTTCCTATTGTTGCTCTCCTAAAGCAATCCTTAAAACCAAAAGCAATGTAAAAGCATATTGATATTCTTACATCAACACTTCTTGGAAAAGGAAACAGCCACCCAATCACTATCGGCTGGGCTCATTCCTGTAATTATCTGGGCCTTCCTACCTTCAGAGTAACATGTTGTCCCCACATCTGTTGCACAGAAAACTGTAACTAGCTGGTAAATCAAAGGGCTAATGATACTTAAGGGGTTGACTGTGGATGGGCAATGGCAGACATTTAGAGACCGCATGGATGAATTACAACAATTGTACATCCCTGTCTGGCGTAAAAATAAAAAAGGGAAGGTGGCTCAACCGTGGCTATCTAGGGAAATCAGGGATAGTATTAAAGCCAAGGAAATGGCATACAAATTGGCCAGAAATAGCAGCGAACCCGGGGACTGGGAGAAATTTAGAACTCAGTAGAGGAGGACAAAGGGTTTGATTAGGGCAGGGAAAATAGAGTACGAGAGGAAACTTGCAGGGAACATTAAGGCGGATTGCAAAAGTTTCTATAGGTATGTAAAGAGAAAAAGGTTAGTAAAGACAAACGTAGGTCCCCTGCAGTCAGAATCAGGGGAAGTCATAACGGGGAACAAAGAAATGGCAGACCAATTGAACAAGTACTTTGGTTCAGTATTCAATAAGGAGGACACAAACAACCTTCCGGATATAAAAGGGGTCAGAGGGTCTAGTAAGGAGGAGGAACTGAGGGAAATCTTTATTAGTCGGGAAATTGTGTTGGGGAAATTGATGGTATTGAAGGCCGATAAATCCCCAGGGCCTGATGGACTGCATCCCAGAGTACTTAAGGAGGTGGCCTTGGAAATAGCGGATGCATTGACAGTCATTTTCCAACATTCCATTGACTCTGGATCAGTTCCTATCGAGTGGAGGGTAGCCAATGTAACCCCACTTTTTAAAAAAGGAGGGAGAGAGAAAGCAGGGAATTATAGACCGGTCAGCCTGACCTCAGTAGTGGGTAAAATGATGGAATCAATTATTAAGGATGTCATAGCAGCGCATTTGGAAAATGGTGACATGATAGGTCCAAGTCAGCATGGATTTGTGAAAGGGAGATCATGCTTGACAAATCTTCTGGAATTTTTTGAGGATGTTTCCAATAAAGTGGACAAAGGAGTACCAGTTGATGTGGTATATTTGGACTTTCAGAAGGCTTTCGACAAGGTCCCACACAGGAGATTAATGTGCAAAGTTAAAGCACATGGGATTGGGGGTAGTGTGCTGACGTGGATTGAGAACTGGTTGTCAGACAGGAAGCAAAGAGTAGGAGTAAATGGGTACTTTTCGGAATGGCAGGCAGTGACTAGTGGGGTACCACAGGGTTCTGTGCTGGGGCCCCAGCTGTTTACATTGTACATTAATGATTTAGACGAGGGGATTAAATGTAGTATCTCCAAATTTGCGGATGACACTAAGTTGGGTGGCAGTGTGAGCTGCGAGGAGGATGCTATGAGGCTGCAGAGTGACTTGGATAGGTTAGGTGAGTGGGCAAATGCGTGGCAGATGAAGTATAATGTGGATAAATGTGAGGTTATCCACTTTGGTGGTAAAAACAGAGAGACAGACTATTATCTGAATGGTGACAGATTAGGAAAAGGGAAGGTGCAACGAGACCTGGGTGTCATGGTACATCAGTCATTGAAGGTTGGCATGCAGGTACAGCAGGCGGTTAAGAAAGCAAATGGCATGTTGGCCTTCATAGCGAGGGGATTTGAGTACAGGGGCAGGGAGGTGTTGCTACAGTTGTACAGGGCCTTGGTGAAGCCACACCTGGAGTATTGTGTACAGTTTTGGTCTCCTAACTTGAGGAAGGACATTCTTGCTATTGAGGGAGTGCAGCGAAGATTCACCAGACTGATTCCCGGGATGGTGGGACTGACCTATCAAGAAAGACTGGATCAACTGGGCTTGTATTCACTGGCGTTCAGAAGAGTGAGAAGGGACCTCATAGAAACGTTTAAAATTCTGACGGGTTTGGACAGGTTGGATGCAGGAAGAATGTTCCCAATGTTGGGGAAGTCCAGAACCAGGGGTCACAGTCTAAGGATAAGGGGTAAGCCATTTAGGACCGAGATAAGGAGAAACGTCTTCACCCAGAGAGTGGTGAACCTGTGGAATTCTCTACCACAGAAAGTAGTTGAGGCCAATTCACTAAATATATTCAAAAGGGAGTTAGATGAAGTCCTTACTACTCGGGGGATCAAGGGGTATGGCGTGAAAGCAGGAAGGGGGTACTGGAGTTTCATGTTCAGCCATGAACTCATTGAATGGCGGTGCAGGCTCGAAGGGCTGAATGGCCTACTCCTGCACCTATTTTCTATGTTTCTATGTTTCTATGATCCGATAGGCAAACCCATAAAGTCCTTTGAAACACAGTTTTGTCTCCGAGAAGACAATTCATAAGACACATGCATTAGGAAAATCATTGCTCTGGTGTCATAGTTAAAATAACAAATTAAGATAACTCAATTCTACAAACATTGGTTTGTGCTTCATCTTTATAAAATTACTATAGGACTTCTGATCAATTAAGACAGAAGATGATCCTTCTCTCACTTCTCCAACCATTCTTTCTTTCCCTGTCACAATATTTCTTGGCCTGGAATTTCATGCATGGCCAGATGTTGGACCTGAAATTAAGCCTATTCCTACGCCCATTCCCTCGACGTCAAGTTACTGTCAAATTTCCTGCCAATCATATTAGCATACGCCAAACATAAAGTGGGCATAAATCAGTGTATTGGACAGTGTAGTTTAAACATAATTGGAACATAACCAATGGGGCTCCATACTGATAACAGTAGAAGACTATAAAAGTGGGAGAAAGAAAATTACGTCAGTGAGACTGGGGAGTCCAAAGTTCATAGCACACAACTCTCTGTCATAAGTATTTTAAATTCATTCATTGAAATTGCTCTGTAGAGAGTTTCCATTGTCTCAAATATTCCCCTTTTCACACACAGGAAAAGACTCCCAGGAAGAGAGTTTTCAACTTTGTGGATGCCAGAAATTCAATGATCTGATCACAACAGGGAAGGTAAGGCACTCAGCATGCTCTTCCTTTCTTCCTTGCCCACTGTGGAATATATACTCAAGTCTCTGAGCCAGAGTTAGTTGATTAGTGACTTTGCAACAAAAACCCGGGAAAAATGCAGACTAATATCTCCTTCAATTCAAACATCAGCAAGCTTAATTTTTCTCGCTTTTTGTCTTTGCAGGGCAAAATGGAGCACAATGTCTGGATCAGGGCAAAGAGAATAGGGGGTTACAAACCTCCAATCTAAACCGCCCCCCCCCCCCCCACGCCATCCCCACAAGGAGAAGGTGGTGGAGTCACTGTGGTCACGGTCGAGGCCCAAGATGTATAAGCTGCAGAAGGCCATAGCCTCACTGGACTACTGGGGTAAAGCTTGTTTTGGCACCGCCGGGCGGGCCAAAGATTTTCAGAAGGGAATGTCACATCGGAGGGTTAGATCGGCAATGCGCACAGTGATGACGCGCATGCCGCGGATCGACAGCAGCGGACCGGTAAGGTGGGGGGATCGGGACACCGCCAGGAAAACTCGGGGGGGCAATTGGGCTATCAGCGGCCATTGCAACAAAAGTCGGCGGCCACTCCACTCCGCGAAATGGCCACTGATTTGCGGTGGTAACAGGCCTTAAGGAGAGGAACAATTTTGGCCCCCAACACTTCTCAATCTCTCACTATTTAAAAAATACTCTGCCTTTCTATTTTTCCTGCTGAAGTGGATAACTTCACATTTCTCCACATTATATTCCATTTGTCATGTTCTTGCCCACTCATTTAGCCTGTCTATATCCCCTTGAAGTCTCTCACAACTTACATTCCCACCTAGCTTTGTATCATCAGCAAACTTGGAGATATTAAATTTGGTCCCCTCATCCAAATCATTGATGTAGATTGTGAATAGCTGGGGCACAAGCACTGATCCTTGTGGCAGCCCACTTGCGGCCCATGGCGACACCGGCAGGTTTCTGGCCTAATCAAATTTCTAGGTCAGTTTTTGTTAGCTGAAGATTTTGGGAGTCAGTTTTAACATAATTTCATGTATAATTAATATAATTGTGTGTCGTATTTGCTTTGAAGTGGTATTGTCTCCAGTGGATGCCCTGCTCAGGCCTGAGGTAAAATTACAATCAGCTCTCAATTATGTCACTGGGCTGCAACATGCATGTATATGCAAAGATATGTTGGCTCCAGTTGTGTGCCCTTGCTGCCTGCTCAGGAGCGCAGGTTAAAATTGCAGTTGTTACGATCATGGCGGCTTTCGACCAGGTAAGAGCCAGGACAATTTTAATTGCCCACTCACCAGGTTTCTGCTGAGCGAATAGAGTTAAAATTGTACCCAACTCTCCCATTAATATGACTTATGTGAGAGTTTTCTAAGCTTATATTTTATGGTTTAATACTGATTAAATTGGGCCTTTGTATGCACACCAAAAGATTAAGGGGTTATTTTGGCCAAAGGGTGAAAACAGGCACTAAATGAATGCTGTGCGAATAAGATATGCCTGTTTGAAAGTCTGGATTTAGCACATCATTTTGGTCCTAATTGCTGATTATCATAATTTGAACTTGCCTGGAGGTGCCAAACTAGACACCTGCAGATTTAGCACTCAAGTGCTGATTAGACGCAATTTTCGTGGAACAGTATATGTGGGCTCCTCTCACCCACTTCCACTGTAGGTGTTGAGTGCTCTGGCTGGGACACAGCAGCACGTTGCAGGATGGTTCAGGGACTGAGGAACAGAACACACAGGTTATCGGATGCAGCACTGCAAGTCTTGGCGGAGGAGATCCAGAGGAGGAGGGATGTTCTGTGCCTACAGGGGGAATTACGCAACCTCGCCCTCTCGCCCTCCTGTCCCTCTCCAGCAGCAGCTGGTGTTTCTCTGCCTGACCTTATCTCCTCCTCCCACTCCTCATCCAGGTCAAGGGGGACTCCTAGCAAGTTGCTGATGACCAAGTGCTCCCTTTCTCCTGGTGACTCATAAGGTAGAGTAGCACAGCACTTACTCCTTTTAGATGAAGTCCTCAGAGAATTTCCAGAATAAATGTTGCTAGAGCATTGGTGAAGTCTTTACAAAGTGTCTCAGAAAGTCTCCCGATGAGTTTCAGAGGTCCTCTTCACAGCTCCAGCAGCATGTGACCATGAAATGGTGAGCATCCCTTTAAGTAGCACTTGAAATCTACATCAATACCGTGCTTACTTCCAAAGAGCTGGTCGCTGTTAAGCAAGGACCTTAGGACAAGTTCTAGCCACCAAAATGCCGTGCGGCCCCTTTAATGAACTCTAGAATTTCAAATGGCAATCAGCTCCTTAATGAATCTCCGGTCAGCTGTTCCTAGCACAGGCTTCAACTCCTTTACCAAAATGGAGTCTCGCTCTATGCACGAGCTAAACCAACATTGCAGCTTAAGAACATAAAAAATAGGAGCATGAGTAGGCCATACGGCCGCTCGAGCCTGCTCCGCCATTTAATACAATCATGGCTGATCCGATCATGGAGTCAGGTCCACTTCCCTGCCCGCTCTCTATAACCCCTTATTCCCTTATCGTTTAAGAAACTGTCTATTTCTGTCTTAAATTTATTCAATGTCCCAGCTTCCATAGCTCTCTGAGGCAGCGAATTCCACAGATCCACAACCCTCTGAGAGAAGAAATTTCTCGTCATCTCAGTTTTAAATGGGCGGCTCCTTATTCTAAGATTATGCCCTCGAGTTCTAGTCTCCCCAATCAGTGGAAACATCCTCTCTGCATCCACTCAGTCAAGCCCCTCATACTCTTATACGTTTCGATAAGATCACCTCTCATTTTTCTGAATTCCAATGAGTAGAGGCCCAACCGACTCAACCTTTCCTCATAAGACAACCCCTCATCAACGGAATCAACCAAGTGAACCTTCTCTGAACTTCCTCCAAAGCAAGTATATCCTTTCGTAAATATGGAAACCAAAACTGCACGCAGTATTCCAGGTGTGGCCTCACCAATACCCTGTACACCTGTAGCAAGACTTCCCTGCTTTAATATTCCATCCTCTTTGCAATAAAGGCCAAGATTCCATTGGTCTTCCTGATCACTTGCTGTACCTGGCATACTATCCTTTTGTGTTTCATGCACAAGTACCCCCAGGTCCCGCTGTACTGCAGAACTTTGCAATCTTCCTCCATTTAAATAATAACTTGCTCTTGATTTTTTTCTGCCAAAGTGCAAGACCTCACACTTTCTAACATTATACTCCATCTGCCAAATTTTTCCCATTCACTGAGCCTGTCCATGTCCTTTTGCAGATTTTTTGTGTCCGCACACATTGCTTTTCCTCCCATCCTTGTATCGTCAGCAAACTTGGCTACGTTACACTCAGTCCCTTCCTCCAAGTCGTGAATATAGATTGTAAATTTTGTTTTCCTAACACAGATGAGACTGCACACAGAGAGGTTAAAGTAACACTGACCTCAGTCTTTATTGAGACATTCTAGAGTCAGGAACAGGCCTTAGGGGCCGGCGTATATACAGTGCTCCCAAGGGATGCTGGGATCCCTTGGGACTTCAGGGGATGCACTCCCTGGTGGCAGAACATGGGAGTGCATGCTTTACAGAGACACAACATCACTCCCGCGCACCCCCACCCCCCCGTAAAGTCGAAGTGAAAACTATTTACAAGGTGAGGTGGCCGAGAACCTGTCTTTCGCTGGTGGACCGCCTCGGTACAAATGTCTATTCTGATGTGTTGGCTGTGCCTTCACTGGGCTGGTGTGTTGTTGGCCCTGGAGGGCTGCTGGGTGAGCCTGGCCTTGCTGGGCTGTTGGGCGTGATGGGTTCAATTTCCTGGTCCAGGGTGGTGTCGTTGATCCTTTGGGTGCGTGTTGTGGGCTCAAAAAAGGTGGTGTCTACTGTGGGTTGTTCAGGGCAGTCTGTGAACCACAGCCTCGTTTGCTCCAGGTGCTTTCTGCAAATTTGTCCATTGTCTAGTTTGATTACAAACACCCTACTCCCTTCTTTAGCTATCACCGTGCCCACAATCCACTTGGGACCATGTCCATAGTTTAGCACTTACACAGGGTCATTCAGACCAATTTCCCGTGACACAGTGGTGCGACCATCATTTACAATTTGTTACTGCCGCCTGTTCTCTATCTGATCATGCAGGTTGGGGGTGATCCAGCGAGAGTCTGGTTTTAAGTGTCCTTTTCATGAGTAGCTCAGCCGGGGGCACCCCAGTGAGCGAGTGAGGTCTCGTGCGATAGCTGAGCAGTACTTGGGACAGGCGGGTTTGGAGTGAGCCTTCTGTGACTCGTTTAAGGCTCTGTTTGATTGTTTGTACTGCCCGCTCTGCCTGCCCATTGGAGGCTGGTTTAAATGGGGCTGAGGTGACATATTTGATCCCATTGCGGGTCATGAATTCTTTACATTCGGCACTGGTGAAACATGGTCCGTTGTCACTGACCAGTATGTCAGGCAGGCCGTGGTTGGCAAACATGGCCCTCAGGCTTTCAATGGTGGTGGTGGCGGTGCTTCTCGACATTATTTCACATTCAATCCATTTTGAAAAAGCATCCACCACCACCAGGAACATTTTACCGAGAAACGGGCCCGCATAGTCGACATGGATCCTCGACCATGGTCTGGAGGGCCAGGACCACAAACTTAGTGGTGCCTCTCTGGGCAAGTTGCTCAACTGAGCACACACGCGGCATTGCCGTACACAGGACTCTAAGTCAGAGTGGATACCGGGCCACCACACGTGGGATCTGGCTATCGCTTTCATCATTACTATACCCGGGTGTGTGCTGTGGAGATCCAAGATGAACGTCTCCCTGCCCTTTTTGGGTGGCACTACGCGGTTACCCCGCAACAGGCAGTCTGCCTGAATGGACAGCTCGTCCTTTTGCCGCTGGAACGGCATGATTAGCTCTTGCATTTCAACGGGGATGCAGGCCCAGCTCCCATGCAGTACACAGTTTTTTACTAGGGACAGCAGAGGATCTTGGCTGGTCCAAGTCCTAATCTGGCAGACCGTGACAGGTGATTTATCATTTTCAAATGCTTCCATGACAATCAACAAGTCTGCGGGCTGCGCCATCATCAACAAGTTTGCAGGCTGCGCCATTTCCACCCCCGTGGTGGGCAATGGTAGCCGACTGAGAGCATCCGCACAGTTCTCGGTGCCTGGCCTGTGGCAGATGGTATAGTTATACGTTGATAGCGCGAGTGCCCACCTTTGTACGCGGGCTGAGGCATTAATACTTATCCCCTTGTTTTCAGCAAACAGGGATATGAAGGGCTTGTGATCAGTTTCCAGCTCAAATTTGAGGCCAAACAGGTACTGATGCATTTTCTTTACCCCGAACACACACGCTAATGCCTCTTTCTCAATAATGCTGTAGGCCCTCTCGGCCTTAGACAAGTTCCTGGAGGCATAGGCGACAGGTTGCAACTTCCCCGCAACGTTAGCTTGTTGTAATACACACCCGACTCCGTACGACGACGCATCACATGCTAGCACAAGTCTTTTACAATACAAGCAGCTTGTTGGAGCATAAAATGCTTCTGGCTTTCTGAAAAGCAATGACTTGTTTTTTTTTTCCATACCCAGTTCTCACCTTTACGCAATAACACATGTAGGGGCTCTAAGAGGGTGCTTAACCCCGGTAGGAAGTTACCAAAATAGTTGAGGAGTCCCAGGAACGACCGCAGCTCCATGACGTTCTGTGGCCTGGACGCGTTCCTGATAGCCTCTGTCTTGGCATCTGTGGGCCGAATGCCATCCGCCGCGATCTTTCTCCCCAAAAGCTCCACTTCTGTTGCCATGAAGACGTAATTCGACCTCTTCAGCTGCAGCCCTACACGATCCAGTCGCTGGAGGACCTCCTCCAGGTTTTGTAGGTGCTTGACAGTATCCCGACCAGTAACCAATATGTCGTCCTGAAAAGCCACCGTTTGTGGTACCGACTTGAGTAGGCTCTCCATGTTTCTCTGGAAGATCGCTGCAGCCGACCGAATTCCAAACGGGCATCTGTTGTAGATGAACAGTCCCTTGTGCGTGTTGATGCAGGTGAGGCCCTTCGAAGACTCCTCCAGCTCCTGCGTCATGTAGGCCAAAGTCAGGTCGAGCTTGGTGAACGTCTTGCCTCCTGCCAGCGTCGCAAATACGTCGTTTGCCTTAGGTAGCAGATATTGGTCCTGTAACGAGAAACGATTAATAGTTACTTTATAATCACCGCAAATCCTGACCGTGCCATCACTTTTGAGTACTGGAACAATCGGGCTGGCCCACTCGCTGAATCCCATGAGGGAGATGATGCCCTTGCATTGCAGCCTGTCCAGCTTGATTTCCACTCTCTCCCTCATCATGTTAAGTATCGTTCGCGCCTTGTGGTGAACGGGTCGTGCCTCTGGGACCAAGTGGATCCGCAACTTTGCCCCGGAAAAGTTTCCAATACCTGGCTCAAAAAGGGAAGGAAATTTGTTGAGAACCTGGGTACATGAGGCCTCATCGACATGTGATAGCGCTCGGATGTCATCCCAGTTCCAGCGGATTTTGCCCAGCCAGCTCCTTCCAAGCAGTGTGGGGCCATCGCCCGGGACAATCCAGAGTGGCAGTTCGTGCACTGTGCCCTCGTAGATGACCTTGACCATGGCGCTGCCCAGGACAGTGATGAGCTCTTTGGTGTACGTTCTCAGTTTCCTGTAGATGGGGCTCAGGGCTGGTCTGAATGCATTGTTGCACCACAGTCTCTCAAACATCTTTTTACTCATGATGGATTAGCTAGTGCCAGTGTCCAGTCCCATGGCTATGGGTAAGCCATTCAATTTTACATTTAGCATTATAGGTGGACATTCCGTTGAAAATGTGTGCACCCCGTGTACTTCAGTATCTGCCTCCTGTCTCTGAGGCTCAAAATTGCTTGATCCGCCATGGACCGATCTTCCTCTGCCACAAGGTAGTTAGCAGGTTTTGCAGAACTTGCAAGCTCATTGGAGGTGCCCCATTGTTCCACAGCTCTTGCAAACACACCCTTTGAAGCGGCATGAATAGGCTGAATGGAAGCCTCCTTAATGCCAACAAGGTGTGAATTGCCTTGCATTCATCCTTTGTTGTGGACTCTGAGTCATCTGGGTCAACTGAG
The DNA here is from genome assembly GCF_044704955.1 of Pristiophorus japonicus. Lineage (NCBI taxonomy): Eukaryota > Metazoa > Chordata > Chondrichthyes > Pristiophoridae > Pristiophorus > Pristiophorus japonicus. The sequence goes on along the minus strand of NC_091984.1, from coordinate 77,262,427 downwards.
GATTGCTGGCAGTTGCAGACTCATGGTTTCTGCCCTGTACATTTCTGCTCACAAACACAGTTCCAGTTAATTTATGAACATTGTTAGCAATTGTGTGCTGAGAGATTTGTTTGGTGTTATCACTGGTGGACATAAAAGCTTGTGCTATCGCAATGGCCTTACTAAGGGTCAGTGTCTCTACAGTCAAAACTTTTCATAGGATGATCTCGTGGCCAATGCCCAGTACAAAAAAGTCTCTGAGCATCTGCTCCAGGTAGCCATCAAACTCACATTGTCCTGCAAGTCGTCTTAGCTCGGCGACGTAGCTCGCCACTTCCTGACCTTCAGATCACTGGCACATGTAGAACCGATACCTCGCCATCAGCACGCTCTCTCTCGGGTTAAGATGCTCCTGAACCAGTGTACACAGCTCCTCATCCGACTTATCTGTGGGTTTCACCGGTGCCAGAAGATTCTTCATGAGACTGAAGGTCGGTGTCCCGCAGACCGTGAGGAAGACCGCTCTCCTTTTTGCAGCGCTTCCTTCTCCGTCCAGCTCGTTGGCTACAAAGTATTGGTCTAGCCGTTTGACATCGACTTCGCAGTCCACACCCTCCGAGAACTTCTCCAGGATGCCCACAGTTTGCTGCATATTTGCGTTGGATTCGTATACTCGTCGCCAGTTATTGTGTTCCAAACACAGATGAGATTGCACAGACGGAGGTTAAAGTAACAGTGACCTCAGTCTTTATTGAGACACTCCAGAGTCAGGAACAGGCCTTAGAGGATGGCTTATATACAGTGCTCCCAAGGGATGCTGGGATCCCTTGAGACATCAGGGGATGCACTCCCTGGTGTCGGAACATGGGAGTGCATGCTTTACAGAATCACAACAGTAAATAGTTTGGGTCCCAGCACTGATCCCTGCGGCACCCCACTGATTACTGATTGCCAACCCGAGAATTAACCATTTATCCCTACTCTCTGTTTTCTGTTCGTTAGCCAATCCTGTATCCATGCTAATATATTACTCCCAACCCCGTGAACTTTTATCTTGTGCAGTAACCTTTTATGTGGCACCTTGTCAAATGCCTTCTGGAAGTCAAAATACACCACATCCACTGATTCCTCTTTATCCACCTTGTTTGTTACATCCTCAAAGAATTCTAGCAAATTTGTCAAACATGATTTCCCCTTCATAAATCCATGCTGGCTCTGCCTGACCGAATTTTGATTTTCCAAATGTCCTGCTACTGCTTCCTTAATAATGGACTCCAACATCTTCCCAACCACAGATGTTTGGCTAACTGGTCTATAGTTTCCTGCTTTTTATCTGCCTCCTTTTGTAAATAGGGGTGTTACATTTGCAGTTTTCCAATCTGCTGGGACCTCCTCAGAATCCAGGGAATTTTGGTAAATTACAACCAATGCATCCACAATCCCTGCCGCTACTTCTCTTAAAAGCCTACAATGCAAGCCATCAGCTGCAGGGGATTTATCCGCCTTTAGTCCCATTATTTTACAGAGTACCACCTCCTTCGTCATTGTGATTGTGTTAAGTTCCTCCCCCCCATAGTCCCTTGACTATCCACGGTTGGAATATTGTTAGTGTCCTCTACCGTAAAGACTGATACAAAATATTTGTTCGAAGCTTCTGCCATCTCCATGTTCCCCATTACTAATTCCCTGGTTTCATCCTCTAAGGGAAAAAACATTTACTCTAGCCATTCTTTTCCTGTTTATATACCGTATATACTCGCGTATCATGCGACTTTTGAAGACCTAAATTGTAACCTAAATTTGGGGGGTAGCATGATACGCGAGATACAAAATTTGCGGGTGTGAAGTGCTGGCCAAGATTAGGCTGTTAGCCAGTAAACACACGAATGCCCATTTTTCTTGCTTCTCGTAAAGCATAAAGTCTTATTTTAGACCGTGTTATAATATAACCATTTTCTCGATTTTCGGACACCCACTTTGATACTTTATCTTCTAAATGCGGCCAATGACATTTCGACCCGCGATTTGCGCATTTATAGGAAGGAGTTTCCTTCAATTTTTCTTTTTGTTTTCTCCAGTTTCGGACACAGCTTTCTCCGACACCAAACAGCTTTGCAGCTTTAACGTTGTTGCTTTGTTCCGCTTCGGCAACAACTTGCAGCTTAAATTTGGCAGTATATTTCTTCGCAGATCTTTTCTCCATAGTGGCTAAGGGTAGAATGTAAAAATATATTTGTCATAGTTTACTACCTTAGATGAGATTTGGAACGAAATACGGCAACTGTTTATTATCGTAATGAGAAACAGCAAAACAGCTGTTTCTCATTCGGTTGTTTACGGCGGAAGAGTCGTTTCATGATTCGGTTGTTAAGGTCTGTATTCGATCGTTGTTATGTGTTAGGGTACTTGTTACGTGTTGGGTACTTGTTAAACTTGTTTGAAAGCCTAGCCTAGTGTCATCTGGTATCTCAAAAAAGTGACTCGCATGATACATAAGATATATGATAAAATCATGTTTTGGGGACGAAAATTTAGGGGACGCATGATACGTGAGATGGTAGGATACGCGAGTATATATATAGAAATTCTTGTTATCATAGAAACATATAAGATTCTTACGGGACTGAACAGGTTAGATGCGGGAAGAATGTACCCGATGTTGGGGAAGTCCAGAACCAGGGGACATATCTTAGGATAAGGGGTAGACCATTTCGGACTGAGATGAGGAGAAACTTCTTCATTCAGCGAATTGTTAACCTGTGGAATTCCCTGCCGCAGAGAGTTGTTGATGCCAGTTCACTGGATATATTCAAGAGGGAGTTAGATATGGCACTTACGGTTAAGGGGTTCAAGGGGTATGGGGAGAAAGCAGGAAAGGGGTACTGAAGGAATGATCAGCCATGATCTTATTGAATGGCGGTGCAGGCTCGAAGGGCCGAATGGCCTTCTCCTGCACCTATTTTCTATGTTTCTATGTTTCTATGTTTATATTTTGTGCTAGTTTACTTTCATAGTCTATCTTCCGCAAGGTTCAGTGCTGGGCCCCCAGCTATTTACAATATACATTAATGATTGGGATGAAGGAATTGAGTGTAATATCTCCAAGTTTGCAGATGACACTAAGCTGGGTGGGCAGTGTGAGCTGTGAGGAGGATGCTAAGAGGCTGCAGGGTGACTTGGACAGGTTGGGTGAGTGGACAAATGCATGGCAGATGCAATATAATGTGGATAAATGTGAGGTTATCCATTTTTGTGGCAAAAAGAGGGAGGCAGAATATTTTCTGAATGGTGACAGATTAGGAAAAGGGGAGGTGCAACGAGATCTGGGTGTCATGATACATCAGTCATTGAAAGTTGGCATGCAGGTACAGCAGGCGGTGAAGAAAGCAAATGGCATGTTGGCCTTCATAGCGAGAGGATTTGAGTATAGGAGCAGGGAGGTCTTACTGCAGTTGTACAGGGCCTTGGTGATGCCACACCTTGAATATTGTGTAAGTTTTGGTCTATACTGAGGAAGGACATTCTTGCTATTGAAGGAGTGCAGCGAAGGTTCACTAGACTGATTCCCGGGATGGCAGGACTGACATATGAAGAAAGACTGGATCGACTCAGCTTATATTCACTGGAATTTAGAAGAATGAGAGGGGATCTCATAGAAACATATAAAATTCTGATGGGATTGGACAGGTTAGATGCAGGAAGAATGTTCCTGTTGTTGGGGAAGTTCAGAACCGGGGTCACAGTCTAAGGATAAGAGGTAAGCCATTTAGGACTGAGATAAAGAGAAACTTTTTCACTCAGAGAATTGTGAACCTGTGGAATTCTCTACCACAGAAAGTTGTTGAGGCCAGTTCGTTCGATATATTCAAAAGGGAGTTAGATGTGGCCCTTACAGCTAAAGGGATCAAAGGGTATGGAGAGAAAGCAGGAATGGGGTACTGAAGATGCATGATCAGCCATGATCATATTGAATGGTGGTGCAGGCTCGAAGGGCCAAATGGCCTATTCCTGCACCTATTTTCTATGTTTCCCTTTTTTAGTCATTCTTCGTTGGCTTTTGAACGCTTCCCAATCTTCTGTTCTCCCACTAGATTTGGCCACATTATATGCCCTTATTTTTAATTGGATACCATCCTTTATTTCTTTAGTTAGCCATGGATGGCTATCTTTTCTCTTACACCCTTTCCTCCTCACTGGAATATATTTTTCTTGAGAGTTGTGAAATATCTCCTTAAATGTACACCACTCTTCATCAACCGTCCAACACTTTAATCTATTTTCCCAGTCCACTTTAGCCAACTCTGCCCTCATACCTTCATAGTCTCTTTTATTTAAGCTTAGTACGCTGGTTACAGATCCAACTTTCTCACCCTTCTTCTGAATTTGAAATTCAATCATGCTATGATCACTCATTCCAAGGGGATCCTTTACTAGGAGATTGTTTATTAATCCTGTCTCATTACACAGGACCAGATCTAAGATAGCCTGACCCCGGTTGGTTCCATTACATACTACTCCTAATGCACTCAATGAATTCCTCCTCAAGGCTACCCTGACCAATTTGATTTGTCCAATCAATATGGAGGTTAAAATCACCCATGATTATTGCTGTTCCTTTTTTACAAGCCTCCACTATTTCCTGTTTTATGCTCCGACTAACAGAGTTGCTACTGTTAGCGGGCCTATAATCTACACCCACCTGTGTCTTTTTCCCTTTATTATTCCTTATCTCCACCCAAACTGTTTCAACATCCTGATCATTTGAGCCAATATCGTTTCTCACTATTGCAGTGATCCCATCCTTTATCAATAGAGCTACCCCACCTCATTTTCCTTTCTGTCTGTCCTTCCGGATTAACACCCCATCTTGGCTACAGCAGAGGCTATTTATTGCCTTATGGGCCAGATTTTCGCCAGCTTTGCGATCGGGTTTTCACCGCAATTTGACCCTCCGCAGCGAAAACCCGGTCAGCGGTATCCTCGGGTACCTCTTTGCGGCAGTGCTTCCAAGTACCGCCGGGGAGAGGTGCGCCGATGTGCAATGATGCAGATTGCGTTTGCGTTGTACCTTCGGCTCTCTCTCGACCTGTATTCTGTGCCCAGAATACCGACAGGTCAAACCTGTCGGTAAAGTGCTGCCAGCAGCGGTAAGTATGAAAACCTGTTAAAAAAGATAGTTAAAGTTTTTATTTTTTTAATTATTTTTCAGCGATTTAGTAGCTAAGGGTTTTGTGAATGTTTTATGAATGTTTTTTGGAATTCCCGCCACCCCAACAGCGCCCCCCCCGCCCCGGTCCCACAAGGCCTCTCTCGCAGCACTCCCAGTTCCGGACTAAAGTTGCCGAAACTCGCGATTTGCACCACGAATCGTCGTGCAACACTTCCTTTACCCTGGCGCAGACGTAAAGGTTGAAAATTCAGCCTAAAAACTGTAGCACAGCAAAAACTGCTTTCACCAAAAAACAAAAATCTGGCCCAAATTATCTGTGGAAAATTGGCCCTGAAAGCTCCCACAATGTGCTGACAGCAAACTCTTAACAACACTCTTTTCCCTCCTTTTTTATCATTACCTTTCCTCATATGAAGTACTGTGAACGTCAGTAGGTTATTGGACGATAGGGGCCATCAGAGTCAAGCCTGATGTTGCCTGATGTCTTTGCCTGACAGGTACTGTAAAGTCCTTACACAATACCACAGATCCACATGAGGCACATTCTATGGACAAGGTCACTCCATGACCTGAATCTTTATTCACACGACCAAGAAGTGATGACCCTGCGTGGGACCTCCCTTTATATACCTGGATGACCAGGTGAGGAGTGTCTCCCACAAGTTCACCCCTGTGGTCAAGGTGTGCATTTCTTACATATATACAGTATTGCAGTGTTGTTACATAAAGGTTACATACATGACATCACCTCCCCCTCAACATCTTATTGGGATCATAGGTCAAGTCTCTCGGGTGGTCTGTGCTCTCTCGTGCAGCGCCCGCAGTTGGGCTCTGGTTGTTGATACGCCTTGGTATGCGTGTCTGTCACCTGTGGTGATTCCGGCCTGTCCGGGCTGGCCGCAGGAACTGTGCATGCTGCTGAATGTTCTTGTTGCTCGTTCACTGGCGGTGGTGTGAATACCATCTTATGATCTTCCTCAGGTTCCTCAGTGTCCATGCTGAACCTTTTTTTTAACTTGGTCCGGATGCTTGCGGCATATCTGCCCATTGTTAAGTTTAACCACTATGATCCTATTCCCCTCTTTGTCTATTACAGTACCCTGAAGCCATTTTGGCCCCAAAGCGTGATTGAGAACAAATACGGGGTCATCAATTTCTATACATCCCCCCCATGAACTTCGGTCATGGTACTCATTTTGGGACTGGCGCTTACCCTCAACAATGTCGGACAGGACGGGATGTATGAGGGACAGCCGAGTTTTGAGTGTTTGTTTCATGAGTAGCTCCGCGGGCGGGACCCCCGTGAGCGAGTGCGGTCGGGACCTATAGGCCAGCAGGAGGCGCGATAGGCGGCATTGAAGGGAGGGTCCTTGAATCCGGAGCATGCCTTGTTTTATGATTTGGACCGCACATTCCGCCTGGCCATTGGAGGCCGGCTTGAACTGTGCTGTCCTGACTTGGTTAATGCCAATACCCGACATGAACTCCCGGAATTCGTAGCTTGTGAAACATGGGCCACTATCGCTAACAAGGATGTCCGGCAAGCCGTGGGTCGCAAAGACCGCACGCAGATTCTCCACGGTGGTGGATGTCGTGCACGAATTCAAAATGATGCACTCGATCCATTTCAAGTACGCATCAACCACAATGAGAAACATTTTTCCCATGAACAGGCCCGCGTAATCTACGTGAATCCGTGACCATGGCCTGGTGGGCCAGGGCCACGGGCTGAGCGGGACCTCCCTGGGGGCATTACCTTGCTGGGCACATGTTGTGCACCTGCGAACACAGTGTTCCAGGTCTGAATCAATTCCCGGCCACCACACATGTGACCGGGCAATGACCTTCATCAGCACAATGCCTGGGTGCTCGCTGTGGAGTTCCCTGATGAATGCTTCCCTGCCCCTCTGGGGCATGACTACCCGGCTGCCCCATAGTAGGTAGTTGGCTTGGATGGAGAGCTCATCCATCCGTCTGTGAAACGGTCTGACCTCCTCAGGGCATGCTCCGTGTGCGGGCACCCAATCCCCAGTCAGGACACATTTCTTAATCAAGGATAGGAGGGGATCTCTGGTCCAGATTTTGATCTGGCGGGCTATGATGGGGGAGCCTGCACTGTCAAAGGCATCGACAACCATGACCATCTGAGCGCTTTGCTCCTCTGCCCCCTCACTGGTGGCCAGTGGAAGCCTGCTGAGCGCGTCAGCGCAGTTTTCGGTGCCGGGCCGGTGCCGGATGGTATAGTCATATGCAGCGAGCGTGAGAGCCCATCGCTGTATGCGAGCTGACGCATTGGCATTGACAGCCTTGCTGTCTGACAGCAGGGATGTTAATGGCTTGTGGTCCATTTCTAATTCGAACCTCTTGCCAAAAAGGTACTGATGCATCTTTTTCACCCCGTAGACACATGCGAGTGCTTCCTTCTCAACCATCCCATATCCCCGTTCAGCTTGAGAGAGTGACCTGGAGGCATAAGCCACAGGTTGTAGTTGGCCCTACCCAATAGGATGATGCATCACATGTCAGAACCAATTTCTTACGGGGGTCGTACAGGGTCAACAACTTATTTGAACAAAGTAGGTTCCACGTCCGATTTGAAAGCTCGTTCCTGACAGTCCCCCCAAAACCAGTCACAACCCTTACGCAGGAGCACATGTAGCAGCTCCAACAATGTGCTTAAGTTCAGCAGAAAGTTCCCGAAATAGTACAAGAGTCCCAGAAATGAACGCAACTCCGATGTGTTGCAGGGCCTGGGCTCTCGTCGAATCGCCTCCGTTTTGGATTCGGTGGGCCAAATCCCATCTGCAGCAACCCTCCTGCCCAGAAACACGACCTCGGGAGCCAAAAACACACACTTAGACTTCTTGAGTCACAGGCCTACCCGGGTCAGTCGGCGTAGCACCTCCTCCAGGTTGTGGAGGTGTTCCTTGGTGTCACGACCGGTGATGAGGATGTCGTCCTGAAATACGATCGTTCCGGGGATGAATTTGAGCAGGCTTTCCATGTTTCTTTGAAAAATCGCAGCCGCTGGCCGAATGCCAAACGGACACCTGTTGTAAACAAACAGTCCCTTGTGCATGGTGATGGTGGTCAGTAGTTTCGATTCGTCGGCCAGTTCTTGGGTCATGAACGCTGAAGTGAGGTCCAACTTGGTGAACAGCTTGCCGCCTGCCAGTGTGGCAAAACGGTTCTCTGCTCTTGGGAGCGGGTATTGGCCTTGTAGGTATACCTGGTTGATAGTGGCCTTGTAGTTGCCACAGATCCTGACCGAGCCATGCGCTTTTAGGACGGGAACGATGGGGCTCGCCCAGTCACTGAGTTCAATGGGTGAGATGATGCCCTCTCTCAGCAACCGGTCCAATCACTCTCAATTTTCTCCCGCATCACATACGGCACAGCTCTGGCTTTGTGGTGCACTGGTCTGGCGTCCGGGGTGATGCATATCACTACTTTGGTACCTTTGAACGTCCCAACACCAGGTTGAAATAGTGACTCAAATTGCTGTAGGACCTGTGAGCATGAACTTCGCTCCACAGATGACATGGTGTGCACATCCCCCTTGGTCTCAATTAGCTTTCTGAAAATCCCAGCATGACCGATGCACTCAATAAAGAAATCCCTTAGCATCTCCCCCCTGCAGGCGTCTGTGAACATACAGAGGCTGGCCAAGCACCGGAGGTCCGCAACGAAATCCGGTATGCTCTGTCCTTCCCGACTTCGGTGGGTATAGAATCTGTGTCGGGCCATGTGTACGCTGCTCGCCGGTTTGAGGTGCTCACCGATTAGTTTGCTGAGCTCTTCAAAGGTTTTGTCCACCGGCTTCTCGGGTGCTAGCAGGTCTTTCATGAGCGTGTAATTCTTAGGTCCACAGCTGGTCAGTAGATGAGCCCTTCGCTTGTCGGCCGCTGCGTCTCCAGCCAGTCCTTCGTGACAAAACACTGCTGGAGCCTCTCAATGAAATCGTCCCAGTCCTCACCAACACAGTACCGTTCACCTGTGCTGCCGGTGGCCATTCTCGTGGGTCGTTGATTCCCGTTTCTCGTCGCCAATGTAAAGTCCTTACACAATACCACAAATCCACACGAGGCACATTCTATGGACAAGGTCACTCCATGACCTGAACCTTTATTCACAGGACCAAGAAGTGATGACCCTGCGTGGGACCTCCCTTTATATACCTGGATGACCAGGTGAGGAGTGTCTCCCACAAGTTCACCCCTGTGGTCAAGGTGTGCATTTCTTACGTATATACAGTATTGCAGTGTTGTTACATGGAGGTTACATACATGACCGGTACGCACATGACTTTTCCAGCAGGTGTGACTGGATAGCAACCAGGAGTGAAAACTGGGGATGATTTCTTTCCCCCTGATTAGCCCAACCACTGTGAAGTCAACCAAAGTAACCCTCCCAACAATGAGATCAGTTAATTCCGCATAAAGTGGTCCAACACAGGACCGTGCAGGTGTCGAGAGCTCAGCTCCACCTGGGACAATGCAGTTCCCACTGAGCCACCAGCAGAGCTCCCAAGCATTTGCAGAATTTTTCATTCCTTTATGCTGAATAACTCTGAAAGCATGTGGAGCTTTCAAAAGCAATGTAAGTGTTTCACGGTACAAAACCATACGTCCTTCTGCAACAAACGCAAAAACAGAAGTATAAGTTATGTTGGATTTTGAAAACAGCTTCCCTTCTCAACCTCAGGACTATGTTGCACAGTTGCTGTGTCATTTGAAATCTCTCGTAAAATCAAATTATATTGTCCACTGTTGGAGAGTTCCTGTAATGATGTTTGCCTCATGTATTTTCAGGTCAAGGTATTTAAATATTATTAAAGTGATTTATCACTTAATCCCTGGGCAATATTGAATTTCTGAAATTGTCATTGAACTTATCAATTTTGTACAGAAGGGATACTGCAGAATTTTAATTCAATTGTTCTTTAATGCACTTTACATGGCAGCAAGCATATTGACACAAAAATCTGATAGAAATTCTGTGTACTGAAGAACATTGTCCTGTGCAATAGAAATTTTTACAGAGTACCTTATACATTGTATCAACTGTATTGGGAGAATTCCAAATAAATACAAATACAGATTAATGATTTAATACACAAAATTTAATGTAAGTTTAAGAGATATTAACAAAATGGGCGGCATTGTTGCCAACACATATTCACGTTTGCTAGCCTTGGTGACGAGGAGTTGCCAATACTCAAAGCTACGGTACAGTGAAACTCCTTTGCCTGACAGTGAAAAACCTGGCTTTAGAACCAAATTATATGCACAGATGGTAGGATTGTTTGGACTGACAATTTTTACATAGCCAGATATTAATTGTCCAGTCAGATAATCAGACTGGCATATGCTTACTGCCAGCTCTTCTTGTTACAGGGTGTAAGTAGGATGCTTTCTCAGAAAATCCACCTCAAGTCGAGAAGAATTGGTAGTCTTTCTTGTGCATTAAAGTTGAAAGGGAGATATGGCTGTGAGGTCTAAAAGGCCCATGGGGGAGAAATGCAGGAGCTGCCCGTTTGGAATGCTAATTTTTTTAAGTTGGAAAAATTAGCGGCAAGTGCCAATGTTTTCTAACTTTAAAAAAAATTCGGGGTTTAAGTTCCAGGAACGAAGTGGAGCGCTAAATCAAGTGATCCACTTCCTTCCTGAAGCGCAAGAGGCAGCAGGTGGGGTGGGTTCTAGGCCAATTTCTAGGCCCTTTTCTCCTAATCAAAAGTTAGTGTTTCCATTTGGGCGAGCGACAAAAAATAAAGGTAAATTAAGTATAAATGTTAAAAGCAAAATTCTGCTTCAATTCACAATTTATTACAGCTAAATTTAACTAAGAGGAAATCGCTTAATTTAGACTTGAATAAGAATACCCACTTGAGCAGACTAAGGCCTAGAAATTGGCCTCCTTAGCACCTCCCGTTATCGCGGAGAGCGATAACAGGGCACTAAGTACTTACCAACTGGGAGTGGCGAATTCCCGAACTTCGGTTCCACCCCCTGCCGCATCGCCGGGCAAAAACACCGGCAGCTACAGGAGGCATTCATCGGGAGACCGGGCACTTCGGGGTCAATGCTTAAAAGCGAGGTGACCGAAGCAAGTAAAAAAAAAATTACATTGTGCTCTGTGATTATTTTTCAAGTGTTTCCACCCCGATTGATCAGCCCGGCACTCTGCTGCAGTGCATCGGGTTGATCGGGCCGGATCGTGGTTGCTGCTGGGGTCCAGGTAAGTTCTTCTTTTGCAAAGCCTGCAGTGATAGCCCTTCCCTTTAAGGGAGGGAAGAAGCCTTCTAACACAGCAACACTGCACGGCACATTGTGCAACGCTGCACACCTACCGCACTGTCTGCTGCTTCTTGTGCTCCAGGAAGGAAGTGGAACACTTGATTTAGCGCTCCACTTCTTTCCTGGAGCACAAAACCCAAATTTTTTTAAAGTTAGAAAACATTAGCACCTGGCTAAATTTTCCAACTTTTAAAAGTTAGGTCCGCAAACTTCTTCCCCTAAGCCTCCTAAGCAAACTGCTTCAAAGCAGGTGAGGTGTTTCTGGCTGGTAATTGTCTAAATAGGTAGACTGCTTGTCACTGAGGGCAGGAAGCCCCATAAAAGGATAGTGGAGGCTATCCAGGGAAAGGGTGTAGAGGCAATCACCCCAAGCCCTGCTATTCAGAACAAGAAGAGGTTAAATTACTTCACAATGGTAGTCAATGCAATCCACGTTCTAGTTGTACTACCGCTGATCCAATTTCACTCACCTTCTTATCCCTTAAACTCTTTCTCACTCAAAACCAATTTGGCAACTCACATTGTCTTCTGCAAGCACTACTGTTGTTCTTCAGGGAAACTTTATTTAAAGGGAGAAAGTACTTCTACACATCATCATATGCACTCACGAATGATACCTTCCTGCAGTTCCTACTGCCCTTAACATTGCCCTCAGTGAGCATTAGGAGCTGGAAATGGAAGAGAGGAACAGTGTCGTTCCTCCATGGAAAGTGAAGCAATGACTGCTCTCAGCTGAGGAACTGAAATCTCAGAGGCTCAATCTTCCAAAGAACAAGATTAGGGAGCACAGACAGGGTCGATGGTTTCCATACAAATGGTTGAGATGATGACAAAGTGAGAGAGGTCTACTATCTGTATGTCCAATATATTGCAGGAAGTTTCCCATTGGAATTTTGATTTCTGCAGCATCAAGACTCCAATAACAGCTTCTAAGGACATTGGTGGAAGCTACACTATAGAATTCAACAGAAGCCTTGCAGGTTAGTATGAATTCCACACTCACACAATGCTTTTGAGATCTGGTTTGGGTGATTTGCTCCTTCCACCTCTCAGCTTGTGCCCTGCACCAGTGGACTGCAAGGAGTGGGCATAAATGGCAAGTTCTCTCTGGAGAGTGGTAAATCAGAGTGGTAATGGAGGCTGATATCACCAGTAAGTTTAAGACAGAGTTGGACAGTCATTTGATGAGAAAATCTATTAAGGGATATACAAAAGGAGAACTTCGTATTCTGTTTTCAAATTAGGATGGTTCTTTTTTGGTCCTGTATATTCTCATGCTCTGAACTATAAATAAACTAAATATATTGTTCTACATGTATAAGCTATTCATTTAAGTTGTTTACTTGATTTGATTTTGGTCTAATTTGGGCTTGAACATCAAACAGAATGCATTAGTAGCTATAAGGGGTTGTCATATCTACGCCACATTGAGCATGAATCATCACGGGGATCTCTGTACTTAGGGATATTTGGGCAATGCTGGGAAATCTTTAGCAAGGTGACAATTTCATAATTCAGACAGACATCAGTTTTACACGTACTGAGATGCAGGCAGCATGATAATGAATGAGACATTCCAGAATGCCTAATAAAATCGAGCAGATGCAACTTTGCATAATAACAATGGGAGCAGTGATGGGGCGACAGTGATGTCTTTCATCCTGTAGTACTTAAGGTTTTTTTCATTAAAGAGACATTTTCATTCTGTTCTCCATAACTTGACAGTTCTATCAAGGTATTAAAATTATTATAATGCCCTACTTTAACATTCTAAAAATACCTTACAAAATCACAGGTATATTTTTACTTAGTTTCTCTCCACCCAGTAGCCCCCACCCCCCCCCCCCCCCCCGCCCCCTCGTCATTTTATTTATTTATTTAACTGTTAACCCCTCCAAACTACAGTTGATTGGAAACATGAAGATTACAATCCTGGCTATTCAACACATGAAGCTCCAACAACTACACTGTTACTTGTGGTGATATTTCTTACTTCACCAGTTTGTAATATTTGAATTTTGACGCTGTTGGAGGTTTAAAGAAGCATGTTCTCAGCACTGCGCCCTTGTTGACCGATAAATTCTAAATCTGCACACCAAGAATTGTTAGTGTTGTTATCTTCAGATTTATTCAAATTAAACTTTACAGGAGTATTCCCATAACCCTGCGCTCCCAGCAGGGAGCCACACTTGCAAGAAATATGGGGCAAAGAACCAGGGCTACAATGTTTCAGTCCTATCTCCAACACACGGTCCTCATGGGTGCAGTTTCTCGCTGGGAGTGTGGGATTGTGAAATTGTCTCAATGGGCCCAAGTTTCGGGCCGCGCCTAGAATGGCGCAGCCCAAACCTGGACGCCCGTTTTTCGCGCCACAAAGTGCGCCTAAAAAAAACTTACAGATTCTCCGGCTCCCTGCTGGTCCTCTGGAGCTGGGCGCGGCGCAGCACGAGCTGTAGGGGGCGGAGCCAGGTCCCTTCGCTGAAAACAGTGCCAGGACCTCTGCACATGCGCGCTACAGTGGGAGCGCATGTGCAGTAGCTCCAGGCGCCCAAAACTGTGTGGGAGGGGCCCGAAGCAGGCAGCCCCTAGCCCTGGCCGAATGGCCTCACTGGGGCTGCGTGCATAAGGCTGCCTCCCACGCCCAGCTCCTGCTTCCTCCTGACCCGACTCGACTCCCGCTTCCCCCCCACCGCCCCCCCCGCCCCCCCCGGACCAGACCCGACTCCGACACTGACCCGATTCCCGCTTCCCCCCCCCGCCCCCGGACTGGACATGACCCCCCGGACTGGATCCGACCCGCGCTTCCCACCCCCCCCACCCAACCTGACCTCTCTCTCCCTCCTCACCACCCCACCCCGACCCAAACCGAACCGACCTCCCTCCCACCACCCCCCCGACCCGACCCGCGCTCCCGACCCCCCGCCCCCCACCCAGACCGGACCCGACCCAACCTGACCTCCCTCCCCCCGACCCAAACCGAACCCACCCGACCCGACCCGTGCTCCCTCCCTCCCCCCCCTCCCTACCCGAACCAACCCAACCTCCCTCCTCCCCACCGCCGACCCGACCCGTGCTCCCGACCGCATCCCCCCGCCCCCGGACCCGACCCGACTCGACCTCCCTCCGCCCCCCCGACCCGACCCGTGCTCCCCCCGACCTGACCCACGCTCCTGACCCCGGACCCCGGACCTGATCGACCCAACGCCACCTACCTGTAAATCTGGTGCTGGGGACGGGCCCTGCCCGAAGTCTTGGGCCCGGCCGAGCCCGTTCAGCCTCCCTCCCCCTTCTCCTTTCCCCCCCTCTTCTCCTTTCCCCCCCTTCTCCTTTCCCCCCCTTCTCCTTTCCCCCCTTCTCCTTCCCCTTCTCCCCCCTTCTCTTTCCCCTTCTCCTCCCCCCCTCTTTCCCCTTCTCCTCCTCCCCCCCTTCCCCTTCTCCTCCTCCCCCCCTTCCCCTTCTCCTCCTCCCCCCTTCCCCTTCTCCTCCTCCCCTTCCCCTTCCCCTTCTCCTCCCCCCCTTCTCCCCCTTCCCTCCCCCTTCCCTCCCCCTTCCCTCCCTCCCCGTCTGCCTCCCTCCCTCCCCTCCCCCTGCCCCCCCTCTCTCCCTCTACCCCCCTCGCTGTCAGAAACACAGACACTGACAGACAGAGAGTGAGAGATACACACAGACAGACAGACAGAGAGATAGAGACACTGACAGAGACACCACTGGGGGGGGCATCCCAGCACGCTGTTGGAGGGCTCCCGGTGCTGCAGTCGGTAAGTCGAAAATGTTTTATTTATTGATTTTTTTAAAATAATTTCTTATTAATTTTTTTTGATTGATTTATTGGTTGATTTATTGATGTTTTTATCATTTATTATTGATGATGGCTCTTTATTCGTAAAACTGAAGTGTTTAATGTTTGTAAACTTCCCTTTAAACCCCACCCCCGCAATTCCCTACGCCTGATTTGTAACCTACGCCTGATTTTCTAAAGTGTAGACAAGGTTTTTTCGACCGTACAAAAATCTTCACTTACTCCATTCTAAGTTAGTTTGGAGTAAGTTTTCACTGACAAAACTTTGAAAACAGGCGCAAGTGGCCGGACACGCCCCCTTTTGAAAAAAAAATTCTGTTCCAAAGTGAAACTGTTCTAACTGACTAGAACTGGAGCAAACTAAATGCCGAGAATTTGAATTTCTAAGATATTCCGTTCTACACCAGTTGCTCCAAAAAACAGGAGCAACTGAGGCCGAAACTTGGGCCCAATATATGTGGCTCATCGGGGTGCACGGCACATACCTTAGTGGTTCACAAAGACAAAGGTTGGATACTTCTCCAATCTAACCATCTTTCAACCACACCTAAAATTCCTCAATTTCCTCTTATCCTGTCACCCTGTAAAGCCATCCAAATGCTTCTCTTGAGTGGATTTTGGCAGAGTCTCATGGGTGGAAAGGTGCGTGAGGGGAACACTGGGCAGCAGAAGCCGAGATTTTCCTTGTCTTTCTTCTTCTTAGGCAGTGCCCCGGAGTCGAGGATGACTTGCTTCCACACCAATATCATTGGTACTAAGGTGACTAATGAGTCCTATGCGGGATCTACAGAACCTGCCACATGTGGAGCAGGTGGTGGATGAAGGGACGGGTGGGTGGGGTGTTTAATTTGTCGTACGCTCCTTCCGCTGTTTGTACTTGGCTTCCACATGCTCCCGACGAAGAAACTCGAGGTGTTTGATGCCTTCTCAAATGCTTTTCCTCCACTTTGAGTGGTGTTGGGCCAGGGATTCCCAAGAGTTGATGAAATTGTTACATTTTTTCAAGGAGGCTTTGAGGACATCCTTGATGCATTTTCTCTGCCCACCTGGGACTCGCTTGCAGTGATGGAGCTCAGAGTACACTGCTTCTTTCCAGAGTCTTGTATCAGGCATGCGGACAATGTGGCCCATCCATCGGACATGATTGAGCGTAATCAATGCCTCAATGCTGGGGACGTTGGAGAGAACACCCACGTTGGTACGCCAATCCTGCCAATGGATTTGCAGGATTTTGTGGAGGCAGTGTTGGTGGTACTTCTCCAGTGCTTTGAGGTGCCTACTGTACATAGTCCATGTCTCTGAAGCATATAGGAGGGCGGGTATCACTACTGCTCTGTAGACCATGAGCTTGGTGCTGGGTTTGAGGTCCTGGTCTTCAAATACTCTCTTCCTCAGGCGACTGAAGGCAGTGTTGGAATTTGTCATCGACATCTGCCCTCGCTGACAGTAGGCTCCCAAGATATGGGAAGTGCTCCACACTGTCCAAGGTCTCGTTATGGATCTTGATAATTGGGGGGCAATACTGTGTGATGGGGGCAGCTTGGTAGAGAACCTTTGTCTTACGGATGTTTAATGTAAGGCCCAGTCTCTCCTATGCTTCAGTGAAGGAATCATGCCTGCTCTTCCTGGCCCCACGAAAGAAAATTTAACTGGTACCTTTTCTGGTCTTTTCAGCCTTCAGAGCAGCTTTCACTGAGGGGATCAATCACGGTGTGTGCCCTGCTCAGACAGTGGTAAAAAGGCTATTGATGTAATAAGATCGTGATTTGCGGCAATGTATGAAGCCCCGCCTGAGTTAGGCAGGTGCCTCATTCGCCGGCAAAAACAGTAGCATTAAAATTGCTGCAGAGTGAGAAGTGACCCGCTCCATTTTAGCTGTCCCCTTCCCCCTGCCACCCACCACGCTCCGCTCCATTACCACCAGGCGTGGGAATTCAAATTCCCCCTTACATTGTTCTTTGGGAAAGCCATTGATAGAACTACAAACATTGCGAATAGATTTGCCTTATTAATTTTGAAAATATAACATCCACAGCTTGAGAGCATCCCCTGCTGTCTCTTCCAAATACATGAGTTACTTGATCACTAATTCATTTTATGCACTGTTAAAACCTAGCACATCCTTTGCAATGTGTAACACAAATAAATGATTTCTTTCCCTCCATTAAACTGTAATACCTAAACCTGGACTAAACTTATTTCTGCCAGTGTTACTATTTGTAAACTTGCCTTTTCTTTCTGTAGTACCGAACAATTGGTGGATGTCCAATGGCACCCTCTTCACAATCAGCAAACTGCACTATTTCAACTTACATCAATGTAGTGCTCCTCTTATGGACAAACATCTCAGAGCATTTACAAGGGAGCGAAGTGGACATCAAGCAGAAAATGAAGGAATGTGGGATGTGGGGAGGAGAGACTAAAGGCATTAACAAAGAGACAATGCGGGGCAGGGGGAAAGGGTGGTTTTCGAGAGTAGGGACAAGGTGGCAAGGCAAATTCGTTTTCAAAGAGAATTCCAGAGGACAGGGCAAAATGATTAAAATATTGTACAGGGTGCAGTGATTGAGTGATTGGCCTCCAATGATAAAGTAGAAAGAATGGGCAGCAAACTGTAACTCATGGGGTAAATTTGAGCTCCTTCATGCTTCCCGTTACTGCCTCCGGGGGCCGATAACAGGCACAAATGGTTTTGCGACCAGGTGCGGCAAGATCAGTGACTCCCGGCATATTCGGTGGAAGTTTTGCGGCGGCACTACAGCATTGCACCCCGATCTCCTTCGCCTGGAGATCATAACATCATCGCCGTGCGCATCGCCCTCAGTCGCATCCTGGACCTGAAATTGCGTTTCGCCCCCTGCAGCATCGCCGGGCGAAAACACCGGCAGTTGATCGAGCGGGTTCGCGGCTGCCATCATGGAGAAGGTAAACGTTTTTTTTCCTTTGCAGAGTCTGCAGCGATGGCCTTTCCCCTTAAAGGAGGGAAGGAGCCTTTCAACGCGGCAGTGCTGCACGGCCCAGTGTGCATTCACCGCCCATTCACCGGCCCGCCTGCTGCCGACTGCGCTCCAGGAAGAAAGTGGAGAGCCTGATTTAGCGTTCCACTTCCTTCCTGGGGCGCATCCGCAAAATGTTTTTAAAGTTTGAAACCACTAGTGCCTGGCGCTAATTTTTCAAACTTTTAAAAGTTAACGCCCCAAATAGGACACTACTGAATTTCTCCCTCTGAGTCAGAGTATTGGCTGAGCCATAGTGGTAAAAAAGATTTTAAGGTGGAGGAATATGTTTTTGTAGCTTTATTGGAACCTCACAAAGGACTGGCCCAATTACAATGAGCTAACATGGCTGCAACTGGTTTATTATTAGGGTCAAGGCTAACCAAGCTGCAAGTGACAAGTCATGAACCAAATAAAAATGTGAATTCATCTAAATTAATCCCATTTCATCAAATTCTCAAAATCTGAATCAAGATTGAATACAGAAGCCATCTTAAACAAAAGAAGCTCCATGTGCAGTATCATATATCCGTGCACATCTGACACACTATCGATATTTAAGGTGCCAAATCAGCTCAGTACATGTCCATTCCCACTGTAAGCTCCTCATTTAGGTAAATGCATAGCACCAAAACACATCAGCCCCCTTGTTCTTGGCAAAAGCTGATTCGCATGCTCTGTGAGTCCAGTCCGCCATATCAGCATATGGACAAGAAAGCTTGCCTAGGAGATTGATAGAAAAAGTGGGAAGCATACCAAAAAAACATGGCCTGCTATTTTATTCTTGTGGCCAGATGTACAATTTAAAATCTCCAGACACATGAAAAAGGGATGTTGTGTCAAAAATTGCGGCTTCGGATGTGTGCACAGTTCCGGCCAGGCCTTGTAAGTGTCGGTTGACGGCACATGATGTGCATGCGCCGAAAAATGGCTTTTCCGATCTGTCAAAATCCTTCCTTAAATACGGAGACCAAAACTGTACGCAGTACTCCAGGTGTGGCCTCACCAATACCCTGTACAGTTGAAGCAGGACTTCTTTGCTTTTATACTCTATCCCCCCTGCACAGCGAATGAAGGCCTCCGACCTGAACCATACGTTCCTCCTGGACCACCAGGTATTTTCGTAGATTTTTTTCATGTCAGAGGCGTTCATCCGAAGGAAGCCTCCCACCACAATTTTCCCCCATATTTTTGGGCTGTGATAAAACTTGCCTCAGTCTTATAGGGGGAAAATTTCACCAGCGCTAATTTTTAAAAGTTTGAAAAGTTAGCGGCGGGCGCTAATGATTTCAAACTCTTTTTAAAAATTGCCGTTTGTACTCGAAGGAGAAAGTGGAGCACTAAATCAAGCACTTCACTTCCTTCTAGGAGCGCTAACGGAAGCAGGTGGGGTAGAGACTTCAGCAGCGCTGCACATTGGGTCGTGCAGCACTGCCACGTTCAAAGAGCCCTTCCCTTCCTTAAAGGGAAAGACCATCGCTGCAGACTCTGCAATATGAAGGGGACCTACGTGGGCCACCAATGAAGCGGCAAACCTGCGTGATCAGCCCGACACTCAAGCAGAGTGCAGGGCAGAATGATCGCGCCACTAAAAAAAAATAAGAAAGGTACATTTTTTTTTACTTACCTCGCCCACCTCGCCTTTAATCATTGCCCCCATAGCGTCCGGTCGCAAAAGCATTTGTACCCTGTTAGCGCCCCCCAGGTTCAAATGCACCCAATTTCTTCCCCATAATATTCTGTTAAAAGTTTTCAGGGTCAAACCTTTAAAATAATCATTTGAAAATTGGAAGAAAGATCGGTTGCTTTATGTAAGGTAGCTTGAACTACCCCTCCTGTCTGCAAACCACAAAATGAGTGTGAAGATGGGGCTGCCTTACACTGTACCTATTTAAATTTTATTAATGGTACCAGGGATGCCGGACTTCAGATATGTGGAGAGACGAGAGAAGCTGGGATTGTTCCCTTAGCGCAGAGATGGCTAAGGGAAGTTTTAACAGTAGGGGTCAAAATTCTGAGTTTTGGTAGAGCAAATAGGAAGAAACTGTTTCCACTGGCAGGAAGGCGGTAACCAGAGCACACAGATTTAAGATCATTGGCAAAAAAGGGGAAATCGCAATTTGTTATGATCTGGATTGCACCGCAATCAAAACTTATCAAATCATCGCTTACTTATTCTTAACCGTTAACTCAAAACTATGATCGAAACCATCCCTGCCTCCTACAATCAATATTTTAGCATCAACTAGCCATTATTTCTGGATTTACCTCACCCTTTCTCTTTTTCAACTGCAATGGTTTCCTGCACAATGGGCCTTAAATCTTCACTTGAGATATATAAAAAAAAACACTTTCTTCTAATACAGCTGTCTAGATCCAACCCTTTGGAACTGGCTCCCGAAAGCCCTTTTGTTGTTGTTAAGCATTACATTCAACTGCAACTAATACCTGTATTATTATGTGCTGCACTCTACCAAATGTCTCCATGAATCCAGTGATCTTTGAGAAAAGTAATTGTAAATAAAAGCATCACGGAACACATAAGCAGCCACATGATATCTCCATTCCCCAATTTTTCCGTGAGTCATCTATCTCATGCTCACTATTACTACAATGTGACAGGTCTACTGAAATTCTACAGATGGATACCATGCTGTGCAGATCGCCACAGGCAGCAGAGTTGTCAGGCATTGTTAGCACAACTTTGCGATCAGTCACTGATGAAACCTATACAAAGAAAATGCATCTTTAATATGCTAAAAATTAACTTTATTATAAGTCAAGTAGCTTGGTGGATTTGTTATATTGATCTTGTTCTGAAGTTTGTGGTTTTGGAACTGGGCTTTAGACCATAAACTCTATGACTAGTGGAGGAGAAAACTCCATCAGTAGACACAACGCAGTACTCCAGCAGAGCCTTCATTTATCACCAGCTGCACCTTCCTGGTCCTGAAAATGATTCTATAACAACTTGTATTTATATAGTGCCTTTAATGTAGTAATAGATCCAAAAGCACTTCACAGGAGCATTATCAAATACAATTTGACACCGAGTCGCATTAGGAGATATTAGGGCAGATCGCCAAAAACTTGGTCAAAAAGGTAGGTTTTAAGAAGCGTCATTACGGAGGAAACAGAGATAGAGATGCCAAGAGCTTTAGCGACGGAATTCCAGAGCTTAGGGCCTTGGCAGCCAATGGTAGAGCAATAAAAATCAAGGATGCGCAAGAGGTCATAATTCGAGGAGCATAGATATCTCGGAGGGTTGTAGGGCTGCAGGAGGTTTCAAAGATAGGGAGGGGCAAGGCCATGGAGGGATTTGAAAACAAGGATGAGAATTTTAAAATTGAGGCTTTGCTTAATCGGTGAGCCAATGTAGGTCAGCGAGTACAAGGGTGATGGGTGAACAGGACTTTGTGCAAGTTAGGATATGAGAGCAGAGTTATGAATGACCTCAAGTTTACGGAGGGTGGAAGATGGGAGGCCAGTTGGAATAGTCAAGTCTAGATGTTACAAAGGCATGGATGAAGGTTTCAGCAGCGGATGAGCTGAGGCAAGGGCAGAGACAGGCAATGTTACGGAGGTGGAGATTTAGTAATGGTGCCGATATGTTGTCAGAAGCTCTTCACGGGGTCAAATATAACACCATGGTTGCGAACAGTCTGGTTCAGCCTCAGACAGTTGCCAGGGAGAGGGATGGAGTCAGTGGCTAAGGATCGGAGTTTGTGGCCGAGACCGAAGACAATGGCCAGAATTTTACTGTTATGTATGTAAACCTGTAATTACCATGTCCAACCACCAGAGGGCTTATTCCCTGGAGTCCCAAGGGATCCCACAATTCCTTGGGAGCACCTGTATATAAGGAGGCCTCACAGGCTGGAGAGGCACTCTGAGATCTGCAATAAAGGACTACGGTCACACTTACTTTGAACTTGCAGTATCTATTCTGACTCTTTATTCAAGACATAACAACTGGCGATGAGATACAGATAACGAGCCCCAATGCAACAATTCAGAGAACTGTGGGCATCCTGGAGAAATTTTTGGAGGGAGATGATTGGGAAACCTTCGTGGAGCGATTCGACCAATACTTCGTGGTTAACGAGCTGGAAGGAGAAGCGAACACTGCCAAATGAAGGGCGATCCTCCTCACCGTTTGTGGGGCATCAACTTATGGCCTCATGAAAAACCTGCTCGCTCCAGCAAAACCCACAGACAAGTCATACGATGAGTTGTGCACATTGGTCCGGGAGCATCGAAACCCGAAGGAAAGCGTTCTGATGGCAAGGTATCGGTTCTACATGCACAAGAGGTCTGAAGGCCAGGAAGTAGCGAGCTACGTCGCCGAGCTAAGGCGCCTTGCAGGACATTTTGAATTTGAAGGACACTTGGTGCATATGCTCAGGGACTTCTTTGTACTTGGCATTGGCCATGAAGTAATACTTCGCAAACTTTTGATTGTAGAGACCCCAACCTTGAGTAAAGTCATAGCGATAGCCCAGGCATTTATCTCCATCAGTGACAATACCAAACAAATTTACCAGCACATTAGTGCTGCTGCAAGTACTGTGAACAAAGTAACGTTGTTTTCGAATCGAAATGTACATGGCAGGGCTTACACACTTGTATTTGCACATCCGCAGATGACTCAGAGTCCGCCATCAAGGGTGGTGAATTCAAGGCAATTAACACCTTGTCGGCGCTGCGGGGGTGATCATCGATTCCATTCATGCTGCTTCAAAGGAGACGTTTGCAAGGGCTGTGGAACAATGGGACACCTCCAACGTATGTGCAGGCAAGCTGCAAACCCTGCTAATCCTGCAAACCACCATGTTGCAGAGGAGGACAGATCCACGGTGAATTATGATGAATCAGAGCCTCAGATCGAGGAGGCAGAGGTATATGGGATGCACACATTTACCACAAAGTGCCCCCCGATATGCTGAAGGTTGAATTAAATGGACTCCCGGTGTCTATGGAGCTGAACACGGATGCAAGCCAGTCCATAATGAGTAAAAAGACTTTCGATAAGTTGTGGTGCAACAAGGCTTCAAGGCCAGTCCTGACTCCCATTCGTACCAAACTAAGCCCGGACACAAAGGAACTGATTCTGTAATTGGCAATGCTACCGTAAAGGTCTCTTACGATGCAGCGGTGCATGATTTACCACTCTGGCTGGTACCGGGCGATGGCCCCATGCTGTTCAGCAGGAGCTGGCTAGGAAAGATATGCTGTGACTGGGACGACGTCTGAGCGCTTTCATCCGTCGACGACACCTCATGTGCCCAGGTCCTAAATAAGTTCCCCTCGCTGTTCGAACCAGGCATCGGGAAGTTCCAAGGAGCAAAAGTACAGATCCATTTGATTCCGGGGGTGCGATGCATCCATCACAAGGCAAGAGCAGTACCTTACATGATGAGAGAGAGGGTGGGGATCGAGCTGGACAGGCTGCAACAAGAAGGCATCATTTCGCCGATCGAATTCAATGAGTGGGCCAGTCCGATTGTTCCAGTCCTCAAGGGAGATGGTACCGTCAGAATCTATGATGATTACAAAGTAACTATCAATCGTTTCTCGCTGCAGGATCAATACCCGCTACCAAAGGCAGATGACCTATTTTCGACACTGGCGGGAGGGAATACATTCACGAAGCTGGACTTGACCTCAGCCTATATGATGCAGGAGCTGGAGGAATCTTCGAAAGGCCTCACCTGCATCAACATGCACAAAGATCTTTTCGTTTATAACAGATGCCCGTTTGGGATTCGATCGGCTGTAGCAATATTCCAGAGGAACATGGAAAGCTTGCTGAAGTCAGTCCCGCGCACGGTGGTCTTCTAGCACAACATTTTGGTTACAGGTCGGAACACCATCGAGCACCTGCAAAACCTGGAGGAGATTCTTAATCAGCTTAATTGTGTGGGGCTCAGGCTAAAATGCTCGAAGTGCATTTTCCTGGCGCCTGAAGTGGAGTTCCTGGGGAGAAGAATTGCAGTGGACGGCATCAGGCCCACCGATTTGAAGACAGAGGCAATCAACAACGCACCGAGACCACAGAACATGACGGAGCTGCGGTCGTTTCTAGGACTGCTGAACTATTTTGGTAACTTCTTACCGGGTCTTAGCAAATTGTTAGAACCCCTGCACTCTTTACTGTGTAAGGGAGATGAATGGGCATGGGGTAAAAGCCAAGAAAATGCCTTTGAGAAAGCTAGGAAGCTGTTATGTTCAAACAAATTGCTTGTGTTGTACGATCCATGTAAACGTTTGATACTAGCATGTGATGCGTATTCATACGGGGTCAGGCAATAAGCTAATGAATTTGGGAAATTGCAACTGGTTGCTTATGCATCCA
This sequence comes from Pristiophorus japonicus, assembly GCF_044704955.1. NCBI lineage: Eukaryota > Metazoa > Chordata > Chondrichthyes > Pristiophoridae > Pristiophorus > Pristiophorus japonicus. The sequence goes on along the minus strand of NC_091984.1, from coordinate 77,237,832 downwards.
GAAGTCTGTCTAAGGCTGAGAGGGCCTACAGTATGATCGAAAAAGAAGTGTTAGCGTGTGTTTATGGGGTAAAGAAAATGCATCAATATATGTTCGAGCTCAAATTTGAATTGGAAACCAATCATAAGCCGCTTGTATCCTTCTTTTTTGAAAATAAGGGGATAAATACGAATGCATCGGCCGACATCCAGAAATGGACGCTCACATTGTCAGCATACAACTACACCATCTGCCACAGGCCAGGTACTGAAAACTGTGCCGCTGCTCTCAGTAGGCTGCCATTGCTCACCACCGGGGTGGAGAATGGCACAGCCTGCAGATTTAGTTATGGTAATGGAAGCATTCGAGAGTGAGCAATCACCTGTTACCACCCGACAGATTTGAACTGGACGAGCCAGGACCACTTCATCATCATAGGCAGTCTCTCAGAATCGAGGAAGACTTGCTTCCACTCCCAAAGTGAGTTCTTTGATGGCTGAACAGTCCAATACGAGAGCCACAGACCCTGTTACAGGTGGGACAGACATTCATCGAGGGAAGGGGTGGGTGGGGCTGGTTTGCCGCGCACTCCTTCCGCTGTTTGCATTTGGCCTCTTCATGCTCTTTGCGTTGAGACTCGAAGAGCTCAACGCCCTCCCGGATGTACTTTCTCCACCTCGGGCGGTCTTCGGCCAGGGTCTCCCAGGTATCAGTGGTGATGTCGCACTTTATCAGGGAGGCTTTGAGGGTGTCCTTATAACGTTTCCGCTGTCCTCCTTTGGCTCGTTTACCATGAAGGAGCTCCACATAAAGCATTTGCTTAGGGAGTCTCGTAGCTGGCATGCGAGCTGTGTCGCCTGCTCAGCGAAGCTGATCGAGTGTGGTCAGTGCTTCAATGCTGGGGATGATAGCCTCGCCGAGGACACTGATGTTGGTGCGCCTGTCCTCCCAGCGATTTGAGGATCTTGCGGAGACATCGTTGGTGATATATCTCCAGTGACTTGAGGTGCCTTCTATACATCGGCCATGCCTCAGATCCATACAGGACGGCGGGTATTACTACAGCCCTGTACACCATGAGCTTGGTGGTAGATTTGAGGGCCTGGTCTTCAAACACTCTTTTCCTCAGACGGCCGAAGGCTGCACTGGCGCACTGGAGGCGACGTTGAATCTCCGCATCAATGTCTGCCTTTGTTTATAAAAGGCTCCCGAGATATGGGAAATGGCCGTGCCGTGGATCTTGTTGATTGGAGGGCAGTGCTGTGCGGCAGTGACAGGCTGGTGGAGGACCTTTGTCTTATGGATGTTAACCGTAAGGCCCATGCTTTCATATGCCTCAGTGAATACATTGACTATATCCTGGAGTTCAGCCTCAGAATGTGCACAGATGCAGGTGTCGTCCGCATACTGCAGCACAACGACAGAGGTTGGGATGATCTTGGAGCTGGCCTGGAGGCGGCGTAGGTTAAACAGCTTCCCACTGGTTCTGTAGTTTAGTTCCACTCCAGCGGGGTCCTCCCAGGGGATAACCTGCTTCACGATGACATGCAGGCCGTGATCCTTACCAATGGATCCATTACAGACCCAATCCACGTCCGGTCCGGGGTCAAACTGGGCTGCCTCATCGCTCCAACCCTCTTCTCAATCTTCCTCGCCACCATGCTCCACCTCACAATTGGACCCCTTACTGTCCTTACTAAAACAACTGCGTGCTCCACGGAAGTTGGTCCCGTGTCCCGTTAGAGATGCAGGAAGAAATAAAGTACCAGCGGCACAAAGATGAAATGTCTATACAGGCAGACTGCCCCCTATGGGGTAATCAGGTAGTTGTGCGAAAAAAGGGCAGGGACACTTTCATTAGTGATCTCTACAGTACTCACCCAGGCATTGTAATGATGAAAGCGATAGCCAGATCCCACATGTGGTGGCCCAATATCGATGCAGGCTTAGAGTCCTGTGTGCACAAATGTAATACATGTTCCCAATTAAGCAATGCACCCAGGGAGGCGCCACTAAGTTTATGGTCTTGGCCCTCCAAACCGTGATCTCAGGTTCATGTCGACTATGTCAGCCCATTCTTGGGAAAATGTTTTTAGTGGTTGTAGATGCGTACTCCAAATGGATTGAATGTGTGATAATGTCGGCAAGCATGTCCGCTGCCACCATTGAAAGCATACGGGCCATGTTTGCCACGCACGGCCTGCCTCATGTCCTTGTAAGTGACAATGGGCCGTGCTTTACCAGTGCCGAATTCAAGGAATTCATGACCCACAATGGGGTCAAACATGTCACGTCTGCCCCGTTTAAGCCAGTGTCCAACGGTCAGGCAGAACGAGCAGTTCAAACAATCAAGCAGCGCTTGAAAAGAGGTAACTGAAGGCTCACTGCAGACTCACTTATCCCGAGTCCTGTTTAATTACTGCACAAGACCCTACTCGCTCACCGGGGCCCCTCCCGCTGAACTGCTCATGAAAAGGGCACTTAAGACAAGGCTCTCGTTAGTCCACCCTGATCTACACGAACAGGTAGAGAGTAGGTGGCTTCAACAGAATACATATCATGATCGCGCAAATGTGTCAAGCGAAATTGAAGTAAATGATCCTGTTGAACTATGGACAAAGTCCCAAGTGGATTTCTGGCAATGTTTTGGCCAAAGAGGGGAGTAGGATGTTTGTGGTCAAACTCGCAAATGGACTCACCTGCAGAAAACACTTGGCCCAAACCAAACTCAGATTTACAGACTATCCAGTACAATCCACAATAGACCCTACCTTTATCGATGCTCCAACACACACAGAAGTGGCAACTGACCCAGCAGTTGATCACGAAGCAGAACCCATCACCCGCAGCAGCCCAGCAAGACTCACCACCCTCAGCAGTCCAGCAAGGCCAGCTGCGCAGCAGCCCAGCGAGGGCCCAATACTGACTCACCTATACCAACATTTGCACCGAGATGGTCAACCAGGGAAAGGAAGGCCCCAGATCGACTCACATTGTAAATAGTTACACTATTGACTTTGGTGGGGGGGGGCGGGGGGGTGGGGGGTGGAGAGAGTGTTGTTATATATGTAAACTTGTAATTACCATGTCCAACCACCAAAGGGCTTATCCCCTGGAGTCCCAAGGGATCCCACAATCCCTTGGGAGCGCCTGTATATAAGAAGGCCTCACAGGCTGGTGAGGCACTCTGAGATCTGCAATAAAGGACTATGTCGATCAGGCTCAGCTTGGGCTTGTGTGCCTTGTTTGCCCATAACTTCTCGAAGGCCTTCTGGCTCATGATCGATTGGCTCGCACCCGTGTCCAGTTCCATCGATACTGGTATGCCATTCAGTTTAACGTTCATCATAATCAGGGGACTCTTGTTGGTAAATGTGTGCACCTCATGCACGTGCACCCCATGTGCCTCTTCCTCCTCGGTCATCTCAGCGCGATCCTCAGGATCTACACTTGACCTCCCATCCTCCGCTACGTATCGAGTTGTAGCACGTTTACACATTTGTTGGAGGTGCCCCATCATTGAGCAATTCTTGCAGACAGATTGTTTGAACTTGCACTGGTTTGCGCGATGAGCCCCTCCACAGCACCAACAGCTTGCTGATGGACTTGCATTCACTGGTACTGATCTCTTCGCATTAGTCCATTGTTGTGGTCGAACAGAGGTCGCATTAGCCCAGCTGGGGGCACGTCTCCTGTCTGCCAATGAATTTAGCTTATTCACGGTGTTTGGCCCAGGGTGATTCTGAAGTTGTGAGTACAGTAGCTTTGTTTCTTCCTCTCTGGCCATGTATGCCTGAGCAATCAGGGTGGCTTTGGCTAAGTCCAAGTCTTCCTCCGCTAGCAATTTGCGGAAAATCCCTTCGTGCCTGATTCTCAAAACAAAGAAGTCTCTTAACATTTCTTCAAGAACTGTCCTGAATTTGCTTGGCCCAGCAAGATGCCTTAGCTCAGCGATGAATGCTGCCGCTTCTTGGCCTACTCCGCACCGGTGGGTGTAGAAACGGTACCTCGCCATGAGCGCACTGCGTTTCGGCTTTAGGTGATTTCGAACTAGCTCGCACAGTTCTTCGTAACTTTTCTCAGCGGGTTTCGGCAGGGCCAGTAGGTCCTTGATCAACGCGTATGTCTGTGATCCGCAGAACGTGAGGAGGACGGCTCTGTGTTTGCTGGAATTCGCGGCTCCCTCTAAGTCTTTCGCTACATAAGCATTGATCCAGCCGGTCAATGAAGTCATCCCAATCTTCCTCGATGCAATATCGCTCGATGTAGTCAATGGTAGCCATGGCTGCGTGTTAGTATCCTATTCTGGTCGCCAGTTGATACATATGCTTATCACTATAATAAACCACACGTGGCCCATGCTGGAGCTGATCACCTTGTGACCTTTAGGTTTAATGTAAACTCCAAAAGTGAGCACTGCAGGGGGAGCCTGCTTTATATAGGGAGGCAGCATGAGGTGCAGTAATGTGTGCCTCCTGAGCTTTCCCCATCTGTTGGCTATTACATGTAATTACATGGTACAGAGCACAGCTGCAAATACATCAAAGAGGGATTCAAATATGGAGTTCTGGGAAAGATGAGCACGGATTTGGGAGGCGACAGCACATTCAAGGACTTTGGAGCAGAATGGGAAGTTGTAGATGGGGTGGTAGTTTGCAAGGACGGAGGGATGAAGGGTTGGAATTTTAAAGAGAGGGGTGATGACGGCAAATTTCAAGGAGAGGGGGACAGTACCTGAGGAGAGAGAACAGTTAACAATATCAGCTAACGTGAGGGCCAGGAAGGAAAGTTGGTGGTCAGCAGCTTAGTGGGAATAGGGTTGAGGGAACAGGAATGGGTCTCATGGACAAGATGAGCGCAGGGAGGGCATGAGAGAGATAGGAGAGAAAGATGTGAGTTCAGGTCTGGAGCAGGGGGAAACGTTGGAGGAAGTTTGGCCCGGTGGGCTAGGGGAAAGCGAGGTAAACGGCAGAGGCACCTGAATGGATGGTTGTTAGAACTTGCTCTGTGTAAGGTCAATCATCATACCTCTAGGCCATTAGGATGTGCTGGTGCTGGAGATAAGATGTGACAATGGGAGTAGCAGAATATCATCATCATCATCATCATCATAGGCAGTCCCTCGGAATCGAGGAAGACTTGCTTCCACTCTTAGAATGAGTCCTTAGGTGGCTGGACAGTCCAATACGAGAGCCACAGTCCCTGTCCCAGGTGGGACAGATAGTCATTGAGAGTAAGGGAGGGTGGGACAGATTTGCCGCACGTTCTTTCCGCTGCCTGCGCTTGATTTCTGCATGCTCTCGATGATGAGACTCGAGATGCTCAGTGTCCTCCCGGATGCACTTCCTCCACTTGGGGCGGTCTTTGACCAGGGACTCCCAGGTATCAGCAGAATAGCAGACAGGTTGGCTACATTCCATGTGAGGTGCTAGTTTCAGTAATTGGCCAGAACAATGGAAGCCCTCAAGCAGTATCACATTAACTCTCTGGGATTGTATCGGTCATCCTGTTCCTTTTGTAATGTTAAGGCAGGATGTTATGTCAGGTCTGGAAATTTGGTGAAGGAACTTTACTTCAATATACATTCTGGGCATCATGTGATATGACTCACGTTAAGGGGGAATATATTTTAAGGAGGCTGGAAGGTTTTTAAATGGGTGACAAAGTACAGGTAGCAGCTTTCTTGTGGGGGGAGCTCACGGGATGGTCAGAAGTTCAACACCATGCGAAGGCCAAGCTTCAACACCTTGGGTCTTGAACACCTCGAACACCATGGAGGCCAAGCTTGAACACCAGGTTGTATAAGTCTATTGTATAATCATAATAGTTATTATACTATTGGTGTCCAAGTAATAAACTTGCATTTAGACAATACGCTTGAGTTTGAATCACGAGGAAGCTTTTAATTGAGTTTAAGAGATTTCCTTAAAATGATCTCAATCTTATTGAAAAATAAGTTTGAGTACAGATTGTTAGGTATCTGCATGAGTACAGTCAGTGGTGACAGAACATTAGATAATGCAGCAACCTCACAAAAATGACTTGGTTCAGATACTCAATGAAAAGTGCTCAAATTTGCAGAAAATTATGAGGAACAGTGGCATGAGAGGAGGCAGCTCAGAAATTACAGAATATGTAAGTAGCCAGAGCAATGGCACATCAAATTTAATACAGAAATGTAAATCATATACATTGGAAGAAAAAAATAAATGATGCACATACTCCATGAATGGTATTGAAATACATAAAGATGAAGCCAAAGGAGATGTCAGTGTCTTTGTGGACTTACTGCTTAACCTGACAAACCAATGTGAAGCAAAAATCAACAAAGTCAATAGAATGTTGAACTATATAGCCTGAACAGTAGCTTACAAGTCAAAGAAAGTCATGATCAAACGGTATAGTGCTAGGCAGGAGGTATCTGAGAGGTGATCATATAGAGATATACAAGATTGTTAAGGGAATAGAAAATTACTTCAAATAACTTAATGAAATATTACTTAAAGCTAAATTGCATTAGTAGGATAAGGGGACATTGATTCAAACTAGTGAAAGATTAATATCAGGACAATCTTCTTCAAAGAAAAAGTGGTCAATGTATGTGTCATGTATCTCACATTACTGTATATAACTGTATCTTACCATGCTATACATGACTGTAACTGGATATGACCTGTAACTATAAGCAGACATTACCACCAGGGGTGCACTTGCAGGAGACACTCCATACTTGTCCCACTGTGGTATATAAAGGAAGGTCTCAGGCAAGTGCAGCACCAGAGAGCTGGAATTAAAGGTGCAGGCCCTGAGTGACCTTGACTTCAGCATGTGACTCATGTAAGTAAGTACATTTGAGTCAGGACTTAACAGTGGCGATGAGTTACGGGATCACAGAATCCACAGAATGGCTACCAACAACTCAGATGAGAAATACAATGCTGGAGACAATTGGGATGAATTTCTAGAAAGGCTCCAGCAAAGCTTTGTGACCAAAGACTGGCTGGGCGATGATAAGGCAAACAAGAGAAGAGCCCATCTTTTGACCAGCTGTGGCTCGAAAACATACGCTTTAATGAAAGACCTGCTGGCACCCGAGAAACCAGCAAGCAAGTCGTTTGAGGAGTTGAGCACACTGGTGAGAGACCACCTGAAGCCAGCGAGCAGCCTACACATGGCTAAACACAGGTTCTACAACTACAGACGCTGTGTGGGCCAAAGCGTACCCGACTTCGTGGCGGAACTTCGGAGGCTGGCTAGTTCATGTGAGTTCCCTGATGAACTAAGGAGAGAAGTACTGAGAGACTTTGTTATTGAAGGAATAGGCCATGCAGGCATATTCTGAAAGCTTATAGAGACTAAGAACTTGACTCTGGAGCCAGCAGCACTGGTCGCACAGACGTTCTTGGCAGGCAAAGAAGAAACGAGACTGACCTATACTTCGGGTACGACAACCAACGAGGCATCGGAACAAGGGGTTCACATTGTGAAACAAACCGCTACCCCACACACAGACAAAGGCAGGAGAGCAGGCCTTCGACAGCAGGCAATGGCGCCAGAAGCCATCAAAATCAAGGGCCACATGAATGGCCGATCACACCTCATCAACCCACAATGCGAGCAATCAACAACAGATTGAGAGAAGCTCAAGGGAGATCAGCCAGACGCAGCTCATCCTTTGGAAACAATGGAAACGATCTGTGTTGGAGATGTGGGGGAAGGCATTCAACCAGGGTGTGTCGATTTCAGCATGCCGTTTGCAGAAACTGCAACTACGCAGGGCATCTGGCTCGCATGTGCATAAAAACAGCAGCTCGGCTGGTATACGAATCGGAAGGGTCGGAAAGCGGACCAGAAGACGGTTGGAATAGTGTACGGGACGCCGAGGTACAGCGGGTTAACACGATCAATGTCCACTGTTCTTACACCAAGACGTCTCCAATTATGATGAGGGTTCTACTCAATGGGATACCCGTCAACATGGAACTGGACACGGGGCCAGTCAATTCCTCATGAGCATTCAACAATTTGAACAGCTGTGGCCGCACAAAAGCAACAGACCAAAACTCACAAAGATCGACACCAAACTAAGGACCTATACTAAAGAAATCGTCCCAGTCCTTGGCAGCGCCATGCTCTCAGTCACACACAAAGGGATGGTGCACCGACTTTCCCTGTGGATTGTCCCCGGGGATCTCCCAGCCCTGTTGGGGAGAAGCTGGCTAGCAGAACTTAATTGGAAATGGGATGATGTTCACGCCATGTCGTCAGAGGAACGGACCTCCTGCTCAACAGTTCTAAGCCGTTTTGAACATCTCTTTCAGCCAGGTGTGGGCACCTTCAAAGGGGCTAAATTTAGAATCTACATCACACAGAATGCCAGACCGGTCCATCACATGGTTAGAGCTGTGCCTTATGTGATGAGGGAAAAGATTGAAAACGAACTGTACCGGCTTCTGCAGGAAGGCATAATTTCTCCTGTGGAATTCAGCGACTGGGCAAGCCCCATCATCCCGTCATGAAGCCTGATGGATCCGTGCGAATCTGTGGGGATTACAAGTCTACCATAAACAGAGTCTCCCTGCAGGACCAATACCCGCTGCCCAGAGCGGAGGACCTATTTGCCACGTTGGCTGGAGGAAAACTTTTCTCGAAACTTGACCTCACATCTGCGTATATGACGCAAGAACTGACCGAAGAGTCTAAGCTACTCATCACCATCAACACACATCGAGGCCTTTTTGTGTACAATCGATGCCCATTCGGCATCAGGTCAGCAGTTGCTATATTCCAGCGCAATATGGAAAGTCTGCTCAAGTCCATCCTGGGGACGGTTGTGTTTCAAGATGACATACTCATCACGGGCAGGGACACCGACTCTCATCTCCGCACTCTTGAGGAAGTACTAAGTCGATTGGATCGGGTGGGCCTAAGAGTTAAGAAATCCAAGTGTCTGTTTCTCGCGCCTGAGGTTGAATTTTTGGGCAGAAGGATTGCCGCTAATGGAATCTGCCCAAGCGAATCCAAAACAGAAGCGATTCGCCTGGCACCCAGGCCCCGGAATATCTCGCAACTGCGCGCCTTTCTCGGGCTACTCAATTACTTTGGGAACTTTATGCAGAACTTGAGCACGCTGCTGGAGCCTCTCCATGTGCTACTCAGAAAGGGGTGCAATTGGTTTTGGGGGGACGCCCAAGAACGCGCCTTCAATAAGGCACGCAACCTTCTATGTTCCAAGAGTGTTTTAGCCTTTTTTGACCCAGGTAAAAAGTTAGCCATAACGTGTGATGCGTCAGCGTACGGGGTCGGGTGCGTTTTACAGCATATCAATGATGCGGGTAAATTGCAGCCCGTTGCTTATGCCTCCAGGTCACTTTCGCGGGCAGAGCGCGGGTATGGTATGGTTGAGAAGGAGGCGCTCGTGTGCGTGTACGGTGTCAAAAAGATGCACCAATACCTTTTCGGGGCCAAGTTTGCATTAGAAACCGACCACAAACCCCTCACGTCCCTACCATCCGAGTGCAAGGCAATCAACGCCAACGCCTCGGCGCGCATTCAGCGGTGGGCACTCATGCTGGCGGCTTACGACTACACAATAAGCCACAGACCAGGCACAGACAACTGTGCCGACGCGCTTAGCAGGCTACCCCTGGTGACCGACGAACAGGACTGTGAGATGGTCATGGCAATCAATGCCTTTGAATCCACAGGTTCGCCCATGATGGCTCGCCAAATCAGAGTCTGGACGACCAGCGACCCCACGTTATCTCTAGTTAAAAGACGCTTTTTAACCGGTGACTGGGCAGAGGCTCGCGATGCCTGCCCCAAGGAGGTCAAACCCTTCCATAGGCGCATGCATGAACTCTCACTACAGGCAGACTGCCTGATGTGGGGCAGCCGAGTAGTTATGCCCTTACGAGGCAGGGAGGCGTTTGTCCGGGAGCTCCATCGCGAGCACCCGGGGATCGTCGTTATGAAGGCCATAGCCAGATCTCATGTCAAGTGGCCTGGCATTGAAGCAGACTTGGAGCTCTGTGTCCGTCGGTGCACCATTTGTGCCCAACTCAGTAATGCCCCCAGGGAGGCACCCCTAAGCCCCTGGCCCTGGCCCACCAAACTGCGGTCGCGGGTGCATGTAGACTATGCGGGCCCATTCATGGGCAAAATGTTCCTCGTAGTCGTTGATGCATTTTCAAAATGGATCGAGTGCACCATTTTAAACTCGAGCACCACCTCCACCACTGTGAAGAGCCTTAGAACCATGTTTGCAATGCACGGCATTCCTGACATATTGGTCAGTGATAATGGTCCGTGCTTCACCAGTGCAGAATTTCACGATTTTATAGTTGACCACGGTATAAATCACGTTAAGGCGGCACCTTTCAAGCCGGCCTCCAATGGCCAGGCGGAGCAAGCAGTGCAGATCATTAAACAAGGCATGCTCAGAATCCAAGGTCCCATGCTGCAGAGCCGCCTATCGCGACTGCTGCTGGCATACAGATCTCGTCCGAATTCGTTGACTGGGGTTCCCCTCACGCAACTATTAATGAAATGAACCTTAAAGACCAGGCTCTCGTTTATCCTCCCAGACGTGCATGAAATTGTTGAGGCTAAGCGTCAAAAGCTAACTGAGTACCATGACCAAAATTCGAGGGGGAGGTGGAATGAGATAGGGGACAAAGTGTTTGTGCTAAACCATGGCCGGAGTCCCAAATGGCTTGCAGGGACAGTAACAGACAAAGAGGGAAACAGGCTACTGGTCGTACAAATGGATAATGGCCAAACCTGCCGGGGGCATGTAGACCAAGTAAAAAGTAGATTCACTGATAACACTGAAGAACCAGAGGCAGACTACAATATGGAACTCACACCACACCTGGTGAACAGACAGGTGGAACACCCTGAGGAAAGGGCAGTCTCAACAGACAGCCCAGGCGAGATACCAGTAATCACACCGAACGAAAAACAGGCACCAAGGCAAACAACTGAACCACAACTAAGACCCTACACGCAAGAGCGCAAACCAGCTGAGAGACCGAATCTATAAAGGCAATAAGACCTTGGGGGAGGGTGATGTCATGTATCTCACATTACTGTATATAACTGTATCTTACCATGCTATACATGACTGTAACTGGATATGACCTGTAACAATAAGCATACCTTACCACCAGGGGTGCACTTGCAGGAGACACTCTATACCTGTCCCACTGAGGTATATAAAGGGAGGTCTCAGGCAAGTGCGGCACTGGAGAGCTGGAATTAAAGGTGCAGGTCCTGAGTGACCTTGACTTCAGCATGTGTCTCGTGTAAGTCAGTACATTAGAGTCAGGACTTAACAGTATGGAACAGATTTCCAGGAAGAATAGTGGCATTAAAAGCCCTGGAAATGTTTTAAGAAACAATTGGACACTGAAATGGGGGGATTTTAGGATTTTTCTAAATGGCTGAACTAAGATGGGCTGAATGGTCTTTCTCATCTCCAACTATCTTGTGAACTCCTTTTTTTGCTATGAGTCATGACTGCAGATTCAGTCAAAAACACAAATAGTCAACACTCCTTGAAAGCTGAGAGATATGATTTGTGGATTGATTTATACCCTTACTGGGCACCAGTTGAAGTGTGAAAGGCACATGCCCAACTCCCCCCACCTCACCATTCTGATTTTTTACCTCATGCATTACAATTCAACAAGTCTACTGAAATTCCATGGGTGGACACCATGCTGTGTCGAACCTGAGTAATTACAGACCAGTTGGATTAATATCTGTGATAGGGAAAGATTTGGAATCTTTAATTAAAGCCACAATTACTAAATAGCAGCAACTGCCGCCAACGAAGTTGAAATATTTGCGCATGCACAGTCTCGGTGTTTCTTTTGTTGTTCGCTTCGGGACCCACGGGCTCTGGTGATATTGAATTGGGAATGGAGCGGGCCTTCAGGGCACACGGACTCTGGGGAAACAAAGCAGAAACAGCAGCGATAGCAAAACTACAACATTTTTACATTAATACCCAAACCAGATTTATGCGCAGAACGTTTCTGGGCAGCTTCCAGTCATTGGCAGCAGTCACTCTGTTCCTAAATATCTAGATGAAGAGAAAATAATTAGAAGCAGCCAACACAAATTTCACAAACCTGAGAAAAGAGTTCTTTGAGGATGCAACAGATCCTCAACGGTGAAGGGGGAAAATGCAGTGGATGTGATACAGGTGGACTTGCAGAAAGCCTTTGACAAGGTACCACACAGGAGACTATGGAAGGATATTCAGGAGCATGGAATTAAAGAAAGAAAAAAAGGTCTTGGATTTATATAGCGCCTTTCACAACCACCAGACGCCTCAAAGCACTTTACAGCCAATGAAGTACTCATGTAGTCACTGTTGTAATATAGGAAACGCGGCAGCCAATTGCGCACAAGCAAGCTCCCACAAACAGCAATGTGATAATGACCAGATAATCTGTTTTTGTTATGCTCATTGAGGGCTAAATATTTTCCAGGACACTAGGGATAACTCCCCTGCACGGGATCTTTTACGTCCACTTGAGAGAGCAAACGGGACCTCGATTTAACATCTCATCCAAAAGACATCACCACCTCCAACAGCACTACACTGGATGTCAGGCTAGATTTTTGTGATCAAGTCCCTGGAGTGGGACTTGAACCCACAACCTTCTGACTTAGAGGCAAGGGTGCTACCCACTGAGCCACTGGCTGACTTGGGGAAGGGTAGAAAATTGGATTAAAAACTAGAAGGGAGGAAACAGAGCGTAGTAGTTCAGGGCAGTTTCTCATACAGATACAGTAGAGAACCAAGCTGAATATAAAAAGTACAGAAGAGATCTAAAGAAGGGAATAAGAGGGCCAAAGAGAGAGTGTGAGACTAGATGAACAGCTGACATAAAAGGGAACCCAAAAGTCCTTTATAAACACATAAATAGTAATAGGGTAGTCAAAGGAAGGATGGGGGCGATTCGAGACTAAAAACCAGATCTTCTTGTGGAAGCAAAAAGGCATGTCTGAGGTATTAAATGAGTACTTTGCAGCTGTCTTTACGAGAGAAGAGGATGCTGCCAATGTAGCAACAAAGGAGGAGGCAGTTGTGATATTGGATAGGGTAAAATAGATAAAGAGGAGGTACTTAAAAGGTTGATGGTCCTAAAAGTAGAAAAGCCACCCGGTCCAGATGGGATGCATCCTCGGTTACTGAAGGAGGTAAGGGGGGAAATTGTGGAGGCTCTGGCTACAATCCTCCTTGGATGTGGAGGTGGTGCCAGAGGATTAGAGACTTGCAAATGTTACACCTCTCTTTAAAACTGGGGCGAGGGATAAACCCAGTAACTACAGGCCAGTCAGCCTAACATTGGTGATGGGGAAACATTTAGAGACAAAGGCCGTGATTTCCCCTACCTCAGTGGGTCGATGGTGGGTCCTGACCACGCAGCTGGCTCCAGCCCACTGTGTAGATTGATTTTACGTTGATTTCGCTTGTTCATTCCACCCAGCACATTTGCGGGCCAATTGAAGGAAGCGGGTCTAGTGACATCATTTGTTGATGTGCCATCAGCCGGTTTTCTTAAAGGGACCATGCGCAAATTTATTTTGACAGTTGTGCTGTCAGTGTTCTACAGCATTGCGGAGCCGCAAACACTGACAAACAAAGGTGCATGGCTGCACCCTGGCTCTCCCATCAATCCCTCCATATGCTTATTGATGGTATCACAGCATGCAGTGAGGTCCTCTTCCCTTCCAATGGGCAGAAGAGACCTCCCCAGAAGACCAACGCAACCACATTGCACATTGCGCAGAAAGGCACAAGCAGGGATGTTGTCAGGTGTACCAGGCTGCAGTGGCGCAAACCTTTCAATGTTCTCAGTAGATCATGAAATGTTACTACACAGCCACACTCAACCTCATCCTGCTGTGCCACTCATCACATCCCCATCACTCTACCTTCCCTACTCTACTCCTGCACATCCTTACTCACACCAACATACCTTGCACCGCCACCAATCCCTCTCTAGCCACATTATCACTTCCCCATCTCACTACCCACCCCTCACACTCACCCTCATCCTAATGCAGTCATACTGACTAACAACACATAAGGGTTGGCACCTGGGTATTTTACCCATTGTTCATGTAAAGTTTCTGTTAATGTGCTGTCAAACATTGAAACCTTTATTTTCAACACTTTGCATTCTTGGACAGATCTGTGTGCACCTTTGGAAGTGGCTTAGTGAGTTTTAGTGAATGGGGAGACATAACGGCACCTCCTGCAATGGTGATGAGTGTGAAAGTAATGGTTTAGGCATTGCAGGGATGCTTTATGGTGTTGGTGTGGGTTGATGCCAACCTGCCGCATCATGTGGCAACCAGAGTGTACAGCGTCAAGTGAAGTATATCTGGCCGTGGTGAGGTCATCCCTGGCATCCTGGGCAGCATTGTGGTCAGGTGCTGGTGCCCTGTGTCCCGTGCAGCATCAGTTTATTGCAGAGAAAGTTGGTGTTGTTGATGATGCTGGTGTGTCTGGTGCTGCTCGTGTTGGGGCTGATCGTGGTGGGATTCTGAAGACTAATGCTGATGTAATAGATGGCAGGTAAACTTGAGATGACAGAAGCTATCTGTCAATGGTGAGAGCGGTTGCTCCAATGAGGTGATACTGAATAGAGAGTTTACTCCAAACACTTGCAACCTGCATAAAGCTCAATCTGTCTTCCAAAGGCAGTAAACAACAGCTTTAGATCTTGGAAATTTGCAGCTGTGAACTAATCAGGTGATTCCATGGTCATACAATTCCCGCCCTCCTAATCTGACATGATCCCCAAGCAGCATGAACCTCGTGGGCGACCTTGTACAATCTGAAGGTGAGCTGAAAATACTTCTCTTCTTAGGCAGTCCCTCGGAAATCGAGGATGACTTGCTTCCACACTAAAAATTAGTTCTCAGGTGACTGATGAGTCTCTATCACAGGTGGGGCAGATTGTTGTTGAAGGGACACGTGGGTGGGATGCTTGGGTTATCATGCGCTCCTTCCGCTGTTTGTGCTTGGCTTCTGCTTGCTCCCAGTGAAGAGACTCCAGGTATTCGGCCCCTTTCCGGATGCTTCTCCTCCACGTTGGGCGGTCTTGGGCCAGGGATTCCCAGGCGTCGGTGGGGATGTTGCATACTTTCAAGGAGGTTTTAAGGGTGTCTTTGAAGCGTTTACTCTGCCTACCTGTGGCTCGCTTGCCGTGTCGGAGCTCCGAGCAGAGCGCTTGTTTTGGGAATCTCGTATCTGGCATGTAGAAGATGTGGCCCATCCAACGGAACTGATCGAGCGTGGTCAATGCTTCGATGCTGGGGATGTTGGCCTAAGCAAGAACACTGACGTTGGTGCGCCTATCCTGCCAATGGATTTGCAGGATCTTGCGGGGGCAGCTTTGGTGGTACTTCTCCAGTGTTTTGAGGTGCCTGCTGTACATAGTCCATGTCTGAAGCATATTGGAGGGCATGTATCACTATTGCTCTGTAGACCATGAGCTTGGTGCTGGGTTTGAGGTCCTGATCTTCAAAGACTGTCTTCCTCAGGCGACCGAAGGCTGCACTGGCCCACTGAAGGTAGTGTTGGACTTCGTCATCAACATCTGCCCTTGGTATGGAAAATGGTCCACATTGTCGAAGGCCTAGTCATGGATTTTGGTGGGTAGTACTGCAGATTTGTAGAGGACCTTTATCCTCCGGATGTTTAGTGCAAGGCCTATGCTCTTGTACGCTTCAGCGAAGGTTTTGACGATGATTTGGAGTTCAACCTCTGAGTGTGCACAGACGAAAGCATTGTCTGCATACTGTAATTTGATGACAGAGGAAGGGAAGACCTTGGATCTGGATTGGAGGCGACGGAGGTTGAACAATTTCCCATTTGTTGCGTAGATTAGCTCCATTCCAGCGGGGAGCTTACTGAGGATGAGATGGAGCATTGCAGCAAGGAAGATCGAGAAGAGCATTGGTGCAATGACACAGCCTTGCTTGACCCCGGTCCATACGTCAATTGTGTTGGATCCATTGGTCAGGATCACAGTTTGCATGTCGTTGTGAAGCAGGCGGAGTATGGTGACAAATTTTTGAGGCCAGACGAATTTGAGGAGGACGTTCCATAATTCCTCATGGTTGACAGTGTCGAAGGCCTTTGTGAGGTCAAAGAAGGCCAAGTACAGGGATTGGTGCTGTTCCCCGCATTTCTCTTGTATTTAACGCACGATGACGATCATGTCCATTGTGCCCCTTAGTGGGCAGAATCTGCATTGATACTCTGGGAGTAGCTCTTCAGCCACAGGGAGAAGGCGATTGAGGAAGATTCTTGCGATGACTTTCCCTGTGGCAGGCAACAGGGAAATTCCTCTACAATTACCGCAATCAGACTTATCACCTTTCTTGAAGATGGTCACGATTACGGTGTCTCTGAGATCCCCTGGCATGCTCTCCCCCTTCCAAATAAGAAAAATATGAGTTCATGTATTCGCGCCAGTGGTGCTTCTCTGCCATAGTTTAGTGCTTCGGTGGGGATTTCATCTACTCCTAAGGCCATGTTGTTCTTCATTTGTCGGATGGCCTTTTCAACCTGGGGTGGTGCTGAGGTGGTGGCGGGTAGCATCCTGCGGGATGGAGTCGAGGATATTCGCGTCGAGGATCTTCAAAGTGCTCCTTCCAGCGAGCACTGACTGCCTCTCTGTCTTTGATGAGACCTCTCTATTCGGGCAGCAATGGGTGATTGGGCCATAGGTGGTCTTGACTGTGCTAACGACTCCATGCACATCGTGGTTGTCGGCTAGCTGCTGGATCTCCTGCACTTTCAAAAGGCTTTTGACAAGGTCCCACACAAGAGATTGGTGTGCAAAATTAAAGCACATGGTATTGGGGATAATGTATTGACGTGGATAGAGAATTGGTTGGCAGACAGGAGGCAGACAGTCAGGATAAATGGGTCCTTTTCAGAATGGCAGGCAGTGATTAGTGGGGTGCCACAGGACACAGTGCTGGGACCCCAGCTTTTTACAATATACATCAATGATTTAGATGAAGGAATTGAGTGTAATATCTTCAAATTTGCAGATGACACTAAGCTGGGTGGCAGTGTGAGCTGTGAGGAGGATGCTAAGAGGCTGCAGGATGACTTGGGACAGGTTAGGTGAGTGGGCAAATGCATGGCAGATGCAGTATAATGTGAAGGCAGAATATTATCTGAATGGCGGCAGATTAGAAAAAGGGGAGGTGCAACGAGACCTGGGTGTCATGGTACATCAGTCATTGAAAGTTGGCACGCAGGTACAGCAGGCGGTGAAGAAGGCAAATGGCATGTTGGCCTTCATAGCTAGGGGATTTGAGTACAGGAATTTGAGTACAGGAGCAGGGAGGTCTTACTGCAGTTGTACAGAGCTTTGGTGAGGCCTCACCTGGAATATTGTGTTAGTTTTGGTCTCCTAATCTAAGGAAATATGTTCTTGCTATTGAGGGAGTGCAGTGAAGGTTCACCAGACCGATTCCCGGGATGGCAAGACTGACATATGAGGAGAGACTGGATCGACTGGGCCTGTATTCACTGGAGTTTAGAACAATGAGAGGGGATCTCATAGAAACATATAAAATTCTGACGGGACTGGACAAGTTAGATTCAGGAAGAATGTTCCCGATGTTGGGAAAGTCCAGAACCAGAGGTCACAGTCCAAGGATAAGAGGTAAGCCATTTAGGACCGAGATGAGGAGAAACTTCTTCATTCAGAGAATTGTGAACCTGTGGAATTTTCTACTGCAGAGAGTTGTGGATGCCCGTTCGTTAGATATATTCAAGAGGGAGTTAAATATGGCCCTTGCGGCTTAAGGGATCAAGGGATATGGAGAGAAAGCAGGAAAGGGATACTGAGGTAAATGATCAGCCATGATCTTATTGAATGGTGGTGCAGGCTCTAAAGGGCCAAATAGCCTACTCCTGCAACTATTTTCTATGTTTCTATGTTTCTATGTTTCTCCACTCACCATCTGTTCTTTAGGTCACGAGTTTTTTGTTGGACCTCGGCCTTCAGGTGTCTGTAGATCTGCTTTTTTGCTCTCAAGTGGTATTGCTGTTTCCAGTTCAAGAATGTCTTGCGCTTGTGGCTTATTAGCTCCTGGATCTCCTCGTCGTTCTCGCCAAACCAGTCTTGGTGTTTCCTGGTCGAGTGACCGAGCGTCTCTTCAAGGTACTGATTATGGAGGCCTTGCGTGCAGACCAGGCACTGTGGGCACTCTACGACTCTGGATCACTGGAAGTCATCAGGTTGGTTGTAAGGCGCTGGCTAAATAGGGCTTTCTTAGCAGGGTCTTTAAGTGCTCCAGCATTGATTTTCCTGCGGCATTGTTTCTGCTGCCGTCGCTGTTTTGGGGCTCATCATCATCATCAGCAGTCCCTCGAATCGAGGAAGACTTGCTTCCACTCTAAAAATGAGTCCTTAGGTGACTGAACTGTCCAATATGAGAACCACAGTCCCTGCCACAGGTGGGACAGACAATCATTGAAGGAAAGAATGGGTGGGACTGGTTTGCCGCACGCTCTTTCCACTGCCTGCGCTTGATTTCTGCATTCTCTCGGCGATGAGGCTCGAGGTGCTCAGCGCCCTCCTGGATGCACTTCCTCCACTTAGGGCCGTCTTTGGCCAGGGACTCCCAGGTGTCAGTGGGGATGCTGCACTTTATCAGGGAGGCTTTGAGGGTGTCCTTATAACGTTTCCTCTGCCCAGCTTTGGCTCGTTTGCCGTGAAGGAGTTCTGAGTAGAGCGCTTGCTTTCGGAGTCTCATGTCTGGCATGCGAACAATGTGGCCCGCCCAGCGGAGCTGATCAAGTGTGGTCAGTGCTTCAATGCTGGGGATGTTGGCCTGATCGAGGACGTTAATGTTGGTGTATCTGTCCTCCCAGGGGATTTGCAGGATCTTGCGGAGACATCGTTGGTGGTATTTCTCCAGCGACTTGAGGTGTCTGCTGTATATGGTCCATGTCTCTGAGTCATACAGGAGGGCGGGTATTACTACGGATTTGAGGGCCTTATCTTTGAACACTCTTTTCCTCAGCTGGTCGAAGGCTGCACTGTGGCACTGGAGGCGGGTGTTGAATCTCGTCGTCAATGTCTGCTCTTGTTGATAAGAGGCTCCAGAGGTATGGGAAATGGTCCACGCTGTCCAGGGCCGCACCGTGGATCTTGATGACTGGGGGGCAATGCTGTGCGGTGGGGACAGGTTGGTGGAGGACCTTGTCTTACGGATGTTTAGGCCCATGCTTTCGTACACCTCAGTGAATATGTTGACTATGACTTCGAGATTAGCGTCTGTATGTGTGCAGACGCAGACATCGTCCGTATACTGTAGCTCGACGACAGAGGTTGAGGTGGTCTTGTACCTGGCCTGGAGACGACGAAGGTTGAACAGGTTCCCACTGGTTCTGTAGTTTAGTTCCACTCCAGCGGGGAGCTTGTTGAGTATGAGGTGGAGCATGGCAGCGAGGAAAATTGAGAAGAGGGTTGGCACGATGACGCAGCTCTGTTTGACCCCGGTCCGGACGTGAATTGGGTCTGTAATGGATCCATTGATAAGGATCACAGCTTGCATGTCGTCGTGGAGCAGATGGAGGATGGTGAAGAATTTTTGGGGGCATCTGAAATGGAGGAGCATGCTCCTTAGGCCCTCACTGTTGACAGTGTCAAAGGCCTTTGTACGGTCAAAGAAGCCCATGTACAAGGGCTGGTGCTGTTCACTGCATTTTGCTTGCAGCTGTCGCGCTGTTAAAATCTTGTCCGTTGTGCCCTGTAGAGGACGAAATCCGCACTGTGACTCTGGGAGGAGCTCCTCAACCACAAGGAGAAGACGGTTGTGGAGGACTCTAGCGACGACTTTCCCAGTGGCTGATAGCAGGGAGATTCCTCTGTAGTTGCCGCAGTCGGACTTGTCCCCTTTTTTAAAGATGGTCACGATCACTGCATCTCTGAGATCTCCCAGCATGCTCTCCTCCTTCCAGATGAGCGAGATGAGGTCATGTATTCGCGCCAACAGTGCCTCTCCACCATACTTCAGTGCCTCAGTGGGGATTCCATCTGCTCCCGTAGCCTTGTTGTTCTTGAGCTGTCTCATGGCTTTTTCTACCTCGTGCAGGGCTGGGGTTTTGCTGAGGTGGTGGCGGGTAGTATGCTGCGGGATGGAGTCGAGGACAGTCGAGTCAAAGGCAGAGTCTCGATTGAGGAGATCTTCGAAGTGCTCCTACCAGCGGGCCCTGACTGCCTCGGTGTCCTTGATGAATGTTTCCCCATTCTTGGCCAGCAGTGGGGTGTGGCCTTGGGTGTTTGGGCCGTAGGTAGCCTTTACTGCGGTGAAGAATCCTCGCACATCATGGCTGTCGGCCAGCTGCTATATCTCCTGTGCTTTCTCCATCCACCATCTGTTCTTTAGGTTCCGAGTTTTTTGTTGGATCTCGGCCTTAAGCCCTCTGCAATGCTGCCTTGCTGCTCCCAAGTTAGGTTGTTGTTTTAGGTTCAGAAATGTCCTGCACTTGTTTCTGTGGTCCAGCAGTTCTCAGCTCCTGTCATGGCATGGGTAATTCGGACGTCCTTGCGGTCACTCGCTCGGACGATGACATAGTCTAGCAGATGCTAGTGCTTGGAGCAAGGGTGTTGCCATGAAGCCTTGTATTTGTCTCTCTGATGGAATATAAGAACATAAGAATTAGGAACAGGAGTAGGCCATCTAGCCCCTCGAGTCTGCTCCGCCATTCAACAAGATCATGGCTGATCTGGCCGTGGACTCAGCTCCACTTACCCGCCCGCTCCCCATAACCCTTAATTCCCTTATTGGTTCAAAATTTATCGATCTGCGATTTGAATACATTCAATGAGCTAGCCTCAACTGCTTCCTTGGGCAGAGAATTCCACAGATTCACAACTCTCTGGGAGAAGAAATTCCCTCTCAACTCGGTTTTAAATTGGCTCCCCCGTATTTTGAGGCTGTGCCCCCTAGTTCTAGTCTCCCCAACCAGTGGAAACAACCTCTCTGCCTCTATCTTGTCTGTCCCTTTCATTATCTTAAATGTTTCTATAAGATCACCCCTCATCCTTCTGAACTCCAACGAGTAAAGACCCAGTCTACTCAATCTATCATCATAAGGTAACCCCCTCATCACCGGAATCAGCCTAGTGAATCATCTCCGCACCCCCTCCAAAGCTAGTATATCCTTCCTTAAGTAAGGTGACCAAAACTGCATGCAGTACTCCAGGTGCGGCCTCACCAATACCCTGTACAGTTGCAGCAGGACCTCCCTGCTTTTGTACTCCATCCCTCTCGCAATGAAGGCCAACATTCCATTCGCCTTCCTGATTACCTGCTGCACCTGCAAACTAACTTTTTGGGATTCATGCACAAGGACCCCCAGGTCCCTCTACACCGCAGCATGTTGTAATTTCTCCCCATTCAAATAATATTCCCTTTTACTGTTTTTTTTTCCAAGGTGGATGACCTCACATTTTCCGACATTGTATTTCATCTGCCAAACCTTAGCCTATTCGCTTAACCTATCCAAATCTCTTTGCAGCCTCTCTGTGTCCTCTACACAACCCGCTTTCCCACTAATCTTTGTGTCATCTGCAAATTCTGTTGCACTACACTCTGTCCCCTCTTCTAGGTCATCTATGTATATTGTAAACAGTTGTGGTCCAAGCACCGATCCCTGTGGCACACCACTAACCACCGATTTCCAACCCGAAAAGGACCCATTTATCCCGACTCTCTGCCTTCTGTTCGCCAGCCAATTCTCTATCCATGCTAATACATTTCCTCTGACTCCGCGTACCTTTATCTTCTGCAGCAACCTTTTGTGTGGCACCTTATCGAATGCCACACAAAAGGTTACTGCGAACAAGGTGTTGGTTATGACAAGACCATATTCTAAGCATTTTGTCAGGAGGAGGGTACCATTGATGTTGGTTTTCCCAATCCCCACTCTGCCGATCACATCTCCCCAGAGGCCAATGTCCTTTCCAACTCTGGCATTAATGTCGCCAAGGAGGATCAACTTGTCACCCATTGGGACTCGGGCCAGGGATTGTTCAAGGCTGGTAGAATTCCTCTTTGGTCTAGTCTGTAGCTTCCAGTGTTGGGGCGTATGCACTGATGGCCATAGCACACTGGTTCCGGGCTAGGGTGAGCTGAAGGGTCATGAAGGGTTTATTCCGCAAGGGGTGTCTCTGGGAGGCCCAACTAGCTCATTTTTTATGGTGAAGCCTACCCCATGGAGGCGACGTTCTTCTTCTGGTTAAGAAAATACTTATTAATGGGCTGTTAACAAGGTGATAATGACCTGAATTGCTTCTCCTGCTGCTGCATGTCAGGTCTGTTCAGCACCGACAGACCCAACATCTGGGAAAGGCGTCTGCCGGCTGGTACACAGCGGAATCCCAACCCAGCGTCAAAAAGAAAATTATCACCCGTCCCGCCACCAAACACGCCCACTGACCCCCTGGAAAATGACCCCCAATAACACAGGACAAAATTAACTGGCTTTTGGAAAAGCATGAGCTAATAAATGAAAGTCAGAATGGATTTATTAAAGATAAATCGTGTTTGACTAACTCGATCGAGTTCTTTGATGAAGCATGGAGAGAGTTGATGAGGGTAATGTGGTTGACATTGTATATATGGCCTTTCAAAAAGCATTTGACAAAATACCACATAATTGACATGTTAGTAAAATTAAAGACCAAGGGGCTGAATTTGATGCAGGTGACACCCGCAGCTGCCGAGGATCCGCTGGAAATGTATGTTTTCTGGGCGATTCCTGCGGAACCGCCCATCTGCCGTC
Source organism: Pristiophorus japonicus (assembly GCF_044704955.1). Taxonomy (NCBI): domain Eukaryota; kingdom Metazoa; phylum Chordata; class Chondrichthyes; family Pristiophoridae; genus Pristiophorus; species Pristiophorus japonicus. The sequence goes on along the minus strand of NC_091984.1, from coordinate 77,215,004 downwards.
CAGGTTCCGCCCGGCGTGAGTTTGGTTACCGAGGGATCCGCCGGCGTGATGTCATGCCGCCCGCCGATGCCCGATGCTGCAAATTGGCCATTTTGGTCAGGGATGCTGGCCTCAGATCGACCTGCCGCCCGCCAGAAGGACCGCTCGCAAAAAGCAGGTCTGAGCTGGCCGTGAGTCGGGCAGCAGGGAGAAGGGCTCCGAGTGCTGCAGCGCTGCATATCGCGGCTATGGTGCAGATGCTGGGCCATTATGAGTGGCACTGCTGGAAAAAAGTTTGGTGGTTGTTGCTTTACTTTATTGCTGATGGTCATGTTTAATTTGGATGTGATAAAAGCGACTGAAATGTGTCCAGGCTGATGGAAACTTTCTTCTTTGACCTTGCTAAAAGACCTTCATTGAGAAGCCCAATGGCGAAGGCAAAATAATTATGAATAAGTGAAAAGTCACATTTTGTCCACCCAAGCTGATTAATTAATTCTGTGACACAGTCCTTCACTAAATTCTCAGGGAAGCACTACATATCACATAGAGGGTGCGAGGGTTAGGGTTAGAATGATTTATTGTCAGCCCGAGACAGCTGCAGACTATGAAACATTTGTGTGGGAGGAAAAGGGTATAAAGTTAAAGCTATTCGACTTTAGGGGCAGCGCAATTACAGACCAAACTGAGGAAGGACTACAGTCAATAGAACACAGCAAGAGACAAGCGCCGCAGTGACTCAGTGGCCTATCGTTGAGGTTTCAATGACTAGACTGTCACTATCGCCTTGTTAATGTATCTTTCTTTGTACTGTAAGGAAACTACTTCAAAAAATCTGTTCTGATTCATCACAAAAGACCTGTACCCTGCGTGCCTTGTTGTGATGATGGACATAAGTCTATTCTGAGAGCTGTAATTAATCTGACACATCAAAATAACCCTCACAGCACATAAAGCGTGTTGCGATGGCCTGATGACCATACCCATTATACAGTGCACACATCTGTGGATGGGAAGGTATTCCTGATAAAGCAGATGACCTGAGGGAGAGATGCATGTTTCTCACATGGTACCACACATAACGTTAAAATCAGACACTCACCAAGAAAGGGTCAACAATGTGAGTGTACTTACAAGTGCACAATAACAAAGGTTACATAACATTATTATATTTACAAACATTTACACCACCAACACCCACCCCACCACCGGCACCACCACCGGCACCATCACCTCTCTTCCCCCCCACCCCCCCCACCCAGCTTCCCCCCGAAGCAATGCCCAAGCTCCTCTTCCTCATCCTGTCTACATCACAGCGTCCCGCTCCCCTGCCCCTCACTGCCTCTGGATGATGAGCTTGTGCAGGAGGGCAGTGGGATGTCTGCAGACGTGTGCGTCTTGGTGAGAAGGCAGGGGGTACGCCGAAAGTAACGAGTTCCACATTCTCACCACTCTTTGGGTAAAGAAATTTCTTCTGAATTCCCTATTGGATTTCTTGGTGACTATCGTATATTGATTGCCTCTAGTTGTGCTCTTCCCCACAAGTGGAAACATTCTCTCTGTATCTACTCTATCAAAACCTTTCATAATTTTAAAGACCTCTATTAGATCACCCTTCAACCTTCATTTTTCAAGAGAAAAGAGACCCATCCTGTTCATCCTTTCCTGATATGTATACCCTTGCATTTCTGGTATCATCCTTGTAAATCTTCTCTGCACCATCTCCAGTGCCTCTATATCCTTTTTTTTAAATGCCTACCAGAACTGTACACAGTACTCTCAGTGTGGTGTAACCAAGGTTCAATACAGGTTTAGCATAACTTCCCTACTTTTCAATTCTATACCTCTAGAAATAAACCCCAGTGCTTGGTTTGCTTTTTTTACGACCTTGCTACTTTTAGTGATTAGTGTATTTGTACTCCGAGATCCCTTTGTTCCTCTACCCCACCTAGACTCGCACCCTCCAAGTAATAAGTGACCTCCCTATTCTTCCTACCAAAATATAATACCTCATATTTATCTGTGTTGAACTTAATTTGCCAATTATATGCCCATTCTTTATTAATGCCCAAAGTTTATTAATGTCCTCCTGTAATTTGTTGTAATCCTCCTCAGTATTGACTATCCCCAACCCCCAATTTGGTGTCATCTGCAAATTTAGAAATTGTGTTTTTGATTCCAAAATCTAAATCGTTAATGTGAATTGTGAACAACAGTGGTTCCAGCACTGATCGTTGTGGAACACCACTGCCTACCTTCTGCCACTGTGAATAGCTACCTTTTGCCCCTCATCTCTGTTTTCTGTCTTGAAGCCAGCTAGCTATCCATTCCGCTACTTGTCCCCTGACTCCGCATTCTCTGACCTTGTGCATCAGTCTATTATGTGGTACCTTATCAAAGTCTTTTGAAAATCTAGATAAATTACATCTACTGCATTACCATTGTCTACTCTCTCTGTTACCTCTTCAAAAAATTCAATGAGGTTGGTCAAGCAAGACTTTGCCTTTTGAAATCCATGCTGACTATCCATTACTATATTTTTGGTTTCTAGAAGTTCTTCTATTTTCTCCTAGGGATTCGATTATTTTTCCTATCACCAATGTTAAGCTGACTTTGACAAGTTCACAAGACATTAAAAGCAGCATCTCAAGTGGATAAGTCCAGAAAAAAACGGATAGAATATTGGGTTTATTCCAAGAGATATAGAATATAAAAGTTGAGATGTAATGGTGAATCTATCGCCCAGAAATTGCGGTTGGAGGCTTTCCACGGGCAGATGCCTCCGACCGCAATAATTTCTACAAAACTACCTGATGGTCCTGGAGACTCGGCAACTTGCAGTCCTGGGGCTCTATGCAAAGGCCAGTGTAGTGGCCACATATCACAGGATCATACAGGTTCCCTTTGGATTTCTGGGATCACGTGGGCTGGCCCAACCTATCAGAGTAGGGGGATCCTCATTCATACTTCTGGTAATTCCGGAGCTGGCGCAAGTATGAATGGGAATACTCCCAGATACACAGAAATGTTGTAAATAAATTTTAAAAACACATTACATATTTAAAATTAATTAGAATGCAATTTAATTAAATATTTTATGCAAAAAGAAATTGCAGGGGAATTTTTAAAAATATGTTTTAACAGAGCTAAAAAAAAAACTTACCTTAATGGACAGGGTTTTTAATATATAAATTAATTATGACATTTTATTTTTCTATTTTTTCAAACTCTTACACTGGTAAAAAAAAGCAGTCTTTACGTCTGCTTTTACCAACTTAAGAATTTGAAGGACATTCACTGGACAGGAGTTGGGCAAATAGCCCAATTCTCTGCCCGCGGAAGCCCTTTTTCTCCGCATGCATGCGATCTGTCAAGAGATTTTTTGACACATCGCAAGCGCCGGGTTTAGGCGGATTCACATACCTAAACCCGGAACTTGCGGAGACCTCACGGGCACGTGCGCACTTCGTACCCGCCCGTGGGGAGCGCAATTTCAGGCCATATATAAAATCTTAATAAGACCACAGTTAGAGTACTATGCGCATTCTTCGCTTCCACAACATAGGGAGGATGTTGAGACAATGGAGAATCACTAGGATGCTGCCTGGTATGAGGAAATACAAATATGCAGTAAGACTAGAAAAATTGGGACTGTTTTCATTAGAACAGAGGAGATTATGGGATGATTTTCTAGAGATGTTTAAAATTATGGAGGCATAGGACAGACTGTTTCTAATCATTGAAGGGTCGAGAATGAGAGGATATTGATATAAGGTTAAATGTAAGTGATTTAGGACAGAGAGATGAGAAACTTCTATATGCAGAAGATCGCGACACTGTGGAATGCACTACCAGAGTTACTAATTGGAGCGGAGGCCATGCCAAGAATCACAAATGTTAGATAGGTATTGAAGGAAAGGAGATAAAGGGATATGGGAACATGGCGGGCACAGGATTAGGACTTCTGCCCATGTGTAAATAAACACCAACATAGATTAATCGGGGAAAATGACCTGTTGCTGAGTTGCAATTTTTTAATTCTATATAATCACTAGGTGAAATAACCAAGCCATAACCACTGATATATAACCATAATAATAATACCTTCTCCCTCAGAAAACTTCACACCCCAATATCTTCCTCCCTCAGAAACTTGTCAAATCCTTCTTAAAGAACTATGACACACCCACACTTACTGTATTCACCTATAACCTGTCCTGGGAGGACAGACACACCAAAGTTAGTGTCCTCGACCAGGCCAACATCCCCAGCATTGAAGCACTGACCACACTTGATCAGCTCCGCTGGGCAGGCCACATAGTTCGCATGCCAGACACGAGACTCCCAAAGCAAGCGCTCTACTCGGAACTCCTTCACAGCAAACGAGCCAAAGGTGGGAAGTGGAAACGTTACAAGGACACCCTCAAAGCCTTCCTGATAAAGTGCAATACCTCCACTGACATCTGGTAGTCCCTGGCCAAAGACAGCCTTAAGTGGAGGAAGTGCATCGGGAGGGCACTGAGCACCTCGAGTCTCATCGCCGAGAACATGCAGAAATCAAGCACAGGCTGCGGAAAGAGCATGCTGCAAACCAGTCCCATCCACCCCTTCCCTCAACGCCTGTCTGTCCCACCTGTGACAGAGACTGTGGTTCTCGTATTGGACTGTTCAGCCACCTAAGAACTCATATTAAGAGTGGAAGCAAGTCTTCCTCGATTCCAAGGGACTGCCTATGATGATTCCATCCAGTGACAGCTTGACTCAGTTAGTAGCACACTTGACTCTGAGCCAGAAGATTATATGTTCAAGCCCCACTCCAGGACTTGAGCATATAATCTGGCACTTCGATCCAGTACTAGCTCTTGCATTGGCAGTGGTGCTGTCTTTCAGATGAGACCTGAAAGTTAACCCATAGCACTATTTGAAGAAGAGCTGAAAGTTTTACAGGTGTTCCGGCCAACATTTCTCCCTCAACAAGCATCACTAAAACTGATCACTTGGTTGTTCATTCCTTTGCTGTTTGTAGGACCTTGCTGCGTGCAAATTTAGCTACTGTGTTTATCTGTATAACAACAGTTATTGCACATCCATTGGTTGTAAGCATCTTGAGGAAGTGACACGCTGCTATATATAAATAGTCCATCTCATTATCACAAAATATGTCCTACTCATGGTGTAGACATGCCTTGAGCTGCCTGACTTATGTGCCTAGCGCAGCACATATCATGTGAAATGATGTCTGCCATTTATGAGACTATTAACTAAATGTATCTAAATCAGCTTTCAACCTACTAATTTCCTCCCTGTTGCCAGCCTTTGTGCACATTTTCTATCATCCGCAAATTTAATAATAGTACCTTTGATGTCCTCTCCGGACTATTAATAAAAATAATGAGCAGCAAAGGTCCCAGTACAAAGCACCTGGGGAACTCCATTTAATCCTCTTATAATTATCACTGTTTTCAACCAATTGTTTCCTATTTTACTAATAATGCCTAAACCTCAGCAAGGTGAATGCTATGATTAACGTTTGTCAATTAACCCTAGTTATTTGCTGCAATGTTCTATCCATCTAGTCAGAGCATGCATCTGAAAATATAATTGATAAAAAGGGTGCAGTTGAAACTCTCCCATGATCACAGTCCTTACCCTATATAAGATTGGACTTTGAGGATAGATACAATTTTGTTCATTTAGTTAGTGTGTTTGTGGGCTGTACAGACCCATCCAAATGGAAATTAGGTCAACATTTAAATATTTGGTGAACCACTCTCATTTCAATTGTTTTGGGATTTAGCACTCATCACTAACTGTTTCAACCTAATGCTTCAAACCTGCTTTGGTGCCTATAAATAATTACAAGATAAAATCTGACAATATCAAGAGGCTATTTTTCTCCAAAATCTCATCTCAGTACTTAGTTCGAGACTTGCCTTAATGACCTTATGATCCAGATCAAAAAAATGTAATTCTCTTTGTGTCCCAGTGTCACTGTTATTGATCTTTGTTCACAAGCTGGCCTCTTCCTTTCTGCAACTCGAATCTAATGTTCTCCACTTAATGCTTCCAATAACACTGAGTAAATTGATGCTCTTTAGGAAAATTATAGTTTTAGAGCCAAATTATTATTTTGTATGGTCTTAAGGCAATCTTATATTAACATTTATATACTAAAATTACATTCCTTTTGAACTTCTGTAATTACATAATCATTTTTTTAAACATAATTTGCATTTTATTAAAATAATCTACTTGCTGATTGTTTCCCTCAGAGAATTTATGGGATAATTTTGAATGAATTAAATTGACGAGGAGTTCGGTAGAAAATGAATACAACTGCAGGCAATTTTGTTTTATCGCCGAGAATATGTTTACCTGTAAAGATAATTTGAATGCAGGGCCTTTTTTGAACTAATGAGCAACACAGAGAAGCTTTTAAAAGCTCTACATAATGAGGTGCCCTGAAAAATGCTGATCTATGTAAAAATCAACAATGTGATGAAGGAACGAGCAGAGCAGACATCTACTTTACAATGGAATACAAGAACAGATTGAAAAGATACTTTTGAGCTCTGATATTAACTTCACACTGTCGTGGCTAAGTACAATAGTTGATACTTGGTGCCTTAAGATACAACTCCATTTATGGAATTTTTTAGATTCAGTCTGTAAAATCCAGATAACAAAAATGATGTTAAGATGATTACTTCAAATCAAATTTGGATCTATTTTGCTTTACTCTCTATGTTGTGGAAAAAAAGATTGAATGATTTCCACCAATAGCTATGTGCATAATGATACATATTCAAAAAGGAAAATGTCCACTCAGTATGGAATTATAAATCCCATTTTGCATTTTCATGTATATTTATAAGATCTGTAACCAAATTTGCTTTAAAGATGGAAATTGCCATTTCAAATGCTGAAAAAATTAGATGTAAGAGCATTTGGGGGCGAAATTGCCCCGCACCCCATTTGGAGGCGGTAACCTTCCGGGGCTGGGACATTTATCGCCCGGCCCGGAGGTTCCACCCCCGGCACAGAATTCGGCCCTTCCACCAGTCAACGGAGGCGGAGCACAATTTGAGGTGCTCCGTGTCATGGAGGGGCGTTCCCCCGGTGGTAGAGCAGCACTGAGTCCAGCGCCGCACTCTGGAGCTCAGTGCCCCACTGGCAACGTCAGCGCTACGGGGAAGGCCTCTGCACGCTCTGGGCCACTAGGGATGCCCTCGACTGGGCCAAAAGAATGGCATCTATAATGGATAACCCATTCAAGGCGAGGGCCACCATTGTCGGGCCGACAGAAAAATATGGCAGCCACAGCGGTGGATGTCCGCCCGTTGACAGAATTACAGCTCATACAACCACATAGTATACCACAGTCACTCATATGAGGACTGATGTCATCAGCCTCTGAATGGTCATCATGTGCATCATGGTATCTGTACACATTCTTCATTTGACATATCTAACTCATCTCTTTACTCTCCCACAGGTCCATCAAGAGTTCCCCCCCACTGTCCAGCTGGAAGAGGAAGACAACTCCTCAGAGGAGCCTCCAGCACCATCACCAGACATAAACACACCCAGCACCAGCGCAGATACGCACGCCATGGTGGGTCCCTCACGAGATAGAGTATAGTGTTGTCACTTAGTCTGTCACAAGCCACAAGTGAGCAAGAACAGATGTTGGAGATAGGGACAGCCAGTGAGGAGTCCTCGCTGGAGGGCAAAGGATGCTCCCAGCTCTTCTCAGCTGCATGCAGACACTCAACCTTGGGGACCATCGAGAGGAGGTGCAGGAAGATGTGCAGGAGGCTCTGACAGGTTTTGTAACCGCGATGTTCTGCAAATGTTCAGTGAATGGAGGAGTCCATCTCCAACATGAGCATCACCATGTCGCAGGCGATGGCGACTGTAGGCTCTTCTGTGGATTGGATGGCCACCTGCATAGAGCAGCTAATGCACCACTCACAGGAGCACATGCTATCTATGAAGCATAGATGGCAGAGGCTCAAAGATCTCCTCTTTAGGAGGGAAGTCAGCGTAGATGTGGGTCCTCATGGTCCCACTGCTGTGCAGCAAGGTGCTCTCCAGTTCCTTGCTAGCAGGGAAGTGTGGATGATGGTGAGAGGGAACATGGAAGTGTGAGTTCCTCACAAAGTGCTTACACTTCTCCCCTACTGCTACCCCCTCAGTCAGAACCCCAGCTGCCTGTTCAGATAGCGATGGTCGAGAATGCCCCCACAGTCGCAGGCTCCAAAACCCAGAGGACGTCCACCAAGAATGTCCAAGCAGTCGCAGCAGGGAAGTGAGGACTCTGCCTCTACCACTGCTGAAGCCGCAAGGGTAGCACCTCATAGAAGCATGTGGAAGAGAAAAGTGACATACAAGTCGATTCTCAAGGGTAGCCAATTGGGTGTTTTATTCAACGTTAATGTCAAGTCTCCGTTAATGAGATCTCAACCATAAAAATCTTTATTTTCAACACTTACCAGTCTTAGACAAATTTGTGTGAACCTTTGGAAGCGACAGTGAGTTGGAGTGAATGGTGAGACGCAACAGTACCTCCAGCAATGGTGGTCAGTGTGCAAGGAATGGCTTGGTCATTGTAGGAATCCTTTATGGTGTTGCTATGGGGTGCTGCCAACCTGGCGCATGTGGTAGCCATATGGGTGTACTGCATAAAGTTATGTAAATTTGTCCATGATAAGGCCATCCCTGGCCTTCCGGGCAGCAATGTGATCGGGTACTGATGGGTTCTGGATCACAGGTTTCTCCAGCTCCAGCTCCTCTTCATCCTCCAGCTAATGCTCCTCCTCATCATCCTCTGAAGCGGCTGTGCGCTCAGTGCCTTGCTCCTCATGCAGCGCTAATCCTCACTGCTGCACTATGTTGTGCAGGGCGAGCAGACCATGACGATTCTGGAGACCCTGAGTGGTGTGTACTGAGGGGCTCCTCCATATCTGTCAAGGCATCTGAAGCACATTTTCAGCATGCCTATTTTCTGCTCTATGACACATTTGGTGCAAATGTGGCTTTCATTTATCTCTCCTCATCCTCAGTACTTGGCCTTCTCAAGGGGGTATGAGCCACGTCTTCAGTGTCTCCAAGCAGCCAGCCGGAAAGTTTGTTTAGAGGAGCGAAGAGCTGAGGGATGGTGGACTGGCGAAGGATGAAAGAGTCATGGCAGCTGCCAGGGAATCTGGTGCACACATGCATGATGATCATTCTATGTTTGCAGACCAGCTGCACCTTGAGGGAGTGGAAGCTCTCCTGGTTGACAAAGACGCCTGGGTGATGATGGGTGCCCTGATGGCCACACATGTGCACAGTCGATGATGCCCTGCACCCGTGGGAAGCCAACCAAAGTAGCCAAGCCGAGCGCCTGCTCAGTAACACTGGCTTCATCAGTGGCAAAGTTGATGTAATTGACTAACTTGTCACAGAGGGCATTGGTGACCTGTGTGATGCATCTCTGTGGGTGGCCGACTGCGAGATGCCGCAAATATCTGCTGCAGATCCCTGGAAGGAGCTTGAGACAAAGAATTTGAAAATGCTGGTGACTTTGACAGTGTTGTGTATGCAATAATTCAATAGACTGGATACTGTAAACTCTGAACAGGTACAAACATGGCTCTACTTTATTAGGGCCCAAAGTGATTACATTACAAGATAGCTGGCCTTTTACACCTGGGCCGCACACACGTGCACACAGCCCAAAATGATCTTCGACAGTGGCACAACCTTGTGGCTAGTAAATCCAAGCATACATACATGACAATATCCCCCTTTAAGATATTAGTAACAGTCTTTTTACAAATTGAGACGGTCCGGGGTTTTCCACTCCCGAGTTGAACGTCTCAGTTCAACTCCAGCCTTGGACGAGCGTTCTGAGTCTGTTATGACTGGGGCTGGGTAGCCGATCTGATGGAAGTGGTAATGACCATGTCAGGGATTGAAAGTCCAGATTCATTGACCATGTCAGTGATTGATAGTTCAGATTCATTGATGACAGCGGAGTCCTCTGATTGGTCACTGATGGTATCTTCCTCAGACTGTTCCGGTTCATCTGTGTGCCGCAGCTTTATCTGATCAACATGTTTCCTGCATGTCTACCCGTTCTTGAGCTTAATGATAAACACTCTGTTACCCTCCTTGGCCATAACAGTACCGGCGATCCATTTGGGACCTTGACCACAATTCAGTACATACACAGGATCATTGATAGAAATGTTGCATGACGCAGTAGCACGATCATGATACCCTTGCTGACTTTGACGTCAGTATTCGACACAATTATTCAAGTCAGGATGGACAAGACAGAGCCTGGTCTTGAGACCTCTCTTCATCAATAGTTCAGCAGGGAAGACCCCGATAAGCGTATGGGGACTTGCAATATGCGTGACAAGCGAGTTTGCAGTGAACCTTGAGTTACACGTTTCATACTCTGCTTGATGGTTTGGACCACATGCTCTGCTTGACCATTAGATGCGGGTTTGAATGGTGCTGACCTCACATGTTTGATACCATTGAGTGTCATGAACTCTTGAAACTCCATATTGGTGAAGCAAGATCCGTTGTTGATAACAACGATGTCAGGCAGACCATGAGTGGCAAACATGACACGAAGGCTCTCAATGGTAGCTGTGGATGTATTGGATGACATGATTATACACTCTATCCACTTGGAATATGCATCCACCACAACTAAAAACATCTTTCCCAGGAAGGGACCTGCAAAGTCGATGTGGATCCTGGACCATGGTTTGGACGGCCACGACCACAGACTCAGCAGCGATTCTGCTGATGCTTTACTTATCTGCATGCAAGTGTTGCACTGATGCACACACGATTCCAGATCAGAGTCAATTCCAAGCCACCATACATGCGACCTGGCAATGGCTTTCATCATGACAATACCGGGATGAGTGCTGTGTAGATCATGCACAAATTTCTCTCTGTCTTTCTTGGGCATAACAACACGATTACCCCACAGTATACAATCTGATTGAATGGATAGTTCGTCTTTGCGACGGATGTAAGGTTTGGTCTCCTCACACATTTGCTTGGGTATGGCAGACCAATCACCATTAAGGATACAACGTTTCACAATCGTTAATATCAGGTCCTGGTTGATCCAGGTCTTAACTTGTTGGGCCGTGACAGGGGTTCCTTCACTTTCAAAAGCATCCATGACTAACAGTAGGTCTGCAGGTTGTGGCGTTTCCACCTCCGGTGTGGGCAATGGCAGACGGTTCAATGCATCGGCACAATTCTCAGTGCCAGGTCTACGGCGAATGACATAATCATAGGCAGATAATGTCAGCACCCATCTCTGGATGCGGGATGATGCATTGGTATTGATGCCTTTGTTTTCCGAAAATAATGAAATGAGTGGCTTGTGATCTGTTTCCAGTTCAAACCGAAGACCAAACAGGTACTGATGCATCTTTTTAACCCCATACACACAGGCTAGTGCTTCTTTCTCTACCATGCTGTCGGCTCTTTCTGCCTTTGACAAACTTTTTGAAGCTTATACAACAGGTTGTAATTTGCCCGACTCATTAGCTTGTTGGAGCACACAGCCAACTCCATATGACGAAGCATTACAGGCCAATACTAGATGCTTACATGGATCATAATGTACCAGCAGCTTGTTAGAGCAAAGCAGATTAGTAGCTTTCTCAAAAGCTCTATCTTGAGACGCACCTCAAACCCAGTTGTCCCTTTTCTTAGCAGCATGTGCAGTGGCTCTAATAAGGTGCTCAATCTAGCTAAGAAATTACCAAAGTAGTTGAGTAGACCAAGGAACAAATGCAGCTCCGTCACATTCTGAGGCTTGGGTGCATTTTCGATGGCCTTGGTTTTCAAGTCCGCAGGCCTGATACCGTCAGCAGCAATTTTCCTCACCAGGAATTCGACTTCCGGTGCCATGAAGATGCACTTCGAGTGTTTCAGTCTGAGTCCCACTTTGTCCAGACAATGTAGAACCTCTTCCAGGTTGTTCAGATGTTCAGCGGAGTCACGACCTGTGACCAGTATGTTATCTTGGAACACGACGGTTCTGGGAACAGACTTCAGTAGACTCTCCATGTTCCTTTGAAATATGGCTGCAGCCGAGCGAATTCCAAAAGAGCAGCTGTTGTAGATAAACAGTCCATTATGAGTGTTGATGCACATAAGTTTCTTCGACGTGTCGACCAGCTCCTGTGTCATGTAGCCGACGTCAAATCCAGTTTTGTGATCAACTTCCCCCCGGCTAGCGTTGCAAACAGGTCATCAGCCTTCAGTAATGGGTATTGATCCTGTTTCAAAACTCGGTTGATCGTAACCTTGTAGTCGCCATAAATCCTGACAGTGCTATCACTTTTCAACACGGGAACAATGGGGCTGGCCCATTCGTTAAATTCGACCGGTGATATGATCCCTTCACGCTGGAGTCTGTCCAGTTCGATTTTGACCTTCTCCCTCATCATATATAGAACTGCCCGAGCTTTATGATGGACGGGTCTTGCATCCGAGTCCACGTGGATCTGCACCTTGGCTCCCGTGAAATTGCCGATATCTGGTTCAAACAACGAGGGGACCTTTCACAGCACTTGAGCACATGGAGTATCCTCCTCCGATGACAACGCTTTGATCTTGTTCCAGTTCCATTTGATTTTTTCTAACCAGTTCCTGCAGAACAGCGTTGGACAATTGGCTGGAACAATCAACAAAAGTAAATCGTGAACCGCACCATCATACGACACCTTGATTAATGCACTGCCGATCACTGTTATGAGTTTTTTAGTGTACGTACGCAACTTGGCATTGACTGGACTCAACTTAGGCCTCACAGCCTTAGTATTCCACAGCCTGTCGAATGTCCTCTGGCTCATTATTGATTGACTCGCACCCATGTCCAATTCCATCGAAACGGGCGCATCATTAAGTTTTGCATTAATCATTATCAAGTTGGCTCTTTGTTAGGAACGAATACAGTCTATACACTTCCTCCTCTGGTATCTCGGATTGCATATCCAGATCCACGCTAGACTGGTCATCATCCTCCACGTGGTGTGTCGCAGCACACTGGCTCAGTTGTGGACACATGCGCTGGAGATGCCCCACTCTCAAACAGCCTTTACAAATATACTGTTTAAACCGACACTGATGATGCCGATGATTTCCCCCACAACACCAACATGGTGATATTGGACTCATTCCCGTTGGCGGACTTTGAGCAGCCACACGTTTCGCGAATGCAGTCGGGTAGGCCCTGCCATATGCAGCTCTGCCAAATGACGATACTATCTTGTTTACAGTATTTGCCGAGTTCCGATTTTTCAATGATATCTGCTTTAAGCTTTTGTCGGTCGTCATGCATGATTGGGCAATCGTGATGGCCTTGCTCAAATCCAGCGTCTCCGTCGCCAGTAGCTTACGCAGGATCACCTCGTGGTTGATGCCGATTACAAAGAAGTCCTACAGCATGTCTGCCAATGCAGTTTCGAAGTTACATGGTCCAGCTAGACAGCTTAGGTTGGCAAAGAATTCCAATATATCCTGGCCCTCAGAACGAACGTGCGTATAGAATCGATATCTTGAGATGATGATGCCTTCATCTGGTTTGAAATGGTCACACAATGTTTCATAGTCCTTGACCGTTGGACTTAAGGGCAAGAGGAGATTCTTTATGAGTCCATAAATTTTCGGACTGCAAACCGTGAGGAGCACCACCCGGCACCGAACTGCGTCTGCCTCTTTCTCCATTTTGTTGGCCACGAAGTACTGGTTCAAGCAGGCTACAAAGTCTGCCCAATCTTCTCCCTCCACAAATCGCTCCAGACTTCAAATTGGGCTCATCTTTGCATGCGAAGGTTCTTGTTACCTCGTTGCCAAATGTTGTGTATGCAATAACTCAATGGACTGAATACTGTAAACTCTGAACAGGTACAAACCTCGCTCTACTTTATTCGGGCCCAAAGTGATTACATGGCTGGCCTTTTATACCTGGATCGCACACACGTGCGCACAGCCCAAATGACCTCCGACATTGGCGCCACCTGGTGGCAAGTAAACCTAAACATACATACATGACAGACAGCCATTGGTAAGGTGTGTCCACCAAGTCCTCTGGGCTGCAGTCCTTGCTCCAGCAATGTGCAAATGTCTGCGATGACCTGGCGCGATAGCCTGAGCCTCCATTGGCACGACTGCTCCGACATGTTGAGGAAGCCCATCCTCTGCCTGTATACCTATGATGGGGGTATTGTCACCGGTGTGGTGCAGCCCTGCGCTAATGCCCTCTGTCCTGTGAGGCATCAGGTCTTTGAGGAGAAGGTTGGTGGTATTGTTGTTGGTGTTGATGGTGTGCCTGGTGCTGCTGGTGTTGGGGTTCATCATGCTCCGATTCTGAGGACCAAGGTGAGACAATATAAATGGCATCCATGTCAGGTCAAGTAGAGATGACAGAAGCAGTCTGTCAGTGATCCGATAGGTTCTACCAATGACACTGGATGGCGACTTTGGTGGAAACACTTGCAGTCTGTAGAAAGCTCAATCTGTGCTGGGAATGCAGTCAGCAACAGCTTTGGCCTGAGGAAAGTGATCAGCTCAGGTGGGAGTTTTATTGTACTAATCAGCTGAGCAATGGCCACTCAACTCCAGTCTCAGGTTGAAAGTCGTGGCTCCCGAGCAGCGTGAATTCCGTGGTCATGAAGGGAAATTTGAAATGTAGGCTAAAAAAGCACATAATGGTCTGCCAACAAGCTGATAATAATTTGAATCAGGTCGCCCGTGTTGTGTATCTGTAAAGCATACACTCCAATGTTCCGCCACCAGGGAGCACATCTCCTGAAGTCCCAAGGGATCCCAGCATTCCTTGGGAGCACTCTATATAAGCCGGCCCCTAAGGCCTGTTCCTCACTCGGCAGTGGCTTAATAAAGACTGAGGTCACTGTTACTTTAACCTCCCTGTGTGCAGTCTCATCTGTATTAGGAACACAATAACTGGCAACGAGAATACAAATCCAACGCAAAGATGCAGCAAACTGTGGGCATCCTGGAGAAGTTTTCGGAGGGTGAAGACTGGGAAGCCTTTGTCGAACGGCTAGACCACTACTTTGTAGCCAACGAGAAGGAAGCGCTGCAAAAAGGAGAGCAGTCCTCCTCACGGAGCACCGACCTATAGCCTCATGAAGAATCTTCTGGCTCCGGTGAAACCCACAGATAAGTCGTATGAGGAGCTGTGTACACTGGTTCGGGAGCATCTTAACCCGAGGCAGAGTGTGCTGATGGTGAGGTATCGGTTCTACACGTGCCAGCGATCTGAAGGTCAGGAAGTGGCGATCTACGTCGCCGAGCTAAGGCGACTTGCAGGACAATGTGAGTTTGATGGCTACCTGGAGCAGATGCTCAGAGACTTTGTTGTACTGGGCATTGGCCACGAGACCATCCTATGAAAACTTTTGACTGTAGAGACACTGACCCTCAGTAAGGCCATTGCGATAGCACAGGTGTTTATGTCCACTAGTGCAAACACCAAACAAATCTCTCAACTCACAAGTGCTAGCAATGTTCATAAATTAACTGGAACTGTGTGTGCGAGCGGAAATGTACAGGGCAGTCATCACGAGTCTGCAACTTCCAGCAGGCCTCAGGTGACCCAGATGACTCAGAGTCCGTAACAAAGGATGAATGCAAGGCATTTCACACCTTGTTGGCATTGTGGAGGCTCAAAGTGCAATAAAAAGGCAAGCCTGAAAGCTCGGTGCCTCAATGCGAGGAGTATTCGGAACCCAGGAGAGGGCTCTGAGCTAGTTAGAGTGGGCGAGAGCTCAGATGAACAGGATACCAAGAAAGAATGCAAAAGGCAGGAGGCAACAGAGCAGAGGAGCACTGGGGTAAGTGTAAACCACAAGGTGATAGGAAGGGACAATATGTATGAAGATAAAGGGGCTGCAGGAGGGGTCAAAACTAAAAATCATGGTTTAAAAACTAGTATTAAAACACTCTACCTAAATGCACGCAGCATTCGAAATAAAGTAAATGAGTTGACGGCACAAATCATTACAAATGGGTATGATTTGGTGGCCATTACAGAAACGTGGTTGCAGGGTGGCCAAGACTGGGAATTAAACATACAGGGGTATCTGACAATTCGGAAAGATAGACAAGAAGGGAAAGGAGGTGGGGTAGCTCTGTTAATAAAGGATGATATCAGGGCAGTTGTGAGAGACGATATTGGCTCTAATGAACAAAATGTTGAATCATTGTGGGTGGAGATTAGAGATAGTAAGAGGAAAAAGTCACTGGTGGGCGTAGTTTATAGGCCCCCAAATAAGAACTTCATGGTGGGGCGGACAATAATCAAGGGAATAATGGAGGCATGTGAAAAAGGAACGACAGTAATCATGGGGGATTTTAACCTACATATCGATTGGTCAAATCAAATCGCACGGGGTCGCCTGGAGGAGGAATTCATAGAATGCATACGGGATTGTTTCTTAGAACAGTATGTTACAGAACCTACAAGGGAGCAAGCTATCTTAGATCTGGTCCTGTGTAATGAGACAGGAATAATAAACGATCTCCTAGTAAAAGATCCTCTCGGAATGAGTGATCACAGTATGGTTGAATTTGTAATACAGATTGAGGGTGAGGAAGTAGTGTCTCAAACGAGCGTACTATGCTTAAACAAAGGGGACTACAGTGGGATGAGGGCAGAGTTGGCTAAAGTAGACTGGGAACACAGACTAAACGGTGGCACAATTGAGGAATAATGGAGGACTTTTAAGGAGCTCTTTCATAGTGCTCAACAAAAATATATTCCAGTGAAAAAGAAGGGCAGTAAGAGAAGGTATAACCAGCCGTGGATAACCAAGGAAATAAAGGAGAGTATCAAATTAAAAACCAATGCGTATAAGGTGGCTAAGGTTAGTGGGAAAATAGAAGATTGGGAACATTTTAAACGACAGCAAAGAATGACTAAGAAAGCAATAAAGAAAGGAAAGATAGATTACGAAGGTAAACTTGCGCAAAACATAAAAACGGATAGTAAAAGCTTTTACAGATATATAAAACGGAAAAGAGTGACTAAAGTAAATGTTGGTCCCTAAGAAGATGAGAAAGGGGATTTAATAATGGGAAATGTGGAAATGGCTGAGACCTTAAACAATTATTTTGCTTCGGTCTTCACAGTGGAAGACACAAAAACCATGCCAAAAATTGCTGGTCACAGGAATGTGGGAAGGGAGGACCTTGAGATAATCACTATTACTAGGGGGGTAGTGCTGGACAGGCTAAAGGGACTCAAGGCAGACAAGTCCCCTGGTCCTGATGAAATGCATCCCAGGGTATTAAAAGAGATGGCGGAAGTTATAGCAGATGCTTTCGTTATAATCTACCAACATTTTCTGGACTCTGGGGAGGTACCAGCGGATTGGAAAGCAGCTAATGTAATGCCTCTGTTTAAAAAAGGGGCAGATAAAAGGCAGGTAACTATAGGCCGGTTAGTTTAACATCTGCAGTGGGGAAAATGCTTGAAGCTATCATTAAGGAAGAAATAGCGGGACATCTAGATAGGAATAGTGCAATCAAGCAGACGCAACATGGATTCATGAAGGGGAAATCATGTTTAACTAATTTACTGGAATTCTTTGAGGATATAATGAGCATGGTGGATAGAGGTGTACCGATGGATGTGGTGTATTTAGATTTCCAAAAGGCATTCGATAAGGTGCCACACAAAAGGTTACTGCAGAAGATAAAGATACGTGGAGTCAGAGGAAATGTATTAGCATGGATCGAGAATTGGCTGGCTAACAGAAAGCAGAGAGTCGG
Source organism: Pristiophorus japonicus (assembly GCF_044704955.1). Classification (NCBI taxonomy): domain Eukaryota; kingdom Metazoa; phylum Chordata; class Chondrichthyes; family Pristiophoridae; genus Pristiophorus; species Pristiophorus japonicus. Next base: position 77,197,196 of record NC_091984.1, on the reverse strand, counting down.
GATAAATGGGTCCTTTTCGGGTTGGAAATCGTGGTTAGTGGTGTGCCACAGGGATCGGTGCTTGGACCACAACTGTTTACAATATATATGGTGACCTGGAATAGGGGATAGAGTGCAGTGTAACAAAATTTGCAGATGACACAAAGATTAGTGGGAAAGCGGGTTGTGTAGAGGACACAGAGAGGCTGCAAAGAGATTTAGATAGGTTAAGCGAATGGGCTAAGGTTTGGCAGATGGAATACAATGTTGGAAAATGGGAGGTCATCCACCTTGGAAAAAAAAACAGTAAAAAGGAATATTATTTGAATGGGGAGAAATTACAACATGCTGCGGTGCAGAGACACCTCTGGGTCCTTGTGCATGAAACTCTTTTGAGTTTACCTGCAAAAACATAAACATTAAAACATTGCCACCCGACCTGGGTGACACAGCAGACATTTTCAAGGCCCCCTTTTTTTTTTTTGGTTTTTTTGGGGCGCTAAAATCAAATTTTTCCAGTGCCCCCTATAAAAGGGGAGGGGGACACTAAAAGCACCGGCAATGAAAACAAATTAAACTTTAAAACGTAAAATCAAATTAAAATTTGGTTGCCGGGCGTGATGATGCACTCCAGTCCCTCCGGTGCCCACCTCTCGCGGAAGGCCGCGAGCGTACCGGTGGACACCGCGTGCTCCATCTCCAAGGACACCCTGGACCGGATGTAAGAGCGGAAGAGAGGCAGGCAGTCAGGTTGAACGACCCCCTCGACCGCCCGCTGCCTGGACCGGCTGATGGCACCCTTGGCCGTGCCCAGGAGCAGTCCTACGAGGAGGCCCTCGGACCTACCCGCTCCCCTCCGCACAGGGTGCCCAAAGATCAGGAGAGTGGGACTGAAGTGCAGCCAGAATTTCAGGAGCAGCCCCTTCAAATAATGGAACAGGGGCTGCAACCTTGTGCACTCAATAAAAACATGGAACACGGACTCCTCCAGACCGCAGAAATTGCAGGCGGCCCGGGAGTCCGTGAACCGGCTTAAAAATTTGTTGCACGGCACTGCTCCGTGCAGCACCCTCCAGGCCAAGTCCCCGATGAATAGTGGGAGGACCCCTGCGTAGAGTGCCCTCCATCGGGGACCCCCGCCTCCTCCGGACGGCAAGATGGTACGCCATGGCGTGTCCGGACGGCCGGCGAGGATAGCAAAGTTGAGGGTGTGCAGGAGCAGCCCGTACAGGAAACCCCTCCGCGCGGAACTGAAAGGCACGGAGGGGATTTCCCCGAGGCGGCTCACGTTGTGAGGCGCCGGCCCCCGAGGGAGGTTCCGGGGTTTGGCGCCAATGAGGAATTCCGTCCGGACGGGGGTCAGTTCGGACGGGATCTCCCCACGTGCTTGAGCCTCCTCGATGCACCTAACGGAGTCAGGGCCCAGAGCTGTTTTTAGCGACTCGATGGCATCGGCCGCGTGGCGGACGTTGGCAGAATTTAGGCACCGCGCCAGCGTGTCTGGCGCCATCCAGCCCGCTCCTCCGCCATCGAGCAGGTCCCTGACCCTGGTCACCTCACCAGCCACAGCCCTCTCTTCCGACCGCCACATAAAACCTCGGCCGTGGAAGTACGGATTTCCTTGTGCATGAAACTCTTTTAGAGTCTACCTGTGAAAACATAAAACAATAACGGTGCCACCCAACCTGGGTGACACTCCAGACATTTACAAGGCCCTTTTTTTCCCCCCCTTTTTTTGTTTTTTTTTGTGTTTTTCTTTTTTTTTGGTTTTTTTTTTTGGGCACTAAAATCACAATTTTTCCCCAGTGCCCCCTATAAAAGGGAAGGGGACACTAAAAGCACCGGCAATTAAAACAAATTAACTTTAAAACGAATCCCAAAAAGTTAGTTTGCAGGTGCAGCAGGTAATCAGGAAGGCGAATGGAATGTTGGCCTTCATTGCGAGAGGGATGGAGTACAAAAGCAGAGAGGTCCTGCTGCAACTGTACAGGGTATTGGTGAGGCCGCACCTGGAGTACTGCGTGCAGTTTTGGTCACCCTACTTAAGGAAGGATATACTAGCTTTGGAGGGGGTACAGAGACGATTCACTAGGCTGATTCCAGAGATGAGGGGGTTACCTTATGATGATAGATTGAGCAGACTGGGTCTTTACTTGTTGGAGTTCAGAAGGATGAGGGGTGATCTTATAGAAACATTTAAAATAATGAAAGGGATAGACAAGATAGAGGCAGAGAGGTTGTTTCCACTGGTCGGGGAGACTAGAACTAGGGGGCACAGCCTCAAAATAAGGGGGAGCCAATTTAAAACCGAGTTGAGAAGGAATTTCTTCTCCCAGAGGGTTGTGAATCTGTGGAATTCTCTGCCCAAGGAAGCAGTTGAGGCTAGCTCATTGAATGTATTCAACTCACAGATAGATAGATTTTTAACCAATAAGGGAATTAAGGGTTATGGGGAGCGGGCGGGTAAGTGGAGCTGAGTCCACGGCCAGATCAGCCATTATCTTGTTGAATGGCTGAGCAAGCTCGAGGGGCTAGATGGCCTACTCGTGTTCCTAATTCTTATGTTCTTATGTTCTTATGTTCCATTCAGCCTATTCATGCCTCTTCAAAGGGTATGTTTGTAAGCGCTGTGGAACAATGGGGCACCTCCAACGAACTTGCAAACAAGCTGCAAGCTCTGCAAAACCAGCTAACCACCACGTGGCAGAGGAAGATCGGTCCATGGTGGATCAAAGCAATTTCGAGCATCAGAGAGAGGAGGCAGGTGCTGAAGTACACTGGGTGCACACATTTTCGACGAAGTGTCCACCTATAATGCTGAACATAAAATTGAATGGCTTACCCGTAGCCATGGAACTGGACACTGGCGCTAGCATCATCCAGATCTTCCAGAGAAACATGGAGAGCCTACTCAAGTCGGTATCACGCATGGTGGTTTTTCAGGACGATATATTGGTCATGGGTCGGGACACTGTTGAGCACCTACAAAACCTGGAGGAGGTCCTCCAGCAACTGGATCATGTAGGGCTGCGGCCGAAGAGGTCGAAATGTGTCTTCATGGCAACAGAAGTGGAGTTTTTGGGGAGAAAGATCGCGTCGGACGGCATTCGGCCCACAGACGCCAAGACAGAGGCTATCAGGAACGCGCCCAGGTCACAGAACGTCACGGAGCTGCGGTCGTTCCTGGGACTCCTCAACTATTTTGGTAACTTCCTACCGGGGTTAAGCACCCTCTTAGATCCCCTATATGTGTTATTGTGTAAAGGTGAGAACTGGGTAAGGGGAAAAAAACCAAGTAATTGCTTTTGAGAAAGCCAGAAACATTTTATGCTCCAACAAGCTGCTTATATTGTATAACTCATGTAAAAGACTTGTGCTAGCATGTGATGCATCGTCACACGGAGTCGGGTGTGTATTACAACAAGCTAACGTTGCGGGGAAGTTGCAACCTGTCGCCTATGCTTCCAGGAGCTTGTCTAAGGCCAAAAGGGCCTACAGCATGATTGAGAAAGAGGCATTAGCATGTGTGTTCGGGGTAAAGAAAATGCATCAGTACCTGTTTGGCCTCAAATTTGAGCTGGAAACCGATCACAAGCCCCTCACATCCCTGTTCGCTGAAAACAAGGGGATAAATACTAATGCCTCAGCCTGCATACAAAGGTGGGCACTCGCGCTATCAGCGTATAACTATACCATCCGCCACAGGCCAGGCACCGAGAACTGTGCAGATGCTCTCAGTTGGCTACCATTGCCCACCACAGGGGTGGAAATGGCGCAACCTGCAGACTTGTTGATGGTGACGCAGCCTGCAGACGTGTTGATGGTCATGAAAGCGTTTGACAATGATAAATCACCTGTCACGGCCCACCAGATTAGGACTTGGACCAGCCAAGATCCTCTGCTATCTCTAGTAAAAAACTGCGTGCTGCATGGGAGCTGGGCCAGCAACCCCGTTGAAATGCAAGAGCTAATCAATGGACAAGCTGTCCATTCAGGCAGACTGCCTGTTGTGGGGTAACCGCGTAGTGCTACCCAAAAAGGGCAGAGAGACGTTCATCTCAAATCTCCACAGCACACACCCGGGTATAGTAATGATGAAAGCGATAGCCAGATCCCACGTGTGTTGGCCCAGTATCGACTCTGACTGAGAGTCCTGTGTACGGCAATGCCGCGTGTGTGCTCAGTTGAGCAACGCGCCCAGAGTGGCACCACTAAGTTTGTGGTCCTGGCCCTCCAGACAATGGTCGAGGATCCATGTCGACTATGTGGGCCCATTTCACGGTAAAATGTTCCTGGTGGTGGTGGATGCTTTTTCAAAATGGATTGAATGTGAAATAATGTCGGAAAGCCACCGCCACCGCCACCATTGAAAGCCTGAGGGCCATGTTTGCCAACCACGGCCTGCCTGACATACTGGCCAGTGACAACAGGCCATGTTTCACCAGTGCCGAATTTAAAGAATTCATGACCCGCAATGGGATCAAACATGTCACCTCAGCCCCGTTTAAACCAGCCTCCAATGGGCAGGCAGAGCGGGCAGTACAAACAATCAAACAGAGCCTTAAATGAGTCACAGAAGGCTCACTCCAAACCCGCCTGTACCGAGTACTGCTCAGCTACCGCACGAGACCCCACTCGCTCACAGGGGTGCCGCCGGCTGAGCTACTCATGAAAAGGACACTTAAAACCAGACTCTCGCTGGTTCACCCCAACCTGCATGATCAGGTAGAGAGCAGGCGGCAGCAACAAAATGTAAACGATGGTTGCACCACTGTGTCATGGGAAATTGATCTGAATGACCCTGTGTATGTGCTAAACTATGGACATGGTCCCAAGTGGATCGCGGGCACTGTGGTAGCTAAAGAAGGGAATAGGGTGTTTGTAGTCAAACTAGACAATGGACAAATTTGCAGAAAGCACCTGGACCAAACGAGGCTGCGGTTCATAGACTGCCCTGAAACAACCCACAGCAGACACCAACTTTTTCGAGCCCACAACACACACCCAAAGGATCAACGACACCACCCCGGACCAGGAAATCGAACCCATCACGCCCAACAGCCCAGCAAAGCCAGGCTCACCCAGCAGCCCTGCAGGGCCAACAACACGCCAGCCCAGCGAGGGCACAGCCAACACACCAGAACAGACATTTGTACCGAGGCGGTCCACCAGGGAAAGACAGGCTCCCGACCGCCTCACCTTGTAAATAGTTTTCACTTTGACTTTTTGGGGGGGGGGGGGGGGAGTGATGTTGTGTATCTGTAAAGCATGCACTCCCATGTTCCACCACCAGCGAGCGCATGCCCTGAAGTCCCAAGGGATCCCAGCATCCCTTGGGAGCACTGTATATAAGCCAGCCCCTAAGGCCTATTCCTCAATCTGGAGTGTCTTAATAAAGACTGAGGTCACTGTTACTTTAACCTCCCTGTGTGCAGTCTCATCTGTGTTAGGAGCACAATAGCCCGCCTCTCTCATTCGGGTCACTGCCGGACCGACAAACGTGTCCGAGGGAAATGCGCACGGGGGCGGGATGACGGCGGGTTCCCGAACCCCTCCAACTTATTTCAAATTTCCTACCCAATCTGCCTCTGATTGCGCCCGTATGGCCCCCAGTAACCTCCGGCTCTGGCCAATGTTGGAGGCAGACATGCGTCAATGCGGGGAGTATTCGGAATAAGGTGGACGAATTAACTGAGCAGATAGCAGTTAACAGATATGATGTAATTGGCATCACGGAGACATGGCTCCAGGGTGACCAAGGCTGGGAACTCAACATCCAGGAGTATTCAGCATTCAGGATGGATCGACAGAAAGGAAAAGGAGGCAGGGTGGCATTGCTAGTTAAAGAGGAAATTAATGCAAAACTAAAAAAGGACATTAGCTTGGATGATGTGGATTCGGTATGGGTGGAACTGCCGAATACCAAAGGGCAGAAAACGTTAGTGGGAGTTGTGTACAGACCATCAAACAGTAGTAGTGAGGTTGGGGACAGCATCAAACAAGAAATTAGGGATGCATGCAATAAAGGTACAGCAGTTATCATGGGTGACTTTAATCTACATATTGATTGGGCTAACCAAACTGGTAGCAATGCGGTGAAGGAGGATTTCCTGGAGTGCATTAGGGATGGTTTTCTAGACCAATATGTTGAGGAACCAACTAGGGAGCTGGGCCATCCTAGACTGGGTGATGTGTAATGAAAAAGGACTAATTAGCAATCTTGTTGTGCGAGGCCTCTTGGGACAGAGTGACCATAACATAGTAGAATTCTTTATTAAGATGGAGAGTGACACAGTTAAGTCAGAGACTAAGGTCCTGAACTTAAGGAAAGGTAACTTCGATGTGAATTGGCTAGAATAGACTGGCAAATGATACATAGGCCCCAAGTTTCCACATGCGGCAAAAAAGGTACCCCTCAGAGCCGGGCGCCTGTTTTTCGCGCCGCAAACGGCGCCTGAAACAAAACGCGGTATTCTCGAGCTCCTTGCAGCTCGATGTCTGCTTGGCGCGGCGCACTGGTGGCGGAGCCTACCACTCGCGCCGATTTTGTAAGTAGGAGGGGACGGGTACAATTTAAATGAGTTTTTTTGGTGCCGGCAACCCTGCGCGTGCGCGTCGGAGCGTTCGCGCACGCGCAGTCTGAAGTAAACATTGGCACTCGGCCATTTTTAAAAGTGCTGCAGAAAAAGTGAAAATTTGTTTATTGAACCCTTGCAAAGGCTTGCCTTTTAATTTTCTTGATATTTCTGTGTGTGAGGGAGTGCTTTTAGCAGCACTGCTGAATAAATCACCTGCTGAATTAATGTTGGCTCTTTAACCAGTGTTACTGCAGCAACTGTGCATTTTAATTCAGCCTTTACAACTCGTTACCGTTTCAATCTCCACCACTCATTCTGTAATTACAGATAGACTGTGATAAACGGGACACATGCACTTGTTTGAGACTATTCAAATTCTTTGTAGCTGTTCAATTTTTAACATTTTTTAATAAAACCACATTGCCCTTCCATGATCAGCACTGAGGCTGCTTGCTGCTTCTTGCCCCTGCCGTCGGGACCGACGCCACACCGCTGCCTGAAAGGCCTGCCTGAAGCACTTTCACACAGGTAGGAACATGGTTTATTTAATCTTTTCTTTGCTTATACATTTTTATTCAGGTTGGATTTATTTGTATAATATTTGTATAATTATAACTAAGGATTGATTGTAGAATTTAATGACTTCCCTTCCCCCCCCCGCACCTCGTTCCGACGCCTAATTTGTAACCTGCGCCTGATTTTTTTAATGTGTAGACGAGGTTTTTTCAAGCGTACAAAAATCTTCACTTGCTCCATTCTAAGTTAGTTTGGAGTACATTTTCACTGTGGAAACTTTCAAATCAGGTGTCAGTGGCCGGACACGCCCCCGTTTGAAAAAAAAATTCTGTTCAAAGGTGAAACTGTTCTACCTGACTAGAACTGCAGAAAACTTAAATGTGGAGAATTACGATTTCTAAGATACTCCGTTCTCCACCAGTTGCTCCTAAAAATCAGGAGCAAATCATGTGGAAACTTGGGGCCTTAAAGGGTTGACGGTGGATAGGCAATGGCAAACATTTAAAGATCACATGTGTGAACTTCAACAATTGTACATCCCTGTCCGGAGTAAAAATAAAATGGGGAAGGTGGCTCAACCGTGGCTAACAAGGGAAAGTAAGGATAGTGCTGGATCCAAGGAAGAGGCATATAAATAGGCCAGAAAAAGCAGCAAACCTGAGGACTGGAAGAAATTTAGAATTCAGCAGAGGAGAACAAAGGGTTTAATTAGGAGGGGGAAAATAGAGTATCAGAGGAAGCTGGCCGAGAACATAAAAACTGACTGCAAAAGCTTCTATAGATATGTGAAGAGAAAAAGATTAGTGAAAATGAACATAGGTCACTTGCAGTCAGATTCAGCTGAATTTCTAATAGGGAACAAAGAAATGGCAAACCAGTTGAACAAATACTTTGGTTCTGTCTTCACGAAGGAAGACACAAATAACCTTTCGGAAGTATTGGGGACCGAGGGTCTAGTGAGAAGGAGAAACCGAAGAATATCCTTATTAGGCGGGAAATTGTGTTAGGGAAATTGGTGGGATTGAAAGCCGATAGATCCCCGGGGCCTGATAGTCTGCATCCCAGAGTATTTAAGGAAGTGGCCCTACAAATAGTGGATGCATTGGTGATCATTTTCTAACAGTCTATCGACTCTGGATCAGTTCCTATGGACTGGAGGGTAGCTAATGTAATACCACTTTTTAGAAAAGGAGGGACAGAGAAAACGGGTAATTATAGACCAGTTAGCCTGACATCAGTAGTGGGGAAAATGTTGCAATCAATTATTAAAGATGAAATAATAGCGCATTTGGAAAGCAGTGACAGGATCGGTTCAATTCAGCATGGATTTATGAAAGGGAAATCATGCTTGACAAAACTTCTGGAATTTTTTGAGGATGTAACTAGTAGAGTGGACAAGGAAGAACCAGTGGATGTGTATTTGGACTTTCAAAAGGCTTTTGACAAGGCTCCACACAAGACATTGGTGTGCAAAATTAAAGCACATGATGTTGGGGGCAATGTACTGACGTGAATAGAGAACTGGTTGGCAGACAAGAAGCAGAGATTCGGGAAGCATAAATGGGTCCTCTTCAGAATGGCAGGCAGTGACTAGTGGAGTACCGCAGGGCTTGGTGCTGGGACCCCAGCTCTTTACAGTATTCATTAATGATTTAGATGAAGGAATTGAGTGTAATATCTCCAAGTTTGCAGATGACACTAAACTGGGTGGCAGTGTGAGCTGTGAGGAGGACGCTAAGAGGCTGCAGAGTGACTTGGACAGGTTAGGTGAGTGGGCAAATGCATGGCAGGTGCAGTATAATGTGGATAAATGTGAGGTTATCCACTTTGGGGGCAAAAACACAAAGACAGAATATTATCTGAATGGCGGCAGATTAGGAAAAGGGGAGGTGCAACGAGACCTGGGTGTCATGGTACATCAATCATTGAAAGTTGGCATGCAGGTACAGCAGGCGGTGAAGAAGGCAAATGGTATGTGAACCTTCATAGCTAGGGGATATGAATATAGGAGCAGGGAGGTCTTACTGCAGTTGTACAGGGCCTTGGTGAGGCCTCACCTGGAATATTGTGTTCAGTTTTGGTCTCCTAATCTGAGGAAGGACATTCTTGCTATTGAGGGACTGCAGCGAAGTTCACCAGACTGATTCCCGGGATGGCTGGACTGACATATGAGGAGAGACTGGATCAACTGGGCCTTTATACACTGGAGTTTAGAAGGATGAGAGGGGATCTCATAGAAACTTACAAGATTCTGATGGGACTGGACAGGTTAGATGCAGGAAGAATGTTCCAGATGTTGGGGAAGTCCAGAACCATGGGACACAGTCTAAGGATAAGGGGTAAGCCATTTAGGACTGAGATGAGGAGAAATTTCTTCACTCAGAGAGTTGTTAACCTGTGGAATTCCCTACCGCAGAGAGTTGTTGATGCCAGTTCATTGGATATATTCAAGAGGGAGTTAGATATGGCCCTTATGGCTCAACGGATCAAGGGGTATGGAGAGAAAGCAGGAAAGGGGTACTGAGGTGTATGATCAGCCATGATCTTATTGAATGGTGGTGCAGCCTCGAAGGGCCAAATGGCCTACTCCTGCACCTATTTTCTACATTTCTATGTTTCTATGTTACCTTTGTGGTTCTGCTTTTCAATTCAAACTCTCTCAGCAGAACCTCTTTCTTAGTCCTACCTATGTCATTGGTACCTACGTGTACCACAACCACTGGATCCTCCCCCTTCTACTCCAAGTTCTTCTCCAACCCGGAGGAGATGTCCTTTACCTTGGCACTGGGTAGGCAATACAGCCTTCGGGACACACACTCTTGGCTGCAGAGAACCCTATCTATCCCCCTAACTATACTGTCCCCTATGACAACCACCTGCCTCTTTATTCCCCCCACTTGAATGGCTTTCTGCACCACGGTGCCTTGGTCAGTCTGCTCATCCACCCCGCAGTCTGCACACTTGCCCTCAAGGGTTGCAAGAACCTTAAATCTATTGGACAAGTGCAGAAACTGAGGCTCCTGCAATACAACCTCCTGGATCCCCTTACCTTCTTCACTTGCAGTCACACCCTCCTGTCCCTGATCACGTGTCAATTCTAAGGTATTCAATCTAGAGGCTGCCTCCTGGAGCAAAAGGTCCAGGTAACTTTCTCCTTGATGTCTCGCAGCTCCTCAACTCAGAGCCGAAGTTTATCGAGCCGCAGACACTTATCGCAGATGTAGTCGCCCTGGACCAAAATGTCCAAAAGCTCCCACATATTGTAGCAGCAACACATCTCCTGCTTTCCCATTATATTATTTAATTAATTAGTTTAGTGTTAATCAAATATTCACCCTATATAGTTTATTAAATTAGTTAAACAAATAAAGGTTAGTTTTTCGTATTTAGCTATATGCTGTATGTTCATTTAAAGAAAAACTTAGCCCACAATCACTATCAATCACTTACCTGCCTTACCTGTGATGCCACACAGCAGAGTTCTCCTCACCCGGAGCAGTGTGATCTCCTGGGAGACGCAAAAAAACAGATAAAAACCCAGGTCAATTGGGGAAAAAAGCTGGGAAAATTCATCTCCAACTCAACCAGGCGATCGAAACTAGTCCAGGAGATCACACTGGCCGAGTGCTGTGGTCTGCTGCGGCTTTTATCCCCATTCTCGGGCCTCGGTACGCCGCCGCTCTGCAGAAAAAGTTAGGAAAAACAAGGCAATGCAACACCTCCCGCCCCCACTTTTAGAATGTGCACTGCATATTATGCAACATTTTTTCCAGTGGAGATGATTTCAAGGACGAGATGAGTATTAACATGTTTAGCCATGTTGTGTCCTCTGGACTGAGTCAATGACATACTATGGTTGGTTATCACAACATTCTAATTTACTCTCCTTTCAGCGTATACGATCTATAAAATGTTTCTTGTAGCTGTTCATTTCCTCTCCGTTGAAGTATTTCAATATTTATCATGTATAACAGAATATAATGTTGAGGGTATGACTAAGAAGTTTGCAGATAATACTAAAATTGGCCATGTGGTTGATAATGAAGAAGAAAGCTGTGGACTGCAGGAAGATATCTGTTACTTTTAGAATAACTCTACAAGACTATGTATCTTAAGCTCAAACTGTTATGACCTTGGTCTTTTTATTGTAACTCCAGAGTGAGGAGGCAGCATGGTAGACTGCCTTTTATACCTGTTTGCCCAGGGTGTGCAGGGGTAGCACTACGCGGTTACCCCACAACAGGCAGTCTGCCTGAATGGACAGCTTGTCCATTGATATGGAATACTTGCCTTTATTAGTCGAAGCATGGATTACAAGAACAAGGAGGTTATGCTTGAACTGTATAAAACACTAGTTAGGGCACAGCTGGAGAACTGTTTGTAGTCCTGGTCACCACATTACAGGAAAGATGTGATTGCACTAGAAAGGGTGCAGAGGAGATTTAGAAGAAAGGAGATTTGCCTGGACTAGAGAATTTTGGCTATGAGGAAAAATTGAAGACGCTGGGTCTGTTTTCTTTGGAACAGAGGAGACTGACGGGAGACCAGATTGAGTGTATAAAATTATGAGGGGCCTGGATAGAGTGGACAGGAAGGACCTGTTTCCCTTGGCAGAGGGGTCAACAACCAGGGGTCATAGATTTGAAGAAATTGGGGGGAGGTTTAGAGGAGATATTAGGGGAAACTTCTTCACCCAGAGGGTGGTGGGGGTCTGGAACTCACTGCCTGAAAGGTTGGTAGAGGCAGAAACTCTCACCACATTAAAAAAATACTTGGATGTGCACTTAAAGTGCCGTAACCTAAAGGGCTACGGACCAAGAGCTGGAAAGTGGGACAGTGGGATTAGACTGGATAGCTCTTGGTTGGCCGGCGCAAACACGGTGGCCTCCTTCTGTGCTGTAAATTTCTATGATTCTATGATTCTATAATAACAACATACAAAAACAAGTAACAAAAGACCATTCATCACATGATACCACCACTTCATATAATTGTTTCTTATAATACTGCCTTTGCAACTATAAAATAACTAACTCATGATCTAATGGTAATAACAAACTTATTGGATTGTGTATATCTGTGCCACTTGAGAGATTATTTTAGTGCTCAGCTTTGACTGATATAGAGCAAGTTAATGATCCCTACCTTCTGCTCCCATGACACCGTCCCAGAGGTTCAAACCCAAACAAAGAGGTGATATAGTGGTGAGCTTGTGGGCTCAATGGCGCAATTGAGAAGTTTGGTTGTTCTACTGTCAGATCCAGAAGCATGACCATTTCGTAACTTCTTTATAGCTGAGCAGACCTCTTCCATCCTGGGTATATCACTGTGGGCCTCAGGATTAGGTATTTGCTGCTAATGAGTCCTGGTCTGAGCAAAGCGTTACTTCTGGGTAGTTGAATGCGTACTTATAACGTCCTTTCCACCTTTGCAAGGTTTCCTTGAGTTGAACATGTTCTGCCATGGCCTTGTTTATCCGTGTGTTTTTCGTTTTGGGTCGGACTGATTGCTTGGATTTATATGCATGCTGAAGGTTATTAGTTCTGATTCCTTCTTCTGCCTTGTTTGCCAAATGCCTACGAAAGTATAGGTCTAACAGATCTATGTCCTTCCAATACTTTTGTATGGATCTGAAACATGGACATTGTCTAAGCAATATATCAATATACTAGGAGTTCGTATGCACTGTCAGAGGTGAATGTGGGAATTAGAAGGTTGGATTCTGCAGATATAACAACGAGAACCAGATTTGAGAAGATTGAAGTTATCATTATTCGTCAGTGCTGGGCACTCCTTGGTTATGTTGCCCATCTCAGAGACAAAAGTACCATAAACTGTGCACTGAAGATTGGAATTGAGGTCAGGAAGGGCCTGCTCCAGATTCAAAACAGCCGCAGGCCGTTCTTGGCTAACCTGCTTATATCAGATTAGTACCAATCCAGTGGAACTCTCTGACATTTGGAATGAAGCTGTACAGTGCAGTCACAGATGGGCAACGCTACAGATCTCTGCGGTCTAAGCGTAATTGTTGCTGTTTCGACTGATGCCAAAAACAAACTCTTTTTGATATATATTAATGACCTGGACTTGTGTATACAGGGCATAATTTCAAAGTTTGCAGATGACACGAAATTTGCAAATATAGTAAATAGCGAGGAGGATCGTAACAGACTTCAGGAGGACAGAGACAGACTTGTGAACATAAGAACATAAGAAATAGGAGCAGGAGTAGACCATATGGTCCCTCAAGCCTGCTCCGCCATTCAATAAGATCATGGCTGATCATCAACCTTAATTCCACCTTCCCGCCCAATCTCCATATCCCGTGATTCTCCATGACTCCAAAAACCTATCTATCTCAGCCTTGAATATATTCAGAGACTCAGCATCCACAGCCCTCTGGGGCAGAGAATTCCAAAGATTCACAACTCTCTGAGTGAAGAAATTCCTCCTCATCTCTGTCTTCAATAGCCTATCCCTTATCCTGAGACTATGCCCCTTGGTTCTAGACACTCCAGCCCAGGGGAAACAACCTCTCAGCATCCACACTGTCAATCCCCTTCAGAAATGGGCAGACACGTGGCAAATTATATTTATCACAGAGAAGTGTGAAGTGATACATTTTGGCAGGAAGAATGAAGAGAGGCAATATGAACTAAAAGGTGCAATTTTAAAGGGGTTGAAAGGAACAGAGGGACCTCGGGGTGCACGTACACAAGATTTAAAGATGGCAGAAGGCTTATGCGAAACATTTGTTAGGCGCCAGCTGAAGTATTGTGGCATGTTCAGGACATCACACTTTCAGAAGAATGTTAAGGCCTTAGAGAGGCTGTAGAGGAGATTTATTAAAATGGTGCCAGGGGTGAAAGACTTCAGTTACGTGGAGAGTCTAGCGAAACTGGGGTTATTCTCATTATAGCAGAAAAGGTTTAGGGGAGATTTGATAGACGTGTTCAAAATTGTGCAGGGTTTTGATAGAGTAAATAAGGAGAAACTGTTTCCAGTGGCAGTAAGATCAGTAACCAGTGGTCACAGATTTATAGTGATTGGCAAAATAACCAGAGGCGACATGAGGAAAACATTGTTTAAGCAGCAAGCTATTGTGATCTGGAATGCAGTGCCAGGGTGGTGGAAGCAGATTCAATAGTAACATTCAAATGGGAATTGGATAAATACTTAAAGGGGAAAATATTGCAGGACTATGGGGAAAGAGCAGAGGAATGGGACTAATTGGATAGGTCTTTCAATGAGTCGGCACAGACATGATGGGCCAAATGGCCTCCTTCTGTGCTGTATCATTCTATGATTCTAATATGTTAACACAAGTCATTCATGAGTGTCTAATTGGCACATAATCTAATTCAGCAAAAATAATATTTGAGATTTTTCTATAGTGTGCTTATATAACCAGTGAAGAAACCTCGCTCCTGATTTCTCTTATTATCCTGTTATATATTTACAATGCAACAGAAAACAATGTGTAGCTCACATGGATGTTAGCTCACATGGATAAGTTGACAGATGTATCAACATTAGATAATACATTATACACTGTACAAGCAATAATATCACAAACAATAGGTAAAGACCAGCTGGTCCATCAAGCCTGTCTTAACATAGTGTACCTTCTGCAAATCATTACTCCCAGCCTCACCCCACTCCCTTCAGGCACAGAATCTCCTGCAAAAGACAAAAGACCAAGGAAATGTTGCAGGAATTCATCCCACCTCTCTTGTGAATGTTTGTAGCGATTCCACACTCACTGCACATGCCAGCAATTTGTTCCAACAACTCTCTGTAAAAAGAAATATCTTCTAGCATCTAGCCTAGTCCTATGCTTACATAACTTATTTGTGTGTCCCCCATATCATCCATAACCTATCTAGCATGACTAACATATACAATTGTACTGAGTCTAATCCTTTTATTATTTCAAAACCCTCAATCAAATTTCCGTATGGTCTACACTTTTCTAAATTAAAAAGCTTCAGCTGTCTAAGCTGATTGTGATAACTGAGGGGCTTCAAATTAGCGATCAATCTAGTGGCCCTCCTCTGAATCTTTTCTAGACAATCTGCATTATGTGAGGGGACCAACAGTCAACGCAATATTCTAAATGAGCCATGATCAAGGTCTCATACAGAGAAAGAATAGTATTTCTTGCTTTATATTTAATTGCTATGCCATGCATCTTAAGAAGTTATTTGCTTTTGCAATAGCCTTGTGCCACCGGCCATAGACCTTCAATGACTCATGCACTATAACCCCCCAACTCCTTCTCCCACTCAGCAGTCTTGAATATGCAGCCTTGTATGGTGTACATGTGTTCAGGACAACATTGTCAACAGACGGCCGAACCAATGGTCCTTAAAGGCAGAATGTAAAGTGCACACCACTAATCTTACTGATCCCTTAAAGGGACTGTTGGAGGCCGCGACCAAAAAGGTAAGTTTGTCGAAAAACAGTTACCTAAATGTGGAGCTGTGAGGTGCAGGAGTGTTCTTCGCAGCTCCACTGCAGTGCCAAAGAACAATGCCGGTTCCCACTCGGTCCCCTCCCAATCGTCTTCTCCCTTGTGATCTCCCTCTCCCGATTGCTCCCCTCCCTTCCGATCGCCTCCCGCCTTCGTCAGATCTACCTGAGGGCTGCTGGGAATACCCAGCCTGCGTTCCTTTATTTAAATGAAGCACAAGGTGCCAATTTCTAGGCCTATGTCCTCAAGTCCTGGTCTGGGGCTTGACCCACAACCTTCAGACTCAGTAGCAAAAATGCTACCACTGAGCCAAGGTTGACACCTCTCGAGACAAAACAAAATATACCGTTACTATTATCAATTAGAAACTATATGAAACTGATTCATAAAAATCTTGTCAGTTGTTTGATTAGTCTGCTCATACAGCAATAAACAATACACTCATGATTTACAATGTGATGGCTTATGCATGTGGATGCAGTTCATCTTTGACAAGTACATTGTTTAATGAGATACTCAATACAATGTCACATGACAAATTTATATGGACAGCATTTCCCAAGGGCAGCTTTAACAGCATGTTCCTTGCCTACATCAAACCAAGAGCTTTTAAAATCATTCTACAGTGAATATAGTGATTATATAATTTATCTTAGGCAGAAGTTATCGAGGAAGAATCAAAATTCCGTTCTGAACTGTACTTGTTTTTCACACAACACAGTCTCAGCATGCTAGATCTGCAGTCACTTCTAATATATATCAGTTCTCTTCTTTGCTCATTTAAATAACTTGAAAATTCAGAGCTCTATAAAAACTCAGATCCATCATGCAAAGACATATATAAATGGACTGCAATGATTGTCACTGCCTAACCTGTATATAACTGTTGAATCCGGTGTTGCATTCAGAAATGTAACAAAGCTATTAGGTTGAGCATTAATCACAACATCCAAATCCTTGGAAGATTAACAAAAGCAAATGTCCCACCCTACATTGTTGTACTTCTGTTTTCTTAATTAAAGATTTGTTCATTAAACCGCACTTTAGAACATGCTCCATGGAACAGATCTGCTGGAAAGTGTGCAATGACTGTTTTGCTTGATTAAACCTATTAATATATATTTGAATGGAATTACTCCAGGCCAGTAGGCATGACTGAGATAAAGTTTGCTTTAGGCAGAAGCTGTTTTTCCACATATTAAAGTGAATGTAAAAAACAACCATCAGAGCTAACTGATATAGCAAGAGCATTTCAATCAACACGGCAGAAAGGTAATTCCCTGTATCTACAGAGGCAAACAACGGCATGAAAGACCATAATTTAATCTACACATGACCTGACTTTACCACATCATGTTACTGCTGTGGCTCCTGAATGTATTATCCCATTTATATTATGGCATTGCTGCTGGTGACATTGTAGACTTCATCAGCAGCAACAGGACAACAGTGTCTTTGGCAGCACACAGTGGCATCTCAAGAGGGGTGTTTCCCCCAAGTTACTGGAGCTGCAGTGTCACCATTGGCAACATGAACAGCAGCATCTGGTGTTTGAACAAGGACAGGCCACCATTTTCTGGCCACTGGCAATCTGAGCGCTCAGCCTGCTCACAAAAGCCAGCAAGACAGTTTTCACATTGGTAGCCATTATAGGACCGTAGGAAGAAGAACAGGCCATTCAGCCCCGAGAGTCTGTTCCGCCATTCAATGAGATCATAGCTGATCTGATTTGTAACACCATCCACCCGCCTTGGCTCCGTGTCCTTTAATACCCATGACTAGAAAAAATCTATCAATCTCGGGTTTAAAATTATTAATTGAGCTAGCATCTACTGTTTCTTGTGGGAGAGAGTTCCACACTTCGTCCACCCTTTGCATGAAGAAGTGTTTCCTAAATTCTCTTCTGAATGGCCTGGTTCTGATTTTAAAGTTATTTCTCCTTGTCCTAGACTCCTCCTCCAGTGAAAAAAAATGTCTCTCGATCGACCCTCTCAATTCATTTTAAAACCCTAAAAGCCTAAATCAAATCACCCCTAACCTTCTATATTCCAGGAAATATAAGCCTAGTTTATGCAATCTCTCCTCATTTAAGCCTTGAAGCCCTGGGAACATTCTCGTGAATCATCGCTGTATTCCTTCCAAGGCCAATATATCCTGGTGCGGTGGCCAGAACTGAGCACAGTACTCCAGATGTGGTCTAACCAGGGCTTTCTATAGCTGTAGCAAAACATCCTCCACTTTATATTCTAGCCCTGTAGTTATAAAGATTAACATTCCATTAGCCTGTTTGATTATTTTTCGTTCCTGACCACTACATTTCCAGCCATCAGCAAAAGTCTGTGGCTCAAAAATTAAATGTATGTATTGCATGTGCACAAGGTTGCAGTTTTTGTGTTGCTATTGGTGTTCTGAAATCCAACTCGCATTTTAAATTCCAGAGCTGTTACAACACATTGCAGAACCTTTTCTGCCAGTATATAAATTAGCCATAAGGTGCGGGGGCTTGCCTTTAATCACTGAACAAAGAAACAAATTCATCAACATTTGCTTGGCTTGAATCTTCACTACATCATTCTGATTTATATCTGTTATTTTCTTAAGTGCAAAAAATTGCACTAGTGGATTTACAAAGACTGATGATGGTGTAAATGCAACCCTGAGTTAATCACAATTACACTTGTGTGGGAACTGGGATTTAGGCATATGAGCACCCGGATAATAAATACATTCAAACCAGCACTGAGCAATTCTTCTCCAGTTCTCCAATTTCTCACCATGTTTTGCAATGAACCTCATAAAGAACAAGGCAACAAACGAAGCTAATAAATAATAGTTAGATTTACAAAGCATTTAGAATTGTCCCTGTTCAGTATTGCCAGCATGCAAATCCCCACACGTGTGCAGTTGTTCTTGTCTTTTTTCAGATGATCCTGTCCTTACCGAATACCCACATAGACTTCACCTTCCAGTAGAGCTCATTGGGGAGTAATTAGCAGCAGAGACCCTGGCTAATTTCTTTTCCCCTCCAAAGCATGGGGACATTGAGGCCAATAATAAAGCCTAGCTAAGAATAGCTAACTCACCATAGTCCAGGAATCAAATCCAGAACGTTCCGAGTCTACATGGCTCAGTATTGCATCCACCAAGCTATCAATTTAACAGTGTTAAAACTCGGTAACAATAGGTCAAAATTCCCCAGGTCTGTGGCCACAAAAGAGATTGGTGGAAGATGATATTTGGGGGGGGGGGGGGGAGGAGCCCATTTAGCCAAGTCCCCAGAATTTTTTGCCCCATCATAAATAGCAGTGGATTTGTGGATGGATGTATTATGGTACCATGAAAATAGGGGAAATATGCCAAATGACACACTTTGTTTCATTTGGGTGCCAGTGACATCTGCGTAGACATAAAGGCCTTGGAGGGGATTTAAAATTTAAAAAGCCAGTTTCCAGAAAGCAATCAATTGCAAAACAATCGATTGTGTTCAGAATAGTGGACTCAAGAGAAAGCAGCAGCATTTTTTGATGCTTGATTGTACCAGTAAAACTCTCAAGCTATTAGGTACACAGGCTGATCAGTTTATAGCCCAGTGAGCACAGATGAGCCGTTGCATGGGTGGGAGGCCAGATGTCTCATGCTTTCCCATGGATGAACCGCTCAGCAATCAGCTGCTCAGCTCAGATCTGGTGAGGTTGGAGAAGACAATGTGGTGAGGCAAGCCACACGGTGAACTACTGCTGGTCACTGTGCTGCAATCCAGGAGGATGTGTGAGCTCATAAGGTATGAGATGGTCAGTTATGTCATGACCACCGATGTAGATAGGTTGACACTTCATCTTCCCCGATTAATAGTGAATGGGATGCAAGTCAGAAAGTTGCAAGACACTGGCTGCTGGTTCACCATAGTACATGGTGGCCTGGTGGAAGACTACCATCATCATCATAGGCAGTCCCTCGGAATCGAGGAAGACTTGCTTCCACTCTTAACATGAGTTCTTAGGTGGCTATACAGTCCAATACGAGAACCACAGTCTCTGTCACAGGTGGGACAGATAGTCATTGAGGGAAGGGGTGGGTGGGACTGGTTTTCCGCACGCTCTTTCCGCTGCCTGCGCT
Source organism: Pristiophorus japonicus (assembly GCF_044704955.1). Taxonomy (NCBI): domain Eukaryota; kingdom Metazoa; phylum Chordata; class Chondrichthyes; family Pristiophoridae; genus Pristiophorus; species Pristiophorus japonicus. The sequence goes on along the minus strand of NC_091984.1, from coordinate 77,177,534 downwards.
TGATTTCTGCATGCTCTTGGCGACAAAACTCAAGGTGCTCAGCGCCTTCCCAGATGCGCTTCCTCCACTTAGGGTGGTCTTTGACCAGGGTCTCCCAGGTGTCAGTGGGGATGTTGCACTTTATCAGGGAGGCTTTGAGGGTTTCCTTGTAACGTTTCCGCTGCCCACCTTTGGCTCGTTTGCCATGAAGGAGTTCTGAGTAGAGCGCTTGCTTTGGGAGTCTCATGTCTGACATGCGAACTATGTGGCCTGTCCAGCAGAACTGATCAAGTGTGGTCAGTGCTTCGATGCTGGGGATGTTGGCCTGGTCGAGGACGCTAATGTTGGTGTGTCTGTCCTCCCAGGGGATTTATAGGATCGTGCGGAGACATCGTCATCGTTGGTGGTATTTGTCCAGCAACTTGAGGTGTCTATTGTACATGGTCCATGTTTCTGAGCCATACAGGTGGGTGGGTATTACTATGGCCCTGTAGACCATGAGCTTGGTGACAGTTTTGAGGGCCTGGTCTTCAAACACTCTTTTCCTCAGGCGGCCGAAGGCTGCACTGGCACACTGGAGGCGGTGTTGGATCTCGTCGTCAATGCCTGTTCTTGTTGATAGGAGGCTCCCGAGATGTGGGAAGTGGTCCACATTGTCCAGGGCCACGCCGTGGATCTTGATGACTGGGGGACAGTGCTGTGCAGTGAGGACAGGCTGGTGGAGGACCTTTGGCTTGCTGATGTTTAGCGTAAGGCCCATGCTTTCGTACGCCTCAGTAAATACGTCAACCATGTCCTGGAGTTCAGCCTCTGTATGTGCGCAGACGCAGGCGTCGACCGCGTACTGTAGCTCGACGACAGAGGTTGGAGTGGTCTTGGACCTGGCCTGGAGACGGCGAAGGTTGAACAGCTTCCCACTAGTTCTGTAGTTTAGTTCCACTCCAGCGGGTAGCTTGTCGACGGTGAGGTGGAGCATGGCAGCGAGAAAGATTGAGAAGAGGGTTGGGGCGATGATGCAACCCTGTTTGACCCTGGTCCGGATGTGGATTGGATCTGTAATGGATCCGTTGGTAAGGATCACGGTCTGCATGTCGTCGTGGAGCAGGCGGAGGATGATGACGAACTTTTGGGGGCATTTGAAACAGAGGAGGACGCTCCATAGATCCTCATGGTTGACAGTGTCAAAGGCCTTTGTAAGATCGAAGACTTTGGAGGCTACCATTACATAAATGGCTACGGTTTCCACATTCAGGAACAGTGCATGCCCACAGCGATACTTGAGGCCCGAATTTGGTTGGAATACTACAAAATGACAAGTCCTTTTTGTTATTCGGGTAGAATGTTGTTGCTTGAGGTGGAAGCAGAGTGTTTGTAGAATGAACAAATCAGCTGTTTATGCTGGTTGAGGGTCTCATTGCTCCCTCAGTGCTTGTACTTAATATTGGACAGTTCAGGATTATGATTCACAACCCATTCCAGCCTTCTTCGTCTTTATTAAAAGTATCACGTGGGTTAAGTAAAGTATTGTTTCAATTCACTGGGTTTGGGCGAACTATTGATGATGAATTGATGATGACACTGATGAGCTTAAATAGTGCAAGATCTTCAGTGCAAAATGATCTTACTTATTTGCATAAGATACCTGTAGGCTGCAACAAATTAAACTTGGTTGTAGTAACCTCCTTTCGTACCGTACTCGGCTGTTTTCTTTCAAACTGATTAAAGGTTCATATCAGCTTCCAGTGTCACTACAATCTATTAAAACAGGTGCATTATCATAACAGTTACAAGTACTTTACTACCAGGTAAATAGTCATTCAACTGTATCTATGTACTTTGTGCTGCATGAAATCACCCAGTGCTGTCTTCCAGGGAACATTATAGACGTGATGTAGCATCTCAGCTGTACCCACTAGTCAAGCAATTTTGATAAATAAATTAAGCAAATTGTATCACAACATATCTTTTATTTTTGGTAACCCTTATCAATTTTGTGGAGGGAAACTGAATGTTTTCTCTCATTGTTAAAAATAGCTCAGTTCATTTCAAATGTATTTGCAAATCATTTCCTTTTTCCTCATAAAAATATCCTGTTGAGAATAGTCTGACCTTGATATATGCACAGAAATAAACTGTCCATCTGATATACTGCCCATCAACGTAAAGTTACTGAAACAGTTATGACAGTTACCTCAGCCACAATACTGAAAACACAAACTATAAAACCATTTCCCAAGCATTCCAAGGAAACAAAGGTCACCAGACTTCTAGGGCATAAAATTTGGATCAGTACCATCTGTTGTTTGGACACTATGGGTGCCGTTTGTAAGGTGAATTGCATTGGATGCCATATTGGTGTGCAGTGAACGTCCTCCAGAAGTATGCAGAATAGGCAGATCATGATGTCAATCAGCGTGTAACGCTAATTTAACGCCATCGGTGCCATTTTGGAGCTCAACACTCCAGCCAATGCCCTCTCTTAATCTCGTACAGCTGAACACACGTTCAGCAGCAGGCAGGACCCCCTTCCCGCACTGTTATTTAAAGGGCACATCAACTACTTACAGGTTAGTTGCTGATTGATTTCTACTTGCTGTTGCTAGGATTCTACAAGTGGGTGTTGCTTTCTTTAGCCGTTTCAAGTTGCGAAAGTCTACAGGGAGTGGTGTGGCAGGTGCTGAAGGACTTTTTGCTCACTTTAAGGCTTCTGCTCAAAGCACTTCCAGACATGGGTGCACTCGTAGGCTTTCTCCTTGGAATACAGCATGACTTGGAGAATGAACAGAGACCACGCTGGGCAGGACAAGCTGTTGGAAGAGCATTCAGCAGGAGACCATATCCAGCCAGGGTGTTCTGGGAGCAATACTCCTACTTGAACCTCAGTGTGGAACAGTGTGTGAGACGTCTGCGCTTCAGTAAGGATGCTCTCACTGAAATCTGACACCTGCTGCTGCCACAACTGCAATCGCAGAGCAGGGCAAGGATCGCATTGCCAGTAGCTATGAAGGTAACCGTGGCAATGAACTTTTATGCACCTGGCTCCTTCCAGGCTGGAGCAGGAGATATTTATAACACCTTGCAGTTTGCCATCCACTGTTGTGTGAGGGAGGTCACTGAGACTTTCTATTCAAAGACAGCTGATTACATTTCATTCTCTCTTGCCAGAGACCAGCAGGCAGAACGAGAATGTGGCTTCACAAGCATTGCAAGTTGCCCCACGGTGCAGGGTGCCATTGCCTGCACGCACGTTACTCTGCAGGTGCCGCATATCAACTCTGCCATATACTGGAACCGACAGGGATTCCACTCTCTCAGTGTCCAGCGACCATAGGCAACAAATCATGCAAGTCAATGGCCGGTATCCTGGCAGCAGTCCGCTGTGCTCGTTGAATTTCAGCCACCATGGGAAACTAAAGGGTGTCTATATTAAGTCTATAAGCACTCTAGTAATGACTCCACGAGCTAAGGTATTGTACTTGAACTGTGGTGACCTTAGTCCATTTATTACAACTCCTGAGTGAGGGTACAGAATGGTGAGCTCCCTTTTATACCTGGTTACCTGTCATGTACAGGTGACCCCTAGGTCTCCACCAGTTGCACCCTCTGGTGGTACAAGCATAGTGTATACAGTGTGAAGGTACATCCAGTAGTCTTATGTAACTGTACATTGAGTGTACAAGGAGCATACTTATGTAATACATACACAACATCACTCTCCCCTAAGTCTTGTGCCACTGACCTTTGCATTGTGTCCTCTGGCCCTAGACTTGAGTGCCCAAAGCCCTTGTACCTTGTCTATGCTTTGGCTAGGCTCTCTCCCTGTTGACCCCCAAGTCCTTATTGCCACAACATTGGAAAATGGTCAGCAGTGGACGGTTTGAGGTTGCAATGGGGGTTGAGTGGGTTCTGGGTGTGATCCATGTGTGTCCATGGCTATATACACCCATTCCCCCCCCCCCCACCCCATACATAGACCATGTGTGTGACCACAACTCCCTGGGGCATCACTTTGGTCCCGGAGGCGCAGGTTACATGGTCAGGTAGCCTGCTGGCTCTGGGTGCTTCCGACGGGAGGTTGCCCTTGGTTTTGTCGGCATGCATGTAAATCCCAGTACCGCACATCATCACTTTGTTTACTCTCACAATACATTGGTTCCGACTGCAATCGCCCGACGTATCATGGTTAGTTACATTTATAAACTTGAAATTGTCAGTAACATCTTTTACATATGTATCACCGGCATCGCTGTATAAAGAGTGGAACTGTCCCTTTAACTGTGATGGGTTGCCGGTCACCTTTAAGAGGGCCTTGCAATCTTTACCCCAATCCGGGTCGCTGCTCGGCATCACGTGTTGCTCCATCAACGCTGCCCCTCGTGGTCTGGCCGCCGCCATCTTTACTTCAGGCGCTTCACCTCGTGGTGCGGGCGCCATTTTCTTTCTCTCCACAAGGTATGCTGCGGTGATCCTTTTCTCCCCAGGCCCTGCCATGGAAGCAGGGAAGTTGCCTCCTGCGCCAATTTTCTTCTTCCGGAGTCTTGCCACTGGAGCCTGGAAGGTGAAGTCGGGTCGTTTTGGCTGGATCATCTCGCCGTTGGGTTGAGTGATCTATGTCCCCTCCACACAGTCGAGTTGAGCGGCTGGTTTTTCAGGTGCTGTGCTGGATCCAACTTCGGGGCCGCAGAGGACGTCGATCGCTGGAGGTTGGAGATTTTCCCAGCTCCAACAGATCTTTTTCAGCCATCTTCTTCCTAATAGCATTGGACCATCCCCAGCAACGATCCACAAAGGTAACTTGTGCATCGCACCGTCATAGGACACCTGGACATCCACGCTGCCAACGACTGGGATGGTGTCGTTTGTGTAGGTGAGCAGCTTCACTTGGATAGGGATCATTTTAGGTCGTTCGACTGGATTGTCCCAGAGTTTCTTAAAGGCCACCTGATTCATCAGTGACTGGCTTGCCCCTGTGTCCACCTCCATCGTGACTGGAACACCATTGATTTCGACTTGCATTTTCAATGGGGAGCTCTTGGTGGTGCAGGTAAACACTCTGTACACCTCATCGTGGGGCTGAGCTGCCTCATGGACTCTCTCTTCATCATCGCTGGAGTCCACATGATCGGCCAACTCTTCATCGACTCGGTGAGTAAAATTTCTCTTGCACATTCGCTAGAGGTGGCCCTTCGTGTTGCAGTCTTTGCAAGTATAGTCTTTGTAGCGGCACTGGTGGGCCCTGTGATTTCCTCCACAGCGCCTGCATGGGATTAGCCGGTTGGCCCCATGTGGCGGACTCAGGGTTGCGGGACTCAGGGTTCTGTTCTCTATCCTGAGAGAGACTGCTTGCAGCAGCCCTGCCTCTAAAAGGCACCAGTCAGTTCACAGTACTTGCCGGGTTAGAGTCCCGGGGGTGAGTCATCCACTTGGAATCGCAGGCCGAGATCATGAACGCCTGGCTCATGTTAATTGCCTTCTGCAGGGTGACTGTGGTGTCCGCAGAGAGCAGCTTGTGGAGAAGGCCCTCGTGGCCGATTCCAATAACGGAGATGTCCCGTAGTGCTCCAGTGAGGTGGTCGCCAAAATCATACGGTGCAGCCAATCGTCTGAGGTCTGCAGCATATTTTGCGATTTCTTGGCCTACGGGCCGCTGGTGGGTGTAGAACCGGTGTCTGGCTGTGAGGATGCTCTCTTTAGGTTTGAGTTGTTCCTGTATCATCGTTACGAGCTCCTCATATGTTTTGGGTGTTGTCTTCTCTGGGGCTAGCAAGTCCCTGATGAGGCCATAGACAGTGGGCCCACAACTGTTGAGCAGGATGGCTCTGCACTTATCAACCAGCGAGGTCGGGTTGTCTCCCGCCAGGTCATTTTCAATGAATGAAGTGGTCGATTCTTTCCACAAAGGCCTCCCAAACGTCCCCATCGGCGAATTGTTGAAACGTGCCAAGGTTAGCCATTTTCGCGTGGAAATTCGTAATCTCGTCACCAGTTATTAAGTCTATAAGCACTCTAGTAATGACTCCACGAGGCAAGGTATTGTACTTGAACTGTGGTGACCTTAGTCTATTTATTACAACTCCTGAATGAGGGTACAGCATGGTGAGCTCCCTTTTATACCTGGTTACCTGTCTGGTACAGGTGACCACTAGGTCTCCACCAGTTGCACCCTCTGGTGGTACAAGCATAGTGTATACAGTGTGAAGATACATCCAGTAGTCTTATGTAACTGTACATTGAGTGTACACGGTATATACTTATGTTATACATACACAACAGTCGACTGGGTGATGAGGGCTATCCGCTGATGACATGGCTCATGACTCCGGTGTACAACCCACGCACACATGCACAGCATGCATACAATGAGAGCCATGCTGCCATATGAAATGTGATAGAGCTAAAACAATGCTTCTGCTGCCTGGACCGCTCTGGAGGAGCCCTGCAGTAATCGGCAGAGCGGATATCAAGATTTGTGGTGGTCTGCTTCATGCTGCATAACCTCACCATAATGAGGGCCCAGTCCTTGCCACCAGCTATACAGCAAGCAGCTGAGGAGCAGGAAGAGGAGGAGCAGGAACAGGAAAGGAGGAGGCAACATAGACAGCCCCTTTCTGCCCGGACTATCGTGAAAAACTCATCTGAGTGTGATACCAGTAAATGCAACCCCAATTTCCCATTCACCAACAGTCCCACACCTTACCTACCCTCTGTCACTGACCATCACAGTGTTTGCTTGGCCAGACAATGCAAAAATAAAAGGCACCACAAAATAAACAATCCAAACCAAATTTATAAATGAAATCATGCCATATTGCATAGAGATCTCAACTAATAACTCTGTTGCATTCCCTTTGTGCCTGTCTTTCATGTGCCTTTGCCTGTCCAAGTGCTCCTGTACAGTGCTACCCCAGTGGCTGCAGCATTGCTGGTGGAAGGCTGCTGACTTTCAGTGGAGGAGACTGCATATGGCCTTGCAGGACGACCTCGAGCAGCTCGGGCCTAGAAGGCCTAGCTTCGGACTGCACCATCTCAACATGGGTGGCAGCAGTCCGGGCTGGCTGGCTGACCGCAATAGCAAGGGCACTGGCGGAGTGGCAGTGGTGGGAGGACAAATGCTGCCATCATGAGAGGACAGCAGGTTAATGCTCCACGGAGCCACTGCCACTCCCCGGGGGCTGCGCCTCAGCATTCCTAGTAATCTGTTGGAAGACAGATTGCTGGACTGCTGTGACACCCTGCAAGCCCCTTTGAACACTGTAATGCAAAGCCACAATGGCATCATTTAAGCTTGCATGGTCGCACTATAGTGTTGGGTGGCAGCTGCTTGTGCAGCAATGAAAGCTGAGACTTTGGCCATCAGACATTGCATCATCGTTCAGTCCACAAGTGTGCTAATGGAGTTGGCCAACGTTTCCATGCTGTAAAGGATGGGCTCCAAGCTCTGTACAAAGCCTCACACACCATGATTTTCATTGTGCATACCCATCAGCCTTCTTCTGTAGGCTGTCCCATCTAAGTGATAATCTGAGTCCTCTGCAAAGGAACCCATGTGTAATCTCACCCTGCGGGGAGCTGACAATTTCGCTATCCTTGCCCCCTGCCCTGGCTGCAGAGCACTCAGGCCCGGTGTCTCACCGCGTGCAGATGCCACCTTTATGCTATCCTTTAAATTACACGCAATATCAGTAACTGAGCTGGTGGCTGCAAGTGTGAATTCAGCTGATGGTGCATCTTCATCATCACTGTCTTCTTGCTGTCCCTCCACTGCCTGGCCAGATTGCGCTTCTTGGGTATCTGAAAGGAGAAAGGCACAAGGGTAAGGTTGTGTTGAGCAGAGTGGGGGGAAGTAAGAGGTGCAGGCTTACACCATCTGCAGTTTGTAGGTCAGAAGAGATTGTGTGATGAGGAGGAAGTGAGATGTGAGAAGGAAGATTGGGAATGAGGATATTGTTATCTTCAATTGATTCAGCCCCGCTGCTGGCCATGAGCTCAGCATGGCCGTCCCAATAATCTCCAGCACCATTCCTTCCATGGGGGTTAGGCCATGCAGGCGTGCCTGTCCCCCTCTGGTTAGCTCCTGCTGCCTCCTGTTGTGTGCCACCTTGTCCTGCCAGAGGGAGGGATGTGCAGCAGCGAGAGTCTGTTTGGGTGATGTGGGCTGTTGTGGTTGAATAGTGTGCAAGCTTTGAGACATGGGTTTGAGCCTTGCAGCAATGTGATGTAAGTAAGGTTGAGGCGGTGTATGAATGTGAGGTATGAGGTCTGATTGATAGAGATTATTGGTAGGTAAGTGATGGGGGTGTGGTGATTTGAGCAGTGGCAGAGGCTAGTAGTGCAGTTAGTAGGATATGGTATTTGAAGATCAGGTAGTATGAAGTTGGCATGCTGTCAGCATCGCAATCAATGGGCGAGGGTTAATCGCACGTCGTGATACCTGTGGGCGCTTTCGGGGGCTATCGAATTTAGCACCCCTAAAGTCTGACTCAATTTTAAGGATGAAATCCTGCTTTGGTTAAACACTAAAGTAGTTCAGGCTTTGAAACTTGATTCAGTGGATTTCAAGCATTTCTTTTTTTGGAGAAGGGGTGTCATTCTTATTCATTTCTAATGTTTATCAAGTTGAAGGATCACCCAACCAAATGTTTATTTTTTGCAACAAATGCAATTGTCAAGATCTCTCAGGTAAATTGTAGAAATTTCTCTAAAGATGTTGGACCAAGGAGCACCAGGATACTAGTGCAATATTACTTCAGTGCTTGTAGCATGGAAGTTGTGTTTCCTATGTATTGTATGTGTACGTGGACATGCACACACAAAGGCTGAACTCCAGGACATAGTCAACGTATTTACTGAGGCATATGAAAGCATAGGCCTTACGCTAAATATCAGTAAGCCTGTCCTCGTCGCACAGCACTGCCCCCCAGACATCAAGATCCACGGCGTGGCCCTGGACAACGTGGACCACTTCTCTTATCTCTGGAGCTTCCTATCAACAAGAGCAGGCATTGACGACGAGAGCATGCAGAAATCAAGCGCAGGCAGTGGAAGGAGTGTGTGGCAAACCAGACTTCCCACCCACCCTTTCCTTTAACCACTGTCTGCCCCACCTGTGACAGAGACTGAGGTTCTCGTATTGGACGGTACAGCCACCTAAGAACTCATGCTAAGAGTGGAAGCACGTCTATCTCGATTCCGAGGGACTGCCTATGATGATGATGATGATGATAATGTGTAAATGACAATGTTCCAAATACAGAATGCTCTATATGGCCTTCCTGCTCCCTGAATTCTCACTGTATTAAAATCAATCCTTCTTGAATTCATTCTTTTGCTGGGCCTCAAAACAGCAGAACTCCTCACCTGCAAGTCTTGCTCCTACAACTACAGAGTTTTAAAGCCTAAGCTTGTCATCATCCCATCCAGCTAGGACCAATGTACTGGCAAATTAAATAATTAGGGCTACAGATAGGGCTTTAAACTAAATAGTAGGGAGGAGGGATCAGGTGAGCAGAAATTTAAAAAGTAAAAAAAAGAGAAGTCAATAGTGTAGCGTAGCGATAGGGGTAAAGATAACCAGAGTGTGACAGGAAGGGACAGAGCGTATAAACAAGAGTGCATCAGAAAGTGGGATTAGAGTAGGGAAAAATGGTAAAAAGACAAATTTAAAAGCTCTTTATCTGAATGCATGCAGCATTCGTAACAAGATAGATGAGTTGACGACACAAATAGAAATAAATGGGTATAATCTGATTGCCATTACAGAGACATGGTTGCAAGGTGACCAAGGCTGGGAACTGAATATTCAGGGGTATTTGACATTTTGGAAGAATAAGCAGAAAGGAAAAGGAGGTGGAGTAGCTCTGTTAATAAAGCAGTTAGAAATGAAATTGGCTCAGAAGATCAAGATATAGAATCAGTTTGGGTAGAGATAAGAAATAATAAGGGGAAGAAGTCACTGGTACGAGTGGTCTATAGGCCCCCTAACAGTAGCTACACTGTTGGACAGAGTATAAATAAAGAAGTAATGGAGGTTTGCAAGAAAGGTACAGCAATAATCATGGGTAACTTTAATCTTCATATTGATTGGACAAATCAAATTGGCAACGGGAGCCTGAGGAAGAGTTCATAGAGTGTATTCAGGATGGTTTCTTAGAACAATAGGTTGTGGAACCAACCAGGGAGCAGACTATTTTAGATCTGGTATTGTGTAATGGGAATGGATTAGTTAATGATCTCACAGTAAAGGATCTTCTTGGGAAGAGTGATTATAGATAATAGAATTTCAAATTTAGTTTAAGGGTGAGAAAGCTAGGTCTCAAACTAGTGTCCTGAATTTAAATAAAGGCAATTACAAAGGTATGAAGGCAGAGTTAGTATTGTGTTCCTAACACAGATGAGACTGCACACAGGGAGGTTAAAGTAACAGTGACCTCAGTCTTTAATAAGACACTCCAGAGAGAGGAACAGGCCTTAGGGGCCGGCTTATATACAGTGCTCCCAAGGGATGCTGGGATCTCTTGGGACTTCAGGGGATGCACTCCCTGGTTGCGGAACATGGGAGTGCATGCTTTACAGATACACAACATCACTCCCCACCAAAGTCAAAGTGAAAACTATTTACAAGGTGAGGCGGTCGGGAGCCTTTCTTTCCCTGGTGGACCGCCTCGGTACAAATGTCTGTTCTGGTGTGTTGACTGTGCCCTCGCTGGGTTGGCGTGTTGTTGGCCCTGCAGGGCTGCTAGGTGAGCCTGGCCTTGCTGGGCTGTTGGGTGTGATGGGTTCGATTTCCTGGTCCGGCGTTGTGTCGTTGATCCTTTCGGTGGGTGTTGTGGGCTCGAAAAAGGCAGTGTCTGCTGTGGGTTGTCCAGGGCAGTTTGTGAACCGCAGCCTCGTTTGGTCCAGGTGCTTTCTGCAAATTTGTCCATTGTCTAGTTTGACTACAAACACCCTATTCCCTTCTTTAGCTATCACCGTGCCCGCGATCCACTTGGGACCATGTCCATAGTTTAGCACATACACAGGGTCATTCAGATCAATTTCCCGTGACACAGTGGCGCGACCATCATTTACATTTTGTTGCTGCCACCTGCTCTCTACCTGATCATGCAGGTTGGGGTGAACCAGCGAGAGTCTGGTTTTAAGTGTCCTTTTCATGAGTAGCTAAGCTGCGGGCACCCTGTGAGCGAGTGGGGTCTCGTGCGGTAGCTGAGCAGTACTCGGGACAGGTGGGTTTGGAGTGAGCCTTCTGTGACTTGTTTAAGGCTCTGTTTGATGGTTTTTACTGCCCGCTCTGCCTGCCCATTGGAGGCTGGTTTAAACGGGGCTGAGGTGACATGTTTGATCCCATTGCGGGCCATGAATTCTTTAAATTTGGCACTGATGTAACATGGCCCGTTGTCACTGACTAGTATGTCAGGCAGGCCGTGGGTGGCAAACATGGCCCTCAGGCTTTCAATGGTGGCGGTGCTTCCCGACATTATTTCACATTCAATCCATTTTGAAAAAGCATCCACCACCACCAGGAACATTTTACCGAGAAACGGGTCAGCATAGTCGACATGGATCCTCGACCATGGTCTGGAGGGCCAGGACCACAAAGTTAGTGGTGCCTCTCTGGGCACATTGCTCAACTGAGCTCACATGCTGCATTGCCGTACACAGGACTCTAAGTCAGAGTTGATACCGGGCCACCACACGTGGGATCTGGCTATCGCTTTCATCATTACTATACCTGGGTGTGTGATGTGGAGATCTGAGATAAATGTCTCCCTGCCCTTTTTTGGTAGCGCTACGCGGTTACCCCACAACAGGCAGTCTGCCTGAATGGACAGCTCATCCTTTTGCCACTGGAACAGCTTGATTAGCTCTTGCATTTCAACGGGGATGCTGGCCCAGCTCCCATGCAGTAAACAGTTTTTTACTAGGGACAGCAGAGGATCTCGGCTGGTCCAAGTTCTAATCTGGCGGGCCGTAACAGGTGATTTATCATTTTCAAACGCTTCCATGACCATCAACAAGACTGCGGGCTGCGCCACCATCAACAAGTTTGCAGGCTGTGCCATTTCCATCCCGTGGTGAGCAATGGTAGCCGATTGAGAGCATCCGCACACTTCTCAGTACCTGGTCTGTGGCGCATGGTATACTTATACGCTGATAGCGCGAGTGCCCACCATTGTATGCGGGCTGAGGCATTAGTATTTATCCCCTTGTTTTCAGTGAACAGGGATGTGAAGGGCTTGTGATCGGTTTCCAGCTCAAATTTGAGGCCAAACAGGTACTGATGCATTTTCTTTACCCCGAACACACACGCTAATGCCTCTTTCTCAATCATGCTGTAGGCCCTCTCGGCCTTAGACAAGCTCCTGGAAGCATAGGCGGCAGGTTGCAACTTCCCCGCAATGTTAGCTTGTTGTAATACACACCCGACTCTATACGATGACGCGTCACATGCGAGCACAAGTCTTTTACACGGGTTATACAATATAAGCAGCTTGTTGGAGCATAAAATGTTTCTGGCTTTCTCAAAAGCAATTACTTGGTTTTTTCCCCCCATATCCAGTTCTCACTTTTGCGCAATAACACATGTAAGGGCTCTAAGAGGGTGCTTAACCCTAGTAGGAAGTTATCAAAATAGTTGAGGAGTCCCAGGAACGACCGTAACTCCGTGAGGTTCTGTGGCCTGGGCACATTCCTGATAGCCTCTGTCTTGATGTCTGTGGGCTGAATGCCGTCCACCGTGATCTTTCTCCCCAAAAACTCCACTTCTGTTGCCAGGAAGACGCATTTCGACCTCTTCAGCCGCAGCCCTATGCGATCCAGTCGCTGGAGGACCTCCCCCAGGTTTTGTAGGTGCTCGGCAGTGTCCCGACCTGTGACCAATATGTCGTCCTGAAAGACCACCATGTGTGGTACCGACTTAAGTAGGCTCTCCATGTTTCTCTGGAAGATCACTGCAGCTGACCGAATTCCAAATGGGCATCTGTTGTAGATGAACAGTCCCTTGTGTGTGTTGATGCAGATGAGGCCCTTCGAAGACTCCTCCAGCTCCTGCGTCATGTAGGCCGAAGTCAGGTCGAGCTTGGTGAATGTCTTGCCTCCTGCCAGCGTCGCAAATAGGTCATCTGCCTTAGGTAGTAGGTATTGGTCCTGTACCAAGAAACGATTAATAGTTACTTTATAATCACCGCAAATCCTGACCATGCCATCACTTTTGAGTACTGGAACAATCGGGCTGGCCCACTCGCTGAATTCCACTGGGGAGATGATGCCCTCGCTTTGTAGCCTGTTCAGCTCGATTTCCACTCTCTCCCTCATCATGTGAGGTACCACTCGCGCCTTGTGGTGAATGGGTCGTGCCTCTGGGACCAAGTGGATCCGCACCTTCGCCCTGGAAAAGTTTCCAATGCCTGGCTCAAAAAAGGAAGGAAATTTGTTAAGAACCTGGGTACATGAGGCCTCATCGACAAGTGATAGTGCTCGGATGTCATCCCAGTTCCAGCAGATTTTGCCCAGCCAGCTCCTTCCAAGTAGTGTGGGGCCACCGCACGGGACAATCCAGAGTGGCAGTTCATGCACTGTGCCCTCGTAGGTGACCTTGACCATGGCGTTGCCCAGGACAGTGATAAGCTCTTTGGTGTATGTTCTCAGTTTCGTGTGGATGAGGCTCAGGGCTGGTTTGAATGCCTTGTTGCACCACAGTCTGTTAAACATCTTTTTACTCATGATGGATTGGCTAGTGCCAGTGTCCAATTCCATGGCTATGGGTGAGCCATTCAATATTACGCTTAGCATTACAGGTGGACATTTCGTCGAAAATGTGTGCACCCCATGTATTTCAGCATCTGCCTCATCTCTCTGAGGCTCGAAATTGCTTTGATCCACCATGAACCGATCTTCCTCTGCGATGTGGTGGTTAGCAGGTTTTGCAGAGCTTGCAGCTCATTTTCAATCTCGTTGGAGGTGCCCCATTGTTCCACAGCTCTTGCAAACATACCCGTTGAAGTGACATGAATAGGCTGAATGGAAGCCTCCACAACATCAACAAGGTGTGAATTGCCTTGCAGTCATCCTTTGTTGGGTCTCTGAGTCATCTGGGTCACCTGAGGGCTGTTGGCAGATGGAGACTCGTGGATTCTGCCCTGTACATTTCTGCTCACAAACACAGTTCCAGTTAATTTATGAACATTGCTAGCACTTGTGTGCTGAGAGATTTGTTTGGTGTTATCACTGGTGGACATAAACACCTATGCTATCGCAATGGCCTTACTGAGGGTCGGTATCTCTACAGTCAAAAGTTTTCGGAGGATGGTCTCGTGGTCAATGCCCAGTACAAAAAAGTCTCTGAGCATTTGATCCAGGTAGCTATCAAACTCACATTGTCCTGCAAGTCGCCTTAGCTCGGCGACATAGCTCGCCACTTCCTGACCTTCAGATCGCTGGCACGTGTCGAACTGATACCTTGCCATCAGCATGCTCTCCCTCAGGTTAAGATGCTCCTGAACCAGTGTACACAGCTCTTCATATGACTTGTTAGATCTCTTAATTTCCAATGAAATACGAACTCCGATTGTAGTTTTAATGTCACTTTATTTTTGGCAGCAGTAAGAAGCTCTTGGCTTTAAGCCAGGTCTTTGTCCTTCTGAGACCACATGGTCAAAATGGCTGTACTTATACCTGGATCAATTTACAGAAAAGAACTCGCCTTCTTTGACCTTATTGGCTCAATTAATAGTCTTTTAACCTTTTAATTGGCTCGCTACACAAAGGTCCTAAAATGTCAAGTTGATTGATGACTTAATGCAACATGCTCCCACTCACGTAGCATCTCTGACTTGGTGTCTGTGAATTTTCGCAGCCTGTCTAAATGTAGCCTGTTTGAATTCTCTATCAATCCCCCCTTTGATTCTTTCACAAACTGAATCATAAAACATTAGGTATCACTGGTTAAACATTCTACAAAATAATTTCATATATGTTAATAGAGTTTCCTTCTAAAATTTGTTGATGTGTTTCGCCACATGTCCGGACTAGTAGCTTCCACACAAATTTACACCAACCCGAGTTCCATCGTGGCCACAATGGAAGTCTGGTTTTAGTAGGTTAATTAACCTTATTCAAATTTAATCCAAATCAATATCTTAATTCATCCAGTAAACAACCTTCCCTTAAGCATAACATACCCCTGTGCCACGTACAGATGGTCTGCTGGGACCTGCAAGGTGTCTCACATGTGGGACAGCAGCTACAGCTGCCTGGTCGCAACAACATTTAATCAACATAAACAAACAATATAAAAAT
Organism: Pristiophorus japonicus; assembly: GCF_044704955.1. Taxonomy (NCBI): domain Eukaryota; kingdom Metazoa; phylum Chordata; class Chondrichthyes; family Pristiophoridae; genus Pristiophorus; species Pristiophorus japonicus. Next base: position 77,162,261 of record NC_091984.1, on the reverse strand, counting down.
AAAACAATTACAACAAATAGAATTAAACCTTCCACCAATGAACCTAGCCATTCAGTGGCTCCACTCCACAAAGTGAATGATGGGGGTTGCTTAAGTTTTTCTACCTCCTTTTGGATATGCTCTGCTAAGTGGGTAATTTCTTCGGAGCTATTTAGGATATATGTGCAACACTCAGTTCCGATTAGGGTGCAAGTACCTCCATTTTCAGCCAGGATGTAATCAAGGGCCAGTCTATTCTGTAGGGCTACTGTGCGGATTGCTACTATTTCTGCATTGATTTTAACTAGGGCCTCTGAGGTATCAATGGCTTCCCGTTCCACAACGGATGCCATGTTAATGGATTCCCTTGCCAGTCTGGCGGTCCCATACCTGGGGATCAGAATGGCAAAGAACCTCTCTGTTTCTGTGATAGCTCTCTTAGGACGGTGTAAATGTTCCGACAGTGACTTTATATGATACATATAAGGTACAATGTAGGCTAAATAGCAGGATCCCGTCCAATTCTGGGGCAGCCAAGGGTAGGCCTTGTGGCCACACACCCAATAGGTGCCATTATAGGCAATGAATGTTAGCTGTTTCTTTGTCAGCAACACTCCGGAGCCTGTCCAGGCTTTTCCATCTGTTTTATTCAGAATCCCCGTTACATTAAGAATTCCCACATCGGCCCAGTTTGGACGGTTCCGTGGCTTGATTATATTATAATTCCGGGAGCAGTTACTATACTCCATATTTTGGCCTCCTTTGATGTTTCTAATCAGACAGACCGATTTCCCCCGGTCTTCCTATTCCCGTTGTATTAGTGATAACAAAAAATGGGGGCCGTTTGGAATTATTGTAGCACGGTTGGTATCCCCCTTCAAAGGTAGTCAGATTGTAACCTGCTGACTTCCATTTACGTGCCCAGTTTTCCGTATCCTGAAACGGATTGCCTGTTTTGTTTTGATTAATTATCCACTCAGCCATTTCCAAGATATTCAAGGGAACTGGCCTCAAGGGAATCCCTCCCTTTGGGTGAATAGGAATATGCGCACACACCCAACAACTGGAAATGTTACCTTGTTTGGCACAAATGTATGACATATATAAAAAGGTATTTACATGTAATTCCCTTGCTACCCTACTATTTCCCTTTGGTGCAGAGGGTCGGCTAGTAAGAAGTAGGCAAATGCCTAGAATACCTACAATCAGTAATACAGTAAATTTATACATTTTGGCAAAAAGTAATTGTCCTTATTAGATTTCAGCTTCAGTTACGGGTGCTCGTTTAACGGGTGAAGCGTGGATCCAGGCTTTCTTTCCTTGGACTTTAACAGCTGCCTGGGTGGTCAATAACACTTCATAAGGTCCCTCCCACTTGGCACCCAAAGGTTCTTTATGCAACTTTTTCACATACACCCAGACCCCCGGGATGATGTCGTGTCCTCCTTCGGGTGGATTACCCCAAGCTGCCGAGACCTGTCAGGAAACAGAACTAATAGCATTGGTTAAGTTCTGACAGTATGATAACAAAGTGTCACTCATTAAGTGAACATCAGCTTTCCGTAAATCGATAGTTCCTGGCAGCGACATGGGTCTTCCTGTTATAATTTCAAATGGGCTTAGACCTGTAGTTCTGTTCGGGGTTGCCCTAATGCTACATAACACTATTGGTAGTGCCTGGGGCCATGGTGTTCCTTTTTGGTGATATTTGGCAAGCCGTTGTTTCAGAGTTCGATTCATTCGTTCTACTTGTCCTGATGATTGTGGATGATAAGGACAGTGTAAATCCCACGTAATGTTCAGTAACCTACAGACTTCTTGGCAGACAGCACCTGTGAAGTGTGCTTCTCGGGACTCCCCATCGGGGAATGTAATCCTTACACAAGACCTTTGCAGTGTGATTGGCTGTGGCTCTTTTAGTTGGGACAGCTTCTACCCATCTAGAGAATCTGTCGACCATGACAAGAATGTTAGTGTATCCTTGGCATGAAGGAAGAGATATATAATCAACCTGCAGATGCTGGAATGGTCCGACAGGGGCAGGGGGCCTCAGTTGGGGCATTACCATGATGGTTCAGAATTATTTTTCTGGCAGACCACACAGCGGTCTGTTACCAGCTGGGCATGTTTTTTAAATCCCTGACCAGCTTTTCTTGAACCATGCCGTCATCTGTTGTGAGGCCAAGTGGCCCACGAGTGGATCTGTTGGGCTAAAAAAGGCATAAGCGCTTGTGGCGCGACTGGCTTGTCGGTAACTCTTTGTCTCCAGACACCATCTTCACATAGCTTAATTCCTGCCTCAATCCATGTCCATTTTTCCTCTCAGGAGCACTCGCCTTTCATTGTTTGAAGGTCTCGTGTCAGAGTCCTGAGTGCTTTCAATCTGCACATCTGTGTTGGTTCTTCTGGAGGAACGCCCTGTGAGGCGGCATCTTTAGCTGCCTGGTCGGCTAGGGCATTTCCCTGTGCTTCTGTGGTATTTTCCTTGGTATGGGCCTTACACTTCAGGATGGACACTTCCTGAGGTAATTGTATGGCCTCCAGTAAGTCTCGGACTTCTTTTCCATTTCGGATAGGTGTACCAGCAGCAGTGAGGAATCCTCTTTTCCGCCATAACAGACCAAAGTCGTGAACGACTCCAAAAGCATAACGTGAATCTGTGTCGACATTAGCTGTCTGTCCTTCTGCTATTCGACATGCTTCTGACAGGGCCCGTAACTCGGCCTGTTGTGCTGATGTTCCTTTTGCCACTACCTCATATAAGGTTGTAACTGCCCATCCTGCTTTTCTGGTACCATTGTCAACAAAGGAGGAACCATCTGTAAACAGGATGAGGTCTGGGTTGTGCAGAGGCTCCTCTGCTGCTAAGGCTGCTTCTTCTGTTTCTTTTAAAATCTCCACGCAGTCATGCTCTTCACATTCTCTCCCCTCTTGCTCCCTCGATTCTGACATCGGGAGCATAGTTGCGGGATTAACCGGGCTGGCCCGGACGATATGAAGATTAGGAGCTTCCAAAACTGCTGTCCAGCGGGTCCATCTTGCTGCCGTCACCTGAGACATTCTATTCAAAGACAGCAAAGCATGTACGGTGTGGGGACACTTGACAATCAGCTTTTGGTCGAGGACTAGACCCGCAGTGATCATTACCGCTCGACATGTAGCTTCCATAGCCCTTAGGCAACTTCCCCATCCGAGAGCTACCGCATCCAGTTTTGCCGACTAATAGCCAATAGGTCTTTGCCGATCCCCATGTTCTTGTGTCAGTATAGCTGTCATATATCCTTCTTTCTCATGGACAAACAGGGTAAATGGCTCACCACTGTCGGGGATTCCCAGAGCCGGTGCCGAACACAAAGCCTTTTTCAAACTCAGGAAGGCCTCTTGCTGTTCCTTAGTGAGGGTGATGGCTTCTTTAGAGGCACGTTTCCCCTTTAAGATATCATTCAATGGCTGAGCAAGCTGTGTGAAGGAGTCAATCCAATTTCTGTTAAAGTTACACAATCCCAAAAAAGACCTTAGTTCCTGAATAGTGGTGGGTTTTTTAGCAGCCCGAATGAGTTCTATCCTGGGTAAGTTCTCTCTTTCCTTGTGAAATCTTTTGTCCCAGGTATACAACCGCTTCTTGGGATATTTGTGCTTTGTCAATGCTGGCTTTATGTCCTTTCAGCCAAAGGTGGTCCAGCAAAGCTCGTAAATCTTGTTCATGCTGGTCTTCCGTGTTTGAAACGAGCAGGATATCGTCTACATATTGGATGAATGTGGATGACAGGGGAAGTAATTCTCGCAAATGGCTTTGTAAAGCCATGTGGAATACCGTAGGGCTGTTGTGGAAACCCTGCGGTAACCGGGTCCAAGTATACTGTTGTCCTTGAACCGTGAAAGCAAACCACTGTCGAACCTCCGGTGCCAGAGGCACTGACCAAAATCCGTTGGCCATATCTATAACCGAGAAATATTTATGTTCCGGTTTGAGGGCATTAAAAATGGTGGAGGGATCTGCGACCAAAGGAGCTTTTTGATCAATACACTGGTTAGCTTTCCTATAATCGACAGTCAAACGCCAAGTCTCATTAGCTTTCTGTACCGGGCACACGGGACTATTGGAGGAGCTATGCGTTTTAATAACCACCCCTTGTTTCTCCAATTGCTGAATAACCGGTAAGATTCCCACGATGGCAGTTGGACTGATGGGTTACTGTTTAGTGCATGGAGGCTTGGTCCCGGTAAATGATGCAGGCTCCATCTGGAGTAGGCCACAATCGTTCTTATCTTTAGCCCATATCGGGTGTTCCTTCAATTCTTCTTTCTTCAAAGTTCTAATTGACCATGTCACCCGACCATCCTCGAAATGCAACGATGAATCTACTTGGATTAGAACGTCCATTCCCAAAAGGGGTTGATCTACTGGGCCTATCCAGACCGGCGTGGTTAGTTCATGTGGACCCAGCCGTATAAGTACCGGTGTTGTCCTTTTAATTTCCATTTTATGGCCCCCAACTCCATAGGCTGTACATGCCCTACCATCCAATGACAAAAAGTCTCCATATTGTAGGGGTAAGCATGTTAATTCCGCCCCTGTGTCTAAAAGACAGTCCACATCCTTATCGCCCACCCTCACAGTTATATATAGCCCATCTCCCCTCTGTTGTATTAGTGTGAGGAGGTGGACCAGGGTGGGCTCTAATCGTTTTTTGCTATCCCAAGTAACTCCTTCTGTTGTTGTATTGTCAGTCGCTTAAATGCTTCTATGAGGTTGTTATCTTGTGACAAGCCTGGTTTGTTGGCTGAATTGTATCCCTGGCTGCGTCCTCTTCCCCAGCCACGCCTTTCTGTTTTGCCCTGCATGTCTTGGCCCAGTGATCTTCTTTCCCACAATAATGACATTTTCCGGGTAATTTTCCTAATGACTGTTTATTGGAATCCTGGGATTTCCATCCCATAACCTGTACAGCTCGGACTTTAGCTCCCATATCCCGATCTAATTGGTTACATCGATCCACCAATGCTGCAAAGGTAGTTCCTCCACCTTCCCAGTCCGGTAACACTACCTTCAGCATTTTGGACAGTTCTGGCTTTAGACCTGCCATGAAAGCTGCTTTCAGGGGTCCAAACACTTGTTCATCCATTTTCTCATCCGTATTATTCATACCCGAATGTTCTAGCCACGTGCATCTAAACCACTCGTCATACTCCAGGATCTCCTCTGTTCCTTTCTGTTGGCTGGCTGCAATTTTTCCCCAGACTGTCTTAGCTGGACTGAAGGCTTGCAGCCAGTGTTTAATCACCTCCCATCCTGCGTTTAATTCTTGCTCATCCTGCCCCAAAGCTTCTTCTACCTTGTCGTGCAATTTTCTTCCCTGTGTTTTTGGCACCATTATGGTCAAAATTTGCACTCTGTCCCAGGGATTAAGTTGATATATATTTCTTAAGCGGTCCAATTGGTCCCACATTTTCACTCCCCCTTTCTTTGGATTGGGCAATTCCTTGGACCATTTATCAATTGGGTCTGCCGGATCATGAACTAAGTATTTTTCGTACACCCTTTACCTCGTTTTTTGGTCTCTTCTGATTTGACTGCAACTCGTCTTTTTTTAAACGGGGCAAAGTGCATCCCTAATTCTTCATCCTCCGACCCTGTAGCGTCGGAAGATTCAGAATTCGTATCTATTCCTCGGTCGTGTCTTCGGGTTTGCGCTTTTAATTTATCCAAACATGGGTACTCTGGGAATTGACCGATACATTTTCCTTTTCCTATTACTGTCTCTTGACCTAATGATTTTTTCCATTCTTTAATTTCACCTTTAAGATCTTTAACTTCCACTTCCAGCTTTTCAAGTTCAAGTTTTTTCTGTCGCAGCTGTGCACAAACAGCTTGCAATTGGTCCTTTGTACTGGTCAGGTCCCTATCATGTTGGGAACGCATTATAATTTCATTCCGCTTTCGAATCTGTCCCATAACGGCTAGGGACCATCTAGTTCGCTCTTTATTTTTCATATGGGTCGTTTTTCCCCAGACCCTTTTAATCTCATCCAAGGACCATTGTCCTTTGGAGGTTCCGTACTTTTGTTCGATCTTACTACAGGTTTTAGATAAGTTGAATTGTTGCTCTATGTATTCTTTCAACTGTTCGAGAATTTCATCTAGCGAAACTTCAGGTGGTGCTTGCCCACCTTTAACAGTTGTAGGCAATTCTTTGCTCTTATCTCCTGCTGCCATAATACTGATTTCTTTACTAGGGTCTCGAGTCGTAGGCTTTCTAGCCGATCAGTGGGTCGGTGATTAATTAACTAACACACCGCTGAAGTTTAGACGCCTATGGGACCTCGAGCCGACTACCAACCGGAGGGTTCGCAAACGGGAGGCTTTCGGAATCGCGTAGAAGGAAAGGCGAATTTAGACTTTTGACCGAGGACTTTTATAAAGAGGGGTCCTTACCTCAGTATGTAGGTCCGATGTCCAAAATTCAGTTTCTTCCCTCAGCGATCGTGTTCGTGACGCCAAAATTGTTAGATCTCTTAATTTCCAATGAAATACAAACTCCGATTGTAGTTTTAATGTCACTTTATTTTTGGCAGCAGTAAGAAGCTCTTGGCTTTAAGCCAGGTCTTTGTCCTTCTGAGACCACATGGTCAAAATGGCTGTACTTATACCTGGATCAATTTACAGAAAAGAACTCGCCTTCTTTGACCTTATTGGCTCAATTAATAGTCTTTTAACCTTTTAATTGGTTCGCTACCCAAAGGTCCTAAAATGTCAAGTTGATTGATGACTTAATGCAACATGCTCCCACTCACGTAGCATCTCTGACTTGGCGTCTGTGAATTTTCACAGCCTGACTAAATGCAGCCTGTTTGAATTCTCTATCACGACTTATCTGTGGGTTTCATCGAAGGCAAAAGATTCTTCATGAGGCTGTAGGTCGGTACTCCGCAGACTGTGAGGAGGACCGCTCTCTTTTTTGCAGCGCTTCCTTCTCCGTCCAGCTCGGTGGCTACAAAGTACTGGTCTAGCCGTTCAACGTAGGCTTCCCAGTCCTCACCCTCCGAGAACTTCTCCAGGATGCCCACAGTTTGCTGCATCTTTGCGTTGGATTCGTATTCTCGTCGCTAGTTATTGTGTTACTAACACAGATGAGGCTGCGCACAGGGAGGTTAAAATAACAGTGACCTCAGTCTTTAATAAGACACTCCAGAGTGAGGAACAGGTCTTAGGGGCTGGCTTATATACAATGCTCCCAAATGATGCTGGGATCCATTGGGACTTCAGAGGATGAGCTCCCTGGTGGCAGAACATGGGAGTGCATGCTTTACAGGTACACAACAGTTAGCATAACATCTGTAGTTGGGAAAATGTTGGAGTCCATTATTGAAGAAGCAGTAGCAGGACATTTGGAAAAGCAAAATTCGGTCAGGCAGAGTCAGCATGGATTTATGAAGGGGAAGTCATGTTTGACAAATTTGCTGGAATTCTTTGAGGATGTAACGAACAGGGTGGATAAAGGGGAACCACTAGATGTGGTGTATTTAGACTTCCAGAAGGCATTTGACAAGGTGCCACATAAAAGGTTATTGCACAAGATAAAAGTTCATGGGGTTGGGGGTAATATATTAGCATGGATAGAGGATTGGTTAACTAACAGAAAACAGAGAGTTGGGATACATGGTTCATTCTCAGGTTGGCAATCAGTAACTAGTGGGGTGCTGCAGGGATCAGCGCTGGGACCCCAACTATTTACAATCTATATTAATGACTTGGAAGAAAGGACTGAGTATAGCGTAGCCAAGTTTGCTGATGATACAAAGATGGGAGGAAAAGCAATGTGTGAGGAGGACACAAAAAATCTGCAAAAGGACAGAGACAGGCTAAGTGAGTGGGCAAATATTTGGCAGATGCAGTATAATGTTGGAAAGTGTGAGGTCATGCACTTTGGCAGAAAAAATCAAAGAGCAAGTTCTTATTTAAATGGAGAAAAATTGCAAGGTGCTGCAGTACAGCGGGACCTGGAGATACTTGTGCATGAAACACTAAAGTTTAGTGTGCAGGTATAGCAAGTGATCAGGAAGGCCAATGGAAGTTTGGCCTTTATTGCAAAGGGGATGAAGTATAAAAGCAGGGAAGTCTTGCTGCAGTTATACAGGGTATTGGTGAGGCCACACCTGGAATACTGCGTGCAGTTTTGGTTTCCATATTTACGAAAGGATATACTTGCTTTGGAGACAGTTCAGAGAAGGTTCACTAGGTTGATTCCAGAGATGAGCGGGTTGACTTATGAGGAACGGTTGAGGAGGTTGGGCCTCTACTCATTGGAATTCAGAAGAATGAGAGGTGATCTTATCAAAACGTGTAAGATTATGAGGGGGTTTGACAAGGTGGATGCAGAGAGGATGTTTCCACTGATAAGGGAGACTATAACTAGAGGGCATGATCTTAGAATAAGGGGCCGGCCATTTAAAACTGAGATGAGGAGGAATTTCTTCTCTCAGAGGGTTGTAAATATGTGGAATTTGCTGCCTCAGAGAGCTATGGGAGCTGGGACATTGAATAAATTCAAGACAGAAATAGACAGTTTCTTAATCGATAAGGAATTCAGGGGTTATCGGGATCGGGCAGGGAAGTGGATCTGAGTCCACAATCGGATCAGCCATGATCGTATTAAATGGCGGAGCAGGTTCGAGCGGACGTATGGCCTACTCCTGCTCCTATTTCGTATGTTCTTATGTTCTTATGAGTTGGCTAAAGTGAACTGGGAAAATAGATTCAAGGGTAAGACGGCAGATGAGTTATGGCAAACATTTAAGGAGATATGTCATAACTCTCAGTAACAATATATTCCAGTGAGAAGGAAAGACTCTAAGAGAAGGATGAACCATCCTTGGCTAACTAAGGAAGTAAAGGATGGTAGCAAATTGAAAACAAAGGCATACAATGTTGCAAAAAATAGTGAAAGACCAGAGGATTGGGAATTTTTTGGAAACCAGCAAAAGACAACTAAAACAATAATAAAGAGAGAGAAGATAGTTTATAAACTAGCAAGAAATATAAAAACAGAGAGTAAGAGCTTCTACAGGTATATAAAAAGGAAGAGAGTAGCTAATGTAAGTCCCTTAGAGGATGAAATTGGGGAATTAATAATGGGAAACAGGGAAATGGCAGATATTTTGAACAAATATTTTGTATCAGTCTTCAAGCTAGAAGACACTAAAGGCATCCCAATAATTGATAATCAAGGGGCTATTGCGGCAGGGGAGAATTAAAGCAATCAATATCACTAGAGAAAAAGTACTAGGCAAACTAATGGGACTGTTTCTTATGTGCTTATGTTCTATAGTTGGACAAGTCCCCTGGACCTGATGGCCTGCATCCTAGGATCTTAAAAGAAGTGGCTGCAGAAATAGTGGGTACATTGGTTGTAATCTATCAAAATTCCCTGGATTCTGGAGAGGTCCCAGCGGATTGGAAAACCACAAATGTAACGCCCCTATTTAAGAAAGGAGGGAGACAAAAAGCGGAAACTATAGACCAGTTAGCCTAACATCTGTCATTAGAAAAATTCTGGAGTCCATTATTAAGGAAGTATGAGCAGGACATTTAGAAAATCATAATACAGTCAAGCAGAGTCAGCATGGTTTTATGAAAGGGAAATTATGTTTGACAAATTTGCTGGAGTTCGTGGAGAATGTAATGAGTCGGGTGGATAAAGGGGAACCAGTAGATATCGTGTATTTGGATTTCCAGAAGGCATTCAATAAGGTGCCACATAAAAGGTTACTGAACTGGATAAGAACTCACCAGGTTGGTGGTAATATATTAGCATAGATAGAGGATTGGCTAACTAACAGGAAAGAGAGTCAGGATAAATGGGTCATTTTCAGGTTGGCAAACTGTAACTAGTGGGGTGCCACAGGGATCAGTACAGGGGCCTCAACTATTTACAATCTATATTAATGACTTGGATGAAGGAACCAAATGTAAAGTAGCCAAATTTTCTGATGATACAAAGATAGGTGGGAAAGCAAGTTGTGAGGAGGATGCAAGGAATCTGCAAAGGGACATAGACAGGCTAAGTGAATTGGCAAAAATTTGGCAGATGGAGTAATGGGCTCAATTTTCCCCAGTGATTTGCGCCATTTTTTTTGGAGTAGGTTGGTCTTTTTGGCCTAAGTTGAAAAAACCACAGTTTCCCCGATCAATTTGCACCAACGTAATTCAGTTTGTTACGATTTTTTAGGTCAGTTTTTTTTCCAGCCAAAGGGGACGTAACCAGCCATCTACGCCAATTAGGGAAGTTTGGCCAGCTGAGAGTTACTCCAGTTCTGCTTAGGCCAGCGTATGTGGCCTCTCCAGAAAAATCTTGTGAAGAGCTAAGGAAATCGGCGCAGCACACGCCCGGACACACTAAAAGAATTGAAAAATACATAGCAGCAACTTACCTCCAACCATGCCCGTAGGGGCTGTCAGAGAGAGAGAAAGAGAGAGAAAGTGAGAGAGAGCGAGCGAAAATGAGAATGGGACCAGACCGGGAGAATGGGGTCCGAGAATGGGACCGGACCGGCAAGCCCTTCAGGTGGGGTTGGAGGTAAGTTGCTGCTATGTGTTTTTTAATTCTTTTAATGTGTTGGGAGCTGGCTGTATGCTTCACTTTGCAGCCTCAGCTCGCATTGTGTCCCTGGTTACCATGACAACCCAATCCTTTTGCCGCAGATCAAGGCTCCACCCCCAAAACTAAAGGTCAGGTTACGCCACGCCAAAATGAAGAAATCCAACAGGGAATCTTAGAATATTTTTGTTGGCGAACTTAGGCCCCAAAAAATTGGGCATAACTCTTCAAGTACGCCAAAAAAATGCTTTGGGGAAAATTGAGCACATAACATGGGAAAATGTGAGGTTATCCACTTTGGTAAGAAAAATAAAAAAACAAATTATTATTTAAATGGGGAGAGATTACAAAATGCTGAGGTACAGAAGGATCTGGGGGTCCTTGTACATGAAACACAAAAAGTTAGCATGCAGGTACAGCAAGTAACCATGAAGGCAAATGGAATGCTGGCCTTTATTACAAGGGGAATGGAGTATAAAAGTAGGGAAGTCCTGCTGCACCTGTACAGGGCGTTGGTGAGACCACATCTGGAGTACTGCGTACAGTTCTGGTCTCCTTATTTAAGGAGGGATATACTTGCATTGGAGGCAGTTCAGAGAAGGTTCACGAGGTTGATTCCTGAGATGAAGGGGTTGTCTTATGAAGACAGGTTGAGCAGGTTGGGCCTATACTCATTGGAGTTTAGAAGAATGAGAGGTGATCTTATTGAAACGTCTAAGATTCTGAGGGGGCTTGACAGAGTAGATGTAGAGAGGATGTTTCCCCTCGTGGGGGAATCTAGAACTAGGGAGCATAGTTTCAGAATAAGGAGTCACCCATTTAAAACTGAAATGAGAAGGAATTTCTTCTCTCAGAGGGTCGTGAATCTTTGGAATTCTCTACCCCAGAGAGTTGTGGAGGCTGGGTCTTTGAATATATTTAAGGTGGAAATAGATAGATTTTTGAATGATAAGGGAGTCAAGGGTTATGGAGAGCCGGCAGGGAAGTGGAGTTGAGACCAAGATCAGGTCAGCCATGATCTTATTGAATGGCGGAGTAGGCTCGAGGAGCCAAATGGCCTACTCCTGCTCTATTTCTTATGTTCTTACGTTATGTTGAACCGCTACTTACTAATGAAGCCTAACTTTTATGCTACTTCTTTAAACTTTGGAGTTGCCCTGTACTATGGGCCTTGGCCCTGCATCCAGATTTCTCAATAAAAATTTTTGTTGATATATGAAAGGAAATCCTACAAACTCCAGATTCCATGAAGGAATAAAGAGCTCCAAAATATCTTGTGATATTCAGTATGGATCAGTTTTGTTGAGAGAGATAGAAATGTAATTATCACATGGAATGGTGGCTGCGTCACAAGAAAAGCAGCGACTGAATGGAGAAAGGTCAACTGAATGCCAATTCACGATAAAATTACTAGGTAGAAACCGAACACCATTTACATATCAAGCTAAAAGGTGCTTTCTAATTGTCAGACAGGTCTGCTTTCCTTTTTCTTTTTTTTCACACTCATCTAAGGAGTTGGAGAATGGAGAGACATTTATTTTACACAGTATCAATCTAATGAATGCATGCGAATGGTATTCATTTATCGAGTTTTTCCATGCTCTCCATGATACCTTGCTACAGATTTTGTTCCCTGAATTATAGCAATGGTGGGTCCCTAATTTAACAAAATTGCCTAAAATATTGAATAGCCATACCACTACAAAGAAAAGACTTGTGTGAAAATGTTTCCTGTACTACATATTATTTGAACATGGAATACTGTAGTTTGGATTCTGCTCCCACACATCAAAGTAGGATCTGTTCAATAGCATGTGTGACATGACCTGAATTAATATGGTCGTGTGCTTGAGGAGTCAGTATTGGCTGCCATAAGCTTTGAAGAAAGACATAACATTATGCATTTTTTGAGAGATTTTGAGTGAGTGATTTAAAAAAAAATTAAATGAAGATCAAGAGGGTAATGGGAAGCAACTAAATGGGCTATATGTTGAAGACTAGTTCATAAAATATAGTAAGGAAATATCCAAGCCAAACTGAGGACATTAAAATAAAGCGCATTGTTATATTTCACATGCTTTACTGTTTTATACATGTGAAATTCATTCTTAGCTTTTAACTGTAATACGTAAGACAACCATTCTATAATGTATTCATGACTATATATCGCAGTTTTAATTGCTTATTGATTTTTTAAAAATATATATTAAAATACCAAAGCTCTGGTCCTCAACTCAATTAGAAGTGTGAATATCCAGATATCTGCATTGTGGCCAGACTGCTCTGTTAAACCCCCAAAAAAGGATGGAGAATAGGTATAAATCTGTTGAAAAGTACATCATGGATAATTTATGTTGGAAAGAGAAATACTTTCCATATTTTATATTAGCTACTTAAGTTACTTTGCAGTGATGGACAGCATTTTAAAATGCAGCTACCTATCCACTGAGAAAGGTCAAATTAATGCCCTGTTGACTCTCCAACTACATGTAATGAACTGACTGATGTGGAAGTAACCCAGTCAATTCTAATATAACTTCATACTTCATTCCATATAACTAGTTGGGCCATTCAATATCCCAAGAGTAACACAGAATGCAGCACTCATAAATTTTATCCCAAAATCTAGGAATGATTGGAGAACATATTTGAAAATCTGAAGCTTTTTAATAATTTTCCCATTGTGCCAACACAGCATATTTAACCTGACATCGTTATCCCCTAGGCAATTTACATGGGTATCACATTATGTTAAGTATTATAAACTTAGATCACTTAAAAATTAATTCAGAGTCACCATCCTAACACTAGAAATGACAGTCAGTCTTCTTTAGGTGTCAGGTTTATAGACCTTAAATGTGTATATTTCCAATATTGAAACCTAATTCCACTGACTGCAGGTCACCATGGGAGTCTTGCTAAACTACTTAGAAATCCCGGGGGTGAAATTAGTCTACGCCAGTAGTGTGAAACAGGCTAATAGTGAATCGGCAGCCCATTTTAAACCAAGCTTGACATAGAGTTAATTCACCACCCCACCAGCGTAAATCCCCCTCTAACTATGCCCCCCACACTAAATTGTCAGGGACCTTTGATTTTTGTAGTATATATCAACGATTTAGATTTGAATATAGGGAGTATGATTAAGAAGTTTGCAGACGACATTAAAATTGACTGTGTGGTTGATAATGAAGAGGAAAGTCATGGGCTGCAGGAGGATATCAATCTACTGGTCAGGTGGGCAGAGCAGTGGCAAATGGAATTTAATTCAGAGAAGTGTGAGGTGATTCACTTTGGGAGGGCTAATAGAGAAAGGGTATACATATTAAGCGGTTGGCCACTTAATAGTGTAGATGAACAAAAGGACCTTGGAGTACTTGTCCACAGATCCCTGAAAGTAGCAGGCTAGCTGGATAAGGTGGTTAAGAAGGCATACGGAATGCTTGCCTTTATTGGCCGAGGCATAGAATATAAGAGCAGGGAGGTTATGCTTAAATTGTATAATACTTTGGTTAGGCCTCAGCTGGAGTACTGCATGCAATTCTGGTTGCCATATTATAGGAAGGACGTGATTGCACTAGAGAGGGTGCAGAGGAGATTTACTAGGATGCTGCCTGGAATGGAGAATCTTAGTTATGAGGACAGATTGGACAGGCTGGGCTTGTTTTCATTGGAACAGAGGAGTTTGAGAGGAGACCTCATTGAGGTGTACAAAATACTGAGAGGCCTGGATATAGTGGATAGTAAGGGTCTATTTCCATTGGTGGAGGGGTCTATTATGAGGGGGCATAGTTTTAAGGTGGTTGGTGGAAGGTTTAGAGGGGATTTGAGGGAGGGCTTCTTTACGCAGAGGGTTGTGGGGATCTGGAACTTGTTGCCTGGAAGAATGGTGGATGCAGAAACCCTCACCACGTTTAAGAGATGGTTGGATGGGCTCTTAAAGTGCAGAAACCTGCAGGGTTACGGACCTAGAGCTGGTAATTGGGATTAGACTGGATGACCTTTTGTTGGACGGAGCAGATATAATGGTAAGTACTGCAGGGAATAGAATACGGCCAGGGTGATCTCCTGAACTAGTTTCAAGCACCTGGATGGGTCGGAGAGGAATTTTCCCAGATTTTTTCTCCCTAAATTGGCCTGGGATTTTATCTGGTTTTTGCCTCTCGCAGGAGAGCACATGACTCCGGTTGGGATGGAGTGCAGAATGTTTTAGTATAAGGGGTGTCACAGTTGTGGTGAAGCGGATTAGTTGGGCTGGGTGCTCTTTGCCTTTCTGTCATTGTTCATAGGTTTATATGTAACCTTCAGGACTGCTGACCAAGGGCCGTGTGGCTCTTTGTCGGCCGGCGTGGACACGATGGGCCGGAATGGCCTCCTTCTGCGCTGTAAATTTCTATGTTTCAATGTTTCTATGAATGTGGGCACACAGCAGAACTAATCTGTCACATTTGAATACTTGAAAATTACTTAACTTTGTTACTTGGTGACAGCCAGGCTAGGCTATTCAGTCACCCAGCTGCCCACCATCCTGGAGACCATAAATTCTGCAAAAGATGTTGAGATTCAGAATATTTTCTGTATTTTGTTCCTGTGTTTGTGCTCATCATTTTTCAAAGGGCAGGAAATTGCACATTTTGCAAATTAACTGAAGCTGGTCCAATTCTGGTATTCTTACAAATGTTTTATTTGAACTGCTATTAATTTTTCAACTCCTTATTATCTTACTGTGTCAGTTGTAGCTCAGTGGGTAGTACACTCACCTCTGAGTTAGAAGGTTGTGGGTTCAAGTCCCACTCCAGGAACTTGAGCACATAAATCTAGGCTGATACTCCAGTGCAGTGCTGAGGGAATGCTGCACTGTCAAAAGTGCTGTCTTTTGCATGAGACGTTAAACCGAGGCGCTGCCTGCTCTCTCAAGTGGACATAAAAGATCCCATGGCACTATTTCGAAGAAGAGCAGGGGAGTTATCCCCGGTGTCCTGGCCATTATTTATCCCTCAATCAACATAACAAAAACAGATTATCTGGCCATTATCACATTGTTGTTTGTGGGAGCTTGCTGTGCGCAAATTGGCTGCTGTGTTTCCCATACTACAACAGTGACTACACTCCAAAAGTACTTCATTCGCCATAAAGCACTTTGAGACATTCGATGGTTGTGAAAGGCGCTATATAAATCCAAGTCTTCCTTTTTTCCTGCCTCTGAGAAATATATATATCTAGGTGACAAGTGAGGCACTGCTTTGGAATTCTAGAGCAATTGCAGTGCTACCTAGCTGGCAGCCACAGTAACAAAATCTTTTCAGATAGACACTTCCTACATCCCTACGCTGCAGCCATGTAATCTCCTGGGAGAGGTGAAAAAAAATAATGCTAATCGAGGGAAACAAATTCTGGAAAATTCCTCTCCGACTCCCTCAGGTGAACAAAACCAGTCTAGGAGATCACATTAACTATGTGAACTTTTACTGTTAATACATTTCCCTATTATATAATTACATAGGATTACATTACATAGGATATACGGCACAGAAACAGGCCATTTGGCTCAACCAGTCCATGCCGGAGTTTACTCTCAACTCGAGCCTCCTCCTGTCCTTCCTCATCTAAATCTATCCGCAGAACCCTCTATTCCCCTTTTCCTCATATGCTTGTCTAGCCTCCGCTTAAATGCATCTGTACTATTCACTTCAACCACTCCCTTTGGTAGCGAGTTCCACATTCTCACCACTCTTTGGATAAAGAATTTTATGCTGAATTCCCTATTGGATTTCTTGGTGATTATCGTATATTGATGGCCTCTAGTTATGCTCTTCCCGACAAGTGGAAACATTCTCTCTGTATCCACTCTATCAAAATCTTTCATAATTTTAAAGACCTCTATTAGGTCACCCTTCAGCCATCGTTTTTCAAGAGAAAATATACCCAGCCTGTTCATCCATTCCCGATATGTATACCCTTGCATTTCTGGTATCATCCTTGTAAATCGTCTCTGCACCTTCTCCAGTGCATCTATATCCTTTTTATAATATGGCGACCAGAACTGTACGCAGTACTCCAAGTGTGGTCTAACCAAGGTTCAATAAGTGTTTAGCATAACTTCCCTACTTTTCAATTCTATACCTCTAGAAATAAAGCCGAGTGCTAGATTTACTTTTTTTTATGGCCTTGCTAACCTGTGTCACTACTTTTAGTGATTTGTGTGTTTGTACTCCACTACCCCACCTCGACTCGCACCCGCCAAGTAATAAGTGACCTCCCTATTCTTCCTAACAAAATCCAATCTTTGCCCCACTTAGAAACATAGAAACATAGAAAATAGGTGCAGGAGTAGGCCATTTGGCCCTTTGAGCCTGCACCACCATTCAATAAGATCATGGCTGATCATTCCTTCAGTACCCCTTTCCTGCTTTCTCTCCATACCCCTTGATCCCTTTAGCCGTAAGGGCCATATCTAACTCCCTCTTGAATATATCCAATGAACTGGCATCAACAACTCTCTGCGATAGAGAATTCCACAGGTTAACAACTCTCTGAGTGAAGAAGTTTCTCCTCATCTCGGTCCTAAATGGCTTACCGCTTATCCTTAGACTGTGTCCCCTGGTTCTGGACATCCCCAACATCAGGAACATTCTTCCTGCATCTACCTGTCCAGTCCCGTCAGTATTTTATATATGTTTCTATGAGATCCCCTCTCATTCTTCTAAACTCCAGTGAATACAGGCCCAATCGATCCAGTTTCTCTTCATATGTCAGTCCTGCCATCCCGGGAATAAGACTGGTGAACCTTCGCTGCACTCCCTCAATAGCAAGAACATCCTTCCTCAGATTAGGATACCAAAACTGAACACAATATTCCAGGTGAAGCCTCACCAAGGCCCTGTACAACTGCAGTAAGACATCCCTGCTCCTATACTCAAATCCCCTAGCTATGAAGGCCAACATGCCATTTGCTTTCTTCACCGCATTCTGTACCTGCATGCCAACTTTCAACGACTGATGTACCATGACACCCAGGTCTCGTTGCACCTCCTCTTTTCCTAATCTGCCGCCATTCAGATAATATTTTGCCTTCATGTTTTTGCCCCCAAAGTGGATAACCTCACATTTATCCACAGTATATTGCATCTGCCATGTATTGGCCCACTCACCTAATCTGTCCAATTCACCTTGCAGCCTCTTAGCATCCTCCTCACAGCTTACACCGCCACCCAGCTTAGTGTCATCTGCAAACTTGGAGATATTACACTCAATTCCTTCATCTAAATCATTGAGGTATATTGTAAATAGCTGGGGTCCCAGCACTGAACCCTGCGGCACCCCACTAGTCACTGCCTGCCATTCTGAAAAGGACCTATTTATCCCGACTCTCTGCTTCCTGTCTGCCAACCAGTTCTCTATCCACATCAATACATTACCCCCAATACCATGTGCTTTAATTTTGCACACCAATATCTTGGGTGGGTCCTTGTCAAAAGCCTTTTGAAAGCCTTTTGACATGGACTTTCTTCTTTGTTTACCTGGGGAACCTTCAGTTACCAGGTGCAATGAAGAAGACCCATTATGTCAGCTCTCTGCTCCAGTAATACTGCCCCAGATATTCCTGGGATTCCCCAAATTCATGTCACTTGGTTTATGTCTGGTGTAGGCAGAGGCCCAGTGTGTGCATGAGGCATGTGAGGTAGTTCCTGGCCTCTTACTTCAGTTTACTCTTCATCTCACAATTAGGCACCCAAGCAAAAAATGTCTGAAGAGACTTGATGGTCAGGCTTGAGCCCTGGTCCTCCACGGACTGAAGGGTCTGCAGTGGTTCTGAAGGCAACCTGAAGTGTCCGTGAGATGGGCAGGCAAACAGTAGACCTTACGTAGAAGTTGGGCTGGAGACTAATATAACTAAGTGTTATGTATGTAGACCATGTATACGAACTGTATAGTCACATAAGGTGTGCCACCAGAGGGCACTGCTATGTGAGACCTGAGGGTCACCTGCATAGGTGTGCAGGGCCCAGTATAAAAGGCTGCCCACCATACTTGTGCCTCACTCGGGAGTTACAATAAATGGGACTAAGGTCACAACAGCTCTATTACAATACTAGACCTCGTGGCGATTTTCATAAGAGTATTAAATACACAACAACTGGCGACGAGATTACGAACTTTCACACAAAAATGACAAACATTGGAGCATTAGAAAAGTTCTCAGAGGGTGAAGATTGGGAAGCCTTTATGGAGCGCTCGACCAATATTTCATAGCAAACGACCTAGTAGGCGATGATCCGGCCACGCTGGCAGATAAGCGCAGAGCTTTTTCCTGTTGACCAGTTGTGGGCCCGCAGTCTATGGTCTCGTCAGGGACTTGCTTGCACCAGAGAAAACAACGACCAAGTCATACAAGGAGCTGAAAGTGCTAATTCGGGACCAACAAACCGAAGGAGGGATTCCTCAAGGCCAGACATCGATTTTATACACACCACCGCCCCGAGGGCCAGGAAATCGTGAAGTACGCTGCCGACCTCAGGAGGCTGGCAGGGCCGTGTGAATTCGGCACATCCCTAGCCGATGCGTTGTGGGATGTCTTCGTAATTGGCTTCGGTCATGAGGCCCTTCTTCACAGGCTACTGTCTGCCGAAACCACCGTCACTCTGCAGAAGGCTATCAGCTGTTTTCTCTGGTGCAAGCAAGTATTGCTTCTCCACCGTATTGCTTCCAGTTTGGTTAGCCCAATCTATATGCATATTAAAGTCACCCATGATAACTGCTGCACCTTTATTGCATGCACCCCTAGTTTCCTGTTTGATGCCCTCCCCAACATCACTACTACTGTTTGGAGGTCTGTACACAACTCCCACTAACGTTTTTTGCCCTTTGGTGTTCTGCAGCTCTACACATATAGATTCCACATCATCCAAGCTAATGTCCTTCCTAACTATTGCATTAATCTCCTCTTTAACCAGCAATGTTACCCCAACTCCTTTTCCTTTTATTCTATCCTTCCTGAATGTTGAATACCCTTGGATGTTGAGTTCCCAGCCCTGATCATCCTGGAGCCACGTCTCTGTAATCCCAATCACATCATATCTGTTAACATCTATTTGCACAGTTTATTCATCCACCTTATTATGGATACTCACAGGGCTCATCAGTGTTGGTTCAGAGACTATGTGTGCAAAGGCTGCAGCACTAAGAGCCACCTCCAGCGAATGTGCAAAGGAGCTGTGATTCACCACGTGGAAGAGGAGTCAGCAGATGGCTGTGAACCCAGCGCGGATTGCGAGGAGATGGCTGGAGAGGCAGCTCAATTCCAGGACGAAGTGTATGGAGTATATCCCTGCACCACAGATTGTCCTCCAGTGATGATGGAGGTCGAGATAAATGGCGTTCCAGTCTTCATGGAAGTGGACACGGAGGCGAGTCAGTCAGTAATGAGCCAGGAAGTCTTTGAGAGGCTATGGAACGATCAAGCTGAATGACCCAAGCTGGTCCCAGTTCGGGCAAAGCTGTGCACCTACACCAAGGAACTGACATCAGTTGTTGGTAGTGCGGATGTAAGTGTATCCCATGATGGTGCGGTGTACAATTTACCATTGTGGATTGTTTCAGGTGATGGACCAACGCTACTTGGAAGAAGATGGATGGGGAAGATTCATTGGAACTGGGAAGACTTCATCCCTCCAGTGAGCGATGTCCCTCGTGCTCAGAGGCAGAGCAAGCCCCCACCTTCGGTTGGACCAGGCACCGGAGAGCAGATCCGCGCAGCCCCCGAGGCACAGACCGCTCATCACGACTGCGTGGCGATGATCCAGCCGAGACAACCCATACGCACCTTCCCAGCTTCAGTGGCAGAATCCCTGGGAACGAAGATCGCGGCAGTCGACATCATGGACAGGGAAAAGATGGCGTCCAAACCACGAGGTGCAGCGCTAATGGAGCAACGACACATGGTTCCACGCAAGGAAGACGATTGGGGTAAAAGTAGTAAGGCCATTTTAAAGGAGGCCAGCAACCCGCCATTTTTGAATGAACTGCTTGAAATTGGTAACCAATGTAAAAGTCCAGCTGTAACGAGCAAAATGTTGTTGAGCGATGTCAGGTGCAAATTGCAATATAGCGGTCGAACACCTAACGGTCATATACAGGACCAGCGAGCTACCCAATGCTGTAGCCTGCATCCCCAGGACCAGAACGATGTATCATAAAGTGTCCCCACAGCTGACAGAAGTAGACAAGCCACAGAGTAAATGATCCCCGGAGAGCAGAGGCATTGGTAGCGATACCCTGCCTCAGATCGGTTTAACATTGCAGGCACCCGATGGCATGAACCGCCACGGGCCAGAAACTGTAAACTGCGCCTATACTCGTAGTCGACTACTGTTGCCCACCACCTGGGTGCAGCCCACAAACCCACTCGCCACCACGGCAATGCCCAAGAGCGAAGGGTCACCCGCAACAACTCCTCTGAACGGGACCGGACCAGCCAGGATCCCAAACTAGAGAGTGCTCACAATGGTGCCCTCAAGGAAAGCGAGTCAGCAGTCCCCTGCAAACTGCTCGACAAGACGAGGCAGCCCCATCGTCACTTAGACGAAACGCTCACTCGCTCAGACCGCTTCCCAGGGAGCAGCAGCGACACTGTGCAAACGAAAAGGACAGGGAGGTCACAAACACATCAGCTGTTTTTGGGCTGCCCGACACTAGGAGTAACGGCAAGAGCCCTGAGCTCCGGCAACTCGAACAAAATGAGCTCACCTTGCCCACAGACCCACTAGCATGGGGCGCTGCGCTGCCAACAGACGACCCGGATCTCATCCGGCCATGCTGGAACTCGACTGTCCTTGTGTACCTGTACTGATATACCTGTACTGATCGTGTAAATGTACCACACAAAAAGAAACACAACTGTAATCCACCAAACAAATGTACCAAGATGTAAATGTAAAACCCATGTGACGAACTTGAATGCAACTTGCATGTAACGGGCCATTAACATGATCTCTGTGTGGGGTTGGGGGGGTGAGAATGGAGTAGTCATGGACTCACAACCAGAAACCACTGGGACCTCCACTGGCAACAAATCTCACTACCAACCCACCCAAGCTAGAAGCATAGAAACATAGAAACATAGAAAATAGGTGCAGGAGCAGGCCATTCAGCCCTTCTAGCCTGCACCGCCATTCAACGAGTTCATGGCTGAACATGAAACTTCAGTACCCACTTCCTGCTTTCACGCCATACCCCTTGATCCCCCGAGTAGTAAGGACTTCATCTAACTCCCTTTTGAATATATTTAGTGAATTGGCCTCAACTACTTCCTGTGGTAGAGAATTCCACAGGTTCACCACTCTCTGGGTGAAGAAGTTTCTCCTTATCTCGGTCCTAAATGGCTTATCCCTTATCCTTAGACTGTGACCCCTGGTTCTGAACTGGAAGCGACCCTCCAATGGTCAACCAGCAAGAGCAAAGCCCAGGTTACCGTCAATGTACGAGTCAATCTGCATTAAAGACTTGGGGGGGAAGTGATGTCATATATGTAGACCATGTATACTAACTGTATAGTCACATAAGGTGTGCCACCAGTGGGCACTGTGGTGTGAGACCTGAGGGTCACCTGCATAGGTATGCAGGGCCCAATTTCAAAGGCTGCCCACCATGCTTGTGCCTTACTCTGGAGTTACAATAAATGGGACTAAGGTCACAACAGCTCAAGTACAATACTAGACCTCGTGGAGTCATTCATAAGACTATTAAAGACACAACACTAAGGAAGAGAGTTATGAAAATATAGTGACCAGTGTAAAGGGAAACCAAGGTAATGGGGATATTGGATGGACTGAGTTTGAGGAAAGAAGCAGGCATGGTTAGAAAGCCCGCAAAGATACCCATAATATCTCAATAACAATTAGATTCCAAGCACTGCCCTGTGACGTGGAAGATAACAAGGTCTTGGAAGAAAAGCATCTAGAAGACCAGAGGAAACAGCTTATATAAAGATACAATCTGTCGGCCATAATGAAACTGTGATTGCAGGGGATCCTTTGTTCAAAAAAATAGCCATGTGTGCCAAAAAGATAAGACCCAAGGGATAGTGAGCTTTTTACCTGGAGCTAGTGCAATACACATCAAGGAAAAGTTATCAGGACCAGGCTCCATGATAGCAATCCACATTGGGGATAGAAATAGTGCAGAGGCATTAAAAGGAACATACACAGGTTTGTTTCAAAACTCAAAGATAGGGATTGCGAAGTAGTGTTCGCTGGTATACTCCACTGTTTGGGAAAGGAGAGTTCAATAATAAAATTAATATAAATAAATGGCTGGCAAAACAACAATGCTACCTTCATAAATAAGTAGGAATATTTCTGGAACAAAAAGGACAGGTGCAGCAGAGAAAGTCTGCACCTTAATTCAATAGGAACAAATAGACTTGCAAACAGCATTGAGGCAGTAATTGAAGATCTTTCAAACTAGATAGCCAGTTAATAACTTGTATCCTTGATGACAAGATTCAACACCGCCTCCAGTGCATCAGTGCAGCCTTCGGCCGCCTGAGGAAAAGTGTGTTTGAAGACCAGGCCCTCAAATCTGCCACCAAGCTTATGGTCTGCAGGCCTGTAGTAATACCCACACTCCTGTATGGCTCAGAGACATGGACAATGTACAGTAGACACCTCAAGTCGCTGGAGAAATACCACCAACAATGTCTCCGCAAGATCCTGCAAATCCCCTGGGAGGACAGACGCACCAACGTTCGCGTCCTCGACCAGGCCAACAACCCCACTGATACCTGGGAGTCCCTGGCCAAAGACTGCCCAAAGTGGAAGAAGTGCATCCGGGAGGGCGCCGAGCACCTCGAGTCTCATCGCCAAGAGCATGCAGAAATCAAGCGCAGACAGCAGAAAGAGCGTGCGGCAAACCAATCCCACCCTTCCCTCAACGACTATCTGCCCCACCTGTGACAGGGACTGTGGTTCTCATATTGGACTGTTCAGCCACCTAAGGACTCATGTTTAGAGTGGAAGCAAGTCTTCCTCGATTCCAAGGGACTGCTTATGATGATGATGTATCCTTAAATAAACCACGTCATAACATCTTTATGCTGCAAGATATCAGAGAAAATGTTATCAAAACTGGTTCTGAATTAAGTCACCTAGGATTCATAGTTTATTTAAGGCTGTGGTGTTGTTAGAAAATACTGGGGTCATTTTATCCTTAGGCGATGGTATAAAATGGGCAACAGCAAATTAGCCGCCATTATACTTCTTCTTGACTTCAATGGAAAGGAGAATCAGGAGAGATGTATAACGGAGGCTGATCCGATAGCACAAATTTTACACCATTGCCCAAAGTTAAAATTCCCCCACTGACTTCTACTGAAAATCAAACATTTCAACAAAATGTGAAGGAGGGAATTTTTCTCTCACTCTGCAATCCAAAACAGCACCAATGTTATGGACCTTATAATTAGTCCACAGAACAATAAGGCCAGGTTCAAGGCAGATATAATTACCACACATAGGATAAATGCTGCAGTTCTTTAGAAGCTGATACTCAAACAAGTCTTCCTTCTAAGGACAACTTTACTCTCGCAACAAACTGTTAATTCTTCAGTTACATAAGAACATAAGAATTAGGAACAGGAGTAGGCCATCTAGCCCCTCGAGCCTGCTCCGCCATTCAACAAGATCATGGCTGATCTGGCCGTGGACTCAGCTCCACTTACCCGCCTGCTCCCCGTAACCATTAATTCCCTTATTGGTTATATCACTTCCACAACCTCCAGCCTAGAACTCCAAAAATGATGCCAATAAGCCATAGCCCTAACTCAGCAATCTTTGTCTCCAGCCTTTGAGCAGATTAGCTTTAGCATATACTCTCTCAGTTAAAGGAAGATGACGAAAAATACTTTGAAGAATTCCCTGGTCTGAAAATCCAATTCAAGTGCTTGCGCTGAAGGCAGATTAGGTTGACTTTTAATTCTCTTAAACTCCAAAAGTTCCCTACAGCATAAACGCTTTCATATGCTTCATTCAAAGGTCTGGTTTCAGACATGCATAAAACTTGCAGACTCTGTCATTGATCTCTATTGGATCTGTCACATTGTCCCCTGCAGGGGTGTCAACAGCTGGAACCAGGCACGCATGTTCCACAGTACCTAATTGGTATGCGAATAAGCTACACATTTTGTCCCCATGTTGATAATTGCATTGCCTCACCCAGAGGAGGGGAAATTCAACCTTCTGCAAAAGGCAGACGTTAGTCCCTATTTCATGAGCTTTCTTGAACACGGGGAGGGAAGATGAGACTTTTCCATCTGTTCCATTTCTCAACTTGGTGATAATACATTAACTGCTTTAATTTTTAATTCAAGTCTAATTTGGTTTCAATTGGAGCAGCATACCAATCACAGGGCTAAATGTCACATAAATAAATTAAACTACGGAAAGAAGCACTTCTTCAGTCAGACTTTACATCACAGACAATAATATATTGAGAAATTATTTGATATCTAATATTAATAATCAATGATAATAAAGACAACTTAATTTTCTGGGAATTACTGGTACTTCTATTCTTCCATAAATAGTGGTGTTGTGTTAATTAAATTGTAAATCTCATACCTCCAGTCAGTACATAGAATGGCACAAGTATTTATATTGAATCAATTTGCAGTAGTACTTAAAATGTGAATATTTCTTTTAATTTCAAAAGTATACACATGTTTTCTATCATATTAGACCTGTGGTGTTATTTTACTGTACACAATGTGTGGTTCCTCACTTTTAGGCTTTTCAGGCACCACTCTTCTAATGAACATAAACTTCATATACTATGATAAGGTAAAATAGGCAGCTAAGAAAAACAGTTGGGCCGAGAAATTCTGTTCTGTAGTGCCCGTTGTTTGGGCGCTACGGATGCCAAATTTGGACCAAAATGACTTCCGAGTTGCGCGTGCAGACATCTGGTGCAGGCCGCGTCAGACAGCATCTTGGTGAGGGCAGGAAGCTGGCCGTTAAGAGCGTGCGCAGTAAACGGGTAAGTAGGCAGATGTAGTCTGGCAGGTAGGCAGATCGTGACGTCAATCAGCGTGCAATGCTGATTTGAATCGCTGGAGCTAATGCCCTCTCTTAACCTTGCACAGCTGAATATGCGTTCAGCAGCAGGAAGGACCCCCCCCACCAGCACAATTTAAACGGACCATCCCCAACTTTCAGGTAACGTGTCTTTTGATTTCTACTGGCTCTGTGTAAGTTTGTGGAACTGTTTGGAGCTTTCTGGAGTTGTTTAATATTAGTGAGGCAACAGGGAATGGTGCTGCAAGTGGAGAAGGCCTTGCTTCTGAATTCAAGGGTTCTGGTCAGACCAATTGCTCACAGTCAAGGGTACTCTAGTTTTTATTCCCCTTGGCCTGCAGCATGACAGGGAGCTGGATCAGAGGCAGCAAAGAGAACAAGCTGTTCACAAAGGGCAGAGGAGGAGGGGGAAAAGAGCTTTTAACAGGAGGCCTGACCCAACTAGGATCTACTGAGAGCAATTATCTTACCTTAACCTGAGCCAGGAACAGAGTCTGAGGTGTCTGCGATTTACGAAAAATGTGCTCACAGAACTCTGCCACCTCTTGCAACCAGACCTGCAGCCAATGTCCAGGAAAAGGACAGGGCTGCCAATGGCTGTGAAGGTGACCATGGCCCTAAATTTCCTCATGTCGGAATCCTTCCAGGGCTGGAATGTGCGACATCTGTAACATCTCGCAGTTCACCATCGACTGCTGCATGAGAGATGACAGTAGCTCTTTATGCCAGAAGAGGGAACTTCATTGCGTTCTCTCTGATCAGAGGGAAGCAGACGGAGTGTGCACACGACTTTGCCAGGATAGTAGACTTCCCCGTGGTACAGGGCTTCATCAACTGCACGCACGTAACTTTGCGGGCACCGTACAGAAATGCTCAGATGTACCGAAACCGCAAAGATTACCACTCACTGAATATGCAGTTGGTGTGCGACCATGCTCAGCACATCATGATGATGAATGCCCAGTATCCTGATGCTTTTATTCTGCGTTAGTCCACTGTTCCCTCTGTCTTTGAGCCAGCAAGAAAAACCAGAGGGTGGCTGCTGGGCTTGACCACTTGGCTCATGACTCTTCTCCGCAAGCCAACCACGTGGGCAGCAAGCGTACGGGAGCTATGCTGCCACACAAAATATCATAGAGAAGACCATCGTCATCCTAAAAGAATGCTTCCGGTGTCTGGACCACCCTGGAGGAGCCCTACAGTACTCACCACAGCACATGACGCAATTCGTCATGGTCTGCTGCATGCTCCACAACCTGTCCATCATAAGGGCACAGCCCTTGCCACCAGAGACACGGACACCAGCTCAGGAGCAGGATAAGGAGGAGCAGGAAGCGGAAGCAGAAGGAAGGAGACAATCCAGACAACCCCTTTCTGGCCAGGATATCCAGGATCGAATCAGAGATACTATTCAACATAACCTGATTTCCCCTTTCAACATTAGTCCCACAACCTACCTTCCCTCTGTTACTGACCATCACAGCATCATCTTGGCCACAATGCTGAAATAAAATCCACCACAAACCAAACTCCATCCATACATCCATCCAATATTACAACAAAAATAATCACCCCTGTGCATGCCCTTAGTGCCTGTCTTGCGTGTGCCTTTGCCTATCCTAGTATTCCGACACAGTGCTAACCCCCGTGGCTGCAACATGGCTGGTGGAAGGCTGATGTTCAGTGGGGGAGACTGCCGATGACCTTGCAGGATGACCTCGAGGAGTTCCAGGCCTAGTAGGCCCGGCTTTAGACTGCACCACCTTGGCAGGGGCAGCAGCAGTCTGGGCTGGCTGGCTGACAGGCAACAGCAAGGGCACTGGCGGAGTAGGATGGATGCTGTCATCCTGAGAAAGGATAGCAGGGTCATCCTCCATTGAGCCAGTGCCACTCCCCAGAGGCAGCGCTTCAGCAATCCTACTAATCTTCTGGAATACAGACTGTTGGACTGCTGTAACACCCTGCAACATATCTACGTATCAGAATGTTGTGAACTGGGTCGAGCAGTGGATTAAACACTGGCCTTTCACCTCTAGGACCTAGTTTAAAATTCAGCCCAGACTGATGAAAGTTTCTTCTTGCAGTAACGGTCCAGTCCAGTGATGCAATTCAAAATCCATTGGCCGGTAGACTTTTATAAATAAGGGCCAGGATGGGATAGAATAAAGTTATTGCTAGGGACGAGGGCATCAAAGGTCGAGAGAGAGGCTGAGCAATGCATTGGCTGTAGAAGTATCATGGCAACAGTAGGGGAAAATGCTAGCCCATTGGGATGTTGAAAGAACAGTATTAAGTGATTTGACTTTATGCAGGGCAGACAGAAGAAAGTGTGGTTGGAAAAGAGTAGGGAATTGTGGGTGGTGAGGGATTCAAGGAAATGGTCAGAGATGGTCTTGTCATTGAGACTATGCCATAGAAGACTGCAAGATTGAGGGGTTGGACGTGAATATGGGTAGAAGAGTTTATATGGACGGAGTGATTTAGGAAGGATAAGAGGGCAGTGAATTCAGAGAGAGGGCAAGGAGGGATCAGATTACAATTGAAATCATTGAGGAATGAGGAGACACTCAGTGCTGAGGCTGATGGAGGAAAGGAGGAAGGAAACCTCAGAAAAAAATTGAGGGTGAGGGGTGGTAGACAATGAGGATTTTAAAGGAGAATAAAGGGGTGGAACAAGGTGAGGTGCTCATAGATGTTGACAGCGGAGTAGGGGAAAGAGAAAAAAGTATTTTTTAGGGAAAGAGACCAAAGTGTGACACAGTGGCCACACTGTCACTGTGGCGGTTTAGGCGGGGTAAGTGATGGAAAGTTTAGTTAGATGAGGAGGCTTCTGTAAGGGGCAAAGTGTTGATAGTTGTGAACAAAGTTTCAGTCAAAGCCACAATGTCAATGCAATCATCCACAATAAGGTCACGGATGCCAAGGGCCTTGTTTGCGAGCAACAGAAATTGTGGAGGGAAATGCAGATAAATATAACAGAGAGTGAATAGGCATTAAAAACCCCAAATCAATTAAAAATGTATTTATTGTCCAGTCTTACGTCATATCTTCTCACTTGGCAGTGAGCTTTCACTAACAGCTTTCAAAACTAAATGGCACATATACCTAGCTGCAGGCACAGAAACAAATGACAAGTACAATTAAGTTTGCAACTTGATTTTAATGCATCTGCTATCTTAATATAGAATGGTAGAATAAAAGAACAGTAGCTTACTCATTCAAATCTTGTAAGCACAACCACAACCAGCTTCCTTTGTGACAGATATGACTCCAGGCATTGGAGAGTTTTCTCTCTGGTCCCCATTGACTTTGTTTTACTCGGGCTCTTTGGTGCCACATTCGGTCAAATGCTGCCTTGATGTCAAGGGCAGTCACTCGCGCCTCACCTCTGGAATTCAGCTCTTGTGTCTATGTGGGAGTGAGTGGGAGGCTAAGGTTGTAATAGGGAGATTGGGATAGCCTGAGTCTCGAGTGATAGCCCTGCCTGTATTATATCAATACTCTGGCCTGTATTTATTATTATTCTGCTGTAGTTTTAGTTGTATTTATCATATTTTCGCTGTGCCATATGCATACTAATAGGATGGTTTTATTTATATTATTGTTGTGGACCATCTGCATTACAATTGTATTATTATTGTTGTCTACGAACAAAATGCAGGACCTGGGGCAAATCTGCCTTGGTGCTAAGACGTATAGACTAGATGCCGTGAAGAAGCCAGTTGTTGAGGCAGCTAGGGTGAAATATATAAATAAATAAATAAATAAAGTCAGGTATTTACTCCTGTTATAGTTTTCCTTCTAGTGACTCTTAACTTTAAAATAAACTCAGATAGTTCAGCAAAGTAGTAAAAAAAGTTTATTTTGCATCATCAAACACCCAGTTCCACACAAAAACCTGGTTACAATTGCTACCCAGAATGTTCCAAAAGAGCTGCCACTATTTGTGGGACCATGTCCCAGCATGAATCCAAAACTTTCAGCGGGAAGGGGGAAAAAAAGGCTGTGGAGGAGGATGAAAAATAACCCAATCAATGTCCCTTCCACAGTCCAGCATGGGTCAGTACCACTTCAGAAGTGCACTTCCATTTCTTACTCCCACTACCTTGTAACTTGACAGCAGTAAGGGAACATGAGAAATATTCCCTCTATACATTGGTCCTTGCCAGCTGTCTTCAATGATATGCCTCCAGTTTTCCTTGATTTAACTAAACTTTTCAGGTTTACATTCTGGTCTCCAATCCCAATTAAATACTACCACACATTTCCATAACATGAGAATACTTTCATGTTTAAAACTAGAAATGAGAACAAATAAAACAACTTTTTAATGAAATAATTCATAGGAAACTTACCATTTTAGCAGCAGGATTTTTTTGGGCAACATTATAACTTGTTCTTTATAAAAGCATAATGCAAATGCGTCATGGGGCAGGCAATAGCCTGACAAAAAAAATGCCTGAATGCGGATTAATCACGTATGGTCTGCAAATCAACTAAAATGTTAGTGATTTTACAGCTTAATTAGCAATGAAAATAAGCAGTAAAGCATTCCTAAAACTTGTGTGCCTGTACAGGGCCTGCCCAATGCTGCACACCTTTTATTTAAGCAACAGCATAGACTGATAGTTCATAAAAATATTTATCTTTTAAATATGTACAGGAAAGTCTGCAACTGCATTGCAATTGATACGCAAACAGCCAACAGAAAACCCATTTTCTGTTACATTTTTAGAGCCCAGTGAAAGTTCACTGCTGAGTGTAGGAACTGTCTCTGTTCTCAATCTCACACTGAAGCCTGCACTTACGTAGAAGTGAGAGCTTCTCAGGCATCTTCTGAAAGTTGCAGAAGTTGCTGCTCCACTAACAAAAAAATCTTCATGTTATGTACTAGCATAGAAACAGGAGAGGAAATATAATAGAATATTTTGTATTTTAAAAAATAATTAAATTCTAGAATTTTAAAAATGACACTGCAAATTCAAATTTTACATGCAGATTAGTCAGCTTTTCTTTATATGCACCAGGATTTGATATGTTAAGGAGGATAGCTCTAAATGAAACATTACCAGACTCACTAAGACCTTGGTGATCTTAACTGTCATACAGGTCTTATCTAGATGCAGGGTTTGTTTGATTTTTTTTCTTCTAACTAAATTTCCTCCTACCCCACAATTAAGATATTTTCTGTTTCTTGTACGTCATTCCCAGCCAAACTTTCTTCCCTGTCTCTGCCAATACTACCCCGAATCCAGGTATTATGAGGTGAAGGAAAGTGTGGACTGGGAGATCTCCTGCATTACTCCCTTCCACTGGTGCTCCGACATATTGCATTACTGTACCACTTCATTCACATATCCTACTTAAACCTTATATCATATATTTCTCATAGTTATTACTTTTGCATACTTTATTCGACACTTTTATGTTGAATTATGCCACATAATGAACAACAGGGATTTCAAGGAACACCACGCCAAAGCTGATATTCCATCCACGCCTGCCATCAAAAATGTTCCATTCAAGGTATATTTTTTCCAAGTGAAGCAGATTTCCTACTATGTTTGGCTGCAATCCGGAACAAAACGGAACCATACCTGATTAACGGAACAATTAGAAAACAACCAGATGTCTCCTGGAAATTCAGGAGCAGATGGAATATTTGCTTTGGGGCCACAATCATAGAATCAACCCAGAACGTTCTACTTTTCATTGTCACAGTTAAAAAAGGAACACAAAATGCTGATTTTCATGCCACGATATGGAATACAAATGAAGTACATTTATTTCTGAGAGTTTGGTGTATTTTGGAGTGCCTGAACGCTAACCACTGCAGGTATTCTCTCCATTATGACTGGACGAGGCTCATGGTACTGAGGTAGTTGCTTAGTTCCAGAATCTGTGTTAATTGCTTCTTCCCACGTCTTTGAAAGCTTCAACATCTCTTGCACACTGTGCTTGAAGACCAATCGTGGATCTACAGATGGTAAAATAGGGCAACTACAGTTTTCTCGTAGTTTGATAGCCTGCAAAAAAAAATTAAAATGCAGTATGTCAGTTATAACACTCCTTGAGTTGGTCCTGCATCCATGAGAAGTCGTATTCATAGCTATTGAAAGCATGTTCTGGAGGGATTCCTACTTTGACTAAAGAACTTTTCTCTCTGCTTTTTATAATTTTTACTCTCTTCTAACTTATTCACCTTTTCTTTCCCAGGAGAGATAAAGTACATTTAAGTTTGAATAAGCGCCCTGGCTTTATCAAGTGATCAGACCACTTACTTTCACACAAAATTGCCACCTTAATGTGTTCATTGCACTACATGAGGAGATATGAGGGAAAACAAAACGTAATTTATAATAAATAGAGGTGGGAAATCCATTCCTTTTTAAGAGTTTAACAAAAACTGATTTTTTTTAAACCCACAAATTAACACAATAATTGTTGAACATTGTCAGTGTGTCACTTGTAGATCACTGTGACATGCAGCTGTTCTCCCTTCCCAACAATCAAATGGTGTTTCTTTATAAATTTGTTCAAAAATACAAGGACTCAATATAGACTCTTAAAAATATTAAAAGTTTTCTGTGGATTATTTGATCAGATCAGTCTATGCCTATCCCCGTAACCTACAATCCAATTCCTAGCCCAGTATCCTGTTGCTACTTGCCCTTTCAGCCAAGTTGTCAAGGATAAAGCAATTAATTTCAGGGCCTCACCCTGGAGTATATTCAGAGCCACTGTGGCAGAAAACCTGTACAAGAGGTGATCTGTACAGATGTGGACACATTTCCCAGGGATTGTAGAAAATGAATAAAAGGCTGTACAAACTTGTTTAAATCCACCACTTGTACAGTTTTCCTGTCACATTGACTAAAAATTTTGGGATGTCTTAAGAGTAGTGATGGGACTCTCTCCACCCAGCCTGTCTCTTTCCATTAGCATGTTGTTGTGATTGATTTATCAGCTGCTGTTATACTACTTGTAGTATAGTGAACAGTGAGGAGAGTGATAGACTTCAAGAGGATATAGACATGCTGGCGAAATGGGTGGGCATGTGACAGATGAATTTAACGCAGAAAAGTGCGAAGTGATACATTTTGGTAGGGAGAACAAGGAGAGGCAATATAAATGGGTCATTTTCAGGTTGGCAATCTGTAATTAGTGGGGTTCCACAGGGATCAGTGCTGGGGCCTCAACTATTTACAATCTATATTAATGACCTGGATAAAGGAACCAAGTGTAATGTAGCCAAATTTGCTGATGATACAAAGATAGGTGGGAAAGCAAGTTGTGAGGAGGATGCAAAGAAACTGCAATGGGATATAGATACTGGCCAAATATTTGGCAGATGGAGTATAATGTGGGAACATATGACACTATCCACTTTGGTAGGAAAAATAAAAAAGAAAATTGTTATTTAAATGAGGAGAGATTACAAAATGCTGAGGTACAGAGGGATCTGATGGTCCTTGTACATGAAACACAAAAAGTTAGCATGCAGGTACAGCAAGTAATCATGAAGGCAAATGGAATGCTAGCCTTTATTGCAAGGGGAATGGAGTATAAAAGTAGGGAAATCCTGCTACACCTGTACAGGGCGTTGGTGAAACCACACCTGGAGTACTGCGTACAGTTCTGGTCTCCTTATTTAAGGAGGGATATACTTGCATTGGAGGCAGTTCAGAGAAGGTTCACAGGGTTGATTCCTGAGATGAAGGGGTTGTCTTATGAAGAAAGGTTGAGCAGGTTGGGCTGATACTCATTGGAGTTTAGAAGAATGAGAGGTGATCTTATTGAAACGTACAAGATTCTGAGCGCGCTTGACAGGGTAGATGGTGAGAGGATGTTTCCCCTCATGGGGGAATCTAGAACTAGGGGGCATAGTTTTAGAATAAGGGGTCACCCATTTAAAACAGAAATGAGGAGGAATTTCTTCTCTCAGAGGGTCGTGAATCTTTGGAATTCTCTACCCCAGAGAGCTGTGGAGGCTGGGTCATTGAATATATTTAAGGTGGAGATGGACAGATTTTTGAATGATAAGGGAGTCAAGGGTTTTGGGGAGCGGGCAGGGAAGTGGAGTTGAAGCCAAGATCAGATCAGCCATGATCTTATTGAATGGCGGAGCAGGCTCGATGGCCTACTCCTGCTCTTATTTCTTATGTTCTTCTGTAACCTAAAGGGTACAAGGGGGGGTGCATGAACAGAGAGACCTGGGGGTATATGTGCACAAATCGTTAAAGGTGGCAGGGCAGGTTGAGAAAGTGGTTAAAAAAGCATACGGAATCCTGGGCTTCATAAATAGAGGCATAGAGTACAAAAGCAAGGAAGTTATGATGAACCTTTATAAAACGCTGGTTCGACCTCAAACCCAAAGGCCACCCCCGCCCCCTCATTTTACCTTTTCAAGGAGGATATATGCTAATCGGTTGTCAGACAACACACAAGCACAGATTTGACCTCTTGTTAGGTGGACAGCAGGCATCACATAGTCCTCACGAGCAGCGCGACTCATCATAAAATATGAGCACAGCACCATCATCCTCCTGAGCACAGCATGGACACAAACTACACCCATCAAAAAGTTGGTTGCACAAGTTTTAGCAGCAGCTGTTTGCCTCTCTGTAGCCTGGGATGAATCTGTGTCCTCATACCAGGCATCTAAGTAATGTTTTCCAGCAGTTGTCCCAAGTTTCAAAGCTTCATCAGTTATCTAACAGACAGCTTCCTTCAAGATGATAGAATATCAACATAGGACAAGCTTGTGTCCTGTCAGCCACCTTGATGTTCTAGACACCCAACCCCAGTATCATGTGTCAGGTTTAGTCATCATCAACTGCTTAATCCAGGTCATTGTGTAAGGGACTTTAACAAAGGCAAATGAAAGAAAAAAAATAACTTGAATTTATAAAGTGCCTTTGACAACTTCAGGAATCCCAAAGCACTTCATAGCTCAGGTCTGGAGGAGATCCACGCAGTGAATGGGAATTTCAACAGCAATACACATGTGTCTAATGTAGAGGTTCCTGGTATGATTGCAGAGAGACCCCTGTGCATCGAGCGTCTACTACAGCCATGGCATTGCATGTGCCTCGTCTAGGACCATATAAGTGCACATCACAGAAGGGAACCATTCAGCTATAGTGTCAGCTCTTTGTTAAATCAGTTGAAAACTAATACCGCTGCCTTGCTCTCTCCCCATACTCTGCTTTAAATATTTAACTACTTGTCCCTTAAGCTGCCTCAACGACTTCCTGTGGCAAAACATTCTACGCTCCTATAACCGGCTGCATGAAGAAATTTGCCATAAGCTTTGTCCTTACTCTCGTAATGACAATTTGAACTTAGTTACCCCTCATCAATGACTCCCAAGCCAGAGGAAAAGACTTTCCTTATTCACTCTATCAAAACTCTTCGTAATTTAATTGAAGCAGAATTTATTTTTTGGGGGAGTGGGGGGTATTTGTGTTTGGGAAAGGGCTCCAATCCTCACCAAGACATTTTAGAAAAATAACAAGACCTAATTTAACTTCCTCCGCCCCCCCCCCCCCCCCGCACCCCCCTCAACATCTGTTTTCTTCCCATCAAAACCTTCAAGCAAACAAATGGATTTCTCAGTGAAATCAGACAAGCCATTAAATGTGTTGGCTAGGAACCAACTAAACAAATGCAAATTAGATACGCACCAAAAAAAATCTTTTCTATGGATGTCAATCTATCAATAAGATACCATATTATTATGGAAATCAGTAGAAATAATTGTGTCCTAATTATGCTGACAGTGATTTACGGTGCCTGGAACATGATCACAGCAGTGTGGTTAAATCATACTGTCTGTACACTTCGAACTTCCAAGAGTCTTTTTCTTGCTTAGTTCAGTGGAGAAAGGGAAGTGTGAAAACTGAAAGGTTGCTGTTGTCAAATGTTATTTTTCACATGTTGGTAATGATGCCACTCAAGACAGCAGGATGCTGCAACTGGGTGTTTAGACTCCCAAAAATGCATGGTGCGCTTCAGTTGTGCCACAATAGCACATTATTCTGCAGATCAAGAGCCACCAGTACATCTCTCACAGCCTCATCAATTTTGTGTAGTTTCTGATCTCAAGAATTTTCAAAATATATATATTGAAACAAATTTTTAACAAGTTCAATGTCTTGTTATTTTTCTAGAATGTCTCTGTGAGGATTGGAGCCCTGGCCCATATGTAAATGCCTCTATCAAAGGAAGTTAGTTGTATATGATTATAAGGATTGCTTAGCTACTTTCGTAGACAAACCAATATTAGCAGTGGCTATTCTCCAAGGGTGGGCAGGTGTCATGCATTGTGGGAGAGTGGGTTTGTTGTAGAAGTATTAAAAATTAAATCAGTAAACCTGGAAGGTTTGTGCCTTTGAACTCCACTTTGATTGGTAATTTTGATTAATTATGAAGGATACTTTTTTTGATCTTCCTTTGTATCAGCTTAATATCAAAGGAAATGAAGAGGATATAACTCATGGTAGGAGCACGAAGCTTTCTAGCTCCTTGCTCGTTGTACCACTACATGGACATAAGAACATAAGAAATAGGAGCAGGAGGCGGCCATTTGGCCCCTCAAGCCTCCTGCGCCATTTAATAAGATCATGGCTGATCTGATCATGGACTCAGCTCCACTTCCCTGCCCACTCCCCATATCCTTTTATTCCCTTATCACTCAAAAATCTGTCCAACTCCGCCTTAAATATATTCAATGACCCAGTCTCCACTGCTCTCTGGGGCAGAGAATTCTACAGATTTACAACCCTCAGAGAAAAAATTCCTCCTCATCTCAGTTTTAAATGGGCGGCCCCTTATTCTGAGACTATGTCCCCTAGTTTTAGTTTCTGCATCCGTCCCTACATCCACCTTGTCGAGCCCCCTCATTATCTTATATGTTTCAATAAGATCACCTCTCATTCTTCTGAACTCCAATGAGTATAGGCCCAAACTACTCAACCTATCTTCATAAGTCAACCCCCTCATCTCCGGAATCAACCCAGTGAACCTTCTCTGAACAACCTCCAATGCAAGTATATCCTTCCTTAATATGGAGACCAAAACTGTACGCAGTACTCTAGGTGTGGCCTCACCAATACCCTGTACAATTGTAACAGGACTTCTCTGCTTTTATACTCTATCCCTTTGCAATAAAGGCCAACATTCCATTTGCCTTCTTGATTACTTATTGTACCTGCATACTAACTTTTTGTGTTTCATGCACAAGGACCCCCAGGTCCCTCTGTACTGCAGCACTTTGCAATTTTTCTCCATTTAAGTTATAATTTGCTTGTAGTCATAATGAAGTTATGATGTGGGATTAATTTCTCACGTAAGAACACCAACTTGTCTTTAACGTCCCAAGGCGCTTCACAGGAGTATTATGAGATCAAAAGCAGAAATTAACGCAATTGACCAAAAGCTTGGTCAAAGAGGTATCTTTTAAGGAGCGTCTTGAAGGACGAAAGAGAGGTAAGCGAGGCGGAGAAATTTAGGCAGGGAGTACCAGAAGCTTGGGGCCTAGGCAACAGAAGGCACGGCCACCAATGGTTGAGCAATTACAATCAGGGATGCTCAGGAGAGCAGAATTGGAAAAACTTGGGCTTTTCAACCAGGAAAGGAGGTGACTGAGAGATGATCTTATAGAAGTATAGTAGATTGTTTTAGAGTATCATAAAATTTAACCTGGAGTATTACTTTAAAATGCAGCAACAGAACACATGGACATTGGTTTAAAAGGGCCCTTTTCAGAATATCAGGAAATCCTTCTTCACACAAAGAGTGATCAACAAGTCGACTAAGCTTAAATAATGTGGGAGGCAAAAACTCTGGAATCATGTAACAAACAATGGATGCTACAAGGGAGTGATAGTTAGGGTCTTTCTGGATAGATGAATTAAGATGTGTCAATTGGCCTTCCCAATCCATAATTTTGGGATCAATACGTGTAGTCCAAGTTGCTTGAAGTAGTAGAGAATTGCAAAAGTTTCCAGAACTTTTATTGTTTTCAAAGAGAAACTCAACTTAAATTAACTTTTATAATCTATCTAAAATCTATTGTTTCAAAAGTTGTTTCTTAATTTTAAATCAACTCGAATCGTAGTTTTCAGCCTAAGTCTGTCCCTGTGGTATTTATTATCAGTTGGAGGGATCAGTTGATTATGGAGACATTCCATACTATTTATAAAGTATACCTTAATGGTTAAAAAAAAGGTTAATTATTCACCCTGCAGCTTGTTATCCGATCGCCACTGGAGGGTGAAAGGCCCGTACGCGGACGATGCCTGCGTCTGTGCACATACAGAGGCTGAATTCCACAACATAGTCAACGTATTTACTGAGGCGTACGAAAGCATGGGCCTTATGCTAATCATCATTAAGACAAAGGTCCTCTACCAGCCTGCCTCCCAGTCATCAAGATCCACAGCGCGGTCCTGGACAACGTGGACCATTTTCCATACCTTGGGAGTTTCTTATCAACAAGAGCAGACATTGACGATGAGATTGAACACCACCTCCAGTGCGCCAGCAGACTTCGGCCACCTGAGGAAACGAGTGTTTGAAGACCAGGCCCTCAAATCTACCACCAAGCTCATGGTCCACAGGACTGTAGTAATATCCACCCTCCTGTATGGCTCAGAGACATGGACCTTGTACAATACCATCAACGATGTCTCCGCAAGATCCTACAAATCCCCTGGGAGGACAGACGCACCAACATTATTAGCATCCTCGACCAGGCCAACATCCCCAGCATTGAAGCACTGACCACACTTGATCAGCTCCGCTGGGCAGGCCACATCGTTCACATGCCAGACACGAGACTCCCAAAGCAAGCGCTCTACTCGGAACTCCTTCACAGCAAACGAGCCAAAGGTGGGCAGAGGAAACGTTACAGGGACTCCCTGAAAAAGTGCAACATCTCCACTGACACCTGGGAGTCCCTGGCCAAAGATCGCCCTAAGTGGAGGAAGTCCATCCGGGAGGGCGCTGAGCACCTCGAGTCTCATCGCCGAGAGCATGCAAAAATCAAGCGCAGGCAGCGGAAAGAGCGTGCGGCAATCCTGTCCCACCCACCCTTTCCCCCCAACGACTATCTGTCCCACCTGTGACAGGGACTGTGGCTCTTGTATTGGACTGTTCAGCCACCAAGGACTCATTTTAAGAGTGGAAGCAAGTCTTCCTCGATTCCGAGGGACTGCCTATGATTGTTATCCCAGATTATTATCCCAGATTATTCTGCACACAAAGTTATGTTTTGGTTTGCAGGTAGCAAAGGCTTGTCTGTAGAAATTGACTTTTGTTGGGCATGAGAAAATGTATCGAGAACAAGCTAGAATCATAACAGTCACGACTTGCCAAAGATTTAGATGCTTCACTTTGCATTTCTCATTTCACACTGAAGACTTGCCTCAGGGTCAAAAAAGGAAACTGTTTGAAGGAATACAGCATCGAAGGCTTTCAAAAATTGTATTCATGATCAAAATATATTACGTTTAACAACTGCTCATGGAACATTAGAGAAAACTAAATACTGTTACAATAAAAATGTATTTGCTGTTACTGCTGGACTCAGTGTTCAAACTCTGAAAATGAGTGCTAGAAGCATTCTGTGCCGACAATTATCCAGATACAATGGCTGGCCGTTGCAATAAAATTTATATTGAGGAAAGCTTAAACTTAATTAATTGATCTCAATTAATCTCAAAATATAGAAATAAAAATTGGATAGCTCTTATAATTGTTGCTTGGTCTCTTCTTTCTGTGTCATTACCTGTGTGTTTCTGTTGGGTCTTTTATTTGTTATCGCTGTACAGCTCTTGCATATATTCTCTTGGCATCTCTATAGCTGCGTTTGTCTCCAACTCTCTTACTGCAAGTTTGTCCTTTAGTCTGGTTGTAGATTTATAGGGCCCGAACTTGGTGACGGTCAAGGCCCGCCCAAGTGCCACCGATGGCTGTCAAACTCAGCCATAATCTTATTGAATGGTGGTGCAGGCTTGAAGGGCCGAATGGCCTACTCCTGCACCTATTTTCTATGTTTCTATATTTTTTATGTTTCTATGTAAGAGACCGGGGCGGTACTTTGCCAGGAAAATCCCTCTAAAAGAGGTGGCTGTACCACCCGCCGGCAAAATAACGGCTTACACCATCAATCTGGGCGGCAGCTCTCAATCTCGGCGGCAAATGCACTTGCCACCCAAGTGCTGCCGAGGATGGAGTCGGACCCAGGGAGGGTGGAGGAGCTGAAAATAAAAACCATTACCAAAAAAATAAACAAACACTGGAACACCTTCAGGGGACCCCATCCAGGTAAGACGCTGTAAAACCTTTTCTTGCAGGTCTTCATACTTATCGTCGGGGTTAGACCTGCCTCCACGCAGCGCTCCTTCTCCCTGCTGGCGCCGACTCTCTCCCCCCCCCCGCACTAATCTGGCAGCTCGGCGGGCAGGAGGATACTTGCACTACTTGGCCGCAAGCGGTACTCCCCTCCCGCCCGCTGCAGCCCGAGTGGAAACTGGCACAGAGGGGAGACCGGAGGCAAAACTCGGCGGCAGTCGGTGGCATTGAGTGGTAAGGCCACCAATATCGGGGCCATAGAATTTTACAGCACAATAGGAAGCTATTCTGACACTGACCATTGCACCTATTCCAGCTCTCTCAGCTATTCACTTAGCTCCTTTCCCCCTAACCTTTTAAATTTTTTTTTTTCAAATATTTATCCACTTCTCTTATAAAAGCTATTATAACTTGTTCTTCTTATACTGCTTTCTGGTAGGGCATCCCATATCTTAACAACTCTCTGCCTACAGAAAGAAGCAAGGAAAAAACTTGCTTCTATATAGCACCTTTCACCACCTGAGGACCTCCCAAAGCACTTCAGATTCAATGAAGTACTTTTGAAGTGCACTGTTGCAACGTGCCAGTCAACTGGCATGTAGCAAGGTCCCACAAACAATAAGATAATGATCAGATAATCTGAAGAATAAATGTTGGCCGGAACACCAGGTCCATTTTCCTGGTATAAAATCAGAGTAAGACCTCCTTACTCGCATCGCGAGCTGCTATGCCCAAACTGCAACAGAAGTGTGCCGGACGCCACATTGACTCAGGCAACTTTCAGTCATCCAAGTTGCCCATCTGAAACAAGTGTTAGGCTCCTTAAATATGCAATCCCAACGCTAGACTCGATCTCCCAGCTGGCTCAGTGTAGATGTCGCCGATTTCCAGGCCTCTCTGACTGTAGAGTGTAGAGCTCATGTTTGGCACCTGCAGCTTGTCGGTGACACTAAAGTTGGCTTGGGCCCCAGGCCAGGATCGACTGATGCGCAGAGTGATGGGACCAACTTTGCGCCTGTTTTGGTCACAAATTGAATTTCTCCCTCATTGTCTGCAAAAAGCACATTCTTTCACTTATTAGAAATGTAGCTTTTAGAATCAAAGGATTTGTGTGTCACTATTTTTGAATACAAAGTAAAGATGCTCACTTATCTAGATGTAGGGGTGGAATAAGCACTTATTTTTAATTCAGAGGATGTGTAATGTGCTACTTTTATGTGCTATTTTTAGCCATGCTCCACTTTATCCTATATTTAACACTTGCCTCAAGAGTCTGATAGTAGGCCATTTAAATTTACCTCAATATACCTAAAGGTTTACAATTATCACTATGGCTGCTCCCTTCTCCCTATCACTTACAATACATTTTACAAAATTTTGATCTGTCTTAGATATTCATTTGGATTGAAAGGCACTGATCACTCCCACAAGCGATCACCACATCTTGTGTTTAGCATTGTATTCGCATTGCCTATTATCAAACTATATATAATAACCCGGGGTTGTCACAGTAAAACCCTCTGGTAACCTGAATTGGATAGCGTTTTTTACATTTGCCCTCAGTCACACTTCTAATAATGTTTCGGTAGACGGTTTGATGACACTATTAGTGAGACGAGCCCAGATAAAAATCATTAAGCTGCTGTATTTTACAGACAAGAAACAAATGAATAACTACTGGAATCAAATCTTACCATAATCCAACTAATTTATATTACCTTCTCATGAACAAGAAAATATAAAACACTGTTCCTTTAGCGGGAAAGGAAAAAAAAATCTATTTGCTTGGGCAGTATTTTTCTCTGAAACCTGGCCAATTTTCTAAGCCAAGCCTGGCTTTGTCCTTGAAGGAAGTCTGCCTGGACCTTACTGACCTTTTTTTCAGCAGATCTCACCATCTAACTAACCTTAAATAAGCGTTTTTATCTTTTTGTTTCTTCTCACCAAGAAAGGGAGTTGGGGAGTCTCAGTCGGAATTCTTTCCTGTTCAATTAATCACCCACAGTTCTGTCAACAGAATTTCAGCCTCCCTCCCGCCTCCCCACCCCGGGAGTGGATTCAGACATTCCATGCTGAGTTTAAATGAATAAGGTCATCCCAATGATAATAGCTATGGGTGTTTGTAGAAGTCTAAAACAAGACAACAAATTACCTATAGTGCTCAGTCATTGTGGAACACATCTTCACTGCCGAGCTCATTAATATCAAAACTCCATTTTCTCACAGTGCCTGCAGCAAAGGCTGCAAGGAGGATTTTAAAATTGTGCCAACCCAAATTATTTTAAAACACACTACTTAAATGTAACTCATTTCCAAGTCCCTTCTATAGTAAAAACAGTGAAAGGCAACACATCTCCCTCCACCAGGGGAGGTCACTCATGTGTGAACCCTGCAGCTTACTCACTCTGGGCTCTCCACCGATCCTTCCGGAGTCCATAGGGTGCACTGAAACCTTCCCAAGAGACGTGACATCTCTGAGCCTGGGTACTTCTGACAGTTCCATGTATTCTGCACTATGTGACAGTCCTAAACTGCTGCTCTTACAGCCGGGTCACAACACCTCCCCCCCCACCACCAGTTACAGCTTGGGACAATATCGCAGTGCTGCCAATGGGTCCTGTCATGAGCGTCTCCTGTCACTCCATTCGTCACCTAGCTGAGGCAGCTCAATGAATGGCTCTCTCTGGTTCCAAGGTGCAAAGTGTATCCAATGTCTCTGCCTTGAGCAGGTAAAGCACATACGGCAATTTCATCCTGCACAGGGCATGAGGCAGATCTGCTTGCCAAACACTCCTGTCTATCTACACAACTGA
Organism: Pristiophorus japonicus; assembly: GCF_044704955.1. Lineage (NCBI taxonomy): Eukaryota > Metazoa > Chordata > Chondrichthyes > Pristiophoridae > Pristiophorus > Pristiophorus japonicus. The sequence goes on along the minus strand of NC_091984.1, from coordinate 77,119,445 downwards.
AAGTGAGGGGTGAGTTTTCTCTCTGGCTTTCCCTGAGCCTTTGTGTGTGGTTCAGCAGCTGTACCTCCTCCATTCCAGTTCGCAATGTACTACCCAAGCACTGTTAACGCAGTAAACACCTAAAATCATTCATCATCATCATCATCATCATAGGCGGTTCCTCGAATGAGGATGACTTGCTTCCACACCAAAAGGGATGAGTTCATAGTTGTTTCAATGAAGGACCAGATATTCCAGTCCTGAACTCCAGGGGTGGAAGATGCCTGTGCGTGGATTTTTTTAACGTGTGGTGACCACT